>NC_052624.1:278441787-279691787 GCF_016161935.1 Mauremys reevesii
GGGTGGAAATTCTAAAAAACTTATTGTAAATACAATAGCTCAGGGTGGCTAAGGGATCAAACAATATTGCTGCATGCTGGGAGGAACATCAGAGAGGGCTGGGTCTCTCTGTCCCTGGTCACAGGCAAGCGGAGAAAAGACAAGGAGGAATATGCCATCACATACTAGTTGGTGCAACACCGACAAACTAAAGTTGCAAAGTTGAATCTCTTCCTTGGGTTTCATCTTGTAGCAATTCACAGGAGCACACACAGTGGCTGGGAAAAGGATCTGGTTCTTCTCTTCATGCTGTACAGCGCAAGGTCAATGGCTAGTAAAGTTAATCCCCTCCATGACTTGATGATAAAGGGGTTCACTCTTTTATTAAGGCACAGAGAGATTCGTCAATCATAGAATCATAGGACTGGAAGGGACCTCGAGAGGTCTTTTAGTCCAGTCCTCTGCACTCAAGGCAGGACTAAGTATTATTTAGATCATCCCTGACAGGTGTTTGTCCAACCTGCTCTTAAAAAATCCCCAATGACCAGAGGTGAAAGTAACTCACAGGATTTACCGGTATGCCGGAGTCTGGTGTGTGTGTGTGTGGGGGGGGGGGGCAGCAACCAGAAGTGGTGGGGCTTCAAGATTTAAAGGCCCTGGCGCACCAGCTATGGCTGGGAGTCCCAGGGCCTTTAAATCACCCAGGGGGCTCCCAGCTGCAGAGGTGGCTGGTAGCCCCCAGGGCGAACTGAAGGGCCTGAGGCTCCAGCCGCCGTGGAGCTCTGGGCCCTTTAAATGCCAGCCCTAGCCTGGCTGCCGGAGCTGCAGGCCGGGATTTAAAGGGCTTGGGTCTCCCCGCCCCAAGCCCTTTAAATCCCCGCCACAGAAGCCGATGCGGTCCGGCACGGCATACTGACTCTTGCCGGTACACTGGACCGGCTTACCTTCACCTCTGCCAATGACCGAGATTCCACAACCTCCCTAGGCATTTTGTTCCAGTGCTTAACTACCCTGACTACCCTAAACTTCCCTTGCTGCAATGTAAGCCCATTGCTTCTCATCCTGTCTTCAGAGGTTAAGGAGAACATTTTTTCTTCCTCCTCCTCGTAACAACTTTTATTTACTTGAAAACTGTTATGTCCCCCCTCAGTCTTCTCTTCTCCAGACTAAACACACCCAATGTTTTCAATCCTCCACGAAGTGGATGCAAAAATTAAGAAATCCAGCACTGCATATAATTGTCTCCATCACCAAATCTGGAAGCAACATGGAATCCATTTACAGAAACAAAGCAAGTCTAATACCATTCTCCTCATGACATTGCTCTATGGGTGTGACGCATGGACCTGTTATCAATGGCACACGGAAAAGCTTGATAGTTTCCATTTGCAACATCTATGAAAATGGCCCCTCCAGCAGCATAGTGCCTCCTCTTGCCAGCTAGAGCCCCGAGTCAGTACAGGCTCGGGGCAAGAGAGACACCTACAAAATGAATCTGCTATTGGCCAAGGCCCACTCTGCTTAGTTTGTGAGATGACACAGAAATCACAGCCTCGGGTTTTACAACAGTGGGACTCACAGCAGAGCCGAGGATGGAGATAATAAGCATGCAGGAGAGACCACAAAGCCAGGAGAGGAGGCCCTCTGAGACTAGGGCCAGTGGTTCCCAATCTGCGGCCCAATCAGCACAGAGCTGCAGTCCCTGTGACATCTTAGGTCCATATAGGTAGTATTGGATTACCACTGTGGGCCACATGTGTTAATAGGTTGAGAACCACTGGAGTAGGTTTTCCAAACAGCTGCCCGAGCCTTTCTACAGGGCTATAGGTCTTCTTAGACCTGCCAGCAGTCTCTGTTCCATCCCCAGAACTATGCGGCCTCCTCGTTTATCCTGTCCAATGGTTTTGGTGCAAATTCCCCCTCCTGTGGAAATATCTGTAGGAGGGGACACTGGGGGATCCCTCACAGAGCGTTCCCCAAATTGTTCTGTTTAGAGGGAGCAGGTGGGGTTGCTCCTCTGCTGTGGTTCTGTCTCCATATGACACCAAAGCCATCAGCACAGAGTCCCCCCATGCCAGATATAGGGTCCTCTGCTCCTGCCTTCCTGAGAGCAGAGCTCCCTTGGATTTGTAGCTAGGGCTTCCTTAAATTCCTATCAGCATTTACCCTCATCTCTGAGTGGACAATGCAACTGCCCCTCATCCCAACCTAGACCCCAGTTCTCTCTTCCTACTGTGGACCAGCCCCTCCAAACCCATGCTCTGTTGTGGGGACGGATGATGCCATACAGTTCCTCCATGCAGTGGGTCCCAACATGGACTCCTACAGCTACCATAAGAGGGAACATTCAGTCTCCTTAGAATTCTGATTTTAGTCCCTTCTCTGACACTGACTCGCAGTGTGGCCCTGGGTCAGTCTCTTAACTGTCTGCAAGATGGAGCTAACACTTTCCTACCTCAGAGAGGTGTTGCATGGATTAATAAGCTAATATTTGTAAAATGCTTTGAAGATTTAAGATGCTGTGTAATTGCTAAGTCATATGACTATCAGTTTGCCTGCAGGCTGGGTGGGTTGCCTGGAGGCACTCGAAGATGAATCAGTCTCTTACTGGCAGGCAGATAAATGAGAACGTAGGGCAGCAGATGGAGAGAAATTCCTGAGTTCATGTGGGAAAAGGGATTGGTTTATTAGGAAACACTAGCAATTATTCAGATCCACCAAGTTACCTTATCTGAAGGGTTTGAACTATCTCACACGTGACCAAAGAAACAGGTGCCAGGGCATAAGCCACTCTGAATAACTGAATAGGATTTCCCTGCTCTTGGGAGACCTGCTGTGTATATATGATAATAGGAGGACCCATTTAACTCTGCCAGGAAAGTGCCATCAATGGGGGTGGGCAGAAACCAAGATTTCAAATAAATAGTCAGAAGCCCAAGGGGTTTTCATCTGAGATTGCCAAGAATGCTGGCATGTTACCTGATTAATCCCACTCTCGCGTCTGGATGGTGGAGCTTGGGACTGGGGCTGAGATTGAAAGCAAAACACCCCACGGACCCTTAGGAAGGGGGATTGTTGTTGAGACTGGTGGTTTCTAGGGCTAGTTGCACTGGCTGCTTTTCACGTGGTGCTACACGTCGTGGGTTGCACACAAGTCAAGGCAGGGACCGTCTGTCATACGTCTGTGCAGTGCCCACCACAATGGGGCCTTGCTCCGTGACTGGGGCCTCGAGGCAGCATTGCAATGCAAATAAATTATTACCACCATGAATAGGGCCCAAGTCAGATCTCCCGGACATGGGTTTTTCCACTCTTGGAACCCCATTTTGCAGTGGAGTTACTCTGGGATGACAGAGAGGTCATTGGGATGAGGATCAGGTCCTTAGTATTAAAGCCATAAATACAGGCCCTCTTTACTGGAGGGGCTCTTCCCATCATGGCAGTTGATTGCAACATGGTCCAAAGGACTGAATGCCCCATTATAGTCCTGAGAGAGTGGGGCAGTGTCTCCTCCTATGCAGCCGGTGACGGTATAATCCTCTTTCCCCCCACACACACCATGTTAGGTCAGCAGCAGCGTCCTTGGCAGCCAGGCACACGACTTTGTTTCTTTTGCAGTTGGGTCCAGGTGTTTGTTTTGTGGTTCTGTAATTCAGAGATTTCATTTCCCCCTTTCCCTCCCCCCCAACATCGCTCTCCGGGTGAGGTTTATCCAGGCACGTTGCCTATTCACTCTAAACCGTGGGTGTTGTTTATATTTGTTTAGGCTCCCGGAGGCCCTTGGGCAGGGACACCTGGAACTTAAAAGGTGTAGCTCTGCTCTGAGGAGCGACTGCATAGAAATGGCACTTTCTTAGCCAGCCAAGCTGCTCTCTGTGCATATGCAGCATCAGATCTGTTCACTTAGGGTGAGATTCTTCCTATTAGGAGGATTTAAGTAGGACTCAAGTGTGCATTAGGCTGGTGCTGGCCTTCTGCAAAGGGGTGAATTTCTCCCTTTTCTAAGGGTTACTTTTTACACCTCTTTTCCTTGCAGAGCCAACCACAGCTCTGGTGGAACAAGCTGGGAACGCGGCTGCCTCGTGCATCATCAGTTACCAGAATTCCACTGCCAGATCTGCATGGCTAGAGGCCTATAAGCCAGAGAGAACACAGCTTAAGTTTCAGATTCCAGGCTGAGTCTGCAAGGCTGGCAATTGCACAAACCCCTCTTTCTCCTGGTAAACTGAGGCAGGAGAGTTGCAATGAGGGTGGAACCCCACATTGCTATTGCAACAGAATTGCTCTGCGGGAAAGAACCTCCCTTAAAAGACTTTGGTAGTTACATCAGGGGGGAAAACTCCCCTTTGATGACCATACTACACCTGCCTCTGTTCTGCCCGCTACTCATTCAGACCTTTCTCAGGGGTTCTCAAGCTTCATTGCACTGCGACCCCCTTCTGACAACACAGAATACTACACGACCCCAGGAGAGGGGACTGAAGCCTGAGCGCCACTGAGGTGTGAGGGGGAAGAGGGGGAGCAAAGCCAGAGCCTGAGCTCCACCACCCTGGGTGAGGAGGTCAACGCTGAAGGCCAAGGGCTTCAGCCCCTGGCAGTGGGCCTGTAACCTGAGCCTTGCTGCCCAGGGCTGAAGCCCTCAGGCTTCGGCCCCGGCCGGTGGGGCTCGGGCTTCAGCTCTTGCCCTGGGCCCCAGCAAATCTAAGTCAGCTTTGGTGACCCCCTTGGGTCCCGACCCACAGTTTGAGAACTGCTGCTTTAGATTAGTTCTTCCAGGCAAGGAACAGCTACTTGTTCAACACACATCCAAGTGCATTGTCATGAACCTGCGGTTTATATGTAGGACCACCATCTAGTGGATGGAATCAGAACTGCTAAACTGCATCATAGACCCCATGCTGCTAACACTGAAGGAAGATTCTCTCTCAGCTCAAGTGGTCGGGCCTGTGCTTTTGGACAACAGGATCAGAGTTCTAGCCTTGCTGTCAACAGGAAGCTCCGTGTACCGATCACTTGGCATGTAGAAGCAATGGAGAGATGCTCAGGCAGCCAGATTTGTTACAGTCATTGCGATGATAAAATTACATAGCACTGCCCTGTTCAAATACCTCTCCTGGGCTCCTAAGCCTGCCATGGGTTATCCTTTTTCTGCAGCTTTTAACAAAGAGGCAGCATTGCAATGGTAAAAGCGGATGAAAGTGTTTATTAGGTCACAGATTATGCCTGCCATAGTGCTAGGAAATGTAGCACTGCAAGCAAACGCCTGATTGCTACTTAGCACCACTCACAGGGCACATTATTAAAGCACCTCTTGACCCCAGCCATAACTAATCATGTCACTACCACGCTGCTCTAATCCTTTTTAAATTAAAACGCAGGGGGGTGTAAGGGTATTGTGAGGACAGGGGTGCCTCTGGGTATTTCTTTAGGGTTGATGTACATGCCAGCCAGATAGCTTAGTTACAGGGCTTCACTCTAGAACTGGAGCACACCGAATGGCATGTCAGTTAGCCAATCACTGAGTCTTTGCATGGAATGTCCTCCCCGTTCCAATTTGCCAAGTTGTCTGTGTTTGCAGTCAAGTCCCTCTCACAGACTCATCTTCTAGGAGGCCCACAAGAAAGGCTTTTTTTTTTTTTTTTAATCAGCAATAATTGACATTTTCAAAGTCAGTTCTTGATCTGGATTTCCTACTGTGCCTCAGCCTCATTAAGTCTCTTAGGGTAGGGTTTTCAAAAGTGCCCAAGGGAGTTTGGCACCCAACTCCAATGGAAAGTCTTCAATGGTAAGGTCTCTGGGGGTAGGACTGCCTTTGTTTCGTGTCACGTACAGTGCTAACTGCAGTGCTCATAAATAATACAACAGGTTAGCATATTTCTTTGGGTGATTATAGAGGCAGGGCACTGTTACATTGACCTTAGCTGTATCAGCTGTTGTTTTTTTTTAATGTGACATTACAAGACTGTTATTAACGCTCCAAAGTCAAGCGAATCTTAAATTCTAGTAGTTCCTCTCCAATGCAACCTTAATTCAGCCCCGTGTACACACATTGTGAAACAATCTTTAATTACACGATAACACATTATTTCCCCCCCCCCAGAATGGATGGTGCTTGGAGACTTAACCAAGGTTATGTAGTAAAGGAGGCTGTTGTCTGTAGGAAGATGTGTAATGAGCGAGGCAGGGGATGGTTCTGTGGCAGATGACTGAGCCCAGGGAACTGGGCTCTATCGGATGTGTTCTGACACAGCCTCCCTATGCGATGCTGGGCAAGCCAAGTTAGAACACCTGTTTCCAAGATGATTACAATTTGCACACAGACGGGTCTATCGCTGAGCGAACGCCTTATCATTACATTGTAACTAAGTTAGGAGACGACGGGATTCTTACCGGGTCCCTTGAAATGGCTGGAATTTAGTAGCTTCTTCAATGGAGAGTGAGTATGCTAATGCCCAAGATTATTGGAGTGTCTCCTGGCTGTGGAAATGTGCCAGTGTTTGCAGTACTCCCACATGGGAAGAATCAGGCCAGCAATCAAACCCGAGTCTCTTGAAACTCTCTTCAGTCCATAGATAAAGAGTTTTGGCAAATACAGTGGATCCATATGAAACTGAACCAAACATTGTCAAAAAGGAGGGTGAACTTCTGCTCCTCCAGCTCCTCCCAAGTATTTAACATGGTGGCAAACTGCCTCCTGTATATTATAGTGCAAGCCGCTTGCTGCAGCTACTACTCTTCTCCTCGTCTTGCCCTGACTGAGGTGCCCAAGAGCAGGCAAAGGGCCAAACACCCCCCAGTGATGCCAATATATGAAAAAGCTCTAATGGCACTTACCCTGCTGCAAAAGGCTGATGTTACCATCTTTCCAGTTCACCCCGGGGCCAATGATCTTTGTATGTACCGCATGGTAGAGACAACAATTCCCTGGCGATGTGTTATACTGCGTGTCAGAGCAGATGTCTGTATTCCCTGGATTCTCTAGAAATAGTGACTAGCGCTGCTCAACAGTTTGAAAATTTTTGTCAAAAAACCCCAAGGTTTTGTTGAAAGTGACACCGTGAAAAGTTTTGGTTTTGATGAAAATATTCAGGCCTCCATTGAAAAATTGAGAAGTGCTCAATTTTTGGTTGCCAGAAAAAATTGGTTGCTCACATTTCCCCCCCCCCCAATGAAAACAAAAATGTTGTTTTGAAAACTATTGTTTGGACATGAAATGCCAAAATGGTTCATTTAGAAAATCTTGAGACAAAATGTTTTGATACTATCTACTTTTTTCCAGGGCTTTTTTTGGTGGAAACTATTTGCCAAATTCAACCTGAATTCGTGAATAGTTTTCAGAGCCGCTCGGGAGGTGGGGGGGGGGCAAGTGGGGCAATTTGCCCCAGACCCCGCACAAGAGTTTTTTGGGGGCTCTGGGGCAGGGTCCTTCACTTGCTCTGGAGGCCCTGGGAAACTCACACTTCTTCCACTCCGGGTCTTTGGCGGCAATTTGGCTGCGAGGGGTCCTTCCGCTCTGGACCCCCCGCTGCTGAATTACTGCTGAAGCGGGGTCCCCCCGCTGCCAAAGACCCCAGGCCCCCTGAATCCTTTGGGCAGCCCTGACTAAAAGTCAGCATGTGTGAACACTGCTACTTGCATCTGCAAAACTTGTCTTTTGTGTGGGGGACTTTAAGTCCCCATGAAAGACAAAAGTTTTGTCAACATGATAGTGTAGACAAGCCCTCAGGGTCTGGTGGATTCTCCACCAGTTGAAGTCTTTAAATCAAGACTAGATATCGAAAAGATATGCTACAGCTCAAACAGAAGTTATATGTTTAATGCAGGAGTTATAGGGTGAGGTTTTCTGGCCTGTGTTATACAGGAGGTCAGATTAGACAATCAGAGTGGTTCCTTCTGGCCTTAAAAATATATGAATGTGAAACTGCAGCTGGTTACTAGTCTCTGCTTATCTGAGAGTCACTTGAGAAGTTGGTGCTTATAATTCCATTATGATCTGGGTGCTGCCGTGTATCACTTACAGAATCTGTTTTTCTAGCTTAAATAAATGTGCAGTGAATTTAAAACTGAAGATGACAGAGCTGTCCTTACCGCTGCAGAAAGCTGGCTTTGAGCTGCCCATAGACTGCTGAGATAGTAAAGTGCTTGAAGAGGGAGACTATTAGTTGGAGCAGGCATGGCTGCTTATATAACATACACACAGGGTCCTTCCTCCTCCCCCAACAAAAAGCTGTGTGTTTGGCCTGAAAAGTGCAATTCTGCTTGGAAACCTGACTGTAAAGATAAAATTGTGGGTCCTATGTTTATTCTGTCTCTGTTTTCCAGATCAAATGTGTTTAGTTTTACATTGCAAGCTGCTGGCCCTGCAAACTCAAGCAGTGATCCCAGAGTTAGACTGGATTATTTCCTTCTCACATCACTCTCACCAGCAATTCAGACTTGCAGCCACAGGTTCTCAGGAACACCTGTACAACCCCACACACAGAGTCAGAGTTTATGAGCAGAAGGGACCACCCGATTATTTAGTCTGACCTCCTGCATATCACAGGCCACCAACACCACCCGGCACCCACCCACCGCAGCATTACAGCCTGCAGGAGACTAGATTATGACGTGCTACAGGCAGAGATTAGCAGGGATTTAGGTGCCCCAATGCACTGGCAGGGTAATGATTAAGTGAGATATACTCAGATAATTTTGGCAAGCGACCGACACCCACATGCTGCAGAGGAGGGTGAAGCCCCTCTTCCTCCAAGGTAACTGCCAATCTGATCTGGGGGGGGGAAGGAAGGGGAGTTCCTTCCCAACCCCACATATGGCGATCAGTTAGCCCCATGTGCAGCCTGTGAGCAAGAACCAAGCCCCTGAGAGAAAATCATCCGATAATGGATGCCCTCTGAGACATCCCTGCACCCCCTTGCCTTCTGTGAGTTTGCAGAGGCGTAACTGGAATTTAGTAGACAGTTCTGTTCATGAATACACAAAAAGGAATAGAATCCCACCCCCATTTTTTGCCCGAACACAAATAAAACAAATGCTGATTTGGAGATGCCACTGCGGTGCCTCATGGGAGTTATAGTTCAGGTGCCCTGGGCCCCTCTGCCCGAACGCTGCATTTACACAGGGAGAGATTTTGCACTGAGCAGCACAGACCTCTGTCAGTTTGCAGGCTAGAACTAAAATACACATGAGCTCAGACCGAGCAGATTGGAACCCTCGGAGACCTACAGAAAAAGATACCATAGGTGAGGTGAATATCTCTGGCTTTGGGGTGTACTCCTGTAGCCTCTGCATAACAGAGGCCAGCAAAGAGTCATAGATTCCACGGCCATAAGGGACCATTGTGATCATCTAGACTGAATTCCTGTATCACACAGGCCATAGAACTTCCCCAAAATAATTCCTAGATCAGATCTTTTACTAAAAGATCCAGTCTTGATTTAAAATTTGTCAGTGATGGAGAATCCACCATGCTGTTTGGTAAATTGTTCCAGTAGTTAATTACTCTCACTGTTAAAAATTCATGCCTAATTTCCAGTCTGAATTTGTCTAGCTTCAACTTCCAGCCATTGGATCATCTTAGATCTTTATCAGCTAGATTGAAGAGCCAAGTATCAAATATTTGTTCCTCATGTAGATTCTCTCAGACTGTTGTCAAATCATGCTGAGCCTTCTCTTTGTTAAGCTAAACAGATTGAGCTCTTTGAGTCTGTCACAATAAGGCAGGTTTTCCAATCTTTTAGTAGTTCTTGTGGTTCTTCTCTGAAACCTCTCCAACTTATTAACATCCTTCTGCAATTGTGGACACCAGAACTGAACACTATTTCAGCAGTGGTTGTGTAACCCGGTGGTTCTCAAACTAGGGGCGCTGCTTGTTCAGGGAAAGCCCCTGGTGGGCCAGGCTGGATTGTTTACCTGCTGCGACTGCAGGTTTGGCCGATCCTCACTGGCTGCAGTTCACTGCTCCAGGCCAACGAGGGCTGCAGGAAGTGGCGCGGGCCGAGGGACGTGCTGGCTGCCTTTCCTGCAGCCCACATTGATCTGGAGCGGCAAACGGCAGCCAGTGGGAGCCGTGATTGTTTATCTGCTGCATCTGCAGGTTCGGCCAAACTAGCCCAGCCCGCCACGGGCTTTCCCTGAACAAGGGGCAGCCCCAGTTTGGGAACCACTGGTGTAACCCACACACCTCCTGAGTGTGGTGTTCTGTCCCATCTAGTGGCAGAGAGAGAGAGAGAGTTAGGTAGTTAGTTAGTTAGTTAAAGGAGTCTGCTCTACAGCCTTAGCTAACAGCCAGTTGGCTTTTGGCTCATGCACCGAGGTCCATGGTTCAATCTTGCCGCCCACTGACGACTGGGGTCTGTCGGCATTACAGTTGCACCAGCACCAAAGACAGATAAAATAACCTCTCTACTACTCCAAGATTCTCCTATTTATGCATCCCAGGTTCACATTTTGGCCACAGCATTACAGTGGGAGCTCATATTCAGCTGATTATCCACCACGACCCACAAATCTTTGGCAGAGTCACTGCTAACAGTGGTCCTTCTTGCCTTAAACAAAAGAAAAAAACCCCAATGAATCTAAGGTAAGTGGAGAAGAGGAAAAAAAAAGGCCAGGACATGATCCACTCTGCCAAAAGTGGCAGGTAATTCGGGAGGATGATAGAACAGACCAGTTTGTCCAGGTGGAGATCACTAGTGATGCAAGTGAGACTAGTTTCTAGAATGTCTAAATCCTAATAACTTCTGCCTATTTTCCTCTGGGTTTCCTGTCTATTCCTCTGTGAGAAGCTCATCAGCAATGGCTGCCACTTTCAGTACTGGATACAGCAGCCATGCCCTGAACATTTCCTTTCTCCACTTCTCCAGAGAGCTCCCTGCCTGCTGCACAAGCCCAGTCCGAGTGCAGACGAAGCCATGAAGCACAAATGAGTTACTCCTTAGGAAACAATGTTTAATCCTAATCGGTTGAGGAATGTTCATACTTTGTGCCACCATGGCAACTGCTTCCCAGCAAACAGCTCCAAAGGCTAGTTGTTAATAGAAATGCAGCACCATGTACAGATGAGTAAGATTCTTTTCTTCCTAAAACCAGCACATGAGCCGTAACGAGTTTGACGTGTCAAAGTCACTGTTGTGATTGGTAGATCTGAAACAATGAGCAGGGTTTCTTCTTCATGGTGGTTTCAAAGGAAAAAAGGAAGTGTGTTAGTAACATGTGCAAGATTTGGAGGCACTTGGCCCGTTGCGTATATCCTCCTTGGAGTCCAACACTAAAGCCCTTACTCACAGCCAGGCTCCCGTTGGTATCAACAGTAACCTTGCCTGAGCAAAGACTGCAGGGTCAAGTTTTTACCGTACAGATTGTTTCATGAACCACGTGCTGGGTAACATAAGAGGAGTCCCATGTTGGTTTTACAAGCATGGTCTTAATTCAGAGCTTCTCAGAGAAGCTGAAATAGCAGCAAGCCATGTGCATATTGACTGACCTTCAAACTCTTCCCTCCTGCAACCTGTGCTCATCCCTCCAAGGTCCATGCAGATCGCTATACAGAGCGTTTGCCCAGGGGCAGTAGAATCTCAATTGATATTAACACCAATCTCATGAACCACCAATTAGACCTACCATTTGTGTTGACAGGGAAAGAAGCCAAAAAGCGTAATGACAGTGATGTTGATGAAGAACAAGTCAACATCCCTTCACACTCTGATGCCCTCAGTGCACTGGAAATCACTTCACAGTGATCTGAAGGACAAGAAAGCGATGCCGTGCACCACACTGCAGCTTTAGCACCGTACCCACTGTCATTTCTAAGTGTTCAATTTTATGAAATTTTTGCTGTTATTTAATTCCCAATAGTTCATAAAATAGGGATTCTACTGTGATCTAATGCCCAAGAGTGGTTATGAACATTAGTCCCACTACCTTATGTTAGTTCTTAACAAGGGAATGTCTGTTTTGTTTTTTTTAATAAAATTAAAAAATGCTAAATGATTTGGGTCCACTTGCTTGTGAAATGTCTCTAAAAATAAAAAGGTGTGTGTATTTTAAGACTTGCATTAAACCAAATATTGTTGATAGTGGTTAGCTTTCTGAGCTGGAAACGGGAGGGAACTTTTGACAGCTGTAACCTGACTTATTTTGGAGGCCTGCATTGTTGTGCTTCGCATTCTCTTTCAGCACACACACTGGGGGTCTCATTAAAGACTCGGCATTTGCCACTCCAGCGATTGTGGCCCTGAGGGAATGCAGAAAGATTCCACTGTTACTGTGGCTATCTGGCATAATGAAAGTTGAGTTTAACAGTGCGTAGTCTAACTAGGCAATGTGCTACAAAAAGAGCGTTAACAAGGAGAAATGCAGAGGTGGTTTATTTGGGGGAGAAGAATACACGACAAAATACAAGAAGGAAGGGATGTGAGTGGGAGACAATACATGGAAAGGTGATGAGCCTGCAATGTGATGGTGTATGCAAAGGGCACATGTATTGCAATCATAGGTACTGGAACTAGGGGCACTGGGATTAGGGTTATCGTATGCAGGGTTTACAGTTTGGCACAATGGCTCTCAGCACCTCCACTATACAAATTGTTCCAGCACCCCTGTTTGCAATGTATGCAGAGAGGCAATACACATAGGCATGAAGTTACACTATTAGGAAATGATTCTGAAGCACACTCATTTGTGGGGTTTGCATGGTGACAACTATGTTTCCACGTCATGACCTTTGCTTTTGCAACACACTCTAGGCCCCAAGCCAAGAGAAGCACTGTTCTCCCTGCTTTAACCCAGGAGTGTAGCACCTGGGAAGTAATTCTTAGAGTTGTAGAAAACTCTTTACATATCCAAATCCCAGGGCTGAGAATCAAGGCCAGCTAGGGACAAGATGGAAGCAAGGTAGTTTTCCAGTTTCTTTGAACTGA
The DNA here is from genome assembly GCF_016161935.1 of Mauremys reevesii. NCBI lineage: Eukaryota > Metazoa > Chordata > Testudines > Geoemydidae > Mauremys > Mauremys reevesii. The sequence goes on from NC_052624.1 coordinate 278,454,687, forward strand.
ATCTGAAAGGTAAACTCCACGGGTGTGAATGCAAGGGGTCCAGAACTAGTAAGAGCTCATGTGAAAGGAAATGATCAGTTTCCACCCAGCTACCCCTCTATGCTGGACTGGAGAAACCCTATTTGGTGGTTAGGCCTCAATTTCTCTGAATTTGTATGGAATAAATTGGAGAGAATTCAAAGGAGAGTGATGGAAATGCTAGAAGGGCTTGAAAACAAGTCTACGGAGAGAAGTGAATTTGTACAGGAAGAAGAACAGATTAGTGATAAGATTTTGCACATCTTTAGCCTCTGTCCTCTCAGGACCACTTCACACTGAGCAAACATCAGCTAATCTGCGTGTCATGTTGATAAAGCAAGCAAGCATTATACTGCCACAGTGACAAGTGCTCTATAAACCACTGCCACAGTGACAAGCAAGGCAGAAACCAGGCAGGCATACAGACTCAGCTGTCCAAGTCTGGGGATGCCAAGGGCAAAAAGCACTGTGCAGGATCAGGGCCAAAGTGAGATGTCCAGAGTCCCTGAGAAAGCCAGTGGCAGACTTAGGAACAGACGCCAGGAGTCCTGGCTCACAGCCCACTGTTCTTGCTTCTAGATAAATAAGAGGAAACCCTTTTCACAGCGAGTCAGACAATGGATCCACTTGCCAAAGGAGGTTGTGGGAGCAAAGGAGTAATTAAAAATTGACACTGACTGCTGCTAAGGGGCAAGAAAAAAAAATTCCTTAATGACTTAATGGTTATTTTATCCCCCAAACCACAGTACATCACTTGCTGTTTATTTCCCCTAGTTTTGCTCCTAACCAGTTTTGCTTGGCAGACATAGAACAGAGACAAGGGAATCTATTCATCTGGGCACAGCTAAGTAACCAATGAAATCAGAGTGGAACGATGAACTTTTAGTTCACACCACAAATCCAAATTTCTGTGACTGATTAAAACCTCCGCAAAACAAAACAGACCGTTGTTGCTGTTCGTGCAGCGAGACATCTGGCGGTCAGTGAAAGGGATCAGTAGGCCTATTCTCAGAATAGATCTTGCTAGCAGAGAAAGATGGATGGACAGCAGGCTACCTATCTCCACCAGCACCAGGGCTCCTCTCCGCCATCACTTAGAATCCTGCATCATTGAAACGAATGGGAAATAGTGCTGCAATGAAGTGTGCCACAAACATCTCCCAGACTCCCGGGGCATCCCCATGACAGTGCTTGTATGGTGTATTCTGAATTCAGGAGACAGCAGCAAGAAGTGACAGACATTGGGATGGGATGGAGGTCTGATTGGCCAGGAGCATCACCTGTTCTGCTTTCTAGAGTTCGGCTTTCTAGAGTGAGGAAGAAGCAGGGCAGGGGCTTGGGGGAAGGGGTGGAGTGGGGTCAGGGCCTGGGCCGGGGGGGAGGGGTTGTCCCAGGCCCTGCACCCCACTAGGGACGGCCCTGCCTAGAATACACAAGAAGCTGACTGAGGAGGTATCTGAGACATTAGCGATTAATCCTAGAAAAGTCATGGAATTCTCAGTCCTGAGTTAGGCCCCCAGGCGAGTTAGGTACCTAAGGGAGGGCTCCTCAGAAGCCAGAAAGCTGGCCTAAGCTAGCCAGTAGTGAAATGCAGAGGAAAGAGGCAGGGTTTAGGCTCAGCTCCACAAATGTATTTATGCACCTAACTCCCATTGGTCTGGATCACAGGCCTGACTGATGGGTCAGAGATAGGCACCTCCCTCCACCTGGGAATCTCAGCCTTGGACCCCATCCTGGAATTGGGTGTGTCAGCCAGGTCAGCCCATTCTTGCGGCAAACCAGAGTGCTCCCAGGATAGCCAACAGCCCACTGGTCAGGACACTCAGGATGTAGTACACAAAAGTTCAGCTCCCTGCTCTGTCCGATTTGGAGTGGGGACTTGAACCCACAGCCCAGGCAAGTGCTCCAGCCATGTGAATGGACACTCAGGGAGAAAGTCTTAGCCAAAAAGAAAAAAAGGATGGACAATTCCTCTAGAAGTGCAGTGAAGTGGCTTTAGTCCATATAAAGGTATAAAATTTTCAGCTACATCTGTCTCCTACTCTGTATAGACAGCACCTTGCACAATAAGGCCCTGAGTGCTACTATAATGCATATGATAAGTCAAAAGTTAATTGGCCATCTTATTGTATTTTGGGTACAACCTGAGCTGAAGTGACATGCTCCTCAAACTACAGCCAAAAACGTAAACAGAAATAAGTGAGCAGTAAAGTTACATGAAAGGTTAACATCCACCTTTGCAGGCCAGCTAGGCAATGCAATCTCAGCTCTCTTCCCTACCCTCCCATCTGATGTATGTTTGTTCATTTACATCAGGGCATCTCATTTCATGGTAAGGCTTGCTTCTCATAGAGGAAGCCCTATGATTATGTAATTGCCCTTGTAAGGAGGTGGGGGATGAAAGTTTTAGCAATATCATTGGATCTTATGCAGATTGCGCAGTAGAAACTCTGGCAGGAGAAGTGAATCTCCATTCCCATTTGGGCAGCAATTGATGCCTTAATCTTTTAAGACATTTATGAAACATTGGATTAAGCCAGGATCAGTGCACTATCATCTGTAAAAAAGTTACTGCCCAACTGGATTGCATTGGCGAGCCTCAGAACTTTTCAAGGCAGGTTTAATATTTAGGTTTGTTTCCCAGGGGTGCCCAGAGGCTTCAGGGGGCCTGGGGTAAAGCAATTTCAGGGGCCCCTTCCATAAAAAAAAAGTTGCAATACTAGAGAATACTATATTCACGTGGGGGCCCCTGTGGGACCCAGGGCCTGGGGCAAATTGCCCCACTTGCTGCTCCCCCCCGGGCAGCCCTGTTGTTTCCCCACCACAGTGAAGGTGGGTACTGATTATTAAAAGCCTTTGATTAATCATGAGAGCTGAGTTTGAAGTAATCAATCAGTGGGAAGGCAGGGTTATACTTCCATCATTTTAAGATGCCAAATTAGGTTGCTGATCAATGATCTGCATATTTTTCTTGGGTGAAAGGATTTAAATAGGGCAAAATTACACAGTACCAAGGGACAGCTATCTTGTCCTCCCTTAAAAGGGGAGAGAAATTAATGAATGTTACAGGGTTAAAGTTCTTACTAAGTATTGGGGCAGCAAACTGACAGCCAATCTCTAGCATGCAAGGCAGGGCCGCCCAGAGGATTCAGGGGGCCTGGGGTCTTCGGCGGCAGCAGGGCCCCCCCGCCACCAAGTTGCCGCTAAAGACCTGGCACTTCGGCGGCGGGTCCTGGGGCAGAAGGACCCCTCCCCCCGCCGAAGACCCGGAGCGAGTGAAGGACCCTGCTCCAGGGGCCCTGAAAAACCCTCTAGGCGGCCCTGACGTAAGGAATCGCTGCTATTTCCCACATAATCCTAAACACTGAAACTATATTTTGCACATGTATTTTGTACAGGCTTAACTACTTTACTGTCTCACGGTCGTTTGACAGATAGAGGAGGCTGTAGTTTAGGAAAATCCTACTGTTGTTTCCTTCCCCCCCCTTAACAAGAAACAAGACACAGCAGCCCTGCTATAACGGTCATTTAAGTTTGCATAAGGCAGGTCTTGCTATGAAAGATCTTGGTTTAAACTCTATAGCACTTACTCCCTCAATTTTTCAAAGTAGTTTCCTTATAATTTTTAGTTACGTCTAATGTGGTCACTGAACAATGTGCGCTCCCTCTGGTGGCCAATTTTAAATTACCTTGGAGATTAAGTCTATTGATCCTACTGATTGAAGTGCCTGGGCCAGCATATCTATTGCCCTGCACTTGGTGTAGTTAGTTACACTGCACACAGTGGGTTTAAAGGGCTACCATACTGAAGCAGTACCATTAGACATCCACACCGCACTCACTTTGCACAGGTGTAACTCATTATTCGAGGTGCAGGGCACTGGTGAATCAATCTGAGGGCTGGTCTACACGGGGGGGTGGGGGTGGAAATCGATCTAAGATACGCAACGTCAGCCGATCCGGCAGGTAGCATAGACATACCTTGAGACGTTATATTTCAAGGGAACAGAGCTTGAATCTTGCTAATTAAACCATCTTCTTACTTCCCTCAGCCCCAGACTGTTCAGTGTCTTTTCAGCCCTGCACTAGCTCAGCTCGGTCATCCAAAAATATTCAGCACAGAGAAATGTTGGCGTGTGTGTGGTGTGCGTGTGTGAGTGTTAAATTGTGAAGCTGTGCTAGTCCATAGCATGCTGACTTTTTAAAGAGACCTTTAATGCAGTGGCCTCAACCTTTTCCATACCTTTGGATCAGGGTATAATAGAAAATAGGGTCAGGTCCTCCATCTCCTGAGTTTGGAGACTGCCAACTAATTATAAAAATGAAGGTTTTTGCAGCTCCTTGAAAGCTGGTTAATAATCCCAGATTAAGAACTCCAGTTCGACAAGTGAAGGTTTATGCTTTGATAGGCATGTGGTGTGTGACATACACAATCTGTAGCACCCAGAAAACACCTTCATTACATCTGCAAAATAGTATTTTGTATTTAAAGATTAAGGGTTCTTTGCAGCTAGATCAAACCGGTATCACTACACATCTGTACATGCTCACACACATCCTTTGCGCCTACCCTTCATCTTTCATCCAATATTTGCAAAAACACAGCGTAGCAAATAATGAATCTCCTCCCCAACATCTCAGTGAGGTAGCAAGCTGCTATTATTCATCCCCATTTTACAGGTGGGGAAATGGAGGGGCAGCAAGTAAGTGAGTAGAGCTGGGAGGATAACTTGGAATTCCTGATTCTTGCTCAGCTAAACTAATCTCCATTAGGAGACAGCCATTTCTTCTACCCTGCCTATCTCTATTGCTAATGCACTTGTCTGTGTGGTCTGTACTGTGCTCATGTCTCTGACTGGGTTCTTTCCAAAGGGCGAACATTGGAAAAAACTGGAAACACAGTCACATACATCTATATATTATTTCCAGGACAAAGCACATTGTGACGGGTTGGACCACGGAACACCCCCTTGGGAGCTGCCAACTGATGTACCAAGACTACTGCTTTCCCTGCCAGCTCGGGACCCCAGCACCCTGTCTTGCTGAGCCAGACACGCCCGTCTGCTCCAACACAGACCCAGGGTCTGAATTACTTGCCCCAAAGCTGCAGACTTAACTGAAAGCAGCTCACAGAAGTGTTCCTGTCTTTAACACTCAGATGCCCAACTCCCAATGGGGTCTAAACCAAAATAAATCAGTTTTACCCTGTGTTGTGCAGAAGACAGATTAATTCATCTGGTATCTTATGCCAGCACTAAATTCATTAACCCCCACAACATCAAGCCCCAAAGCTCGTATCCAATGTAAGAGCTGATTTCCTGCTCTCTGAATCCCAGAGAGCAGAAGCTCCTCAGAATACTATTGGCTTTGAAGCCACACAACTGTTCTTGGATTTGATCCTGTAGCTTTTTCAGCAGACCAGACGCAAGGTGATACAATTTGCTAGCAACAAACTCATCCCCACCCTACTAAGGATTGTAGGGCACGAGACCAGGCAGGGAATTGCCACAGAACTAGAGGATGACGACAGATTGATTCTTGTCTCTCAGAATTAGTTCAGCCTGGCTGCGATACAAACATTGTTGCAGGGAGTGAGCACTGACTACAGCAGCGTAAACAACGGCTAATGATAAATGATGAAGTGCTATGCTGGTGGGAGGAGTCTAGTGGATCACTACAGGGACCAGAGGCAGGTCACATCAGCAAGGGGACTTCTAGTCTGCATTCAAACCAAGGCTGCAGCAACACTCTGTTCCATCGCATGCAGATCATGTGCGCACCCCCAGCCCAGAGTCCATACTGCCTCCCACACCCCAACCCCCTGCCTTTGCCTGGAGCCCCCTCCCACACTCTGAAATCCTCACTTCTGGCCCCACCCCAGAGCCTGCACCCCAGCCCCAAGCCAGCCCCGTGAAATTGAGCAAGTGAGTTAGGGTGGGGAGAGCAAGCAACAGAGGGAGGGGGAATGAAGGGGGCGGCCAGAGCCTTGGAGAAGGGGCAGGGCCTCAGAGGAAGGGTGGGGCTGGGAGCAGGACAAGGGTGTTCAGTTTTGTGAGTAGAAAGTTGGTAACCCTACTCTTCCCCCTCACCTGGGCTGCACAGCTGCCTCTCCTAGACCTTTGCCCCACCCTCTGGCAAGCTGAGGGCAACTAGAGAGTTCTCCCTGGGCTTCATCTTCAGCTGGGCCTGGCCCACCCGCCAGGTGCAACCAGAACACTCATGTCGCTCTGTCTCCTGTTAACTCTTTCATTACCTATGGGGAGCACATAAGGCCAACATACCTTCTTTGTGTTTTAAAATTAACCCCTGGCAAGCTTGGCTTCTCCAGATCACTAATCCCGTGCACACACCCTCCAGTGATTTCACGCACACAGCAAATTGCACAAGGTGCACTACATGCTATACTACCCATATGTGCAGTAGCTCACCCAAGAACATAATGTCAACATGCCCAGTCAGTGTGCTTAGCATGTTTGTTTGCCAGTTGGGCGGCCTATCTCCTGGGTTAAGAGAAGCCATTTTGTTTTAAAGGGAAAACAAAATGAATAGGTTTGACTCCAATGGAGTTGTTATGGATTCACACCAATGTGACTGACAAATGCTGACTGGACACCACAGTAGGTACCTGTATTTTTCACTTGGCTGAAGCTCTGTAGCAATGTAGCCCACTGATTCAGGGTGTATTACCTCGATTCAGTGGTGGATCAGCATAAGAGGATAAAAGCCTACTGCTGCTACTAGCTAATGGAGTTAGGCCCAGAGCCTCAAAGGTATGCAGGCTCCTATCCCTGAAGTCAGTGGCTATCAGGAGCCTAAATAGCTTTGAGGTTCTAGGCCTTAATTCTTCAGGTGGCAGAAGGCCAGAGTTCAATCCCTGCTAATGGCCCATGATCTAGGGGGGATCCTTTATATCACCACTTTTCCTCCTGTCATTAAGAGTCTGTTGCAGCCCCATGGTGCGTTCTCTTAGTATTCACACAAGAAGGCCATGTTGCTCACACTGACAAACGTGTCATTGCTTATGTCACAGGCGCCGACTTCCCAAGGTGCTGGGGGGTGCTCGAACCCCAGCTCTGCCCCAGGCCCTGCCTCCACTCCACCCCTTTCCCCAAGTCCCCATCCTACTCTGCCTCTTCCCGCCCATTCTGCCTCTCCCCCGAGCGTGCCGCATCCTCTCTCCTCCCCTCTCCTCCCCAGAGCCTCCTGCACACTGCAAAACAGCTGATTGTGGTGGGCAGGGGGCATGGGGAGGGAGGGGGAGGTGCTGATCGGCAGAGCCCGCTGGCGTGGCGTGCAGCCCCGGAGCACCCATGGAGTCGGTGCCTATGACTTATGTGTTTGTAGCTGAAAAGTGGTGCCATGGAATGAAGTGCCTGTGGAACTGGAAGGATGCGAAACCCACAGAAATCCTTTGTAGGCGAGTGCCTCATTCATTTGCATCTGTGAGGAGCTCCTGTTTCGCTCCCTTAGCTGTGTGTAAAATTGCCTTGGAGTCGTTTGTGAAATTTCCTCTGCTACGATGCTGTGCCCGTCAGATGTTATCATCCCAGAAATAGCAAGCAGCAGCAGCAGCTGTGGCCCAGGGAATACGCTGTGAGGCTCAGAAAAATGGTAGATGAAATTTGCCCGAGTGAGGCCGAATTAATCAGGTTTGAAAAAGAACACAGCTCTTGAGCCCCGTGGGATCCTGCCTACATAGATCATCTTGTTCTGCTCCTTGACATAACTTAAAACAGAAAGAGATTGGTTTCTTTCCCCTATTGCTCATGGAAATAGCGGGGCTAAAGAGATTGAGGCTTCCATTTGACTTGGGAAAGAAGAGAGCGAAATATTAGCATGTGAAATGCTTCATAGTCACGAGGCCTGAAATCCAGCCTCCTGGGTTGCATCTAGCTAGCTATGACTTTTCTACCACACTAATCCCTGTGGGAGCCTAGTGGATTGAGGAGCCTAGCTTTGGGCTCTCAGCTTGATCAAATCTGGGCCAAGAGGTTCAACCGCCTAATTGAACCCAAAGTCCCCCGCTTGGCTGGGCATCGGCAGCCTCTCTCTGAGACAGAAGGCAGCCTTTGGAGCTTTTCGATTTGCCATTCGAGGCTGCACTGAGCACCCTGCACAATTTATAACTTCTTGGTGCAGTAGACATCAACTTTGGCCACTTTCCTTTTAGAGACAAACCCTTCAGTCTTTGCATCCATTAGAAGCCATTCTTGGAGACCACTGGGCTTGTTTGCTCAACACGTATCAGCATGAGCATGTAATGAAAGAGGACAAACCATGAGAGAACGGCAGCGCGTGAAAGCAGTGAGTGCTCAGCACCAAATATAAAGTCAAACACTGCAACCAGAGTCATGGTCTTTAAGGTCAGAAGGGACCATTATGATCGTCTAGTTTGACCGCCTGCACAATGCAGGCTACAGAATCTCACCCACCCACTCCTGTAACAAACCCCTAACCTATGTCTGAGCTATTGAAATCCTCAAATCGTGGTTTAAAGACTTCAAGGTGCAGAGAATCCTCCAGCAAGTGACCCGTGCCCACACTGCAGACAGGGCCAGCTCCAGGCACCAGCGAAGGAAGCAGGCGCCTGGGGCGGCCAATAGAAAGGGGCAGCACTCCATTCGTTATTGGGGCAGCACGGCCGGGTCTGCGGCGGCAATTCGGCGGTGGGTACTCCAGTTTCTCTCTTCCTCTTCGGCAGCACTTCGGCACAGCTCAATTGGGTTCTTCTTTTTTCTCTCTCTCTCTCTCTCTCTCTTTTTTTTTTTTTTTTTGGCGCCGCTTGGGGCAGCAAAAAAGCTGGAGCCGGCCCTGACTGCAGAGGAAGGCGAAAAACCCCTAGGGCCTCTGCCAATCTGCCCTGGAGGAAAATTCCTTCCTGACCCCAAGCTTCTGTCTTTCAGGCCAAGAGTGTTTGCCTGGAGTCAGCACAGTTTCTGAGCAAGCTTCTCAGCGGCTCTACATCAGCATAGCTCCACTGAAGCCAATGGGGCCTGCACCCATTAGCACTGCCTGAGAACCCTCCATTCCTATTGTACATGGGCCATAGAAGCCTTGTTCAGTCTAAAGGTGCAGTGGTCATTTCTGCTCATTGCCGACCCTTTGGTTTATTTCCCTCGCTCTGCCTTGGTGCCTGTAACACAAGCCCAGGACTGTGGGAAGAAGCTGTTTGCTGTCACCTCTGCAGCAGGAAGGGACTTTTCCCTTTGCCTGCTGTAAATAGCTTTGTGGCTTTGACCAGATCAAATGGCTATAAAAACACTCGCCTAGTAGAACAGGGAAGTGAAGCAAGTCTGTGTAATGACACTGGGAATAGATTGGCACTGATGCTTTGCAGCATCAGTTTGTCACCAGCAAAACTTCTGACTTGCACTTCCAGGGGAATAGACAAGCTCATGCAATAGGTCTAGCCTATTTCCAACTATTATCACTAGGGTTGCTGGCCTAGAGGATGGGTGGGATGGAGTAGGCGTGATAGATCTTTTTTTTTTAAGAAAGGCTTTTGACACAGTCCCACATGACATTCTCATAAGCAAACTATGGAAACATTGTCTAGATGAAATTACTATAGGATGGGAGCAAAACTGGTTGAAAGACTGTATTCAAAGAGGAGTCAATAGTTTGCTATGACACTGGGAGGGTGTATTTAGTGGCATCATGTAGGGGTCAGTCCTGAGTCTGGGACTATTTGATATTTTCATTATAAAGGTAATAATTGGAGATATACCAATCTCCTAGAACTAGAAGGGACCTTGAAAGGTCATTGAGTCCAGCCCCCTGCCTTCACTAGCAGGACCAATTTTTGCCCCAGATCCCTAAGTGGCCTCCTCAAGGATTGAGCTCACAACCCTAGGTTTAGCAGGCCAATTCTCAAACCACTGAGCTATCCCTACCCCCAATATGTGCTATATGTAGAATTTGTGGCAGCCCTGGTGATGGCTTTTCATTCCCAAGGAACTGGCCAGAAACCACCTTCCCATAGCTTACTGAACAGACTTCTGAAGGTAAAGACCTGGAATCATTTCTGGCCTAGGCTGGATTTGAACTGAGCTGGTGAGACAGAGGTGAAAGGCGCCACATCCCATTTCTAGTCTGATGTGGCATCCACCACCACCTCTGCTTTTTTGGTCTATGCTGAAAAAATGTGTTAGAGCATCAGGGTAATATACATCTTTGTACACCATTCCTGTCTCATGCAGATAACCTGTTATTAATCATCAGAGTTTGCACCAAGAGCGAGACATTGAGGAAGGAGAAATAGTCAAACTGGGTGGAAGAAGCAGTAAACTCGGGGCTTCTGAGCTGAAATAACTTTTCTAATGCATTTTGTGTGCAAGGAGGAAGATGACTGAGTCATGGGCATAGGAGGCTATTGAAATAGACGCCCGGTAAGGTAAATATCAACTTCTCCCCTGCCCAGTGTTCCAGAGGTGGATTTAGAAGTTGGGGGCTTTAAGAAATGTTTTTTCTTTGTCCATTCGAAATCTCAGGGCCTCGCTACATTATTTGATCTTGAGGACTCTGGCAGTTTTTACAGTACTGAGATCATTACATCAGTGCAGGCTGAAGCTCTCCTAGCCCAGTGGAGTGGGCAGGACTTTTTTGTCCCAGGGTTATTTTGTCTACATTGGGGGTTTGCCCTGATCCCAGCAGTGGGTGGGTAGCGCCTGATGTAGCTGAACCAGTGTAAACACTAAGCACAAAAAGCAAAGCCACAATTTGCCACAGTGGAGTTTTCCCTACTGAAACCAAATGGTGGCTTCCCTTGTCCACATTTGGGATTTGTAAAACGGTAGCTGCATCAGGAGCTGACTACCAGTTGCTGGAATTGGGGGTAAATCCAATTTTCCAGTTGCCAAAGTCCTCAGAAGGATGTCAGGACGGGAAATCCCTCTTCCAATCGGGTCCTTATGCAGCACCCATCATTGTGGCGTCTGAGCGCCTTTTAGAGATTGAGTTGATGAGCATTTGTGCCACGTGGTACAATCGTGTAAGAGCCAAAGCTCTTGTCACATCTTCTCATTCCTCTAATGTAAAAGTAAGCAGGAAACAACCCCTTAGGCTTTATGAGGTTGCCTATATTTATCTTAAAGGTGCAACAGAGGGCACAAGCAACTTTGCAGTTCACCTTTAAGGGCAGCCACTGAGGATTAGCTAGAGTTTATTCAGTTTAACCAGTATTAGCCGGAATTTATGTAATAAGAAGCTTAATCTGAGGATGGTGGAAAGAAAAAAGAAAGGGATGGGGGGAGTTATCAAGTTAAAGCAGAAATTAATCCATGGGGGAGAGAGACATCTCTTGACTTCCTAGGGAAGGGATCAGAGGCTAAAGAGATGTTATTTTTGTAGGGTGCACAAGAGGAATGAATCTGTAGGCTATTCCTGGTAGAGCAGTACTGGTTGGGACAGAATAGCCCCTTAAACCTAAGGAAAGGAAGTCATCCATAATCCAGAGCCCATTTGAAATGCGGTGCAATGTTTTCCAGGCCTTTCTGGGCAATCGGGATGTTATTTTTGGTCACTGCAGCACACCAAGTGTGGTTTGTAGCATGTGAACAAGAAGGAAGTTCTCAGTTGCTCCCCATTGTTTTTGTTCCTATTGACCTTACCATTGATAGGTGCAGGATGTGAATCATAGCTCCAAGGATGTAATTGGGGAGATTTGGAGACAGCTCGTCTGCTAGGGACGGTGAGTTGCCATGACAGAGCCTTTCATGTTACTCCTTTTCAAATGAAACATCAGGCGAAACGAACACTTTGTTTGCTGTCTCTGTTAACCTCAGTATAATTTGTGGGACTAACGGTTTAATCCTACCACATTTGTTTTTGGATGGGAGGGGACTTCAGAGTGTCTTTTATGGATAAAAAGCACAAAGAAAATCATATTGTTCTTGTGTCATTAGTGAAATACATGACTGCACAACCATGCAGGTAGGATAACAGCCTCATGCAGTTAGATATTATTATTGGATATCATTTGTTAAGCTCTGACAATATGTACAAGATCCCAAAGGGCCAGATCTTGTTGGCTTTAAATCACCCATAGCTTCATTGACATTGGTGGAACGATGCCAATTTACCTTAGCTGAGGATCTTCCTGAGAGATCTTACAGTCTAAATGGCATATAGCACATTTCATTTGAGGACATCAGATTGCTTTACAAATACTAGTTGATTAAACTTCATCTAGGTATATCATTCCAGTTTTACACATGGAAAGCTTGGCTAAATTGCTAGCATGCACTGATCCAAGGGCATGTCTACACTTATTGTGGATCGATGCTATGGCGATTGATCCACCGGGGGTCAATTTATCGGGTTTAGTGAAGACCCACTAAATCGATTGCAGATTGCTCTCCTGTCGACTCTGGTATTCCACCGGAACGAGAAGCATAAGGTAAGTCGACAGGAGAGCTTCTCCCATGGACCCAGCATGGTGTAGAGACCGCAATGAGTTGACCTAAGCTACATTGCCTCCAGCCACATTATTGACATAGCTGAAGTTGCGTAACTTAAATTGACTTAACCCCATAGTAATGTAGCTAAGTAATTGCACAAGAAAGCATCTAGATACAATGGCAACTTAATGGATGCCATTAAGATAACCTCCTGAAGTAGAGAGACCCTAGAAGAGTGATGTAGTGGTTGCTCACCCAATATGCACCAGATATTTTGTTCTCATGCTACATGGTAGAGACCCAATAATTATGATACATATAGATACATTCCAAGACGATGACACTGAGGTTGGCCAGGTGGCGATGTTTAAGAAAGGTTCTGAATGCCTTTATTTCAACAACCCAGATGCCTCCGCTTGGCTTGTATGGAGAAATTTGGGCTTAGAATTTTTGGAACAGGTATCCTGTCCAAATGGAGTCCCTAGTGCTCAGAGTTATGGTCTGGGAAGATTTTAGCTGCAGCATGTTTTAGTGACTTGAGGGGAGTGATGAGTGAGTGGGTGAGTCTAGAGAAGAAGTTTATACTAGTTAGTTCTCTTCCTTCAGGTCTGTCCTTAAAATTCACCTCTTTTGGTGAATAATGGCCACCTGAAAGTGGCTAGGCAGGTGGTGAGCTGTGATGGCTACTACAGATTGGCTAAGACTGTACACACAGCCAGTGTGTGCTAAAACATCCTATTATTTCTGTTACTCTGTCATCTCCTCTGACCCTGCTTATTTGTTTCATCCATCTGCTATGTCTTGTTTTTTGACTGTATCCTCTTTGGGGCAGGGGACTGTCATTTGCTATGTGTTTGTACAGCACCTAGGACAATTAAACGTGACTTGGTTGAGGCTTCTCAGAGCTACCACAATATGTGTTATAGAGTCACAAGTAAAATCAGAGATGTCTAGGGCACGGCCCCAGGGTTAGCAGCCAGGATGGATTTGGAAGCTGCTGTAGAGAAAGAAGTGGCAGGAACTGATGACGGTACGAGTGTGAGAGGGGAAGGAGACAGAGAACCACATCAGCATCATGCAACCTTGTGAGACAGTGCGGATGGTGGAGTTATCCCACAGGAGGAAGAAAAAATTCCAAACACGTGCCTGTAATTCCAGAGGGACATTGTGCATTGGTTAATGATTGGAAAGTGGCATTTCTCTAGTGCCTTTTATCCAAAGACCCCAAAGCGTTTTAGAAACAGCCATGAGTAAAGCATTAAGATCCTGGGGAGGAAGGTACTACCACCCCCGTTTTACAGAGGGAGACACTGACAAACAGAGAGGAGAGCCCCCTGGGCCAAAGCCCTGGAGGATGTTTGCAACTGGGCTATGAATACACAGAATTACCCCTGTGCCAGAACCTCAAGGCCATCCTTCTGCTGTACATTCCACCCATCTTATACATTTGCCTAGTATCACTTTTAAGGGAGCATTCTCTCAAACTTGCCCAATTCAAGGGTCAGTTTAGACGAGTTATGCCTCTAAAGAGGGTAATTGGGGCTTGTGTCGCTTAGCATTATGTGCCTTGTGGGTTTTGATTCTGCATTCAAATCACCCTGCTGGCCATAAAGCACAAGGACCTTAGTGTCATGTTGCTTTTACAGGTTTCATAACTTATCAGTGTTGGTGGAGGTGCCAGAACTGCCCTTCTGCAAAGTTTCATAATAAGAAACAGCATCTTGCATAGCTAATCCGGCATAAAAGGATTAGGAGAAACTGGAAAACAAGTTCCTGCCTAGTCGCTTCCACCCGGATACATTATTTGTTGTGATCACAGCCATTAGCTACACACACAACAAGCGGGAGGTTAACCAATTAGTGCTCACACACAAACCCCGCCCCCGTCACAGGACATCATATTAGAGCTGTGGTTTTCCTTTGCTGATAAAATTAAGCTTTATCAAGATGGTTTATGGATTGCTATAGCCAGAGTGTTTAATGGTTTGAGAGAAAAAAAAGTAAGGCTTCTCAATACAGCAGGCACAAAGATTACCTGGTTGCCAGGTTTGGAGACAGGAAGGGATTTTCCCCAGGGCATATTGGTAGCAGCTGTGCCCATATAACAAACTATGGCCACATATATGCAGGTAACATGGTAGTCATGCAGGGTTTGAACCCAGAGACTTCAGCAGCAGAAACAAGGTCTCTGCCACTGGAACTAAAGGGAGAGCTCCTTTAGCTGTTGATAGGCTGTGTAGCGACTGACAGTTCATTAGAGGGAGCCCTGATCTCAGGCCATTGGCCAGTATATTTCAGATGGCTCTCCTTCCTCTGCAGCCCAGAGCAGGAATTGTTTATTCATAGCCCTTCCCATCTATCTGTGGAACTGCGATTTGTTCTCTATCAGCCATGGGCAGAGGGCAAAAGCTCTCCAAAGGTGAAATGCTACTCACTCTCTATGCTCAGCCCTGAACAGAACTGCCAGTCATGCTACATTATGGTTAGATGGAACTGGCCTCTCCTAAAGCACTTTGAAGTTAACTTAGCAGAGGCCATCACGCTGACTGCACTGATCAGTTACAGCCTGGGGTGCATTTGAACTGCATCCCAGAACGTCAACTGAGCTATAGCCGCCGAGGCCCAATAACATAATGTATTGCTATATAAGGAGAGATTCATGGAGGGAATAATGCTTGCCGATGAGGTGAATGCATGGAAGTCAGACACACACACACACACGCAGGCTTCTCGGAAATAATATGACCCATGCGAGATGTAATGCAACAAAGTCTCTGCTGAAGACAAAACGTTTACAAGAATGTAGATTAGCCTTGAGCCTCTGGCGAATTAAAATCCACCTGACTTTCCAAGCATAGGGAAGTCTTGTCTAAATGCCCAGATCATAGTTTGCAAGAGCATAGTAACAGGTAGTTTCCCTTTAAATCAGCGGTGGGCAAACTTTTTGGCCCAAGGGCCACATTGGGGTTGCAAAACTGTATGGAGGGCCGGGTAGGGAAGGCTGTGCCTCCCCAAACAGCCTGGCCCCTGCCCCCTCCTACTTCCCATCCCCTAACTGCCCCCCTTAGAACTCCCAACCCATCCACCCCCCCCTGCTCTTTGTCCCCTGACCGCCCCCTCCTGGGATCCCCAACCCTAACCGCTCCCCCCAGGACCCCACCCCCTATCCAACCCCCCCACTCTCTGACCCCTGACTACTCCAACCCCTATCCACACCCCGCCCCTGGCAGGCCCCCAGGGACTCCCATGCTTATCCAACCCCCCCATTCTCCATCCCCTGACTGCCCCCCCCAGAACCTCCACCCCCATCCAACCCCCCCGCTCCCTGTCCCCTGACTGCCCCCCGGAACTCCCTGCCCCTTTTCCACCCCCCCGGCCCCCTTACCATGCCGCTCAGAGCAGCATGTCTGGCAGCCGTGCCGCTCGGCTGGAGGCAGACATGCCACGGCGCTGCCCTGCAGGAGCGCACAGCCCCGCTGCCCAGAGCGCCGCCCGTGTGGTGGCGTAGCTGCAGGGAAGGAGGGACAGCAGGGGAGGGGCTGGGGGGCTAGCCTCCCTGACTGGGAGCTCAAGGGCCAGGCAGGATGGTTCTGTGGGCCGGGTGTGGCCCTCAGGCCGTAGTTTGCCCACCTCTGCTTAAATAGTCGGTGAGTCCTCTGCTGGTGCTCACAGTGTTCTGTGCTTTGGAAGCTGCCAGAAACAAGTTAAAGCCGAAGTAGGGGTAGAGCTAGGCATTGTGTGTTTGTGTTGGTTACTAACCACAGTCATTTGACACCCAGCTGTGCTAGTCTGGTTTCTTCACAGGGTAAACTGGTGTGTAAAGAGCAAAAGACACAGCAGTGACACCCTTGACATCCTTGCAGGTTAAACAACCATTGCTTTGGCTGTGGGGGGAACTAAAACCACCTTTGGCTGAGGTTCACCCTCTGGGGCGTAAGAGGAACTTTTGTTTTATCCCCCACATGCACGGGGGAGACAGAACTCTTTAATAAAGGGACCCCTTACCCTGCCACTTCTATCTGTGCACGGGCATCACTGACATGGTAAGGGACCAGAAGAGGGTATACGTTTGAGTAGGCTGTTTCCTACCTTAACACACGCTGACCGCATCCTGGTGCTTTTCTTACACTCCTTTTGGCCAGTGTGATTGCCACCAATTTGCACTTGTTTGGGCATAGTGTGCCGAATGCAGGGTGATGTGCAAGAGGGGTTAGTAGGTTACATGTTGGTAAATGCAGGTGAGATTAAGGACGCCTAGAAGGAGTCTAAACTTGCGTAATGGACATGCTGGGGACCAGCTCTACTTAGCACCTTGATAGCACCGCACAGACATTAACCAATGAATCCTGCCCTCCCTGGATCTCCAAGCCCTGAATGAATTAAACACCACAACAAGGTATGCAAATATTATCCCTCCTGTACAGCTAGGGAAATAGACACACACTGGGCTGGTTTGCCCAAGGTCCCAAGGCGTGGGAGTTGGTGTTAGAGCTGGGATAAGAATTCAGAAAAGTCTGTGCCCCAGATCATGCTTAGGTCACTAGACCACAAAGCCCAACCCCTATCCATAGATGTAATGGAGTCATCCCCTGGTTACTAAGCCTGTCTGAACAGTTTTAATTTTAAGGGAACGAGGGGCCTTCTGGAATTGCCCAGCTGCTGTTAACAAGTCGAAGACTATAGGCTCTCTCGGAACACACTTTTACTTCTAATTGACTTGTCCTCCTGAAATGGATCAGTACCAAAACAGACTTCAGACATGCGGAGACAGAAAATCCCAGCCCCCTGTAGACTGGGTTACAAAAGAGGCCGGTTATGTCAGAGGGCCAGTGGGTTTGCCCCGTTTCGGGTTTGCATGAATTGCTATGGCACCATTTGCTCACAATGTGTTACGCAACTGCTGTTGCTTTCTCTGCAAGTGGGGAAAAAAAAAGAGCAGTCCTTGTGGCACCTTAGAGACTAACAAATTTATTTGGGCATAAGCTTTCGTGGGCTAGAACCCACTTCGTCAGCTGTATGAAGTGAAAAATACAGGAGCAGGTATAAATACATGAAAGGATGGGGGTGCGTTACCAAGTGTGAGGTCAGTCTAATGAGATAAATCAATTAACAGCAGGATACCAAGGGAGGAAAAACAACTTTTGAAGTGGCAAGAGAGTGGCCCATTACAGACAGTTGACAAGAAGGTGTGAGTAACACTAGGGACAAATTAGTATTGGGGAAATTAAGTTTAGGTTTTGTAATGACCCAGCCACTCCCAGTAGAAAGTCATGACAGTCCAGTTTCAAAAGCTCTTCCTTGGGGGAGGATTTGTGGCACTTTGCCCTAAGAGAGTCCCAGACAGGCTACATGTCCAGTACACGTGAATGTGAACTAGAGGGAATGTTACAGGATTACTGTCAGTTCTCTGGCTGAACTGCTGGCTGGATTGTATATTTCACAGGCTCAGAGAGGTTCTCTGTGAGGGCCTTTTGCTCTTTCAGGTGCTAATTAAAGATGGGTGAGCCAGTATGCGCTCAAGGCCAGCTCCGCTCAGCCAGCTGGTGGCAAAACCTGTTCAGTTTGCCTGACCTGTCAAATTGTTAGAGTTCAAAAGGATTAGAAAAGGAATGCCAAAGAAGGCTCCTTGGAGACAGAGGCCCCAGGTGCTAGCAGCAAATGGTGCTCAAAGAAGTGTGTAGCCAGGCTAGAGAGAGGGAGACCAGAAATATTTGAAGACAACCGAGCTCTACGTTGTTCCCTTGCTGGACTGAAGGCCATCCGAGTGCTGATATCTAAGTAAGTGAGCATCTGTTTGCCATTGATCTGATAGTATCTTTTGGGGCTGACATGTCTTCCATGTGCTGGAAGACCAACTAATTCTAAAAGGTGTGCACCAAGGAATGCTGCTATGCAGCTGGCGATCACGTGGGTGTCAGAAGCTTTGGGGGTGTGACAAGATCTCCAGAGATGGACATAAACTGAAAATATAACCAGTTCACGTTAAACACCTTGCCAGAGATCAATCCAAGTGGCACATGATATGCAAAGAGGCCAAATCCTTTTGGGATTTGCCATGGCCCAGATCCTCGATGCTTTCAACGGAAGTTAGGATCCTAAATACCTTTGAGGAACTGGAACTTCTTGTCTGAGAACTGGGCGCTGAGGAGGGGGAGGGGAAATTAGGCTTACTCATTTTCTAGGGTTTGCTAGTAAAGGTGAAACATGATGTGCAGCAGCACAAATAAAACATGCGTGTTCATTGCTACAGTGCATCAGCAAAAGAAAAGCCAAGAGAGCAGTGCAGAGCTGCCCATGTGGCGGCATCATGGCATGGAGCAGAAAGGGAGCAGTCCATTCTGCTCTGGTGAGCTCACCTTGGTAGTATTGTACTCGGCTGTGGTACGGGAATAAGAACACAGGAATTGCCAGACTGGCTCAGAATAGCATCCATCTAGTCCGGTGGCCCATCTCTGTCATTGGCCAGCACCAGATGCTTCAGAAGAAGGTGCAAGGAGCCCTGCAGTAGGCAATTATGGCCTGGCCTGCTCTCAGGCTCCCAGGCTCCTAACTCCCAATCTCTAGAATTTACCAACCAGAATCTGACAAATTGGGTGGAGTTCAGAGAAGAGCAACAGTGCTGACATTCAAGAGGAAAAATTCCAAGAGCTGACTCTAGATAACTTGGCTAAGATCTGACTAAGGGGGAGGACATAGTCAGAGTCTGCCAGCATTTGCAGGGGGCACACATCAAGGTTGGGGAGGAACTATTTAAACTTGAACAAGGGAGCATAACGAGTGGTAAATGGCCAAGATTTACAAAGGCAAACCCTAGGTTGAGCGTCAGGCGCAATACAATAGGCTAGTCTGTGGAACAGTATTCCAAGGCAAGTGATGGACGCTCCGGTGCATGGAAATTGTAGAAGGGTTGCTAGATCATCTGACGACTATGGCCCAAACCCTAAAGGTATTTAGGTGCCTAACTCCTTTGAGGATCTGAGCCTATGTCACCTAAGCACAGACTTATCTAGATGAATTGGCATCCTCCCCACAGGCCATTTTCCCAATGCACATTTATCGGAAAGGTTCAGGTGAGCGGGCGGTACTGGAGAGAGCTAAAGCAGCTGGTCACCTGGTCAGCACGGACACGGTATGTCACCTTTTATTGTGCCCACTGTCCTCTGCTAACTTTGGGATCTAGTAGACAATTCTTCAGTACTTGTGACAGATGGACACACTGGGCCAGATCTGTGGCTCCGGCTGAGCTATGCTCAAGGCAGGATGTGAGGGGGGTTGCAGAGAGGGCATTATCCCACCCTGATTCCCCCTGCAATGCTGGGGGCACCCAGGAGCCAGTTGGTGCAGCCTCAGAGTTGTTCTACGTGATGCCAACTGCTAGCAGTTTCCTAGAGGTCATTGCACTGGCCCAGACTGCCAGTGTGCAAAGAGCTTGGCCATACCACTCCTGTTCCTCCGGGCCCCTATGCTTGGAGGGGGTCAGGAGTGTGTGGAATGATGCCAGCAATGCTGGGTTTGCAGCATCCAGCTGGCGGTTTCAGGGTATTTTCCCTCCCCTTTCTGCTGTTGGAGTGACACTCAGAGGGCAAAGCTGGGCAGAGGATCTGGCCCATTATCTTAGTTACATCAGAACTCATTTCCCAATGCACTCCACAACAGTAACCTGTGCGTAACCACGTAGTCCCTGACATGGGGTTCTTATAAAACCAGCTGAGGTACATGTCACGCCCCAAGCTGCTGGCTTTACTGCACTATGAGGAGAGTGCACAACATTGATTAATTCGCCCTTCGGAATGCAGTCGCTGTGGCTTGCCAGTGCACTAATGCTTGAATTGTGCTGCTCAAGCTCAGTGGTAACGCTTTGGGAGAAGAGCATGTTTAAGTGAATGGGTGTCGCAGTGATTGAGTGTAACACTGAGGGCTGCTGCAGCCTGAGCTGAAGCCGCGTGAAAGTGCTCTAACCTTTTGTGTGAGCTCCATCTAGTGAACTCACGGAGGAAGTTACACTGGCAGCGAGCTGGAATGTTTCCCGGAAGGGTTCAGCTGGCGACGCTGTGCCAGTTTAGGGAGACAAGGTGGATGAGGTCATACTCAGATTGGAACAGTACACAGTGTTGTTGTAGCCGTTTTGTGCCAACGATATTAGAGAGACAAGGTGGGTGAGGTCAGATCTTTTATTGGACCAACTTCAGAAGAAGATTCTGTGTAAGCACAAAAGCGTGTCTCTCTCATCAACAAGTCGGTCCAATAACAACCGCTGTTGGTGAGAGAGACAAGTATTTGTGCTTCTGAAGCTGGGCTAATAAAAGATCTGACCTCACCCACCTTGTCTCTCCAATATTATTGAACCAACATATCTACGACAACTCTGCGTATTTGTTCCCACTCGAATTTCATCGACATTAGGCCTACATGTAATCTCGTCACCGGGGCTTTTCCAATACAGCTTTGAATGATTTGAGTTTTGGGGCCTTCCACTTGAAGACTATTCTACAGTCTAATAGATGTTACCACTAATTCTTTTAACCCCCTTTCATAACTCAGTCCTTTCAGGATCCTAGGAAACTGACTAATTCCCAGCCGTATATCACCAGGAACTGGCTCATTTGAAGGGTTTTTGAGACCCACTCGTGAGGGAGGGATTGGGTCTGTTGGGAGGCAGGACAAGTTGGGACCATGGCATTGGAAGGAGACCCAATTTCTTCCTGCCATGGCCTCCCCCTACATTCTCAGGGTTCCAAGGATTTCACTGTTGTTAAAAGGCAGACGGCTGCTTGGGACCTCATGGAAGCAGCAGGGTTAGAATTCAGCTTGTCCTTATTAAAAGCAGAGCTTTCTACACGTTTTTAGCTACAGGAGAAGCACACTTAGCTACTGGCAGTTTGGGGGTGGGGGTGGGGTGGGGTGGGGGGCTATGGCACAGAATTGAGCAATTCTGACTCCATCCAGTAGAGGGGCAGTGGTGCACATGCACACTAGCCAGTTCATTACGACACACACATTCAATTCTGTCCAAGGATCTTAACGCTTATAACTCACTGAAGCCTCATTGCACCTCTGTGAAGCAGCTCTTATTACTAAGGCTAAGATTTTGTCAGGGTTATTTTTAGCAAAACTCACGGACAGGTCACGGGCAATAAACAAAAATTCGTAGAAGCCGTGACCTCTCTGTGACTTTTGCTGCTGCGGCTCATGGTTTCCCCTGCCACCGTGGTGGCTGGGAGCTGTGGGGTTCCTGCTCTGCATGTGGCAGCTGGAAGCTGCTGGCCCCCCCGCACCCCCCAGCCCACGGCGGCTGGGAACTGCAGGGTGACCATATTTCTCAAAGAGAAAACGGGACACCCCCAGCTGCTCGCCCGAGGCCTCCCCTCCCTCCCCCCTTGCAAGGCCGTCGCCTGTCGCTGGAACCCTGAGGGGGGCCCCCTCGGGAGTCTGTCCCCTGTCGCTGGAACCTTGCAGGGGGCCCCCTATTGCCTGTCGCTGGAACCCTGCCAGGGTCCCCCGAGTCCGGCAGCTCCTGGGGCTGAAATGGAGAATGTCACAGAGGTCTCTGGAGATCACGGATTCTGTGACTTCCATGATCTCCGTGACATAAATGTAGCCTAACTTCTTATCTTGCAGCTGGGAAGACTGCAGCTCAGGCCTTGGCTATACTTGCGAGTTACAGCGCAATAAAGCAGCCCGGGCACCCTAGCTCACTCCCCGTCCACACTGGCAAGGCACGTAGAGCGCGCTGGCTCTGCAGCTACAGCGCTGCTGGCACTCTACCTCGGCAAGAGGAAGAATGTTTGCTGCGCCCCTGCTGCAGCGCCCCAGTGACAGAGTGAACGAGGTGTTGCATTACTGTGCTGTGATCAGCCTCCGGAAACGTCCCGTAATCCCCTTAAGTCAAGTGGCCACTCTTGTCATTGTTGTGAAATCGGCTGCAGGAATGCGGAAATGCCCTTTCAAAGCTCCCTTTCGGAGAAGCGGGCTGCTTATCAGCTCCGAGAAAAAGCAAACATTTGCTGTTTGCTTTGAGTGAGTGAGAGGGAGGCGGGGGAGGAGTGGAGGGGAAGAGTGTCTGAACTTACAAGACAGCATGCTGACACACTCAGCACCCCAGAAACCCACTCTCTCTCCCCCCACATACACACAACACACTCCCTGTCACACTCCACCCCCCGCCCCCATTTGAAAAGCACAATCAGAAAAGCACGTTGCAGTCACTTGCATGCTGGGACAGCTGCTCATAATGCACCGCTCCCAATGCCGCTGCAAGTGCCGCAAATGTGGCCCCGCCAGTGCGCTGTCAGCTGTCAGTGTGGACAGACAGCGGCACTTTCCCTACTGCGCTCTCCGAAGGCGGGTTTAACTCACAGAGCTCTACATCTGCAAGTGTAGCCAGGCCCTCACAGGCATTAAGTAGCTCACACAAGTTTACACTGCACATGGGTGGCAGGGCTGGGAACAGAAATCAATTCACCAGGCACCTCATCATGTGCTTTAACCACCAAACCACACTTCTAATGCGATGTAATTATTTTTCATGCCCTTCAGCTTGTTGAAAGCCTTCGAATACTGAGATGCCCAGGACGAGGTGTAGTAAACTGTTAACCCCTTCACTGAATGGATCTTTTTTAATTTTTAAAATGTAAAGTGAAAGAGCAGCTAGCTAAAAATGAGATCAAAAAGTCTGGTAAGAAAGTCTAGAATTAGCCAGGAGAGCTTGCAAACCAGGTGCTTATCGTTTATCTCGCCACACGCTTAGCTGATGCAATCTAGGATCTTCCTTTTATTATTGTCATTTCTGATGGCTGCTTTGTTCTGGGATGGAGGTAGGCTGACCAGACAGCAAGTGTGAAAAATTGAGATGGGGTGGGGGGTAATAGGAACCTACATAAGAAACCCCCCCAAATATCAGAACTGTCCCTATAAAATCGGGACATCTGGTCACCCTAGAATGGAGGTCACAACACAGCAGCAAGTGTTTCTGCAGCCATACAGTAGGTGGCAGAATATTCACCCCTCTGCCAAAGAGGGTCCTGCCTGGGGAACAGATGTTAAAGACATTAGTCTTGCTATTTTGCAGAGGAATTGGGGGGGGTCACAGTCCACGATGGGCTTCTCACCCGCATCAAAGAGAAAACCGGGGCCAGATCTTCAGCTGCTGTATATAAGTGTATGTAAGTTCCAGTCAATGGGACTATGCCAGTTGGGGATCCAATCCTATGTGTCAGATTTGGGACTGGCCTAAACAGGTTAGCTCCTGCCGACTCCAATGGAAGCCCTACCCATTTAAACCAGGGCTGAATTTGGCCCTGTGCCTTAGCTATCTTGACTATATCTAATTCAATCCCATTCCAGAAAGGACAAATTGAGCCCTCTCCCATGCGCAATATATGAGAGCCTTCACTCTGATTATATTTAATACATGCAGACAACACTGAACTCCAGTCCACTTTCTCTGGCATATCAAACCACCTGGGAGGTGGTTTACGAGAAGCATCTCAGGCCGGGGCTCAGAATATGTTGAAAGCGAGTCTGTCCACCTGCAGACTCTGCAGTTCAATCACTCCTCTGCCTTGTCTTTCAGCTCGGCTCCAATGTTTCCTACAGCGACAATAAACAGCACACATGGAGGGTTGCCAGGCGTCTGGTTTTCGACTGGAACGCCCGGTCGAAAAGGGACCCTGGTGGCTCTGGTCAGCACCACTGACCAGGCCGTTAAAAGTCTGGTCGTCGGCAGAGAGGAGCTAAGGCAGGCAGGCTCCCTGCCTGTCCTGGCTCCGCACAGCTCCCGGAAATGGCTGGCATGTTCCTGCGGCCCCTAGGCGGAGGGGCAATCAGAGAAGCTCTGCATGATACCCCTGCTCTCCCCAGTGCCGGCTCCACAGCTCCCATTGGCCAGGAACCATGGCCAATGGGAGCTGCAGGGGCAATGCCTGCGGGCACGGGCAGCACGCAGAGCCCCCTGGCCCCTCCACCTAGGAGGAGCTGGACATGCCGTCTGCTTCCAGGAGCTGCACAGAGCCCTCCTAAGCCCTGCTGTGCCGCCAACTGGGAACCGCCTGAGGTAAGCGCTGGCCAGCCAGAGCCCACACCTCAAACCCCCTCCTGCACCCCAACCCCCGATCCAGGTTAGAACCCCCTCTCGCAACCTAACTCCCTCCCAGAGTCTGCACCCTAACCCCCTGTCCCAGTCCTGAGCCCGCACCCCTCACCCCCCCACCCCCCGGCCCCAGCCCTGAGCCCGCACCCTCGCCCCAACCCCTGCCCCAGCCCTGAGCCTGCACCCCTCGCCCCCCCCAACAACCAGCCCCAACCAGGAGCCCCCTCCTGCACCCTGAACCCCTCATTTCTGGTCCCACCCCGGAGCTTGCACCGCCAACCAGAGCCCTCACCCCCTTCTGCACCTCAACCCCCTGCCCCAGCCCAGTGAAAGTGAGTGAGGGTGGGGAGAGCGAGCGGCGGAGTGGGGGGATGAAGTGAGTGGGGACAGAGCCTCGGAGAAGGGGTGGGGCCTCGCGGAAGGGGCAGGGGTATTTGGTTTGATGCGATTAGAAAGTTGGCAACCCAACGCACGTCTCTGGCACTTTCCAGCTAGGGATTTCAGAGCACCTCACACACATTACTGAATTAACCCTCCCATCAGCCTCATGCGGGTGGTGAGTGTTATTACACAGAGTGGAAAGGGAGATCTGGTCTGAGGGGAAGTGGGGGGTAAGAGACTCGGGCCAGTCACACGATGAGTCACAGCGGAGGAGCTGGCAATAGAATTCAGGTACCCTAACGGCCATGCCTCTGCTCTAACCACTAGACTGAACTCCCTAAGCAATAGAGGGAGGGGAGGAGTTGTCTGTCTCGCCTCACAGTGCGATGGAATAGTGCTCTTAGAAACAAAACTAGCCCAGATAAACAGGATGGTTGTACAGATAAGGAAGTAGCCTAGAAGTGAGGTGCTCCAGGGGGAAGGATGGTCCAGTGGTTAACACGACTAAGCTGGGACACAGCAGACTTGCCTTCAATTTCCAGCTCTGCACAGATTTCCTGGGCTGCCTGTTGCAAGTCATTTTGGCCAGCTACTCGAAGGCTCCGAATTCCTATTGAAATCAATGGGCGCTAGAAGACTAGATACTTCTGAGATGGGCCTTAATTTCTCCATGCTTCAGTTTTCCATCTGTAATATGGGGGATAAACTTTCCTTCCTCTCTTTGTTTAGACTGTGAATGCTTCAGGACCGGAACTCTCTCTTATTATGTCCGTGTACAGTGCCTAGCACAATGGGGCCCTGATCTCAGCTGGGGCCTCTGGATATGACTTAATACAAGCGACTATGGAGATGCTGGTCGTGGCTCCGTGGTTAAGGCTGAGTTGGGTTTTGCACTCAAAGACGAGATTCAGACTCCTTGATTTGCAGGAAGAATACACTGAATTTGCCCCAAGAGCAGGACAGCACGTACACCCTTTTAAGGGTTTACTGGAGCTCACGCTGGGCCTCTCCAAAGAAGCAAATGGAAGCTAACACCCTCCTTAAACAGGCAGCATCAGCCCCGCAAGTAAAAACTAGGGCTGCCAAATGATTAAAAACATTAATCGCTATTAATTGGACTATTGAAAAAAATAATCACGATTAATCGCACTGTTAAACAATAATAGTGTAACCCTTCTGCCCCTCTGAGCTGGCAGCAACAAGGGCCAGGTTCAGTATCCAGGGGTTCCGTTTCAATAACACAATGCAAAACCGGCTCGAGCCCCCACCCAGTGACCTGGGACAATTACCTACCACCCCCCCGGGTGCCTCTATAAGGCAATACTTCCCGTCTCGCAAGCATGGAGTCTGAGTGTAGCAAAATCCTTTTAATAAAGGAGGGAAACAATGCGGCATTGTGTTGGGGAAACACCACAAACAGGATTCATAACACAAACCATGAGCAAAAACCCAACCCCAAGTAAGTTTGGCAATGTCCTTTTCCCCTCAGGGTCTTAAGTGCACCCACCCAAAAGATCACCCCAAAGACCCCAAAGTTTCTTGAGTCCAGCAACCCAAAAATCATCCAAAAGTCCAACAACCCAAAAGTCTCTGTCCCTGGTCAGTACAACCCCAGAGTTCAAAAGTTTATCTGCAGAGTTTTACTCCCCTCTCCAGCCTGGGTGGAAATAAGGGGGGGGGAAGGGGGCACACAGGGTGTTAAGAGGCACCTTACATGGTCTGAGGCTGGCTGCCCCGCCTCTCCGTGCGGTTCTGCTGCAGCCTTCACCATGAACTGCTCCGCTCTACCAGTCGCTCCGCTCTGCTCATCCAGCCATCCCGTGAGCCGCTCCAGCCATCCCCGCAAACTACTCAGCTCCACTCTGCTCATTGTTCCATGGGCTGCTCCAACCGTCCCACAAACTGCTTCGCTCTGCCAGCCACTCCGCTCCTCCAGCCATCCCGTGAGCTGCTTCAGCCATTCTCGCTCTGCTCAGCTCCACTCTGCTCATTGTTCCATGGGCTGCTGCAACTGTCCCACAAACTGTCAGCTGCTTAGCAATATATCATCAGGCTCCCCCACTAGTTAACACAGCACTCAGTGATCTCAGCTCAGTAATTATAGCTCATTAGTGATTTCAGCTTGTAGTAGGGGAGCCCCAGTGCTGGTGCACCCTTGGCCCAAAGTGAATTCAGCACAGCAGCCTGTAACTAGACTTTTAAGGGAATCAAAATTAGCTCTACTGTTCAACAGGGGGGATTACCTTCCCCCAACCTCTCTTAATTCCCTGGGCCTTGGAACCCATGTCCCTTGTCTAGCGAGTGCTACTAAGTTGACGGTGAGTCCCTCTGTCATAAAACAGTTCCACTGGCCTTGATTCACATAATCAGGGTAACAACACTTTATTCTTTCTGCTCCAATAACAGAGAAACTGGGGGTCCCACAGCAGCCAAAGTGACCATTTGGGCAGCTGTGGGCTCATGCTAGGTGGGGTGGGTGTGCCTATGCAAACAAGACTAGCCCCTGAAGTTCTTTTCCACACTTGCCACAATTCACCACCAGATGTCAGGGTAGAGCTCATCCTGACTCTGCTTACATCAGAATACCATTTATTTAAATATTTTTGGATGTTTTCTACATTTTCAAGTATATTGAATTCAATTACAACACAGAATACAAAGTCTGCAGTGCTCACTTTATATTTATTTTTTATTACAAATATTTGCACTGTAAAAAACAAAAGAAATAGTATTTTTCAATTCACTTAATACAAGTACTGTAGTGCAATCTCTTTATCATGAAAGTTGAACTTACAAATGTAGAATTATGTACAAAAATAATTGCATTCAAAAATAAAACAATGTGAAACTTTAGAGCCTACAAGTCCATTCAGTCCTACTTTTTGTTCAGCCAATCACTCAGACAAACAAGTTTGGTTACAATTTGCAGGAGACAATGCTGCCTACTTCTTGTTTGCAATGTCATCTGAAAGTGAGAACTTGTATTTGCATGGCACTGTTTTAGGCGCTGTCACAAGATATTTATGTGCCAGATGCGATAAAGATTCATATATACGTTCATGCTTCAACACGATTACAGAGGACACGCATCCATGCTGAGGACGGGTTCTGCTCGATAATGATCCAAAGCAGTGCAGACTGATGCATGTTCATTTTCATCATCTGAGTCAAATGTCACCAGCAGAAAGTTAATTTTTCTTTTTAGTGTTTCCAGTTCTGTAGTTTCCGCATCTGAGTGTTGCTCTTTTAAGACTTCTGAAAGCATGCTCCACATCTCGTCCCTCTCAGATTTTGGACGGCACTTCAGATTCTTAAACAAGGGTCGAGTGCTGTAGCTATTTTTAGAAATCTCCAATTGGTACCTTCTTTGCATTTTGTCAAATCTGCTGTGAAAGTGTTCTTAAAATGAACATGTACTGGATCATCATCCGAGACTGCTATAACATGAAATATATGGCAGAATGCAAGTAAAACAGAAGAGGACACATACAATTCTTCCCCAAGGAATTCAGTCACAAATTTAATTAACACTTTTTTTTTTTAACCATCATCATCAGCGTGGAAGCATGTCTTCTGGAATGGTGGCCTGAAGGGGCATACGAATGTTTAGCATATCTGGTGCGTAAATACCTTGCAATGCCAGCTACAAAAGTGCCATGCGAATGCCTGTTCTCACTTTCAGGTGATATTGTAAATAAGAAGCAGGCCGCAGTATCTCCCATAAATGTAAACAAACTTATTTATCTTAGCAATTGGCTGAAGAAAAAGTAGGACTGAGTGGACTTGTAGGCTCTAAAGTTTTACATTGTTTTGTTTTTGAGTGCAGTTATGTAACAAGAAAAATCTATATTTGTAAGTTACACTTTCATGATAAAGAGATTGCACTATGGTACTTGTATGAGGTGACTTGAAAAATACTATTTCTTTTATCATTTTTACAGTGAAAATATTTGTAATAAAAATAATATAAAGTGAGTACTGTACACTGTATTCTGTGTGTAACAGAAATCTATATGTTTGAAAATGTAGAAACACAGCCAAAAATATTTAATACATTTCAACTGGTATTCTATCGTTTAACAGTGCGATTAATGGCAAATAATTTTTTTAATAGCGATAAATGTTTTTGAGTTGATTGCGTGAGTTAACTATTATTAATTGACAGCCCTAGTAAAACCCTCCCAAGCCCCAACAGTGGAGGGCACAGAGACGAGGCTGCATGAGATGGCTTCGGCATTCCTAGAAGGGCAGCTCAGACCCGAGGGAGCCTGAAGGTGGAGAGAAGATCCCGCCACCCGCCCAATACAGAAGGCCAGCGAACCGGGAGAGAGCCCCAGCCATGTCTCCACTCAGAAGGGCCTGAGGATGGAGCTGAGAAAGGGCCTAGACCAAAGGGATGCACCGGGCCGAGGAGGAGTCTGCTGGCCACAGCAAGCCCCAGTTCCTACTCCAGTTTGAATGAGGGTCACCAGGGGGTGCCCACTCTTTACAGATGGGTACGTCAGCCTGGTTCACTCCTGGGCAGTGTGTTAACCCCCAGCCAGCGGACAACTCCTTAACGCCCAGAGTACAGGAAAGGGAAATACCACTGGAGCTCAGACAGGACCAGGCTCTGGAGGGAGCCAGAGGCTGTGAGAACGTAGGACCAGCAGGCTGGAGAGCAGCCAGCCTGGGAGGGTTGGAGGGCCTGAGAACTGCACAGAGACATGCTTGTTTCTGGCAGGGGGCCAGGAGTAGCCCCAAGTAGGAAGACCGGGGCTGCGGAAGGGAGGATAGGGTGGCGTGATTATCCCGGGACTCTGTTACCTTCATGCCCCTGGAATGGACCGTAGGAGCTGGGTTGGAAACGGTTGTTTGGATCTTTGTGTTGTAACTTAAAGCAATCATGCTGAGGGTAATTGCACCACTTGTTTCCAGCAGCCTTAGCAAAGAAATCCTGTGTTTTTTCCTGTGAGTGTGTATGGGACCCCATGAAGGGCCATGGACTCCAGACCCTAGTGCTTGCAGTGCCTATAGTTCCTGCCCCTGAGATTGGGATACACAGAGTGTGCTACCAGCCATCTCAGGGGCCTGACTGGTGCATCACAGCACTCAAAGCAACACCCTGCAAGCCTGTCAGTGAGGTAAGCAAACACCATGTGCTGTGACAGGAAGACAATGGTGGAGCCGTTGCCAATGAGCCCTGCACCCTGAGCTCAGATGCCCGTGACTTCAGAATGGGCACTCTGAGCAAAGCACTGAATGCAGGGAGGAATTGCCATCTCCCAGAGCCATGCACCTGCCAAGTGTCACCTTAGTCCTGCAGCTGGCTGAGGAGCTCAGAGCGAGAAGTGTGTTTTAGAGTTTCTAAAAAGAGACACTTAGGGATGGGGCCACTGGTTTCCATGAGGCCTTGTCAGCCTCGCACCAAGGGAGTCTGATTCTCAGGGAGATGGTGACACTCGGCTGCTCTGGGCTCTGTGCCATGTGGTTAGAAGTCTGGAACCCAGGCTGGGTCAATCAGAAGATTAATAGATTCTAGGGCCAGAAAGGGACATTATGATGAGCTAGTCCGATCTCCTGCATAACACTGACCAGAGAAGTTAATCTAGTGATTCCTGCATACCCATGTCTTGTGGGTTAGCTGGAGAGTATCTGTTACAAAGATATCCACGGTGGGTGAGGTAACATATTTTACTGGACCAACTTGTCTTGATGTGAGAGACAAGCTTTCAAACTTACACAGAGCTCTTCTTTAGGTCTGGGAAACATACTCAGAGTGTCACAGCTAAATACAAGGTGGACCAGATCATTTAGCATAAGTAGTTACCACATATTTCAAGGGACCATTCATTCACCTTGTCTCTCTAATATCCTGGGACTAACACTGCATATAAAGATATCCAACAGCTTAAAGACGTCAAGTGACGGAGAATCCACTGCCGCGTAGGAAGTTATTCCAATGGTTAATTCCCTTCATTGTTAAATATATGTGCCTTGGTCCAGTCTCCATCTCCTCCCCTGTTGGAATGTAGGAATAGGGGAATGTTTATTTGAATGCCATCTAGGGGTAGTTCTGATTATACTTTGTACCGGAAATTACCTTTTGTAGTATGGTAGCAGAACCCCTAACAGAGATCGATGTGAAAATAAAACATGGTTGGATGTTAGCAGGAAACCTCAAAGGCTGTCACTCTCTTTGTTAAAAAATCCCCCTGGACTATAATATAGTATATTGATTTAGTTGGGGATTGGTCGTGTGTTGAGTGGGGGGTTGGACTAGATGACCTCCTGAGGTCCCTTCCAACCCTGATATTCTATGATAACATCCATCCCACAGTAGGGGTAGAACTCAGAAACTCTTGCACCAGGAACACAGGACACTAATGCTTACACTGAAGGGGAGAATTATTAGCCATATCACTCTGCCTACTCAGAAATAAAAAGCTTGAAAGTCTGGGAATGTTCCCCCCACCCTGCAAGCGCAGCTTAGTTTCAGCTGAAATTTTCTGACCAGCCTCTCCTATGACACAAAGTTGGGCACTACTGATTCTAATTCTGTCCAGCAGAGGGAGATGGGCGAGCCGTATGCCCGACTCAACCTACCACACCTCCATTTTCTCCAAGCCAGTGTGCTATTTCCTTTCTCATAAAATTTTTGGCTTAAAGCTTTCTCTTTATTTTGAGTGTAGGCTGAAATCTCTATAGTGTGTTATGCTATTCGGCATTAGGAGGAGACAACACAAATCTCAATTATATTCTCATTCTCTGCAGTGGTTCAACACAGCTGCTATGCTGGGGCAGTGAAGCGTCAACAAATGTTTCCTTAATGGCTTCTTAAATAAAAAGTGCCAACATCTGGAACAAATTACGATTGGCTGATATAGTGTAAAATGGGTGATTTACTGCTGGATTTGAATACTCCCTGTGTTTAGTTAACTGCAAGGGTTTAAATGAAGAGAAATTGAGAAACGTTAGCCATGTTTATAAAACTGCACCAAACAATATATTTAACAAACTCTGCTCATGTGTGTAAGCAATACTGAAGGGCATTCCATCTTCTGGGCATCCCATTACCTGGGGAAAGGAAGAGACGCTGGAAAAAAGAACCTCTAAAGGGACACTGGCTCGTCATGTTCTCCCTGGCCTTGCATCCTGGCTGCTTTGCGCCATTCCATAAAGGTAGCATATGAGGAGCACCCCAGAGTAGGGGGACTTTGAGTTGGCTGAGAGCTGTCATGGCAGCTTCTCTGGCAATCTCCCCTCTGGCTACTGGAATTGGGAGTGTAGCCATGAGAAGCAGGGCACAGCAGGGTCTACTCTTGCCTATGTCTTGCCACTACCTGGCTGCCATATTGGCCTCTTGGGCTGATGGCACTTGGCATAACTTCTAATTGCTTTAAATATAGCTGGGGTGTGGGCCTGCTCAGAGCAGCCTGAGGCCTGCGAGGGGAGCCCAGAGGCCAAGTCTGCAGCCTCCCTCCTGAGCTGTGCCCTCCCCCAGCCTGATACTCATCTCATTTGCGTTGAGGGAACACCAAGAGAAGTACGTTGACTTGAGTGGAGGCCTGTGTAAAATCAGGAGGCGAGGAGACGCTGGCTCTCAGAGGATCTGGGCCAGGGAGTGCAAAACGGGAGACGAGGGAGGAGGTTGCTATTCAGATGTGGTTTCCACTTACACCTAGTTTTCACCCATTTGGCCCATGTCTTAGCATCGGAGTCATATGCCCTTACTCAGCTCGCCAAGTAACCCCTCTGACGACAATGATGCTACTCCTGAAGTACGGCTCTACTCAGCATGAGTAAGGCTATTAGAAAGTGGCCCTAAATGAGTACCTAGGGTGCAAGACAGTGGAGACTCAGGCCCTTCTATCTCTGAAATAGGACTAGTAATGGGAGGAGAAAAGCAGGGGAACACAGGAGCACAGTATAGGGGACACGTGGAAGCGGAGGAGCTCCATCGTGCTGCATGGCAGGTCTGCACTAGGGAGCAGAGCACAGTGGGAGATGGGACAGGAGAAGTCAGAGCAGCTCCTTAAATGTACCCTCATGTCTCCTTTTCCTTAAACTCGCTAACTCATTCTCCCAAGCTTTGAATAACTTCCTCCAGCGCGAGCGAAAGCGCGAGGCTGTTTTTTGTTTCAGGGTTAACACTGCCTCCTCTGGCCATGGCTTGAAAAGTTACAGGCAGCTCCAGCTGCAGCCTGTGAATCTGCAGTCACAGAAATCACCCCTCATTGCAGAGTTGTTCAGTGGATCCTGAGCTTTAGAGACATGGTTTCCAGCTACCAGGGTTATGAAGAACACCTTCAAATGTCCCCGATGCTGTCATGGCTGCCGCAGGCTGCAGCAGACCTGAAACAATAGCGTTGAGAGAAAACACTTGAAGGGGAGGCCTCTCAGAAGCCCAGCTGTGAACATTTAAAAGTAATGTTGTTAGCTATTGAAATGATGATCACTTTAGCAGAAACATGCAGCTAATGGACTCAGGCGGGGATCTGAACTGCAGTAAATGGCGCTGGGAAAAGAGAAGGGTGGGTTGGCTGGTTGCTAGGATCTTCAAGCTCACCTTCAAGGTTTTTGAGTAAGACATTTCCTCTTAGAAATGTGAAGATAAGCTCAGTGTGTCTCAAACTGGGGGGTCCTGACCCAAAAGGGGGTCACAAGACTATTGTGGGGGGGAGGAGGGGGGTGAGAGCAGCCTCTGCTGGCAAGGTGCTCAGCTCTGAAGGCAGTGCCACTGCCAGCAGCAGCGCAGAAGTAAGGGCGGCATGGTATGGGAGGGGGTGGGTCATCACAGCTTGAAATATTTTCAAAGGGGGTCCCAGCAAAAAAAAGTTTGAGAACCTCTGAGCTACACTGGAAACAAAGCCATATCTAGCTACGCTCCCCGCGAAGCTCTACTCAGTTCTGCCAATGTACCACAGCATGGATCTGTATAGGCACAGCTTACCCCCACACCGAGCCGCTGAGCACAGGCTGCCAATCATGCTAAGCTGTAGGGTGACCAGGTGTCTGGTTTTTGATCTGGACACCCAGTCAGAATGAGCTCCTGGCAGCTCCGGTCAGCACCGCTGACTGGGCCATTGACTGTCCGGTTGGCGGAGCCGCATAGGAGCCGGAGTGGGGATATGCCGCTGCTTCCGGGAGCTGCTTGAGGTAAGCAACGCCTGGAGCCTGCACCCCTGGCCCCCTCCTGGGTCCCAACCCCCTGCCCCAGCCCTGATCCCCCTCCCACCCTCCGAACCCCTTGGTCCCAGCCTGGACCCCCCTCCTGGACCCCAAACCCCTCATCCCCAGCCCCACCCCAGAGCCTGCACCCCCATCCGGAGCCCTCACCCCCTGTGCATCCCAACCCACTGCCTCAGCCTAGAGTCCTCTCCTGCACTCCGAATTCATTTCTGACCCCACCCCGGAGCCCACACCGCAGCCCCCTGAGCCAGCCCGGTGAAAATAAGCGAGTGAGTGAGGGTGGGGAGAGCGAGCGACAGAGGGAGGGGGAAGGAGTGAGTGGGGGTGGGGCTTCAGATAAGGGGCAGGGCATGGCCAGGGCCTTGGAGGAGGGGCAGGGCAGGGGGCAGTTTTGTGTGAGTAGAAAGTTAGCAACCCTACTAAACTGTGGGGAGTCTGGGGCCATACAAGGGATGCACCTTTTCGGCTTGTGATCCAAGGCATGACCGGAAGCTTGGGCCCAAATCCAGACCTGGTGTAAGCTGGGTGCCACTGTACTCTTTGGAACTGGACCCATTCCTGGCCTGGGGAAGTCACTGTAGGGTCACAGAGCTGACAGGTTGATGCACTAGCAGCACAGATAACTCAATTTAGCTTAGTTTTGACTGACTGTGAGACCGAGACATAAAACGGCAATTGTTTGAGCTATTTCTGACTCACACAGTCCTGCCAATTGCCCCGACATCGCGGGAAGAAATGTGTCTGGGCTGACAAGCTGGGTAGACAGCGCTTCACTCGGGTTCAATTTGAAACAGCTGCGGCGTGCTGCAAACAGAGCCTGCTAGCGCATGGAAAGGAAAGTGCCTTCCGTGATGGGACACCATAAAACAGCAAGGGCCTGCTTCCGTAAGGCACTGAGCCTTCTCCGCTCCCACTGCACTCAAGGGGTGCCCAGCACCAGGCAGGATTGGGCCCTCCGTCTAGAAACAGCTGATAGAAGTACTTATGCTTTCTTTATGCAAGCTTCATCTTCTCCATTTGCTCTTAGGCAGACAGTTTTCTGTGAGTGTATGCTCCAGTGGCTGAGTGGAGAGGGTTCCCTGGAGGGTCATTAAAAACAGATTTCAGCCATTTGCGGAAGACAAATTGTGCCTTGTGATGGAGGCGAGGGAAATTGCTCCAGGGAGGGTGTTTGCTAGAGTGGGATTATTGTTTTCTTTTAAAGGCAGCAAACACTTGTGCCTTAGGTAATAACTGGAGATATACCAATCTCCTAGAACTGGAAGGGACCTTGAAAGGTCATTGAGTCCAGCCCCCTGCCTTCACTAGCAGGACTGTTTTTTTGCCCCAGATCCCAAAGTGGCCTCCTCAAGGATTGAGCTCACAACCCTGGGTTTAGCAGGCCAATGCTCAAACCACTGAGTTATCCCTCTCCCTTTCCCTTACTTCTGATAAGCTTTGTAAATACTCTTCATGCCCAGCTGGCTTAAGTCTGTAACCACCAGCTGCCTCCTGAAGAAAGCAGACACCTCATGGGACGCTTTGGGATAGAACCTAGATAGAGGCATGGCTTTTCTGTGCTCCTTCCTGTAGGGAACAAGGGGCCAGATTCTGACCTACAGCTAGAGACAGTGTCAGCTCCTGCCTTCATTTACCTCATGTAGCTACCTTCCATTGGGAATCAGACGCATTGACCTTCCATTAGCATAATATTTCAGCACCCTACATGACTCATTGGATTTATCCTCTCCATCTCCTTGTGAGTACTATTATCCCCATTTTGCAGCTGGGAAAACTGAGGCACAGAGTGCCTAAGTGATTTAGTCACGGCCACACCAGAAGTCTGTGGCGGAGTGGAGCACTGACCCTGGATCTCCTGGTCCCATGCCAGTGCCTACCCCCCGGGCCGGCTTTTTCCTGATTGTCATTCACACCCACGTAGAGTGAGTGCCAAGTGCATGTAAAACATCACCACTGCTATAAGCAGAGAGTTCTGGGCTTGCCACACACTGCACAGGTGTTAAATGGTCACCCATGATGCAAGGGATTAGAGACTCAACCCATGTGGTCTCAGTTACACCATGATAAATCCAGGGGAGGGGCCATATTCTGATCTCAGTTATATCTGGGTAAATCTAGAGCAGCTCTATTGCCATCAATTCTCCATGGCATATGGTCTTGGTTCCTGAGCGACAGCAAGCATAACCCTACCAGTCCGCCAGGAGTTGGCGACTGATACCAGTATGACCAAGCTGTGCTGGGCCCAGGCAAACCTCCATGTCCATTCAGGGATGCCCATTGTAAGCCACGTGGAATAACTTGCAACCAGTTTGGCCCTTGGGAAATGGAGGTTCACACTAGTTCTGTGTAGAATGCTCACACTTGCTTGGGCTGTAATGGATGCAGCTGAGGCCTGTGATGCCGTAGAGGGCAGAGATCAGTTGTACTGCGTACAACTTTGTTCTTCCTTTCCCGTAAATTGTTTAAAATATTTTAACACTGTTTAGATTTGTGTTACTGCTCCAGGCTAATTTTTAAGCCCAGATTGTTTTGCGGGGATGGTAGCAGAGGAACGCCAGTTCAGAAACCGTGAATAGTGTCACTTCAGGAGTCACGGGGGCGTTTAAAAGAAGGAGTTGGAGAGAGTTGGGAATGATCCTGGCTACCCTCTGGCAACACCACGTATGGGAAATTGTGTAACCCAGCCTGGCATTGGTGACCTACAAGAAAAGAATGAGAGGTTGACACAGGCAGCCCTAGAGCTGTGTCTAGGGTGCTGAAAATATCATCTGGTATGTGGCACAAAATGTATCAGGTGCTGCCTTGCTGACCCAGTACCTCAGGCTGAAGCATCATGGAAGTGTGGCTTAGTGCTTGGCACTCCAGCTGGGGAGTCAGGAAACCTGGGTGCTATGCCTGGCTCTGCTGCTGGATAACCTTGGTCAAGTCAATTCACCTCTCTAGACCTCAGTTTCTTCCTCTCTAGGATAACGCTTTGAGAAAAGTGTTGCATAAGAGCTAGGTATTCTTCTTCAATTTCCATAGAGAAAAACTTACAAGTAACCCTCTTCCCTGGACACACTGATGTGTACATTTTCTTTGTGCAGATAGAAAAACTGAACTGACTCATCCTGGCCACCCTCTGGAACCCGAGGATCAGCCTCTAAAGATCTCCAGTGGTTTCTTCATCCTAGATATTAAAGGTTTCCAGTGAGGGATACTATTCCCCAGACTAGAGGATCCCAGTGCTAGGAAGTTCCTTCTGATACCCAGCTTGTGTCGGGGCGCACTCATCTCTGGTGAGTGCCTCCTGTCAGCTGGATGCGAACCTGCACTCTCTCTACTCACGGTGCCTCCCGACGGCTATTGCCCTCATGAGGCGGGTCATCGGTGGCTCAGGCCTCTGGCTGAGTCACACACGGTCTAAACACATGAAGGAACCCCTTCCGGGGTAGAAAGGTCCAACAGGGCCTGTCCCTGTGCCCCTGTTACTATCTACAGCCCTGCCTCTGGCTCAGAGCCAAGCTCACCCACTACTCCAGGTCCCTACAAATAGCAGCCATGTGCTGCTTCCTGAAATTGCTGCTGCTGCTGCTGCTGTTCCCTGGGCCACTTCCCATGTAGCCCCTTCCGCTTCACCCTTCCCTTGGGGCTGAAGATCGCAACTTTCCTCCTTCCTCATCCTTCTGGTCCCACTCAGCAACTGACCTGCTCAGGTCCCTCAGCTCCTTTTAACTGGGCCTGTTGCACTCTGATTGGCTGCTTCCTTGCAGCCCTTCTAGGCAGGCTGGGAGGACCCACCTTTGCTGCTCCTTTTCTGTGGCGGGGTGTGGTAGGACTGCAAGGCCTCCAGCAGGGGGCCTCAAAGAGCCTGGCACAGCTCAAATTCACCTATCAGTTTCATTCATCCTATGTCTCCTAGTAACAAGAGTCACTCTAAGGGTACGTCTACACAGCAGCTGGGATGTGGGATTCCCAGCTTGGGTAGATGTACACACGCTCACTCTGATTGAGCTAGCGTGCTCGAAATGTAGCAGAGGCTGGCTCAGTCCTAGAGCCTTGGATGGGTTTGTACTCAGGTAGCTAGCCTGAGCCACCACCTGGCTAATTTTAGCATGCCAGCTCAATCAGCACTAATGTGTGTGTGTGTCTGCTCAAGCTGGGAATCACACCTCCCCGCCCTAAGATAGTTGCGTGTGGTTGTCAGATCCCCCTCTCTGGCCATTGCTAGACCATGAAATCGGCACCTGCCCAGTTGTCCCTTTGGATTCGGATTACAATTTATCCTGCTGATTATACAAATGTTTCACTTCCTTGTTCTAAGTCCGGCCATTTACGTCTTCTCTGCACTGCAGGGGGACGTGGCAGTGGCTTCCCTTTGAAGGGCCGATGTTCACACAACACTGGAATTTCTGAGGGACATACAGTATCCAGCATGGGCCTGATGCCAAGCCCTCAGTGGAAAGACTCCCATTCACTTAATGCTCTAGATGCAACCGCACCCGATCTACAATTTCCTCCATGTAGCAGGAAGTTCAACAACCTACACACAGAGCCAGACTTCCCAAGGGTGATTTGATTTGTTCCCTGCTTGTGGCTACCAGTGCGAGGCTGGCTTACCTGATTTCCCATTACACTTTAGTGTCGCCAAGGCATTCCCAGGAGGTAGGGACAGTTCCCATCCCTGCCTATCTCCAGTTTAGCCCTTAACACATCCTTGTGCATCTCCTGCATGCCTGCCATGTACAGAGTCACTGCATAGTTCTCAGATTTCTGTCCGAGCCTCCTCCACCAGGTGCCAGAACGGATCCCATTGATTTTTCACTGTCCTGTGCCTGAGGGAAGAGCAGTCCCCTGACTATTGATCCTAAACACAGATTTGCACTTGGCAGGTCTCCACTCACTTCCCCTCAGCTCACTCACAAATCACCCCCCTCTTACCTTTGCAGAGCTAGAAGAGTGCGCTGGCAGTGTCCAATCTCCAAGCAATGTATGGACTATGCCAAGCAGTGCAGCAGTTTTCTGCCATCGTAAGGCAAAGCTGAACTGGGAGGACAGCATGACAAACACCTCCCCTGAAGTCTGAAGGGAACCAGAAGACTTCTGTGTTGCCCATCAACCATGGTCATTGAATTCCTAATAATTAGAGACAATCTTTGAGATACATTGACTAAAGGATCAGAGGGGTAGCCATGTTAGTCTGGATCTGTAAAAAGCAACAAAGAGTCCCGTGGTACCTTATAGACTAACAGATGTATTGGAGCATGAGCTTTCGTGGGTGAATACCCACTTCGTCAGATGCAGATGGGTATTCACGCACGAAAGCTCATGCTCCAATATGTCTGTTAGTCTATAAAGTGCCACAGGACTCTTTGTTGCTATTGACTAAAGGGTCTGTGCAGAGACATCAGACTCTCCCTCACTCAATCTGCAGATGTTCCTTACTCCTAATGTATTGCAGGCCCAGATTGTTTCTGATCTGTGTAATATTGATCTACAGGACAACAGTTATACTCTTGGTCACTTTAAAGAATGAGAGAAGTCGGAGTCAGAAAAAAAAAATCTTCTCCACTCCCCCGTGCCATACATTGTTCAAAAGGGGAAGAGAGGGACGTAGCTCCAGGACTTTGACTGATGTTAACAGGAATAGCTGGGCAACAAGGTAACAAGCTTTCTAATAAAGCCAATTGCAAGGTCATGTATCTAGGACCAAAGAGTGTCAGTCACACTGACAGGATGGGGACTGTATCCTGGGAAGCAGTGACTCTGCAAAGGACTCGGAGGGGTCGTGGGACATAAAGAGCCTGAACACAAGCCCCCAGTGCAGTGTTCTGGTGTAAGAGCCAATGCAACCCTTGGCCGTATAAACAGAGGCATAGAGAGCAGGGGCTGGGGTTGCCTCTCTGTACTGCATTGGTGAGCCCAACACTGGAATTCTGGTCCAGTTCTAGTGTCTACACTTCAAAAGGGGTCCGAGGAGATTGAAAAATTGAGGCGGGGTCAGAAAAGAGCCACAAGAACGATCTGAGGTCTGGAAAACCTACCTTAAGACTCAAATTCAATGTATTTAGCTTATCAAAGGGAAGGCTAAGATTATGGCTTACAAGTCCTCACACAGGGAGAAAATATCTGATACCAGGTTTTTTTAATTCTAGCAGACAAAGGCACACAATCCACTGGCTAGAGTTTGAAACTAGACACATTCAAACTGGAAATGAGGTGCAATTTTTTTGAGCAGGGAGGTTAGTTAACCATTGCAACCACTTAGCCAGGAATACAACAAACTCTCCAGTCACTTCATGTCTTTGACTGGCTGTCTTTCTCTGAGACATGCTGTCGCTCAACCAGGAGTTACAGGCTTGATGCAGGAATCACTGGGTGAGGTTCTATGGCCTAGGTTATGCAGAAAGTCAGACTAGATGACCATAATGGTCCCTTCTGGCCTTAAAATCTATGGAGGAAAAAAATCCAGCAAGTTACAGGGGCTGCAAACCTGCCTGCCTTGTTTTAATGCTGTAGGGGTTAATATACACTAGGGTGGCTTGCAGAAGGCTTCTCAGCTACATGAGCTTTGTATGGCTATGCTGATGATTCCCAGATACAGCAGTCGCATCAGTGCAGCTGTTTAGATTGCATAGATATGTACCATCTTCAACCTCCAATAGTTTGCTTTAATGATGACAACATGGATTTGTTTGCTTTACACAGTGTTTGTCATAGGATGAAACATAATTACCAAATTTATACCATAGGCTCCTCTGTATATACCAGCAGGCCAAGGGGTTAGAAGAGCAAAGGCTTCCTGGGTGTGTAGTAGGCATAAAGGAAAGTTGCCAGATAAACAGGACATAATTTCTGTCAAGAACCTATCAACAGATTCCCACTACACATGTTGGGACTGGGCAGCTCCAATGAGAAATTCATCGGCGTTGGCATGCTGGGTGCATGCACTGTGATATTTTCAGAGCAATGCTGGCAGAATGGCATTTCAGAGTCTAAATAATATCAATCAGAGAGGGGCCTGACCCAGAAAGTTTGGATTCTGGTCAAGTTCTGAGCTATCCCAAAGCTCAGGGGTTTTGGTTTAGACTCATCTCTGAAGCCCTTTACAGAATGTATGCATAGGGGTCATTTACTCACCAGGGAAATGCAGCTACCTCTGGGATCAAAGATAGGACGGTCCAATGCCTGGGGGTGCTAGCTTGTGACTTGGAGACATCAGTGTAACTCCTTGCTCTGCTACAGGCTTCTTGCATGACCTTGGGCAAGTCACTTTATTATTCGTCTTATCATAACACGAGGAGCCCCAGTCATGGGCCAGGACCCCATTGTGCTAGGTGCTGCACAGCCACAGAACAAATACAGTCCCTGCCTCGAAGAACGTACAATCTAAGTATAAAACAAGAGATAACAGATGGGAGTGCAAGGAAACAATGAGGCAATAAGATACTTAGTCTTTCTGCCTCTCAGTTGCCTATAATAGCACTTCCTTACCTCCTGGGGTGGTGGCAAAGATTGGAAGTACACCTCCACCCCGCTATAACGTGGTCCTCGGGAGACAAAAAATCTCACCGCTTTATAGGTGAGACTGCATTATGTCGAACTTGCTTTGCCCCCCTGTTCCTTGTTCCCAGACTGCCCCCTCCAGAGACCCCTGTTCCTAATCACCCCCCGGACCCCACCCCCTACCCAACCCCCCTGCTCCCTGTCCCCTGACAGCTTCGACCTCTATCCACTCACCTGCGGCGGGAAGTGGAGCGACGCGGCCCCAGCCCACTCTGCTTTCCTTGCCCCGGCCCCAGCCGTGTTGCTGCGAGGGCTGGGGTTGGGGGCAGGAAGCGGAGCGCCGAGGCTGGGAGCTGGCGGAGTGGAGCGGGCTGGGGCCGGGCTGCTCCGCTTCCCACTGCCGATGAGTGCGGGGAGGTTGGTGAAAGGACGCCCTCCGCACTCACCGGTGGCGGGAAGCAGAGCAACGCGGCCGCAGCCCACTCCACTCAGCCACCTCCCAGCTGCAGCCCTCCGCTTCCCACCGCTGGTGAGTGTGGGGAGGTTGGGGAAAGGTCCTGCACTCACCGGCGGCGGGAAGCAGAGCACCGTGGCTGGGAGCTGGCGGAGTGGAGTGGGCTGGGGCCGGGCTGCTCCCCTTCTGCCGCTGTCGGTGACTGCGAG
Source organism: Mauremys reevesii (assembly GCF_016161935.1). Lineage (NCBI taxonomy): Eukaryota > Metazoa > Chordata > Testudines > Geoemydidae > Mauremys > Mauremys reevesii. The sequence continues at coordinate 278,496,891 of NC_052624.1, forward strand.
GGGGGATCCTTTCCCTCAAGCCCGCTCCCCCAGCAACACAGCCACCCTGGGACTGCGGGGGCCCCAGAATTGCCCCCCCACAGCTCCTGCCTCCTAGACCCAGGGGGTGGGGGGAAGCCCCTGACCACCCCCAAGACTCTCTGCCCCTTATCCAACCCCTCGGCTCTGGCCTGGCACCCTTAACACGCTGCTCAGAGCAGCATGTCAGAGCTTTACTGCGTTGTATGCGAACCCGCGTTATATCAGGTCGCCTTATATCGGGGTAGAGGTGTATCTAAGAGAGCCAGCAATATTACACAATAGTGAAGAAGAGACAGAGGAGCAATCACATGCCCTGAGATCTTTTAATAACCTTAAGTGGTCAAGGATTTGTTTAAAAGTCTGATCCAAAAATACCACCTCTCCGGGACTGAAGCCACTATCTTCTTTGGACTCTGCTGTTGAGTTATTTTGATGTCAGGTGCTTGAATCCTGCAGTGGTATTTTTGCAGATGTGTCCAATTAATTTCAATCTAGGAGTGCAATACAGGGAGTGTCTGTGCCAAAGGATATGAGAGGCAGAGATGGAGAGGCCTTCCTGGGAATACCATAGAAACAAGCAAGCTTGGGGTGAAAACTCAGGCTGATTAATTTAAATAGTAACAACAAAACTATATCAACAAAGACAAAACCCAAGATGGAGATAATTTTGGATCATATCCAGTGTGAATGTCCTTTCAGCTGAGCAGGGTGCAAATGTCACCTGCTTACAGATTTGTGAAGCATTATATATTTTGTAGGGCTGTCAAGGAATTAAAAAAATTAATCACGATTAATCACATGATAAAAAATGGTAATCGTGATTAATCGTGCTGTAATAGAATAATAGAATACTATTTATTTAAATATTTTGGATGTTTTCTACATTTTCAAATATATTGATTTCAGTTACAACACAGAATACAAAGTCTACAGTGCTCACTTTATATTTATTTTTATTACAAATATTTGCATTGTAAAAAACAAAAGAAATAGTATTTTTCAATCCACTTAATACAAGTACTGTAGTGCAATCTCTTTATCATGAAAGTCAAGTATCAGTGGAAATAACAAAGCAAAGAGAATCCAGTGGCCTAATAACAGCAGCACTGAGCAGGATTTGATGAGTTCTTCACACTCTTTACTCACTTCTGTGGGTATTCACCACAAAGCTCATGCTGCAGAACGCTGTTTTCTCTATCTCTGTGCCAGGATTCTTTGTTGCTTTATCATGAAAGTTGAACTTACAAATATAGAATTATGTACAAAAAATAACTGCATTCAAAAATAAAACAATATAAAACTTTAGAGTCTACAAGTCCACTAAGTCCTACTTCTTGTTCAGCCAATCACTCAGACAAACAAATGTCGTTACATTTGCAGAAGATAATGCTGCCCTCTTCTTGTTTACAATGTCACCTGAAAGTGAGAATAGGTATTTGCATGGCACTATTGTAGCCTCCACTGCAAGATACTTACATGTCAGATGTGCTAAAGATTCATATGTCCCTTCATGTTTTAACCATCATTCCAGAGGACATGCATCCATGCTGATGAAGGTTCTGCTCGATAACCATTCAAAGCAGTGCGGACCGATGCATGTTCATTTTCATCATCTGAGTCAGATGCCACTAGCAGAAGGTTGCTTTTCATTTTTGGTGGTTCGGATTCTGTAATTTCTGCATCTGAGTGTTGCTCTTTTAAGACTTCTGAAAGCATGCTCCACACTTCATCCCTCTCAGATTTTGGATGGCACTTCAGATTTTTAAATCTTGGATCGAGTGCTGTTGCTATTTTTAGAAATCTCACATTGGTACCTTCTTTGCATTTTGTCAAATCTGCTGTGAAAGTGTTCTTAAAACAAACGTGCTGGATCATCATCTGAGACTGCTATAACATGAAATATATGGCAGAATGCAGGTAAAACAGAACAGGAGACATACAATTCTCCCCCCAGGAGTTCAGTCACAAATTTAATTAACACATTTTTTTTTAAGGAGTATCAGCAGCATGGAAGTATGTCCTCTAGAATGGTGGCTGAAGCACAAAGGCACATATGAATGTTTAGCATATCTGGCACGTCAATACCTTGCAATGCCAGCTACAAAAGTGCTATGCAAACACCTATTCTCACTTTCAGGTGACATTGTAAATAAGCAGGCAGCAGTATCTCCTGTAAATGTAAACAAACTTGTTTGTCCAAGCGATTGACTGAACAAGAAGTAGGACTGAGTGGATTTGCAGGCTCTAAAGCAGTGGTTCTCAAATTGTGGGTCGGGACTCCCAAGTGGGTCCCAACCCCATTTTAATGGGATTGCCAGGGCGGGTGTTAGACTTGTTGGGGCCTGGGGATTTGGCTTTGGGCCTCCCTGCGTGGGGTGGCAGGACTGGGGCAGGCTCAGGCTTTGGTCCCCCATCCTGGGGTCGTGTAGTAATTTTTGTTGTCAGAAGGGGGGTCACGGTGCAACGAAGTTTGAGAACCGCTGCTCTCAAGTTTTACATTGTTTTGTTTTTGAGTGCAGTTATGTAACTCAAAAATCTACCTTTGTAAGTTGCACTTTCACGATAAAGAGGTTGCACGGCAGTACTTGTAGGAGGGGAATTGAAAAATACTATTTCTTTTGTTTATCATTTTTCCAGTGCAAATATTTGTAATAAAAAAAATAATAATATCAAGTGAGCACGGTACACTTTGTATTCTATGTTATAGAAATCAATATATTTGAAAATGTAGAAAAAAAATCCAAAAATATTTAATAAATATCAATGGGTATTCTAGTGTTTAACAATGCGATTAATCGCGATTACTTTTTTTTAGTTAATCACGTGAGTTAATCGACAGCCTTAATATTTCTATAGTGCTGTATAAATGTCAGTTGTTACTCTACACATTCCCATCCATGATCCATAGGAGAACTTAACTCTTCTTTATCGTGTCCCCCTTCCCTCCACCACACAGACGCAGATACGTTCAGTTCGTGGTTACAGTCACTATTGTCTTTCAAGGATCAGCTTTAAGCCGGATCCCCACAAACCTCTATTGAAACAATTCACCCTTTGTATCTCTTTTTTTGGTTTCTATCGAAGGTTCTTAAAAGATGATTGCAAATTGCACCGGCAAATTGCTCTGGGGTGACCCGGTTCAAGGCAACAGGTTAATAGTCTTTTGGGGCCAGAACGCACCAAGCTAAGGAAAAGCTGGAGGTTGTAGCAGGCACACTGAGATCTCTCATGGCAACTCCAAGTCAGGCGTGTGTTAGCCTTGGTGGATGGTGCTTTTGGGGGCAGCAGGTAGAGACACTGGATTCTTCATTCAATTTGGATTGAAACAGAAGAATATAATGAAGAGTCTGATGTGGAAAATGTTTCCCTCACTTGGTCCCTTTGTTTCATCTCTCCTTGATGTCTTAAATGTGTTACATTTTCTGCTGGGCTGTCGCCAGGCTGGTCTTAGATTGTCAAGACAATGAAGAAAGCAGGAGTCCAGAACAGGCTGCTAGTTGTTTAATTTCCTGCTATTAATGGAGCGTAACCTAAACATCAATGGCAAATATTTACCTTCGCATTCCTCTGGTCCAGTGTTTTGAAGGGTGATAGACAGCACTGTGCCCTTCTCATTCTTGGTGCTTATTAAGGCAAATCCAAAAGGAGCAATGGAGACCGAGAGAAGGATGCTTATCTTTTGTTTGCAACAGCCTGAGTCTGTATCAGCCTGAGTCAGTCGAAGTCACTGTCAGATTAACCCTGGATTTTTCTTGGGCATGCTCTGGGCCCGATTTCATCTGTGCACTTTGCTTCTTGCAGAGGGTGGCCCTCAGGTCTGTGCTGAGCGGCACATTCCATCCATGGCCATAGTAAACGAGAATGAGGACTGTGCCAGCAAGAAAAGGCTAAGGGAGAGGAAGACACTCGGGCCCGGCTTCAGGGCAGCACTTAAGCACATGCTTAAAGTTAAGTAAAACCCCGTGGGACTTAAGTTAAGCACATGTGTTAGTGCTGTCTTGAAGAGGGCTGTTTTCCTGAATCAAAACCTAGATCAGTGGTGTGCAGCCCACAGGCTGCATGCGGCCCACCAGGGTAATCTGATTGCGGGCTGCGAGACATTTTGCTGACATTGACCGTTTGCAGGCACTGCCCCACGTAGCTCCCAGTGGGCACGGTTCACCATTCCTGGTTAATAAACGGCAGGATTAAAGCAAACATAAAAATGTACAACATAAGAAAGCACAGCGCACAATCAACCTGTGGAACTCATTGTCAAGGGTTGTTGTGAAGGCCAAAAGTATAAAAAGGTTCCAAAAAGAATTAGGTAAGTTCATGGAGGACAGGTCCATCAATGGCCATTAGCCAGGATGGGCAGGGACACAACCCCATGCTGGGGGTGTCCCTACATTTCTGACTGCTAGAAGGTGGGACTGGACATTACGGGGAGGATCACTCAAGAACGTGCCCTCTTCTGTTCACTCCCTCTGAAGCATCTGGTACTAGCACTGCCAGAAGGCAGGATACTGGGCTAAATGGAGCATTGGTCTGACCCTGTATGGCCGTTCTTATGATCTATTACTACTCAGCAGCTATGGGAGCTCTCCTTTGGTTCTTGTGGTAAAGAGCTGCAGTATTACCAACTGGTTAAAAGATAGGAAACAAAGGGTAGGAATAAATGGTCAGTTTTCAGAATAGAGAGAGGTAAACAGTGGTGTCCCCCAAGGATCTGTACTGAGCTCAGTGAGGCTTGGTGGCTAGAGTCAATAAGGTTCCCCTGGTTCACCAGGCAGCAAGGCCTAGTGGCCAGAGTCAATAGAGTTGCCCTGCTGGATGGCCTAGCAGCCAGTGGGTGATGGCCTGAGTAGGGGAACCTAGGCCCTCCCTGCTCCACCGAGGCCCTGTCAGTGGCAAGTACATTCACCACTGAGTCAGCAGGGGTCTGTCGACAACACGCTGACTACCGTCAGGACAGCAGCTAGTCCCCCACAGGCTACTTCCTACCGTGATATCCATGGCAGCGGTGAGTCTTCTGGATACCTTGGCTGGTGCAGCTCATGGTAGCTCAGACCTCCCTGGGACATCTGCAGGTAGCTGGGCATCTGCCTGGGCTTCAGCACTTCTGGCTTCCGTGGCCTGGGGCTTTGGCTATTCCCAAGCTGGCACCAGCAACATGCATCCTTCCTCTCTGGCAGACCACCCAGACTGAACTGGGCTGCTCCCTTTTATACAAGTACTGTATTTGGTGCATGCTCAGTAGGACATGGGAGCGTGGCTTCCTCAGCCCACAATGAGGAGTTAACCCTTTCCCTTCCAGTGTGGGGTGAGTGCACCCCACCACAGGATCATAGTGGGTCAAAGCTAAATATAAATGAACAGTGTAATACTGTTGCCAAAAAAAAAAAAGCAAACATTTTGGGATGAATTAGCAGGAGTGTAGTAAGACATAAGAAGTAATTCTTCTGCTGTACTCCTAACTGATTAGGCCTCAGCTGCAGTATTGTGTCCAGTTTTGGGTGCCACATTTCAGGAAAGATGTGGACATATTAGCGAAAGTCCAGAGGAAAGCAACAGTAATGATGAAAGTTCTAGAAAACATGACCTATGAGGGAAGATTGAAAAAATTGTGTTTGTTTAGTCTGGAGAAGAGAAGACCGAGAGGGGACATGATCACAGGTTTCAAGTACATAAAATTTGTTACAAGGAGGAGGGAGAAAAATTGTTCTCCTTAACCTCTGAGGATAGGACAAGAAGCAATGGGCTTAAATTGCAGCAAGGGAGATTTAGGTTGGACATTAGAAAAAATTCCTAGCATTGGAATAAATTGCCTAGGGATGTTGTGGGATCTCCGTCACTGGAAATTTTTAAGGACAGGTGACAAACACCTGACAGGGATGGTCTAGATAATACTTAGTCCTACCATAAGTGCACGGGATTGGACTAGATCAATGGTTTTCAAACCTTTTTTTCTGGGGACTCAGTTGAAGAAAATTGTTGATGCTCATGACCCAGTGGAGCTGGGGATGAGGGGTTTGGGGTGTGGGAGGGGCTCAGGGCTGGGATAGAGGGTTGGGGAGTGGGGGTGAGGGCAGTGGGGTAGGGCTGGGAATGAGGGATTCAGAGTGTGGGCTGAGGCAGGGGATTGGGGTGCGGATTTACCTCCGGTGGCTCCCGGTCAGCAGTGCAGCCAGGGGGGGAGGTAATAAAAGGTAATAATTGGAGATATACCAATCTCCTAGAACTGGAAGGGACCTCAAAAGGTTATAGAGGCCAGCCCCCTGCCTTCACTAGCAGGACCAATTTTTGCCCCAGATCCCTGAGTGGCCTCCTCAAGGATTGAACTCACAACCCTGGGTTTAGCAGGCCAATGCTCAAACCACTGAGCTATCCCTCCCTCTCACGCATCCCATCTTGTCCTGGCACTGTGGACCGCACTGCGCCTGAAGTGGCCAACAGCAGGTCCGGCTCCTAGGAAAAGGTGTGCAAGTGGCTCCGCACGGCTCTCGCCAGCAGGCACCGCCGTCCCCCCAGCTCCCATTGGCTGGAGCCGGTGCTCAGGGCGGGGGCAGCGTGCAGAGCCCCATGGCCCCTCTGCCTAGAAGCCGGAACCGGTGTTGGCCGCTTCCAGGGCACAGTATGGTGTCAGAACAGGGAGGCACTAGACTGCCTCAACTGGGCAGCACTGCTGATGGAACTTTTAACGTCCCAGTCAGCGGTGCTGACTAGAGCGACCCAGTGCCTGACATGACGCAACCCAATACTGTGTTGTGACCCGAACTTTGAAAAACGCTGGACTAGATGACCTCTCGAAGTCCCTTCCAGTCCTACGATTCTATGATTCTATAATTTATAAATGATGTTACTAATAATATATTATTGCATGCTCCAATATAGAGGGTATGTGTGAATATCCCCAAGTCCCATTAAAGTCCATCACCTCTGAAAATCAGGCCCAGATCTGCCTTTATGTGCTAATGGGACTTATGTGCATAAACTCTCCACATCTGGGGGGTGGCAGAAGCCAAGAAATAAACAGGACGGAAGAAATATCCATTGACTGTGTGGAATGGATCGTTGTTCCATTTCCTTTTTGAATGAACAGGATTTAAATGCACACATGGAGTGGGGAGTATAGCTTGTTAAATGTCCAAAAGGAAGTTGGTAAGTTGGGGGAACTGATGTTTGGAGTCAAGGGTTCTCATGTTGGGCATACACCTGGCATCCAATTGAAGCATGTTTACCCTGTCTGTTGGCGTGTGTTTGCAATCAAGTTAAACGCTGGTCATTACTAAATTCTGTAGCTCCCCAAACTGAAACATGTCTCTATAAAGAAAAATGTGGAGCCCTGGTCCATGACTAGTGCTCCCAAACTCTGCAGCAATGCCACTTTGAACTAGCCAACATCCTTCATGAAATAAAAGTGGCCCACACAGGCATGGTAGTAAAAGAAGCTTTATTTCCTGGCCTGCATCACCTGACATATGTCGAGGTTACAGAAGGTTATACGCCTCTGCCACATGACAGAAGTCAGCACCCACTGACTCCAGTGGCTACTGTTATGCTTAATACAGAGCTTCTTGCAATACAAATTGTTTACATCAGATATAAATACATATGACATGTTGCAGATATTCTCTTTGTTAGTCATCAACAACCAGTGGAGGAGGAGATTCCACCGACAGTACTTGTCTTTCAGAGATTCTAGATACATTCAAAGAAACCCCAGGAACCAAATCAAAATGGACACCACGGCGTCACTGAAATGTATGGCCTTTTCACCGAGCTCTTTCGGTTGAGCTTTTAATGACCTTTGGAGAATGTCTTCTGACTCTTTGCTGCGTCTTCTGCTTTAAATTCCAGGCTTGATTATGTGGAATTTCCAGACATCCCTATTATTATTTGTACTTTGGGGCTAAGATCCTGACCCTGCAAGCTGTCCATGTGCATAGCTCCGATTGACTTCACCAGAAGAATCGCATGCAGAAGGCTTTAAGGAGCCAGCCCTACAGTTTCAAACATAGATGTCTGCAAAATATGTGCACCGTGAGGAATGTTGGAAGACACCAAACCACGAAAAAGGAAATAAAGTCCAGGCCAGCCTGACAGAAGAAATACACACATACTGCATCTACAAAAGAGGAGTTTAACCTCAGTCCAGGCCAGTGCATGCCCGGGTACTGGTTTGTGTGTGAAATCTGAATGTGCACAATTACCCACTTTTCACGTGCATGCTTTCCTCAGGCACAATGACCTGTTTGCATTGCGGGCATCATGTTCAGGCAGAGGATTAGATGCCAAAGAGCTAGATCTTGCTCGGTGTTGTGCAGGTGCATTGTGGGAAGGGAGTGGGTGTGGGCAGCCATTCATCCCTAGTGCAGTAGTGTTACAGTTGGGGGAGGAGAGCCACCAAATGCTCAAGAGACTTTTAAGAGTGGGGCCTGGCAGGTGGTTATCCACTGTCCAGTGGGGTGGGATCTGCTAGTTTGGGGGTATGGTTAGAGTTCCCCATGCAGTCTGTAGGTTGCAGTGTGTGTTAGCAAGGGGTGCTGCATTGCTCCTTTTCGCAGGAGTGGCAGTGTGCCCAGCACTGCACCCACCCTGCCCTGCGCCAGCAGGAGTGCTCTGGGAACAGTTGCACGGACAGCACCCGGGATTGCCAAATGTCACGCCTCGAGTGGGGCATGCACGCATCTGGCAGCTGGCGCACACCTTCATGCATCCCGGTGGAGAGCTCCGGCATTCAGTCCCCCGGCAGTAACTTGCAGTTCCTCTCGGCAGCTATAGGGGTTGCTATAGTGCAGGTTTCTTGCCATGCTGGCAGCAGACCCATACCCAGGCCCCCGGGAGGAAGTGGTGGTGGCAGCTGGGCCAGGGGAGGTGTGTGTTTGTGTGTGTGTGCGGGGGGGGGGGAGCACACAATGACGGACGGGGCTGGAGAGGGCAGAATGGGGGGAGGCTAATGGGGTGATGAGAAGGCTAAGAGACACTGCCACAGGTTGCCTCCAACAGTCTCCCCAGGCTCCAAACCCCTATTACCCAGTCCCCTTTATTCCCCAACAGCCCCAATGATAGACTGACACGGGCCCTCCCCCACCCCCATTGTCCCCCAATAGCCCCAACCCCAGGTTGCTACAGGCACCCTGTTCCCCACCCCTCCAAGCTCCATCGCCCATTGCTTAACAATCTCTCTTCCAGACTCTTCCCCACTGCAGCCCCTTGACCCCCCAAAGCCCCTGACTCCTTCCCGTACCTTGGCCTTTGCTAAATCTTGCCAACCTCCCCTTGCTCCTAGGCCTGCCAAGAATAGGCTCCTACCTCCCCCCACACCTCCCCGGCCCACTGCCACTTGTTTGAGGTGGGGAAGCACCTCAAGGGGGAAATTCCTGACTTCTCCCCACAAGCAAGAAATGGGACACATAAAGCTGCACAAACTCCACTGCCCCATCCCTTCGCTTGGCTCCCTGTAGCAAGAGCAGGATTTGTAAATTCTGCTTTGCTGGCTTTGGCGCAGAGTTTGCTAGTGGAAATTCCAGTGGGTTCCATTAGAATCCTTTAACTAGTCTCAATTGGTTTCTACTGGTTTAAATTGGAGGACCAGTAGCCCCAGTAACCAACAGACCAATAGATCCATCGCTCTGTTCCTCAAACCTAGTTAGCCAGGTGGAACCCGCTGAAAATATGTGAAGTGGCATTTCCACTAGGAGAATAATCACAGCAATGGTCGTTTTCATTCATGCTGTGGGTCTCGCTGTTTCTCTGGGTTGCTTTTTCATGCTTATGCTTTTTTAATGGTGCAGTATAGAATGCAAATGGTACAGCCGCCAGCCAGCACCGTAACACTGAAATCGGGACTTTCATTTGCGCCGATGTTGTGAGTCAAACACTGCGATGGGATTTTTACAAAGGGTTGACTCGTTTTATGACCCTGCACGATGAAAAAGGCAATTCATGCTCCATGAAGGGTGTAAACCTACCTGCCTGCTTTGGGGTGTAAACTGATTGCTGCAGGGGATCAGGAGTGAATTTGTCCCTTCCCAGGAACAACATGATGGAATTTGAAAGAGGTGAAGTTCATCCCTGCGCAGAGGGCCCTCAACATAATTTAAATCCTAAACATAGGTCTTAAATCATGCTAGGGCTCTGCCCTGGGATGGATTTCAACCTAGATGCTTTATGGGTCTGTGGGGTTAGGTGTGGTGTTTGTTGTTGTTGTTGTTGCTTTCCTCTGAAGCCTTAGAGGAAAGGCAGATACAGACTAGTTGGACCAATGGTAGGATCTGGTATAGCAAACCCTAATTTAATGCCGCATCATAAAATAAACTCAAACGAGGCTGACACATCTTCGGATTTCAGTTCTGCTTTTCATCATCACCGAGTTGTTGGAAGAGGGAGCAAATGTGGGAAACAGAGTTTCCAAGAAACCACATATGTTTGGACAGCTTCTTTCCATGCCTGTCTGAAACATAAGGAAACTGGTGATCCAACTGAATAATATGAACCAAGCAATACAAATCCTTGCATGTATATATATTCTATAAAGTCATACCAATCCTCTCCTTATGGCTGAAATATTAAAGGTGTGTGTATTGAGGGGAGGGGAGGGAAATATTGTTTTGCATTAGAGTGCCTTCCCTGAGGAAATTCAGATGTGTTTGAGAAACATCTGAAGAGCTGCTAGTGACAAGTGGGTTAGATTTATTTTGTCCCGCTTCAGTTCAGTCACCTGAAACGGACAACTCTGCTTGGTGTCTTAAATCTTTGCTGTCTCTAGTAACGTGGAAAGCTCAGCAGCAGCTGCGTTACTCAACAACAATATTCCTTCCCAAGGCGGGGAGGCTTTCACAGACAAGAAGAGTGTTTATGGCCTTCTAAGTCCTCCTGCAGTTCGGTAGCTTACTGTCACGTTGCAGTGTGAAACAGTGAAAGAAAACCACAACAGTAACGGGTTTACTGCTTGTAAAACATATATATTAAAAGGCAAACAGATCATTCCTGTTGTGAACTGTAATTAACGGACTTTCTTTGGTATTGGTACTAAAGGCACAGAGAGTTTCTTTTTCCAAAAAGACCATAATGCTCTCGAGGGATAAATTCTAACACAGTCGCTCCAAAACTCATATTAGAAACCAAGAGGCCAAGGACAAAAGTACCAGACAGCTCAGCAATATTCCACACTGGCTTACTGTAGTGTGTCCCTCTAGGAGCTGCTTATATCTGTGTATTGTTTGTTGAAGATAAGCTCAAAGGGCTGCCTATTGTGTTTGAGAAGGCAATGATTGCATTTGTACCTGAGCCCTTGGAGCTCTTGTTCATACTGATGATGTCCCCGCTTGTCTGCTCAGGCTCCGACTTCCTGAAGATATTTTTCATGGTTGACTGGAAGTTGTTGGTGACAAAACAGTAGACGATGGGGTCCATGCAGCTGTTGAGGCTACTCAGAGTCACGGTCACATGGTAGACAATTAAGCTGATTTCATGGGGAATGTCTGGGTTGATGGAAATGGCCACCTGGCGCACGTGGAAAGGTGTAAAGCAGATCATGAAGATGATGAGGACAGTGGTGAGGAGCTGAACGGCCCTCATTCGCCTCTCACGGCTCTGGTGCATGAGGCTGGGCTTGGACAGCGCACACATGATCCTAGTGGTGAAGAAGGTGATGATGATGAGCGGGAAGAAATACTCGCAGACCATCAGGGCAAAGATCTTGGCGAGGCAGCAGGGTGTGAAGGTTATCGCCATGATCAGGATGGAGAAAGTGACCACAGTTGCAAAGACCCAGATGAAGACACAGATCCCCTTGGCACAGCTGGGGTTCCTCCACTTACGTGAGGCTTCCACCTGCACAATAGCCAGGTACCGGTCGATGCAGATGCATGTCAAGAAGAGAATGCTGCAGTACATGTTGACGAAGTAGCCGAAGATGTGAACTAAGGAACATTTTCGGCAGTCCCTTGCGGTGTAGTACATGATGATTCGGGTGGGCAAGGAGAAGCCCACCAGTAGATCAGTAACGATCAGATTGATGGTGTAGATGACAGAGGTGGTTTTCGCCTTGGTGCGGAAGCAGAACACGTAGAGAGCTAAGCTGTTCAGCACAACACCCACCAGGAAAATGATGCCATTGACCGCCATCAGTGCTATCCACAAGCTGTAATAGTCTTGGTAAAGTTCTTGGTCCAAATGGATGAACTTGTGGAATAAGTTGTCCTCATCTGAGTTGTTAGAGTTGGGCGCCTTCGTGGAGTTGAGAGAGTTAAGGGCCGGTACTCGGGAGGAGGAGGCAGCGTGCATACTCAGTGCTCTGGGGACCTGAAAGAAGGAAGCAAAGAGACATTTACAGTCATGTTCAGGGGTTCACAGCACAGAACACTGCAGCCTCGTTTTGAGGTGTTTTGAAGGCATTTACCCAGGGTTGTGGTGGAGTCTCTCCATCACTGGCAATTTTAAAATCGAGATGGGGTGTGATGCTAAAAGATCTGCTCTAGGTATTATTTGGGGGAAGTTCCATGTCCTGTGTTACACAGGAGGTCAGACTAGATGATCACAATGGTCCCTTCTGGCTTGGGAATCGATGGATAATTATAGCTCCCCAGTGGCCTACAACCAGACCATTTCAGTCTGCGATCACATCACATCTGACAAGCTAAGCAGAGTCATGCTGGTGCCCTGAACAGCTTACACTCCATATTTTAAATATGGCCCAACATGATGGGATAACAAACATCAAGGAGGACCAGAGGTACAGCAATAGGCAAAGCCAATGTAGGGTATACTTGGAGCTGCGGGGAGTGGTGAATTCCAGCTTGAGGAGACATACCTGGACTAGCTGTCCTTGAGCTGGCCGACCCAAATACATGCCCATCAGAGATCTTAGGCACTTACTCAGGGCAACTAGCCCCTCCTGCTACTCCCACTGCCAGGGCTATGCTCTATTTTTAGTCCACTGACAGGATGAGAGCTAGTGCAGGTATGTCTCCTGGAGCTGGGAATCGCACCCCCAGCGCCAAGTTCAGCCGTATCTTTAGGCCTGCACACATCTGTTCAGTTTTTCAAGTGGAGAAGATACCAATCTGTTGACTCACTTATTGCTGGGAGTGGATGAGAGGCATGACCTTTCAGCAGAGTTTCACAGGAATAGTGAGTAAGCACTGGGCAGACCAGAGCAGGGTGAGCTTGTTCCTTGCATGCAGGTGGTATGATTGATGCCACTGGGCACAGAGATGAGCCAACCATTGTGGAAAAAATGGTCTCCATTCTCGTTTAAAAAATCTTAGCGGGCTGGGGAAGATCCTATTGCTCAGAAGCTTGGGACATGTAGAAATGCTATCTGAGCAAGACTTAGGCAGCTGGTGTGCTTAGAACACAGCCTGTCATGCTGAGCAGTAGTGTCTGAGTGTTTCCTTGTGTTCGTCTGTCTGTATCCACCTTGTGTCTCTTGTCTCATACTTAGATTGCATAAGCTCTTTGGAGCAGAGGCTCGTTGTTTGTTCTGTATTTCTTATAGAATAGCAGGGTTAGGAGGGACCTCAGGAGGTCATCTAGTCCAACCCCCTGCTCAAAGTAGGACCAATCCCCAACTAAATCCCCAGATGGCCCCCTGTAGGATTGAATTTACAATGCTGGATTTAGCAGGCCAATGTTCAAACCACTGAGTGATTCCCCTTTGTCCGGTGCCTAGAACAATGGGGTCAATGACAGGGCACCTAGCACTATTCTTATACAAATCCATAAATAAATAATAATTAATAAATAAAGTGCCAGACAAGCACAGCAGGTGGGCCTTGGGGCAGTGTGGGAACACTAGGCACATCAGCAGTTGTCTGGGGTAAGCTGCTAGCCCTCAAGGTTGTGAAGAAAGATTGAAAACATGCCGTGGGCATAACCAAGACAGCAACATCTGCCTGAGTGTGCAAAGAGCCTGAAACACTTGCTCTGAGAGGTGTAAACTGTCCCATGAATTTCAATGGGGTGTTAACTACACCTGGAAGTGACAGCAACATCTCCCTCAGCGTACAAATTGCCTACAGTGGTTGCTCGGAGAGGCGTGAACGATCCCATGGATATCAAGGGGCTGTTAACTACACCTGGAAGTAGCAGGGCCCCTGCCAACACTTTCCCAAGGGAGGATTGCGTGTGGCAGGAGCGGAAAGTGCAGGATGCCCAGCTCATCCAGCCAGGCAGAGACAGCTCAGCAGCCAGCATGTAAATACTGGGACCCTCCCCACTGCCCGGTGCAGTCTGAGTGTAAGAAAGGGCCTCAGATCACTACCCTGTCCCTGCCTCACTTCCTTCCTTCGCCACTCCAAATGGAGGGGTGAGGCCATGGAGAAGTGATGGTGCCACAGCTTGGGAGTGAGCCACTGGGGCCCTGTGTCTGCCTACCGCTCTGTGTCGTCTTGCGGGTGGGTCGTCTAGGGGTTGAGTGGGAGCAGAGAAGTGAGTTTTGGCAGTGATGCTGTATGGTGGAACTATCACCAAACTTGATTGCCCATTAAGAACACTTCACTCTCACCACAGGCCATAATTCCACCTAGATAAGTCTTCCTGTGAACACCTTAGCATGGATATGGTCAGTGACTGCCTCTGTGAGTCGGGAAGCCATGTAAGGGCACGTGACATGCTCCTGAGACCCTGGACTCCATCTTGTGCCAGTGATTTCCCACAAACTGTGCTGTGAGCTTTTTTTGGGACTGCACGTTTCCAGGCACATGGCAAAGGGTATAAAAGACCCCTGAAATGACTCCATTTTGCCTCTTTCCTTTTCTGATTCTCTGGACTGTGGATTTACAACTAAAAGGCGCATATTGGACTATGGACTGAGGACCTTCCAATATTTTGGAAGCTACCAGAGACTTTACAAGCCTGCAGTCTATACAGTCACTGCTACAAACCTGATCTAAGAGCATTGTCATTATTGTAGGCATATGATTCTATTAACCATATTAACTCTCTTCTTCTTTTCTTTGTTAATAAACTGCTAGATTTTAGTTACTAAAGGATGGGCAGCAGCGTGGTTCTTGTATATTGACCTGGTTGCGTGGGTGAGCTCTTGAGATCAGAAGAACCCTTTGTCTGATGAAATTGGATTTCAGTAACACTCATCAGAAAGTCCAGTGTCTGGGTGTAGCGATAAGGCCTGGAATGCCTAAGGAGGCTCCATTTTTGACTTCTTGTTAATCAGTGTGGTGAGACCGAAGTTTACTTTTATTACTGGCTTGGTACAATCTAATGATAGAATTAACCACCTGTTTGAGGTGTGCCTGCCCTATTTCTCAGCAGTTTGTCCTGAATCTGGTATTCTCAGCTGTGACCCACTGAGGCACGGGGACGGATGGGCGCAGGGAGAAGTGCCCTGTTGAGTGTGCCTGAGGCCGAGCCTTGCTTTGAGTGTCTGCCGGCGCTCTGATCTGTGTCCGGGGTGGGCAGATCGAGGGTCTGGGTTCTTCAGCTACAGTCAGATAGTTGCCAGGCTGTTACCTTCGCCATAAAAATAAGGAACAGCTTCATTTTACAGCCAAGACCCAGTAGGCTGTGTAGCAGCTTCTAGAGCTCTGTAGACATAGCAACATCAGCCTTGAGATTCCAAACCAAACTGGGTCCGACAGTTTAATTTTCAAATCATTCCCGGCTTACCCACTGTTTTAAACATATTGATATAAAAACTATATACACAGAAACTTGGCTGATTGAAATAAGTGGTTTGAAAAACATCTGGAATACCTCAAATCAGCCTCTTGGGACCCCGCCCTCCCTGAGCATCAGCCTGGATCAGCGGAGGATAATAATGAAAGCCCTGGGCCAAGTGAGCTTAAAGCACATGAGATCAAAGAATAAACTTAGTAATATGAGAAACTTAGATGTAAACATATTTTCCAGAATGAACAGAACACTAAATATCCTTGGGGATCCCATCAGAGAAGGGGAGACGTCCTGTGCAATCTGCAGAAACATTGGGAAGGTTTCTAGAAAGGCCAGTGCTCTTCTAAGTGAGCGCTGGGGCATTGGAAGAGATTCTCTACATGTGCTCAACCACTCGGCTGCTCATGAGAAATTCTTGGAAACAGAACGAGCATCGCTTTGCCCGCAGGAAGCTCCTATTAATAGATAGCCCTGTAAAATGCAACCTAATGAGCAGAGCTGGTTGGAAATTCACCAGTGGAATGGGTTTCCATCCGGGAATGCCAATTAGCTGCAATGCTTTGCAGAAGTGGTTCTGGGGACCCCAGGCTTCTAGGTTCCCAGCTCTTTGGCAGCCTATCTGGGGGTCTGATGGAGAGCTGGGAACCTGGAAGTCCTGGGAGCACTGGCTCCCAAGCTCTCTGGATTGTGGTTCTGGGGCAGCATGGAATTCCAGGGCTTCTAGCATCAGTCCCTGAGGCAGATGGCCCCTGAACCGGAGATTTCAGGGTCCGTGGCTCTGGGGTAACCCACGAAGGCATGGCCCTGGAGCTGAGGAGTCCAGGGGTCTCAAGGTTCGCAGCTCTGGGGAAGTCAGGGTGAATTTCAGAATTGTTGGGTTTTGTTCCACAGCGCAGCAAAACCAAATCTGAAATATCAAAATGCTCCATGAAACAGACTCCCCTTTCTCTGCCCGGCCCAGATAAGGAGAGCTAAAAGCGTGCTGCTTTGTCTGACCTTCCCCCCCATAATTTCCTGCCACTGTGAAAATTTAAATAATTAAAAATCTAAAAAAAAAATGCTTTAAAATGAACATCGATATTATCTATTGAAATGATAAAAAAATAGAAATCCAGTTCTGCCCTGCCTCGATATGAGAGTTTCTACCTGAGTCTGAAATACAGGATGACACAGTCTCTATTCTGCCTCTCAAACTCAAACTGAAGGTGGCAATGGCATTTTAATTTATATTAAAGTAAGGACAGAATTAAACATATGAGACCAAAGGCCTAATCCAAAGCCCACGAAAGTCAAAGAAACACTCCCGCTGGGGTTGGATCAGACCCCAAGTAAGAGTCAGATACAATGCAAACAAGAGAATACAAATGAGAAACACCGACACAGTAATCCAAATCAGAGAAAGCAGAACGCCGGAGATAGACTTGAGACAGCCAAATTTGAATTGTTAGCTGCCCTGGGTCATGTGATCCGATTTGCTCATTGTCTCTAGGCATCCAGTTTAGTTTTAAATGTCCCAAGTTCTGATCTTCCACTACTGCTCCTGTGAGTTTTTTCTTCAGCCTTACAGTCCAATATTCACCCTACATTTTCCTTTGCTCCAGATCAGTTCATTACACTGAGTTAGCGACATGCCTCGTTATCACTATGATTGAGCGCGTCATAGGTCTGCATAGTGCTTTACAGACAAATGAAATGGACCTGCCCCGGCCTCGAGGAATATTGTTCAGATACCCTAGATACTTGAGGCAAATCATATGGCTTGTCCACCTAGCCCCAGTTTAAAGTGAAGCAAACTCTTGGCTTTTGTAGCCCTAGCATCCAAAAGGCGGCAGGTAACCCTTTGTCTGCCAAAGTGAACTTACAGTGTTGGTTTTTTGTAAGGAAGAGTCCAACATGGTTGGTTTAGATCTGTTTACCCTGCCTCTGATTGTCTCCATGGAAAAGGGAAGGATCTGTGTCAGGGAAAATTAGACACAGGATGGCCGGGAGATGGCTTCTATTTGGGGTCCCTTCGTGCCTGCCTTGGTACCAATGTCTCAGTAACAAAGCCAAAAGGGTTACGCCAAAGGTTTCCTCACTAGCAGGCAATGCAAAAGCTGCAGATTGGGCCCCAAGCGAAAGAGAGCTTGCTCCTTCTCCAGATCAGAATTGAAATGGTTACAGAAGATTTGTCATATAAGAGTGGACTTTTATTGTTGGGTCACATGCCATTATTTTTCTACCCCCATTGCTTGGTAATATGCATTAGGAACTAGGGAGCTGGAAAGGCAAAAAACAAAAAACCCTCCCCCCATTTTTAAAAATGAGGTGGCTCTGGACCAAAATCCCAGTTAATATTACTCAGTACTCTTCAGCTGTAGAGCTCCTAGGGCTTGACAAAAGGTATATTGTCCTCATCTGTAAAATGGGGATATCGAGGCACAGAGGGGCAAAGACCCAGGTTTCTGTAGGTGTTTAAGCACTGCGGCACTCAACTTTGTAATGCCTACCTGATTTAGGAGCCTAAGTCTAATTTTCCACAAGTGGCTTAGGCACCCAAAAACCTAAATCCCATTGGTTGCCAATGGGATTGTGGCTCCTAAGTGCCTATGTCCCTTTTGAAAATGGGACTTAAGCCCGTAACTCAGTTAGGCATTGCAATGCTGAGTGCAGCAATCCCCAAACACCTTTAGCAAGCTAGTCCAACGTGACTTGCTGAAGGGCAAAGAGAAAGTCAGCGGCAGAGTCAAGATTTTCCAGAGGTCTCCCAGGTCTCCTTATTCCAAAGCTGGTGTGGAGGCGGGGCAGGGGTGAGCTGCTTCACTTCTCCCGCCTCCCAGGCTTGCGGCACCAATCAGCTTAGGTGCCGCAAGCCTGGGAGGCGGGAGAAGTGAAGCAGCGACGGCATGCTCGGGATGCTCGTGCTCGTGCGCGGAGCAGGGGTGAGCTGGGGCGGGGGGGTGCCTCAGGGCGGGGGGTGGAGGGTGGGGAGCTGCCACAAGGGGGGCGCCTCAGGCGGAAAGGGGAGCTGCCATGGGGGCACCTCAGGCGGAGGGGGAGCTGCCGCAAGGGGGAACCTCAGGGCGGAGGGGGAGCTGCCATGGGGGGGCACCTCAGGGCGGAGGGGAGCTGCCGCAAGGGGGAACCTCAGGGTGGAGGGGGGGTAGCTGCCATGGGGGGGGCATCTCAGGGCAGGGGCGCGGGTGGGGAGGGCACAAAGTGGAAGTTTCGCCTAGGGCGCGAAACATCCTTGCACCGGCCCTGCCTGTAGCAGGCAGCTAGGCAAGACGGGGATTGGGAAAAGGAGAAAAAAAAAGACTTAGGGCTGCTATTGTTTTCCTTATTCTGATCAAGCTCCTTGTTCAGCGTTAGAAGATCAACTCTCTTTGCAATTCTTTATCCTTGACCCATGCCCTGGGCTGATTCCATCAGGATCTGTGCCAGGTAGGAAACGGACGGATGCTTTGCTGGACCAGACCCTAAAGTCTCTTTCCCTGTTGTCTGCATGCTTGGCGCTACATTCGCTTATTTCTCATGGGTAGCTCAGCCCTGGGACTGTCGTGCCGCTCCCAGCAGGGCAGAGTCAACCACCAGGTTTTCATTCACTGCATTTTTAGTTTTGCTTCTGCAGCAAACACCGACTTCAGCCTGAGCTTTAGGGACCTGATCCAATGCTTAGCAAAGACCAGAGAAGTCTTTTCACTGACTACCTTGGCCTTTGGATCAGGTCCTCTGATGCGAAGTGGGATGCAGAAGACAGGCAGCCAGGAGGAATGAACCATGCTCTGTTGTAGCAGCACCTGCCCTGTTAAAGGGTTATTTAGTGGCATATGCAGACAGGATCTCGGCATGGGGGCACAGAGAGAGGGAACGAGAGAGCCATATGCTGCGACAGCCAAGACTGAAAAGAACATTAACAAACAAGCCAGAGTGTAATTCAAATAAACAGTCAAAGTTAATGCTTTGGCTTTTTCCCGTCTCACAGTCCTGAATCCGAACAGCTGGGCGAATTCCCACCCCCCACCCACCTCCTGCCTTCGAACGTTACGCAGCTCTCTGGGAACGGCTTCAGCGTGTGTTTAGCTTTGCAGCCGCTCTGTGTTTAAATTTCCTCCAGTGATTTATCATCTTATTTATAAACAAAGGGTTAAACCCCGCTCTCTTTCGATTTAAAATGGTCAGATCCACGTGCTGGCAAGTTCTTTCTCAACTATGGCTCAAACTGGCCAAATATGGTATTTTTTGTAGACAGAGCACAGAGGACAGCTTTTATGCCATGTGTATCTCAGTGAGCTTGGAGAGGATGGCTATGCTGCCGACTGCCAGCAGAATACCCTGGGTTCAGAACTGTTCAGAAGAAAGGAAACTAGCTAAACAAACCCGGGGGAAGCTCACAGGCTTTGTGGAATGTGGTGGTTTCTCTAGGGGACAATTGACCCCCATCACTAAAAGAACCATCACTAAGTGGCACCCTCATTGGCATTCTTAGCAGACGCTAAGGTCTGGATGCACCAGAGCGGCTGAAGGTATTTAGGACCCTAAAGATGCACATAGACACAGTGAGATTTTTAAAAGTGCTTAACGCCTATTGAAACCAATTGGAGTTAGGCACCAAGATGCTTCTGAAAAGCTTGCCAGGCACCTAGCCGCATCTTTAGGTGCCTAGAATCGCTTTAAAAATCTGTCCCTGGCTGATCACAATCACCCCTAAAATGGCCCCCATCGTATCACAGTTGAGGCAGGTTGGCTGGGGCTGAATGAGGGAAAATTGCCTTTACCAGGCTTAGTGTCCATTCTGTGGTGGGAGAATTTCAATACTCAGGAACGGCAGTTCAGCACTTTTCACACTTGTTCACACGTATTACACTCTCTCATACAAACCGCTATGTTACACGAGCATCAGGCTTGTAGAACGAACCTCTGCAAAGTGAGGAAGCTGCAGGTAAGGTTACGCACACCACATTAACTCTAGCCAGGTGTGTTCTTTCACCTAGAACGCTGGTTAAAAAAAAGCCATTTCAATTCTTTTTTAAAACTCAGACCCTGTCTACTACATCTGCAGAGAAGACAATTTTCAAGCCTTCATAACATAGTCAAATCAACTCCCTCTTTTTTGAACACTCCAATGACTTTCTTTTCTGTTAGGGCTATTTCCGTGCCAAATTCAGCTCTGCCCAGTTGCCAAGCTTCCCAAGTACGTTGGCATTTAGAGCTCTTCAAAAAAGTCACAAGGGTTTTATAAATGGGGAAGTATTTTGCTCAAACGTAAATAACCTTAAGGAAAAAAGCAAGGCCCTGAAAGTTTCGTTCTGATGGGTGAAAGGTTTGGAAGTTGGAAAGGAACTGAACAGGGGGTTGGAATGGAAGTACTCATGGACCTTGGGGAGGGATAGCTCAGTGGTTTGAGCATTGGCCTGCTAAACCCCATAGAGGGGGCCATTTAGGGATCTGGGGCAAAAATCTGTCAGGGACAGTACTTGGTCCTGCTGTGAAGGCAGGGGACTGGAATCAATGACCTTTCAAGGTCCCTTCCAGCTCTATGAGCTAGGTATATCTCCATTAAAAAAAAAAAGAGTCACTCTCTCTGCTGGCACACTGGGGTTTGAACTGCAGAGCTAAAAGCATGACCGGCTACAACTTGAACTAAAGAGCCAAACTTCTGTAGCTTGTGGCTTTAATGACTCATTGCCCCTGTGGATCAGCACAGCATTGCGCCTCCAACACACACTGAGCGGTGGGTTACACATGCATGCAGGGGTAGACAGTCCCTGCTCCTCAGAGCTGGCAGTCCAGAGCTGGATCCTGTCATCTGACCCACAAGGATGCAGGATCCTTCATGGATCAGATTGCAGGAGCGTCCCATCAGAAAACTATACCTATGTTCCAGCAATTATATATCCTAACGTCCCATTAGTGTCATGCCGAAGACCTAAAGAGATTTTTGTCAATTAAAAGAAGGTGAATTCAATTTTTCAGAATTATTTTTTTAAAGTGTAATCAGGCCATCCAGTTGGGCAGAGCTGCATTCTTTCTCAAAGCAGGCTAGAAGCTGATGCTCTGGCGAAATATCAGCAATGCTAGACACTCTGGAGACTCTCTATTTAAAACCCAGAAAGAGCTGCACTCCTCCAGCTCTGTCATAGCTCAAGCATGGAAAATATGGAATGAAGCTTGTGAAAATACAAATCCGCATACTGGGAAATATTCATGGGCTTGTCTATCATTATGTCTACTTTGCAGTGGTGTAACTCCACTAACTTCAACAGAGGTACTCCTGATTTACACCAGTAGAAGTGAGGGAAGAAGTCGACCTATATATATATATAGAGAGAGAGAGAGAGAGAGAGAGAAATATGTCATTTGCCTGTCACTAAATATACACACACAATGGTCGGAGCTGTTATGAGTTTATTCTTATCATAAATCAGAAATGGTTACATTACACAGGTCGCCTAGCTCAGTGCCAATAAAGCCTTCAAGCCACCACTGACTTGTGTATGCCACATTTTAGAGAAGAGTTACTCCTGAAATGTTTAGATTTTTCAGACATCTTATTGATGCCGTGGTATTTTGTATGTCCCTCTTCCTGTAAAGCCTTAGGTTATGCGGTACATTTTCGTATCTGTACAAATGATCTATTAAGCTAGCTCTCCCATTATGATTTTGAAGGTTCAATATCTCACAATCTGCCAGAGCTAGAAACAAAGGAAGACAGGCCTTTTTGTAACAGGTTCTTTATTGTTTTAGAAAAGGGGCTGCTTTCAGAAAGAAGCTCAGAGATTTTGAATGCTAATAGTACACCTGCTAGGGATGGATTAGTGAGCAGATTGGAGGGCGAGAAATATACCTCATGTCATGATGTCCATCATCTCTCTCTCTATCTCTATTACACAGTAACTCCGTACAAGAGGCAAAAGACATCGGTGCAGTACCTTTTGGAAAGGTAAGGTTCTTTTATTTGAAAGACCTCTGAGCCATGAGCCATTTGTGTATTAAGGTGAAGTTCTTCTCTTTATTTTTCTCCAGCTGCTTGGCTGCTCTTACAGGCCTAAGCAGAATTGGCTGGGGATATGAATGGCAGAGCCTTTCAACAGGGAGTTACGTTTGGTCCCTTAACTTTCTCGCCCAGGGTTACGTGCCAAACAAAGGCAGACCTATGAGAATCACTCCATCAGCATGTCATCCAACATACGACTTCCCCACATGGGCTCCCTGTATTTTAGTCATTGCCAGTAGAGAGAACGGTATTGGCCACTCCAGAGTTTGTTTCAAACGCTGAGTGAAAGTGCAGAGGGCACAGTGTACACTGCTTCTCCTGAATGCTCATCAAAATGCTTCATTCTTATACAGCAGTCTCATCCCTTGATCTCCAAGTGTTTTGTGAGTACCCTTATCCTCTTTCTACTGACAGGGAAACTGAGGCACATCGCAGGTCAGTGGCACAGCTGGGAAGAAACTGCACATTTTATGACTCCCAATCAACTGTTCTTTCCATTGGACTGGACTGTCTTCCTATTTCTCTCTCTGTAGATCAATAATAAAGATTCCACAGGAAATAAACTTTTGCTTGGTTGAATTCCCAAATGTTTGAGTCTCAACTCTTTTTAGTGAAATTTTCATCTCTTGTTTCATAGGATTTTAGCACTAGACACGTGCCAGCCTTGCTGCAGTTCCGACCAACTGTACGGGCTTTGCAAGTTTAATCTTCGCCGAGGAAAAGGTTTGAAATGAGCAACGGGTGGAGTATTTTACCCAGAATTTCCCACTAGTAGCAGCCATAGCAAAAGGGCATGTCACGTGACCATGCTAAAGTGTTTCTTCTAATAGTGACCTAGGCACTTTATGAAAAGAAGGAAAGCAGCATTTTTCTGAAAGGTTCTGTCACTTTCTGCTGCGCTGTCAAGCTTTGGTCTGCATCATTCTCCAGCCCTCAGCAAGCCTAGCTTTCTGTGCCAGGTGTTAAGAGACAGTGCACAGAGCATCACGGCCTTCCTACTTTTTAATCCGTATAAGCCAACTTTAACGAGAATTCACGTTTAGCAACAAAACACAGACCCAAAGCAGTGACAGATCTGTGATACCTTTCACACCAGCAATGCAAAGCCCTTTGTAAACCTTAAATAATTCTCACTGTGCGTTAGGTAAATGCCCTGTGAAGTAGATAAATCCGGTGATATTATTTTACAAACTCAGCTGCAGAGAAGTTCAGGGGATGTGCAGAAGGCCACACAGAACAGTCAGGAACAGACTCTGGCCGGGACTCATTCCCCCTTCACGGGCAATCAGGGACTCAACCAAAACCAGAGAGTTACTCCAGTGGGAAAATCAAGACCAGGAGAGTTTATATACCCCACTGTTTAGTGTGCACTACAACTGTTCCTCTACTCCCAATCCATGGACGAGCTGAGTCTGCTACAGCTGCCTGCGAAGGGACTCTCAAACTCACAGCACTCGATTGCTGAGTGACCAAGCAGAGTTGATTCACTTACTCCAAACCTTTTCTGAAACTACTTCAGGCATTCTACCTGGCTAATAACTGATCATTGTTCATCAGAGCAATAATTATTATGTGCTGCCTCAGAAGTGATAGGCTGACTTACCTCTGATCTGCTTTCCTCTTTTGCCCTTACAGGAGCCCTGGTTAAGAAAATTCCCTGGCGGAACTGAACATTATCCGGAAAGGAGGCATCGGTTATGAGGAGCAGAGCAACTGGAGTGACTACAGAAGATGAAGAAATGCCTAATCTCTCTCTCTTTCCCCTCACCCTCCCTAAATATAGCATTGAAACCAAGAGGAAAAAATATACTAAAAAAAAAAATTCCACTTCTTGCCTTCAGCATTCAGAATTTCTTTGCAAGCATCTGGCTTCTTGCCCAAGTCTGCCTGAAATTTATGAAGTGTTAGAAATGTCGGAGAGGATTTAAGACCTTCCCTATGGTACGAATCCCTATGCATCTCTACTCAATAAATCTCTGCATCCATTGCCATGGGTAGCTTTCCTACCTGCATGGGGAGATGAGCGTCCCCTCCTGGGTACAAATCAGGAGACATATTTTTTGCTTCAGGGTGTAAGTCAAGTTTTAAATTGCCTTTGTCTAGTCTCATTGCTCTTACCAAGATCTCCAAGATCTTCCTCCTCCACTGGTGAATTCAGGGGACAGGTGAGAAGCTCTGTCACTCCTACAGACCATCTTTTTCACTTTCGTTAATATAGATACCATCTGACATACTGCTTTGTTCCTGCCAAGCTCTGATACAGAGCCTGAATCTCTACCGTGGGCTGGGCATGGTAGGCGGAGGATATATTGGGGGAACAAAAAGGGATCAAGTTGCCTAGACAAGGACTACTGTGTCTTACAGATTTTGGGTGCTACCACATTGCAAACAATAAATACTTTTCAAACTAGTCTCTGGAATCTGCTGGCATTCTGAAGTGCCAGATGACTTGCTTGCCATGGCTTGGGAAGAAGAAACATAGGTAAATGCCTTCCTTTTTCAAAATCCTACTCATTGGAAGGATGGTATGGACAGAAGTTTAGACAGCTATCTGCCTAGTGGCAAGTAGCTCATAAGTTAGACCAGTAGACAGTCAGGACTCCTGGGTTCTGTTCCCATATGTATAAATTTAGACAAGCTACTTAACATCTCGGCACATCAGTTTACACTTCTGAATGATGAGTTTAATTACTGTTCATAAAGCGAGTTGAGATAGTCGAAAGAGAGGCACTCTATCAAATACTATGATTAGCATGATTGCAGACTCTTAGCTAGCTGGCTGCAAGCTTTTCAGATACCGAAAGGCGAGGGAGCAGATTGGCACCCATTGAAGACAGGCCACAAGGCGGTTAGACGTTTCACCACAGAATTAGTCCCAGTAGCAGTGGTTTGATAGCTGGATTATGATGATCTCTTCTGAGTATTGGTCAGACCTGGCTAACTAAACAAACCCGGCTAAATAAACAAACCCAGTTCTCAATGGATGGGGAAATAAATGCGAATGTCCAACTCCTCTTTGACACTGAATGCAGCAGATGAGAGGCTGCCGTTTCCACAGGGAGTTCACCAAACAAACCATCCAACACATTTTATTGATAATAGTAACTAAGAGCTTCTTCCTGAAACAGGGCCAATGCAAGACAAGCCACCCAAGGCAATGGCTGCTATTATAAATATAAAGGGAAGGGTAACCACCTTTCTGTATACAGTACTATAAAATCCCTCCTGGCCAGAGGCACAAAATCCTCTTACCTGTAAAGGGTTAAGAAACTCAAGTAACCTGGCTGGCACCTGACCAAAAGGACCAATAAGGGGACAAGATACTTTCAAATGGGGGTGGCGGGAGAGAAAGGCTTTGTTTTGTCTGTTCCGTGTGGCTTTTGCCTGAGACAGATCAAGGAAACAAGCAATCCAATTCCTAGAGAGTTAGTAAGTATTTAGCTAGGAAATGAGTTAGATTATCTTTTATTTTGGCTTGTGAATTTCTCTGTGCTGGGGGGAATGTGTATTCCTGTTTTTTCTTTTTGTAACTTTAAGGCTTTGCCCCGAGGGAAACCCTCTGTGTTTTGAATCTGATTGCCTGTGAGATTATCTTCCATTCTACTCTTACAGAGGTACTCCTTTCACCATTTTTCTTTCTAATAAACTTCTGTTTTTTTAAGAATCTGATTGGGTTTTTTAGTATCCTAAAAACTCAAGGCTGGTCTATGCTCATCTTGTTTATTCTCAAGCCTCCTCAGGAAAGGGGGGTGTAGGGGTTGGGGGAATATTTTGGGGAAATAGGACTCCAAGTGGTCCTTTCCCTGATTCTTTGTTTGAATCATTTGGTGGAGGCAGCGTTTACCTAATCCAAGGTACAAGGAAGAATTTGTGCCTTGGGAAGTTTTAACCTAAGCTGGTAGAAATAAGCTTAGGGGGGTCTTTCATGTGGGTCCCCACAGCTGTACCCTAAAGTTCAGAGAGGGGTGGGAACCCTGACAGCCACGGAGCGTGTCTAGAGTCATTTCATGGACACTTCCACGGTAGCCCCTTTGACTGTAATACAGCCTCTGGGCAGGGCTAGGGAATGTTAATAAAGGCAGGAGCATCTACATGGCATTGCATCTGCCCCCTCACCCCGCCCCGCCCCATTCCCACCCATCCCCTGTGCACGTTGCTGTGGGGACACTAAGCTCAGGAGCACGGAACGTGTAGGGCACCGCTCAGACCCCCCCGCTACAGAACAGGATTTCACTCGCCATCGGGGATTTCATCCACAGCTAAAGAGGCAGGAATCACCTCGGTCATGAAAATGAACACTAACGGTAAATGTAGTTCCAAATATGATTAATTACGAAGCCATTTTCTTCAATGGCTGCCGAATTTTGGTATAAACAGCTTAATGCAATATTTGTACACCATGTGTAGACACACAATAAAACAAATGGGGGAAGGCTGGGATACAGCCAATCAGCATGTCACAGCAGGATTGTTCAAGGGAGATTGAGCTTTGGGTCTATAGGCCAGGCCCATAAATAGACCAATGGTAAACTCAGCGCATCAGTGTCTCATTGGACAGTGGTTATTAGCGAAGGTTGACCTCATTTTCTGGAATGTTTTCATCCTTGGATCTTTCCCAGGGAGCCGCAAGCTGAACTTTGCGTGGTTCTGTGTTATTTTTTAATTGTCTATTTTTGGTTTTCCCCATAATCAGGAACAGGTTCTCTGCCCCTATTTCTGGAACATCCTCTCTGACCTCGGGAGCTTTCCAGTCCAGTTAGCCGTCTCCTCCTGCGCTCCAGCCCAGCCTTCTTTCTGGACACCCACGTCACTTGTGTGCTGCGAAATCCCAGGGACTTTAAAAGCAAGCATTATTGCAAGGGCTCCATGAATCATCTCTTCCCAGCTAATCATTGGCCTGATGCAGGAGCTCGCATCATGCTCTTCCACCATCTTCTCTACCAAGGCTCCATCTTCCATGCTGGCATGCAATGGAATGAAGAGTACAATAGAGAAGGGTTGAACCCATGGAAACAAAGCAAATACTTCATTCTCCTCTATACAGGCTGTGATGGGAACGTAATGGAAACCTTTCAGACATCCTCTTGCCCTAGAGAGTAAATCTCAAGTTAAACCTGCTGGGAGGAATTCTTTCCAAAGTCCTGGTCAGGGACAAGGAGGGGATTTTCTCCCAAGGTGTTCTCTTGATATTGGTATTCTATTGATATCGGTGTTCTGGTCACCTGCTCATTGACTGGGTGGCTCCCTGCTTTGTCCCTCTGCTGACTTTGCGTGCCGCACAGATGCTGTACTCCTATCCCTAGCACATGGGTTAAAGAGAGCTTTCTCTGCGATCACATACTCTCTCTCGTTGCTGAATTTAGAGCTGTATTCACAGTGGCAGCAGCTGGAACATTTCAAGTGGTCTGTGAGACTGTGCCGAGCATGATGTGTGGAAAGGCAGGTTTCCCATGGATGGCTGTAGGCCTAGCTGCAGTTAAGGTGGAGATGGCCTATCTGGTTTCTGAGCCAAATGCAGGCGCAGACACAGCTTTCATTGACTACCAGGAGGCATAGGCACAACTCAAGGGCAGGATCAGGGCCATTATATCTCTATTTTCAGTCATTTATAATTTTCTAAAAAAGCAAAAAAATCCCAAACTTGTGGGCTGGAATTTCTCATGCTTGCTCAGATGAATATGCGATGATGTCAAGTACTGTATAGCGTGTTTGAATGTTTTAGGTGGGAAAAGGTACTAGTTAAACCTAAAACAACATATCAGAGACAGTGGGGTATTCAGGATAGGGAACTGGACTGAGAGGCAGGAGACGTGGGGTCTAGAGTCACTTAGCTGTGTTGTGCCTCAGCTGTGTTGTGCCTCAGGAATAATGCTGCTTATCCAAGTGCTATGAGACATCAGATGAGATGTGTCATTATCTTAATTATGCCCTCTCACTGGAGAAGCAGTATAAAATGAATGTACTTCTTTAACATTATATTCTATTAGTAGAATAGACCACACTATCACATAATGAAAGATTGTATTGTAGTTAGAGATGGCCCCTGACCCAATCCCTAGATCAAATCCCCATGAACTTTGCAGGAGGCTGGATCTGGATCGCAGGTTCCAAAATCCTGAATATGACCATTTCCTGGACTTTTGACATAGTTAGATCTGGATTTCATGGGGTTTTTTTAGGGTCAAAGAAGGTGTTTCTCTTTCTGTCAGGCAGGGGAAGGAGTCCATATCCAGAGGTGCCTCGGCTCTGCTAAAGGGCTCTCAGGCAGTAGTAGAATCAGCCTTGTGGTTTAAACTGAAATGATCAGTGGGGTTTTTCTGGGAAGAATAATTGGTTGAAATCAAACAGTGGGAATGATACAGGTGTGTCTAGTAGCAGCTTCTCTGTTTGTTATGTGCAAACTGGTTCAGAAAAAAATGAGACTCCTCCTCCCCAATATATAGCAGTTCCTCAATCACCAGTCCTTAAAGACCATGCCCTTGATTTTCTTGGGCAGCCGGGGTGGTAGTGCCATGCAGTGAGTTTGGTACAGGACTGAGAATCTGGAGGATTGGCAATAGTTTCTGTTGTGAACCCTGACACTGATTTGCTGGAAGACGGGGGACACGTCACGGTAATGCTGCTCCACCCTGACCATCCCCGTCTGTAACATGGGGCTAATGCTATTTTCAGTTGTAGATCTCAAAGCACTTTGCAAAGGGAGGTAAACTACAAAGTATTGTTCTTTGTTCAACTTCATCAAACAATAGGGGGGAAAAAAAGGGTCATTTTCTTCCATTGCCCACAACTTATAAGAACTTCCTTCCTCGTGAAACATGAAGGAGGAACCTGCAGCGATAATGGAAATATTTTGTCAAGTGTTTTGGCCCCATCGTGTTTACATCAGTGCTGACGAGGGAATGCATTTATGTCCCCCCACTCCAGCAGCAGCCACAGCAGCAGCAGCGGAGAAGGGCTCTGTGATTGGAGAGTGAGCCTTGGACAGGAGTGTGGGAACATTTTTAAAAGGGCACTGAGCAAAACATTGGCTTCAGTTCTAATCGGAGGGACAGAGTGTAGTGGAGAAGGGGCGAGAGTCCATCAGGTGGCAGCCTGATGGACGATAGACCATACCCTCTGCTCAACACCTAACTCATCTACCTGCAGCAAAGGGAGAGGGGACGCGAGTCAAACTGATCATGGAGCACAGGATGCCCAGCTCTGAGAGAGCTGCTGGCTGTTATTTTGCTGTAATGGTTATCGGGCGGGCGGGGGGGAGGGGGGGAGCTGGGAGTCAGCAAACCTGGCTCCTCCTCCCAGCTCTGGCACGGGCCCTGTTCACGTTCTGGGTGAGGATTCTGAAGGGTTCTCGTTTTATTCAGGCTGATTCTCCCAACCCCTCGTTTGGAGGCTCATGCTCCTTGGGAACTAGGCCCAGTTCTCTGAAGGGGAGACTGATGCAAGAGTGGAGAAGGGCCAGATTTACCCCTCCTGTCCCTGGCTGACGCCGGGGGAGTTATGGCAGGGAGGACGTTAGCTGACAATGAGTGCAGCTTAGTGAAAGTGCTAAAATTCATCACTCAGGCAGACAGCTCTTGAATGCCACGGGGTTTTAATGGCCAGTGGAGTCCATCCAGGGGCAAATCCAGGTTTATAGGTGCAGGGAGGCTGGAAGGAAGAGTCTGCATGGGGCCTGATGTTTTGGGTCCCCTGAAGTATTGTTGAGCCCAACTTAGTTTCAATTCACTGCTGCCACTGCATGACAGGAAATCAAGCTCTGCTTCTCAACCTCCAGCGCTCAATTTTGAGTGACGGCCCTAAACCTAACATGCCACAGGAAGTACAATGACTTGTATGGCAGCTGTCAGAACAGACATAGAATCATAGAAGATTAGGGTTGGAAGGGACCTCAGAAGGTCTAACCCCCTGCTCAAAGCAGGACCAATCCCCAGACAGATTTTTACCCCAGTTCCCTAAATGGCCCCCTCAAGGATTGAACTCATAACCCTAGGTTTAGTAGGCCAATGCTCAAACCATTGAGCTATCCCTCTCACTGACCCATCAGTGCTGGTGGCTCAGACAGTGGCAAGCCTTGCCCAGTCAAACGCTACCCTTCATTACATCTCCCCCTCCCCCGTCCTCTGCATGTTGTTCTACAAGGTGAACTACGACGGTGCATCCTGCCAGGCCGGAGCTTGCTGTGCTGAGGTGGCCTCCACTGGGAGTGGCTCTTTGGTTACGTCACACACCCCCGTGTCAGGCTAGTGCTCATCTCTGCTTGGAGATGGCTCAGAACTAAACCCTGGAGCCAGCCCCACCAGCTCTTGGGTGTGTGTATGGGGGGGAGAGATTCAGATTCTAAAATGAGACACAGCTTTTACATTTCCCCCCTAGCTCTATCCTGGGCTGAACCTACATGTTAGAGCCAAACATTCTCAGATTTGGGGGGGCGGGTGTCAGATTCTGGATCCGGGTCTTAAATATTTGCTTCAGGTTCGTTGCCAGTTATGGTGTTTGCTTCTTTGGGTTGGCCATCCCAGATCAGACCAGTGAGCATCTTGCCTCCAGTAGCTGCCTGATACCTGAGAATTCAGAAGGAGGAAACACCCTCCTCCTTCTCCTATACAATAACCCAGCAGGCCATGCTGCAGACTGAGGAAATATTCCTTCCTGACTCCTGCTCTGAAGCATCATCATCATCAATCATCATCATTTATTTGCATTGCAGGAGTAGGGCCCCAGTCAAGATCTCCAGTCATTTCCATTGGTGTGCTGTACAGACACAGAAAACAAGAAAAAGGCCTGGCGGCCCCCTTAACACCTGGGTTTTAAGGTTATAACGACACAGACACAGGTGGACACAACAACAGGGGGGGGGGGGGGGTGGGGGGATGGGATGAGGTAAAAGTAAATGGACTGTCTGCTTGTAAGCAGCACTCAGCACCACCACCACCAGCCTATCTGTTTTAAGCAGCACAAGATTCTAGCTGTGGATGAGTTGGGCTTCCTTCCTCTCTCATCTGCTGGGGATGGTGGATCCTCTGGGTGAAGGAACCTAAAATGCGAGCAACATCTGTTCTTTCTTTCCTTCCTTCTCCTGAGAAAGCAGCACCCTTGCCTCCACGGACGGGCTCCAGTATTTCCTCACGTTCTAAGAGCTCCGATTCCCAAGGGTTTGAATGGACCAGTAGGGGACAATTGCTTGTTACCCCCATAGAATGAAAGGGGTAACTTTTTGTTGAACTCACCTTCCTGATCGTAATTCCCTCCCAAGGACAACCCACCCTTCTGGCTGAAGCGTCATGGAAGCTGAAGATGGAACAGACCTAAAAGCCCTTTTAATCCATATGTAGGGGGTCAGTTCAGGGTTCTTCCCTACAGTACAATCTGTCCATGCCAGCTTTAAGTGATGCAGACAATCAGGATACTACTCCTTAGGGGACTGTTCTTTAGCTTAAGACATTCCCGATTGACCTCTCTTTGTTAGCTCCAAAGTGAGCTGTGTCCAACCCATCTCAGTGAGAGTGTCTCTCCTGCTCCGATGGGACCATATTGCCTCTGAACTGCCCTGATGGTCCAGGTCTGAACTCAGGTCCCTCCTCTGGCACCGCTCCATGTTATGTCACTGGGCCATTGCTCTCACTAGCAGCTGTTTCTTTTTTTAAGCTTAAGAAGCTAACTGCCAAGAATGCTACGTCCAGTTTTGCAGCGTCACGTGGATCTTTCTTTAATTCCCAGCAAAGGATTTCCTGCTGGGCTTGTTTGTCAGGAAGACGCAGAGGGACATTTGCATTTGGAGCAGGAGGGTGTGTGTGTGTGTGTGTGTGTGTGTGTGTGTGTGTGTGTGTGTGTGTGTGTGTGTGTGTGTGTGTGTGTGTGTAGGAATGCGATCACCCTTGCATAACAGATGCACTTGTGAATTCAGTACTGAGCCCCCTTAAAGCTGTTCCTGCCCAGGTCCCAGCTCTTTGGCGGGTCAGCGCTCGGTGGGGTAATTCGCTCAGCTGGAGTCAGTGGTGCCGTGGCAGGAGCTGTGCGTGCCCAGGGTCTTCTGGGAGAAAGGAGGGCGGCTTTATGGCGAGAGTGGGGAACCCGGATGAACTGTGGGTTTGGCAGATGAGTTGAAGACACTGGAGGCTGCTGAAATGACTTCGCAGGAAAACACAGTCTCAGTTGGCAAGGCCCTGCCCTCCAGCGAACAGCAAGAAAATACATTCATGTAACTGGTAAAACAGCCCGGGATTCAGCTGAGACCAGCCTTCCTAAACCCATTTGCTCCTTACAACTCCCAAACATCCCCTGGGCACCCACAGGAGAGAAGGGTGCAACTGAGCTGAAGTGACCTCCTTCGTCACTGGGGACCTGTGCCCGTCATAGAAGGGCCAGCCCTGAACTCCTGCCCTTGCTCCAGGGACAAGCGTCCTGCCTGCCTCAAAGATGTTCACAGGATGGGGCTGTGGTGTAAATGCACAGATGGGCTTGAACTGCAGAATTTGGTCAGGATCCGGGTTTCGAATTCAAACACAGCCCAATAAAAACAGGGTTGTTTGGATCCAGAGGTTTGGATCGAGCCCATCTGTGTTTAAACGTGGCAGGCAACGTTAAACTAGCAGTGCTGAAGTGGCTCCAGTAGCTTTGAGCATGGCTTAGATTTCAGCAGGATGCATTGATCTATCTCTCAAAAAAGAACAGGAGTACTTGTGGCACCTTAGAGACTAACAAATTTATTTGAGCATAAGCTTTCGTGGGCTACAGCCCACTTCATCGGATGCATGCAGTGGAAAATACAGTAGGAAGATATATATATACACAGAGAATATGAAACAATGGGTGTTACCATACACCCTATAAGGAGAGTGATCAGTTAAGGTGAGCTATTAGCAGCAGGGGAGAAAAAGAACTGTTTGTAGTGGTAATGAAAATGGCCCATTTCCAGCAATTGACAAGGAGATGTGAGGAACTGTAGGGGGAAAAAAATAAGCACGGGAAAATAGTTTTACTTTGAGTAATGACCCATCCACTCCCAGTCTTTATTCAAGCCTAATTTGCTGGTGTCCAATTTGCAAATTAATTCCAATTCAGCAGTCTCTAGGTGGAGTCTGTTTTTGTAGTGTGACTGTACAGTCAGTTGCAAGACAACCACTTTAGGGTCTGAGTCAGCAAACTGCTTACGCATGCAGGGCCGGCTCCAGGGTTTTTGCCGCCCCAAGCAGCAGGAAGAAAAAAAAAAAAAAAAAGCAGCCGCTATTGGCGGCAGCTCCACCACACCACTTTCTTCTTCGACAGCAGGTCCTTCCCTCCAGGAGGGACCGAGGGACCCAGCACTGAATTGCCACTGAAAAGCCCGACTTGCCGCCCCCTCCCCTTGGCCGCCCCAAGCACCTGCTTGCTGGGCTGGTGCCTGGAGCCGGCCCTGTACGAATGTGAGTAGCCCCAGTGAAGTCAGGGCCTTACAGTTAAAGCACTGACTTAACATTCAGAAGAGGGGGCTTCAGTTGCTGGCTTGTGTCATTCAGATAGCGCCTCAGTGCCTCATCTGTACAACAGTGATGCTAATGCTTCCTTTCCCTGCAAGCCCTTTGTCTTGTCAATTTAGACTGTCAGATCTGCAGGGCAGGAACTGTCTCTCCCTGGGGGTGGGCACAGGACAGTGGGTTCTGATCTCAGTTGGAGCCTTTAGGCATGATTGGAATGGATAATAATAAATACTAGGGTGAAAGCCTGTAAAGTACGTAAGCCAAGTACATAAAATACAGGGCCCCGTCTTCAAAAATCATACTTCTCTCTGCAGATTCTGCAGCTGCCATCTCCACGAGGAGTCTGTAAAATCGCAGTGTATGAAAGAAGCTGGTAAAATAATAGCTTTTTTTCCTCTCCATTAATTGCCTGGTTTGTTTCCTTTGCACTGGCAATTCTCCAGGATAGCTTGACTTTATAGTAACTTGGTTCTTCAGTCAGCCAGGCCCTGATCCTACAGTGAGCTCTGGGTAAGTGGACCTCTGCACCTAGCTCATTGCAGGGCTGGTGCCTCAGTTTCCCCTGGCTCAAAAAACCCTTATAAACACCAGAGGTACAGAAACACTGATATTTTTTTGTGGGGGAGGGGGGATTTAGGAGATCTGATTGAAGGGGGCTCTATTAGAAATTGGAATTAAAAGAAAAAACTGTTAAAAATTCAAAAATATACAGTTTCTTAAACTCTAACAAACAGTGCTGCAGAATTCTACAGGCCCTGATAATAAGATGGGTAGTTTTTATTTGTAAGATGACAGTACCTTGTATGCCTTAAATGTGACTGTCCCATGAATTTCCCAGACATCTGAAATCCATTGCACCTTCAATTGTTACTGCTTCAGAAAGATTTCTCTTTAGAATAACACATTATTAATTATTATTAATTATTCCAGCTTTGTCGTTCCTGTTTCCTAGGGACTGGCTGGATGGAGTGACCCTGCTGCATTCTGCTATCTCAGAGGTAGCTCTGGTTAACCAAAAGTCCGAGGGAATTTCCCCCCCATCAGGGATGTAGCAGCAGAGAGTAACTCTTGACTGCAGATTACCAAGGAGGCCTTGAACTCACTGCAGAGCAGGCAACTAACGGCAATATTTGGGGAGGGCCAGAACTAAATCATAAGTTCACCCATAATTCATCTTCCTGGAAGACTCAGGCCCTTCAATCAAGCCTCCTTTATAGACACACAACGAGTTCCTTGGCTGGGACTTAAGTACAAACTGCCCGTGTTGTAAAATCTTGATTCGCTTCTGCAGCTTTATCTCATTATGTTGTTACATGACCATTTGTTACATTATGTTTCATTACTTTGTCTTGGGCTGTGCCAAGGCTCAGGACACATGCCCTGCATCAACCCAAAGCAGATCCTGTTTGTTGCCCAAACACAATCTCGTTGGAGCTCCCTAATGGAAATGCTAGTCCACTTCATTAGAATAATCAGCTGGCCTCCCTCTGATGGATTCTATTGGTGGCTGTTGGCTTTAACTGGAGGTTGAGTGGTCCCAGGAACCAGTAGACCAACAAATCTGCTACAAAACCTAGTTGGCCAAATGGACGTGATGGGGTCCAGTTTACAATTTGCACTTGGTTTGACTATACAGCAGTTTTAACATGCCTCTTGTCTGTCTGTACACACACACACACGCACACACGTATCCATCATACACATATACATGCATATATTTGAGGCGGCCAAACTCAATATGACTTAATCACGAATTGGGTTTACATTTCTGTCTGAAACTGAAAGAAAGTAGCCAGGGCCGGCTCTGGCTTTTTTGCCGCCCCAAGCAAAAAAAACCAAAAAGCCCCCACAAACTCTGCAGGGCGGCCCGAGCCAGAGTGCAGGGAGACTCCCTGTGCTGCAGACGTGGAGCGGAGTGCGTGCCCGGTCTAGCACGGGGTAGAGGGAGGGAGCAGGGGGGGAGAGAGAGAAGGGGGGTGGCCAGGGCTTCAGCGGGGCGCTCGCCACACAGCCCCTCCCGCCACGCCGCCTGCCGGGAGAGCTCCGCGCCGCTCCGGTTGGCTGGGAGGGAAGGACGCGGGCTGCCCTGCCGAGTTTGCTGCAGGGCTCTCCCCTCCTCCGCGCCGCCACCCTCTACAGGGCGGCCAGAGCGGCGAACCAAAAAGAAAAAGATAAAAAAGGGTGGCCCCCCTTGGAATCTGCCACCCCAAGCACGAGCTTGCTCGGCTGGTGCCTGGAGCCGGCCCTGGAAGTAGCACTGAATTATCCCTTGGCATGGCTTCTACAAGTTGCCTCCGAGAGCAGTATAATTTGAGCCATTATAAGCAGGAAAGAGAAAGAAATCAATCTTTTCAGTTTATCAAGCTGAGTCTGGCCTGGGGCCCAAATATTTTGTGCCTACAAAGTTGAGTGTGTCCACCTTACACTGTATGACAGAGGTACAGCCTGCAGAAACTACAGGTCCCAGCATGTATTGCTCCCCTTTCACCTACGCAGTTTTGCAGCGGCAATTCACTCCTTTTACTATAATGCAACTTAGGTGATGCCCACAGGCTGACAAGTTTCTCATTTGGACAAATTTGGTTGCTTTATAAAAATCTTTCAGCTCACACAAGGATTGTTAAAATTGATTGTGCTGCCTCTTGTCTCCTTTCCTTTTCCAGGACAAGTAAACTATAGGCGACATGTTTTAAAATTTGCCATCTCATCGTAGCCAAGTGTATATCAGTCCCACTATTGTAAATCATCATCTACTGTTAAGCTCTCTTGGGCAAGGACTAGTGAGCAGCAGGGCTGGGGTTTGTAGGTTTCCTAGAGCTGCAGGACTGAATCCCAGAAAGGGGTGTGTGTGTGTGTGTGTTGGCCGGTGGGGGATTCTTTTACAGAACATTTTAAATACCAAGATCCTGTCTTCTGTGCATGGCCATTAGAGAACTGCCATACTTTTCATATGAGAAAGTGTTTGCCCGTGTGTGTGTGTGTGTGTGTGTGTTGGGGGGTGGGGATTCTTTTACAGAACATTTTAAATACCAAGGTCCTGTCTTCTGTGCATGGCCATTAGAGAACTGCCATACTTTTCATATGAGAAAGTGTTTGCCCTAGTATCTTTGGCCACAATTTGCCTCCCACTGTATGCAGGTAACCTGCTTTAGTACATCACTGTCGCGCCTTGAGTGTAGTTGTGGGAGGCCCTTTGAGATCTTTCTGGATGAAAGGTGAATGAATAAAAGCCCTCGTACCCCATTAACAGCTCCCTGAGCTGCACCAACACCCACTTGGCTACTTCATGCTTGGGCTAGGGAATCCTACGGTGAGCAGAACTCCACTCACGCAGAGCTCATGGTGAGCTCAGGGCTTGGCTGACTAATGATGACACAGGAGAAACACAGCCTCCTACTTTAAGACTGCTTTTATCCAGCAGAAAATTGCCATTTGCTGCTGGATAAAACGGAGATTTTCAGCAAACATCCCACACGGTTCTTAGAATGATTCATTGACACTTAAGATCGATGCCCATCAACATTAGATGGCAGATCAAAGCTTCATTCCCTCATGGTGACTTAGATCTGAAACCATGCACCAAACGAAACCATTTGTGGATCATTCACTCAGTGTATCACTTAAACTCCCTGTCTCTGTCCCTCTCAGCACATCCGTTGCAGAGGCTAGCGAAGTCAGTGTGCAAATGGCTGAAGCGCTCCCTGTTGGGCATGCTCGATGTGTGGATTTGGCTTTGGGACACACTGCCAAAGCCCAGGTATTTTAACCTTTGGGACATGCTGCCAAGCCTACCTTGTCACCATTCTTTTGGGGACAAGGTGGGCAGAGGTTTATCCTCAGGCTTTATTTGAATTACCCCCATTACGTTTGCTAGTGAATAGATATGTCAACGTGGGAGGATCAGCCCTTTGTGTCACGTATTTCTAACCGATGGAACGGGCACATAGCGAGGCTTTTATAGATCTAAATAAACAAACAGCGAATAAAAACGAATGGATCTTGGCAGTGTTCGTATCCTAGTGTATACTGACCACAGTAAACATCTCCTCTGGACTGATGCACAGATAGGAGATGGAGCAGATATCATGTAGCTAAGCAGCACCAGCCCGGCGGGTGACATCATGCCCATTGATGTCAGTTCCTAGCTAAACCTAGCCACTTCTGGCCTATGATTCCTCTTCTCCTGGCTCCTCCCTTTCTGGCCTCACCTCTCCCGCTTCTGTCTTTGGCCCATGACCTCAACCCAATCTCTTCCATTTCTGGACTTGTCAGATCCCACCCAGCTTCTGCTTCCATTCTCTATGACCAACTAGATCAGAAGTCCCTCCCCTACCTACAAGGAGAACTAATAGGATTTGCTGTGTGGCCTGGAGTCTCTAAGCCATTGGCTGATTCATAGTGGCCCTGCTAGAAATGATAAAGAGCTGCAGCTAAAACTCGCAAGGAAAACTAAAGTCTATGGAGGAAGAAGAGGGAGGGAGGGAGGGGTCTTTAAATATTTGCAAAGGGGACTTTGGAGGAGCAATGGACACTTGTAAGAAAGGTCTGTAGAAATGTCGCAGGATGTTCACCCACACGGAGAATTGTGTCGTAAACTGTTAAACACCTGGGCATTTACAACGTCTTACAATATTCCATGGAGTAAACAATGTATAAACAACGTGTCATTTCCAGTTTTGTAAGAGAGCTAAGACAATGCAGAATTGCTGGCCTACATTTTCAAAAGTGCCTAGAGATTTTGGGTGCACTGCACGAGTCACCTCTGAGATTTTCAGGAAGTGCCGAGCATCCACCATCTGAAAACCAGGCCCCTTTCAGTTGGGCACCTAAGTACTGAGGGGCTTAGAAACACTATTCACGTCTGCAAACTCAGGCCACGATGTTTGTTCCTCCCTCTGGACAGGGGCTACGGCTGCTAACTGTTAAATGTAGCTTCAGGTCGAATGTAGCCGCTGTGCTGATCAGCGTACCAGACCTGTCCCCACACCCTCCATTGACAGCAATGGGATTTTAGAGAACAGTGGTGCTGAAGCGCGTGCTGCGGGGAGTGGCGTTGTCGTCCTGTCCCTTGTTTATGTGTATGTGGTGTTGCAATCACATCGGGGGTATTATTGCTGGTCTGACCCACTGCAACTCCCAGGTGGAGTTTTGCTTGGAAATCAGCCTTGACGCAAGGAGGGCATGCTGCGGAGGGTCTCATCCCTCTGCCTTCTCCTACCTCCTCAGTGACTGAAGGCTTTCTGGGGGCTTTTGGCTCCATTACACTCTGCTGAGTGCAAGGTAGATTATGGCTCAGTATGTGTCCTAAGAGCTTACGGAGGGGTTATTTTGTACAAAGTGAGTGCCTGTGTAACCCACACACCTCCGGGGTGTGGTGCTCTGTCCCATCTAGTGGCACCGAGACCACTTGGAGAGAGATGAATGCATCTGCTCTACAGCCTTAGCTAACAGCCATATTGCTTTTAGCTCATGCAGTAGAGGCTCATGCACACTAAGCTCCAGAGGTCCCAAGTTCGATTCCCCCCACCAACAACTGGGGTCTGTCAGTGTTACCCCTGGCTTTCCAAATGAGACAGAGGAAATGGACCGAAGCAAAAGTTGGTGGAGTCCGTGGGAT
The DNA here is from genome assembly GCF_016161935.1 of Mauremys reevesii. NCBI lineage: Eukaryota > Metazoa > Chordata > Testudines > Geoemydidae > Mauremys > Mauremys reevesii. The sequence continues at coordinate 278,536,579 of NC_052624.1, forward strand.
CGACTCGCTTGAGAGGTTGGGTGTTAATGTTGTGCTGAGGCATTGCCATGGGGCTTGGGGGGAATTTGTCTCTGTTGTTTTTCTCCTGGATTGGCTGAGGGGTTTATTTTCTGTCAGAAGAAGTTTAAAACATTCTCATTTAAAAAGTTTACCAGTCTATGGCCCGCTTTTCCCCTCATTTATGCCCAGTGTGACCCGCTCATGTCAGTACCATTGCTCAGAGGGTAGTGTTGGAGGGGATAGATTTTTCACATGACTGGTTGCAGACGTGATTGGCGCATGGTTGCCGTCTCGTCCTGCACAGCTATGTATTTATTAGCGATGAGCCCAAGGCACAAAGTTTAGATCTAAATCCAGAAACCAGGGGTGTTTGCACCTGGGTTTTCAGCTGGGACGCTGCCTTTAGTATGTAATTAGGGATACGACATTTCATATACACACTGCCATCCTGTCTTCGCTTTCTGATACAGTAGGTTTTGTTGCTTTAAGAATGCGGCTATAGCTCCAGGAAGCTACCAGATTTTAGCTAAGGAAAAAAATGGGAGTCTGTCTTTAAGAATTGTTTAAAGAAAAGGTGCCTTGCATTGCTAACACCATTGTGTGAAGTGAGCCAAAAGATAACTCAGTTTTCAATTAAACACACCCACCCACTAACTATACTGTGCGCACAATGGGTATGTAATGATACAGAAAAGCCAAATCATAGACATTGCAGAGACCTAGGAGGCCATTCAACTCATCCCACAACTAGATCAGGATCGGTCCCGATAGCACATTTCCCAGTGCTTTCACCAGTCCGCTTCTGAATGTCTCAGGTGAGGGGGCTTCCACCCTGGGGAAACTGTCCCACATCCTAACTGCTTCCATCATTAAGAAGTTCATCCTGATACATTTCAGACTTAGTTTTCATTATCTTAATTTAAACTCATTACTCCTAGTTCTGGATTTATACATACACACATGTACAATCTTCAGGTATCTTCTACCAAGTAAAGCTATACATGTTACACCAAATGCTTACAGACATCTATCCACAGCATGTTTGTAGATACACCTGTGCTTGTGTGTCTGTAAGTATCGACACACACTCACCTATAGCAGACAGATATAAATAACGTGTTTATTTCTATATACAAATTAGTTCTGATATAATTGAACAACATGGAAAACACTGGATTTTTCCCTTGCTAAACTGAAGAATGACATTTGCATTTTTGAACCAGATACTTGACTGTTAAACTCCAGAATGACCCTGATGTCTAGAAAACCATCAATGACTGAGACTTACTGTAATATAAGGACCATTTCTACCTGTGTTCTGCTGCCTCTCCCGTACATTGAACAAACCAGCTCAGGACACACTAGACTTGTTAGTAAGGATTTTCAAATGAATTAAATGCCCTCCAACACGTGTATAAACCAACTGCCAGGACCTAACACACTTCATTTCTAAACTGCAATTGATAAAACTCCCTGAGGGAACTTCCGACTGACTGACTGCTCAGGGAGGTCAGTGCAGAGGAGAGCACAGTACTTACACAGTTTGAATGAGAAAAATCAGCTGCGGGTCTTGAAGTCTGCTCCCAGATCCTTGAATCGAATGACAGTGCAGTTACTCCCCAGCGCTGAGCCCTGCAGAGTAATACAGGAACCAGACCTCTTTGGTTTACTTTTACATTGACGTCAGAGCCTTTTTCTAGCATCCCCGGCTCATTTTGGTAACAGGCCATTTTAGGGTAGGGGGGGGGAGAAAGAGGAGTAAGTGGGATAGTTTTATCACTGTCTTTAGGAAGGAGCCAGGCAGCTGTGGGACGGTGTGTGGGCAAGTGTGTGTATTGAACATAGATGAACACTGCATCTAGAGCAGGGCAGACTTTTATGGACGGTCATTCAAAGCCTGATTCTGCTCTCACCCCAGTTCTACACCGGTGTTCCAGCACGCAAAGGAGTTGCTCCTTATCTACACCACTACGAGTGTAAAATTCTCCCATTCCGATTTGGTCGTGTATTACCTCACTGCTGTAAGTGCCTATGCCTGGCAGTAGAAAAATCAGGTCTCGTGCGTGCACAGGATATATGGGCATGCACGGATAGGCCAATTCTTTTAAAAACGGGTGCCTACAGTTAGGATCCTAACTCTATATTAAAGCACCTAGATAAGTGGCCGGGTTTTCAAAAGGGCTCAGCACTCAGCCGATCTTTTTAAAGTCAATGGGAGCAGCAGACACTGCCCCAGAATATCTGGCCATGTAGTGTATATGTTTGTGCAGTATTACTGTGTATGTGTGCGTATTTTGCAATATGGTATGCATAGACACTATGTGTACAGGATGTGTATGTATGCACAATACAGCTGTGTGTACAATGTTTGTACACTCAGTATAGTGGATTCATATTTGTGGAGAGCTCTGAGATCTACAGGCAGAAGCTGGGAGCCCCGGGCAAACGCTAAGAGTTATGATTCAAGCTGGTTGAATTGTTCGGTTTGGTGAACTTAGCACTTCTTTCTGCTTGTGAATAGATCCAGGTTGTTCTGCTTGGACAAACAATTTTCAATGTTATGAATCATGCCCCAAAATAATGTTAGATTTCTTTTCAGGCATGATCCTGCAAACACTCAGGGTATGTCTACACTACCCACCTTATTGGCGGGTAGCGATCTATCTAATCTATCTATCTATCATCTAGTGTAGACACGATAAATTGATCCCCAATCACTCTGCCATCGACTCCTGTACTCCACCATGGTGAGAAGCGGAAGCGGAGTCAATGGGGGAGGGCGGCAGTTGACCCCACACTGTGAGGACACGAGGTAAGTCGACCTAAGATACGTCGACATCAGCTACGCTATTCTCGTAGCTGAAGCTGCGTATCTTAGGTCGATGCCCCCCACACATACAGTGTAGACCAGGCCTAAGAGTCTGTCTCCACTGCACACTAAGCCCAGGTCGGTGGCCTCCAAGTTTGTGGACTTGGTATTTCCAAACCCTCGCTTAGCAACCACACTGCATTGTGAACCCGGGTTTACAATTGCTGGACCCAGGTCTCACAACCATGCTAACATGTCCACATTGCCCTATGCAGACCTTCTGACTTGGGTCTGTGGCTTGGCCAGTGTCCATGACGGGGCTTGGACTGAGTCACAGCGGGACCTGAACACTAACCCCATGCCCTGGCAGGGTCCTAGGATCTGGGTCCTGAATGCTTGCTGGCCAAGTCAGACTGCTTTGTGTGTCGACGGAAAGAGGGCTTGGGCTCAAACCTGAGTCAGAACCTGGGCTTCGTGTGCAGTGTAGGCATACCCTTACATACTCTGGTACTAAAAGCTCCCGTGATGAAGCTGAAACGGAACCTACAACATCACAACAGTAAACTTACTAAGACTGCCAGCTCTTTGGGGCATGGGTTGGCTTTTTGTTGTGTGATTCCACAGCGTCTGGCACGATGGGGTCTTGCTCCATAATTGGAGCCCTGGGGCACTACCACCATACAAATAATTTGTGAAATTATCATCAGCAGCTGTGTTTGTATCCCACCTGCAGTGATTCCCCTGGAGCAATTACACTGAGTGGAGTGTGTTAGCCAATACACACCACATTAGATCATATTTCAACTCTGTGTAGTTATGCTACATTCTATAACTATGAATTATGTTTTTCCCAGAATGCTGTTCACTCATGCCATCCCGTAACCCTTTGCAACAGTTCATCCCGGCTCTTGGCACAGGCAATTACAAAACTCTGTCAGGAACAAGATGGAGGACAGTTAGGGGTGCTTACATGGCTCACTGGCACCTGGAATGTGATGCCCAAAGCAAAGATAAGGAAGGCACAGGCAGGGCTGCCCGGGGGGCAAGTGGGGCAATTTGCCCCAGGGGCCCCCACGAGAATATAGTATTCTATAGTATTGCACATTTTTTATGGAAGGGGCCCCTGAAATTGCTTTGCCCCAGGCCCCCTGAATCCCCTGGGCACAGGACAGGAAACAAGAAGAGAAACTGGTACGTAGTGGAGGGGTTGAATCTTGGGTGATGTATAGACTCCTTGCGGTCAGTGACCGGTCATGCCTAGTGGTCAGAGCAGGCATCAGTAGGCAGGAGTCAAAGCCCAGGGCCAGAAGCAGAGGCCAGAGCCAAAGCTGGAGTTAGAGACAAGGGCCAGAACCGGGTTACCTGGAATGAGGCAAGGTAGGAGCTAAGCTGCAGCAAGCAGGCACAGACACTATCACAGCCACAGGCAAACACTCTGAGCAGCCACTGATCTGTAGCTGCTGCTGGGCTTATGAGCCGGTCTGCTCACTCTTCCAATCAAGCTGGTGGTGTAGCCAATTAGGCAGCCTGCTACAGACCAGCTGTGCTCCTTAGGGTGCCTGAAGCCTGGCTTTGCCGAACACCCTGCTGCCTGCCACTCTCTAACTTGTAAACAACTGGGCTAGAAATGTAAGTAGTCTTAGATGCATATTTTCAAAGCAGCCCTACTGTGTAAGGTGAAGGCAGTGAGATTGCTTCTCAAAACGGTGGTACATACGTTTCCTTTCATCCACTGCTTTGTCTTTGCCTCATAAGCTGACTCAGCTGGGCTGTTTGGTCTCCTGAATACTTTTAATATCAGAGCTTACTACTGGTTGTATCTCCACTGAAAATCCTAGTAACAGGGTAAGCTCAGTAGTATGGGATCATGGAAGAAGACCCTTTCATTGTATTGTATCTGGAGCAGGCACCTGTCTATATCTATATCTGTCAAGGGCCTAACACACTCCAGCCACTGTATGACTCCATGAAATCCACTGTGAACTTTGCTATGCTAATGTAATTAGCCTGGAAGGCACTCCAGTGTCATGGTGATAGGCACTAGCACAAATCTTAAGATAGATAGGTCTTCTTATAAGTATTGCAGAGCTACTGAGAGGTCTCAAAAGAGATCAGGGTCCCACTCAAAAGAGATCAGGTGCTGCGCAAATGCACAGTAAGAAACAATTTCCGCCCCAAAGAATTTATCAACTGAACAGACAAAGAAGAGGCAGAGATGTGAAACCCTAAGGTCACCCGGCAGGTGAGTGGCACAGCCAGGAATTGAACCCAGATTTGTCGAGTCCCACTCCAGCATCCGAGCAAGCTAGACTTCCATCTCTGCCCTCACTCTTTATAAATAATAATAAAGCTTCTAAAATGCCTGGTGTCGTTGCTCTGAACCAATGATTTCTCACCATTACGGGAAGGCAAGGGCTCACAAAAATGCAGACCCTGGAAAGGTCTATATTTATTCTTAGAAATGCTGTTACCCATTGCAGGCTCCATTTCAGGAGCTTTGAATACCAAAGCATGTAAAGGAAAAGGATCTATTTTTTTCCCAACTCTACAAACTCATCCAAAGGTCACTCTGAAACAGGAATAAAACTGTCTTTGAAATCTAAAGCTGCTGTAATAGCATTTTTGGCAGTGAATAAGAAACTTGAATATTTGAGGTTTACGCCGTGAAACACAAAGGGATGGAATGCCTCAGGAAAAGGTTAAAGCCTAAGGAAAGGATTACGTTCGGCATATTTTCTATACAAGGAATGCCCCTGCAGTGCCCTGCTCTGAGACCCACAACAACGTTTAGAAGATTCTAATGGCGGTGGACGAAAGCCGGAGCCCAGCGGGTGGAGTTAAGGCTCTCAAGTCAGACCAGCTACATCAGAAAAAACATCCCAGCAAGGTTATAGTTGTAGGACGTTTGGTAACCCACCCCTCCCCAGCAGGAGGACCAGCTGGAGTGATAGTCCCCTGGGTAGGAGTCCCAGACACCGCATTAACGCTCCATTTCCCCAGCAGGAGTCCTTGTCCTGCCCAAGGGCCTTTCACAGCTTTGTAGAGCCCACAGGCTTGTCCTGGGAGAACTCACAATCGGAGGATAGCAAAGAGCCCAGACTCTGAGCTGTGCTTGGCTGCAGCATCTGGGGCTTTTCTCTGTGTCTCTTTGAAGCCAAATGCCACCTTTGTAGACCCCAGATTCTAAGGTATTCTGGGAACTAGTTGGGTCCCTGCCTTCAGGCTTCTTTGACTTATGCTCAGCTGCCAAAGGCCCAAAAGGACAATTCTGGCAGCTGCGAATAGCTGGAATGCAGTGGCACTCCGACGAGGCCCTGTTTTCTCCAAGCACCCCACCATGCTCTGGGAGCTGAGGTCATGTCATGCGGCTACACTGGCTTTATGCTACCTGGGGAGTCGTCTTGTGCAAGAGGAATTGCTAGGTAGCTGGTTAAGCTGGATTTCCAGCTGCCTTGCACTGCAGAGGGAGTCAGGGGCCACAAATCTCCCAAGATTCCCATGAAGAAAGGAGTATCATCTCTGTTATGATCTCCATCCACAAGCAGCAAAATGGGGCACTTTCATTCTCCATGAGTATGACTTTAGATTAAAGAAACAACAACAATGAAGCATGAGAGCAGAGCAGAGCATGTCCTTCTGAGATCCTCAGTCCATTTTCACCCCAGATCCCCTCACAGCCAGGCAAGCAAACTTCAATATCTGAGAATGGAGCCATTTACCACCTGAGAGTGGTGAAATCAGACAAAAACAACTGTGTCTCCTAGGAGGTCTGCACTTACATTGGGTGAAGGCACCTCTAAGGCAGAGCACTGGGAAGTGAGCTTTCTCTGATTCTTCCTGAGCACCCAAGGCGGCATCCGCCGCAGTAGAATTTTCATTTACATCATCTTCCTTTCCAGTAGTTACGCTGATATCGTCATCAGGCACGAAGGTACCACAGTGGTGGATGAACCTAGGCAGAGATAGAGACAGTTTAGATCTATCTAGATTGCAAACATACTCCTAAGGGCCTCTATTATCTGAGTACCATATATCTAGATTATTCTGAGTATCTATCTGAGTATTATCTGTCTAGCTTACTAACGTACTATTAAGGCCCCCGGAAGTATCTGAGCACCTCAAAATCTTTAATGTATTTGTCCTCACAACACCTCTGTGAGGTAGGGAAGTGCTATTTCTCCCATCTTACAGATGGCTAATGAAGGCACTCAGTGATTTGCCCAAGGCACATAGGAAATTTAACCCAGGTCGCCCAACACAGAGCCCTAACCACTAGACAATCCTTCCTCTCGGATAGGCGATCAACCCCTATTTCACGCCTTTAGCCTTGTTAAAAATTTGAAAAGCAGCTTGTTTGTGTCACAGATGCTATGAGAGAGAGGGAGAGTTTGAGTAACTGGTGGTTACTGTGGTTCTTTAGCTACGGGGACCCAAGAGTCTCAGTGAAAAAGAACGAAATGCTTCCAAGTGTGGAGGAATCAAACTGTGAGGAAATCTGCTTGTGAAGACATTTTGACACTATCCACTCAGCTGTACCAGGTGGAGAGCAGACGGACTCCCTGAACACGCTCATGGTGTAATTACTATGGATCCCTTTATTTCTTTGTTGTTTAATGTGTTTTTTCCCTTTACTTTTTAAAAGTAAAAACAATGAGGAGTCTGGTGGCACCTTAAAGACTAATGGATTTATTTGAGCATAAGCTTTTGTGGGTAACTGAAGAAGTGTTTTTTTACCCACGAAAGCCTATACCCAAATAAATCTATTCATCTTTGAGGTGCCACTGGACTCCTTGTTGTTTTTGTGGACACAGACTAACAAGCCTACCCCTCTGACACTTTTTAAAAGTAGTTTGTTAAATATCAGAGCCTGGATCTATCAGTAAGGTAAGCAGTGGATTGTAGATCTCATAATGGATGGAAATGACATGTAATGCTTTTTTGGCTCTGATGAGTTGTCCTGGGATTAGCGTTGCTTCCAGTTTACATGCACTTGAAACTAATGTTATGCTTTGAGCATTCGTGTGGCTTTCCTAGGGAGCCACATCCACCTAATGGATCTGATTCTCTGAAGCTTTGCCTCTAATGGAACCAATCCTGTGCAAAGGCAGTGCGGGGTAGGTGTAAAAGGCTACCAAGTCAGGTATCGCCACTTAGGTACACCAGCAGTAGCACTGCGCACCCACTTTCCATAGGTATAACTTGTGACAGACGGACAATACCCTGGACAAACCTGACGGAGTTAAAATAAATGTAAACCTTATTGAGTGAGGTTGAATACCTTTTGGGTCCATTGTTTTTAAAATGCAATTGGGTATGTGTCATGTGAGGAGGGGGATGCTAATGTACTTCCTCTATTATCAGCCCTTTGAGACCACACCCCTGGAGAGGTTCACATATACTAGTTCAAGCTGCATTTTCCAGGGACCAAAAGGTAAAGACAAGATTTTTGGATAAATAGACTGGACCTACTGAGGCCCCTCAAGACTGTCCTTGTTCTGAGCTGAAGCTGTGATGCACTTAAAACCACAAGGAAACCCTTGGCTGGGGTCTTGAAGGACTGTTCCTACCAGAGTCCATGTTAGGATTGGAGTGATCTCTGGGATCATAGAATCACAGACTATCAATGTTGGAAGGGACCTCAGGAGGTCATCTCGTCCAACCCGCTGCTCAAAGCAGGGCCAATCCCCAACTAAAGCCAGGACTTTGTCAAGCCGGGCCTTAAAAACCTCTAAGGATGGAGATTCCACCACCTCCCTAGGGAACCCATTCCAGTGCCTCACCACCCCCTAGTGAAATAGTGTTTCCTAATATCCAACCTAGACCTCCCCCACTGCAACTTGAGACCATTACTCCTTGTTCTGTCATCTGCTACCACTGAGAACAGTCTAGGTCCATCCTCTTTGGAACCCCCATTCAAGTAATTGAAGGCTGCTATCAAATCCCCCCCACACACACTCTCTTCGACAGACTAAATAACCCCAGTTCCCTCAGCCTCTCCTTGTAAGTCATGTGCCCCAGCCCCCTAATTATTTTCATTGCCCTCCGCTGGACTCTCTCCAATTTTTCCATGCTTTTCAGTAGCACGTGTGTAGGTTCTCTGAGTGGTTTTGATATGTTTTCTCTGTAGTGCTTTTACCTTCCGAATAAAACAGGCTTGAGTAAAGGGAGCTGTGTGGTAACTCTGTAACTGCTGACAGTCTCATTGTTAACCGACTCTTACAAGCAAGCAAGCAAGCAGGCCGGGTGAGCAGCCTGTCTTGGCTGGGAATAACACAGTGAAGGCAGCGAACTGTAGAGCCTGGAAATACCCTGGTCAGAAGCAAGTATGATGCAGAACTTCACCCAAGAAAGGCAATGGGCAGGGGAGATGTGGGTGGCCCTTGCTGGACCACTGAGGGGTAAATATAGGTGCAATTGCCCTGAACTGTGACCTATTTCCATAGGTGTAAGTGATAACACGAGGTGCAGGGCAGTGGAGAATTGAGCCCGAACAGTCTGCCTACAAAATTAATGGAAGTCAGCAGCCATCTTTAATTCCTTTACTGTGAATAAGCAAGAGCAAAGTAGCAGTTTGTTGGTGACCCACAACTTCTGCCCTATCTTGTCCAAACTTGGTGACTAATTCAAGGCCAGATCCAAAGAGCACTGAGTCTGTTTTAAGCCAGACTTTTTATCCAGTGGGAATCAATTATAGTCTACAAGTACCTACATGGGGAACAAATATATGATAACTGGCTCTTCAGTCAAGCAGAGAAAAGTATAATACAATCTAATGGCTAGAAGTCAAAGCTAGACAAATTCAGACTGTGTGATACAGGATGTCAGATTAGATCATTCCATTGGTCCCTTCTGGCCTTGGAATATATGACTGTGTACTAAAATATATTTTGACTACATGCATCTTTAGTCATAGGTATATAAGGTCAACACTCAAGCAGTGACACTACACTACATGGATTGCTGGGCCAGGTCTATGTCTGATCAAGCATCATGCATCTTTCCATATTTCCATCTCTAGCTCTCTCACACATTCTCGCTCTTCTTTGCTTGTCTCAGCAAACAGAACCTTGAGGCATCACCTTAATTAGACCAATAAAGCACTTTTTTTTTTAAAGGATCCCATTTTGGAGCTATTTCTGGGAGCTCTGTGTTATAAAACCTCAGGCCCATTTCTAGTATTATTGCTACATTTCCCCATTCCTTCACCTCTTCCATGCCAGCTACAATTTAAAAAATCCCACCACATTTGTACTGCACCAAAGCCAAGCAGATATAAGGGCTCTCCATTAGCCCATGGGCCCCAATTCAACAAGGCACTTAAGCACATGCTTAACTTAGGTATGTGAATAGCCCCTTTGAAGTCAATGGGATTGAAATGCTTTGCTGAAACTGGGGCTGTAAACAAGGACTGCTCAGATGAGTAAGGGCTGGAGAGGAGCAAGCCTAAGGTTCACACTAGTGCTGCTTGTAAACATGAGCTTGTCACTACTTTACTTCCATGACCTTTCTGCTCAGAGCTTCTTTGCCTCTTCTACCTTCTCCTCCTTTCCTCAATCCAAGGTGGGAATTCGCAGTACTCTCAGCCTGGTACAGTACTAAAACAGCAGAAAACAAGTTCCCAGATGTTTCCATTAACTCAGGCCCAAGGCCTCTCCAATGTTATACTCATAAAAAGATATCTTGCTGTCACTCGCCTAACTAGCTAGCTTGCAGGGTGACCTGCACACCGATTCTTTGCAGCTGGAAGGAGATGCATTGTTTGAAAAGAAAAGAGCATGCTTGTTTCGTGTGAAGTGATGGACTCCTCAGAGGAGTAGATGGGGCTTTATTCAGTCAAACCAAGTGAGGTAAGGGCCCATTGCTTTATGGCAGAGCGCGGGCCAATGTAAATCTCGCCTCACTGAGGAGCGGGAATGTAAACACTGTCAATGTAAATGATGTAACTGGAGAAGTTAATTTTTCAGGCCTAATCCTGCACTCATTGATGTCAGTGGTAGTTTTGCCATTGGACTTCCATGGCTGTTAGACAGGGGTTTTAATGTCACACAGAGAAGGCATTATATATCATACTGGGACCTGGTTATGGGAGCCATCTTGAGACTTTCCATGGGTTTGCATAAGGGGGAATGGCTTTTCCTTGGCTAGCATGGTACAGCCTCCTTGGGTAAAATGCAGTCTTCTAAAGCCAGACCGAAAAACCAGAACCAAAACTATTTCCATCACTCTTCTCTTTCAGTAGATCCTCATGAACTGTGGATTCGCACCCAGCACACCTCCTTGGACTGCTTTTTTCTGACTCAGCCTGAGGTTGTCAAGGGAAAACTAGTAATTGTGAGGAAGAGCTGAGCATCTCCGACTAAACCAGACAGTCTCAATGAGAAAGACCAGCTCCATCATAGCAAGAGTCATCGTCCCCAGCACCTGCGCAGATATGAGGGTGTATAAGAGGCTGCATCATATCGGTCCCCTGAGTGATGAAAGTGGGGAAGAGGAGCAAATTCTGTAGCTCACCATAGAAACCAAAATAATTTGTATAATTCTGACCTTTCAGGGCACGCCTACCCTTGGGGAATGAGATGGTGTCGATGGGGTCCCTTCTGGCCATCCCACAACTGGGGTGGAAATGGTTTAACTTCTTGCATAGACAGACCCAAAACATTTTTAACACCTGTTACAGAAAGTGTAATACACATCTTGGATCAAAGCCATCACTGGGGCCTGATCATAGAATCATAGAATCTCAGGGTTGGAAGGGACCTCAGGAGGTCATCTAGTCCAATCCCCTGCTCAAAGCAGGACCAAACCCAACTAAATCATCCCAGCCAGGGCTTTGTCAAGCCTAACCTTAAAAACCTCTAAGGAAGGAGATTCCACCACCTCCCTAGGTAACCCATTCCAGTGCTTCACCACCCTACTAGTGAAAAAGTTTTTCCTAATGTCCAACCTAAACCTCCCCCTCTGCAACTTGAGACCATTACTCCTTGTTCTGTCATCTTCTACCACTGAGAACAGTCTAGATCCATCCTCTTTGGAACCCCCTTTCAGGTAGTTGAAAGCAGCTATCAAATCCCCCCTCATTCTTCTCTTCTGCAGGCTAAACAATCCCAGTTCCCTCAGCCTCTCCTCATAAGTCATGTGCTCTAGCCCCCTAATCGTTTTTGTTGCCCTCCGCTGGACTCTCTCCAATTTATCCACATCCTTCTTGTAGTGTGGGGCCCAAAACTGGACACAGTACTCCAAATGAGGCCTCACCAGTGCCGAATAGAGGGGAATGATCACATCCCTCGATCTGCTGGAAATGCCCCTACTTATACAGCCCAAAATGCCATTAGCCTTCTTGGCAACAAGGGCACACTGTTGACTCATATTCAGCTTTTCGTCCACTGTAACCCCTAGGTCCTTTTCTGCAGAACTGCTGCCCAGCCATTCGGTCCCTAGTCTGTAGCAGTGCATGGGATTCTTCCGTCCTAAGTGCAGGACTCTGCACTTGTCCTTTTTGAACCTCATCATATTTCTTTTGTCAGTGATTCCACTGCCATTCCACTTTTCACTGCTGCGGGGTTTCAAGGTCGGCGCAAATGTAATTTGTGGTCACCCTAAGGCCTCATAGTATGAAGTGGCCTGAGTGTAACTGGGAATTAGTGTTACCCCACTAAAGGTCAGTGCCTAATAAAAAAAGTCATCTCTCTCTCTCTCCCGCACAAGATTCTGGCCAATATGCTCTGGAAGACCGTTCCTTTATGACTCCAGATTGGTCGACTACCTTAACCCTTCCCAATGATCAAGGCCAGCAGCTAGTCAGCGTGAAAGAGCTGCCGCATGCGCTGGATAGGGAAAGCCAAAGAACAGGGGAGGGTGTTCAGATCATTCCACCAGCCTTGTTTAATCAGTAAAGGGGCAGGCCATCAGTGGACCATGCTTTGCCAGTCTGTACCGAAGCCCTTGTAATTCCAGCAGCAGGGAAGGAGCCCTTTGAAAGGAAGACGCTGAGCGTGTCTCATTGTGTATCAGTGATTCCCAGCATCTATAAGCATTGATTTTCAGCCCCAGCCTATAAAGCAGATCTATGAACTCACAGGGAGGCAGTAAATCACCTACAGAATAGCCGCTTTGTTGATATATTTTATAGCTTGTTAATTTACACTCTATAAGGCTTTTCTCTGTGCGTCAACAGCTTGGCCAGCACGTTCTCCAGGAGTTTACTAGAAACGGACACCCATCATTCCAGAGAGAGACTACAGACTTGCTGTTGGCTTGTTCCTATTGATCACTGGGAGAACTGTTTTGTAAATTACACTGGATGCAAAAAAACCCACCACCAAACCCGCGACATTTTGTTGCTTTGCTCCCATGTACACGGATATCTACACAAGCTGCTGCCTAACTGGAGCGTGATGTTGTAATTAATTATCTTCAGCTGGCAGCATCTCTCTAAGGCAAAGGCCTACTGAGCCGTGATGGACAAACGTCCAACCATTTGGTGGTTCGCTGCAGTGCTGATAAGCAACCGGCAGTTCTGAGGCTTATCTGAGGTGATTCCCAATCTCTTTGGTCTGGAAAAATAATAAGCATGGACCAGCTTTTCGCCTCCACTTCCTAGTTCAGACAAGGTTTTTTCTACTGTAAGAATAGCCTGGTTGCATCCCATATAGACTAATTTCTCCTGTGCTCATTTTTATGTCTCCCAAAATCCAGTCAGTCAGTTCTCTCTTATAGCTAGAATGGCTCAGAACAGTGCTCCCTTCCCCACCACCACAAGGTTAGTAGAGCAAGAAGGACCATTATTTGCAAGTGACATTCAGCCCCACATCATTCTTTGCTGCAGGCTGTAACTTCAAATTCTAAATGCAACTGCTTCCAACGCTTAAACTGGCATCCAGCGCATTCCAGGTCTGAAAGGTGCCGTTCCAGGTTCTTAACATTACAGAAGCCATACACAATCCCCACAATTGTCTGTCTGCAATATCGCTAATGCATCTGTCAGGAAAACATTCAAGCACCATTCCCAGCTGGATAGAGTGGTTCTTTGGTATGGTCGCTGTGAATGACTGATGTGAAATCGGATCACGTCTCTCTCTCCTTACCAACCATGCCAGCTTCAGAAACAGGCAGCTGGCCTTTGGGCTCATAAAGAAGTTTAGCTTCAGGTCCAGGAGCTGTGTGTGTGTGCAGGGAAAGGGAGCAAGGACGCATGAGCCCCTGATAGAGTGAACCACTTCTCAGCCTGCTCTGCAGAGTGACAGCCCTCACCTGAACTTCCCAAAGGGCAAGGCAGATTTCCTTTGATTATGTCTGTCATAAACAGTTAGTTAAGGGTTAAGGTTTTTTTTCGACCTGTAAAGGGTTAACAAGCAGTACCTGTGGACACCTGACCAGAGGACCAATCAGGGACAAGATAATTTCAAATCCCTGTGGAGGGAAGTTTTTTTTTTCTGTTCTTTGTTTTTAGAGAGTCTCTCTTGGGAATTAAGGGAGTCCAGACATCTTAATCAAGTCCTCCCAGGTTTCTGCAATAAATTCTTCTATTCAAGCTAGTGAGTATTCGCAAGGAACTAGTATTCTTCTACTTTTATTTCTGTATTTGCAATTCTGTGTTTTGCTATAGAATTTCTTTAATTCTGTAAAAGCAACAAAGAATCCTGTGGCACCTTATAGACTAACAGACGTTCTGCAGCATGAGCTTTCGTGGGTGAATACCTACTTCTTCAGATGCAACTAACACGGCTACCCCTCTGATACTTTAATTCTGTACTGTTATTGCTTTTACTGAGAAAGAAAGGAGGGGGGATTCTCTCCAGAGATTGATAAGTTTAGACCCTGGGTATTGTTCTATCTTGGTACTACAGAGACAGTTACTTTCTTTTTATTCTTTAATAAATCTTTTCTGTTAAGGACTTGGTTGATCTTTCCTTGGGTAAATTCTCAGGGAAAGGGGAGGAGGGAAAAGGAAGGCATCCCTCTGTAGTTGGATCCCGGTATCTCTCCTAGGAAAAGGGAGGGGGGAGGAAGCAGGGGGGAATGGTTTATTTCTCCTAGGTGTAAGAACTCCATGGATTTGGGGCTCTTGGGATCCCCAAGGATTTTGGGGAAGGACTGTGTCCCAATACACGTACCTTATTGGGTGGTGGCAGCTTTTACCAGATCTAAACTAGGATTTTAGTTTAGGGGAGTCAATGCAGGTCCCCATTTTGGAACCCAACAGCTCTAAGTGGGGGTGAGACCTATGACAATGTCTCTGGCTGGAAAGAAATGCAGATGATACTAAAATGAGCCTGCTCAGCTTTGTTGTACATAGAAACTACAAAGGCTATTTTTAGGTTGATTTTGCTGAAATTAGAGCAGCCTGTTTTCTACGTACATGAGAGTGAGGAAGATGGAGAGCAATGCTGAGAAAGAGAGGGAGATGAAGGAGTCAGGGATGGAGCGTGGGAAGAGAGACACAGAAAACAAGAGTGGCCTTGGAATCTTGGGTCCTGAGCTCTCTAACAATGGGACGGCCATTCAAGATGGACCTAAGCACACTTCATCATCCCATTCAGTATAAAGCCATATAGATGCAGATGAGATGAATCAGAAAACGTTCAGCCCTCACAGAGTGGAAATTATCCTTCCCTCCCCAGTGCCGGAGCAGACTGGGGAGCTAGCAGAGGGCACCAGGTCTCTCCAAAGGATGCCAAAATGACAGCCCTAAAACCATGAAGAGTGCCAGGTCCTGAGAGCAACAGCAGTGGCCTCCCCAGAGCAGGGCCTGGCAGTTGGGACAGTACCATGGGGAGCCAGGAACATGGTGCAGCACATGCAGGTGGGAGGTTCCAGGTTAGATAGAGCGTGCCCATGATGGAGAAGGGACCACAGATGGGCAGCAAGGCCAACCCAGCCCAGCCCCTGGGAACATGGATTACAAACGGACGGGTGAAGCACAGAGGGGCTCTGGGGCAGGAAACTGCATTGCTATGCAATATAATTGCATAATATTTCATAGGGATCATGTGAATGGTTTGTATTCTCTCGCTGATCGGACCCGGAATACGTCGTCCTTGGGCTGGACTGGGATGTTAACGACCCAGCAATTGATGTAGAACGGTTGAGAAAGCTGATGGAACCACTTCAGAACAGTGGCAGCCGAGAAGAAGGGGAACTGATTCAGACTTCTCTGGGCTCCAGTGAGCTCAGGCCAGGGCTCAGCTAACAAGGGGAGCCCGATACGGCCAAGCTCCAGGGAGCAATATCAGTGGAGCCTGTAAGTTGCCAATAACCTACCGAGTTGCAACACGGGGTTGGAGGTGTATGGGAGGAAGGAAAAAAAGTCAGGTCACATTGGGTCACTGATTGTTGCAAGAATGGATTGTTTGCTTCTCTTCCTCAGTCTAAGCAATCACGCTCGGCACCTACACATGGGCCAAGAGCTGGCCTGGCCACTGGGTTATTCCAGTTTTATGCCGATGTCCAAATGCCTTCATGTCATGGAATCATAGACTATCAGGGTTGGAAGAGGTCATCCAGTCCAACCCCCTGCTCAAAGCAGGACCAACCCCAACTACATCATCTCAGCCAGGGCTTTGTCAAGCCAGGCCTTAAAAACCTCTAAGGATGGAGATTGCACCATCTTCCTAGGTAACCCATTCCAGTGCTTCACCACCCTCCTAGTGAAATAGTGTTTCCTAATATCCAACCTAGACCTCCCACGCTGCAACTTGAGACCATTGCTCCTTGTTCTGTCATCTGCCACCACTGAGAACAGCCTAAGTCCATCCTCTTTGGAACCCCCCTTCAGGTAGTTGAAGGCTGCTATCAAATCCCCCTCACTCTTCTCTTCTGCAGACTAAATAACCCCAGTTCCCTCAGCCTCTCCTTGTAAATCATGTGCCCCAGCCCCCTAATCATTTTCATTGCCCTCTGCTGGACCCTCCAATTTGTCCATCTCCCTTCTGTAGTGAGGGGACCAAAACTGGACACAATATTCCAGGTGTGGCCTCACCAGTGCCGAATAGAGGGGAGTAATCACTTCCCTCCATCTGCTGGCAATGCTCCTACTAGCATGTTACACTAGCTAAAACTGGAACAATGCACTAGTGGGCAGGGGGCCAGCTTATGACCCAGGAAAGCCAGGTTGATTCCCTGTTCTGCCACTGACTTTCTGTGTGAGACCTTAGGCGAATCACATAGCCTCACTGGGTATATCTACAAAGCAACTAAACACCCTCCCTTCCTGCAGGGTCCTAGAGCCCGGGCTCCAGCCCAGAAGTCTATACTGCAATGAAACAGCCGCACTGCCAGAGCCCTAGTCAGCTGGCACAAGCCAGCCAGGGGTTTTCCTTTGTGGTGTAGACTGTTACAGGGTTACCTGTAAAGTGGGGACAATAGCATGTGTCTATCTTACAAGGCTGTTGTGGGTATGTTAAGACAGTGAGACGGCTCAGATGCTGCGCTAATGGGAACTAGGCCAGTACTGAAGGTAGCGGTGAATCAGACTATAGGTAATTCATCCGCACAGTGGCCGTGTTCAGCACATGAATCAGTGTGATCTCGACGCTATCAAGGGGGAAACCGAGGCAGAGGGAGGGGAGTTGATTTACCCATGGTCACACAGCATATGAGGGGCAGGAGCTGGGATTAGAATGCAGGGATCTGCTGTCTCCCACCCTGAGCTCCTTTTCCCAGCCCGGGCTGCTTTTCAGCACTTTGTCCTGACTTTAAAAGAGAGGGTGTGGCCTGTGCATTTGTTGTACATGAAAATACATCTCAGGGCTGGCCCCTCTCTGCACCTGCTGCAACAGCTAATAGTGAAGGGATAATTCAGGTGACAGACTCCCAGCATGGAGCTAGCAAGATCCCGGGGCAGAGCCGTTTTCCTGGAGGGCACAATTCCCTCCCCATGATGTCCAGCTGAACCTGAACCTCACTTAGGTTGGAGGGGATCCCGCAAGGCCCCCCTCAGCCAACAGGCTCTGACCTACTGGTATTTGCAGAGCACCCCAGCCATGTCCCTCTGCCTGGCCACCATCTGGCCCCATTCCCAGTGGCTCTGGCTAAGGAAGGCAGAAGAGGGTGTGGCTCTCTGTCTCGGAATTAGATGTATTTCTAGTGTCTGCTTAAATGCTGGGTACCCCAGAAGTATGTGTGAGCTCTCCCTAACGCACCCAGCTGCGCAAGGCTCTGCTTGAGGCACTGCAGGAAGAGAAGATGGGGATTCAGTCCCTGCCATCTTCCCTCTGAATCCCTATTGAGCCAACGTCCCAGCCAGGTGGTAGTGGGCAGCGTGATGTTGAAGGTTCACGTTTTCAATGAGATGGAAAACTGAGCACTTACCCTGATCATGGACTCCAGGACACCTTTCACTAGAGCAGAAGTGTTAGCCTCAATGCCCCAGACAAATCCCAGGCTGGACAACTGCATTGTGCCTTGCTTAAATTCCCTCTGCGGTTTCAACTCGATGGTATTCTTCATTTCTTATTGTGCAGTGTTGCAGTGCGCTATTAAACAGCTGCCATGTTCCACCTCAGAGGTGGCTGCATTTCTGTGTTATGAATTACTTTAATCCATTCTTATTTGTACAGTACTGCTCCTGTGCAGGGTTCTTCATAGACAAGTATGATGACAATGTTTCTGCTGCTCCAAAGAGTTTATAAACTACACAGTAACCATAATTTCCTAGCTTGTAATGCTGTTTGGAAAGGTCCCATGTGAAAGGACCTATATCAGCATAAAAATATTATTTTACCATGGAGGGAAAATATTCTGACCCCATCCTGTGATCTGTTTGTGCCCTGAAGTGTGAGATCTGATGGCATATGAACTTAGAGTTGGTTTCCACTGACAGGAAAATCTGACTCGGTTGCTGTGAGTCAGGTTTGAATAAACTCCCTGTACTGTACCCTGGGTTAATCTGAACCGCCTTGTAAAAACATTAAGCAGCTAGAGTCTCTCTCGTGTAGCTGACAAAAGCTCCCTCCTGAAAAGCTCATGTCTTCAAAGACGAGGACTTTTTAAACAGGAAATATTTAAGGGGTGGCATTGACTGCAATCATCACGTAGCCAGCTGAATTTGTATGCGTCAGGCACGTTGATTAATAGATGGGGTTCTGGGTACTTGAGGAAGATTAAGTCCAAGACTGGCTGTGCCAAATGCTGCTCCTCTCTTGTGAGCTTGGAGTCAGCAACTCCAGTCATTCATCTTAGGTGCCCATGACATCAGTGTTGAGGTCTTTCACAATTGTAAATTAAAGTGACTGATGATGCTGACCAGAGGTGGCTGCTCCTCTCCGGGAAAGGGAAATAACTCAGAAAACACAGCTGGATTTATACTAATGCCAGCTCCAAGCATTGGAAAGTAGCCCAGGAACCGTAGCCCACACCACCAGGACACACACCCCATGGATGCAACACTGGAGCCAAGACATCTCACAGGAGCAGAAAGCACTACATCGGAGCTCTAAGTACCAGGCGTCTGAGTTATAGCTTTCCTCTGAGTTACTCTCCTTTTTCATCTGCAATGCTGCGTTTTCCCTTCTCATCAGCTACCCCGGTGTTGGGAAATTCTGAAGTAGGATCCTGGTGGCCCCAGGCTGCTCCTGTTGAAGACAATGGGCCTTCTGCTGTTGCCTTCAGTGGGAGGAAGGTCAGGCCTTGTATGCCCATGCTGAACCTAAAACAGTAGCTTCCACTTGACATGGGCGCCATGTGCGGTTGCTGCTGAATCAGCAACGTGGCTAGATACAGAGATGTTGGACTGGAAGCAATCTGAATTGTCCTGTTGGACTGTGGAGACCATGAGCTGGGACATAACCAACTGTGCTACAGGTGCTTCACAGGCAGGAAGAGTCAGTGGAGCTGAGTGAACTGGGGTTTCCTACAACATGCTGGGGAGCTCTGGTATTGCTCATGACAAGCAGTTTTTGCACATGTCCAAGTGCAGGGCATAGGAGCCCTGGTGGATGCTGCACAGATACAAAGGCCCATCTTCTCAAAGACCCTGTGTGCTGTGGCTGTCAGCCCAATGGGCTGCAGCCATTGTGAGCTCTGAATGGCTGTGCCATCTTCACATGGGACCTTGGAGACCCTGCCTGAGACCCACAGTGGGAGCAGTTCATGGCAGTGATGGAAGAAATCTTCAAGACAGACACTGGAGTAGACAGACTAGCAGGGCAGGAAAAGTTCCTTGGGTGCTGCCCACAATTCCATCATCCACTGAGGCTCCCATGAAAAATCATGATTGTGAAGGGGAACCCACGTTAGCCTTCACTCACACCTACCCGTCCTACAAGATGTGTTCAGATCACACCTGGAGACCAGAGGCACACAGCTCTGCTTAGAGCTCATAAGAACAGCCATACTGGGTCAGACCAAAGGTCCATCTAGTCCTGTATCCTGTCTTCCAACAGTGGCCAATGCCAGGTGCCTCAGAGGGAATGAACAGAACAGGTGATCATCAAGTGATCAATCCCCTGTCGCCCATTCCCAGCTTCTGGCAAACAGAGGCTAGGGACACCATCCCGGCCCATCCTGGCTAATAGCCATTGATGGACCTATCCTCCATGAATTTATCTAGTTCTTTTTTAAACCCTATTATAGTCTTGGCCTTCACAACATCCTCTGGCAAAGAGTTCCACAGGTTGACTGTGCGTTGTGTGAAGAAATACTTCTTTTTGTTTGTTTTAAACCTGCTGCCTGTTAATTTCATTTGGTGACCCCTAGTTCTTGTGTTATGAGAAGTAGTAAATAACACTTCCATATTTACTTTCTCCACACCAGTCATGATTTTATAAACCTCAATCATATCCCCCCCTTATTTGTCTCTTTTCCAAGCTGAAAAGTCCCAGTTTTATTAATCTCTCCTTATATGGAAGCTATTCCATATCCCTAATCATTTTTGTAACCTTTTTCTGAACCTTTTCCAATTCTAATATATCTTTTTTGAGATGGAGCGACCACATCTGCACACAGAATTCAAGGTGTGGGTGTACCATGGATTTATATAGAGGCAATATGATATTTTCTGTCTTATTATCTATCCCTTTCTTAATTATTCCCAACATTCTGTTTGCTTTTTGACTGCCGCTGCACATTGAGTGGATGTTTTCAGAGAACTATCCACAATGACTCCAAGATTTCTTTCTTGAGTGTTAACAGCTAATTTAGACCTCATCATTGTATATGTATAGCTGGGATTATGTTTTCCAGTGTGCATTACTTTGAATTTATCAACATTGAATTTCATCTGCCATTTTGTGGCCCAGTCACCTAGTTTTGAGAGATCCTTTTGTAGCTCTTCGCCATCTGCCTGGGACTTAACTATCTTGAGTAGTTTTGTATCATCTGCAAATTTTGCCACCTCGCTGTTTACCCCTCAGTAGAACTGTTCAACAGTCAAGCATTATTGAGATTCCTGTACATAGCTCTGACACCTGCCAGTCAATGGAGATAATCTCTATGCCCATTGCTCTGGTTCCTGTGCCTGTGGCTTGCTGCCTTACCATTGTGACTTACTCCGCCACCTCAGAGAAGTGACCAATCACATCACCACTAATTCACACTCCCCCTTTTTTTCCAGATGCTGCTCAACTGGGGTTCATAACGGTGGAGAATTTCTGTACCTATTGCAGACCAGACCATAGAATCTTCCAGGTGCAACGAGATCTGAATTTCAAAGGTAAAAAACCAGGCAGAATAAATCCCTTTCCCGTCTCTGACATCCATCACCAAGAACACGGCATAAACCTAACATTTCCCCCCCCTTGGCAGGTTCTCTTTAATCCTATCTGCTGTCTATTCTTCAGCAGGGCTGTGCAACCCTATCTGAATCCACTGGCATTTCCGAAGGCAGCATGGCAACAAGGGAGAGACGCAAGACACATTCCTACCAGGACCAAGATAGCTTTTTCCCATAACTCTCGGGCAGTGGGAACATAGCAGCTTTGCAGAGTGGTGCTGTGTCTAAAGTTAAAATAACCGGAGGGACAGAGCAGGGCTGTTCAATGGGATAATTGTAATTGGTGCTTTTACTCCAAATTAAGAGGGTGGGGGAAGAAACCTTTTGGCGCGTTTCCAAAATGCTTAAATGAGCCACTTTGATATTTCTTGGCTTCTTATGTTTGACAGGAATAAAGTGTTCGGCCGAGTCCAGCTTGTAAATACAATTTGAACTGAAGCTTTGTTTTCATTAACAGAGCTTACCGTGAGCTGGGGCTTTATTGTTGTTCTTGAAAGTCCAAACAGTGGATTCCTCCTGCTGTTGGGGTTGCAGAGTCTCCCCCACCTGATGAAAAAATAACATTCATTTAAAGTCCCAAATGTTCTTAACTCACATGGGCCGAGTCCTGTTTTACAACTTCGAACCCCCAAGCCCTCTTTGTCCTTAGGCTTCTAAGCCATGGAAAAGCTCAGCTGTTTTCATCCTATAAATCTCCACTGACTACAGAAATGTCTCTCATGAGGAAATAAATAGGAGAACACTCTCGGGTCGCAATGGTGTTGAAGGTGCCAGTGTTTGATGCTTTCCCAACAAAACCCATGCTGACTAGAGGAGGGATGGAAAGAACTTCTCTTTATTTTCTTGATCTATCTCGAAAAATGGGAATTTGTGCCAGCACAGTTTATTTTGGTTAGAACAGAGCTGTGCCGCTGGTCCCCTGAGCCTAGAGGTTGAATTCTCATGCACAGAGAGGTAAAAAAGCTCACTTAGAAGAGATAGAGGGGCAGGGGCTAACTGATGACTAGCGATGGGCAAATCTCCAAAGCATTAGCAGCACTGTCCAGTTTTAGCCCAGTATCTCCAAATGGCTTTGATCTATGAATCAGGGCTGCCCGGGGGGGAGGGGGGCAAGTGGGGCAATTTGTCCCAGGCTCCGGGCCCCCCAGGGGCCCCCACGAGAGTTTTTCGGGGCCCCTGGAGCGGGGTCCTTCACTCGCTCCGGGGGCCGCAGAGCTTCTTCCACTCCGGGTCTTCGGCAGTAACTCGGCAGCGGGGGGCCCCCGCCACGGGTCTTTGGGGCACTTCGGTGGCAGGTCCCGGACCAGAAGGACCCCCCCCCACCGCCGAATTACCACCGAAGCGGGGGCCCCCCCTCTGCCGAAGACCCCAGGCCCCCTGAATCCTCTGGGCGGCCCTGCTGTGAATCAGGCTGGGGATGCCATTAAATTGGGCTCCATTGTGAGATTTCCACTTTGGCTCACTCTGAACCACACCAGTCAAATCCCCTGGTGTCTGAAACAAGGCAAGGTTCTCCATGATAGCGCTCTGAGCATGAGCATTACAGACCGTGGAAAGGATGAGGATTAGAAATGGGGGCTTGGAACATCCAGGGTTACAATAGCAAGAATAAAAAAGGCAACAACATTGCGGGGGTGGGGGAACCCCATGAGAGGTATGTCAGAGATACAAAGTCTCAGACTTCAGGGATAAATCAACTATTGGGGGTCAGGAGGAAATTTCCCCCATGGGCACGTTATTCCTTATGTCTGAGTCACCTTTCTTGGGCGCAAGTGGCACCGACCATTGCTGGTGACAGGAAAGTGGGTTGGCTTCTTCAAGGCCAGCTGGCTAAGCTGGATAGCGAACATTAGATAAAGTGGTTTAATCTCCACGGAGCTGATGGGGAGGTGTAAAGATGAGCAGGCCAACGATCGCTGAATGAGGTCAGCTCAACTCCCCTGCCTCCACTGGAGTTGCATGAAGGGATGACTCTGGCCCTAAACGTCATGCTTCAAATGCAACTGCTGGTCCCTTGACAACTGAGACACTTTTGGAGTTCCTCAAGGAGTGCAGGGTAAATCACTACCATCTGCTTACAGAGTGGGGGAGCCTTGTCTGTGCCCACCACGGGGGAACTCGCCCCAAACTATCAGCTGCTGGCAACACAAGTGCCGCACTCCAGGCTCCTCAGACTCCGCTCTTCCCCTTGGCAGGCCAGCAATTTGCACACGCCAGCCCTTGGGCTCCCTAAGTGAGTCTTTGGGGCAGAGCGGAGAACGTGTGGGTAAATCTATAGAGAGCGCTAGCCCCCAGAGTTCTGCTCTGGCCCAGGGGTGCAGGTCCTGCCAACCTGTCTGTACACCCCACTTGATTAGACTCGAATACCCACTCCCTCGACTTCTGGACACCACAATGCACACACATTCGCTGCCTCTGTGGAAGCAGTGCCCCCAGTTCACTAGCTTCACCTCAGTTCAATACTCTCCTTAGCACACAGCACGTAGTCGTGTCTATAGTAAAATAGACATCTATCTGACAAAGCTTCAGATAAAGAGTCAAATAGAATCTAGGATGAAAATCAGAAACATGGCTACAGATAAAAGAAAAATATAACATGCCATTTGAACCCTGTGCTTATTAACAAGAGCCTTTCCTGTCTAACAAGGCATTTCGCACCCAAAGGTCTGTCTGTCCAGCTCTTGGTCCAGCATGAGACGTTCACCCTGGCAGTATCACCCCCATAATGGATCCCATCTTGTATCCCTCTTTCTCCTATTTTACAATTCCAGACTTTTTGTCTTGTTTCCTAACCAGAGTGTTCCAGGAACTTCAGTTCACTCATCATTGTGCCCCTAGTCCTGGTCTTTTTCTTGGGCTTCTTTGTAAAGCCTGCACCTTGTCTAGGCTGTCAACACTTGGCTGGGCCGGGCCGAGAGATGTCAACTGTTCTCACTCTGGACTGAGTTAGCTCAGAGAACCACCCTGCCCCTGGTGACCAGTTTCCCCTCCAGCAGCTTTGGAACGCGCCATTCTACATGTTACACAACTCTTCAGATATTTTCCATATGTACATCTCGCAACAACCATGACAACCAGCGAGTTCTTAGCTTTCGGCAGACACCACATGGCCCCCTTTGGGGAAATATCGTGAAGATGGCCATTGCAGGGAAAACGTACCCGTCTGGGCATGTCTAGGCAAGCGCCTGGGTATAGACTCGTAACCGTGCGCCCCTGGCTATTACCAACTTGGGATGCCTGGGTCACAGCTACACACTATGACAGTCACACGTGCAGCACGGTTCAATCATAAGTAAGTGCCGAATCAAACAGACCTGGCCTAAGTGTCAGCTCACATGGAATCTGAACGCGCTTCTAGCAACCGTGACTAAGAGGCGAGTGCCATAAAAGATTAACCAAGATTTTCAAAAGAGCTTTACGATTTTGGGGGCCTCCATTTTTGGGTGAAACACCTGAAAGGGGCCTGCTTTTCAGAAAAGCCCCACTTCTTTACAGCGTCTCAAGCTGGGCTCCCCCAAATTGAGGCCCCCATAAACCACTAGGCGCTTTTGAAAACCTTGGCCTACAATGCTCAGTCCAGTGGACACATCAGAGGGGGAATGGAGACTTAGGTCTCTGTGATTATTTAATCAAAGTGACTGGTTTCCCTTTCAGCCTTCCTGGTTGTTATTGGAGGAGGCTCTTTTTGAATGAAAGGAAACACGGTGTGAATTAATGTTAGTAAAAGGAGAAGGAATAACGGACCTAAAGCACAATGTTTGTCATGTATTCACAGCACTCACCAGTGGGCCCCACCAATCAACTCTTTCCCCTCCCGCCTGCCGGCGGGCACCACTGATAAGCTCCTCCCACTCCCCATGCCTCCCACCTGCCAGTGATCAGCTGTTCAGAGGTGTGCAGGAAGTGCTGGGGGGAAGGAGGGTAGAAGGAGGTGGAGCGAGAGTGGGGCGCACTTGAGGGGGCACGAAGAGGCGGGTGGGGGTGGAGCAGAGGCAGGGCGGAGGTCTTGGGGGAAAGGGTGGAGTGGGAGTAGGGTCTGGGGTGGAGCAGGGGTCGAGCACGCCTGGGGAAACCAGAAAGTTTGCCCCTCTGTGTAGAGCATTCAGGGCTTGATCTCCCAGCCGTGTCTGCCCACAAGGCTTCCAGTTGCGGTGATCTTGATATGTGACCGCCGGGAATCAGACTGAGGCTACCACACTTATGTTTCCCAGGCCACTGAACAGCCGCATGGTAACAACTTGCACTCCCTACTGGCCTAGGCTTCATTTCAATTGGTGGCCGAGAGGTGAAAGGCTCTCTAGCCCTTTAAAAAGCCCCTGAGCAATCCAGGCTGCTTTTGAATTTTAACCCATGTTTTGAGGAATAATATGGGATATTTGTCTCCATCCCATGTGGAAATAGTTTGCTGTTTATGGAACCCTAGCTTTCTATACACAGAGGAGTGTGATTATTTCATGAAGTGATTACAGTCCCTTTCAAAAATCTGAAAAAACTGTCAAGAGGGACTATATTTCTGATACAATGTGAAAGGCAAAAAGATCCTTTCGTCCTTGGGACCATTGGCATTATGTCCTGCTGTCACACATACCCGCTGGTGACTTGGAATATAAAGAGCAGGAAAGTGTCATGAAATAGCCTGGGTTATGTTATGTTCATGGCAAACAAACAGAGACGTTAGATCAAAACATAAAATACTCTTTCTGGAATGTTGCAATGTAACATGACTTCCTTTCTTAAAATCCAGAACCTTAACACACAAGAACCAAAAACAGGGAGCGACAAAGCAGGCCTCTCCCTAAAGGTGGAGGGGCAAATCCCCCCTTGCTGTAGGCTGGCTCGTTGCAGACTGACTGATGAATGACCCAGATCACGAGCTTCCCTACAGAGCCCCTTAGCCTGCAAGTAGGTTCAGGAACCCTCCTGAGAATTTAAAGTGATCTCTCATAGTTTTAACAGCTTTCAATTCATCACCAGTCTCTGGGCTAAAAAGCCCATTCCCAAGTTTCAGAGATAATGGTCATGGACCAAATCCCAAGGGTTTTACATGGGGCCCAGCCATGTGCCCCAGGTCCATGCTCAGAGGGGATTGTCCATGTGTGGGTATCCCCCCATCTCCTGCAGAAATGTGTGTGTTGGGGGAGAGGGTTCAGCTGCCTCTGCAGCACCATCCCTCCCCTTTCCAGAGCCCCAAACAGGGAGTGAGTTCTTGACAGGTGGGATCCATGCAAGGGGAGGGGACTGGGGATGCTGTGGGCATGGTAGGGATGGGATGCCCAGAATGGACAGTGCCTGGCTTCTCTGCCTGGAAAGCCTGCAGCGCTAACTGAGCTCAAACCTCCTAGCGGAGAGGCATGTGGCAGAAAGGGGAAGAAATCTCTCCGGCTGAGCAAAGAAGAAAAGAGACGTGTTTTCATCTCGGCTTGTTTCACTCACTGGATCGGAAAACACCAGTGTCAATTTTGCTGTCAGCCCGGCCTGTTCTTTATCTTCCTGTCTTTCAGCAGGTTCTATTAACTGCTCATCAGGGGCCTGATCCTGCCACAAGCTGAGCACCTCCATTGGCTTGAATGGAAGGCAAGGGTGCTCATCCCCTGCCAGGATCGGGCCCATGTCTCCCTGACTTGTTACACTGCTGTACCTAATCCTGTTTCCTGCTTACACAGGTTGTCACACAGACACAGAACAGAAAGGAGAAGGCATTCGGGGTCAGACAAAGCATGAGTTACTGACACTCCAGCCCCACCGAACGAGGCTTGTTGCTTAGCCCGAGAAGAGATGTGTCGGGTGGAACAGTTGCATATGTTGCAGAGGCACATTTTTTTTCCTACCTATCGCCCCCCGCCTTGCAATCTGTCTCGAGCCCATTGTGAGGAGTGGGGAACTCACTGGATTTAATATGGCGGGTCGGCCTCCTTTCCTGCAGGAGCTGCTTCGTTGGATCTTCATCACCCATCCAGTATGTTTGTTGAAGGATGATTTTCCTGTTTCCTCTTCCTGAATCTCTTGCCAGGCCAGCTTTTTCCAACCCTTTTGTCTCCCTGCGTTTTACTGAGTTATTCTGGGGAATGTAAATTGTTTTGGGCAAGCTGGAAAATCTGACACCCGTTGAGATCCTTCCCATACACAGCAGGTCAGGAGAAAGGAGGAGAAACCTTGGCAAGCATCTTGCAACCTGTCCAGCCAGAGAGCTACTGCATCCCCTCTTTCATTCTTCAGTCTCTTCTCCCTCTCAAGGTTCTTCTCTTTCACACTTACAACACAGGACTCAGAAAGAAGGAAATCTGTGCTTCCCCTGAATCTCCCAGGCTTCTGGAGTGACCTTGGATTTATCACTTAATCGTGCCATGCCTCAGTTTCCCCATCTGCAAAATGGGGATTCTACCACCTTCCAACTCTTGTCCAGATGTTGGTGTTTGTAAAGCACTGAGCTCCTTGCACAGAAGGTGCTATAGGGAAGGCACATTGCTATTATGTACCATAGTCATCTGGTGCAAGACACAGGCCTAGGTAGTTCCCACATAGGCCAGTTTGAGGGTGACTCTGCTATTTCTCTCCTTTCTGTATTTTTACTTTTTTAAAAAAATTAACTTTTCCCCCTAAGCTTGAAACAAAACAACAACCCCAAACTCCATGTGTCAGAAGATGGGAAAAAACAAACTCCAAAGTCACGAAGACCAGGGGGAAAAAAATCTCAACTTCACTGCAATTTTACTGTGTATAGCATGTTTCCTAATCTGAATTAAACACCACAGTTGCAGCAGATGAATAATCCATAACAGCTGAGAGGGAGAGAATGTCAGAGTTAAAGACAAAGGAGCAAATGTTTATTTTCACGTGAGATTTTAACTCAGACTGGGGGTCAGTTAGCTGGACAGATCCAGGAAGGCCATTCTTAATAGCAGGAGCTGCAGAGAAGACTCTTGGTTCCATAGTGGATTGTGGGAAGAGACCACGAAGGGCTCAGTGGAGTCACCCAGTATTATGTTCATGGCCTACACACAGTTAGAAACAAAATATAAAAAAAACCTCTTCCTGGAATGGGGTAACACTACTTTATATCTTAGAATCCAGAACCCTAATACACACCAGTCAAAACCAGAGAGAAACAAAGCAGGCTGCTCCCTAAGGCAGTGAGAGGCCCAACTCCCCCCATCTTGTATCAGACTGGCTCTTTTTACAGACTGACTGCTGAGGACCCAGTTTGCAGGCTTCCATCAGTGCTCCCAACCCTGCAAGGACTAGGAAAATCCTTAGAATTTAAAGTGATAGCTTGTAATTTTAACACACAGTTTTTAGTACACTGCACATAGGAAATGGCTGTTAGTCCTAGCTAGGCAATATTGTGTACCACAGAAGAGTGGGGAGATGCTGGGTCTGCAACATACTCCAATACCTTCAACAGCGTGATGAGCAGCAGGCAAAATGTCCTCTGCCTGACGCTCCCCATGATTGGTTTACTCTGTGAAGAACGAGGTTCCAGCTCAGGATTGGCTGAGAGCAATTCAAAATTTAAAAAATCGTAAAGGAAGAGCTTCCCCACAAAAATCCCCCTAACCCCATCTCCAGTCCAACCCATCCTTCATACTCATTTCTGCCCCCAGGCCTGCAAGACACGGGAGCTGACTAGTGGTGAGCCATAACTAATGCTCGCTGCGTAAGGTAGGCTTGTTTGACTGTTACCTTGTCCTCCACTACTTATTATTTATTTGCATTACTGTAGTGCCTAGGAGCCCTCGTCACAGACCAGGACCCCGCTGTGCTAGGGGCTGTACAAACTCAGAACAAAAAGATAGTTCCTACCCCAAGGTGCTTGCAATCTACAGACAAATGGCAACACATGGTGGAGTACAAGGAAACAATGAGACAATACTGATCAGCATGATAGGAAATAGTCTCAGCACATCAGAATCTTTCCCTCTGCCGCCCCCTCCCACCCCCCACATTATCTTGTCCTCTACCTTTCCCCTACTTCTGTTACCTTGTACTTCAATTCTTCCCTCCCATTGGATTATTTCATTCACCTGTTGGGTACTATTGTAATCTAGATTGTAAAATCTTTGGGGGCTGGCCTGTCTGTTTAATAAGTGTCCATACAGTGCCTAGCATGGTGGAGCCCTGATTCTTGGCTGGCCACCTTGGGCACTAAGCACATCATTTTCATGCCAGCTCGGCTGGAGATGTAAGCCGCTGAGTGAGGCTTGCAGAAGCTGGAGTCCTGGAATCCCCATGCCAGAGGCTGGAGGGATAAGGCAGTGCACAGGCAAACTGCGCAGATTGCTACGGACCCAGAAGAGGTTCCTCTCTTAGATGGGGATGGAGAGAGACCCCAAGTGTTAATCCCACCTGACATCCATATCCAAGGAAGTTAGACATACTGGATGAGATTTTCCAAAGCACTCAGCATTCGTCTAAACTCTGCTCCCAACTCCCATTGACTTGAACGGGAGCAGAGCTAGGCCAGTGCTTAGTGCTTTCCAGTAGTGTACACAGGTGCAGCGCCATTGAAATTAACGGGTTTCCTCTGCTTATCCAAGGGGGAAAACCATAGAGTCCAAGGCCAGAGGGGACCTCTGGGATCATTGAATCTGACTTTCTATTCAGCCCTATGCTTGATAAAATGACGCTGGCTATCTTGTGTTTGCCAGAAATAAAGAGCAGAAAGAAAGTTGAGTGCTAGCTACTGTTGGAGAGGAAAGGAGGAGTTAGCCGGGTGTTTCTCATCATACAAAGGCATCTTCCAGCGAAATTAAGGGAGACAAATGAAGAAATCGGCCACAAAGTCAAGAGGAAATAAATGTAAGCTGCTGGGCTCGGTGTGTCTGTTGGGCTTGGTGTGACTGTTGCTGAGTGTGTGTTTTTCAACAACGTGTATCTATGTTCGTGTGTGTGTGTGTGTGTGCGTGTGTGTGTGCGTGCATGTTGGACCATATGTGTATTTGGAAATGAGAGCAGAGAGAAAGACAGGGCATGGGGCATGTGACAATGAGTGTGAGTGTGCACACATACACACGTGTGTATTCAAGCATGTGTTCTTGCACGAGTGTGTGCTTACGTAGGGACGAGTGCAGCTGTGTACATGTGGAAGCATGTGTGAAGGTGCAGGAGACCTAAGCATCTAACATGCCACTGTTGAGCTTTTGATTTTCCCAGGACAGAAAATCACAGGTTCCCATATATGGAAGAGCAGTGAGAGAGGAGCAGTGAATCATGGCAGAGAAAAAGCTGCAGGCCGCTGTTCTCAGAGACTCCGGGTCCAGCAAGGAAGCTCTTCTAGGTTTCTGTGAAGTACATGGGCTTCCATCTCTGAGTATCCACAAGGTGCATCTCTGGCTTCCTCTGCCACAAGAAGGGGAACTAGGAGGCGTTGAATGATGAGGTGCGGGCCGGGGGGAGGAGAGGAGAGTCCCCTGGATCTTCTCTGGGATGAGTCCCTCCAGAGCAGTGATTCATGCTGGCTGCGGCGGGAGAGGTCAGCACAGGAGCCTGCACGGCTGCTGCCACCCACGCTCTCCCTGTTTCGGGGATGAATCAAAGAATCCCAGGGCTGCCACCCTGGCACTGTATTTCAATGAAGAAACAGCACAGGACAAGCCCTGAGAAGGACCTGTCCTTATTCTTGGTATATTTGTGGTAATTGGCTGCATTCTGCACTGCCCTGCCCCGTCAGTGCCACGTACGTCTGTACAAAGTAGGGGTCTGATGTTACCCGACCTGGTGACTGCTCTCAGGGTTCCCAGGATGGTGACTCACCTTATTACCCCCTGCCTTCACTGTGAGGGAGTCTGGTTGTGGTAACTGGGTGTTAGGTCCCTAACACCACCAGCCTGTCAGCTACTCCAGCACTCTCCTCGGGGCTCTGTCAGTCCTGTCTTCACCTTGCTGGTTAACAAGAGGTGCACCCCAATCCCCAAGTCCCCTTGCACCTTCCCCTGTGAGATCCAACCCTTGACACTGGGTACTCACAGAAACCCCAGATCCTCTGCTCCCAGTTTTACCTTGGATCACTGCTCCTGGAAATCACACAGCACTTATAATAAAACAAAAGTAGGTTTATTTAAGAAAGAATGGAGAGGAAACTAGAAAGAAGAGAGAATGGTGGAAAGAATTGGTTACAATTCCAAACAATATCATCAGACTTGAACCTGGGTCTACACTTGAGAATTATTCCCTTTCCTAGCTAATAAAGTAGGTCCCCTCCCCCAAAGTTCAGTCTGTTGCAGAGCTGGCTGGCTTCGCTGAAACCAGGCTCCAATCTTGCATGAGAACATCCCTGTTCCCCAAGATGTCTCCTTAGTGAAAGGATACCGAGTGCTTTTCCTCACCCTCTGTTATTATTCTGAAACAGCCTTTTATACTCACTCATAGGCAGGGTGATTCCTTGTCTGTTGGAATATTCCTTTTTTATCTCCAAGGGGTTTCGATGGCTTGTAGTTGTCTCTGATGGTTTTCCATCAAAAATCTTGGGATGGTACAAGGCTAGATAACTGAACATTGCATTACAGCACCAGCTGACCAGGGCAGGGTGACAACTCCTGCCTGCTTGAATAGGCCATCGTTGAGATATATTCCCCCTCGGCCCCCCTTCCCCATGACTAACGTTTACTCCAAATCCATAAAACAGGCTTTCAGTACAAATACATCATTCCTTAAATATTACCCATACATGCCTCTCAGAATGATTATGAATCCTGCCAAGTTACATGCCTTCAGTACATACCTTATATGTTACTCTGAACAGATAAATATCCTGTAAGATGTGTGTTAGGTGTAGTGAGTTTGTCAGGCCTGAGGTGAGAGTTGTTTGCAAAAGAACAAGGGACCCTTTGCCTAGGAGCCTCTGCATCATGGAGCCTTCGACACCCATTTTGCAGAGGTAAATGACGACCCAAAGTGCAAGGCAATGGAGAATCAGGCCATTGTGCTTTCAGACCCTCTTTCCCCCCGATAGAATTCTTTCCCCAGAGAGATCTGATTGGCAGACTCAGCTGGTGCTTCTAAGTCCAAATGAAACCCTTCCCTCTCTCCTGGAGGATGCTGTTTGCCCACTCTGTTGTAGGTGGCACTCTATATGTTCATAAATACATATGCTAAATCTCACCTAGCATGCTGAGACGCACCGGCAGGAGAGGTACTTGCTGTAGGAACGTAAGCCATAGCCAGGAGTGGAGGAATTTAGAAACCAGCACTTTGCAGTTCACAGCGAGTCTCAGGGAAGGTTTGTGGTGAGGCTGTCAATGAAATGCCTGATCCAAAGTCCACTGAAGTCTATAGGCAGCTTTCCAGGGAGTTCAATGGGCTTTAGAGCAGTGCTTCACGGGTATTTGGGGGTAGACTGTGGGTGCAGCTGAGCTGGGTAAACCTGCACATCACTGTTGGGGTAGGTCAAATGATCCATCAGGAATCGGCAGCCCAAGATTTGGGGTTTGCTGGGGACGAGGCTTTAGAGCTCACCTGCCCCACCGCCAGTGGGCAGGTCTTTTTCCACACTGTTCTTTATGCATGAAATGCCTTCTGCACTCCGCTCTGCCAGCCCCTGTCATCTCATCCTTCAATCCCTCCCTAAAACAGTTATTCCGATACCTGCAAGACGTGAGGCAATAATAATACTTACAACTGAGGCACCATGGTGTATCCATCCTCCTTACGTGAGCGAGCACATGACCTGACCACTACAGCATGTCTCTCACCCCTCAGGTCCTCTCTGCTGTTTGCTTTTCTCTCAGCCCATCAGGGCTAAAACTCACACAGGGAAGGGACCAGGCGTGAAATCCTGGCTCAACTGAAGTCACTGGCAAAACTCCCATTGACTTCAGTGGAGTCAGGATTTCACCCCTTGCTCTGTAAAGCACTTTTGGAAGAAAACCGTAAAGGGTTCACCACCAGCAGTCAGCATATACGACTCTGCATATATTCACATCTGCATATATCTGAACAAGAGAAACAAGACATGCAAGGAAGTAAACTTAAGAATCAGAGGCAAGATCAGTAAAGAGAAGAAATCCACGGTCAGATTTCCCACAGTTTATACAAACACCCCCACCCCCCTTTGGGC
The DNA here is from genome assembly GCF_016161935.1 of Mauremys reevesii. Lineage (NCBI taxonomy): Eukaryota > Metazoa > Chordata > Testudines > Geoemydidae > Mauremys > Mauremys reevesii. Next base: position 278,570,149 of record NC_052624.1, read on the forward strand.
AGTAATTTCATGTGCTAGTCACTGACATTCTCACTGAAAGAGACACTGTGTATAAATTTAACCTTCAGAAACATGGCATGAGTTTGACCGTATGGCACATATTAGCATTTCTTTCCCAAGCTTTTCTGCTCCTCTGCACAGCTGTCTGGGAAGCCACATGCGTTGCTTTGGGGGAAAGAGACAGAGAGAAATGTGCATCGCCAGTGCCATTTGAGGGCAATGAAATGTGTGTGTGAGAACCGTTAGGATGTGGAAATAACATACATGGCAGCACAGTGCCCTGGTTTATGTGGAATGCACTGGACTCAGCACAGGGCCTGAGCCCGAATGCTTAACCAACTGGAATGCCTCATGCAGAAGGCTCAGAGGGTGGACAGGGCCGATTCTGCACACTGTAAATTTCCTGTTGAGGTGCCAGGCCTGATTTGCACCTTTTGCCGTCATTTATACATAGGCAAGATGGGTTAAAGAAACCAGCACACACCTGTTCTGATTGGGTAGCCCTGTACACCCACTGTGCACAAATAACTAAGCAAGGCAGTGGAGAACCAGGTTGACAGAGGGCTAGTCTTCAGTGAAAGCAAGGGCACATTGGAATACGACCTTGAGGAGTCATATTAATGGACAGTGCTTTGCAGGCCGTGCAGATAGGGACAGGCTGAAATCAACATCAGTTCAGCTGGTCAGCATTACACCTGTGTGTGCTCGCAGCAGGGCATCCCCCTTCCCAGCTGAAACCATCATAACCATTCCGATTTGTGTGCTTGACGCCACACTAGTTATTCTGACCCCCACACATTCAAACGTCGTCTCATTTTCAGCGGAGGGGGCTGTGCCCATAGCAGGTGTCTCTATCTCAGTTCGTCGGTGTTTGGTTTCATAGGTTCTGAAGAGGGTCAAGTGATTTGCAGAAGCCTGATGCAGAGTAAAAGCGCTTGGATTTAAGTCCCCTAATTCTCTGTGGTTTCATAGCGCTCTTCGTTCGAAGCTCGCAGAATGCTTTGCAGATACTGATGAACTAAGCCTGGGGGGCGGGAGGGGAGGTTGTTGTATTATTGTAACTGAAACACAAGGGGGGTGAGGCCCATGGCTACACACTGGCTGCTGAGAGGCAGCGTCTGTATTTAGTCGGAGTGACCTGCTGCTTAGGGGCACTGAGGGCCAGCAGTCACAGGGGAATAGCTCACAACTCCTGAGCAAGTCAGTGACACCGGTGGGTGCTCAGCACCTCTAAAAGACAGGGCACTCGTGTAGATACCTACATATGGCTTTTGGTGTCCTGCTCTGCCTCTCCACCCCAGCAGACCCCAGCGTAACTCCTCGCTCTTCCCCACCCACCCCGGGCTCAGTTCTGGGGCAGAAGAAACAGCCCTTTGAGTGTCTGTGGAGCAGGCTTTGCTGCCCCTTGGAATAGCACATCCCCAGCTTTGGATTTAAGCAGCCAGGAGGTGGGACAAAGGAGAACAAGGGGCCTAAACACTCAGCAGCATCAGCCCCCTGCTCCCCACCCGCACCCCATCTCTATTTGACCTGGCATGCACAAAATGGCTGAGAAATCATCCTGGGACCTAACCTCCCTGCCCCACTGTGACATGGCTGGACATAGGAAGATCTCGTCAGCCATTTTGTGGGTCAGAGACCAAGAGAGGTTGAGCATCCGTGCCCGGAATCACAAGGCATTGATCATACCTGAGACCTTGAAATCTGGGGCTTGCTTGAATTGAGACAGCTGTGCGTCTTCTCCACAGGGAGGATGGCTCTCTGTGACTGATCTTCTCCATCGGGGAGCTGGATGGGGAGACATTTACAAAGACAGTGAAAATTCACTTGGTTCTTCCCCCACTCCTGGCTGCACTCATGTTCATCTGGTGCCAGACTCCCATTGTCTTTCCCTGTTATCTGACCTTTCTGCTGTGATGCAAACGCCTTTGTTCCTGATGTCGAGCTGAGCCTTGTAACATATTTTTATGTTTGAATCACAAAGTAACAGACGACTCAGGCACCATGAAGGAATTTTTTATTTTGAATTCACAAAGGCTAATCACCATATATCCCTGTTCATCTCATACCTACCTTAGGTACTTATATGGCCCCATCTATCTAAGCACATCACAATCTTCAATGTATTGTTGCCTCTTATGACACAAGTGCTTAGCCAAAATTGGGGCTGTTTCTGGAAGGAGGAGATGTTGATGCTGGAGTCAGGTATTTCTTTGATGCAGTCCTGTTTATTTACAAAGACTGTATGAAGTCCTGTTTCCCTGAACGCACCAGGAATCAAACAGCAGGAGACAGTTCCTTTGCTCCCAGTTCCAAGCCACTTTTCCTGCCAGACCTTTTCCCAAAAATCTCACTCTCTTCACTTTTCCTCAGGATCATGCTAGCAGTTCTTCTGTGGTTGTGCCTGGTGCTTCCTTCCTACTTCTCAGATGTTTCTGGCTCCATCTTCACACACACACAAAAATCCATCAGACAACACCTCATAGACTCATAGACTTTAAGGTCAGAAGGGACCATTATGATCATCTAGTCTGACCTCCTGCACAATGCAGGCCACAGAATCCCACCCATCCACTTCTATAACAAACCCCTAGCCTATGTCTGAGTTATCGAAGTCCCCAAATTGTGGTTTGAAGACCTCAAGCTGCAGAGAATCCTGCAGAAAGTGACCCGTGCCCCATGCTGCAGAGGAAGGCGAAAAACCTCCAGGGCCTCTGCCAATCTGCCCTGGAGGAAAATTCCTTCCCGACCCCAAATATGGTGATCAGTTAAACCCTGAGCATGTGGGCAAGACTCACCAGCCACCCCAGAATTCTCTGTAGTAACTCAGATCCCACCCCATCTAACATCCCATCACAGACCACTGGGCATACTTACCTGCTGATAATCAAAGATCAATTGCCAAATTAATTGCCAAAATTAGGCTATCCCATCATACCATCCCCTCCATAAATTTATCAAGCTTAATCTTAAAGCCAGATATGTCTTTTGCCCCCACTACTCCCCTTGGAAGGCTGTTCCAGAACTTCACTCCTCTAATGGTTAGAAACCTTTGTCTAATTTCAAGTCTAAACTTCCTAGTGTCCAGTTTATATCCATTTGTTCTTGTGTCCACATTGTTACTAAGCTTAAATAATTCCTCTCCCTCCCTAATATTAATCCCTCTGATATATTTATAAAGAGCAATCATATCCCCCCTCAACCTTCTTTTGGTTAGGCTAAACAAGCCAAGCTCTTTCAGTCTCCTTTCATAAGACAGGTTTTCCATTCCTCAGATCATCCTAGTAGCCCGTCTCTGAAGCTGTTCCAGTTTGAATTCATCCTTCTTAAACATGGGAGACCAGAACTGCACACAGTATTCCAGATGAGGTCTCACCAGTGCCTTGTATAACGGTACTAACACCTCATTATCTTTGCTGGAAATACCTTGCCTGATGCATCCTAAAACCGCATTAGCTTTTTTTACGGCCATATCACATTGGCAGCTCATAGTCATCCTGTGATCAACCAATACTCCGAGGTCCTTCTCCTCCTCTGTTACTTCCAACTGATGCGTCCCCAATTTATAACTAAAATTCTTGTTATTAATCCCTAAATGCATGACCTTGCACTTTCACTATTAAATTTCATTCTATTACTATTACTCCAGTTTACAAGGTCATCCAGATCTTCCTGTATGATATCCTGGTCCTTCTCTGTGTTAGCAATACCTCCCAGCTTTATGTCATCCGCAAACTTTATTAGCACATTCCCGCTTTTTGTGCCAAGGTCAGTAATAAAAAGGTTAAATAAAATTGGTCCCAAAACTGATCCCTGAGGAACTCCACTAGTAACCTCCTTCCAGCCTGACAGTTCACCTTTCAGTATGACCCGTTGTAGTCTCCCCTTTAACCAGTTCCTTATCCACCTTTCAATTTTCATATTTATCCCCATCTTTTCTAATTTAACTAATAATTCCCCATGTGGAACCGTGTCAAATGCCTTACTGAAATCGAGGTAAATTAGATCCACTGCATTTCCTTTGTCTAAAAAATCTGTTACTTTTTCAAAGAAGGAGATCAGGTTGGTTTGGCACGATCTACCTTTTGTGAAACCATGTTGTATTTTGTCCCAATTACCATTGACCTCAATGTCCTTAACTACCCTCCTTCAAAAATTTTCCAAGACCTTACATACTACAGATGTCAAACTAACAGGCCTATAGTTACTCGGATCACCTTTTTTTCCTTTCTTAAAAATAGGAACTATGTTAGCAATTCTCCAGTCGTACAGTACAACCCCTGAGTTTACCGATTCATTAAAAATTCTTGCTAATGGGCTTGCAATTTCATGTGCCAGTTCCTTTAATATTCTTGGATGAAGATTATCTGGGCCCTCCGATTTAGTCCCATTAAGCTGTTCGAGTTTGGCTTCTACCTCGGATGTGGTAATATCTACCTTCATATCCTCATTCCCAATTGTCATCCTTCCATTATCCCTAAGCTCCTCATTAGCCTTATTAAAGATCGAGGAAAAGTATTTATTTAGATATTGGGCCATGCCTAGATTATCTTTAACCTCCACTCCATCCTCAGTGTTTAGCGGTCCCACTTCTTCTTTCTTTGTTTTCTTCTTATTTATATGGCTATAGAACCTTTTACTATTGGTTTTAATTCCCTTTGCAAGGTCCAACTCTACATGGCTTTTAGCCTTTCTCACTTCATCCCTACATGTTCTGACCTCAATAAGGTAGCTTTCCTTGCTAATCCCGCCCATCTTCCACTCCCTGTAGGCTTTCTGCTTTTTCTTAATCACCTCTCTGAGATGCTTGCTCATCCAGCTTGGTCTACAACTCCTGCCTATGATTTTTTTCCCCTTTCTTGGGATGCAGGCTTCTGATAGTTTCTGCAACTTTGACTTGAAGTAATTCCAGGCCTCCTCTGCTTTTAGATCCACAAGTTCTTCAGTCCAATCCACTTGCCTAACTAATTTCCTTAATTCTTTAAAGTTAGCCCTTTTGAAATAAAAAACCCTAGTCCCAGATGTATTTTTGTTTATCCTTCCATCTAGTTTGAACTGAATTAACTCATGATCACTCGAACCAAGGTTGTCCCCTACAACCATTTCTTCTATGAGGTCCTCACTACTCACCAAAACCAAATCTAAAATGGCATCCCCCCTTGTTGGCTCTTCAACTACTTGATGAAGAAATCCATCAGCTATCACATCCAGAAAAATCTGAGCCCTATTACTACTACTAGCACTTGTCCTCCAGTCTATATCTGGGAAGTTAAAGTCTCCCATAATCACACAATTCCCATTAGTGTTTACTTCATTAAAAACATTAAAGAGGTCTCTATCCATCTCCAAATCAGATCCCCGCGGTCTGTAGCACACCCCAAGCACTATCTCAGGGGAGGCTCTAGTAGCTTTCTTTCCCAATGTGATTTTTGCCCAGACAGACTCTGTCTTATCCATTCCATCCCTTCTTATTTCTTTACAGTTAACCTCATCATTGACATACAATGCTACTCCACCACCTTTGCCTTTATTTCTGTCTTTCCTAAACAGCACATAGCCTTCAATACCTGTACTCCAGTCATGACTACTATTCCACCATGTTTCTGTTATCCCTATAATATCCGGTTTCACTTCCTGCACCAGTAGCTCTAGTTCCTCCATTTTGTTTCCTAGGCTCCTTGCATTAGTGTACAGACAGCTTAATTTTTGCCGTTTGGCTTCACTGACATTCTTTATCTGGTTAGGCACAGACATTCTACCACCAGTATCACCTATTAGACTGGTATCTACACTACCCTTCCTCCTTATGTCCATTCTTCTGCTCATGGCTGTATCCTCTCTTACTTTGTTTTCTTCCCTCTCGGTGTTAAATTCCGGCGTGGAGATTACCTGGACATCTCCCAACCATCTCCCCCAAATTCCCAGTTTAAACCCCTCTGCCACATCTACTCCTGGGGGGAGTCTGCGCCACTGTGCACTGCATATGTGCAGAATTCATGTCCCCCGCAGATTTCTTTGTTTCCCCACAGAAAAATGACTTTCTGACAGGGAGGCAAAGGGAAGCTGCAAGAGCAGTCATGTACCACTCCTTACCTGTGCAGGTACATCATTTCAGGCACCTGGAGCAGCTGGTGGAGAGGTAAATCACCGCAGGGCTGGGGACACCCCAGCCAGTGGCTGGTGCCCAGAGCCTGGATCAGCTGCTAGACCCATCTGGGCTAGAGGCAGGAGGGGATGGGACTTCCTCTTTCCTTGCCAGGAGTGGCAGGGGCTGCCAGACCCACCCCCACAAACCTCCCCCAGCAGCAGGAAGCTCATGCCAACATTGCTCCTCAGCTGCAGGGGGAGGGGTCACTGTACTGGAAGCTGCTCCCCCATCTGCCCAACCCCTGAGCATCCCGACCTCCCATACCCAGGCACCCTCGCCAAGCCTCACCCCGTACAGCAAGAACCCACCTAGCCCTCCATACCCAAACCCCACTCCATTGAACCCGAACTCCTGCATCTGGAGCCTCCTGCACCCAGATTCCCTGCCTCCAGACCCCAAGCCTTGCACCCAGACCACCCTCCACTGTACTCAACCCCCCAGCTTGATGAGCCCCACCCCCTGCACCACCCTGAGCCCCCACATTCAGACTCCCATGCCACTGACCCCCAGCTAGCTGCACCTAGACCCCCACTGCACTAAGCCCCACTCCCCCAGCACCCAGACCCCCCTGCTGAGACCCTCACACCCAGACCCCTCCGCTGAGACCCAAACACCTTCTCCTGGAAGCCCCTGCAGAGTCCCACTGCCCCTGCACCTGGAACCTCCCCCCCAACAAGCCTCTGCATCGAGATTCCCTCACACCTAGACACCCCCCCCCACTGAGCTGCCTGCGCCCAGATTGTCTCACACAGAATCCTCTCACCCCACGCCTGGATCCCTCCCACACTGAGCCCATTCACACTTGGGATCCTGCCTGCTTGAGCCTGCCAGCCCCACTCCTGGTGCGCCTGGCGCAGAGGGGCAGGGCCCCAGGGTGTTTCTGGGGCAGGCCCAGGCCTTGTGCTGTGCCAGGGTCGGGTGCAGCCTCATCACTGAGTCCATGTCCCGGTGGAGGGGTGGGGAGGCTGCAGGGTGATCTCTCACCTTTGTGCAGCCAGTGGCCTGTACTCTCCACTGCCATGCTGGAGCCTCTGCATTTATTTACTGACAAATAAAACTTCCAGAATATTGCAGAATTTTAAAATAGCGTGCACATAATTTGTAATTTTTTGGCAGAGAATGCCCTCAGGAGTGTACACAGCTCCGTTTCTGACCAGCCCAGCGTGGCCTGTGTTTTGGGTGGTGGCTCCTATTGTTTGAGCTGTCTAGTTCCATAAAGGAACTTGATTGAATGACAGGTGACCGTTACCACCCACCAGCTTCAACCCAACCCCAAGCATAATAGGATTTATCCTCACCACACCCCTGTGAAATAAGGAACCGCTAACGCTCCCATTTCACTGCCCAGAGACTGAGGCCCAAGCTCACACAGGGAATCGTCTCTGGAGCAGGGACTTGAACCAATATCTCACAAGTCCTAGGTTAGTGCCTGTGATGGGGGTACTCCACTCACTGCAGGGATGGCACCTCCTCCTGCTCACTCCGGGGAATAGCTCATGAGCGCAGTGCCTCTTTCTGCGGTTGCATTCTCTCTCTCCACCTCTTTCTTTCTGGGTCTGCAGGTCTTTCTGACTTGGCCAGGATACCAAATGGTTTTCCTTTCTGGGACTGGAAAGCCTCTTCCCACAAACAGGCTCAGGTAGTCTTCCCATGCACTACCTCATAGTGCTGCTCCCTCAGCAGCTGGCAGGGGAACCTGGGAGCTCCGGGTTCTGGCTCAGGGACCCTCTAGCCAGCAGTCAAGGTCTGTTCCCTCTTAAAGCTCACTGCCTTTCCCCTGAGCCCTGTCCTACCTCCTGGCACTCCCCCCTCTCTGGGGTTTGCCAGCCCTGCTGCACCTCCCTGACTGTAGACTTTCCCAGCAGCCCTTTCTGCTGCCAATTTCCTGCCTTTATAGTCCCATCCCTGCCCCTTCCTCCTCAGCTGGGTTCCCTCCCTCAGTCAGGGGATTGCTTGGCCATCTGATTCCTCTCCCCTGTAGCTGGTTGGGTGAATTAGCCCCCTTAACAATCTGCGCTAACTTGCCTTTCAGGGCAAGTGTGGAGCGAACACCTTGTCCCAGTGCCCTAACCACTGGATCACGCTTCCTTTCCACATCACGGAGCCCCACCACATGTCACCCTTAGGGAATCTCTGCTCACAAGGGCTGGCAAAACCGGGAGTGCCGCAGGTCAGGGTGCTGCAGCATTGGCCCCAATGCGTGGGGAAAGGTGACAGTTCCTTCCTGCAATGTGGGCTTGCCTCAGATTTCTAAGCATCATCCTGGCTTTGCTCCAACTCCCCCGCTGACACAGCGTCACTGCAATTCCACCAGCAGAGACTTTGAGCCTTTAAATCATTTCTTCCCAGGTTGTTGCGAAAGATGAGCTGTCTTTGGGGTAAGTGCACATTGGAGCCTGACCAGTATGACAGTCGCTCTATCTTGTACCAAAAGGACCCTGGGGAGGGGGACATGTACCCATTGCTGTGACACCATTCTGACCCGATCCTTCTCCCACTGTAATCGACAGGTGTTATTCCTCAGACAGCAACGGGAGTGGGAGCAGGAACAGGCAGCGTATTGAATGGCTGTCAGACCTCAACGGCATTTCTTTTCATTACTTGCCTGCAGCCAATTCGAAGGGCCTGGTTCTGAGCGCCCACTCATTTTACTCTGATGTTACTCCATAGTGAAGTTACACCCACTTTACACTCACGTCAATGAGAGCAGTGTCATGCCCTCAGTCTGTCTTCGTGCTGGCTGAGAGAAATCCTACATCACCGCTCTGATTCTGTAATGGCCTTAGGACAGTGCTTCTCAAACTGGTCCGCTGCTTGTTCAGGGAAAGCCCCTGGCGGGCTGGGCTGGTTTGTTTACCTGTCGCATCTGCAGGTTTGGCCGATCGCTGCGCCCACTGGCCATGCTTCGCCGCTCCAGGCCAATGGGGGCTGCGGGAAGGGCGGCCAGCACGTCCCTCGGCCCGCGCCGCTTCCCGCAGCCCCCATTGGTCTGGAGCAACGAACTGTGACCAGTGGTAGCTGCGATTGGCCGAACCTGTGGACGTGGCAGGTAAACAAAGCGGCCCGGCCCGCCAGGGGCTTTCCCTGAACAAGTGATGGCCAATGTGCCCTCTAATTTTTGACAGGCCACGTGCGCAAAAAATTTCTTCTGTGCAAATTGTTGTGCTTCTGTGCAAATTTTTGTGCGTGTGGTGTTTCGTCGTGTGTGTGCGGTTTAGGATCTGTGTGCATGCACACACGCGCACAGCTTAGAGGGAACAGTGGCGGTGGCCCTAGTTTGAGAACCACTGCCTTAGGAGCAGGGCCGGCTCTAGGTTTTTTGCCACCCCAAGCAAAAAATGTTTTGGCTGCCCCTCACTCCAGCCCTGTGCTCCTCCTCCCACCAGTGCCCTCCCCCACTCGCACCCCCCCCTCCCGCCCCAGCCCTGGGCTCCCCCACACCAGTGCTGACTCAGCCTGCTCCCACCTCACCTCCAGCCGGTCTGGCGCTGGCAGGGTTGGGGCAGGGCCGCCCAGAGGATTCAGGGGGCCTGGGGTCTTCAGTGGCAGGGGGCCCCTGCTGCCGAAGTGCCGCTGAAGACTCGGCACTTCGGTGGCGGGTCCCGGGGCAGAAGGACCCCCCGCCGCGGGTCTTCGGGGCACTTCGGCAGCGGGTCCCAGGGCAGAAGGATCCCCTGCCGCGGGTCTTCGGGGCACTTCGGTGGCGGGTCCCGGGGCGGAAGGACCCCCCGCCGCAGGTCTTCGGGGCACTTCGGCAGCGGGTCCCAGGGCGGAAGGATCCCCCCCATGGGTCTTCGGGGCACTTCGGTGGCGGGTCCCGGGGCGGAAGGACCCCCCCCATGGGTCTTCGGGGCACTTCGGTGGTGGGTCCCGGGGCGGAAGGACCCCCCGCCATGGGTCTTCGGGGCACTTCGGTGGTGGGTCCCGGGGCGGAAGGACCCCCCGCCATGGGTCTTCGGGACACTTCGGTGGCGGGTCCCGGGGCGGAAGGACCCCCGCCATGGGTCTTCGGGGCACTTCGGTGGCGGGTCCCGGGGCGGAAGGACCCCCCGCCGCGGGTCTTCGGGGCACTTCGGTGGCGGGTCCCGGGGCGGAAGGACCTCCCCCATGGGTCTTCGGGACACTTCGGTGGCAGGTCCCGGGGCAGAAGGACCCCCCCCATGGGTCTTCGGGGCACTTCGGTGGTGGGTCCCGGGGCGGAAGGACCCCCCGCCATGGGTCTTCGGGGCACTTCGGTGGCGGGTTCCGGGGCGGAAGGACCCCCTGCCGCAGAATTGCTGCCAAAGACCCGGAGTGGAAGAAGCAATTTGCCCTGGGCCCCGTGAGAGTTTTCTGGGGGCCCCGGAGCGAGTGAAGGACCCCACTCCAGGGGCCCCGAAAAACTCTTATGGGGGCCCCTGTGGGGCCTGGGGCAAATTGTGCCCCCCCGGGCGGCCCTGGGTTGGGGTAAGCAGTGGGGCTCCCGGGCCGCGCCTCAGCCCAGGGTCCCTCCAGCCAGGGCTCCCGCCTCCAGGACCGGCTGGGACCCAGGAGGGCAGAGCCGGGGGACCGCCCTGGCAGGGGGCTGAGGAGCCGGGGCAGGGTAGCCCCACAGGGAGCGGAGATGCAGGCCCCACATGGCAGCGCCCTGCCCTCTATAGCCCCGCTGCTGCTGCTGCTTCTGGCCGCCTGCCACAGTCCCTGGGCGGCTTGGGCTGCTTCGCCCAGCCCCGGCTGCAGTGCTGGGGGGCGGCCGCCCTGCGGCATCTGCAAGCGATTCCATGTGCCCCAAGGGGCGGCCCCCAGCCCGAGTGTCCCCCGCTCAGAGCCTGCCCAGCCCAGCCACAAGGTGCAGCGCTGCTCCCCCGCGGCGCAAACCGCAGTGGCCCAAGGGCGCGACGCGCTGCTGCTGCCAGGGCCGGCTCTAGGCTTTTGCCACCGAAAGCAATAACAACCAACCAAACAAAAAGATGGCCAGAATGCTGCCCTTGAAAATGTGCCGCCCCAAGCACATGCTTGGTTTGCTGGTGCCTAGAGCCGGCCCTGCTTAGGAGACTCTCTGGAAACCTTGGCGCAATTCAGGGCTCCACGCGATGGCTCTGCCTCTGTAGTCAGCTTTTCTGGACCCCATGCCTAGACCTCAGTGTGTGCACAGTCAGGACAGCTGATTACACAGGAGCTGGGGAGACGGGTGTCTGGCTTCCCCAAGGCCAGCCAGAAGCCAGCTCATCATGAATCAGGAGGTGGGGTATATTCGTGACACACACACACACACACACACACACACACACACACACATGTGGTTGTAGATTCCTAGAACCCAGGACTTGGGGTGTAAAGAGTGCTGGAGATGACATTATTTGGCTCCTATCTCAGGCTCTTGGGCTCATCCTCACACAAGCTTCTGTTCTCCTGGATTCACCCTGCTGATTCCTGCCCACTCGCCCAGCAACCTCAAGTATCTGGATCACTTTATAAATCTGCCTTGTTAGTTGAGTCAGGGCCAGATTGCAGCTAAAAATCAGGGGCAGGACCCTTTTCCATGTTTTTCTGGCTCAGGGACAATCCTAGTTGTGCTGTATTAAGATGCTGTTTGCATTAGTACCCTTCATTAATCCTTTTTACTGCAGCCTTGACCCCTGGGAATTGCACTGTGCATTTTTCTTCAGCAGCAGCTGCCACAAGGTGAGGTGGTGCCAAGGAATAAAAGAAATCACACAGTTCCTTTTCCGAGGGTGATAGCTCTCTGCCCTGCACAGGGCAGTGTTAAACAGCCATCCCACAGCAGTGCAGGAGATCTAGGGACCCGGCCAACGCTGCCTCCTTCCCGGCTTTGGAAGAACACATGGGTTGCATCTGGATAGCTTATACCACGCCCAGTCCTGTCTAACCACTCCTGAGCCCCAGTCTGCGTCTTCAGCTGCGCTGGATTCGCACTTCAGGCTGCGAGGGCTGTTTTGAAAGTGAATTTGTAAAGCCGTTAACTTGATTTAAACAGTTTAACCACAGAAATAGCCAGTGGTGGACGCCAGCTGCCAGAACTGACAGCGCGGTCCCTTTTCTTTTAGCGTCAGGCCCAACTCAGCCAAGGTCCACATCCTTTAATGCTAGGGCCATGGTTGAGCCAGTGACATTACTAATTATTATTATTTGTGTATAATAGTGCGTAGAGGCCCCCAGTGAAACCAGAGCACCATTGTCCTAGGCATTGTGTAAACACAGCGAGAGGCAGTCTTTGCCCTGGGAAGCCTCCAATCCAAAGAGACAAGGCAGACAAAAGGCAGGAGGAAGGGATACAAACAGAAGAGAAGGGTCTGAGGCTCGGAGAGGTTGTGTCTCTTGCCCAAAGGCACAAGGGAGTTTGCAGATGAGGCCAGACAGAGCCCAGTTCTCCAGAATCCCTGTCCAGTGCCTTAACCACAATGAGGGCTACCTAAATCCCATGTGACAGCTGGAAGAAAGTATAAAAGAGAGACAGTGACATCATCACTAGGCCTCTCTCCTCCCCCAGAAGACACAGACTTTGAACTGGGGAGGTTAGTCTCAGGCTGAGAAGGAAATTCCATCTGTGTAATAAGAACTGTAAACTGCCTGAAACATCCAGTGGGGGTGAGAAACTGCTTGATTCAAATCTTTATTAGTCTTTAGAATTTAGACTGTGATTTTATTTTTATTTCTCATGTAACCAACTTTGATCTTTATGGCTGCCACTTAAAATCACTCTCTCTCTCTCTGTCTCTCTCTCTCTCTGGGGTTAATAAATCTGTTTTATCGAAAACAGTGTGTTTTTGGTTGAAGTGCTTGGAGAATCTCAGCTCCGGTTAACAAGAGCTATTGCATGTCCACTACCCTTTGTTGGGGTGGCGAACTAATTAATGGGCTTGCACTGTCCAAGGAAGTCGGTATATTTCTGGGGTGCAAGGCTGTGGGCTGGTAGGATTTGCTGGTATCTCTCTCTGTATAATTCATGAGTGGCTTAGAGCACCTGGATACAATTTAGCTGGGTATGCGTCTCCACATACTGATGGCTGAGTGATCACAGCGCCTGGAGGGGTTTGCTGCTTGCCACTGGCAAAGCATTGTGAGAGACAGCCCAGGCTGGAGAGTTAAGGGGGCATAACAGTCTCACAGTTTCAGAGTGTACCCCAGGGATCCCGTCACAATTACCCACATCAGGTCTGATTTCAGTGACAGCTTTGCTTGCATACAGGATTGGGCCTTTAAAGTAACTTTGTTTTTAATTTAATCCTTCTGATCCCTTTTAAGTGCACATATGAGTCAACAGTGTAACACTGTTGCAAAAAATGCAAACATCATTCTGGGCTGTATCAGCAGGAGTGTTGTAAGCAAGACACGAGAAGTAATTCTTCCGTTCTACTCCACACTGATGCGGCCTCAGCTGGAGTATTGTTTCCAGTTCTGGGTGCCACATTTCAGGACAGATGTAGACAAATTGGAGAAAGTCCAGAGAAGAGCAACAAAAATGATGAAAGGTCTAGAAAACATGACCGATGAGGAACAATTGAAAAAACTGGGTGTGTTTAGTCTGGAGAAGAGAAGACAGAGGGCACACGATAACCGCTTTCAAGTACTGTACATAAACGTAGTTACAAGAAGGAGGGTGAAAAATTGTTCATGTTAACCTTTGAGGATAGGACAAGAAGCAATGGGCTTAAATTGCAGCAAGGGAGGTTTAGGTTGGATATTAGGAAAAACTTCCTGTCAGGTGGTTAAGCACTGGAATAAATTGCCTAGGGAAGCTGTGGAATCTCTGTCATTGAAGGCTTTTAAGAACAGGTTAGACAAACACCTGTCAGGGATGGTTTGTTATTACATAGTCCTGCCTTGACTGCAGGGCACTGGACTAGACGACTGATTGAGGTCCCTTCCAGTCCTGCACTTCTATGATTTCTTCCATTAAGGCTTTAAAAACTGTTCTTGCCAGAGCCCCGCAGCAAACTCATACCGGAACCTATTGTACTCAGGCTCCGTCTACACTACAAGCTAGAGGCGTGAGTTCCCTGCTCAAGTTCACATACTCAAGCCAACTCTCACCAAGCTAGTGCATGTATGACTAGTAATATCACCACAGTAGCACAGGCAGCAGCAGCGGCACAGCTGAGCCGTGACGAGTACAAACCTGCCTGAAACCCATTGGTACATACTCAGCGTGGCTCAGCTGCCACCCCCAGGCTACCATGGCTACACCACTATTTAGACCAGTGCCCTTCGTTCATGGTATAGACGTAGCTTTACATAACATGGTGATGGGTAACCTTATTAAAAAAAACAAACTAGATTGATTTGAATTGTTGTGTGTCCATTTGTGCTAGACTGTTATCCTAGGAAAGGCCCTAAGAGTCCACTGTTCCCTCTAAGCTGTGTGCGTACACAGATCCTAAACACCGCACACACGGCAAAACACCACGTGCACAAAAATTTGCACAGAAGAAATTTTTTGCACACACAGCCTGTCAAAAATTAGAGGGAACATTGCCTAAGATCTGCATTTGGTCAGGTTAAAGCATAACATCACCTCCCAAACAAATACAGATGTTATTACCCTTAAGTGTATTGCCCTAATTGGTGAGTTTATTATATTCCATTAAAGCCCACGGACACAAGCAGCAAGGATGAGCAAGTGGTGATTGGGAGCGTTACACATTTAACGTGAATGTGAAAAGCTGACAGACGCACAGAGATGTGTCCACGTGTTTGCTGTTGGTGGGACACCCTCAACTGACCTGCCAAAGGGGGAACTATCTCTGCCAGCTTATTCTAGCCAGGAGGAATCATCAGGTGGCTGAGGCTGCCCAGGAAAGGATCTGGAGGAACAGAAAATGGAGACGGGAGCAGCAGGGCTGAATTCGGGGCTGTTTGCAAATTGACATGATTTACACTGTTTGAAATAAAATGAGCACAGAGGTTTAACTCTACAGCAAGTGGGGGTCAGGGGAAAGGAAGCTATTTTCATCAGTTAACTGTGTTCAGTAAAAGACTTGAATGCATAGAAATACAGCCACGACCAACGGTGCTGATGTCATACGTGGTGAGCGTCCTCAGGAACACAAGCACCGAGCACGAAACTCTGCAGAGAACGAGTTAAACGCAGAGGGTGGGACCCTGTGCAGCGGCTGCACCCAGCCAGCTGTTCAGGGAATTGCGTGGGTAAAAACGCTCCCCTTGGTTTAGCTGGGCAGTCAGACCTTTGAGAGGTTCCTCGCGTGGTCAAGCAGCTGCACAAAGGCAAGGTTAATGTGCACTGTGCAAGACCATGCAGTCCTGGGGGAGCGGTGTTGCACTAGCGGGAGCCTGGAGAAAAGCCCACGGGCTTGAGGCAGGAAGAGCTCCACGTGTGTTAAGCAGACAGAGGCCGAGAGCGGCGAACGCATGGCAGCACAGGCTGTACAAACCCACCCAGAACACTCAGGTAGCTAGCTCATGTCGCCATGGCGTTCCTGCTTTGGGACCCGAGCTAGCTAGATTAAAGCTACCTGGGTATGGCTACGACGCTGCAACCACACCCTGTGACTGCAACGCAACCAGACCTGTCACAGTTTAGGGCACCTGCATCTGTAGTTACCCTCCATGGTCCAGCGACTGAACTCACTCTCAGATCGCAGCTCCCGAGCCATCACCTCTCTTGGGCAGAGACCTGCACCTCTCTGCCCGCTGACCAGTCCCTGCCTACCCTGCGTTACTTCCAGCAAGTCAGATGACCTGAACGGCCAGCGTCTGTGCTTTGCAGAGGCTATGAACAGTGTAATTGCCCACAGTTATAAGTTAGCGCACAGCTCTTTCTAAATGTAACCTTTCTGCCAGGTGGGGCCAGCAGCAACAAGGGGGGGGCTTAGTATCTAGGGGTTCCTTTTCAACAATACATCCCAAAACCAGCTCGAGCCCCCCCACAGTGATCTGGGACAATTACACACCACCCGCTGGGCGCCTCTAAGAGGCAGTACTTCCCCTCTCGCAAGCACAGTCTGAGTGGAGCAAAACCTTTTCATAAAAGGAGGGTATTAACTCAGCATTAATTTGGGAAAACACCACAACTAGGGTTCAGAAACACAAACCATGAGCAAAAGACCCACCCCCAAGTAAGTTGGGCAGTGTCCTTTTCCCCTCAGTCCAACAACCCAAAAGTCCCTTTAACATGCCCATCCCTTCTTTGTACCCCACTCACAGTTGCTGTCCTGGGCCAGTGCAGCCCCCGAGTTCAGAGGTTCATCCGCATAATTCACCTCCCACCTTGTGTGGAGGGGTGGGGTAAGGAGGCACCTTACATGCTGCACTACTTGGGCACTTGCTTGTTGCCCCAACGGCCAATTGCCACACCTCTGCAGGGCTCTGCAGGCTGCTGGCCACGCCTCTCTGCCATCTGGCTGTTTGCCATGCCTCACCACCAGCTGGGCCGCTTGCTGTGCCTTGCTGCCAGCTGCCCTGCTGGCCACGCCTCTCTGCCAGCCACCTAGCTGGCCGCTTGCTGCACTTCTCCACCAGCTTCCAGGCTGGCCATGTGCCAAGATGTCTTCACGGGCCCCACCCCCAACAACAAAATACATCCCTCAGTGATTTCAGCTGTTAGTGGGGGACCCGCACTGCTGTGCACATTGGGCAGTCCCTTGCAACAGAGACACTGTCCCAAAGTAAGTCTAATACTTAGACGTATGTATCAGTGATTTCAGCTCTGCAGCATGTAACAAGACTCTCAATTAGCTCTTTTATTATACCATGGAAAGAGAAAGGATCAAACCACATAACCTAGTACAACTATCTGTCTCCTCTCTCAACTCATTGGGCTTTGGAACCCATGTTCCCCGCCTAGCAAGTGTGGTTAAGTTGAGGGTGAGTCCCTCCATTGGGGTATGTCAGGTACAGTTCTGCTGCCCTCGGTTCACACAACAAGGATAACAACCCTTTATTAGTCCTGCCCCAGTAACAAGGAGCCAGGGAGTCCAACACCAGCCACAAATGATCATTTGGGCAAGCAATCCCATCATGCTGAGCACCTAGACAGGGTGGGTGTGTCCATGCAAATGAGATCAGCTTCAGAAGTCTTTTTCCACAGCTCACCACTAGATGTCAGGGGAGAGCTTATTCAGACTCCGCTTACATAAGCAAGCACATTTATTCTTAAGAGGAAAGCATTACAGAGAAAACATTAAAAACAATAAACGAACCTACACACATGCTAACAAGCTTACTAGAGATCACTGCAACTCCAACAAGGGGTCTTGTAGGTGCCAGTCCTTCAAATCCCACTATGGAGATTTTCCGTGGTTACCAGTTCATAATAGCTTTTGCTCAAAACAAGCATCCCCATAAATACTTCAGCCTTTCCTTTGTACAGCTTGGTCCTTTGACCGTGCCTTCATGAAACAGGTGATCAGCAGACAAAGAGCCCACTCCTAAGTGTATAACGTCAAAAGGTTGGGTTTCAGCATAGCTAGATGGGGATAAATTTGTGTTCACCTTCCCCTTGAGATTCCCACTTAACTTTGTTTGTCCCATTGTTCAATATAGTCCTTTGAAGCTAAGAACACTCCCCAAGGTTTACATTGGCCATGTCTCCCCGTAGAGACATTAATACAATCCCACAATAATACATAATGTTTGCATTTTTAATACAATGGACTCCAAAGATACTGAAACTTAATTTAATAAGGTTTTTTTCAAGGATATTGCAGGAAATTGCCCTGTTAAAATACCTTCATAGAGCTTCCTGGTGACAGAATAGTGGTGCTTTCACTGAGGTTACTGCTAAATGAAATCACTCTCCCATGGGCAGTTTGTGTCCACCTCTATTCCAGGTAAATAGGACTTGGGCACATGTTGTAAGCAAATATCGCACTAGGAACAGGGGCGGCTCTAGGAATCTGGCTACCCCAAGCAGGGCGGCAGGCGGCTCCGGCGGACCTTCCGCAGTCATGCCTGCGGGAGGTCCTCCGGAGCCACGGGACCAGCGGACCCTCTGCAGTCATGCGTGCAGGAGGTCCGCTGGTCCCGCGGCGCTGGTGGACCTCCCGCAGGCATGACTGCGGAAGGTCCGCCGGAGCCGCCTGCCGCCCTGCCGGCAAAATGCCGCCCCAAGTGCGCGCTTGGCGCGCTGGGGTCTGGAGCCGGCCCTGACTAGGAAATACCTTGACTGTGCATCACCAATTTCTTCTCCAATAGGAAACTGAACGGCTACAAGGATCCAGCGTCTGCTGCAGCTCAGCAAAAGGGGCAAAAATACAAACCACATTTAAAAACCCAAACAAATTAAAATGGCATCTTAGGATTCCCGCTCCTTTTTGGTGAGCACGACAGGATCATCTGGCTACTTGTTAACAGCCTCCTGCTGGAGATTAGACAGAGTAGGAGAGGATGTATTTTACCACCTGGAGGCAGCTTTTGCAGCATATTGTTGACTGACACAGACAGTCCCTCTGGCCCATTTGAGACCAGTATTGTCACAGACTGTGTCATGGCAGTGAGCGGTGGAGAGTGAAAAAGGGACTGATGATAAGACCAGTGATATTTCATTCCTAAGGATCTCAGGAAGGCAACATACTGTACAATTGCCGTCTGTCTTCCAATATTCAAAATAGGCCAACTCCTTGGCCCCGACTAAGTGTCGTTTGTGCCACTCCAATGCCAACTGATCCCATTTTAGGGTGACCAGATAGCAAGTGTGAAAAATCGGGACGGGGGGTGGGGGGTAATAGGTGCCTGTATAAGGAAAAGCTCCAAATATCGGGACTGTCCCTATAAAATTGGGACATCTGGTCACCCTATCCCATTTCCACCCCCACTCCTCACCCAGGGAAGCGTTGTGGATGGGAGAGGGCAGGGCTCGAGCGTTGTTATGCTGGGGTCATTTCAACACCGTTCAAGATAATGGTGTTACAGTCTCATATCACGTTTACAGCAGTGTAACAGGATTGTTACTGAAACACGTCCCCTTTCAGAACATAAATCAGCAGCTATGACGCTACACTCACAAACATTCACAAGCGAGAGGCGATTCTTGACACTCATAAGCATGCTAAAGGCATTGGCTGGTTAGATTTGTTTCTAAGGGAGCCTGACGTAAGCAGTGCAGGGCCTAGCCTTGATTTTAGTGCATACGGCTCAACCTAAGTGTGGCAGGATCTGGCCCTATATGGAATAATACTAAAAGAATTGCTTTGCTTATCTGCTCATAGCATTAACACTGAGGCTAGGCTGATCTTCAGAAAAAATTTAGCCTCCGGTGGGAAAAAAAAGGGCAGTTTTCTTAACCTTGCAAATGTCTAGTTATTCAAGAGGCTTGTTGATTCATGCTAGAGATTTAACGGGGCACTAATGTTTCCTCCAATTGCCAGCAATCACACGGGAATAGCTCTTCAAACAGATGGGGGATTTTCTATAGGTCAGCTACTGCTGGGCATGAATACATTGTGGCTGGAAATTAAAACACGGTTTCTAACCATCAGAGGAGAGAGGGTCTGGGACAGCCTCCCAGCAGCAGTTTGAAGATGGAGCTGGATATATGTATGAAAAATGGGGTTATATGACGGGGTAGCCTGTGATAGCAGGGGATGGACTTCATGACCCAGGAGGTCATTGCCTGTTCTACATCCCTAAGTTCTCCCTCTTTCAGCTCAGAAGAAATTGTTTATCCCCAGAAAGTTAAAGCACCCCAGAAAAATGGGCTTGGAATGAAAATGTCTCCTCATTAATGATCGTTTTGTGGGCCCCATAATGGGGTAGGTGCTGCTGTTTTGTATTATAGTAACACTTAGGGAAGCAGGTAGTGTAGCCAGCTTTCCATTTTTTCATAACCGAACCTTACAGGCCCTCGTCACTGATTCCCCCTCTCCTGGGACTCATCTGCCACCTGAAGAGCCAGGTGGGAGGAGCTGACATGGAGCCTGCCTGCCAGCGAGGTGTGTCTGTCCCTGGAGTGAGGGGCTGGAGAAAGCCAGGGCACTGTCAGGATCCCTCCTCCTCCAGCTGCAGCTGCTCTTCCCGCCCTCCCAGTGGAAGAGGCCAATTGTGGTTACTTCGGTAACTGGACTTTTGGGGTCCAGTAAGCAGTGCTGACAGGACACTGCACAGGTCCCCTTTTGAGTGGACTTTCTAGTTGAAAACCGGACACCTGGCAACCCTGGAACTGGCTGAGCATGCTCGGTGCTGTACGGCTATATAGCAACAGGTCACCCCTGCTTGATGGGTACGTCTATACTGCAAAAACACCCCAAACAAAACCTGCAGCAGCAAGACTCAGAGCCCAGGTCAACTGACTTGGGTTTGCACTACAGGGCTAAAAACAGCAGTGTAAACGTTCCCACTCAGGCTGGGGCCAGGCTCTGAGACCCTCCCTGCGGCTGGGTTTGAAAGACAGGGCTCTAGCCCGAGTGGGAACGCCTACATTGCTATTTTTGGCTTCGTAGCATGAGCCCCGTGAGCCAGAGTCAGTTGACACAGGCGCTGAGACTCGCTGAGATGGGGCTGTTGTTTTTTTGCACTGTACACACACCGTATGTGGACAAGTCAGTGACAAGCAGTAGTATTATCCCCATGCTGCAGATGGGAAATGCAGGGAGTAAGTGGGTTGCCCAAGGTCACACAGGAAGTCGGTGACCCAGCCAGGAATTAAATCCAGGGCTCTTGAGTCCCCCTGCTGTGCCTCAACCACTCAACCACCCCAGCTTACTCACAATAATAGCTACCGAGGCACTCCTGCAGTGCTGTGTTACTGTGTTCCTGAAGTCCCTATGGGCTGTGAAGTGCAGACCCACAACACACTCAGATACTCACCAGGAGCACTGCGGGGAGATAGCCAAGCACACTTTCCTGCTTCTGCCCAAACTCTTGAATACTTCCAATACTTCGGTTCTCAGCAAGCCACGCGCTGCCCCCCCAGTGCTGTCTCATCCTGGAGACTTCAGCACATTGGAACTCCTCCTCCTGCACAGCACGGGGATCTCGCACACGGAGTGTCTCCTCGGCATCCATTCTCAGTGGTATGCAGGCGCTGTCCCGACCGACCACCCACAGACAGGCAGCCTGGCTGCTTGTGGGGATGGGAGAGGAGGTGAGCTCATACAAAGCCTGTTC
Organism: Mauremys reevesii; assembly: GCF_016161935.1. Lineage (NCBI taxonomy): Eukaryota > Metazoa > Chordata > Testudines > Geoemydidae > Mauremys > Mauremys reevesii. Next base: position 278,591,360 of record NC_052624.1, read on the forward strand.
AGACAGACCACCAACGAAAGAACGCAGATTTATGGAAGCCAAAAACTTGCAACCTTTATTCACCCTTATATAAGGCTGAGCCCTGCTGCTGCTGAAATCAATGGATTTTTGGCCATTGATTTCAATGAGAGCGCAGATCTGTCCCAAAGTGCCAGCTCTCCCAGGACCTCAGCGCTCTGCAGCATTCCCATGAGGGAGGTGTGATTGTCATCTCCATTTACGGACAGAGAAACTGAGGCACAGAACGGTTACGTGACTGGCCTAAGAGCTGGGATTAAGTGTCAAGATTCTGGACCAGAGCACAGGAGTCTTGATTCCCTACCTCCTTGTGCTAACCACTAGTCCCTACTATCCTCAGGGCCCCTATTTTACAAGCTAAATTCATGCCACTTCTCCCCGCGGTAAGCCCCAGTCACTGAATGGATTTCAATGAAATGCAGGTTCCAGGTGGCACAACCCCAGGGCAGCAGGTCTGCATCTCTGCTTGGTGCGGGGGGCGTCCTGAAGGACGTGGGTCTGCACCTTCCATTTCTCTTCACTGTACTATTGTCTCTCCTCTTTCGGCTACACTGCAAGCATGAAGCCAAAGCCCCATGGCAGCAGGGCTGCAGAGACGCACTCCTGCACAGGAAGTTGGCTTGGGTCTCATGCCTTTGGGAGCGCCAGGGGGCAGCAGGACAGAGCTACACCCATTCCCACACTGAGTTGTGTGGAACATCCTCCTAGCTGGCTCACTCTTCTGTTGCCATTAGCCTCCCATAGTCCTTGCCCTCAGGAACGACTGTTGATTGCTGCTGTGCCTAACCGCTGAGCAACAGAGCAAAGGTGTAGAGGGTGGAGATGGGGATTTATAGCCCTCACACCTCTGCCCACCGGGGGTGTGTGTGGAAGCAGTTTAGGCCACTGCATCATGGGAGGACAATGCAATTCTTCACTATGAGGCAGCTGGCAGTGAAGCTAGGACTGGTTTACACAGAGGAGTGTTTCTCTAGCCTGAGCTGTCCTGCCAGTGCGATTGCTGTCCGCATAGCCCAGTGATTCCCTCCATCACCTGTGGGATAGGCACAGTAAAACTGCCACAGCCACTAAGGCAGGGAGAAACCGGAAGCCAAATCCGAACCTTCAGGGGAAACTCCCTTCTCGAGGGCATGTAGCATGATCAGCACCTCCTATTGGTGCTGGAGAAGGTAGTGGCTGACCAGCCAGAATCTCTATATTAGGTTCCAATACTTTAAAGTGCTGAGCTCCTCTGTGCTGGGCTCCGGCCAGATGTATCTTGCTGGAGACACTCAGCACCTCTCAGGATCAGGCCCTCGAGGGAGGATCACAAGTACAAAAATCCAACGGATTTGGACATGGAGGAAACATGGAGAATTATCTTTATTGCATTCCGTTTGGACATACAACACGCCGCCGTTCACACTCTACTGCATTCAGGCAGCCCAGAGGGGACCCACGTCACGGCAATCACTGGTCCTGGGGAGCTGGGAGCAAACAGGCTAGATCCTGCACACATCCTGGCCGTTCACCAGCAGATGGATGGGCTGCACATCCCTCTTCTCCTCCTCATGGTGCATGGACAATTCCCTCTCGAACAGCGCTCTGTCCATCCGCCCTTTCAAGGAGTAATAGCGGAGAGCCACACTGTGCCAGTCTACTGCCTCCTCTATGTGCAGCGGCCCTGCTGGCAGAGGGCTTCGGATGTGCCCACCTAAGGACAGAACAAGAGATGGCTAAGAGGGCAAGAGGAGAAAGTCACCCATCCATGCACCAAGGCTCCTTTTTTTGGAGTCCCCCTAACAGGCGGAGTTGGTTCAGTGTAAGTGTCAGCCCTCATAGCGCTCTCCTGGATGAAATCAGAGCTGCTCAAGTGTTTCTAATTATATTGCCTCCTGGTGGCTGGAGGACTACAAAGAGTCTATCTCACAATACTGCGGTAAAGATAATGGGACTTCCCATTTTGTTCAGGTGGTGGAGGTCTGCTTTTGGAGCAAAGATCTAGAGTTCAGTCCTGGGGCTGTGCAGATTAGTTGGCAACAGTGGTGTCTGCATGTGTTTGTTTATGGACCCTCACAAACTCAGTGTCTTAAAATATATTGTCTGATATTATTTGAAGCTGCTGAGATTACTGAGTTCTTAAACTCTTAGGGTCTTGTGATTAAGGAAAGAAATTTATATAAATTACTAAATTACCCAATGAAATATGTTACTCAGGGTTAATTGTATGATGTGTTGTATTATATATTTGATATTAATTTTCTGTAGTTAATGTAATGATTGCATCTGATTTAATGGGATTGCTTACGGAAAAGATTCTGCCTTCAGATGTGCACTTGAAGCTCCTATTGAGGGAGCAGTGGTTTGGTAAATGGAGATAGAGCCTCTCACCACTAGTTTATGAGTTCAACTCCAGTCTGTATCAGACTGAAAGCTGTCAGTGGCTATGCAAATTAAGTTGGTCTCAGTCCAGTCTGGTGAGGCGGAGGCAGCAACTCATAGGAAACAAATATGAATCAAGAATAAATGTGTCTCTGATCTTCCTCTGTGAAACATGCTCTTGCTGCAATGCAGAATCCATCCCGTCCCACCTCTGTCTCTGTGATAGAGCAGGCTCAGAATGGCCCTGCAGCCGAGGTAGGAGGCACTCTCTCATGCTGAACCCATTCCCGGTGAGTGTACAGTGAGAGAGGCAGAAGGGAGTGAGGGAAACACCCCATTCTCTACTCTTCTATCACTAAGGCAATGCAAGAGGAGGAGGCTTCCTTTCACCAAAGATGTGCCCCTTCCACCCCCACCCGAAAATTCATTCTGAATGTGCCATGGAATTCCATCGTGTTTATCCGATTTGCCAATACTGTATCTGGTTTCCTCTCTTCAAACTCACAGGGTCGGCCTAACCTACTGAAAAGAAACCTCCCTTCCAGCCGCCTCCAATAGCACTGTAAGTTCCAAGCCAAGCTAGATAACAGGGGAGGGGGAGGAGGAACCTTTGTGGAGAGTTGTGTTAGTGAAACGTTGTGTTACATTGATGTACAGTTTGGCCTCTCCAGACAAAACATAAGCAGCAGTGGCTGAAGCCCCCTCCCTCCCACTGCTTTGAAAACTGACTCCTAAGTGTCTGAACCAACAGCATTAAAGCAAAGACAGGCAGAGTAATGACTCCATCCTTAGTGCGCTCGGTTGTGCCTAGATATGGTAGCACATGCAGAAGTTCATTCTGCAGAGCACCTTTTAGCCACAATATTTCCCAAAATGGATAATACTCTTAGGAAGTGGAACAACAAAGGACAGCAAAGGGGGACAAAAAATTCAGATGTGTAGATAAGGGGGGAAGAGAGACTCTTCCAGCTACATGAACCAATACGGAGAATCAGTGTGATGGAGAGATATAGGAAGGCAATTGCAGGATACAGGAAGACAAGAGCCTCAGCGGAAAAGGCTATTTGCACCAACGGTACTGACTCCGTACAGATATAACAGAAGTGAGACATATGGCAACAGCCCAACCACACAGTCTGAGGATCCCAGCAGTACAGAGAAAAAACAACAGGTACATTAAAGATCAACTGTTCAGCTTTCCTAGAGAAAGATCTAGAATCAAGGAGATGGAAAACCCCCATTAGGGAGTCTAAATCGTCCAGTGGAGGATTGTTCCCTGCATTTTGTATCCTCCAGCAATGGGGTCTTCTTTCCATTCCATTAGCAATCAGCTAGGACCCATTCCCCTGATATTCATCCTATGTTTTCCTTTGCTCAGTGTCAGAGGTGCACCCTACTGGGGCACCCTATGTAATTAGGTCCCCTTCTGGCCGTCTATTGTGGATTTCCAGCATATGGCTCAGCAAAGGGTCAGTACCTTCTGGTGATACTTGTGTCATCCTCTTGGCAGCAACCCTAATCCAACCCATGGACGTGTGAGCCAGCATGTTGATGGATCGTGTGTCGGAAGTGCTGTCCAGGTCTTCCTCTTCGTTTATCAGGTCTCTGCGTTCAGTGGAGCACAGCTTACCTTGGAGGAGCACAGAAGCTCAGATGAGTAGGATTGTGTACAAACATGATCTTAACCTCTACAATGAGGACTTATCTTCACTTTTCCCCATGCTTGTCTTATTATTCTGTTTTTGACACAATTGTGCTAGCTGGTACGTGAGATACATATAGTTTATACCAATAAATGCCCCCTCCCATCTTCACACAGGAAATTAGTGACAGACAACCCTTGAACATATCATAGGTTCAGGTAAGAGTCCCAGAGTTTGGATGTTCATTCAAGGCTTACATGAGTCTTCTGAGTGTGGACCTCTCCAAAGACTAGGGTCTTCAATGAGATTTCTGTGCTGCTTGGTTTAGATGAGATTGGAAATATCTCAGCAATGGCAGGGCCTCAGGTCAATTTGGGCAGAGGGTTGTTCAAGTTATCTTGAGAAATATTAATTATTGGATCTAAATAGTTATTGCTGATTGTTTTCAACTTATTTTTTCACTGTATGTCCCTAGCTGCAGTGTTGGAAAGGATTGCTCAGTGGTTTGAGCATTGGTCTGCTAAACCCAGGGTTGTGAGTTCAATCCTTAAAGGTGCCATTTGGGGATTTAGTTGAGGTTGGTTCCTCTTTGAGCAGGGGGTTGGACTAGATGACCTCCTGAAGTCCCTTTCAACCCTAATAATCTATCATATTGGAAAATTGCCAGTACTCAGGAGTGGAATGATTGGTTTACCCCCTCCTTGACCCCAAAATAGAAAAACATTATTCATCTTTAACTTTTGGCCTTGAAAAAGAGTCAGATAACATCTGAGGATTACCGTGATCATTGGACAACATTTTCACACCATGGTGCCTACAGTTCAGCTCGTGAATATGCATTTAGATGCATTTTATTTGGGTGTCCAAATGTGGATTTTTAGGAGGCCACCGTTAGGGACCCAAGTTTGTAAATTTCATAGAGCTTCTTGGGAAATGCCCCCTCAGAAAAAAAATTGTTTTGGATGAAATTTAAAGAAAAAACAATTTTTGTCAGTGTGTTGGGTTGGTTGGATTTTTTTTGTTTGTTAAAACCCCTCAATGCTTACACTTTTTCAAAAAATGAAAGTTTTCAGGCAGGCAGGGAAAAATAGTTGGTTTTACTGAAAACTTTCCTCTGACTTGAAATTTTTTGGTTTTCAGTTACCAAATCCCTCGATTTTTTTTCAAGTTTGGGGATTTTGGCTTTTCATTAAAAACACTGTTTTTTTTTTTGTCAAAATTTTTGTTTTGCTTTGAGCAGGGAATTGGACTAGATGACCTCCTGAGGTCTTTTCCAACTCTAATAGTCTATGATTCTATGATTTATCATGGAAATTTCCAGTTTGACAAAAAAGCCAGTTTTAATTAAAAAGTAAAAAAATTGTCCAACATCTTTCCCAATTTAGCATGCCCTGTGCTAAGCCCCTGAAGTAAGAGCTGACAAATGCATAGTAAATAACACATTCACTGATTTTAGCCTCCTTTTCCATTTGCATGTTGTCCACTAGCGGCTTACAATTTTCTTGAATTTAATCATTATTGGATATTATTTTTCAATTCGTTTTGGTGAATAATTCTTGGCCTGCAGCAGTTTGATATCTGGTTAGTTTAGATAGGTCACAGCAGTGCTTCTGATCTCTGGCAGGATGAGTGTAACACATAGCATTGTGGTTGCAAAATTCACTCTCCAAAAATACTTTCTCATATTCACTTAACATTTGTTGTTCACACCAACTTTCCCACCATGAATACGCTCTCTGGGTACACTCACTCAATTTGAACATAGTGAGCAAGTGAACACAGAGAAGTTAGATTTTCATCTGAGCAGAATATTTTTTTCAGATGTTTGCTCCTCTCTGTAGGACACTGTTCCTCTGCCAGCCCTGAGGTACTATGTGTTGAGCCACATTTCTGAAACCAGACAACTGGGAAAAACATGGAAGGGAATGCAATCCATAATTCGCTGGAAAATCACAACTTCAAATGCCAAGAGGGTCTGAAATGACTGAGAACGGGGGCCAATGCCAGGAAACGGCCCTGACACAGACCTATTTATAGTAGGTCTGCCTAGGGTAAAATCTAGTCCATTGACTTCACTTCTCAGGATCAGGCCCACAGTCTCCTGGGATTACATTTCTCATAGAAGCACAGAAATTGGAGATGGGGAAGATTTATTAGCTCATCTTGTCCACATATCCCTGCCGGAGCAGTGCAGGATTGTCTCTTAACAGTTCAGTTTCAAGTGCCTAGGCCAGTTTAGATTTTAATGTCTCAAGCAATAGAACTTCTTACTGCAAAACAATTCCACAGCCTACATGTTCTTTTTCTAAGGCTTTTTTGTTTGTATTTACTATTGGTGTTAGTTTCTTAGTTCTGTCCTACAGTGGCATCATGAGGAAAAAAAGGGGAAGAGTCCAATGTAGCCTTAGAAATCAGTTTAATCTGTTCTATGACACTATTATGCATTAATCCTAATTGTATGGTTATTGCACGTGCCACTACAGGGCAGAGTTAACGTTGTCTGGGTGCCTTAACTGTGCATTGGCGTCCCTTAACATGACTGGATTTCTTTTAAATTTAAGCTTAACTGAATTTTCTGGATTGGTAATGCTTGGTTTTGGGATAATTACAACATCCCTGTAATTACCCTTAAATTACTAACATGCTCAACCTTAACTCCAATTGGATATCCTTTTTATCTGGGATTACAGTTATATATCCTGTATCCAGAGCTTCTTGGGAAATAAAATACTATTATGTTGATTAGCTACTTGGTTAAATGATGCATGCTTGGTTCTGGTTTGGGGACAAGGGGGAGCTGCACTGTCCATGTAACATTCATGTAGGAAAGGGCTATGTATATGAAAAACCCACCACTGCAATTACACCATGTTTTCTGAAACATTCCCAATGCAATGAGTGTCAGTGGAATAAAAATGTATAACCCCCCAACCCTTTAGTTTAAAATAAATTAAAACTGATCTCTCTGGAGATGTAATACAGCAGCCTCAGGTCATGTGAGGGCACTTATACCCCATTCTCTTGTATGTCTGTGAGAAGGAATGGAGCAGTGTCTCTTTAAGAGGACATACATCAGAAAACTCTTAGGCTCCAGGTTTCATCCTCCTTTCCTGGAAAGTAACAGTTTCCATTAGACTTGGAGACATTCTTCCTGCACTTACCCTACCACCCATCTAGCCACACTGATGTCCAGGGCAGGGGTGTCATTTCCGAAAAAACTGGGGGTGGAAGGCAAAGTTGTGTCAGCATATAGAACATTATATGTGATAATATGGGTTGGGGGAGTGGAGCAGATAGACCTGTGAATTTGGGAGGAGAGGAAAACCAAGGTCTGAGGGACTAACTGCCCACCTTGCCGCCTAGCAAATGATACGCCTGGACCAGGAGTTGCCTGGGTCTAACAGAGAGCCATCTATCTTCATTGGCAAGATATTTTCGTTGGAGGCGATCATTGCCTATGTACCCAAAACCTCTATATTGCACACTACTAACCCAGATTTAGGTGTAGATGAGTGGAAAGTGCTTTGATGCGTTGCTTGGAATGTAGTACAATGGTATAAAATTACTATGCACTGTGGTAACATGCATAATATTGTGAGCTGGATCAGAAATATCAAGGTTCTGTGGCCTCCAGACTAGATGTCCACTGTTGGGTCACCTGGAGGGTATTTGGTCTGTAATAAACTGGTTGGAAATTTTCTGATGGAATCTTTTTCTGTTGGAAAATATCGATTCATTGAAAGTGAAACATTTCATTGTAAACGTGTCAATTTTGATGCAGTTTAGTTTTGGGGAAGAGAAAAGAAACGATTTGGATTTAGGTTGAAACATTCCATTTTGACACTGCTTAATGGAATGTTTGCAGTTTTTGTTTTGAAATGATTTTTCATTTAGAAATTTATTCTATAGTATAAAAAATGTCAAAATTGGAATGAAACGCTTTGATTCACCTGAAATGAATTTTTTTTCCATAATTTTGTTTTCCATAACATTTTGAATTACACCTCTCCCCCGATATAATGCTGTCCTAGGGACGCAAAAAATCTTACTGCGTTATAGGTGAAACCGCATTATATCAAACTTACTTTGATCCGCTGGAGTGCGCAGCCCTGCCACCCTGGAGCGCTGCTTTACCACGTTATATCTGAATTCATGTTATATCGGGTCGCGTTACATCGGGGTAGAGGTGTATTTTGTTTTTGTTCCATTTTGGAATGGAATTTTTTTCAGACTCACAGAATTTCTCATATATTGAAAAATTGAGTTCCCACCCAACTCTAGTCTGCAATGTAAGCAACAGAGAAAACCATGGGCTCATGTTCTACTTTCTGCCTCAAAGGAGTTGCTTGACGGTAAGTGAGGACAGAATGAAGCCATGAGTGTGGTGCCTGACGCAGCACATACTGCCCCTTGGTGAGGACCTTAAATAAATCCAGGCACTGCCATCTGACATGCTTCCACTTCCCAAGATCTTCCTAAAAACTCTTACAGCTGCCGACATTCAACCATTCTATTCATTTCTTCAATAGGCTTCGGGAACATGCCTAGGACTGCAAAGTAAAAATGTTCTGTGAAACAAATCTACATATAAATTAGCAGTTGTACCTTTGTGTTTGCAAAGTATTTTGATATAATAGAGAAGATTTGTGAAGAGGTTAAAGGGGGAAGGTGTTCCAGACTTCCTAGTCATGTCCCTGATGAGCATGGCCCTGCCAAACTTCCACTCCGTGTCAGACTGGGCCTGTATCCTCTGGTAGGTGTCACTCATCATGGCGATCAGCAGGTTGATCAGCACAATCAAGGTCACGATCAGGTAGACCCCAAACACAAAGCGGATGATGACAAAAGTGAACTGGGGAGTTCTGGTGAGCGAGGGCAGGGACTCGGGGTCAACGAGGCCAAACAAGGAGAAGAATAATGTGACCATAATGACAACGGGGTCCTGGATAGTAGTGCTCACAGTTGCGTTCCCACCGGCAGCTGAGAGATTGGTCTTTGGTTCAGGGTAGACTGGCTGGTAGACAGATGACAGCTGCATGGTGAAGGCTATGTGAAACAAGCCCAGGATGACTGCGAACCTGGTGAGATCCTTCATGAGGTTCCTGATTATGACGGCCCATGGGCCAAAGAGGTGGTGGAAGGTGAGGAACTCCAGGAACTGCACGAAGGAGAGTGTCATGGCCACCCCTAGGAAGATGTTTCTGGCAAACAGGCAGTGCAAGCGATCAGTGCCGGCGAACATCAAGGCCAGCAAATGGCAAAGGAAAGCAATGGCAGAAAAGCCCAAGACGAACACTCTGATCCAAGCCAGGCCAGCCCTTTCTCCAGAATGGGTGAGCTCGGTGACCAGTGTCCCCAGCAGCCAAGCTAAGAGCAACCACTCATTCCAGTATGGCACCATGTGACCTTCATAGATGGGGCTAATAGGGGGATACACTATGGTTAGGATGAACAGGATGAGCAGGAAGATATGAGATGCCAAGTGGCTCATGAACTTCATGATAGGAATTTTATTGAACCTATGTTTCAGGGGTAGGGAGAAAACCAGCCACATGGGGGGGCACGCTAGGAAGCAGACGAACAAAAGGGCGATCTTCCATGGGGCCCACTTCAGGCTGCCATACCAGACTTCTGTCAGGTATTTTTGCACTGCTGGATGCGCTACTACATCCTTCTGTTCACATTCAATTAGCGAGTCCAGCATGGTAGTGCCTCTGTGATCCACTGCACGGAGAAGGTAGCCAGCACTTCTACCTCCAGAGGCTAGCGTCAGGAGCTCAGTGGCCATGCTCTCCGTGTATTTGGCAGCAGTCAGCAAGTCTTTGGCGCGTTCCTTCTCCTTCAGGGCAGCCATGTTGAAGGCCCGGGAAAGCTTGACAGCAGTGTCCAGGGGAGCAGAAGAGTGAAGGACAAATTCCTCAGTCGCCTGGTTGTTGTTCAGCTTCCCACAGACCATAAGGTCAAAGATAAACTGGAAAAACAAACACCCTAGTTAATAACAGAAAAAGGAAGGAGAGTCTTGTGCTTAAGGCACTGGCTGGCACTCAGGAGATCAGGGTTCAATTACCACTTCTGCTACAAGCTCGCTGTACAACGTTGGTCAAATCATTGAATCTCTCTGGTGTCTCAAGCCTTCTTCTGTAAAATGGGTATAACAATACTGTCTTCCCCCCCACTCTTTGTCTTGTCTATTTACAATGTAAGCTCTTCGGTGCAGGGACTATCTTTTCCTATATGTATGTACAGCACCTGGCACGAGGAACCTCTAGGTGCTACTGTAATGCAAGTAACAATAACAATGCGTAACACTTTACAAACGTTGACTGACCCACAACACATCCCTGGGTAGGGCAGTATCATCACCACCGCTTTACATATGGTGAAACCGAGGCAGAGATCAGGTGACTTCCTAAGGTCACAAAAGGATTCATCATCCAAGCTAGGATTAGAACTCCAAATTCTGTGCTCAGAGGCCACACCTAATCTCTGGATTTAGTAAATAGCAATGTGGGAAAAAAACAATCCAATTTGAGAGGAATGTTTCCAAAATGCCAGGAACATTCACATATCTTCATTGGGGCTGAAGAAGGCTCATCATATAAATGCTGGATATGTAGAACTAATGTTCAGTGATGCTTTTTTCAGCTTCTAGAAACAGAGGCGAGGTATCTCTGACTAGATCAACCCCCTGGTCAAGCTGGTTCTAGTACAGTTGGGTGAATAATAGGTTTTTAGGTTAATTGGCAATTTTGACAAAGTTAAAAAACAAATTGTTTCAGGTCAGACCAAAAAGGACAATTTTTGCAGATTCAGAAGTCCATAACATTTTCATTCTGGGTTGAACAAAATGTTTCATTCCAACAAAATCAAAAGGTTTCATTTTAATTTTGACTTTTTTTTAAACACTTTTGAATTTTTAAAAATAAAATGGAAGGAAATTTTGAAACAAAAAGTCATTTCCAACTGAAAAATTGAAATGTATCATTTTGAACATGAAACATTTTGATTTTTTCAGAATCCCCCAACCCCAAAACCAAACAATTAGGTGAAACAGACACCAATTCATGAAACAGTTCGGTATTGCTAAATCTGCATTTTTCACAAAAAAAAAATAATTAGAGTTTTGGCTGAAAATTTTTGCCTAGCTCTAGTCTTCAGCTTTGGGAACCCCATCACCATTTCTACCACTGATGTGACCAATGACTATAAACACCTGCATTACTGGGATCCCAGTCATGCTATTGCACCATAAAGCACAGTGTAGATGCTGAGGATTTATAAGTCTTGGCTCAGGGCTTGCCCACGTCACCTCCCCAGAGCTCAGGGTCTCCCCTACCTTTCTGTCCTCAATCAGTTTCAAGGTGGTGGTGTTCTTTTTCAGCAGGAAGCTCACTACTTCTTGGTGGTTCTCAGCAGCTGCATACTGGATAGGTATCCTCCCCTCTTTGGACTCGAGAGTCGGTGTGGCACCGCTTTCCACTAGCAGCCGGACACTAGCCAGGAAACCCGATTTGGCAGCAAAGTGCAATGGGCCCCAGCCTTGCTGTGGAATTAAAGGATGTACAGTGAAAATGCAGCATTCATTGACCACAGGCGTCAGGCAGTCACGTAATAGGGAGTGGTGCAGGAGGGGCTGGAATCACCTTTAACCAGAATTGCATGAAACTTTCATAACTTTCAGCTGATGGGCCCACTGGATATCCATGGGCAGCTAACTTGGCTGCCAGCTTTTGTCAATAGACAGCCATGTTGCTGTTAGGAACCATAGAATTCAGGACGTAGGGTTTGGAGTTACTGGCATCATGTATCATTCATGGCCCTGGCCTTCGATCAAGGCTTGGTGTGAGACGCTACATGAAGAGGTTGCACAGGAAGTGTGACCTCCCCTCACTGTTCCAGCAGGCTAACACCAACTGGGCGAGCTGCTGCTGTACCTTGTCGGTGATGTTGATCTCCGCTCCCTGGCCCAGCAACGCCCGCACCATCTCAACGTGGCCATTGGCTGCAGCCAGGTGGAGGCATGTCCGCCCTCTCTTGTCTCGGAGATGCAGCTGGGAGGTGGATTTGCTCAGAAGGAGCCCAACGACGGCGGTGTGACCATGCTGGGCTGCCAGGTGGAGAGGGGTGGAGCCCTAAGCACAAGTGGGCTGGTTAGTATTTTACAGCGTTTGGAACAGGGATGGGATGGCTCCAAGGGTACTAATGGGACCTAACAAGGTCACCTGGAGTCACTGTCAGACTCGGCATGAGAGGCATCTCTCTTACAGCAAGGACAGAGGCTGAGGACTGAGGGTCAGGGAGACTGAACTACCTTCCACAGCTAGAGTTGACCCCTCCAGAACAGGGCTGAAGTCCACTGTCTGAGGGCTACATGGACGAAGCTTCCATTGCAGCAGCCTCCTCTGCAGAGCGAAGAGCTGTCTCTACGGTTGTCAACCTGGCACTGGTCAGCAGTAGCACTAAGATGGTTTGGACCGGCCTGAGCTGGTGAGCAGCCCAAATGTTAGGTCATGGGATTGGCCTTGGATTGTCCCAAGAGGCTGATGCTTCATGGTGGCCTTGCTCTCTTGTCATCTTACACATCAGTGCGGGGTGGGGGTACAATGCTAGCCCGAACGGCCACTCAAGGCCCCTGGAGTGCTGGCCTCCGAGAAGCTAGGCCCTGAGAGTTGCTCAAAAGAGCTTGGTTAGTGTCAGCTTTGGGGGAGACATACCACAGCCAGCAGTAAACACCGAGCTCCCCCTGCGACGTATGCCCTGCATCTGCATCTCTCTTCCGCACCCTTGCTCTGCCCCTCCCATCTTCTTCCCCCTCCCACCCCTGCTCTGCACCGGGGACCCTCCTCCCTGAATCTCTGCCCTCTGTGTCTTCTCCTTCACCCTAACCCTCTCTTACTCTGGTGGGCCTTGTGCATCCAAAGTGACTCTCCTCCTGACCACCCCCGGGATCCTGCTTCTCCCACCTAGCGCAGAGCCAGAGCAGCCTCTGGGGTGGGAAGTGGAAGCTTCCCGGAGAGACGGTTACCCCAGATGCGACGCTGCAAGAATAAAAGCCGCCCCCCCAACAGGCTGCAGCCTTCTCCTGGGCTGAGCCAGCTCAGAGCACGGTGGCCCCCATGCGAGTAGAACAGCCCCACACTGAGCGCGGCTGGCCTCTTACCTGCAGGCTGGTCTGACAATCCACCTGCACACCTGGGTAGTTGAGCAGCAGCCGGACCAGGCTCTCGTGTCCCGATTGGGCAGCCAGGTGCAGTGGCGTGAATCCTGACTGAGATAAATCACACAGACGGCGGCAGGGCCCCTTTGATGCCCCAGACTCCTGGGCATACAGCGAGGGCAATACAGTCCCCAGACACTTCTCCCCACACATACACACACTGCGTACAAGTCAGAAGCCAGAGCAGCTGTTCCCCCATTTTCTGTGACTCACGCCTGCAGGCGGGCCATGATGATCTACCTTCTTCCCTCTCTGAGGCCCTGGAGAGTCAGCAACGCTGCAGCCTCCTCCACACGCACCATCACGCTGGGTCCCCTTAGGGTGCCTAGGCCTTGTGCTGGCCATTCCAAAGTCCCTCACTGACAACGCCCCTGCTGTCCCCTGAACATACTGCCTGTGTGTGTTGTTGGATGCTATTTGGGCAACACACCTGGCCTGCAGCCTGGCCGGCAGTGAAGCTTTCATGCCTTTTTTGCTCTTGTCACCGGGGACAGGCCGCGCCACGCACACGAGCTACGCCGAAGACGTGTGTGCGACAATCCTGGGGAGCAGATCGAATGTAACCAGGAACTAGGGCACTTCTAAACCTTTACGCCGCTGGGGCAAGCTCATTCCAATACCTGCCCCTTGCGCTAGCTGGAGGATGACAACTCCGTTCTGTGGCAACTTTTGAGGTTTCCAATTTTTTTTTTGTTACGCATTGGAACAACCCCAAAACCTTTCAAAGGTTTTCATGAGACTCCGTCACTATAGCCTGGTGGCGGGGACACTGCTGTGGGAGACCCAGGCACAACCCCTGCTGTGCCTGATTCAAAGCAGGGAATTTCATCCCAGGTAACACTGACTCAGACAGAGCGGGGTCTTGAATCTGGATCTCCCAAATTCCAGGCCCATGATCTGACCTCCAACCCAAAACCCTCTTGATGAAAATTCATGGAAACCAAAACATTTCGGCTTCCCCGAAACAGCATCTTTCGGCAAGAATGCTCCAACCAGATCTACCTGCCCCCCAGTTCTGGGGCAAGTGGCGCCATGGGACCGAGGGCTGCAGCATCATGGTCTCTACACCTTGCAAGCTCCACGCACAGCCCATCCCTTTCAATCAGGACCTTGGAGTCATTTGTCATCCAGGCCTCCAATTTCTGGCCCTTTGAAAAGCCTCCCTGTGGAGCCAAATCCTAACCAAGGAGAGCAGAGATGGAAAGAGGCAAAAGCAGATTTCCCAAGGTGAATACAGGGGTAAATCCTTCTCCCTGCTCCATAGGCCCAAGGGAGAGAGGAACCAGGGTAGCCGTGTTACACAGAGTGCAGTGACATGACGCAGGGAGGTAGGTGGGTGGGTGGGGTCTGGGGTCCATCCAGGTGCAGGGCCACCCAGGAGTGTGTGTCGGGCGTAAGAAGGTTCACTGGCTAAAGCCACAGCAGAGAAGGGAGTAAGATTCCAGCTGGTGTGGAAACTACTCGGGCCGTTCCGAGCTACAGCAGCAGCAGGGAGGGGGATTCAGTCCACAGCAGCACTCCTCTGCCAAGCCTGTCTACAGGGGAGAGGACTCGGGCCTACCACACAGTGAAATCACATGGCTCAGTAACACAAGCCCCCATGTTATTTGGCTCCACGGAAATAGACAAGTGGGTTCGGGATGCCATGTGTCGGCTTGTCCCTTAATCCCTCCCCAGGGCTGGCTGCTGTCTTACCTCGCTGGCTTGCTGCTTGACCTGCCGCCCTTCGGAGGTGAGCTTGGGAGGCTCGCTGCGCATGGCGGCCAATCCCCTGGCGAGCATGTCTCGGACGAAGTCCAGCTGGCCGTAATGAGCTGCCACATGAAGGGCAGTAAATCCTGTCTTGGAAGGGAAAGAAAAACACATCCACAGTTCAGGGAAAGCAAGCAAGATTTGCTCTTTTAAATGAACCAGAGCGCTCCCATTTAGCATCCGATCAAAGCACAGTACATGCCTGACAGCTGGAAGGAAGAAGGTTAAAAGGGAGAGGTCACAGAAGACATGAGAATGACAGGAACGAAAACAAAGAAAGCGGGGGGGAAATGAGAGAGTTGGAAGAGGAGAAGGAGCTTTTGGGGATACACGACATTTCAGGAAGCAGCCTCTGCATTTGGCATCCACCGTTGACTCCGCAAGGCTCTGGGCAGCATCAGGAAAAGACGACCCCTGACAAAGCGGTAGAAGGCGGGCCCTGTATTAAGGGATGTGATTGGGTGCCAGGAGCATGGGGTTCTAGTCCCTTCTCTGCCATTGGCCGAGGTTTCAAAAAGGACTAACAATTTTGGATCTCTCTGTTAGCGGGTGCTCAACTTGAGAGCCCTAAAACAAGCCTGATTTTGTGGAAGTGCTGAGCACCCAGCCTCTGAAAATTAGGCCCCTGTGAGGCATCCAAAAATCGAGCCCTCAAAATCACTAGTCACCTTTGGAAACCTCATCTCGCGCTCTCTGGGCCTCAGTTTCCCATCTGCACAACAGGGATACTAATGCTTCCTTTCTCCCACCTTCTGTCTGCCTGGGCTCTTTGCAAGCGCGTTGGGGCAGGGACGGTCTCTCACTAGGTGTACACGGTGTCCAGCCCAGTGGGGACTAACCGTTACCAATAACTGTGTGTCCCAGGCACTTCCCTGCTTTCCTGTGTGGCCCTCTCTCTGCTGGACACGCAACCAGGTCCTGACACTCACCTCTCACCCAGTTACAACAAACCCCACCTGAGTTGGGTCCAAACAGTGGCTGTTTTCACAACACAGCCGGGGCGGCTCCAGGCCCCAGCATGCCAAGTGCGTGCTCGGGGCGGCAAGCCACTGGGGGCACTCTGCCGGTCGCTGCGAGGGCAGCAGGCAGGCTGCCTTCGGCGGCTTGCCTGCGGGAGGTCCGCCAAAGCCGCGGGACCAGCGGACCCTCCACAGGCAAGGCGCCGAAGGCAGCCTGCCTGCTGCGCTTGGGGCGGCAAAATGCCTAGAGCCGCCCCTGAACACAGCCATACCCATGCCATAGACAGCACGGCCCTTGATGGGCAAAGCCAGCGGCCCCGCACTCACCTTGGTGCTGGTGATTCTCAAGGAGACGCTGCCCTTTAAGGCCTCCAGGACACTGATGTGCCCATGTTTGGCTGCCAGGTGAATTGCCGTCATTCCTTCCTAATAAGGAGCAGAGGAAAAGCATCAGAAGGCAAGGCCTGGTGCAAATCCCAGAGTGTTGTCACAGCAAGGGAGGAAGTCTGGGCGAGGGACAGAACCTCTGAAAGGCCTCCTGGGGCCTACTCGTATTCTGTGAGGTTCTGACACACCCAGCACGGCCCAGCTCCATGCTATGACGGTATAATTCAGGGGGGTCTCAAACTTCACAACCCCAGGAGGGGTACCAAAGCCTGAGCCTGCCCAGGCCCCACTGCCCTGGGTGTGGGGGCCAAAGCCTGAGCCCCACTGCTCTGGGCAGGGGGGGCAAAGCTGAGGCTCAAGGGTTTCAGCCCCAGGCAGGAGGCCTATAACCTGAGCCCCACCACTCAGGGCTGAAGCCCTCTGGCTTTGGCTTCGGCCCTGGGCGGTGGGACTCGGGCTTCAGCCCAGGGCCCCAGCAAGTCTAAGCCAGCCCTGGTGACCCCATTCAAAGGGGGTCGCGGCACAGTTTGAGAACCGCTGGTATAATTCAAGGTGTCACAGGCTGGTTGGGCATTCAGGACAACAGGCCACTGAATGGAGAGCTGCCTTAGCCTGGAACCGTTTGAGGAGTCATGAAGAAAGAGGAGGCTGGTTCTTTATAAATGAAACATCACTGCCCTTCCGCTGCAAGGGGCAGAGCATTTGAACCCTTCATCCCTGAATTAAACACCTCGCCCTGCTATAATCACAACACGGCACCAACCTGGGACTAGTCTACAAGAGACACACTAGGGGCATGGGGGGAGAGATGGAAAGAACAAGAATAGGGATGCTTTTACTTTAGCATCTCAGCAAAATGTTAGTACCTTCCGCAAAGGGGGAAGGGCTCAGACCCCTGTGCCCCATTTACAGAGGTGCACATCAAGGAGAGACACAAGGATGTGAATGTAAAGTTTGTGAATGCACCTTTCCCTGCCAAAGAGAGATTCCCCTTCTGAGCATGCACCCTGAAATGAAGGAGGGGCATTTGCACTCATGGGCAAGCGGGTGTTACCAGTCCCCTCTGTGCTGATTACGGAGGATGAGTTATTACACCCCCAGCAGCTCATGCTTTTGACTCTAGAGGGCCCAAGCTGTCTGCCAAAGAGGGCACCCGTCACCCATTGCATTCACACCATCTGCATTTTGAACTGGGAGCTGCCCAGCAGGGCCCTTGGTACGTACGCCGTCCTCATCCGCTGCCGAGGCTCCCGTCTGCAGCAGGACCTTCACCACCTCACCGTGTCCACCAGCAGCTGCCAGGTGCAGGGGCGTGGAGTTGCTTGTCTGCAACACAAGGACAGACCGGTTGGGTAACTAACCATGTGCAAGTATCAGAGGGTAGCCGTGTTAGTCTGTATCCACAAAAACAAGGAGTCCGGTGGCACATTAAAGACTAACAGATTTATTTGGGCATAAGTTTTCGAGGGTAAAAAACCTCACTGTCTGAGCTTCCGAGCAAGCTGGCAGTGGGGCTCACCTCGCAAGGATCACAGCATATAAGATCGAGAGGCAAGGGCCCGGGAAGGTGCCAGAGCTCCCTGCATATAACAATGCAATGGCACAGAGCATCAGGACGACGTGGGACTCTCTCACAGGCGTCTCCTCCAAATGCCTCAATCCTGGGTCTTCTCAGTGCTAACTTGCCCTAAGGATGCAACCTACGATTCTTCATGCAGGCCACAGAGAAAGTGCAGAGCGGCAAACAGCTGCATTTAAATTGGGGGGAGGGGGGTTCTTAGGAACTGGGACTGAAATTTCAGCACTCTCCTGTTTGGCCTGACAAACAGGGCTCAAAGAGACCTGCCGGCGACCTCACTGCAAAGGACACATTGCAAATACCCTCCCATGCAAGCAAAGCCTTTAGCTACATACTAAATCAGAGGTGGGCAAACTATGGCCCGCAGGCCACATCCGGCCTGTGGGACCCTCCTGCCCGGCCCCTGAGCTCCGGCCCCTGCCCTGCTGTTCCCCCTCCCCTGCAGCCTCAACTCACTCTGGTGCAATGTTCTGGGTGGCGGGGCTGCCAGCTCCTGGGGCAGAGCAGCTGCAGAGCCGTGGCCTGACCCGGTCTCTGTACTGCACGGTGGCATGGCTGGCTCCAGCCAGGTGCCACGGCTGCCTGTCCTGGTGCTCTGGGCAGCGCGGCTGTAGTGCAACCAGCCACTGGTGCTCCAGGCAGCGCAGTCAGGGGGCAGAGAATGGAGGGGGTTGGATGGAGGGCAGGGAAGTTCTGGAAGTGGTCAGGGGGCGGGGGTGTGGATAGGGGTCAGGGCAGTCAGAGGGAGGGGAACAGGGGTGTTGAATGGGGGCAGTCAGGAAGGAGAGGGGTTGGATGGGATGGTGGGGGGCAGTCAGGGGCAGGGTTTCTGGGGGCGGTCAGGGGACAGGAAGGGGTGGTTGGATGGGGGAGGAGTCCTGGGGGGCCGTCAGGGGGCAAGAAGCAGGAGGGGTCGGATAGGGGGCGGGGGCCGGGCCACACCTGGCTGTTTGGGGAGGCACAGCCTCCCCTAACCAGCCTTCCATACAATTTCCGAAACCCGATGCGGCCCTCGGGACAAAAAGTTTGCCCGTCCCTGTACTAAATAAATAAAAGGGGGCGGATGCAACTAATGCATTACTGAAAACCAGCTGACCATTGTCGCAATGCCAGCAGACAGGGGAAGGGGAAAACACGCTTACTAAAACCGGCAGGCACATTCCCTTTAGGATCTTGTCTAGGCCCTCGTGTCTCCGGGAGGCTGGCAGGAAGACAGAAGGGTTCCCCTATTTATGCTCATTGGGATGCTGGATCTGAACTTCCCAGCTGGTTCCTATCTCCATAATGGGCCAGACCAAAGAGCCAGGCCCCAACGCTCATGAAGTTTGGGGAAGGTTAGATTCGGATCCCAAATGTACGGCTCAGGCCCATGTTATGAAAGCAAAGTGGTGAAGTATCGCGTTATGCGCAGTGACTGGGGTTATTCACTTCCTTCGCGTCTGCCTCTTTGCACCCGCCCTGGGGGAGAGCTGATTCCAGAGGGTGTGGCAGCTGTCCCACATTTCCTGTGGCGGACACAAGCTCTCTGTGTTTCTGAGGCAGCCATGGTTAGTAAGGTGATAGCGTTCCGCGGCTGCCATCTCATAATTTGCCATGACTATTACTGGGATGCCCGCTGTCCGTGGAGTGAAGACTCCGATAGCGTGGCCATGCAGCATGCGTAAGGCTACGATTTAGTCATGGAGGTCACTGATTCCGTCACTTTGCCAGACCTCTGTGACTTCTAGGGCTTCAGGAGGAGGAGGAAGCGGGACAGTGTGTCCCTGCCCTGCAACTGGGACTGGCTGGAACTAGGACCCTGCAGCCCCAGCCCTGTGGCTTCCACCGGGGGCCGTAGCCGGGCCCGCGCCCTCGAGCCCCCTGGCTTCCCAGGCTCGGCAGAGGCTGAACCGGGGCTGGGCGCCTTAGCCCCACAGCTTTCCCCAGGGCCTGCAGCCAGGGCCAGGCACCTCAGCTCCATGGCTTTCACGAGGGGCTGCAGCCGGGGCCGCATGCCCCAGCCCCACGGCATCCTGGGCTTGCCAGAGGCTGCAGCTGGGGCCGTGTGCCCCAGCCCCACGGCATCCTGGGCTTGCCAGAGGCTGCAGCCGGGTCCACGTGCCCCAGCCCCACGGCATCCCGGGCTTGCCAGAGGCTGCAGCCGGGTCCACGTGCCCCAGCCCCACGGCATCCCGGGCTTGCCAGAGGCTGCAGCTGGGGCCGGGTGCCCCAGCCCCACGGCATCCTGGGCTTGCCAGAGGCTGCAGCTGGGGCCGTGTGCCCCAGCCCCACGGCATCCTGGGCTTGCCAGAGGCTGCAGCCGGGTCCACGTGCCCCAGCCCCACGGCATCCTGGGCTTGCCAGAGGCTGCAGCCGGGGCCGCGTGCCCCAGCCCCACGGCATCCTGGGCTTGCCAGAGGCTGCAGCCGGGTCCACGTGCCCCAGCCCCACGGCATCCCGGGCTTGCCAGAGGCTGCAGCCAGGATTGCGCACCCCTGTCCCACAGCTGCAGCCAGCTTTGGAACGGCGGCCGTGAGCCTCCTGTGGCTGCACCCCCTGCTGTGGCCACTGGAGCCGGGGCTGTTTCCCCGCCATGGCGGGTTGCTTGACCTGTCAGCCCCCCACCCCGTCCATGGGACTCCATTCCTCCCCCCTCTCTAGCCCTGCCCCCCCAGTTATTTTTAGTAAAGTCACGGACAGGTCACAGGCTCTGTTAATTTTTGTTTATTGCCCGTGACCAGTTTGTGACTTTTACTAAAAATAACCATGATAAAATCTTAGCCTTAAGCATGCGTAATGGAGGCACTGAGAATGATCTGGATCTCTGGATCCTAGCTGGGCACTGCTTGAGCTCTCAGACACACGGGAGAGAGGAGGTGCAATACTCTCTCTCTCTACAGATCCAGCACCAGCTTCAGATTCAACCCATAGACCGTCCGTGGCTAGTTCTCCCTTTCCCCCTCTCACTGCTGCATTACCATTTAACTCCCAGCTTCCTCATCCCTCTGGGATAGCAGAACAGGCACGGATCTAGACTCTCGGGTCAGCTCTGTGTGACACTGCCCAGCTGGACTGGCCCATAGCAAGGGGACACTGCCACAGGGACTCACCTTGTTGCGTGCTGTGGTCGCCCCAACCTTGTTGAACTTCAGCAGCTCCTTGATCACAGCGATGCTGCCTTTGGAGGCAGCTATGTGGGCACAGGTCGAACCTTCCACGTTGGCAGAGGTCACCAGCTCCGGCTTGTGCTTCAGAAAGAACTGAACCACCTCCGAATGGTCATTCTCAGCGGCCAGGTGCAACGGTGTCTGTCCTTGCTGAGGGGAAAACAGAGCCAGGCACCGTGAGACCCCCGCCTGTCAGTGAACCGATTCGGGGCTTGGTTGTGTCTCAGTTCCTCGGGGGTGCGCCTGGTCAGAGGTTAGAGGCCAGGGTGAAACAGGGGACATTTTTCAAATTCACAAGTTCAGATGTGAAGGGCAAACATTTCCCAAAATTAAAGGCTTCTCTCAGAAAGACTGGAAAATCAACCCTCGGCCACCTGGACTGTACCTAAAGGGTCATGTTCGGGGGTAGATCTGCCTTTTTTCGGTCAGGCAGCTGGAGGCTGAAAACAAAATCAATCACACAGCTGTGAGGGTTGAATGGAAACGCATTTTAACCCGCCAAGACCTGTGTACCTGCTGCATCATCTGATGGCAGCATTCATTCAGCGGCCAAAGCAGGGCATGGGGCACAAAGTCCCTTCTCTGCTTTAGGCATTAGCAAAATCAAAAACATGAGGGGAATTTTACCTGTGTTCTCTGGCTCCTCACACTGCTCCCTAAGGTATCTGTGGGATTAAACTTTTGTGGGCCCCCATGGGGGCAATGGGGGAGTTGGTCCCCAGAGCGAGGGACCAGCCGGGGGCTATGGGTCTTGGTGCGGCAGGGGTGGCCCTGCTCTGCCCAGTGCGAGGGGACGCTTGTCAAACCAGCCGCCACCAGACGCACGCTGGTCCTGCGCTGCCAGTGTGCTCCTTCCCCTCCGGGGCGGGCCCATGCCGCAGCACACCACCCCCTTGCACAATGCCCCCGCTTTATACCCAGCGCCCTCCTGCCCAGTACCCCCTTGCCCAGAGACCTCCCCTACACATCCCTATGCCCAGCGCATCCCTGCCCAGAGACTCCCCTACTCACCTCCCACCACAACTACACAGCTCCCTGCACACCACACTGCCCCCTCCCAGTGCCCCACCACCCAGAAGACTCCCCCCCCCACTGCCCAGTAGGGTGGGAGATTGGGAGGGTCATCGGGAGGTGGGGCTTGTCAGGGTGGGGGTTTGATGGGCCTGCTTAACAGGGGAGCCCCAGCTGCTGCCAAGGGGATGCCGCATGCCGGGCTCCTGCGTCTTCCCTGCGCCCGCTTTTCCTATCCCTTTCTCTTCCCCATCCCGTGCCCTTTCCCTACTGCCCCATCCCCTTCCCATCCCACTTCACTGCCTCTTTCCCCCAGCGTGCCCGCTGCCCTGCCCCTCCCAGCACCCACCCCAGCACCATCACCAGCACTAGGCCAGAGTGGGGGCCAAGGTGGCAGTTCCAAGTGGCAAGTCAGGGCACCTCTCAGGCAGCTCTTAGTCTCTGCCCTCCACAGAAATGGGGGCTCTGGACCCCTGCCCCCCCCACCCCAATTGCCCCCACCCCAACCCCCCCCCCCATAGGCCCATGGGCATTCCTAGTCACACACCCCACGCTTTCCTTTTGCACACCCCTCCCTCTTCTGCAGAAGTGCTCTCTTTAAGAGAAGAAAAGAAAGCTGCAGAGAGAGCTTTCCCCCACACAGAGGACCCCACCCACCACCTCCCCCCACCCACCTCCCCCCACCCACCCCCTCACTCTCCCCCCACCCAAGCCTGCTGGGTGGCAGCTCGCTGCTGAGAGCTCTGCTCTGCTGGGCTCTCTCAGAAGGTGGGGCTGGGTGACCAGGTGTCTGAACTGAACTTGAACGAAGTCAGAACCTGGCGGTTCGGTGCCGCGAACCCGCACGGTCGGGTCATTGCAGACTGGGTGGGCGGTGCGCAGGGCTAAGGCAGCGCCCCTCCCCTCTGCTCTGCTGCCCACGCGCTGCCCAGCGCAGCCAGCCAGCAGGGGCTAGGCCCAGGGGCCCCCCCAGGGCCCGTCATTGCCTGCCCCTGCACACTGGGCACTCTGGCCAATGGGAGCCAAATGGGAGGAGAGAGCTGAGGAGGCAAGGACGGTGTGGTGTCGGTGTGTGTGTGCAAGCAAGCAGAGAAAGCCACAGCTACACAGGTACAGGTGGCAGTGCCAGTGTAGTGTGAGAGTTTCTGCAATCAGTGCATCTTCACTAGACAGACTGCAGGCTACACGTCAGCCTTTGCTATTTACCAAGCAGGATGGTGGCTAACAGAGTGCTAATGAGCCTTGCCAGAGCATCTATTCCCAACCTTGCATCGAATCTTATCTGACGTTACTGGAGATGGGCCGGGTTCTGCATAGCCAAGAACATTAGGTGAGTTTAGATCTAGGTTTTAATGGGAATAACTGGGTCTGCCAGTGCTTAAAGAGGTCTGAAGAAAGTGTGTGCGCACGGGGCTCTGTCGTGATCTGGGAGCAGCAAGTTTGGTAAAACAGTGCCTAATGTGCACCCCTCGGTGTTCCAGGTCGACTTAAATATATAGTGATTGCTGGTTCTGTGACCCCTTGTGATCTCCCCTCCCCTTGACTTTAAGCACGGGGGCTGCTGCTTCTTTAAAATGGGATGTCTGCCTCCTCTGACTTCGCGTCAACACACAGGGCCATGGCACAGCATGGCATTGTTATGCTGCACAGTGATGCTGTGCTGAGTGGACTGAGGGGTTTCCTTTGGTTGCAAATGCTGGGGCTAGGGTATTGGTTGTGTAAGCACTCATAAGGGCACGCCAGGGTTCGATGCACCTGCACCCTGTCCTTTAAGGACCAAAGGTCAGCTGAGGAGGTCAAAGGGGCCCACCTAGATGACAGCAGCAGAACTTTTGGTGTGCTCCAGAAGGACTCAGCCGCACTGGGGATTCTTCGAACTGTGCGTGATTGTTTTTGGGATGTTAAATTTAATAAAACTCCAGTTTTAAAATGGTTCCGGATCTGGGAGGGTAACAGCTGCAGGCTGTTTTTATGGGAGGCAGAAAGCCAAGAGAAGCAGCTGTGAGTGGGGCCCTGAGAGGAAGCAGAGGTAGAGTTTCTTGGGCACAGAGCTTGCTGGAGAGGCAGGCTGGGGGATTTCAGAGCAAGGAAACTGCCTGCTGTTTGTTTCCACTGCATTCAATTAAACAGGACGTTGGTGGACATTCCATGTACATGAATCAGATGATCTCAGCAATAGTGGTGGATCAGCAGTTACCATTCCTATATGATTAGTGCTGACTGACCTTTTTGTTGAGGGGCTCCGCAGAGGCTTCAAGGACTAAATGGGCCACGGAGAGCAATGTAACCTCTCCCCAGTGGAGGAAGTTCCTCCAGGTTACACTCAAGGCACAGTGGTATGGGGCAGTGTGCATGCTGGCTAACCCTGCTGTACCAGTCCTGTGTCAATATGCAGGAGTTGAGTCTTCAGGGCTCTCTAGCCAGCCTCTTTTGGTCACATTCTCCAAATTCTTGTGGTGTTTAGATGTTGCTTGTAATTATTAGAACTGGGAGCACTGGCTGTTTGGAGTCTGAAAGGACAGGAAACAGGAAGAAGGGGGGAGGAGTTGAGGAGGCAGAGTGAGAGTTACAGAGGGTGCAGCAGCAGCTTGGTAAAGAGGTTTCCACTTTAAAAATAAAGTCCTGTTGAAGTTGTTAGTACCTTGCCCGGTTGATACAACATTTTGGTGATGAGGATGGGATCTTCTGCCTCTGAACCCACCTGCACCCTTTCTGCAAAGCCCAGGTGAGCCTCCAATTGCTTTTACTGCCTGGATCCATATGTTTGAGACTTATCTGCTTCCAATCAGTGCTACAGAGATTTCTGAAGTAATAAAGCATGCTCTGCTAATCCACTGCCTTGGAGCAGAAGGGCAGCGTATATTTTACACTTTTCCCCTTGCAGATGATAAATATGAGACTGCACTCACTGCATTAAAGAATTTTTTTGTGCCAAAAGTGAATGGAGTAGCTAATCACTACAGATTTCACCAGCATGAGCAGAAACCAGGGGAGACTATAATGCAGTATATTGCTTCCCTGAGGTGTCTGATTGTAACTTGTGACTTTGGGAATATGGCAGATGAGATGATTAGAGACCAGCTCATTGAGAAAACAACCATGCTTCGTGTAAGAGAACGCTTACTTCTAGAACCACAACTTACACTACAAAAAGCAATAACCATTGCTACTCAGATTGAGTCAGCTACAGCTGAAGCCAAAATAATGAGCAGGGATACAGGAGACACAGTCCAGGCTGTGACTCCTTTGCAGAAAAGTTCACTATCGCTGCAGACAAACCATTGCAGGAGGAAAACTTAGGAAAAGCCACTGAATCAGCAAATTCAAAATACAGTAAAAGCTTTCGCTGTGGATCCCCACAACGCCTTGCAAGCTACACAGGATGTCCAGCAAAAGTAGCTCAGTGCAATCATTGCAAAAAGATTGGGCGTTTTGCTAAAGTATGTCGCAGTAGCCAGTTCAATCAACAGGTGCATGCAGTTACAATACCAGATGTTACTGTGCTGAGCGTGGACAAAACCACTACTGCACATATTGCAGAACAGATAAAGTGCACTGTAAACGTTTCCGTCATACCCTCAGGAAAATCACACTCTGTTAAGCTAATGTTGGACACTGGCTCAGCAGTATCTATACTACCTGATTCCATCTATTTGCATTACTTTAAAGATGTGCCTCTTACTGAACCCAAACTTCAGCTGGTGAGCTATTTGAAAAACCATACTCCAGTACATGGCTGCCTGCCAGCAATAGTTACTTTTGGTGATTGCTGTGTAACTGCAGAGTTCTACATTGTCCACAAAGGCACTCCTATCCTTGGCAGAGATCTACTGGCTGCTTTAAATCTCAGGGTAGTTAATGGACGAATTGATCTTCCTCAGCAAAGCAGTCTTGCGGTTACACACACCAGTTTCAACTGGGACCCAACACCAGGTTGAGGAGAAACTTGGCTGTGCTTATGGGTTTCTGCATAAAGTTAAAATGCGGCATAATGTGATGCCTGTATGACAGAAATTACGGCGCTTACCATTTTCAGTCAGGGAAGCTGTTTCAGAGGAACTTAGAAAACTTGTTCAAAAGGACATTATTGAAGAGATTAACTCCTCGGAATGGGTTTCACCTATGTAGTGACGCAGAAGAAGGGTAGAGGCATTTGCCTTTGTGGACTTAAGGGAGTCAAATAAAGCTATTGTGATTGACAGCCATCCTCTTCCTCACAGAATATATGGAGATATACCTATCTCCTAGAGCTGGAAGGACCCTGAAAGGTCATTGAGTCCAGCCCCCTGCCTTCACTAGGAGGACCAAGTACTGACTTTGCTCCAGATGGCCCCCTTCAAGGATTGAACTCACAACCTTTGATTTTAGCAGGCCAATGCTCAAAGGACTGAGCTATCCCTCTCCCCCAAGCCATGAGTACGAAAAAAGGCAAGAACAAATATGACAGAGTTGGCTGGGTTGCGTAGCATTCTTTAAAACCAAGTCTATGTACATGTACAGTTCAAAGCCAAGACCCATCCAGATATTGTAAGTGTTGTGCTTCAAATCAGCATGGAGACAGGGCATAGCTACTACAGTAATTCAGAGACCTCTTTAGTTGCATTTGATCATGTGAATAATTTCTTGTCAGTCCCATGGCCTAAAAACCACTTTTGCCTTACAATCAGCCTTGTTGCTTTTCAATTTGTTTTATTAGGAAATTTCTCTTTTTTCTGGTGCAGGGGCTATTGGCAATGAGCTCTCTCAGGTGGTATGATTATATATTTACTCAGAATGTAACTCCGTTGGTTACCTAAAGAGACATGACAGAAATGAAATATCTGGGCTTTCCATTAAATTAAGCAAGAGAAATTTTTGGCCACATAGGCAGGAGAAAGTTTGAGAGACAGCTGTATTAGTGTATGGAATAGTATTCAAAGGAGAACAGAGGAAGTCACAGGTGGTGACTTGGGATGTTTAAAATAAGTATTTGCCGAAATCTGTGGAGCAAAGATGTTTTCTACTCTTGATTTGCAAAGCGCATACCACCAGGTTATATTGCATGAAGATAGCAGAGACCTCAAAGCATTTATTACACATGAGGGACTATTTCATTTTAAACTTGTTCCATACGGTCTTGCATCAGCCCCAAGTGCCTTCCAAAAAATGATGTCATTGATTCTGAAGAATCAACATGGAGTTCAGTGCTATTTGGATGATGTTATGGTGTTTGGAAATACTACTGAGGAACATGACAATAACCTGCAGTCTGTATTAAACTGCGTCAGCAAAGCAGGCCTCAAGCTCAATAGGTCCAAATGCAAATTTAGACAAACTGAACTCTCCTTTCTGGGGCAAACAATTTCACAGGCTGGACTAAAACCTGATCCAGATCATATCCTGGCAATTTCAAATGCTCCTCCTCCAACAGATTTGCAAACCTTACGTTCCTTCTTGGGTCTTACCTCCTGGTGTGCAAAATTCATTCCCAATTATGCTTCTGTCATTGAACCGTTACGAGAATTACTACGGAGAAGTTCAACCTTAGTGTGGACAATGGATGCACAAGCTAGTTTCGAAACAGTGGAAGACTTGATTGTACGTAGTCCAGTACTTGCACTATTCAGTCCTGCATTGCCCACAATTGTAACCACTGATGCTTCTGATTATGATCTTGGGGCTGTCCTCACACAACTCCATGGGGGACAACACAGAGAGTTTGCAAACGGCTAAACTGGAAGGGCAATTGTGGATACCCTCAGGGGCGGCTCCAGGCCCCAGCACGCCAAGCACGTGGTTGGGGATGCAAGCCGCGGGGGGTGCTCTGCCGGTCGCCGCGAGGGCGGCAGGCAGGCTGCTTTCGGTGGCATGCCTGCGGAGGGTCTGCTGGTCCCGCGGCTTCGGCGGACCTCCCGCAGGCTGCCGCCGAATCTGTGGGACCAGAGACCTCCCGCAGGCAAGCCGCCGAAGGTAGCCTGCTTGCTGTGCTTGGGGCGGCAAAATGCCTAGAGCCGCCCCTGGATACTCTTCACTACTGATTTCTTGCAAGAATACCGGGCTACACGACATGCCACAACGCAAAGATCACCTGCAGAGTTACTGCATGGGGAACAGATGAATACTAAACTGAACATTGCTGGATTGTTAAAGGCACGACCTGAGGCCCCAACTGAGGATGATGTGAGAAAAACAGTTGAACAGAACCAAGCAAAGTATAAAGCTTTCACAGACAAGCGGCGGGGTGCTAAGGAACTAAAGTTTGAGTGTGGTTCCTTCGTTAGAATACAAAAAAAGACGGTTACTCACCTGTAGTAACTGGTGTTCTTCGAGATGTGTTGCTCCTATCCATTCCATGTAGGTGGCTCTTGAACATTTTTAGCCTAGCAACTCCGTCGCCAGCCTGGAGTGGCGCCGCCATGGCGGCGTATATATATCCCCGCCGGCCCGTCCGCTCCTCAGTTACTTCTTGCCGGCAATTCCGACAGTGGGGAAGGAGGGCGGGATTGGAAAGGATAGGAGCAACACATCTCGAAGAACACCAGTTACTACAGGTGAGTAACCGTCTTTTCTTCTTCGAGTGATTGCTCCTATCCATTCCATGTAGGTGATTCCCAAGCCTTACCTAGGCGGTGGGGTCGGAATGAGACGTGGCGGAGTGCAATACCGCAGAGCCGAAGGCTGCGTCGTCTCTAGACTGCTGCACCAACACGTGGAAGGTATGGACTGAAGACCAGGTGGCGCTCTACAGATGTCCTGGATGGGGACATGGGCCAGGAAAGCGGCCGATGAGGCGTGTGCCCTTGTGGAGTGGGCGGTGAGTCGCGGAGCAACGCGAGCAAGCTCGTAACACGTTCTGATGCAGGACGTCACCCAGGAAGAAATCCGCTGCGAGGAGACTGGCTCGCCTTTCATGCGGTCAGCTATTGCCACAAACAGCTGGGACGAACGCCGAAAGGGCTTCGTGCGGTCGATGTAGAACGCGGTATGCAGCTGCTGCTCCCGAGGCGAGGCATGCGGCTTCGGGAAGAAGACCGGGAGGAAGATCTCCTGGTTGAGATGGAAGGGCGACACCACCTTGGGGAGGAAGGCCGGGTGTGGTCGAAGCTGCACCTTGTCCCCGTGAAAGACGGTATATGGGGGACCCGCCGTCAGGGCGCGGAGCTCTGAGACCCGTCTGGCGGATGTGATCGCCACGAGGAAGGCCATCTTACAGGTAAGATGGAGGAGAGAGCAAGTAGCAAGGGGCTCGAAGGGTGGGCCCATGAGCTGGGCGAGGACCAGGTTAAGATCCCATGTCGGAGCAGGAGGCCGCACCTGCGGGTAGAGACGGTCTAACCCTTTAAGGAATCGTGACACCATCGGGTTGGAGAAGATCGAGCGACCTCCTATAGCTGGTCGAAATGCTGACAGCGCTGCCAGGTGCACTCTGAGGGACGAGATTGCAAGACCTTGACCCTTGAGGTACCAAAGGTAGTCGAGGACAGTCTGGATGGGGGCCGAGAAAGGGTTGATACCTCTCTGGTCGCACCAGAGGGCAAAGCGCTTCCACTTGGCGAGGTAAGTAGTTCGCGTTGAAGGTTTCCTGCTTTCGAGCAGCACTTGCTGCACCGCTGCGGAGCAATCCTCTCTGCGTCGGTCAACCACTCAGGAACCAAGCTGTAAGATGCAACGATTGCAGGTTCGCCTGCCGAGGTCCTGGGTTATGAGGTCCGGCCACAGCGGAAGGGAATGGGTTCCCGAACCGACAGCTCGAGCAGCAGGGTATACCAGTGCTGTCTCGGCCAGGCCGAGCGGCGAGTATGATGCGGGCTCTGTCTCTCCGGATCTTGAGCAATACTCGGTGGACGAGCGGAAGCGGAGATAGAGAAGAGGCTCTGTCCATGACAGGAGAAACGCATCTGAGAGGGAGCCTGGAGCTTGGCCTTGGAAGGAGCAGAACCTGTGGCATTTGCGGTTGGTCCGGGAAGCAAAGAGGTCTATCTGGGGAAAGCCCCACCTCTGGAAGATGGAATAAGCCACATCTGGGCGAAGGGACCACTCGTGAGAGGCGAAGGACCTGCTGAGGCGGTCGGCCAACGTGTTCTGCGCTCCCGGCAGAAAACGCCGAGGCGAATCGAGTGGGCTACGCAGAAATCCCAGAGGAGCAATGCCTCGTTGCAAAGTGGGGAGGACCGCGCTCCGCCCTGCCTGTTGACATAAAACATGGCTGTGGTGTTGTCCGTGTAGACCGCTACACAGCGGTTCTGCAGGTGAGCCCGAAAGGCGAGACAAGCTAAGCGGATCGCTCTCAGCTCTCGGACGTTGATATGGAGGGAGAGCTCCTGGGGTGACCAGAGACCCTGGGTGTGTTGGTCTCCTACGTGAGCCCCCCAGCCCAGCGCCGAGGCGTCCGTCGTCAGGGTGATTGACGGGCGAGGCGGGCGGAACGGAACTCCCTCGCAGACCGTTTCTGGGTCCAGCCACCAGGTGAGCGTCTGGAGAGCGGGCTTTGCCACCGTCACCACCATGTCTAGGGGATCGCGATGAGGATGGTACACCGACACCAGCCACATTTGGAATGGGCGAAGTCGGAGCCTGGCGTGCGCGGTCACAAATCTGGACGCTGCCATGTGACCGAGGAGGCGGAGGTAGGATCGTACCGTTGTCGTCGGAAAGGCCTGCAGTGCCCGAATGAGGGAGGCCAACATCTCGTGCCGAGTGCGAGGTAGGCACGCTCTGGCCAGATTGGAGTCTAGGACCGCTCCTATGAACTCCACTCTTTGCGCTGGAACTAGGAGGGACTTCTCGGTGTTGACAAGGAGGCCGAGAGACCGGAACAGATGTAGAACCTCGGATACTTGATTCGCCACCAGCGCTTGGGAGCGGCCCCGAATCAGCCAGTCGTCGAGATATGGGTAGATGTGGATGCGACGACGGCGGAGGGCTGCGGCGACGACCGCCATGCACTTGGTGAATACCCTCGGCGCGGTGGAGAGGCCGAAGGGGAGCACTGCGAACTGGTAATGAGCTCCGTTGACCAGAAAGCGGAGGAAGCGTCTGTGGGGGGGGTAGATTGCCACATGAAAGTAGGCATCCCTCATGTCGAGGGCAGCAAACCAGTCTCCAGGATCCAAGGAAGGGATAATGGACCCCAAGGTCACCATCCGAAACTTGAGCTTGCACAGGTATCTGTTGAGCTCCCGGAGGTCTAAGATGGGACGAAGGCCGCCTTTCGCCTTGGGGATGAGGAAGTATCTGGAATAGAATCCCCTGCCTCGCCTGCTGGGAGGCACCTCCTCGATGGCACCCACGCTCAACAGAGACTGGACCTCCTGTAAGAGGACTTGCTCGTGAGAGGGGTCCCTGAAGAGGGACAGGGAGGGTGCGAAATGAACTGTAGGCGGTAGCCGTACTGGACCATGCTGAGGACCCAGCTGTCTGATGTTACAGACGACCACGCCTGGAGGAAGCGGGAAAGGCGGTCGGAAAACAGAAGGGGTGGATCCTGATTGGAGAGAGGTGAGCGGCCCTCGGGGGCCGACTTTGGGCCCTGAGGGGCCTTGGACGATCCCTGGGTTTGGTTCCGCCACCCGCCCGATGGTCTGCGGCGGTAGGGGGCCGAGCGCCGATTGTTAGGCGGGCGAGGTCTGTTGTATTGGAAGGGGCGATAAGGTTGCTGCCGGAAGGGACGCCTTTGGGTGGCCGGCGTGTGCATCCCTAATGTGCGGATCGCCACTCTGCCGTCCTTCAGGGTTTGAATGCGGGTATCGGTCTTTTCTGAAAATAGACCCTGCGTCTCGAAAGGAAGGTCCTGGAGCGTGTACTGGACCTCCGGCGGCAGAGTAGAGGACTGAAGCCATGCAATGCGTCGCATGGTTACCCCTGACGCTATGGTCCTGGCCCCCGAGTCCGCTGCGTCTACCGCTGCCTTAATCAAGGTACGGGAAGCTAGCTTTCCTTCCTCCAGCAGTGCCGAGAACTCCCTGCGGGAATCCTGCGGGGTGAGCTCTGCAAATTTGGCTAGGCAGCCCAAGATGTTGAATGTATATCTTGAGAGCAAGGCCATTTGGTTGGCGATACGGAGTTGGAGGCCGCCCGCTGAGTAAATTTCCCGGCCTAACAGGTCCATGCGCTTGGACTCCTTCGCCTTTGGCACCGCGGCGGGCTGGCCGTGTCGCTCGCGGTCAATGACAGAGTGGACACCTCGAGAGTCCGGAGCCGGGTGAACATCCAGGTATTCGTAGCCTCGGGGACCGAGTACTTCCTCTCAACTCCGCGCGCTGTAGGCGGGACGGAGGAGGGCGACTGCCAGATAGCGGCATTGTTTTTCTGTATTGTTCGAATGAAGGGGAGCGCTACCCTCACGGGGGCGTCCTCCCCCACCACGTCCGTGATGGGGTCCTCGACCTCCTGGACTTCTTCCACGGGTAGGTTGATGGCCTTAGCTACCCTTCTGAGAAGGTCCTGGTGAGTCTTGAGGTCGATCGGCGGGGGCTCCGACGGTGCCGCCCCTGCCACCGCCTCATCGGGGGAGGAGGATGAGGAAGGACCCGGTAGCACTTCCTCCGGTGCCTGCTCCGTGTCTGCGGGAACCGCGTCATGCCCCAAGAGCGTGCCGTGGTCGGCGGCCTGTGGAGTGGGGGACGGAGGTGGCCTGCTGACAGTGGCTACCGGTACCGACCGCACCGAGCCTGGCTGTCGCGGCGGGAGGGGGGGCCCCTGTTCATGTTCGGCCCAAGGGACCCAAAATCCCCATTGCTGCGGTCCATGTTCTGGTGGGAGGGACCCCGCCCGGAAGTCAACTGCGCTGCCCCCAGGGGAGGCGATGGAGGGCTCTCTTGATGGCCAGGGAGGGGCCTGAAGCGGTGGCCGGGCGGACGTCCGGTGCCGGAGTAAAGGGCCCCCGCGGTGCCGCCGGACGGTGCCGGTCGTCACGTGGTCTGGCCGGCGAATGGGACCTGCGTGTGTCGCGGTGCTGGGAGCTCGACCGGCGGTGCCGGGAGCTCGACATTCGGCCCTGGGAGCTCGACCGGCGGCCCCGGGAGCTCGACCTGCGGCGTCAGGAGCGCAACCGACGGTGTTGGGAGCTCGACCGACGGTGCCGGGATGCGGATCTGGACCGCGTGCGGCGGCGCCTGGAGCGACTACGCGACTCTCGCCGCCTCTCGTGGTGCCTGGAGCCGGACCTGTTACGGTACCGGCGACTCTGCGACCGGGACTTGGAACATCGCCGGGAGTGCGACCGGTACCGTGACTGGGAGGCTGTGCACAAAACGTGCACCGTGCCGTCGACTCCGGCGCCGCAAGGCCCGTCGAGTCCGGCACCGCCCAGCTCCCCGGTGCCCACCGACGAGGAGCTGAGGCTGCGCGGCGGCAAGACATTTAATCGAACTTACCGCTGATGCAAGCGCTCAGCGGCGGTGCCACCGTGCGGCCTCTCAAGTCTATTGGGAAGCCACTTCTAATGCAACCCCGTCCCGGGCGCCCGAGCGATCGCAGCACCGCCGCCAGGTCGCGGTCCCGTTCTCGCTCACGGCACCGCTCTCCGCAGCACCGGGCACGACGATCCACGTCACGACGACGCTCCCCGTCTCCTCGCCGGCGGTAAGTGCGATTAAATGTCTTGCCGTCGCGAACGCCTCGGGCGTGGACGGCAGCCTCAGCTCCTCGTCGGTGGGCACCGGGGAGCTGGGCGGCCTTGCGGCGCCGGAGTCGGCACGGTGCACGTTTTGTGCACAGCCTCAGCCTGCACCGTTACAGTCGGAGGCGGCTGGGCTAACGGTCTCTTTTGCTTATCCGAGACCGTCTTCGGCACTTTGCGCTTCTTTCCCGGGGAGACGGAGCGGTGCCGGGTCTTCGGTGCCGGGTGCCGCGCTGCATCCTCGGCACCAGGGCGGCTGGCGCGCTGCTAGTCGAGGCAGTCTTTGGCGCCGCCGGTGCTGGTGCCGGAGGTTGGAGGGCCGACTCCATGAGGAGTTGCTTCAACCGCGAGTCCCGCTCCTTCCTCGTGCGAGGCTTGAAAGCGACGCAGATGGGGCACTTGTCCGACCGGTGAGCCTCTCCAAGACAGCGGAGGCAGGCGTCGTGCGGGTCACTCACCGGCATAGACCGCTGGCAAGCCGCGCAGGGCTTGAAACCCGCCGGTCCGGGCATAAGCGGCGGAAGAAGAGGGCTAACCCCTCTAACTCCCTAATGAGTAATATAACACTAACTATAGAACTATTAACAAAATTTAACAACTACGATAACTATATACACTAACTAACGGAGAACGCTAAGCTGTGGAGGACAGGAGAGCACTCCACTGTTCCTACTGGCCGTCACGGGCGGAAAGAAGGAACTGAGGAGCGGACGGGCCGGCTGGGGTATATATACGCCGCCATGGCGGCGCCACTCAGGCGCCAGCCCGCCGGAGTTGCTAGGCTAAAAATGTTCCGAAGAGCCGTGCACGCACGGCGCGCACACCTACATGGAATGGATAGGAGCAATCACTCGAAGAAGAACCTGGAATTTTACGCAAAGGGGACCATAAATTCTTAGCTCCTCTTAAAATCATCGAGAAGAAGGGACCTTACACCTATCGACTTTCTGATGGGCGAGTATGGAATGCTTCTTTTCTTGCACCTGCCTATGCACCTAGAGGAGATTATGCCAACCCCCGGTCTGCATTGGATGACTTCATCATAGTATCAACACAACAAGACACTGCATTGGAACCAGGGCTTGAGAGACGGCCTGTCAGACCCAGACGACCACCTGTCTGGACTAGAGACTATGTTATGTAGAATCTACAGTGTTTTCAGTGTAGTATTTCTGCCAATAGTATAGTGTCTTGTTTCCTATTTGTTCCTGTGGTTAGAACAACAATGTTTATTTTAATTGGGAGAGTTTCTTAAGAGAGGAGGGATGTTGCTTGAAATTATTAGAACTAGGAGCACTGGCTGTTGGGAGTCTGAAAGGACAAGAAACAGGAAGGAGGGGGGAGGAGTTGAGTCAGAGTGAGAGTTACAGAGGGTGCAGCAGCAGCTTGGTAAAGAGGTTTCCACTTTAAAAATAAAGTCCCGTTGAAGTTTGTTAGTACCTTGCCTGGTTGATACAACAATTCTGGCCAGAATTTCTCGATCAGGAGAGGGAGGTCTCCGCTGGTCCACTGCAGTATCAGTATTGCCCGCCTCCCCCAGCAAACAGCTTATACTGAAGGACAAAGTGGGCAGGTCAGGTCAGGGTGGGGCAGAGCACTATGCCATTCCCCCATTCTCAGCTAGCAGGTGATCCCTTAAGGACTTTATGTCATTAGTGTAAGCCAGTGCAGCCCCTAGTCTGCTCTAACTCATGCCAGGGCAGGCACATTGAATCAGAGAACTGGAATCAGCTCCCAAATAATCCCCCAACTTCCCTATGCTAAGAGGATCTCTGTGAAGGACAGAAAATCTTTTAAAAAGATAAATTAACAATTGAACATGCTCTTAAGCTAAGGCACTATTAATAACAGCAACTTATACCAATTGGTGGCCTTTGTCTTTTATGTTTTATTTTTCCTTCATTTTCCACATGGTGTCCCTGACCATTCCTGCTCCCCAAGAGGTAAGACGGCTCCTCCAGCATGCTCCTGATTGTTATTTTTAGCAGAGGAACTGATAGTGAGAATGACACAGGAATCAGCAGTGGAAAGAGGCCAGCAAGTGAAGTATCCGGTCGTAAAAGCCAACACAGAATGTTTGCAATAAAATATCTGTATGCAGGGAAAAAAGCAGCATGGGACACAAAGCAGAGCAGTGAGCGATGAAAAGTGACGTCTGACACAGATGCAGGGAGGTGTAAGCATTCCCCCAATTCAATAACAAGCTGTGGCACCTCTAGCTCATCTTCCATTGAAGGAGCTCACACACTCCAATGAATTAAGCCCCCATAAGAGCCCTTTGAATGATCCCTGACCACAGTTTACAGATGGGGAAACTGAGGCACAGAGCAGTTAAGTGACTTGCCCAAGGTCACAAAGAGAGTCAGTGGCAGAACCAAGTCCACCCCCCACCCCCAGAGGAGTCAGAAGGTGGCTCTTGGGGCACAGTGGTTCATGGGGTATTTCTGCCATCTGACAGGGACCAGTTGCAAGCAGCTGATCAAATTCAATTCAGCAATAGATTAGAAACAGAGCAGGGGAGCAAGGTTCCTGAAAATTACAACCCATGGGATGCCCTGCTCTTTATACACTACTCAGGGGCCAGCTGGATGGCAGTATGCAGTGCCCAGTGGTGAGGCTTCCTTTGGGAAGGAAGGACAATCTAATGACTATGGCACAGAGTGGAGATTCAGGAGACATGGGCTATAATCCCAATCCTTAGACAACTTGCTACCTGCCTCATCTCATTGCCTCCAAATGGGGATAATACCACCTCAACTCAACGCCTGTAAATCCTTGGGAGGCACAGGCGATACGAGAGCAAGGTGTAATGATTTGGGGGAGTTAAAAGATTTCTAGGCCCTGGGGCGAGGAGCTTTGGAGCTGGTGTCCTGCTGATGGAATATCAGTAACTGGTGAAGGGGCATCAGGCACCCAACCACCATGGCATGGGGTCCCCCTACCTTAACGGCATCAGCAAAGGAATACAGCAATCAAACAGCGATGGGGAGAGAAGGTTCGTGAGTAACAATGAGACCCAGACAGAAAGAGCCTGAGGAGCTCAAGGAGAAAGGAAACTATTTTGTCTTTGGCAGCAGCAGCGGGACCTTCTGAACTGCAGGATGTTTTGCTCCGAGATATGTGCTTGTTTCAACAGAGCTTGTGAAACACGATTCCCGGTGCAGGCTGCAGTGCCTCGCTGCGGGGGAGAGCAGAGAGAGACTTACGATGTCGGTGGCGTTGACGTCCGCGCTCATGCTCAGCAGGCTGGTGCACACGTCCAGCTGGCCGGTCAGCGCAGCGAGGTGCAGAGGGGTTCGCTTGGTCTGCCCGAGAAGAAAAGCCAAACACACTTAATCAAATGCCGGCTTCCCCCAAAGAGGCAACACGAGATCAGGAGGGAGGGCAGTCCTGTAGGTATCCGAGTGCACATGGATGCCTGCTCTGGGGCAGAGAATGCTTTTGGCCTTTTAAAGCCTACGGGTGTGTCTTCACTAGGGAAAGAGGCGTTTTCTTACCACGTGTTAGCTGACACATGGTAAGGTCCTACTGAAGGTGAGGCAGTTTGTAGCTTCCACTCATTAGCAGACTGAGGTGAAGGCTCTGGAGGAGCCTAGGGTTTGTACCTCAGCCTGCTAACACACGTGAAAGCTACACACTGCCTTGTCTCCACTAGGATTTACCTTGTGTTCGTTACCTCGTGTTGGCTAACAATACACCTCTTTCGCCAATGAAGACGGGGTCTAGGATTTAACGGAGGGATGTTAGCACATGCTAATAAACACCTTTGAAGAACCTGGTGTATTCAAGGCCCCCTGCCTTTAACACATGCTAACCTAGTCAGATTCAAGCCAGGGCCGGCCTTATGGGTGGGTGACATGGGTGACCACCTACAGCTCCGTGGTCAGGGGGGCGCCACGGTCAAGAGGCAAGGAGGGGGGCAGGCCTGGGGTGCGAGGCTGCAGAAGGGAGCTTGAATTTGACCTCAATGTGGGGAGAGGCAGCAGGGCCCAGAGGCATTGTGGGGGGGTGAAGCCCAGGGAGGCAGCAGGCTCAGAGGGACTAGCCTGGGGAAGCAGTGGGGGCCAGGATGCCAAAATACAAGTTCACCCAGGGTGCCATTTTCCCTAAGGCCAGCCCGGATAAAATCCCAGACTGTCCGTGGCTTTAACCCAACCAGTTTAGCATGTGTTAAAGGCAGGGGGCCTTGTCTTGTTCCCAATGTGTTAGCACCTTCTGTCCTGGTCCAGACAAAGCCCAAGCAACCGAGAAGGCCGTTCTCCACCCTGATGACATCGCATCCACTTGGGACGCTTAAAGTGAAGCATCCCGGAGAGTCCCCGCACACTTTCTCGTACTGTGCATACGATTCTGTGTTGAGCTTCTCAGAGGCACAGCTCAGAACTCACAGCCCAGGGGGAGGAAGGTCTCCTGTGACTTTAAGCCACCTCCATATCCTGGGCTGCTGCAAGGAATGGAGAGACTCCCAGCACAACAGCCATGGGAGCCAGTCTAAGCCATTTCCCCAGCTGACACTGGGCCATCGCACTGCCTAGAGGCTCCTCAGCACTGTGTACTGTGGGACCACCCTTGACACATCCCTCCGGCTCCCAGACCTGCCTCTTGCACACCTCCTACGGCAGGGTTTGCGAGGGGGGGGATCCTCCTCGGAAGGCAGCCTTACAACGGTCTTCCACAGTGCCTGCACCAGGGGACTGCTCCCCCAGCCAGATAAGGGACCTTGAGGGGCCCTTTACACCACTCTGGCCCTTTTACCAAGGGGGTGTGTGTGTGTGTGTGTGTGTGTGTGTGTGTGTGTGTGTGTGTGTGTGTGTGTGTGTACACACATAGCTGATACATTTGTTCCTAACAGCCGCTAGCTTCGCAGCCCTTATTTTGGTAACTGCCCCTGCCCTCGAGGAGCCTTGACAGAGGTTCACATTACTGAAGTTCTAAACCTATCCCGAGCACCCCAGTGCTTGGCCTTGGGAAGGAAGCAGGCTTGGTTGGTGGTACGATCAAGGCCCTTTTTGCCGTTTTTATGTAGCTCTGTGCCTCCTCACCACTGGGCCTGGGCACCCGAGCCATTTATTTACTAGCTGAAAACTTGAACAAATATTCCTAATGAGATGTAAGCTGTGATTAAAGTAGAGTCGGCAAAGAGCAGAAGGCGAGAATTTGGGCCGTTAGTATCTAACTGAAGCCCTGTGAGGGTAGCTTTTAATGGAATCTCTCAGCGGCTCACGAGTGGGTTTATTTTTGTCCTTACTACGTAAGTCTTACAGGAGGGTTTCATGTCCATCCGTGCACCTGCACCCAAAACCTGTTTGGGTCAGACTGAAAACGGCTGTTTCTGAATCAGCATTAGCAGCCCTTTGGGTTTCTACTGCTTAAAAATTTGTCTTTTTCTTTTAAAATTGCCCTGACACCTGGCAGTTTTTTGTTTGGTTTCAGCCAGTCACAGAGTTTGGGCCTAGAAAGCTGGTCCCTTACGGCTTTCTTTGCCACTATTGTTATTTATTAATAGTATAGTATGGTGACACCTAGAGGCCTCCATCAGAGATCGGTGTCCCATGATGCTAGGTTCTGTACGCACATATCAAAGAGATGCTCCGTGCCCCAAAATTGCTTAACAGTCTAGGCACGTGGCATGACACAACAG
Source organism: Mauremys reevesii (assembly GCF_016161935.1). Classification (NCBI taxonomy): domain Eukaryota; kingdom Metazoa; phylum Chordata; order Testudines; family Geoemydidae; genus Mauremys; species Mauremys reevesii. The sequence goes on from NC_052624.1 coordinate 278,630,673, forward strand.
GGAATAAACCAAATAAAGGAGCAGAGGACAGGGTGAACAGCGAGTCAGTAATGGTGAGCATAAGTAGCTACAATCTAATACAACCTAATCTGATACAGCCTAAACACTGTCTGCATGCTGGTCCAATCCCTCCGACTCTGAAGGCTGCTCACTGTGTGACATTTCACTTGGCAATCATCTCCACTCAGAAAGCCACCTTAGTAGCCAAGCTCCTACCCACATACAGTTTGGTTATGCCTATAAGCCACTCCTTACCAGGGTCATAGCATCAATGCTGGCCAGGTGAGTCTCCACGAGGAGCTTGACTAAATGGTTGTAGCCGTTCTGAGCGCTGAGGTGAAGAGGTGTCAGGCCCAGCTTGGTCTTGGCATTGACGAAGGCCTTGTGCCACAGCAGGACGTCTGCAATCTGGTCATGGCCGTTCTCTGCGGCCAGGTGCAAAGCTGCTTTCCCATGCTGCAAAACAAAGCCACAAAGCTAGCTGCTGCGGTTACACAGGGAATCAGAAAATCAGAGAGATGAGCCGCTGGAACCATGGATTTTAATAACCTCCCACTAGCAGGGCCTTCCTGTGTGCTCTGGACACAATAAATACTCTGCCATGAAACCATTGCTGTGTGACTATTTTTGGCCATAGTCAAAGCAGTCAAGCAAGTGTTTTGTGTGTCTTTGTAAAGGCATGAATGATAAGAAGATGAATAGTCTGGTGGTTAGGGTGCTAGATAGTACTTGGGAGACCTTGGTTCAAGACCCTGTTCTACCAGCTACTTCCTATATGACCTTGGGCAAGTTGCTTACTCTCTTTGGATATGTCTACACAGCAATGAGCCTCAGAGCCTGGTTCAGCTGACTTGGGCTTATACTGTGGAGCTAAAAATAGCAGTGCAGAGGTTTGAGCTCAGGCTGAAATCCAGCAAGATCTCAAAGCCTCAGCCTGATCATCTCCATTGCTACTTTTAGCCCAACAGTGTGAGTCCTAAGAGTGAGTCAGTTGATTCAGACTGAGTCTTGCTCCCGTGGGTTTGTTTTGCAGTGTAGACATACCCTTTGCACCTCAGTTCTCCACCTGTAAAATGAGAATAATAGCAGTGCCCTACTTCAGAGGGGGTTGTGATGTGCTCAGATATGAGAGCAATTGGAACCATGTAAGTATCTAAGGCCTGGTCTACACTGGGGGGTGGGAATTGATCTAAGTTACGCAACCTCAGTTATGTGAATAACGTAGCTGAAGTCGACGTACTTAGATCTACTTACCGTGGTGTCTTCACTGCGGTAAGTTGTTGGCTGACGCTCTCCCATCGATTCTGCCTGCGCCTTTCGCCCTGGTGGAGTACCGGAGTTGACGGGAGAGCACTCTGCGATCGATTTATGACGTCTGAACTAGATGCGATAAATCGACCCCTGCTGGATCGATCGCTGCCCGTCGATCCAGAGGGTAATGTAGACAAGCCCTTAGATAGATACTGCCCTCCAATGGTTGGACTCCACAGAGCCCATAGAACTTACTACGACTAACAGCTGAAGGAGCTTTCTTTTAGATCAAATGCTAGAAGCCTGTGCTTCTAGAGCTGCAGGATATGGGTTCTAGTCCCCACTACCCAGGTGTCAGAGTTTGTGTGGTCACTGTGTGGTGTCTGCAGCATATGAAATTATTGTAGTAGCTTTACTGCACCAAGAAAGAGTTTTAATACCCTCTCTGGCCAGAACAGTACGAAGCCAAACAGAGATTTGCCTGCAGAGTAACAATCCCTATATATGTATATAGCATCATAGGTATCCCGTGTGTTATAGACCATGTCTCTGCCCCAAGGAGCTTACAAACTAATTAATCTGAAAGCACAGCTAGCTGGTAAGGGGTAGAGGAGACAGTGGCCGGAAAGATGGCCACATAGTTTTTCCAGGCAGAACAAATCATCTATGGTATTTGCTTCACATGTTTCTTGTTCATTGTATTTGAAAAAAGTTTATTTCATGACTGGTATGGGATTTAGATTGCCCCCTGGGTGGGCTACTCTGGAAAGGCTTCTTGGGAGAAGGGAGTTCTAAGGCAGTGGGGGTTATGAACAAGCCAACGAGCTATGTATATTTGACCTCAGAGGTACCCCCATGCTCCTCCAGTCACTTTACGCTCGGCAAAAGGACTGGCTGGACATCAGCAAGGACAAAGAATAAAGTATCTGCATGTGAACACTGCATAACTAACAGATGAAACACAACACATGGAACCTTTAATAATAACACCCCTAACCAGGAAGACCTTGAAAGAGACTAGCTGCAGATGTATGTGAATTCAGAAGACATCATTAACTAGTAGTTGAGGACAATTTTCCCAGGTATGTAGAAATAATGTAGTTGGAAGACATAACATGTTGCGGAGTTATTGAGAAAATGAGGTTCACTTCTGCTCATTTCAGTATTCCAGAACAACTAGTGACAGACAACGGACCACAATTCACTGCAGCAGAACATAAATCGTTCCCGATGAAATATGATTTTGATCCTATTACTAGCAGCCCACATTACTCACAAGCGAAGAAGAGACTGAGAGAGCAGTACAGACAGCCAAAACAATCCTACAGCAGGAAGATCCATTCCCTGCTCTTCTGACTTACAGTTCAACATCAATAGCAACTACTGGATATAGTCCAGCACAGCTCTTGATGGGAAGACAACTCAGAACTACTGCTCCAACTTTGGAAAAAAATCTGTCTCCAAAGTGGCAGAGACAGAAGAGAGTAGCCAAATCAGATAAAAAGGCTAAAAGGAAACAGTCATGGGATAAGAGGGAAGGTCCTCTCATGGATCAGTAACTGGTTAAAAGACAGGAAACAAAAGGAGAGAGATAAATAGCTTTGTCCACCAAAGATCTGTCCTGGGACCTGTACTGTTCAATGTATTCATAAATGATCTGGAAAAAGGGGTAAACAGTAGGGGGCAAAATTTGCAGATGACACAAAATTACCCAAGATATTTAAGTCCAACGCTGACTGCAAAGATTTACAAAAGGATCTCACAAAACTGGGTGCCTGGGCAACAAAGTGGCATATGAAATTCGATGTTGGTAAATGCAAAATTATGCACATTGGAAAACATAATCCCAATTATACAAACACAATGATGGAGTCTGAATTAGCTGTTACCACTCAAGAAAGAGGATTTGGAATCATTGTGGGATCTAAACCCAAATAAATCTGTTTTACCCTGTAAAAAACTTATACAGGATAAACTCATAAATTGTCCATCCGCCCTCTATAACACTGAGAGAGAGAGATGCACAGCTGTTTGCTCCCCCAGGTATTAATACATACTCTGAGTTAATTAATAAGTAAAAAGTGATTTTATTAAATACAGAAAGTAGGATTTAAGTGGTTCCAAGTAGTAACCGACAGAACAAAGTAAGTCACCAAGCAAAATAAAATAAAATGCGCAAATCTATGTCTAATCAAACTGAATACAGATAATCTCACCCTCAGAAATGCTTCAGTAAGTTTTTTCCTCAGACTGGACACCTTCCAGGCCTGGGCACAATTCTTTCCCCTGGTACAGCTCTTGTTCCAGCTCAGGGGGTAGCTAGGGGATTCTTCATGATGGCTCCTCCACTCTGTTCTGTTCCACCCATTTATATATCTTTTGCATAAGGTGGGAATCCTTTGTCCCTCTGGGTTTCCACCCCCTCACTGGAAAAGCACCAGGTTAAAGATGGACTCGAGTTCATGTGACATGATCACATGTCACTGTAAGACCCCAAGCCTTCATTCCTCCCAGCCTGACTCACAGGAAGGCTTGCCTGCAAACAGAGCCAGCCAGTCAATTGTCCTGGTTGATGGGAGCCATTAAGATTCCAAACCACCATTAATGGCCCACACGTTGCATAATTACAATAGGCCCTCAGAGTTATATTTCATATTTCTAGTTTCAGATACAAGAGTGATACCTTTATACAAATAGGATGACCACACTCAGTAGACAATACGTTTTGTAATGATACCTTACAAGAGACCTTTTGCATGAAGCATATTCTAATTACGTTATATTCACTCATTATCAATTTTTTATAAAATCATATAGACTGCAACGTCACAGTAGGAACATAGAACTTAAAGGGAGAGATGTAATGGAATGCTAAACCGTATTATACTGTGTGTAAAATACCGTTTTTAAGCTCACCTCAGCCATATCTCCTTCTCCCACAGCCCCTGCACACACACAGAGCACCACGCCCCCTCTGAGAACTAGGGTTGTGGTGATACCAAGGAGGCTCCAGTCCCCTACCTCATCGAAGACATCGACACGAGCGTGGTGCTGGAGCAGGATCTTCACTATCGCTGTGTGTCCTCGCTCTGCTGCCACCAGCAACGGGGAGCAGTCATTCTAGAGAAGGGAGGGAGAGACAGGGCCTGCTTAGCTCTTTGTCCCTTGCTCGCTATTGTCACAGCCCTGGAGAGTCAGCACTCTCTGAGGTTCAGAAATGCTATTAATTCAGTGGTGGTGGAAGGTGCCGGACTAGCTGCCGCAGTGACGGAAGCGCCATGTAGTGACATGAAGGGTACAGCACAGACAATGGCAGCACCAGTTTCCTCACACACTTTCCTTGCCGATGTGTTCTGGAGGGACCCACCTCTGGCAGTCATATGGTACCTCAATCTCAGCATCCAGTAAGTCTGCCCTCTCTTCTGGGATGGTTGTCAGTTAACACCAGCTGTGCCGGTGGCTCTGTGACATGGCCACCCATCTCCTCAGAAGGGGACTGAGGCCACCAGCTCAATCCATGTCGGCCAAAGAGCCAGCAGATGGCAATGACTCTTCACCACTACCCACCCAGCCTAGGGGCAAATGAGTCCACAGTCCATCACCATCCCCCTGGGTCCGCCCCCCTCCCACAACCTTTCCAAGCCAATACACTACCAAAGACTTCTTTATTTCAGTGGTTAAAGGTCAAACTGGTGAACTGGGGCATATGGCTCCTTTGGGTGCAGAGGATCTGGGATTTCTGAGTAGCCCGTGTTAGGAGCTGAGTATCACAGGGGAATGCTCCAAGGGGACTCAGGGACTGGGGTTCACCTCTTGTTAACCTGCCAGGCAAAAACAGAGGGGTCATAGCCTGGAGGAGAGTGCTTGGGTGGCTGACAGGCCGGTGTTCTTAGGGAGCTTACAAGCCAGACACCCAAATGCTGCAGGCAGGGGGTAAGCAGGGGACTCAAAGCTCTGGATACCCCAAGAAACATCCCATGGAACTATAGTGTAAAGAGTTGAGTCAAGGCACCATGCGGTTATCTATGGTTGGTGGGTATGGTTCTCTCTGCTGACTAGTGAATATAGCCTGCCACTCACACAGCTGGGAAGGATTTAGCATCATCAGGGCATGCTGGCTATTTACCATTTTCCTGGCCATTCAAAGTTAAAGGTGAGGAAGGGTACAAGGTCTAGATTTTTGCACTCCCTTACCTAGCTTACATTGCAATTGAACTCTCCTGAGCTAAGCTTTATTCTGGTCATTGCTCCTGCTGGGGAAATGCTCTCCTCAGAGATGCAAGGATGAGGGCCCAGCCCAGAACAGAAATACCTTGGCTTGCTTGTTAATGGTCTGCTGCATTCGGCTGGTACTAATGTGCTTAAGCATCTCCAGCAGGACATCCGTATTGCCCACACGGGCACAGTAATGCAGAGGAGTCTCAAGGGACTGCAACACAGAAACAACCAAAGGGACTCTGAGAAACCTCTCTCCATGCATCCCATTAGCCTGAACAACTTTGCCACCCACCCAGTCCAGAGTAAGGAGAACTTCTGGGGACACCTTAAAAACAAATGTCCTGCCTGTTATGCATACACCATGAAGGGAAGGGTTTGCTCTGGGGTCCTTAACCAAAACTCTTTCCTCTCCACTATGGTGCAGCATGCTTTGCACCAGTTGTTTCTCCAGTTGACGTGCTCCACCTCAGAGGGGGCTGCACTTCTGTGGTGCAGTGCATCTATAATGGGGGAAGTGCTTTGGGATCCATCCGGATGCACAGAAATATAAATGTATGTCATAAACATACAGCTTTGTTTGTAACTATTTTCTAAAGTCTGACAGCTAAGCCAAGCCGTATCCAAGCGACTGCGTGGGGGCTTGTTTTCAAGAGAGCTAAGCACATAAGCTGCTTTAACAAGGACAGTGGCGCTTTTGCCAATAACTCCCCATGCGGCCCACTGAGAAGATGACCCTTCTGCCAGGAACCTTCAGGACAAACAGGACACAGAATAAACTCCAGCTTCATAGGTCTGGGAAAACCCATGCCCCCGAGTTTGCTAACTTTGAAGTTCCGATCAGTCTGTTGGAACGAGCTCGGCAGATGGCCCATATGCCTATAACAACAACAGTGATGGCATACATCCATTGAGCCTTTTTCCCTGAGGGACCCCAGGCTCATACGTACCAGTCGCGTGGTACGGGAGATGTCGGCATCGTACTCCATGAGCATGGCAATGATCTTGGTCTCCTCCTCCTCAAAGTGGACCATGTCCTTCTTCACTGCAGCAGCCAGGTGGAGGGGTGTCTCCCCTGCCTGCGAAAGGGTACGAGCCAAAACGCAAGCAAAGCAGCACGTTCACCCAGCGCCTCTGATTGCGCTATCACGCAGCGCTGTTCTGTAACCACTCGGGCACAGAGCCTGGGCAAGCACAGGAAACCACGCCCTGCAAACAAGGAAACCTGGCCAGCTTCCTCCGATTCTTCCCTATTCATCTACAGCTCCCCTGCATGGAGGCTACTGTCAGTTTATCCTACCCTGTGTTCAAGGCTTTCCCATGCTCACGAGTGCTAGCCAAAACCGGCCTTTTTCCTTGCTAGGTCACTGATCTCGCCACAGAGGGGCTCCAGCCCAGCAGGAGTTTGCCTTTCTGCCTCAAGCCTTCCAATGAGCTCAGTATGGATGTGGGGGGTTGATCCGCTCTTGTAGGGTCTGATCCAAAGCCCACGGATGTCAATGAGAGTCTTTCCATTGACTATGGATCATGACCAGAGCACGGTTTGGTGAGGAGAGAAGAGAGGGGACAAGAAAGGGTGGGAGGATTTCTGGGCAGAGTGTGGCAGTTTGGGAGGACCCAGACCCTAGAAGTGGTTTCTAGGACCACCACTGAAAAGCAGCTTCCTGCTTCCAGTCTTGGAAGGGACTGGACATCCCAATGGAGGGTAGCGCTGGGAACGGAGCCTTCAGAGGACGTGGAGGGTCCTACAAATAAAGCCATCTTACAATGCCACTTGCTAATTGAGTTGATGCCCAGTTTATCGGCCTAGTCCCGTGGCCTTATCTATCACGCTGTGGGTGGGCACGGGGTGCTTGTTGCCATTCTCGCCCGGTGCCCATCAGACGAACAGGGACTCTGCCATGTAGCCCTCTGCCTCACCATAGGAGAGGGTCACTGATCGAATGTGAGCGCCTCCGGCTCTCCCCACGAGAGGGTGACAAGTTTGAGAGGTGTTTGTGTGGCTTAGCTAGGAGGGGTTCATTCCCCCATGTCATGTCACACCCTGCACCCTCCCTCCCTCCATTTACATAGCATGCTATGTTTCACATGCCCAGACATTCAGGCATTGGGCCTGTCTCACATGCAGGCTACTCCCTCTACTCCAGTCACCTTGTTTTCCTGGTTGACGCAGGCGGCGGCCTCTGCATGGCTTTTCTCCGTGGCCAGGTAGTTGAGGATCTCCTCCACCACGGGCAAGTGGCAGTGCTGCACCGCGATGTGTAGGGGGCACTCTCCGACCTGCCGGCAGGATAGGGGCATTGAGATGGGTGGCTGCCTCGCTTCCAGGACTGTCTCTGGTACTGCACACGCCATCTCCTCCCATCTCATCCTCATTCCCTCTCTCCACCCAGAAATGAATGAAGGTGCCAGGCATGGAGACAGCTGACCCAGCCACATGCTGAGAACCATCCCTCAAGCCTGACTCTAAACTCCTCCCTATTCAGCCTCCGCACTTCTAGCCCGAATAAGGCTAAAGGGGATAAACCACCCCCTTCCTTTAAGCTCTCAGTTCCCCTCAGACATCCACTGACAGTGCAGAGTCATATGGCTCAAGTGTGTACCATAGAGGTTGTTCTGTGGATGGTGTCCTGCATGGTACAGAAATTCTAAGGACTCTGCCTGAAATTTAAGGTCCTTTGAGTTTCAGGATCATTGTCTATGACTCTGCCCCACTGGGCTGAGCAATCATTAGTATGAACACGGTTACTGAGTATATACAAGGGATTTCCTATTGGCTCCACACCCAAGCGCTAAGCAGGATTGGTCCCTGCTACATCAGCCTTTCTAGCTGTGAGGCAGTAAAAGCGACCTGTAAAACAAACAAACTCAAAATATTGGGCTAATGCCGCCTTTAAAAAACACACGCAAATCTTTGTGACGGAAAAAGGAATCCTGAATAGTCCTCCAAGCTCCCTTATTTATTTTTTCCACAGTTTTTGTCTGCCCCTCAGGACTCTATGGTGACTGGACAGCTACAGAAATGATCACGTCACAAGAATCAAGAGAGTAAAGTTGAGCAACCAAGAGGGGGAGACACTGTTTCAAAGTCTTTTCTGGCTTGTTTTTGACAGCAGCTCTTTCTAGTCAATAGCTAATGAACAGTCTGGAGAAAGGCAGTCTTAGTTAAATATCCACCTCCCGCCACCTGTTCAGTTGCATCACAGTGAACATGCTCTGAAACGCTGAAGAGATTTTCCAGCAAAATCAAGGAGCAGCAGCACAGACACTCATGATATTTTGAAGGTTAAAAACAGACACTAAAAAGCAAAAGCCCAACCCTTTCAGGCTGCCTTTCTAACCAGAGAGAAGCCAAAAGGGCACAAACCCAAGGGCTCCGAGCCTTTCTAGATCAGCTTTCTCCACGAACCAGAAGGCAGTTGTGTGCATTTGGTTTTGGGGTGAATTTTAATGCTCCTGGGAATGGGGGCCGGAGGACACTGGCAAAAGCTGAGCCTAGCAGGGCAAGCAGGACCAAGCTTCCTCTCCACCCAGCTTTGCATTTTCACCATCTAGCCCTGGGGTCTCCCCAGATCAGACACTGCTCATCGAAACAAGTCCGACCCAGCTGCGCGGAGGGGAGCTACAGAGTTGAGTGGGAGACCAGTGAGCTCATTGAAACACTTAAAACCTAATTCCTGTGTGAGCCCAGCTAGCCAGAAGAGACAGGCCAGTGTATTCACAGCTCACTCCATCACCTGGTTATTTTACTTGGCCTCATAACTGCTAAATAATGAGCAATCCGGGTTTGTTTGACAGATTGGTCTAACCCTTTGTGCATGTTAATGTTAAGACATATTTTAGTTCTGACATAAATCCCAATGAAATAAGACCGAGGTTGCAGAAACAATCATCACCGGCCCACAATGGGCTGGTTGGTCCCAGCTGCTGGGGGAGTGCACTGGAGCAAGTGCTCAGCACACATGCAGGTACTGGCTACTCCGATGGGGCAACATATGGGACTTGGTGGGCCAACGGTCTGATCTGCTCTGGCAAGGCTTGTGTTCCTGGTCTTTCCCACAAAAGGTTCCTGGGACATGTGGCAGAGACCGAGTGCGTCTTGACTGCCTTGGGGGCCACGTACCTTGGACTGTGAGGTGAGCTCCCCTCCTTCCTCGATCAGGGCCTTGATCATCCTCAGGTTGCCATGGCGAGCTGCGACGTGCATGGCCGTCTCGCCGTTCTGCAGCCAAAGCGCAGCATTGAAATGAGCGACGTGCCAGCAAGATCCAGCCCCTCCCTCTTTGCCCCCAGGAACATGGCTGCGTGCTTTACCTCTTGTTCCACGTTGACGTCGGCGCCACTCTTCAGCAACATCTCCGCCACCTTCTCCCCCTCGCGGATACGGGCTGCGATGTGCAGAGGTGTCTCCTGGGCCTGAGGGAGACACAGACGAGGACTCAGAGCCCTGTGGAACAGTGTTGGCTTCTCTTATTACATCCACTCAACCTGAGCCTCCTTGCTGTCTGGCACCCTGCGTCATCGCTTACCCCTGTGCAAGGGGGCGCAGCATGGGGGCAACACGCTGCCCTTCTGATCGGGTAGGTTTCACACCCACCCAGCACACCGGGTGCAAAGCTGGGGGGAATCAGGCCTGGTATATTTCATACACTCCTCGGAGCCCATGATGTCAATCTCAGTCTCCCCGGGATACCTGGAGTCTTCTTAGCCTCTCCTAGCTCCAGTGTCCAGATTGATGCATAAATCCCTCCTGCCCCTGCTCTAGGGTTGCCACCTTCAAACCTCATCCCACGGCACAAGGTCACTGAGCCATGGGCAGAAATTTTCTGAATTTTGATTTTGTTTTGAGAAAATGTTCACATTCCCCTCCCCCCGCTCGATTTTTTATCCAGCCCTTGTTGTGATGATGTCACTGAAGAATTAGAGCATCATCACCACTCCATGGCAGGACATCTCGCATCACGACACTGCAACGGTTTGGGCGATATTTCGGTGCAGAGTCCACAGTCAATTGCAGGGCATGGGAGTGCCACGTTGAAATCCAAACTGGTCCACAATAATCAGTCAACCCTTCCTTACCCTCCCCTCAAGGCTTGAGGGAGTCATCATCAAGGTAGGAGGAGCTCTTTTCCCTTCTAAAACCCCAGATCTGGTGGCTTTGGTTTATATTTATATGATTTCACGTATCCAGAAGTCAAAGGCGAATGTATAAAGCTCTTACACCACCTGGAACCCAACCCCGTTAGCACTTTCTTTCCAAGATAAAACCTCCTAACTAGTAAGTAAATTGCAATTCTATTTTATCTGACAGGCTTTCAACCCACTAGGGATTTCTGTCATTGTGAGGATCAGAGTGATGTATGTTAGCGTCATCTCCCTACCCACAAGATCCCCATGGCTACCTTGCTAGTTTCAGCCTGCTTTTTATAGCCTGGTTTCTGAGAGCTGCATGGATTAAACCAAAGAGAATCGTTACAAAACAGAGATTAGAGCTGGGCAAAATTTTTCAAAGAAAACTTTTTTTTTAAGTGAAAAAATGTAGATTCCGGTTGACTGAAACATTTTGCAAATTTGTGTTGAATTTGCCTAATTGTTTTGATCACAAAAAACAACAAAAAAAAATTTCTGAAAAAGTTGAAATATTTTGTTGGGACGTTTTTGAAATGAAACGTTCTGACTTTTCAATTCAAAACGACTTTCCCTTTTGAATCTTACTTCAATTGAATGTAAAGACTTTTTTTTTTTAAAGGCAAAAAACTGGAAAACAAAACTAAATGGAATTGTTTTCGATCTTTTGGTTTGGCCACTGAACTGAAAAATCAGTCCCAGCTCTGTCAGAGATGGCAAAGCTCTGTCTGGGTCATGGCATGGCAGGATTGCTGCCTACGGCACGTGTGGACTAGATGACCCAAGAGATCCTTCCATCTCAAACTTGTTGTATTCCACATTCTTCAGTGCTTTGCAGAGGCTACTTTTAAATGTCTCCCATGTCGATTATTCACAGTATTGTCAGAATGAGAGAGACACGGAGGCCAGTGACACCCAGAAACTTCACAAGTAATTACACGGCCGTTATTAACAATTCTGTTTTGCAGATAAACAATGCCGCAAAACACTGAAATCCAGCAGCAGATAGACAGAGTTTTTTGCTTTATGACTGATCACACACATCTCCTGCTGAAGAACCCTGGCGCGTCAGTCATGATCTTTCCCATTATCATCTTCGTTGTCATCATAATTTGTGGCTGTCATTCTGGTAGTGCCAGTGCTACCCCTTAGGGGGCCCTAAGCAGGAATATTTTGCCCCCTCAACACACGCTAATAATTAATAGGGGGCCCCATTGAGCTGCTTGGGGCCTTAAGCAATTGCTCAGTCTGTTTGTGCCTAGTGCCGGCTTTGTGTCCTGGCATCTCCTCATTTGTCTTCCCTGCCCCTAGCCAGCACACAGGCCTGACAACACCTTTTATCCTGAGTTATCCATACTTCCACACCCCACTAATTTACGGGTGTCTCATTTCTCAGTGGCTCCTCCCTTATTGTCATTAATATCTACATCAATGAGTTACCATAGTAACTCGAGGTTATTACAAAATTCCCCCAAATGTTAGTTTCAGGTATCTTGCGGTATTAACTGGTACATTGCGGCATATTTTCCAGTCTGTTGCTGCATGGTTTCCCGAACCTTGGCCCTTAACACATCTTTTACTGTGATCTTGCACGGTATCGGCACCAGGTTATCTTTCAGGATAGCGGCGCCAACCTGTTTCAGGCCTAAGCCTTGTGTGGCTCAGCTGAATATTTCACAGGCCTCTAGGCCGTGTGCCACAATACTAATGAATACGTATATTTCACCTCTATATCCCAAATATACTTACCGGTACTATCTTTTATTCTTGGCTACAAAGCCTCTGCCACTTCCCTTGGGAGAATATTCCACCGTCTCTAGCTCTCGCTCTTAGGGGCTTTGCTGTCACTGCTGGTTATAAATCCCTAATAACCTCCATCCCTCATAAGCATTTACACCATGGCTAGCGGCTCTTGTGTCCCATGGAAGTGGTGCTTAACTGATCTGTACAGCGTCTTTCTATTTGTTCCAGCATCATACAAATAAAGAGGAATATTTCCAGCCCGGAGGAGCTGTCTGTACAGGTCCCATTAGCTTTATTGGGGTAAACACTGATAACTCTCCCGCACCTCCAGCCAGCAACAATCCATCCCAGGATGTCCCATTTCAGACAGGTTTCCCTTTGTGTGTTCAGGGCTCACACACCCCAGCCGGTGAGAGAACGTGTCAGCCAGTCCCCACAGTTCAGCGTACAGCCCAGGCACATTTCCTAGCTGTTCTTTCCCAGTGCAGAAAAGGCTGCTGGCAGGTGGTGCTGTTGCGCCACCTGGTGTGCGTTTGCTACAACACTACAACCCGGTTCAGAGGGAGCCTGGAGTAGCCTTCTGGTTTCCTAAAACCGATCAACGCAAATTGGACGCAGCAGAGCACTGTGTCAGTGAATGAAATCCTAGCCCAGCCCACAAAGATCCCGATCACTTGGCAGTCTGTACCCCTCTGAAATAGGTAAGGGCATCGAAAACACAACCCACTTGGGTGCCGGGGAGATTGGGAATACCACGGTATTGTTACAGCGGAGGAAGGAAGAAAGCAGCACTGATTGTGAAGGCAGGAACTAAAGTGGCACAGCCTGCAAGGAAGAGTCACATTCCAAGTTTCACTCCTACCTTGCCTCCCTTGAGCTGGACCTGGGCCCCAAAGCCCAGAAGAGTCTGTACCACCAGCGGCTTGCAGTGCTGGGCAGCAATGTGCAGGGCCGTGTAGTTTTCTTTGGTTCGAGCATCCACCTCTGCTCCCCTCTGCAGCAGGGCCTTCACCACGGCAGCATGGCCCCGTTTGGCTGCCGCGTGCAAGCAGACCGCCCCGTTCTGAAAGAGAGGCAACCAGTTCCCTTGGCGCTTGGATTTTTAACACTCGCTCCCTACACCCACTCTGACACCTTAACGTGTGCGGGGCGAATCGGTTTGCCAGAGGGCTAGGGCATCACTTATGCCATAGGAACTGGTGCAGCCATTCTGTGTAGCTGGGGCTGTGACAGACTCACATCCACCGTGGATCAGGCATGACATGGGGGACACAACACACATGGGTCAGGGGGTTACACTGGCTCTTTGTGGCTAAGAGAAGCGGAAATATAGAAAGCTAGGTGGGGAAACAAAGGGGGGATTATGAAAGTAATTTGGGGGTGACTGTCATCGAAATTTGGATGAAAGTTTGTGTTGAATGAGAAAAACTTCTGCCAGTTCCGTAAATCAAGTCGTGGTGATACTGAAATATTGCTCCTGGCACCCTTCTTATGCATGTGAGACACTCGGCAGCTTCCAGAGCTCGTCAGAAAAAAGTAGGGAAAATGTACGAAGAAGTGAACATTTTTCATTGGGTTTGAATTGTTCAGTGAAATTTTCTCCCTTCCCCAAAATATCACTTTGTTTGGGGGAGGGGTGTGTGGACAGCCAGAGGTGAATATATTTCCCCAACATTAGTCTGTTTTATGCAAGGTTTATTGGGACTGGAAATACAGTTTCAATAAAGCAGATGCAACCCCAGGCTAAGAAAGCAGCTGGGAAGGAAAGATGTGGCAGTAAAGACTGTCAGCATGGCTAATGGAAAGTTTAATAGACACGTTGCACTCCTATAGCATCTTGGGACTCAGGATCTCAGCCTGTTTTGGAAACAGTGAGTCTTATACCATTCCCTAGGAGAAAGATAGAAATTGTTATCCCCATTTCACAGATGTGGAAGCCACATAATTAAATCAGTGACAGCTGAGTGGATACCTGCCACACAGTCCACATATCTAATATATGATGTCTGTCCCAGGCATGCTACTGTCTGGGATGGTTTATGAGACCATAAGTTGCTAGGCTGGTGGGAAATAAATCTCTCATCTCAATTTTTACTTTTCCAGTTAGAAATGAAGGGGAGAAAGTAGGGGGAAAACTTCTACTTCCTCAATTTTTCCAGCAAGGGAAAATAAATAAGTGGGGAGAGGGGGGTCTGTCTATTGAAATTAAGCTTTTTAAAAATTTCAACCACTGTGACATTTTTTCATGAGGTAATGTCTTTTATTGGACAGCTTCTGTTGGGAAGAGAGACCAGCTTTTGAGCCACACAGAGCTCTTAATCATAGAATATTAGGGTTGGAAGGGACCTCAAAAGATCATCTAGTCCAACCCCCTGCTCAAAGCAGGACCAATCCCCAAATGGCCCCCTCCAGGATTGAGCTCACAACTCTGGGTTTAGCAGGCCAATGCTCAAACCACCGAGCTATCCCTACCCCCTTCTTCTTCAGGGCTTGTTGGTCCCAGGACATTCGAGAGACAAGGAGCTGAAGAAGAGCTCGGTGTGGCTTCAAAGTGTGTCTCTTTCCCCAATAGAAGTTGGTCCCATAAAAGCTATGGCTTTGCCCACCTTGTCTCTCTAATCTCCTGGGACCGACACGGCTACATCACCACTGCATCTCCTTCAAGAACATTTTTGTTTTGGTTGAAAAGGCGTTTTCCATCCCCCCGAATCCAAGTTTTGGACGGACGTTTTGGAGCAGCTCTAGCAGCAGACATCGGCCCTCCTGACTCTCTGGGCTGGGTTACCTTATTGGGCATGTGCAGCAGGACTCCTTTCTTCAGAAAAGCCAGAGCGGTGTCCGGGTGCCCATGCTCGGAGGCAACGTGCATGAGGGTGCTGCCGTCCTGCAGGGAGCAAAGATGGGCAGCAAGTAAGGATGACAAGAATCTCTGGGCTAGGCAAGAAGCTGGGTAAAGGTCCCAAAGGTGGAGTGGGTCAGATAAGGACCCTGCCTCCCATTCCCCTCCTAATGTCCCAGCCCCATCTCCCTCTGTCCCTCCAATTTCATCAGTATAGTATTCCTATCCCACAGCTGTCTCCTGCTTTCGCCTGCCACCCGTGCACGGAAATAGGCTCTTTCTGGCGTACGGGACCTTCTGGGCTGCTGTCATAATGCACTGGCACTTGTGTTGCTTGTGACTGACATTACAATGAAGGCTGGGGGCCTACAGGCCACATGCTCATCACGGCTACAGTGGACACAGGCAGTGTTGGGGATAGAACGGAAAATCAGCCGAAACACTGGCCTCTCCCACTTGAGACGATAGCGAATCCTCATCAGCTGGCACTATGGCGTTTATCCACTCAATGGGCCACCACCAGAGGGCAGCACGCGCAGCCAGTGTATTACAACAGAAGTGTCCCCACGTCACATTTCCACGTGGGTTCCAGTTAGGGCCTTGCGACCTTTGTGCCCACAACCCAAACTTCTTTGAACAAACCAGCTCCCTGACAAAGAAATGCACTTGCACTGCCCTGACTGAGAAAGCTGGCTAATACCCGGCCTATTCCTGGGCTTTAGACTTCATCTCCCAGCACTGCGTGTGACTAGACATGCTGAGGCTGTGTGGCTCCAAGCTAAGGAAACAAGGGCCTAATTCCCAAGCCAGTTTTGTCCAGCTCAAGATTGCGAGCAGCAACCAAACAGTGGGCACAAGTCCTGGTCCTCTCTGGCCCATACGCTCAGCTGCTACTCAGAGGAACATTGTGTGTGGGTGCGTCTCTCACCTTAGTGCGAGCTAGCACATTGGAGTGGAACTTCTCCGTCAGCAACTCCACCACATTGGTGTGGCCTCTTTCTGCAGCGATGTGCAAGGGGGACCGGTCCATCTGCAACCATCAAAGAGAGCAGCGTTTCCAGAGAAGCAGCTGGAGCTGCCGGCATTTCTTTGCAAGTGTAATGTGTGCTTGGGAGGGAGACAGCCTGTATGCAAGCCTAACCGGAATGTACCCTCAGCTGGAACGGATCAACATCTGCCTCTACGACACTTTGTATAGCCAGGGTAAGCCTGGATCTGAAGCTCTGGAAGTTGGGGGGAAGCTGGCATGGCTGCTGTTCTTGGGGTACTTGCTCATTGGCTAGATGACTTCAACCTGCCAAGGGTGCCAACCTATTACCAGCACTACCGCCCACCAAAACATTTGTTTAAACCACCACAACACACAGCACTGCTAAACCAAGTGACGTATGCAGAGTCAGCTGCATGAACGATCAACCAGTTCATTCAACAACTCGTGTCTCTTTGTCTTCATTGAACTGAAACAGTTAAGAGACAGGTCCTTACGGAGGAGGGGAAAGGCTGTTCTCCTGGGCTGATTGGCATGGGCCCTTGAAAGTCTTTTCTCCCTTACCTTGCCTAGGGCTGCTGCCTGCCTGGGTGAGGGAGGGGAGGAGGACAAGCCACTTTCACCAGCACCATGCAGTTTAACGAGTGGAGGGAAGTTCCTGGTCTGGACTGTCTGCCTGATGAGGCAGATTCAAGTTTGAGGGCTTCCCGGCCATTAACACCAGAAGCTCTGTAATCAAAGGTGCCCCTCACGGAGTCGTGTTGTGTCCGCCAGTTTCACAGGTATATCACACCACTGGCTGTCCCAAAATTACCCAAACAGGGCCCTCAGGACAGGGCCGCCCAGAGGATTCAGGGGGCCTGGGGCAAAGCGGGGGAGCTGCGGCGCTTGTACTCACCCGGTGGCGGTCCAGGTCTTCGGCGGCATTTCAGCGGCGGGGGGCCCTTCAGTCACTCCGCCTCTTCAGCAGCACTGAAGGACCCCCCGCCACTGAAATGCCGCTGAAGACCTGGACCACCGCCAGGCCAGGGCTCATGGGGTCCCTGCACGGCCCGGGGCAAATTGCCCCACTTGCTCCCCCCTCTGGGCGGCCCTGCCTCAGGATGGTCTGTAAAGGGTTAACCAGCTCTCTGGCATGTCTAAGGGTACGTCCATACTACCCGCCCGGGTCGGCGGGTAGCAATCGACTTCTCGGAGTTCGATATATCGAGTCTCATCTAGACGCGATATATCGAACTCCGAACGCACTCCCGTCGACTCCGGAACTCCACCACCGTGAACGGCGGTGGCGGAGTCAACGGGGGAGCCGCGGACTTCGATCCCGCGCCGTCAGGACGGGTAAGTAGTTCGAACTAAGGTAGTTCGAGTTCAGCTACGCTATTCGTACCTTAGTTCGAACCCCACCCCAGTGTAGACCAGGCCTAAGTAACCATGTCTCCATCTTGGGATGAGCCAATGGCAGTTTACTCTGATGGTGCAGTGCTGCACATTGTATGCACTGTTGGTTGACAGTATTGACCCATCCATCCACCCGTCTATTACACCTCTCAGTTCGGTATTGAAGTGCAGAAAAAAGGGACTCGCAATCCCAATAAGCACTCCCTAAGTCAGCCGGTTCCCACTCCCCGCCCCCTTTTACACACCTTGTCTGCTATGGTAGTCTTGGCCTTGCAGTGATGGAAGAACTTCAGCAGGGCTTCATCGCCTTCCCACGCAGCGACATGTAGAGGAGTCTGACCTTCATCCTAAAACAAAGGGCGTTAGAACGTCCTGGATGTAGCATAACTGAGCTGCCCAGCGGCTCCACCCTTAGCCCAAGCAGATAACCTACTGGGCAGGAGAATTTGGGTACCTGAGATGGCCACCTTGTGTTGCACTAAAGCATCACTCCTCTGCCCTAAAAGCTTCCTAGAGCATCCTAGAGTGACATCACCAGGTTAACCAATGTCACTGTACCACGCCTGGAGATAGTGAGGTTGCAGCGTTGGGGCTGCTGCTGTCTGGAGAGCAGGGTCTGGCCTAAACGAAGCCAGATCAGCTTTCAGAGATGCAGCACTGTTCCAGAACTGGGTAGGCCCAGCTCCTGCAGTTTTCAAACAGAGAACGGGTTTCCGGCAAATAGGAGTATTTGCAGCTCAGACAGGACAATCTCTCAGCCTGACATGAGTCTCTTGGAGGTCTCTCACCTCAGGCCTCCTGAAGCCTATGGAAAGACTCATTGTTTCAATGAGCTTTGGATCAGGCTTTCAATGAGGGGCAGATCAACTCTGAATTATTACTGATCATTTGTATTACCGGAGCACCTAGGAGTCCTAGTCATGGGCCAGGACCTCACTATGCTACACGCTGTAGAAATACAGAACAAGAAGATGGTCCCTGAATAATCCCAACCCTACCGTCTACCCCTACTCTCATGGTTTCCCTTGTGCAATTTCCCATGTTCTCAATGCCTCGAAAGCCAGTACACTGTGACATTGACAGAGATCAGCTCCTATTAATTCCTTCCATTGTTTTCCTTTTATTGTATTATGTAAAGAATCTATGACCCTCTGCTGAGGACTTCTTGGGTCATAATTACAGATGGAACTTGGACCCTTCTGCTCCAAAAGCCCAGGTCCCACCACTCCAACTAAAGCAGACTCTCCTTGGGCAGCAGGTGTGCTAGAGCTTCCAGCATACACTTCAGTGGACCTCTCCACTCAGTTACATCTATTCAGAAGCCACCCCAATGAACTGTGTTTAATTAGGTCACAAGTCCTCAACTCCATGGGGAGGTATGTGAACAAGTCTCAGCGGGTCTTGTCCACTCTCCCTTTCTTTATGGCTAGATAAAAGGGAGTCCTCAAATCTATTCTGCTGTAACCTAGGGTCTTCTTAGCATCTGTGCCATGTGCGTCAGGTGGCACGTGACCAGGATTCATCACCGAATTTGGTCTGCTCTCCTTCTTAACTAACCTGGGGTGCTGGCATGGAACAGTTGAGAGGCACCAAACCATGTAGTTTTTGTAAAAGTTGTTAGCATCAACTATTGGGGAAAATATAGAACTGAAAATGGCACTTGCATTCCTGCCAAAGAGAAACACAACCAGAGAACACGATCAATAGGGGTTGTTCGACTGGCCATTTGAACCATTTCTAATGAGTACGTTTGTAAACATGTGATTGTACATTGGAACCTGTCCTTCGAATCAACATGTTCCTTTTAAAACCAGCCTCCTTACTCTGCCAAACGCTGGAAGGAGAAGGTGGGTTTGAACTCTAACGGGCCTTTCAATATATTTCAGCACAAAGCTGACAAGTGCTAGTGCTAAGTCTGCCCTGTGCTGGAATGCTAGCAGACTAGATTTATCTTGGCATTTTGCCTAATTCACTTAAGGGCCCTTTATAAATAACCCAGGACCTTTTGGCCTTGCAGTTCTACAAAATTGCTTTGTTTATTTGACTGTTTAAGTTAGTCCTGAAAGTTTTAATGCAAAATAAACTTCTTGTCAGAGACCATTTTCTTCTGGGATCCCTGAAAGGACCTTGCAAAGGATTGCACAACTCTTTGGAACAGGTGTTTTCCTTATTTTCTGCATCTTTGGGTTTATTAGAGAAGAAGACAAGGAAGAGAATGAATAATTTGGGGGAAGGTTATTGGCCCCCAGCTGGTAACACGCTTCCCTTGCCCACAGAGCCTGCCTCAATCCCTGACTTTTGTGCACCTGATTAGAGTGATGGACCCCTCTCATTTGTGCTCACTGACTCTAAGCCCCGCTACGTGAAACTGCACTGGTAACAACCATAGTTAGACCCTTTTCACGATAGCGGTGCTAGAAGGATTCAATCCATAGCGTAGCTAGAGAGAGACACACACGCAAAGAATGTATGGCTGAAGAAGAATAACCCCACCTCTTCAATCATCCCCATTTGATTACGGACCCTGGAAGACATATGAAACATGGGTCCCACAACTTTGAAACCAGGGTCAAAAACTCCAGAGTCCTGTCTGCCTTAGTGCTTATGTAACCCTCTGGTGAGGAGAGCTGGTCAAGAATTTTTCATCTAAAAACGCTGATTCGTCAAAACCAAAACTGTTTGTGAAAAAGGGTTGGGTTCAACAAATTTCCTGACTTGGAACAATGTCGAGAAAAATGTTTCTGAGTTGTTGAAATGTTTCATTTGGACATTTTTCTAAATGGAAAATTCTGTTTCAAAATGACTTTTGGGGACAAAATGATGTTTTGATTTCTAGGTTAAGCTAATTAGACTGGGGAAATGGTGAAAAAAGTCAAAATTGAATTTTTTTTTAAATAAAGTGTTTCAAATAATCCAAAATGGAAATAAAAAAGCAAGTTTTTTGGGTCGTGAACATTTTTGAGATTTTGACTTTTCATCCCAATTTGAGACAGGACAAATTTTGAACTCTCGAAAATATTTGCAGGACGGGAAAACCTCTGTGCCCGATTCAGAGGGTAGGAGTCTGTTTCAGCCCCTGCTAGGGAGCCTTGCCTCTTCAGTTCAAGCTATAGCTATTCAGGCTTTTAACTCCGGAGGCCACTGGTTCGATCAACCAGTATATTATGATGCCAACATGGCGGGCATCACACCTGCACTGTTGGTAAGCTATGATGCAACTGCTCTGTTGTTAATTAACTTGTACCAATGTTCCTAGTGCAGCCATGGCCAGGGAGACTTGAAAATAAGCGTGAAGAAAATTAGTTCAGTATTAAAGCTGCAAACATTTAACATCACTAATTTCATACAGGCACATTATCTCTATTATCGATATTAAATTCATTTTCAGCACGCATGCAGTTAAAGGGTGGATTTTTAAAGGATAATTTAGTTTATTAATGAGCTGGTTGAATACTTCCATGTCAAGGAACTTTTGATTTAAGAAACCTCAGGTTAAAGCTGAACTACAAAAGCAGTTTCTCCTCCTTTGGTGTTCACACCTCAACTGCTAGAAGAGGGCCTCATCCTCCCTGATTGAACTAACCTCATTATCGCCAGACTGATTCTGGACTGCATATTTATACCTGCCTCTGGAAATTTCCATTACATGCGTCTGACCAAGTGGGTATTCACCCACGAAAGCTCATGCTCCAAAACGTCTGTTAGTCTATACGGTGCCACAGAGAAAGAGAAAGAAGCAACATTTGTTTTTACAATTGATCAGCTACTGGGGGACTCTGCTCAGCACTAATGATAGCAAAGGCAAAACTTGTGCTCACAATACCAAGGTTTGTGTATTTTATACTCACATTCTGGCAATCCACCACAGCTCCATACTCCACTAGGATTTTGGCAACTTCCACATCTCTTTTCCTACAGCTTGCATGCAACACAGTGTCACCGTATCTCTGTAAAGAACAAGCAACGCTTTGCCTGTCAATCAATCAATCTTCAATCATGCAGAAAATTGTGACTGATTTCTGTACTGTCACTATCCCCAATAACGCTGATATCTCGGGAGCTAGAGAACATATTACTCTGGTTCATTGAATACTGGCCTTGTCTTTCGTATGTTTTGTTATTAGTCACCCATTATCTGTGGCTAACATTGCTCCAGTCACACTCCCGCCACCCAGAGGCCCTGGGCACAAAGAACATTTGACTCACCACACCTCCCATGAGGCCCTGCCCCCTGCTCCTCCAATTCCCCCCGAGGACCCACCCTCTGGCCAGGCTGGAAGCCAGAGCTGGGCCCTGGTAAGAGCCACCCAGGGAGCCTGGGCCACTCTGGGGAGCCCCTTGCACCTGCCCTGAGGGGAGCACATGGGCTGGGGCCTGTTCTTGGGCACCCCAACACCCCACCCAGGGAAAGTGGAAGGTCTGGGGCCACAGTCCCAATGCTGGTGGCCCTCCCCCCTTGTACACACGTTCTGGCACTCCTGGGAGCCCAAAATTGGCCAGAGACCCTGGGCACAGGCCTGTTAATCTGCCGCTGGTGCCACCACTGCACAGATGTTCAGGTTTTCCCTTTGGAGAATTGCTTAGTATCCATTGCAGAATACTGAAGGGTTACCTTATCTGGGCATTCGAAGGGCACAGCTCTGACTCAGGCGACAGGCATCGTGCAAGCTTCACATGCATTGGTAGAGCTGTGTGTATCTCATTCCTAGTTTGCAGCACCTCCACCTCCAGCTACTCTCGTCTAGAGGGCCCCTCACACAGCCCTGCCTGACTGCAAGTTGTCTGCGATTCCCTTTCCATCCCCCTTCCCCCCCCCCAGCTCTACCCATGCATATTAACCCCAGCCTACAATTCCAGACCTGGGGTACTCTGACACCAAGGCACCTAATGGTGCTGCTACGTTGGGAGACTTTTCCAAACATTCTTTCTGCTCTTCGTTGTACCGTTTTAACGCACAGTAGAAAATAACATTTATTTTTTTCCCCTATTAACCCCCTAAATTTTCTATTTGGCAAACACCAATCCCTCTTCCCCCCCGCCCTCCCGAATGGGGCCTGAAATGAACACAAGCTATTTTCCCTGTCTCCTCGCCTGTCTGCCCACAGCATAAATGTTAACGGATTCTTCAGAACCGGCAGAGGAGGCCCAAGAGCAGGAAATGAACAGGCACCAAATCGGCGGAGGGGTTTAATTCCTCTGACAGATTGTAAGCGCCAGCTGGTGTAAAGTAGCATAGCTCTATTAATGTCAATGGAGCTATGTCGATTTCCACCAGCTGAGCATCTGGCCCCAAGCGTGGTGTATGGGGAGTGAGTTGGTAGGACTCAGGCTAGCTCTTAGATAGAGTTTGATCTCTCCAGCCCCTGGTGATGCAGCAGTGGGGAAGACACAAAACCAGCTGCCTGGAGGGCGAGCTGCGGTGTCAGCGGTGGGGTGGGCGTGTGTCCGGTACCTTTTCCCGTGCGTTCAGCTGGGCCTCGGCGTGCGTGGAAAGCAGTTCCTTACAGACTCCCAGATTCCCAGCTTCCACTGCAAGAAAGAGAGGAGTGCGGCCGTCCTGCGGAGAGGGCAGAAGGAAACCAAAGCCTGGGTGGGGCTGGTGACACCTTTCATGCAGCGCCCCCAGGGAACGCGGGCTTCAGGCATGGAGATGGAGTTTCAGGCTGCCCCAGTCCAGCCCAGTAGCCCATGGCATTCACTTAGTGCCACCTCTGGCCTCCAAGCCAGGCCCGTGTTACAAGAAGTCACTACCCCCATCACGTATAGGGAAAGGCCCCTGCTCACCTGGTCTTGGCTCAGTCTAGCATCTTTGTGAGAAGCCTTCAGCAGCATCTGCATCACACCGACAGCCCCAATGGGACGGAGGGCTGCGTAATGAAGAGGCAGCTGCTCCTTGGGCTGCAATGGGGAAGGAAGGCAAGGGGCAGATTTAGACTAACATGCTCGGGGGCAGAGACTGTGGATTTCTCCTTTAATCTCTTCTTCGCCTGAAAAGCCCCATGCACACCTCTGGGGCCACAGAAATAGCAACGGATGCTGATGCCGAAAGGGGCTGGGCCGAGAGGCAGCTCTCTCATTGCAGAACAAAGCTGCCCCTCCCTAGCGATGGCACTCCAGTTACGCAGTCTGCCTCCGGTGCAGTGAGCAATTCACTCACCAAGCAAGAGACTGCACCAGGGGATGAGTCATCGGGGTAACAGTGACCAGCCAGAGCCACTTTCCGGGGGAGCTGCTAAGCTGTTCTCACAGGGGGCTTCAGATCCTTTGTGACTGTTGTAAAGGACGTTCGGCCGGCTATGATCCTAGCGGGCACCGGGCTATGAAGGGAGGCGAGTGCTAGATATGGAGTCGTTGTCCCCCCACACCCACTGCTCTGGCTTTCTTGGGTTGTTTGAGGTGTGGAGCCACGATACTGACATGCCCAGCTCAGGGTAGCGAGGTAGCAGAGTGCATTGCAGTGAGGGGCAGCTGGGCGTAAGAAAAACACTTTGCCTCCTATAGCATCCCTGGATCTCATAGTGCTTAAGCCACACGACAACCTCGTGAGATAGGCCAGAGATCATGATTCACATGGAGCCTGATCCAGACCCAGATATCTCTCTATCGATTCCAATGGGCTTTGGAGTAGTTCCTTCCAGACAAAGGGTCTCAAAGCACTGATCAGAGGCCGCGTATATGTATATATGGGCTAGACAGTTGCCTATGGGGTGGAACCACCCAGCATCAGCATTCTGGAGCTGCGGAGGGGAAGAGAAGATACATGCAGAGTGGAAACTATAGGGGAGTTGTAGGCAGCATGAATATCATGCTTGAGTTGGACACTGGAGCTAACAACTCTACTCCTGCACAAAGCACAAGGGACCCCTTGATGGACAGTGGGCAGGACCGGTCTCACCCACAAGATGCATGTGCTTTATACGGAGAAGCACACGCTCCGGCATGCTTCCAACATGCACAGCCGCTCTGCAAGCTGCAGGCAGGGTGTCTGGATTTCTGTGGTTCTGCAGCCGCAAAGTCGGCTCACTGCTGCAGAATCTAAGCTTTCAGTTGCAACACAACCACATTTCTAGCCCTTTGGGTTCCGAATTAACCTTCTCCATCATGTGTCAACTGATGCAGTGCCCTCTTCCCAAGCCTGCAAATGTGCATGAAGCAATAGCTCGGAGGGGTGTGAATTGCTACCCTTCATCTGACATGATTGACACTGAAGCCTACCAGTGACAATTCAAATAGCAACATGAGTAACCTAGTTGTATTAATGCACCAGTATTGGATGCAGGAGCAAAGGCTGGGTTGAATACTGGAGTGGGGCAGACGGCTGAGGTCGAGGTTGGAAATTCTAAATTCAAGCCCTAGCCCACAAAAATTTGAGTCTCCTCCAACTCTCCACACAAGGGGGAGGGAAAGAAGATCGGTGTCGTCTCCAGAGTGCCAAAGCCCTCCGCTGTATCTAGGTGCCAAGTAACCTAAACCACCTCCCATGCCTTCCCAGCTGCCAACCCCCGCACCAGCTAGCGGCTGGATCATCATTGTCTTCTTCCTTGCCACTTCCCCATTCGAGGTCAGTGACTTTTATAGCCATCTTCCAATACTCATGATCAAACACCAGGCTGTTCTGCCGGTTGATCTCTCGGAGCTCCACTGATATCTGATCCATGTACCGAGTCTTTGGTTTCCCCCCCTTGGTCACCTTGTGTCCACAGTCATTGCAAGAGCCATCCTACCAATACAGCTCTCAGGTCTCTGCTAGATATGCCCACAGCAGTTTAGTCTAGCCTCCCTCCACTTGTCTGCAACTGGAGCAACAAACATTAGGCCCCTTACAACCTACCAGGGAGTGTCCAACCCTTTGACCACCTCAACATCTTCATTTCCGTGGTGGCGAGTATATTGATTTCCTTCCTTGTGGCTGGCCGTAATTCTGTCCCATACATTAAGATGGGTCAAATTACAGTTCTATACACTCTACCTTTTACCTTTATTGGCATCTTTTTGTCCCAGACAACCGGGGTCATGCTCCCACCACTTGCACCAGGCAGGGTTAGTACAGTACCAGGCAT
Organism: Mauremys reevesii; assembly: GCF_016161935.1. Taxonomy (NCBI): domain Eukaryota; kingdom Metazoa; phylum Chordata; order Testudines; family Geoemydidae; genus Mauremys; species Mauremys reevesii. The sequence continues at coordinate 278,656,294 of NC_052624.1, forward strand.
CACTCAGAATGGCACCATCACCAGCAACCACTGAGCCTAGGTATTTAAATTCTTTCATGCTTTTCAGCTGTCTGCCAATGATTCTTTTATGGGGAGCCCACCTCCCTCAGTTATCACAGCCTCAGTCTTACCTATGTTCCTCTAAGCCCAGCCCACTCCAAATGATGTTGCCACACTTTAAAGTCGGCTTGCAGGGTCTCACGATCTACTGCACAGATCACTAAATCATCAACCAACCATGTGTTCCAAGGCAGCTCCCCCCGTATATTCTCTCTTATCACAGCCACGACAACTGCAAACAAAAAGAGATTCAATGCTGAACCTGGATGTAGGCCGACATTGACTGGAAATTCTCAACTGGAGCCTCAGGTAGTTTTGACTACAGTAGTCACTCCACCGTACATATATCCTGGATAAGATGGACATATCCTTCTGGCACACCTCTCTGCCACAGGCACCTTGGTACATAAGCCTGCACCTTCTCTAGTTGCCATCTTTTTTTCTCTGACCTTCTCCATGAAGATTCGTAGCACAAACATGGCATCAATCATGCTCCTTCCCAGCATGAATCCATACTGGCCCTGCCAAATTCCAACCATTTAACAGAGACACATTTCGTAATCGTCTCCCTTACTTTCATAGCATGTGACTTCAGCTTAACTGGGCAATAATTAGCACTCAGTGTAACATTGCATTTATGTTTAACAATAGGCACCAGAAAGCTTTTACACCATTCAGCCAGCATTTTCCCTTTCTTAAGAATAACATTAAACAAATCTGTAAGATACTTGATACCTTCCCAATGATACCACTGCATCTCCCTGGTACTTTGTCTGGTCCACGTGCATTCTCCCTTTTCTTAAAGTGCCTCTGCAAGCTCTTCCTCTTGCATGCAATCTATCATGTCCCAGAGTTTGGTGGACATGTCCTTAATTCCTCCACTGAGTTCTCCTCATCCATCACTCTTTCAAAATAATCACTCCAAACTTCATGGATGGAGACACCGTTTGTTTGCAATAGACCATATTCATTTCTAACGTAATGCAGCCAGCTAGAACGCGGGCAACCCAGTGATATCATTTGCTTTGGCAGGGCATAGGACAGAAGATGCTCATGCAAATGTATTGGCCCAAGGTTTTTCACTTAGCTAATTGAGTTACCAGTACAGCCCTCTCAGGCATGGCTTGCTGGACCCTGCTTTGTGCATTAGCATTTCCCAAGGAAACCTCCGAAGTGGAACAAAGGTGAATGCTAAAACTGAGTATTAAAGACACCCCCGCATTCCCTGGGAATTTGAACACTGTTTCCCCATTGCCCTTTGTTGCTGCTCCAAGTGTGGGGGAAGGGCAGAGGGCCCAACAACAATGGCTCAGAAAGGCAGTGGGGGGTGACCTCCATAGGGGAGGATTAGCGCTGCGTGGGTAGCCTGCCTTCCTCCTGTCATTCACAGCCACCATTCAGATGTGCCAGCTGGCAGGTGCCAACCCTCAGAACAGCCCTTGATCACGCTGAGCTGCTTTCCCTGCTCCCCTCGCCTGCTCTTGTCCATGGAAAGGGCCCAGAATTTAACCCCTGCCTGAGGAGAGATCCCCACTGAAGAGCCGCCTGGGCCTCTGCTGGAGTCCTGAATGGATGCCTCTTTCCCAGCGAGCGCCTCACTCTCACCCAGCTTCTTCGGCTCAGCACAAGAGCAGGTGATGCCCTACAAAACTTTTCAGTGGATTTAACTCAATGGAACCCAGGACACAAAATATACCCCTGGAAGTGCTGTACCACACCACTGGCACCTGCTTCTCACAGAGCCCTCAGTGAGGAGGTGACAGGTGTGGGAGGCAGAACCAGTGGGGCCCATTACTCCTGCCCCCCATAAGGAGGGCAGTACTAAAGCCACTGATGAGCATCCTTTAGGCCAGATCCTCCCACCCATCCAGCTGTTGGAAAAGAAGCTAGAAAAATGAAGGAAAACCCAGCCCTCATCCAAGGATCAACATCACACTGAGATGTTGTTTAAGGTACAATCACTTTGCCCCAATGATTTCTTTAAGCCAAGATGCTAACCCTCGCTCCGTTTGGTGCCCCATAAACACACATAGAGTCAAACAGTTCAGATCAGCATCCAAACTTATGGGACCCTCTCTAAACTGAATTTCCAGGCCTTTCAGAGCTCATGTCCAGCTGATGCCCACATGCAAGTCTGTTATGTTAATTTCACAAGGCATAAATACGCCCGCTGGGAAGTTGCAATGTAACCTGACTTTATTTCTTAGAATTCAGAACGATAACCTGCAAGAACTAAAACCAGAGAAAGACAAAGCAGGCTGCTCTCTAAGGCAGAGAAACACAATTCAGCCTATCCTGCTCTAGGCTGGCTCTCTGTAGACTGACTGCTCAAGGCCTAGATTGCACACTTCCCTACAGAGTCCTCCAGCTTGCACGCAGGACCAAGAAACCCCTTATAAACGTAAAGTGATAGCTTGTAATTTTAACACAGTTTTCAATATACCACAAGATCCAAGCTCTTTTCAGAGATGAGAAATGTGCCCTCTCTCCAGAGAAGGGCACTCAGGAACTTTGGCATGCTCAGACAGCGGTGTACAATAACTGCTGGACTGTACCTCCTCTGCAGAGTTCATTCCAAAAAACACCCATATTGGCTGTTTCATCCTAACCTCCCTGTCCCCCGCTCAACATCCCGCCCCATCTGGTATCTCACCAACAGGAGGCAGAAGTTCTGACTGGAAGGAAGTTTCAGGTCCACTACTGCTCCCACCTACCCTAGTCGGACACTGGTGGGAAGCCAGCGATGTCAGCAGGAAAACTTTACACAAGTAGAAGTGGAATCAGGATCAGCCCCATATTGCCTGATCCTGATCTCATGCTGATTTTACACTAGCATGAGCCCATTGACTTCAGTGAATTTACTTCTGATTTACACCAGCATAAATCAAGTCAGAATCAGGCCCATTATTTCTGAAAATCATGAACCAGCCACCTGAACGACAGCACCAGGCAATTGCCTAGAGATAGAGGCAGATGTCACAGTGATAGAGACTGTATAGAGTTAGTCTGACCACTCCCATCAACAGGCCTGGCCATGCCTCAGTTTCCCCTGCTAGTTTGTTCCAGTTACCATCTGTCTGTTCTAATACAGGAATTCTTCCTGCCCTGTGTAAATTCATTGCTGGGGAAAGGTGCTGAACTGACAGCCTGGGAGACTCCAGCCATATGGTTTGACGGCAGAGAAGGGACAGCATGGACACCGGTAGGACATCATCCCCCAGCTGCCCCGTGTCATTGTACATCAACCCTGACCTGGCAGGCACGCCATGTTGAGGAAGACTCTTGTCCAATGGACACTGGATTGGTCAGAGCTTGTGATGGTCTTCTGAACCCTCTTCCCCTGAAGTAACATGACTTCTCTGTTAGGAAGATGGGTTCCAAGAGCAACCTGGGACTGGGAAGGGTCAGACAATGCAGCCTTAGGGAGTGCTCTGTTCATTATCTTTATCTAACTAGAGCCAAGCTAGATTTCTAAGGCTTCGTCTACACATACAAGTTTTTCCAATATAGTTCTGTTGGTTAGAGGTGTGATATCTTACTGATATATTTATGCAGGTAAAAGCCGTAGTATAGATCCAGTTATACCAGTATAAAGGTGACGGCGATTTCCCTTCCTGTACAGGAACAGCTATACTTTTAAGCAGTTTTATACTGATATAACTGTCCACACTGGGGTATGGTGTTTGTGCATCTTTAATGGCACCGGTATAGTTAAAGCAATAGGACTTTCTAGTGTAGACAAGTCCAAAGGCACTTGTCCGGCATTTAAGCTCCTTCCCTGGCTGGGAATGATTTAGTTGGGAATTGGTCCTGCTTTGAGCAGGGGGTGGGACTAAATGACCTCCTGAGGTCCCTTCCAACCCTGATATTCTAGGATTCTATGATTCCTCTCACAAAGCCCGTTGCCAAATCCGTCCCTCGTTTCTTTTCAGTCCTTCAGTGGACAAAGAGCACGACTGAATTTGGCTCAGCGTGGGCAGGCCGCCGGTGTGAAGCGGCTGAGCAAGGCTTGCTGCTGGCACCCTTCCAGAACCAGGTACCGACGCGAGGGCCCCCTGGGAGTGGGGAGAAGAATCCCGCCTGTTACCGCCACGACTCCCGCTCCCTGCCCAGTTCTTCGGGAGCCCATTCTTCCCTTATGCCCAGCGTTAACCTCAGACGCTGGCCCTGGGACGAGGGACGCAAGGCTCCAAACAACAGGCCCTGGCTCCAGACCTGCCTGCTGTCTTTTCACAGGGCTGCCTCAGGCCACCGCGCTGCCGAACATCAGTGGCAATGCCCGATTAACTAGGCCTGGGAGAAAGCAGCAGGGGAGTTATTTCTCCTGGGGTAGGATGGGAAAACTGCCCAAACAATGGCTCCATTATGCACAGTTGTCTACCCCTCTGAATGGGCAGCTCGGGGACACTGTTAATAAGAGAAAGAGGATTTTTGTTTCCCTAAAGACACATTAGGATGGGGGGAGGGAGGTATCTGTGCGGTGGCCCATGAGCAAATGAAAGTTGGTCTCAGTCCCTGCGGGGGAAAGGTCTTGGTCCCAACTGGCACCACTGCCAGGGGGCAGCCAGAGCCAAGCACGGAAAGGAAATGAGCCTGAACGGCTCTCGCACGCTGCCCGTGGATCAAGGGAGGCGGGCAGGAAGCTGGCCTGTTGATAAATAATGTCAGCTGGCAGGGTTACCAACCCAGCACCTACTTCTCTAACAAAGATCCATACTGGGGGCTATTCAAAAAGCCCATTGAGGCAGGGCTGTCCCAGGGATTACCTGGCCCTACACAAAATGACACATGGTGTTCCACTGAGAGCCCGACTTGGCCATGACCATAACACGCCCCCCTCAAACCACATGTATGTATCTGTGTCCCCCACCCCAACCATTGTGGATGCCTGGGATTCACCTTCCCCCTTTTCTCCTCTGCTGACACCATCCCAGGCACCCACAGAGTGAGAACTTAGGACCTTAGGCTGAAGTGAACAGCAACACTCTATGGAAGAGGAATTCAGTTTCTCCCATCTCACCAGTGCCAGGTTGGAGGTGACCCTAGATGGGATCTCTCTCCTCAGTATGGGTACAACATGGGTTGGACTCTGTGCAGATTCTCTAAGCCAATATACCTCAGCCCTGGCTTGGAGGGGCAGGGTAGGTCAGCCTCCAGGGTCTTTGCTAAGAGCCCCAACAAAGGAACCAGTGGTGGTAGCTTGGAAGAGGACTAAGACCTCTATGAAGTCCACTAGGGATTTTACATGTAAGGCGCTTGGATACTGTGGTGATGGGCAGCAGTATAAAACACTGTGAGACATGGATGAATAGACAGATTGACCGACCTCCCAGGTCGATTAACACAAGTGAGAGAACAAACAGCAGCTGGTTCCAATTTTTGGTCCCCACTGGCTTAGTGATCTGGGTTCAGGTCTGGGAGCTCTGCAAGGCTGTTGTTTGTAAATGTAAGGGACACAGCGCAGCAGAGTGAGGCGCGGCTCAAGGCTGTGCCGGATGCTCATCTCCCCCTCCTTCATTCCCACCTCCCTTCCCTAAAAGCCAGGGTCATGAATAAATGGAGGGAGAGGCAGAGACCCCAATCACATTTCCCCCCTTCCCACCTCCAGTGGCAGTCACCCAATGCCACAATGGATCCTCAGCTCAGGGAAGAGCACCTCCTTCTGGATCACCAGCCCCACTTCTTGTAGTGCCTGGGAGGTCCTCTATCTGCAGACTGTCCAGGGCTAACAGTGCCCAGCATGAGATGGCTGGAATCAGCTAACTGTTACTCACCAGGGGGACATAAAAGCATATTATATTGAGGTGTTTATTGACTTTTTTTATGCACCCAGCATCAATACACGTGAAAGCCTAACAGCTTGTAGACATGAGTGCAAACTGCCTGTACCAGGTAATCCATCCAGCCTACAGCTCTTTCTGTGCTGTGAATAAATAACTCAGCAATGGTCCATCCCCGGTGTCTCTCGAGCTGCACCGCTGAAGGTCAGGAAAGTTGTTTCCTTTTCACTATTGTCGTCATCACTGGCTAGCTAAGCTCACAAAACGGAGCAGGGGAATGCAGGTTCAGGGTAAGAACAGACTTCACGTAGGAAACCAGAGTTGCTCTCTCAGGAATGCAGGCAAGTGGCCAGCTCTGGGATCCTGGCTGCACAAAGCAGGCTGCAGCTCATTTTGTGCTTTAAAGAGAAGGGAGGGTGGTATTAGAACCCTCACGAAAAGGCCCTAGGTATCTGTAACCCTCCTGCCCATCTGAGTTGGCAGCGATAAGGGCCAGGTTCAGTATCTAGGGGTTCTGTTTCAATAACACAATGCAAAACCGGCTCGAGCCCCGACCCAGTGACCTGGGACAATTACACACCACCCTCCCTGGGCGCCTCTAGGAGGCAATACTTCCCCTCTCGCAAGCACAGAGTTTGAGTGGAGCAAAATCCTTTTAATAAAGGAGGGAAACAATGCAGCATTATGTTGGGGAAACACCACAAACAGGATTCATAACACAAATCATGAGCAAAAGACCCACCCCCAGGTAAGTTTGGCAGTGTCCTTTTCCCCTCAAGGTCTTAAGTCCAGCAACCCAACAGTCACCCCACCCACAGTTTCTGACCTTGGCCAGTGCAACCCCCAGAGTTCAGAAGTTCCTCTGCAGAGTTTATCTCCCAGCCTGGGTGTAAGTAGGGGGAGGGGCATCTCACATGCTCCACTCTTGGGTTGATGGCCAATTGCCATGCCTCTCTGTGGAGTTCTGTTGCAGTCTTCACTGCCAGCTGCGTCTCTCCGCCAACCACCCTGCTATCCTCTCCACTCGCCATGCCTCTCCATTCCTCTCCGCTAGTCGTCCTGCTATCTGCTCTGCTCCGCTCACCTCACCACACCTCACCTCTCCGTGCCACTCCACCAGCCGCCCTGCTATCCACTCTGCTCCACTCATCACGCCTCACTTCTCCACGCCACTCCACCAGCCGCCCTGCTATCCGCTCTGCTCACCACACCTCAGATCTTCACTATCCGCCTCTCTCTGCTAGCCATCCTGCTAGCCACTCACCAACTTGTCTTCAGTCCCCACTCCCCAACACAGCTCTCAACAATCTCAACCCTTTAGTGACTTTAGCTAGTAGTAGAAGAGCCTCAGTACTACTACACCACTAGCCCAAAGTAGTCTAATGTTTAGATACACATATCAGTGATTGTGGCTCTGTGGCATATAACAAGACTCCCAGTGGAATCAAAATTAGTTCTGTTATTGAACATTGTATATAGAAGAAGTCAAACAGTATTTAGGACCCTCAGAAAACACCCATGCTAACAGGTATACATACCTATACCCATGCTCTCTCAATTCACTGGGTTTTGGAACCTATGTCCCTTACCTGGTGAGTGCGTCTAGGTTGAGGGCAAGTCCCTCCATCATAAAATGCCAAGTACAGTTCTACTGTCCTTACTTCACATAACCAGGATAACAACACTTTACTACTCCTGCCCCAATAACGAAGATACTGGGGATCCCACAGCAGCCAAAGTGACCATTTGGGCCAGCAGTTCCATCATGCTAGGCAGGGTGGGTGTGCCCATGCAAACAAGATCAGCCCCTGAAGTTCTTTTCCACAGCTCACCACCAGATGTCAGGGGAGAGCTAATTCTGACTCTGCTTTCCTCTCTCTCTCTCTCTCCAGATTTAGGAACTGAGTCCTCCTCCCCCCCGTCCCACTTGAGAGAAGCATCCTGGGGCCCTCTGTGTTATTGAACTAATCACTGTTCTAATCGCAGACAGCTGGGATGTGTAGGCTTTGAACTCACCCATGTTCAGCAAAGGCAACAGAGCCAGGGGCAGTCGGCCATGTGTCGGCTGGAGAGCAGGAAGAAAGTCCTTTGCTCCACTGGGAGTTACAGGGCTTCAAGGAGAAGAACAAACGTGGCTCTTGGCTTTCTAACCGCAACCAGAGAGTCCCAGCTGAGCATCCTAAACAAACCAAAAGCGCGGCTCCCTTCTCCCCTCATGGATTAACTCTCCCCCTCCAAGTGAGCCCAAGGAAGAGAAGAGCTCTTGTTGTTTACAGTTAAAGGGAGTGATGAGAAAGAAGCATCTATGTGTGGCTGGGAAAGATGCAGAATTCAGCCCTTAGGTTATGCTGTTATATGAATTCCTTTAAGGACTCGCGCTCTAGGGAGGTTTGGAACCCATTTGTCTGGTGCTGCCTTGTCCAAGAGACAGCCTTTGTCCTTACCCTTTGTGGTAGACTCACTAGCAAGCCAATCTATGCATTAGATATTTACAAAGAGCTCTACACAGAACTGGGATACCACAAGGTTGAAAGAGAAAGCAAAATCCCTCCTCGTTTGTATATGAAGCCCCAGGGATGGTTGGGAAAGGAAGAGCTGGCTGGAAAGCAGAATTTAAAAAAAAAAAAAATCTGGACTGGGGATGAAAAGTCAAAATTCCAAATATTATGAAGAAAAAAATATTCCAAAAAAATTCCAGTTCACAATCAAAACATTTCATCTCGATAATGTCAAAACAATACAAAATATTATATATGTAACATTGAAATATTATAATATAATATAGAAGTCTACATACAATGTTTTGACATTATCAAAATGAAACATTAATCATTTCAATTTTTTTCAGTAGAAAACGTAGTGGAAATTGATACCTTCCCATGAAAGGCTGAGATTTTGACAAAATTACATTTTCCAACAGAAAACTCTTCCATCAAAAATGCTTCAACAGCTCTAGACAGGGCTTTGGGAGGTTTCAGAAATTCTCTTTGTTCATGTCCAGCCCACCTAGTAGTCCTCAAAAGACAGAATAGTTCTTTCCATGGTGCATGAATCCCAGGCTACCATGGACTCAGGGATATGCCCATTCTGCAGTCTGAGGCATGATAGCAGCATAGATAGATGCAGGGCTGGATTTAGGCGCAGACGACCCAGGTGACCACCTGGGGTGCCAGGCTTGGGGGGCCTGGGCTCAGGGTGCTGTAAGATGTTCAAAAATACCAGAGACCCTCCTCGCCTCGGGCCTCATTTGGTCTAGGCCCTGGATAGACATACCCACTCCAGCAGTGTGGTGACGCGGGATTCAGCGTGGGCTGTACAAGCCCTTTGGGGACCCCAGACACATATTCAAGTGGCTAACCTGTGCTGAAACCCAGGGCCTCTGTTTGAACTGCTATTACTAGCCCAGGGGAAGCTAGTGCCAGTGCATCTACCTGTGCTGCACCATACTTCAGCTTGCCGTGTAGACATACCTTGGGACATATCTGCAGGGACAGACCTAAGCATAGGACCAACATGAAAGGGAGAACACTAGGAACCGTTGAACAGAGCCAACAGAAAGCCCTGTCTCCTGGAGAAGACTGAACTAGCCAGAGCTCTGAAGGTGGATTGTAACACGGAGGAGAGAAGAGGCAGGACAGACTAGGAGGGCCAGAGAAAGGAAACTTGGAAATGAGGCAGTTGGCTCAGAAATCAGCGGGCAGAAAAGAAGTGGCTGAAGTCAGTGTTCATCACTAGATGAGGATTGGGATTATCAAAGACTGATGGAAGAGTAAATGTCAGCAGTGTAACCCCCAAGGAGATGGACTAGATTCCTGGAGCTCTGTCTGCTGGCAGCTCAGGGAGGGGGAGCCAAGGCAAACTCAGAGTCTGCCTGGCCACCACTAGGGAGTGAAATGCCCCTCCCAGGGAGTTCAGTAAAGGAGAGTCGCCATTTTGGAGTCAGTCTGGAGCCAGCCAGGGCAAGGGCAGGACTGGCTGTGTGGGGAGCTGGTGAGTCCCAGGCCTGCAGGCAGGGTTCCCCGAGAACAGGCCTCTAGGGACCTGACAGCAGATCCCTCAGCTGGGTTTTTCCTTCCCCACTGATGATTCCCAATTGGTAGTGTTTGCTGGGAAATTTCCCCAGCCAGGCTGAGTTCGCCCTCCAGCTCCCTAGGTGAGACCAGTCACCACATGGTCAGCTCTGCTCTGGCTGCCAGTCCAGGGAAGCTGCCTGCTGAGTGTGTGACTGGAGGCTACAGTTTGGATGTGAGGGTAGTTGTGTAACCTACACCTTGAGCCCTGCACCCCTTTGTGGTGAGGGGAAATCCTGGGGCCGACGCAGCCTGATTCCTGCCTGAGGAGGATCCCTGACCGCAGACAGGGGCCCCTCTGCAGTGACTGAGGAGTCCCGCGTCACCTTCGAACCTGAGGATCATTCCTGGAGTTTGTGAGTGCATCAGCTTTTAGTTAGTTAGTCAGGGAATTTGTTTTGGGGACTCTACTCCCTGAGCTGTCTCCTCAAGCCAGGGAGTGAGGGTTTGAGGATTTTATAACCTGCTGCTTATTACACCTGTGGAGGGATTTACCACCTCCTCCCACTTGTGAGTCCTTTGGGCTGTACTGAACCCAGCCAGCCACACGGCTAAACCACTGCAAGGAATTTTATAGGTCATCAAGGGCCCAGCAAAGTATGCGTACGAACGGGACACTAATTGTCCACTTGTTACATCAAGTCACGGATATTTTCAGTGTGGGCACCGGTGACCCTAAAAATAATGTTTCACCCTGTTATGTTGTATTTGTCTCCTGTTTAATATAATTATTGTTGAATATATTTTATGTGTTTGTGTTACTTCTTGGAAGTCTCCAACTATCTGGCAAGTAAGTGGGGATTACTCTGTAGTTAGGATTTTCCATCCAAGCTGTCCTGGTGACCCTGCCAGGAAGGAGCGAGGGGGGTGGAGGCACCACCAAATAATTTCATAGAAAGAAAATACACCCTGCTGAGTGGGTGGCGGGATCCAAAAGAACCCAGACCTGTCCATCAGAACATGTAAGTGGATTGGCATTAAAGGAGGTAACCAGGTGGAGGGGGCGCTACATCAGGACTGATGGAAGAGTAAATGTCAGCAGGAAGCCACCATCTCAGTGAGTAGAAGGAGTTTCACGAAGGAAGCTGATAACTATGGGGTTGTCACAATGCTCTTCCATCTATTGGACAGTGAAAACATTCACCGAGATAGCTATAGCCAGTGGCCAGCATGTGCCAAGAGTGCCTGATAAATAGCTCAGTGCTCTGTGGCTAGGACTTGCTGCCCGTTGAAGAAATGGGGGAGCTTCTCTCTCTTTAAGGAGAGCACAGGTGCTAGAAAGGGACTTCTGGCTGAACTCCCTCTGGGACCCTTCTGCACACACTGAGTCTGGGTTTGTGCATGTGTTATGGAAACTCTCATGGGTCTCCTGGTTGAACAAATTCTAAAGCACTTCAGCAGGCTGCAGGCAGCCATGGAAAATACAGAGGCACAAAGCGGGCCAGAGAGAGGTCTGACAGGAGGAGGGGGAGTGGTGTTTGAGTTTATTTTGTCTTTAGGCCAGTTACCAAGAGACATGGAGTCTGTCTTCCCAGTTCACATCTTGATTTCCACTTGCATTTTTTTCCTCCGTGTACTGCCCATGCAACCTGACACCTGCTGCCAAACCCTGCCATGCACTCCCCCATGCAACCTGTTTCCCTGTTGCCAGAACCCCTGGCATGCAGACCCCAGGCAAATCCCATTCCCTATGGCTGGAACTGCCTCCCACCCCCAGTCACTGCAATGTACTCCTGTGTCTTTTGCCTAGTCTGCAACCAGGAGGAGGGGCAGCAAGTGAAGCACCCCCAGAGCAGACAGAAGGGGTGAGATAAGCAAGCTGGGGGAAGGAGTGAATGGGTGCTCAGAGGGAAAGGCAGTCTTCGGGGATGGAAGGAGGGCTGGCCAGTTCTCGTGCCTCTGCACTCAGGGCTTAAAGAGCCACGATATCAGATTAATTCCCAGTACTGCAATCCGTGCTAGGAGAGGCCCTGGCTATTATCTAGTAGCTGTATTTCTCTCTGAGTCATCCCACGCTCAGCTAGAGACAGGGCAAGAGAGACCTTGTAAATCAGAGGGTGAGCAGAGCATCCCTGGGCTATTTAAGACCTGAGCCAATTTTATAGAGTTCTTTTTTTCATATATGTGTGTGTATATATATATATAGTGCCACAGACCTTTACAGGGCCCAATGTAATGATTGCCTGGAAACAGCGCAGGGCACAGAGGAATAGCACAAAAGACTTCTCTGGGCTGCATCTGGAACACCTCTGACCGTGCTGCCAGAGGGAAGATAACAGAGCAGAGGAGCGTTTCCCTCCCGTCACAACTGACAGCAGACACAATCGAGGAGGAAAGCACCCGTCCTCTGGAAGCTGGAATCCCGTCCATGCAAACAGCCACCTGTACACAAGAGTAATTTTTCTTGGATGTGTTTCCCCCATTGTTGAAGTGGAAAAAATTCCCCTGCATTCAGGTGGATGGAAGACGAAAGCTTGGCCTACCAGGCCAGCCTTGAGCAGAAAGCCCTGCATAAGGAGAGCACTAAGCAAAGGCTGAATGATTGGGGAAAGGAGAGGACTGAATACTCGGGGGGGAAGAGGGGTGGGCAAGAAGTTCTCAATCTTGAGATCTATTTGGCTGTGAAATTGTACCCCCTAGAGAAGCAACAGGAACCCCATTGCTTGGGACAGTTGAAACAGCCCAGAGAATACCCTGTAGGGAAGAAGCCTGGCTCGAGATGAATGTGGACTGAAGTGGGACTTCCCCATGTATTTCACAGAGTGGATCACAGCTTCTCTGGGATCCACAGTGGGAGATGCTATAGAAAGGCAAAGTGGTTCCAGTGTACGAACAGTGAGCAGCACAGCAGACTTGCTCCAAGTCTAATGTGTCATGGGTGCTTTGTTTTCATAGAATCATAGAATATCAGGGTTGGAAGGGACCTCATCTAGTCCAACCGCCTACTCAAAGCAGGACCAATCCCCAGGCAGATTTTTACCCCAGATTTTTGCCCAAGATCTCTAAATGGCCCCCTCAAGGATTGAACTCACAACCCTGGGTTTAGCAGGCCAATGCTCAAACCACTGAGCTATCTCTCCCTCCCACCAATATTTTTGCCAATATTTATCTGTTTTAAACGAACGGTGGCAGTGGGGCAAGAACCAGTCTCAGGCACGATTGGGAATGACCATTCGGCTGAAGAAACGGAAGTGGAGACTTCAAGGGCAACAACGCTCCCCCCTACCATGCCCCCATATGTGCACATACCCCTCCGAGGACATTGGAATCTGCCTTTCCAGCCAGCAGCAGCCGGATGATCTCCTCCTTCGAGTGGGCAGCAGCCACATGTAAAGCATTTCGGCCATTCTGGAAGGGGTCGGAGAAAGAGCAGTTAGCAACATGCCTTAAAAACCTCAGCAGCAGCAGCTGACATTGCCAGCGTAGTTTCAACTACTCGGTCCTGCCGGGATGGGTTTCCTCTCTCAACCAACAGGTGCTGAAAGGTGCTAGATGGGCAGCCCACCAGCATGAAGAGCTCTGTTTATCCACTGAAAAGGCTCAGTATAGAGACATCTTTCCTACCCAGCTCTGCTAACCTGCCTCAACACTGGCCTGGAGGGACCATCTGTCAGGCTGTGTCTGTGCATTAACCTTGAATGGTGTCTTGCAACATGTGTTAACTCCTTATGCTTAAGTCTGTTCCACCTTGTGATTAGCTGTGAAACCTTCCCCGGACCTGAAGAAGAGCTCTGTGTAGCTTGAAAGCTGGTCCCTCTCACCAACAGAAGTTGGTCCAGTCACAGGTATTACCTCACCCACCTTGACTGTCTCTCTAGGCATTTATGTCGCAGTCATCACTGTGATATCTGAGCACCTGACATTGTACCTCAGGATGGAAGGGTGGTTTAGTCTCCACCCCATGCAGGGAGAGCAAGTATTGAAGTCTCTACCAATTAGCGGGCCAGTTGAGGATCGCAAATTGTGCAGTGGGGACATCTGTCAACAGGGAATAAGACAGAGAGCTCCAAGCTCAAACAGTTGGCAGATGGAAACTAGTTTGGGTCCGTTCTGACCTGGGACAGATTTCAACCACCCAGAGGCTTAAGCCCTGAGCCCTGCTTACAAAAAAGCAACTTGCGGTGCATGCTTACTGAGAGCCTCCCAGCTTTCATAGCCATCACCAGAACTGCACTAAAACCCGAAGTTACAGGTCCAGGAACTCTCTACGGTGGTTTAGCCAGCAAAGCATCTCAGTTGTTAACAGTGATATCAGACAACCAGAGATATTAGTTCCATAACTGGCAATTCTACCAATAGAGTTGATGCCAATCAATGTCCTGAATACAATGCCCTCCCCCCGCAACAACACAACAAAAACCCAATCCCAACCCACAGTCTCTCCACATGCATGATTTAGAAATCACCAATCACAGCTATTGCTACTAAAAATAATCAGCTAGTGGCCAACCAGCTAACAGAGGGGAAAATCTCTCTTATGGAAAAACTATCTCAAGAACTGAGCTACTAGACAAAGATCATCTGGGCAAATCTCCACACTGCAATAAATAAATAAGACCATGTCGACCTTTAATAGCACCCTTCACCCAAGGACCTGCAAGGCCCCTGTATTTTTAATTACCCCACTAGTGTCCTTGAGGAGTGGAGTGGAGAGGGAGGGACCTGGGCCCACCCTCTTCTCCAGGTCCCAACCCAGGGGCCCTGAGGTTAGTGGTGAACCACTTGTACTGGTGGTTCCTTCCCCTGGGTTACTTCCCTCTCCTGCCCTTCAGCTTGTGGAGGGGCTTCTTGCCTTCCTTCTACACAAGCCAGGTGCCCCTTCCCTAGGGTTTTTGGACTTCTCAGCCCACCACAGCACTCTTTCAAACTTTCCTTTTGTCTCTCTTCAAAACTGTTCTCTGCTTCAACTCCTTCAAACCACTCTCTGCTCCAACCAAACCTTCCTGCTCCAACCCCCACACTGTCTGACTGAAGCAGGGGGTTTATATCATGTGACTGACTGCTGGTGCTCTAATTGGCTTCAGGTGCTCTAATTGGCTTCAGGTGCTCTAGTTAATCTATAGCAAACCTTCCTCCCCTTGCAGGGAATAAGGCTCCCTGCTAACACTCTCCTGCTGCCCTCTGGCCATGCTGTATCACACTCATGTAATGCCCAGTGGCCGAGGAGGGCTAGGGGACAGCCTGGAGCAGTAGTCAAGTGTGTGTGGGTGCTGGGGTAGTTGGGCTGTTGTTTGGTATCAGAAACAGAGTGGGGCACTGGTCAGAGTTCTCACAGCGGAAGCTGGAAGATCCAGTCTGAGGGGCAGGGGCAGTGGGTTGGGAAGGGGAGGTCAGGCAAGTCGGTAGGGTCAGGGGAGGCAGTCTAGTCAGCAGGCAACGGTCTCTTGCTCAGACAGCTTCCTCTTCCTGTTGAAACCTTTATATGGTCCAGGTACCCAATGAGTGCGCTGCCTGGCCATCCAATCATGGCTTCTGTGGTAGGTAGGCCTTTAGCACTAAGGTTGTTGGGGAGGAGAGGCGGGTTCAGTGCACCACCGTAGTACAGCCACTATGGTTGTTGCCTAAGGACCTGGCAGGCCTGGGCTCAGTAATGAGGCCCTCAGTAGGGGGAGCCCAGATCCTCAGGGGAACCTTGGCTCTGAAGTGAGCCTCTGCTTCCTCCTCCACAGGGCTGGCTGCATTTTGTTGTTTACTGGTGAGTGGTCAAGGACTAGCACAACTCTGGGCAGTAAAAGCATGTTGGCTGCTATTATTTATTACGTATATTATGGTAGCACCCAAGGATCAGCGCCCCCTGGCGCTAGGGGCGGCACAAACACAGAACAGATAGACATTCTCCACCCAAGAGAGCTTACAATCTAAATGTACAACTATAGAGAACAGGTGGAGACAGGCAGACAGATGAGGGAAACAATGAGACCACAGTGGCTGGCATGATGGGCAGCGATCTCAGCACAGCAGTGGCCTAACCGTCAAGTGCTTTGTAGGCCTCACAGGCAAAGGGGTGATATGGTCAAAGCAACAAGCCGGGAAAAGGATCTTTGCGACAGCCGTTTGAGTGTCCTCCCAGTCAAGGCCCTCCCTGGCTTGTCCCCACCCTACCCATCATCTCTCATGAGATTTGTGATGGCCAGAGGGGAGGATGTCACCATAGACGAGTCGTAAGATGAGGAGGGCTTAGACAATGGCTCTAGCGGTGTGGACAGAGAGGAAAGGCTGGACCCTAGAGATGTGATGCAGAAAGAAGCATGAGGAATTAGACATAGCCTGGATGTGAGGTCGTAAAGAGAGAAGAGCTGAAGAGGACATCAGGGTTACAGGCCTGAATGATGACAAGGATGGAGGTGTTTCTCGCAGCAACTGAGAAAGGCTTCTGACCGGGATTGTATCCAACACGACAGCTCCTGTAGTCCATTACCATCAGCCCTCCCTTAGACCTCCCATCCTACAAGAAATGGCTCTCGACACCTCCCTCCCCCACCAAGGCTGTGCAAACCTCAAGAGAAATCTCCTCCCAAGGCAGCGCTTAAGGCTGGACTGTGAGATTTACTGTTGCTCCCAGGCCTGTTGTGGCACTTGAAGGTTCTCGTGGCAGAAGAAATGCCTCCAATGCATCTTCTTGACGGACGACAGCTCCTGTGCTGCTGCAGTAATAAGCTTGTCATTAGTCAGGAAGGACTCTCGCCGGAGCAGCTTTGAATGATCGCTCGGGCTGATACTGACAAACATCAGCTGAGAGGGGATTTGTCTAGCTGCTCTCTGCTCAACAGTCTGTGACGTTATTACACAGAGATCAAGCTTGGTAAACGCTTGCCGTTATTCTTAAACCTGGTGCTAGATCTGCCTGACTGAGGCACAGCATGCCATTTCCTTGACATACACCTCGTCTCTCTGTCCCTGCAATAGCTCGGGGCAGGGAGCTGCCTATTTATTACGCGCTCACATTTCTCTGACATTTTTATTTCTGAGCTTGTTTATTGGTGGCTGCGTAGTCCAGTGGATAGCGCACTGGTCTGGGAGTCAGGAATTCTGATTCTCTAGTCCCCGCTCTGCTCCTGACCTGCTAGGCGTTCCCGTGCAAGTCACTTCGCTTTCCCCTTCCCACCCTTTGTCTGTCTTGTCAACACACAAACTTGCAGCAATTTTGGTTTAAGAACACTGTACTTCAGTTTTGCTTAAACCTGTTCCTAATGGATTTTAACTGAACTCAACTGATCCTGGTTGGAGTGCTGTAGGAGTGCCTGGGACGCCTTTTGCACCTCACTTTAAAATCACACTTAAATTAATTTGGTGTAACTCTGTATGTGGACAAGCTCTTCAGTCATAAACTTCTTAGGGCAGGAACTGGCTCTGACTACATACGCTTGTACAGCACCTAGCACACTGAGGTCCTAGTTGAGGTTGCGGTCACTTAGTAGCACCAGGTTATAAAAGATAAATAATACTTTCTGTTTGCCACAAGTATTCAAAAGTTAATCTGTGTTGCCAAGTTGCAATTGGTCAGATAAAGTCACATGATATTGTTTCTGCTCCATGACTGGAAGAATGCGAGTGCTTTTAGGGTGAATACCAGGGTGTATGAACTTAAATGACTCTTTCTGGGAACACTCATAAGTGAAATCCACAGACATGCACAACGGGGAGTTTTGAGTGAGTGTGAGCTCTGGCTCTTTGGAGGCAGCGAACTGGGTGGCCTCTGTGAGGGCCCAGTGCCAGGGGCTGGACAATGCAGAGGGGACGGCTTGGCGGAGACTCCAGACTGGAAGGGCTGTAGACGTCACCATACAAGGAGCAACCAGGCTGATGGAATCCAGGGTGAGGTCATGGTGCTAGTAGCAGGTTTCTGGTGGCAGGGCCCTGAGCCAAAGCTTCCCAGCACAGAAGAACCCAGGGTCACAGGGCAGGTGGAGACACAACCCCTTACTGGTCTGGGTGAACCTCCAAAGCATCACACCACCCATCTGCACCTTTAGGTGTTTAAATACCTTAGAAACAAAGGAACAGACTTTCAATGTGCACCAGCCTTCCAAACCATAGCGCCCTCTCCCTCTGAGCAGGTGAACTGTGGACCTTTCACAAAAACATTAGAAAAACGAAATACCCGAAACATTACCAGACATGATCCAGGCTTAAAAAGACAGACACACCCACCGCTGTGGAGGGGAGTCCCATGTAACAAATGGCAGAGCCATGCAATATTTATCATGAACCCTTTGCTCCTCCCCTCCCCAGCATGTCTATAGACATACGCAGATGTTTGTTTCTGTCCACGAATACATAACAAATAAAGGCCAATGCCTTGGACCAGATGACCTCCAGCTGGCACAAGCTGCCAGACTCCTTTAATCATAGGCTTTAGAGATTAAAATGACCTATTGCTTACTCACATCTCTGCTACTACAGGATTATTCCCATCACAAACACTCCTCCTTGCTCCATCCAGTCCAGTCCTAGATGATTCATACCATGGAGTTTTCCTTAGGAGACTCTTCCAACGTCTAATAGATCTTAACGCTAGGAAACATTTCCTGACGTCCCTCATACGCTTTCCTAAGCTCAGGTTCAGTCCCTTGCTCTTTGCCATAAACAATTCCTCTCCCTCCTCCATGTCTATTTCATTCACATGACATCAGATGAAAGGCCGGGCTTGTTGTTAAGGCACTAGGGAGGTTCTCAGAAAACATCCCAACTTTGCCACCAGCTTGCTGTGGGCCCTTGGGCAAGTCACTTCATCTCTCCAGGCCTCAGTTCCCCACCTCTAAAATGGGGATTGCAATTCTTCCTTTATCATGCCTATGTAGCTACTCAGCTCTCTGAGCAGGGACTGTCTCTCACTAGGTGTTTGTACGGCACCCAGCACAATGGAGCCTTGACCTCACTTTGGTGTTATCGTAATACAAACAGTGAATAAGAATGCTATCAGCAGACAGTTATCAGATCCCTCCAAGTGGTCATGTAGCCCATAACTCCATACTGTATGGAGTCCTTTAACATGAGTCTCTCTCCTTGCTCCACTTAGTCCCATCAGGGCTCTGGACAGCTAGATAGTAAATGGTGTCTTACCTTAGTTTGGTCTGAAAGATTCACTCCCAGCTCCAACAACCTCTCGACAATGGACAGCCTGTTCTCTCTCACCGCGATCATGAAGGGGGTCAAGCCTGACTCCTGGAGGAGACAAGAAAGGCATTGCTGACGAGTACCTAGATGTCTGAGGTTGGCCCACACAGGTGTCTGTGTCATCATGGGCTATTGCTGCTCATTTCTTCTTTAGAAAGGTCACATTTCAGGCAAACCCCACTTCAGCACCTGATCCCAGCTGCCATGCTGGTGCCTGGGGAGGAAGGCTAAGATCTCAGGTAGCAAAGGTCCCAGCCCACACTGTGCTGTCTAAACACGATCAATTGCCCTCAAAACCCACCTTCCGAGATCTTTCCAAGAGGAAAAAATGGAACGACTGAAGCACAATTCTTTTCAGCCCAGTTCGAGATTAGAGCCGAGTGGATCAGGATGACTGTAAGAACTGCTGGGTGCGTCCTTTTCCAGGCATGGGGTTTCATTAGATTGCAGCTGTTTTAGGGCTGGAACAGCTCAGCCGTGCTGTCCCCTCCTGAGGGAGCACCCTGCCTCAGGCCTGCCTCATGTGTCTCTGGAGGCTTTTCTTTTCTTAAGCCAGGTCTGTAAACCCTGTGCAACCCAATGTGACCCAAAGCATCACTGTATTCACACTACTGTAATAATTAGGGTGACCAGATGTCCCATTTTTAAAGGGATAGTCCCGTTTCTGGGGACTTTTTCTTATATAGGCACCTATTACCCTCCTCCCTCCTCCGTCCCATTTTTTCACAGTTGCTATCTGGTCACCCTAGTAATAATCTTTGTACAAAATATGCCTTGTGAGGTGTCAACTGAAAACTAACAACACACTAGTGAATAATATGGTGAAAAGTAGGTAGCAACATTATACGTAAAATTGTGAATTCCTCCTGTACGATGGTATTAGCACATGTTCAAAACCAGACAGCCCTGCCTAGGCAAAAGCTTTTAAAGCAGGTCTAGCATAAACAAAGGGATGCGTGTTTACCCCAATTTACATATAAGTAGCAAACAGGATCATCAAGGCAGCAGGGGGAGGAGATGGTAGGAAACAGAATAATTTGCATTTCAGCAAACATAAATAGGGGAAGAAAGAGCACAGAGACTCCTTTGCCACCAGACTCCATGTTGCTTTCCTCACTGCTTGAATAAACTTTACTTTGAGGCGTAACCTTCAGAAGACTCCAAGGTTCACCGGACTATCAAAGAAAGGGCCAGAGAACCCCATGTTTTCTCTTTCACCTAAGAAGACAAAGGCGCCTGTACTGTTATGCCTCTGGAAGAGATCCTGAGAGAGGAGAGGGTCCATCTTGCTGGCGGACTGCAGGTGTCGAAGGCCATCTTGCCAAACCCTTGAACCAAAACTTGCTAGATTAAGTTTGAGACTTTCAGAGGCGTGTTTTCACTTTCAGTTGCTGGTAACTCTTTCTAACTTTCTCTCTCATACTTGAATTCACTTAAAACCCTGCCTTCTTTTGTTCAGAAACTTGTTTTGCTGTTAATCTAAACCAACAGCATTGTGTTTGTAGTCCAGTGGGTGTCAACTCCAGTTAATCATAGAATATCAGGGTTGGAAGGGACCTCAGGAGGTCATCTAGTCCAACCCCCTGCTCAAAGCAGGACCAATCTCCAACTAAATCATCCCAGCCAGGGCTTTGTCAAGCCTGACCTTAAAAACCTCTAAGGAAGGAGATTCCACCACCTCCCTAGGTAACCCATTCCAGTGCTTCACCACCCTCCTAGTGAAAAAGTTTTTCTTAATATCCATCCTAAACCTCCCCCACTGCAACTTGAGACCATTACTCCTTGTCCTGTCATCTGCTACCACTGAGAACAGTCTAGATCCATCCTCTTTGGAACCCCCTTCCAGGTAGTTGAAAGCAGCTATCAAATCCCCCACCCGTTCTTCTCTTCTGCAGACCAAACAATCCCAGTTCCCTCAGCATCTCCTCATAAGTCATGTGTTCCAGCCCCCTAATCATTTTTGTTGCCCCCCTAACCCTAACCCAATTTTTCCACATCCTTCTTGTAGTGTGAGGCCCAAAACTGGACACAGTACTCCAGATGAGGCCTCCCTAATGTCGAACAGAGGGGAATTAAGTGTGTCCAGTGTGGCCAACTGGGGTGTTGTGTCTGGTTAGAGGAGCAAATGAATCATATTATTTCTCTGAACTTTCCTGTAGAAGGGTGATCATTACAGAGCACATGGTTTGGGGACAATTCGGGACTGGGAGTGTGTTGGGGTCACCCTGCAAGTAGTAACCAAGGCTGCTGGAAGCTGCAGACAGGCTGCTAGGGTCAGAACCGCTGTACCAGGGCTGTCTAGCACACAGGCCCTCAGGGTGTGACCTGCATGCTTGTCGGCTGGTTGTGAGTGGCCCAGGTTGGGAGTTCCAAGAGCAAGGTTACAGGGCAGGCAGTGACACTCAAAAAACCAGGCGCTAGGCTGGTTAATGAAGATTAAATCCAAGCCCAAAGCTCTCGACCTTGAATGGCTAAATGCCCTCTACAGGCAGTGGCACCAGTTAGCAACATGGGCTCAAGACTCCAGGACTTTTCCATGCTCTGTGGCTCAGACAGTGCTGCTCAGCACACGTGGAGCACTCCAACCATCCCTTTGGACGGGATGGTTCACAAACACTATCCAATTAAATGATTCCCACTCCTCTGTCCGTACTGAAGGCTGGTTTTGCGGCTAAGTCTCTGGGTTAGGGCTCAGTAAATCCGAGCTCAATCCCTGGCTCTCCCTCAGACATTGTGTGCGACTTCGGGCAAGTCACCTCACCGCTCTTCACCTGGGTTCTCCATCTCTAAACCGGGGGAGGTAATGCTTCCTTTATCTGCCGCGTCTGTCTAGATGGGAAACTCTTCCAGGCAGGGACCGCCTCACTATGTGTTTGGACAGTGCCTCTCACAATGCGGCCAGGATCTCAGTGGTGGTCCTGCTATTGTAATGCACACAATAATAGTGAAACCGTTGGCTGAAACATCCTTGTTCTTAACAAGGAGAAGCCATTCAGTGCGAACCACAACTGGGAAGGAGAATGGGAGCAGGGTCATCAGTTCATGCTGGTAATAACAGATTTACCTGCCTATTCCAGCTAGTGGAATACTCTGCCTCCAGCAGAGGTGAATACAAGATGACGCAGACTGAAGCAAACCCCTGCTCCCAAGGTACTTGGCCATTTATGCAGTGGAAAGAACCATGAGTTGCTCCGGTGACTCCAGCCCTTGCCTTCCTCACTGCCTCTCCCCGCCCCCCCCCACCCCCAAATCATCATAGCACCATTTATTCTTTTGTATCTGTTATAACACAAGCAGACGCGGAAACAGTTTCCTGGCTGTTAGCTACTTACTTGGTCAGTCTGGGAGATGGCCAGGTCCCCCTTGTCTATGCCTCTCAGGGTCTGCTCCAGGGTGATCCACTCCCCTTTGGTGGCCAGCTGCAGCACTCTGCTGCCAGATGCGAATGATCCTGGGGGGCTGAGAGGCGAACTGTTCTTGGACATTTTCCTTCTCTTCCCCCAAATCAGATTCTTTTCAAAGGTCAGTCCTTGCACGGCTCCTTGTAGGGAACCATATTTCTTCTCTCCTCGGCTGTGCTGGAAGAAGGCGTCTCAGGCAGCGACCGATGTCAATTTCTCTTTCTTTTGCTCTCCCTTGGTAGGAGGTAAGGGCAGCAGATTGCTCCCCCCCCTTTCCCTCTATTCTCTATTGATTCAGACTCTTCCAATCAGAGGGGCCTTTCAGCTCAGGCTCTGGTTAAACTTTTCTAACTCCTCCTTTGTGTCCCGGTTACCTTGACATCAGCCTCCTGCAGGGGGGCGAGGTGGGGGTTGGGTTTTCTGCCCGTTAAAAAGCTGCCTGTAGCGATTTTCCTACAGGAGCTTAATTCAGTCAAGTTCACGGGCCTGGGGCATGAAAAATGCAACTCCTTCTAACGAGGGTTGTGTAACATCGCCATCCTACTGCGAGCCGGATTTGAAGAGTTACTGCTGCTGCTTGGCCTTTCTTGCTTGAGACAGGCCCAACAAGACGCAAGATGTCACCCTCCAAGAGCTGAACTTGCCCACATGCACTTGGGTTCAGAGTCAAGGGTTTTAAGCCATTTCCCGCCAACCATTTTCTTGGGCATTTTTTGTAGAAAAAGCCACCATGATCCCAAGTGATCTAACAGCATCAGATGCTCCCAGGCCTTATAATTCCAATAGGGGGGGGAGGCAGGAATTCAGGCCATAGAACTGGAAAGGACATCCTGTGTCAGGCAACCGCACCACATAAACTTGTTAATAAATGTATCAAGCTCCATCGTAAAACTAGTTAGAAAAGCATATCCAGGTTCACAGCCGCTGCAGGCAGTAAATGCTGAGTGCAGTTTGCATTCAATCAATATCTTTTTCACACCTCCCTTCTTCGCTTATGGCAAGTAGATCTACTTTGCATCCCTCTAAAGGGGCAGACAGAGGGCCCTGCCGAGCAAGACAGGAGCTGCGGTCTGACCTGCCATGATGAGCAGCACGTTTCAGGACATGCTGCATGTATCTATTAGTAGTTATAGAAGATCAGGGTTGGAAGGGACCTCAGGAGGTCATCTAGTCCAGCCCCCTGCTCAAAGCAGGACCAATCCCCAGACAGATTTTTGCCCCAGAGCCCTAACTGGCCCCCTCAAGGATTAAACTCATAACCATGGGTTTAGCAGGCCAATGCTCAAACCACTGAGCTATCCCTCTGTCAGAGGCAGCAGCCACATTTACCAAGTGCTTTCCAGACATACAAGGGATGGTCCCTGCCTGAAGGAGCTCATGATCTAAGGACATGGAGATCTGGGAAGGGGAAGAACAAAAAGAATTTTCTATACGAGTCAAGAGGCAGCACTAGCTCTCTGGCCGCGTTACAGATAAACCAGGCGTGGCAGCACCGTGGGACTGTGGGGAAGAAAGGGAAAGGTGGATGGGTTAAACCCATGAGAACATTTGGCAAGGCAGGCAGATGGCACCTGGACTGTGGCAGGGAGGATGCCAATGCCACTAGTAACAGACAGAGCTGGCCAGAAATTTTCAGATGCAGCATCTTTCCATCAGAGTGTGTCCAGGGAGTGCGTCTGATTTTGGAAACACCAAACTGTAGCTGGGAGACAGTTTTGGTGTTTCTGAAATGAAATGGGGCAGGATTTCACTTCCAGGAAAGATGCTGGAGCATCGGCTTTGCATCCTGCCTGGGGAGGAAAATATTTCCAAAACATCGAAACAGTTTGCAGAAGTGAAACTTAGTTCCCCGTCCAGCTCCAGTCACAGACAGTGGCAGGAGCCAAGAGAGGGCTTCTGATACACCGCAAGTTCAGGCTGAAGGCAAGTGATCAAGCAGGAGAGGTCAGAGAGACGGGCCCAAAAGGTGGGACTGACAGGAGGGGGGCTGATCAGGAGTGGAGCGCTAGCTTTACGTACATTCACCCCAATAATGGCACTTGCGCCGAATGTGGAGGTGTCTCACCACCTCCCTCCAGCTACTCGCCGGCAGGGGAGACCAGGTTAAATTTCCTGTGAATCGAGAGCCAGTGCGGGAACTAGGTTAGTGGGGTCTTATGTCTGGAGCACATACTACTACGTCATCAGTCTATACCCTGCTCCTACTTCTCTCCTAGCAGTGAGCCAAATTGCTGATTTTCTATAGCTCACGCCTATCCAAAGGCTTTTTACTATTATCTTTCCTGACCAGGCCCCAGGAGAGCTTAGTCACACACTGATTTCCCAGCTCGGTTCTCCTCCACTGAAAATAACAATTTACAATTGTGGCCTTAAAAAAGAAAGTGTTCCAGTGACCTCCGGTGGCATCCCTGGGAATGAGTGGAAAATACTATTGATTATTGAACTGTGCTGGCCAGCCCTCAGGCCCAGACTTGGACAGAGCAGAAGACTGGGCCTAGAGGAAGTTACGTTTAATTTCTTTGTTTGAAGGGATGTTCAGAACAGGTGACTGTGATTACAGAGGGGGATTTTAAGGCTGATCCTTTGGTTGTTTTGGGTCCATGACACATAGCCTATGTCTACACTGGCACTTTCGTTGTTAAAACTTTTGTCACTGAGGGGTGTGAAGCCTCCCCCCCCCTTAACGACAGAAGTTTTAGCGGCTGTGACTATGTAAATAGCAACTGTGTTAACTGTTTCAGTACTGGGCCTTTTAGCTATAATGTGATGGTGGGCAGAACTTGAACAGAGAACTGGAATAAGCCTCTGATACACAGCTGTGTTTGCAAGAAACAGACTTGATTCCCTGGTCACATGGCAGCGATCCGTGCACTAGCACCAGTGGAGCCCATTATAAATACCACACCCCTTCCTTCACACTCCCAACTCCTGCTCTGGAGTTTTCCGAAGGGACGGAAGAACGGGGGTTGCAAAACCCAATAGAACAGCAAAGTTATGATGATATTGCAAAAATTCAGCGAGACTCTTATTAGAGCTGGTCAGCAAACAGGAAACAATTTTATAAACATTTCCCCGCTCATTTTTCAATCAAAACATCAAAATATGTCACCCAGCTCTAATCAATATTTTAAGGCTTCCCTGCAGTGTTGGAAACCCAACAGGTGGGTGTGATGGATTGGATCACAGAAACCCCCTTGGAAGCTGCCACCCGATGTGCCAAGACTACTTCTGCCCCTGCTTTCTCTGCCAGCTCAGGACTTCAACACCGTGTCTTGCTGAGTCAGACACTCCTGTCTGCTCCAACACAGTCCCAGGGTCTGAATTACTTGCCTCAAAGCTTCAGGTTTACCTGAAAGCAGCTCACAGAAGTGTTCCTGTCTTTAGCACTCAGATGCCCAACTCCCAATGGGGTCTAAACCCAAATAAATCCATTTTACCCTGTATAAAGCTTATACAGGGTAAACTCATAAATTGTTCACCCTCTATAACACTGATAGAGAGAGGTGCACAGCTGTTAGCTCCCCAGGTATTAATACATACTCTGAGTTAATTAATAAGTAAAAAGAGATTTTATTAAATACAGAAAGTAGGATTTAAGTGGTTCCAAGTAGTAACCGACAGAACAAAGTAAGTCACCAAGCAAAATAAAATAAAATGCGCAAATCTATGTCTAATCAAACTGAATACAGATAATCTCACCCTTAGAGAAGCTTCAGTAAGTTTTTTCCTCAGACGGGACACCTTCCAGGCCTGGGCACAATTCTTTTCCTGGTACAGCTCTTGTTCCAGCTCAGGGGGTAGCTAGGGGATTCCTCATGATGGCTCCTTTCTTTGTTCTGTCTCATCCCTTTATATATCTTTTGCATAAGGCGGGAATCCTTTTGTCCCTCTCTGGGTTCCCACCCCCTCCTTCTCAATGGAAAGACACCAGCTTAAAGATGAATTCCAGTTGAGGTGACACGATCACATGTCACTGCAAGATTTCATTGCTCACTTGCCAGCACACAGGTACACAGGAAGACTTACAGGTAAAACACACCAATCTGCAGACAATTGTCCTGGTTAATGGGAGTCATCAAGAGTCCAAACCACCATTAATGGCCCACACTTTGCATAATTACAATAGGCCC
The DNA here is from genome assembly GCF_016161935.1 of Mauremys reevesii. Classification (NCBI taxonomy): domain Eukaryota; kingdom Metazoa; phylum Chordata; order Testudines; family Geoemydidae; genus Mauremys; species Mauremys reevesii. The sequence continues at coordinate 278,682,852 of NC_052624.1, forward strand.
TCAGAGTGATATTTCATATTTCTAGTTTCAGATACAAGAGTGATACCTTTATACAAATAGGATGATCACACTCAGTAGTTTATAAGCTTTGTAATGATACCTTACAAGAGACCTTTTGCATGAAGCATATTCCAGTTACATTATATTCACTCATTAGCATATTTTTATAAAACCGTATAGACTGCAACGTCACAGTGGGGTTGGGGGTCTGGGAGGGAGTTAGGGTGCGGGAGGGGTGGTGGTTCTGACCTGGGGCAGGAGGTTCGGGGTGCGGGCTCTGGCTGGGTGACGCTTACCTCAGGTGGCTCCCGGTCGGTGGTGAGGAGAGGCTAAAGCAGGCCCCTTGCCTGCTCTGGCTCCACACTGCTCCTGGAAGTGGCCGGTATGTCTGGCCCCTAGGGGGAGGCGCAGCCAGGTGGCTCTGCACGGTACCCACAGGCACCGCTCCCGTAGCTCCCATAGGCTGCAGTTTCCAGCCAATGGGAGCTGCAGAGCCAGTGCTCGGTGCAAGGACAGCATGCGGAGCTTCCCTGATTGCCCCTACACCTAGAGGCCAGACATGCCGGCCACCTCCAGGGAGCTGGTCAAAGCCAGGGCAGGCAGGAAGCCTGCCTTAGCCCCACTGCATCACAGACCAGACTTTTAACAGCCTGGTCAGCAGTGCTGAGGGGAGACACCAGGGTCCCTTTTCGACCAGACGTTCCGGTCAAAAAACAGACGCCTGGCAACCCTAATTGGAGGTTTACAGAAGGTGCTTAGAGTCTTCAGAAGGAAAGCTCAGAACAGATACCATTTCCCACTCACGCTACACTTAAACCATGAAGCAAAACAGAAGCCTCTGTTCTGTCAGAAGCGCCAGCTGAATTGCTTTTTCAATTGCAGTCAACAAATCAGATTGCCATGAGCTGAACTTTAAGACCCTCACGTACACTGGACAAATTGGAGGAAAAGCATCGAAAAATCTTGATTATGTCTTTATCTTAGTCCCCAACCCAGTGCCTTCAGTTCATCTGGCCTGCCAAGTTGTGACACCATCGCATCCGAGAAAAGCTGAGATTTTCATAAGCTGCACACGCAATTTTCTTGCTCAGGAGAAGTGGAGTGGAAGCTCATCTTTGCACATTTCTGATGCTTTGTAGTCTAAGACTGGGCAAGGATTGCTGTAAAGTTACGAGAGCATGGGGCTAAAACAAACATTTTGGGGGTTCTATTCCCAATTGCCACCAACTTGTGGTGGGATTTTGGGCAAATCCTTTAGCTTCTTTCTACCTCTGTTGATCCTTCTGTATAAATAGGAACAGCACTGGGACAAATTCCCAGCCACTGAGGACTTTATGACTGTCCCCATGCTGCACACCACGGCCCCTAGGAACTTCACAGTGTGGGATAGAACTCAGATTGTTTTCTGCTCCCAAAGTGAGGCCCCTAACACATTAAAATAAATAAATGGAGATATACCTATCTCGCATAGAACTGGAAGGGACCCTGAAAGGTCATTGGGTCCAGCCCCCTGCCTTCACTGGCAGGACCAAGTGCTGATTTTTGCCCTAGATCCCTAAGTGGCCCCCTTGAGGACAGAACTTACAATGCTGGGTTTAGAAGGCCAATGTTCAAACCACTGAGCTATCCCTCCCCCACTCTGATATGGGGAGACTCATTGTTAGCTGTTAGCAGTATCTGGCCTGTCAGGGTTCCCTCCCCCCCTCTGAACTCTGGGGTACAGCTGTGGGGACCTGCATGAAAGACCCCCAAAGCTTATATTCTAGCAGCTTAGGTTAAAAACTTCCCCAAGGCACAAATTCTTGTCCTTGGACAGTATTGGTGCCACCACCAAGTGATTTAAACAAACATTCAGGGACGGGTCACTTGGAATCTCTAATTCCTCCAAAATATCCCCCCAATACCCTTCACCCCCTTTCCTGGGGAGGCTTGAGAATAATATATAAACTAACTGCCTTAGCAATGTGAGTACAGACCGGACTCATCTTTAGGACACTAAAATCAATCAGGTTCTTAAAAGAACTTTATTATAAAGCCTCTGTTTGCAAGAAGCTGGGAATGGGCGACAGGGGATGGATCACTTGATGATTCCCTGTTCTGTTCATTCCCTCTGGGGCACCTGGCACTGGCCACTGTCGGAAGACAGGAGACTGGGCTAGAGGGACCCTGGGTCTGACCCAGTAGGGCCATTCTTACGTTCTAAAATATGGTTTCTGTCTCGGGTGTTGATACTCAGTTACACCCTCACGGCTGGAGAAACACAGGCTGGGCTCAGAGCATCCTGACTCAGCAGAAGGAAAACTGCCAGAAACTTTGTGCTGGTTCCGATTTGGGATGCAGTCCCCATTAGGGACTGACCCACTGAGTTCCCACTCCTGCCATGGGTTTCTTTGTGGTGACTGCAGCTATCTAGCGAAGGGTTTCAATATCGGTGTAATTCCCACGCAGTTCCTGAAGGTGGCATCCATGCACCATAATGCTCAGCATCACAGTGGAGGAAGGTAGAGTGAGGTGTTGAACTTTTCTTAAACTTGATTTTACATTCACTATTTAATTAGAGGGCAGTGATACAACTGTGGGTGATGGGACTGTAACATCAGAAACGGGGCAAGGAGCTTGCAGCTCTGGAAGAGAAGATCACTTTGTAGAGCTAGGCACGTACACAACAAACATTCCGTTCCCCACACACCTTCCCATCCAGATTCAAGCACGTACCTGTCCGCTCCCCGCTGGATGCAGCCGAGTCCCTCTCCCTTCCCTAGGCTCCTTCTGTTCTTTTGAAATCAGAGACCTCTCGCACCCGTCACTTCTCTTGTCCCACAGAAAAAATGGCCAGTGGCAACCACCACGTCATTGCTCACTGATATGTGTTTGGACGAGCCCATAGGTATGAAATTCACCATTAGCAAACAGTAAGCTTCACCGGCCAAGTGGCAATATAACAAAAACACCCTATTGTCATTCGGACACTGCATACAAGAGGGCAGAGCTGAGATCGCTCTGAGAGCACTTAACAGGCCGCACTTTCTGGGTGTTAAATCTCACGTTCGCCATTCGGTTAACGTGAGTTTAACGCACTGGACAGGAATGGGGTGGGGTGTTTAGGCTCAGTCACAAAGAGAAGCAGACTGAGGGGACACCCCATTTTCCTTCAGCCTCATCTTGGTGGGGTAACCCCGACAGCATTCTGCCCCAGTAGTGACGGTCTAGTCCCAGGAGAGGTGTCTCGGGAAGCCAGGCGGCTCTTGGGTCAAAGCGGTTGTGGGTGCATCCTGGATTGAAGAATCGCAGTAATTACTGTGCAGATAGCTCGGCACGTCACTGGGGAAGGCTCATCCAATCTCTTCGGGGCAGGCAGAGGTTTAGAAAACTCATTTGATGGAAATAACCACGTGCGGTTTCCCTGGATGGGAGCGGTGCTGCAAGGAAAGTTCATTGTGCCTTTACTTGCAGTGCCACGCAACTTTAACCTTACAGCTGGATTCTGATGGCCTGAAGCCAAACTGCCAGGACCTGTAACATAAGCAGGCTCAAGGCAGAATAGGACTTGGATGGGAGATCCCCCCAGGAAAGCCCAGGTGTTGCTGATACAGTAGGTGACGCTCTCCCCTGTGCATCTGCAGCCACCAGGCGGTTGCTCTGTGCCCCAGCGCAGATGAAAGGGGTTGTGTAACATGTACAGTTCCTGCCCCTGGAAGGCATGAGCTCAGCACTTGGGCCCAGATGAAGGTGTTTGCAATGGCTGGAGGCGGAGCTGCCTCCGTTACCAATGCAGCAGTGCAAGAAGCGGCAGGCCAACCGTTCCCGGCCCCGCCCGGGCTGCGCGCCTCCTGGCTGGCTGAGTCAAGAGCTTTCCCTGCTGCCTGCTCTCGCTGTGCCCAACGCGGCCTTGTAACACTGCCACAACGAGCCGGCAGCGTGGGGCCGCCCTTGGGCCTGGCCTCAGCTAGGTGCCAGCCGGTGGCAATGGGTCAGCGGTGGAGGAAAGCAGCAGCGGCCATCTGACAGCACAGCCGCTCCCTGTCTGCTCCTGCAGTGACTCAGAGCCTCCGGCTCCCCTGTGGGGTGCAAGGGCGTTCAGGCAGTTTGTGGCTGCCACCGGAGAGCAAACATGCACAGAGCAGACAGCGGGCCTGCTGCACCTCCCGTAGGGGCATGGAGGGAAGAGAACCATGAACGTGACACACCGGTTAGGGAGGAGAGAACAGCGCTGGGTCCAGCCTGGGGAGTGTGGCCGGGAGCCTCGATGCTTTGCTGCAACAGGGAGGGTATTTCAGGTGAAGCCAGGCAGCTGACACAAGGCTGGTTCATAGGCACAGTCTAAGGGTGGCATGTAGTTGTGATCCTGCCCACAGCCCCATGGGCCGTGGTGGGCGTCCCTGCATGAGCTGGCCCCAGTACTATCAGCTGTCGCTCTGAATTCTTCCCCTGCCCACTCCTCTCCTTCATACTGGCAGTCGGGTGGCTCGGCCTGGCCCCCGTTACACTGGCTTCCCGAAGTAACAGGGCCTGTTCGGCTCAGCCTGATCAGACATCGTAGCGGGGGAATGAGAGAGAGACATCCGGGCTTGGTGGGGGCAGAGTAGAAGTCTCATGCTGTTCTGTTTCTGTTGCTAATGCTGTAACACACCCACAGTGGGATTGCGTGGCTCCTTGCAGACTGAACTGATTCTCCTGCTCTGGGAGCACAGACCTCTTGAGCTAGACTGTCAGCTCTTTAGGCAGGGGCTGGCTTTTTGTTCTGTGTTTGTGCAGCACCTAGCACAATAGAGGCCTAATCCCTGATGGGGCCTCCCAGGTGATTCAGTAGTAGGGTGACCAGATAGCAAATGTAAAAAATCGGGACAGGAGGTGGGGGGTAATAGGTGCCTGCATAAGACAAAGCCCTGAATATTGGGACCGTCCCTAAAAAATCAGGACATCTGGTCATCCTATTCAGTAGTACAAACAGTGAATAATTAAGGAGAAGCCCTGTTAGCAATGTGGGGCCTCGGATACACAGCTGCACCGTTCTGATTCCATCCAGCAGAGGGCAGTGGCACTCAGACACACTGGCCATCATATTGTAAATGCTTTGCACTTACGTAGCACCGGTGAGCACTTCAAGCCTCTTCGCAAACATCGGGTTATGGGGTGACCCTGAACAAAGGCATAAGGGACTGAGCAGAACGAAAGGGGAAGCGCAGAAGGTGGGGCGGAGCGGGGCCAGACACAGACAGCGCAGTGAGCTCTCCTACTGCAAGAATGATCACAGCAGATTTGGGCTCAGTTATTCATCACCTCCATCCATCTGTTGAGCATCCCCAGCCAACAAAAGCCAGCTCAGCTTTGTCTGGTGCGGAGATCTCCTGGCTGTGTCCTTGAAGGCAGGAAGGGTCCGGCCCGTGTTCTGCACACAGCCGTCCAGGAAAGGGGCTCTGGGGAATTCAAGTGCAGTTCCCATTCTCCTTTGCTGCCTGGTGTTAGAAGTGGGAAGGAGAAAACCCGACAGCAGCAGGAGCGAGGCAGACAACAAAAACCGTGAACACAGCGCGGAGCCAAGCTTTCCGTGTGGAAACGGACGACGGCACGCCAGACACTCTCCATTTTAAAGTGGCCCAACTGGCCTTGGGACCGGCCGTTTGCCCCCCTGACCCTTCCACGGCCAGCAGGCCCCACGTGCGAGCTGGTTTTAAAGCATTGCTCCTCCTTCGATTGCCCGGAGAGGCCAATTCCCACCCTGTTGGATCGGGTGGCTGGACCCCGCTCAGGATGGGAGTAACACACCCCGGCTATTGTTTCTGGCCGCCAAGGGCAGTGCTGAGTGTCAGTGCATTGCCCCTTTCACGGCCGGGGAGAGCGAATGACACAGACGGAGCTGTGACTGAATGAGATTCACTGGGGTCGTGAGCTCTCTGACGAAGCCAGAAAAGAATCTCTGACGAGCCATCCCTGATGTAATGAGTGGGAAGGACCGGAGCCCAGAGTGCAATTTAGTTTGGCAGCTCTCTATGGACAATCAAAGGTCAGACTGCGGTGTCACTTTGTCTTTTTTTTTTGAGTCTGTTCCGTGGCTTTTGTTCAAGGCTGCGTCCTTGAGGACACAGATCCTCTACCCCCGTGGAGAGAGAGCAGCATGGGTGGGCAAGCAGCTCTTTGTTATAGCAGGGCTTAGCATGCAAATCGCTTCGCTTTAACCCAAGCTGCCGGGGGTGGGAATGCAGGACAGACTCATGCTGGAAACAGACTGAAGAGCTCTGATCCCAGCTCCGGCGCTGCGCGTCCTGCCCCTTTTGAGCTGCAGATTTTTATTATTTATTATATTTGTAGTGGTGCAGTTCGTAGATGCCCCATTGTGGGAGGTACTGTACAATCACAGAACAAAAAGACAGTCCCTGCCCCAAACGGCTTCCAAGCTAACATAGGAGACAGCTGGTGGATATAGACAGACCAATGGGGGAATACAAGGAAACACGGAGACAATATTCATCCTCATGATAGGCAGTGGCCTCCGCACATTGGCAGCCGAACTGGCCTCACGTTTTTTGAGGTATTTAATATGTTAAATAACTGTCAGTCATTTAGCTGGTAGGGGCAGGGAGAGTTCCCTATGTTTGTGTATCAGGCCTAGCACAATGTGCCCCCATCTTGGCTGCTGTCCCACCTGTTACTGTAACATACATACCAAATAATCACAGACACTGTGCTCTCTGCTCCTGGATTTCACTAGTGTTACCTGTTGGGATATTTTATGCTCGCAAAAGGAAAGGAGCGAAGAAGTTGGTATTCCACCCCAGCCTACATTTCCAGCTCTAACGCTGCGTGGATCAAAGCAGCAGCACCTGGCACAGCTGTCTAAGCCAGCCAGTGGTTAGTGGGTTGGAGACTGGGGAAAGATCCTCGACAAGGAGAGAGACCAGCCTTAAAGTTTGTAAATTTGAAACCAAAGTGGCTAGAAAATTGATCATCTCCCATGCTCATCATAGAATCGTAGAATATCAGGGTTGGAAGGGACCTCAGGAGGTATCTAGTCCAACCCCCTGCTTAAAGCAGGACCAATTCCCAACTAAATCATCCCAGCCAGGGCTTTGTCAAGCCGGGCCATAAAAACCTCTAAGGAAGGGGATTCCACCACCTCCCTAGGTAACCCATTCCAGTGCTTCACCACCCTCCTAGTGAAACAAGCCCACCAGCCAGGCAGCAAAGGAGCCGGGTGAGTGAGCTGGCAAGAAATCAGGCTGGGTTCGAAAGAGGCCAGGCAAGCAGCATTCTGTTGGAGAATTTTTTCAAAAATCAAACCACCTCTGCACAACCTTTAGATTTTGGACGAACCAGCAAATTCCAACAAAAATGTTTAGTCAAACTTTTTCTGAGAGTAAATAACTCTGAAGGCAGGGCAGTCATCTAAAGTGATCTGGGTCACATGGTAAGCTGGGTCCATTCAAAGAATGCATTTTAATACAGCTAAATGCAACATTATACAACTAGGAACAAGGAGTGCAGGCTGTACCTACAGGTGGCGTCTGTTTCCTGGAAAGCCGTGACTCTGAAAAGGATCTAGGTTTAAGTAACTCTGGTGGAAGGTTTTCTACTATTAAGCAGAATGTTCTGGACGGCTGTTGAGCAATGCGCTTTCTCGGCACTTCGGCACTGATGAGCCACGCTGTGAGGTGCAGCATTGGAAGATTCGGGGGGCAGCACTCGTCCATGGTTCTGTGCCAGGCGGTCTTTGGTCCCTGGCAATGGTAAGGGGTCCTGAGAGGACAGAATGTGGAGGTCTGAATACCATGTCTGTGTTGGCCAGGTAGGAGCAGGGCCAGTGCAACCACTAGACAAACTAGGTGGCCGCCTAGGGTGCCTAGTGGTTGAGGGTGCCTAAAAGCGTGGAGTGGAGGTGAGCTGGGTTGGGGGGGCGGGGGCAGGGCCGCTCACAGTAACAGGGGGGGGGCACAGAGGAACCGCTCCCCGCCCCAGCTCACCTCCACTCTGCCTCCTCCGCTGAGCCCACAGCCCCCGCTCTAATTCTCCTCCAATCGGCGCTGCAAGCCTGGGAGCGGAGGAGAATTAGAGCGGCGCCGGCGTGCTCAGCGGAGGAGGCGGAGGGGAGGTGAGCTGGGGCAGGCTCCCCGGGTGGGGTTAGCTGCCATGGGGGGGGGAGCTACTGCGCGGGGGGGGGACTCCCCGGGTGGTGGTGGGGGTGGGTGGGCTGGGTTATCTGCGGCGGGGGGGGTCCTCCGGTGGGAGGGGCGGGGGGCGTGGTTAGCTGCTACGGGGAGGGTGGGGGGTGGCGCAAGGTGGAAGTTTCGCCTAGGGCGCGAAACTTCCTTGCACTGGCCCTGGGTAGGAGCAATCAGGAGCATTCTGCCACAGTTTTGCTGGTGGGAAAGCATAAAGGAGGTCCTTGCCCCACGGGAACAGAAAAGTGACCATTATTGATCCAGGCCTGTGATTTGCTCTGGAACAGAAATGGGGACACTTCCTGTTCTTCCAGGTCATGAGTAGGTCCATGGGCGCAAACCCCCCTGTGTAAAACACTCAAGCCAAAACATTCACATTGAGACACCACCGGTGAGCTAAGTTGAAGGATCTGCTCAGATCTGTTAATCCATTTTGAACTCAGGGCAGATAAGATGCTTTCTGAATACACCAGTTCCATAACTTGACTACCTTCTGGCAAAGGCTGTTGGACATGGCAGCACTTTCCTTGTTCACATGAAATGCTGCTGGGGTGTTGTTGGTGAGCACCTGGACTATCAAATCCAGAAGTGCCCCAATTAATTCTATCCTTTGGACAGGCGATAAGACTGACTACTCTCCATTTAGTTGCAGGCCCAGTACATTGAAGACACACAATGAACATTGACCTGAACCTGGTGTCTGGAGCAGCCCCAAACTACCCCCATAAGTCGCTAGCACTGCCATGCACATGGTAAACCCCCCCAGGGCTTACGACAGGCAGAATTTTGGTTGTGTCCTACTATGAACCTCAGGACATTCCTGTGTCCAGGTTGGATTGCCATGCAGAAGGAGGCATCCTTTAAGTCGAGGGCAGCAGACCAGTCTCTCAGATCTAGGGAAGGGATAATCATGGCCAGAGAAAGCACCTGGAACTTTGTCTGCCTCATGTATCTGTTCAGATTCTTAAGGTCTAGGATGGGTCTGAGACCTCCTGCGGCCTTGCAAATTAGACAGTATCAGGAATAGAACCTCCTGCCCCGATGGAGAGGAGGCACTTCTTCTGTCTCTCCCAAGGAATGTAAAGTCTACACTTCTTGGCTTAGCACAGACTCATGAGAGGGGTCTCTGAAGAGGTGTGTGGCGAGGGAGTGGAATAAGGAAGAGGGGATAGTAGGGAAGTGGAAGGTATAGCCTGGTTCCACTGAGCTTAGCACCCACTTGTCTAAGGAGATGAACTGCTGGGCATATAAGAAATGGGACAATCTATCCCAGGCCTGGTCCACACTAAAAAGGGGGTTCGAATTAGGGTACGCAAATTCAGCTATGGGAATAGCGTAGCTGAATTCGAAGTACCCTAATTCGAACTACTCACCCCTCCAGACGCGGCGGGGTCGAACTCCGCGGCTCCCCCGTCAACTCCACCACCGCCGTTTGCAGTGGTGGAGTACCGGAGTCGACCGCGGCGCTTCGGGAGTTCGAACTATCGCGTCTAGATCAGACGCGATAGTTCGAACTCCGTGAAGTCGAACTCACCGCGTCGACCCGCGCGGTGAGTATGGACCTGCCCCCAGAAAGGCAGGGAAAGGCCAGATAGATCCAGGTCAGGTAGCATGCTGTCCTTAACACAGAAGTCAGATCTGCTGTTTTAAGGCCTGGGGAGGCCTCAGACCAGAGGAAGTGAAATGCATCTGCCTCCTCCTCTGTGATCTTTGCCTCCACTTAGGTTGGTCAGCCTGATAGATGGGGTAATACTGCTGTCTAAGCTGCTACGGGGCACCATATTTTGTCCTCTTTGTTATGCGTGGGGAAAGGCACAAGGACTTCGGAACAGCTCTCAAGTCTGTTAGGATGTGCAAAGCCTCATCTGTTTTGGAGGAGAACCCTCAAAAGAGAGAGGTCCTCAGTTGTGTGTTGCATGACTGTAGGAATTCCCAAGGATTGCAACCCAGGAGGAGCAGTACATCATTACAGCTGTCACCGTGGCCCTGGCTGCAGAGTCCGCTATGTCCAGGGAAACCTGCTGTGCTGCACCAGCAACTGAAAGTGCGTCCCTTGAATCTTCAGGCAACCTGGTGACAAAGCGGGATAGGGCCTCCCCGTTGGAGAAGTCACACAGCAATAACAGGGTGTGATGGTTGGCAATCTGGAACGGTAGATTTGCCCTGGAATTCTGCCTCCCTCCCGCCCCCCATCAAGCTTTTTAGTGTCTTTGTTGTTGGCGGGTAGTCTAAGCACAGCCCTGACGACTTCTCTCATTCACGGCAGCCACAGCTAATGAGCATGGGTAGGGTGTAAATGGAACCATGTAAACCCCTGGGATTGAACCTGGGATTTCCAGTCCATTTGTCTGGCCAGTGGAGGAGTGCAGGAAGGGGTCTGCCAGATCATTTTGACTGGCTGAATGATCGTCTCATTCTTAGGCAGGGCCACCTTCCCGGCCACAGTGGGATGGAGAATGGCGATGAACTTGTGTGTGGTCTCTTCTCCAGGTTCCACTTGGATGCCCAGAGAGGCTGCCATTTTCCTGAGTAGCTCCTGATATACTTTAAAGTCATCCAATCCTGGAGAAAATGCCTCCAATACCAGGGCCTGATCCAGAGAAGAGGAAAAGGCTTGACGCAGAGGCAAGGGAGATGGCCCCTTGGGTTGGTCTTGCAGTACCGTAGCCTATAGGTATTTGCTAGGTCAGCATCGGCATAAGTTAAGGCAGTAATGCAATGAGCCTACAAGCCTCAAGGCCTGTAAGACAATAGCTTAGCTGAAGTCATCAAGGCATAAAGCCCCAAAACCTTAGCATAAGTAGTTAGCCAGGAGTAACCCTTGATCTTAAGATATCACAAGAAAGAATGCTGTAATGACTAAACTGCTGACAGGTAACCACAAGACGCTCGTTTATACCTGCTTGGGATAATTTAAGTTAGGAAAATCAGCTGGTGTCTGAACACAAGAGTGTCTCGCTAACTAATTGACATATATGCTAATAAGCTTGAAAGAAAGGACTAGTAACCTATGGGAAAAGAGCACACAGACATTAGTAGGGTGAGGAACTACAAATTAGGAAAAGGAGAGAATCTCCTACTGAATATGCATTAGGCATAATGGCATCAGCATAACACATAATAAGAGTTGTGTCCCGGCCCGCGTGCCCTGGGAGATGCCAGGATGACAACCACTGGTGATGGTAACGGGGGGACACCATCAGGTTGTTCTTCGAAGGATGGTGGGACAATATGGATGCTCAGTTCATTCCGTATTATCTCTGCCTGGCTGGATTGGAGTGTTTGTAATAACACTATTACAAATACAGAAGGCTTTTCCTATGTGTGTGTGTTGCAACTGTGCACATCAGGGTTCCCAATTAAACAGGAATTCTAACACTCCTGAGCCTGAACTTGGGACAAGAACCTACCAAGCACCAGAGCATTAACTGGGATTTTTAAAGTAATCAATATAATTAATACGTACCCAATAGATCAGGAAACAGTATGTGTATGGGCTGTAGTGCCGGTGGTTGTTATGAAGCCAGCAAATGGTCAGTCAAATGCACAGGAGTTGGGTGGCTGTTCCATACCAACCAGCCTCTCAGGGCTGTTGGGGAAATGTGCCTCCTGGGGGATTTACTCAGACAAGGGGCTGTAGATCTGGAAGCATCCCACAAGGGGGCACTGGATGGACTCTTCTCCGAGCCCCGGCGACAAGAACAAAGACGAGAGTGAGCGCTAGGCTATCGATACCAGGAAACCTGAGAGTCGACTTTAGAGTCCAATGACAACTTGGAGTCCCTTGAGGACCAGGGAGATGTGGTGCCGGGAGGAGTCCTCAGGGACCTCAGTCAAGACCTATGTCTGGATGCGTTACTGGAGGCAGCATGGACGGCTTCCTAGCTGCTGGAAGTACTCAGTATGGGGAGGATCCTGAACTGGCCCCATGGAAGGTGCCAGTACTGAGCCGAAGGCAGGAGGTGCCATGGATGAACCGATGCTGACAATCTAGAAGACTGCATCAGTGCCAAGTGATGTTCTTCACGCTGAAGCAAAGGTGACGGCGATACCAACGAGCATAACAAGTGTCTAGCCGTGGCTTAAGCCTCTGGCCTGGTAGGTACCAACATGGGCTGCTGACTGCAGTGGTCAGGGAAGACTGTTCTGCCACGGCTGGAGAAGTAGATGGGCCCAGCAGTCCCTGAGAGGGAACTGGAGTCCACAGCTGAGGTCTCTCTGAGTTAGTTGACACCAGGGAGGAGTGAGCCGAAGGAGGTGCTCTATCTTTGGTACCTGAAGGACCCTCTGCAGAAGAGACCTGCACCCTAAACTCTGAGGAGCCAGATGAAGCAGACTTCTGTGCTTGTGTTTCTGAGGCGGGTGGCTCTGATTCCATGGGCCTCAAAGAAGATGGTCCTGGAGACAGGGATCTTCTGAGGCCTTTTTCAGCTGATTTAGCCAGTGGAACGCTTTGGGAAGGAGTCTTTGAAGAGCTTCCTTTTAGACGATGCAGGGGGCTCCGACACCGGTGGAATGGCATCCTACATGATGATATATTGGAGGTGCTCCTTGCCCAGATTCTTCGTCCTAGTCTTGATGCCACAACAGATAGAGCACCTAGCTCTGATGTGGCTTTCTACCAAACATGCAAGGCTGGGGAGGGAGGGTCACAATTTCCTGCAGCCTGCACCAGGTTTGAAGCCCAGGGTTCCTGGCATAGATTCTGCCAGTACTGGTGGGGTCCCGAGAGCTGCTGGAAAAGCCCTAAAAGAAGGGCTAAATTGAAAGAAATAAACTTCAAATTATACAACAAGAAAAGACAAGAAAGATCTGAAGAGCTTTTTGAGTACCACTAGGTAGTTGGTGTTCCTGGTGAATAGCTACTCGAACACTTCCACCACTAACCACGGACAGTATGAAGGAACAGGAGGAGGGATCAGTCTCTGCCCTTTATACCAGCACAAACTTGGCTCCAGGCCCCAGCACGCCAAGCGCGTGCTTGGGGCGGCAAGCCGCGGGGGGCGCTCTGCCGGTCGCCGTGAGGGTGGCAGGCAGGCTGCCTTCGGCGGCTTGCCTGCGGAGGGTCTGCTGGTCCCGCGGCTTCGGTGGACTTCCCGCAGGCGTGCCTGCGGAGGGTCCGCTGGTCCCGCGGCTTCGGACCCTGCTGAAGCCACGGGACCAGCAGACCCTCCGCAGGCAAGCCACCAAGGCAGCCTGCCTGCCGTGCTTGGGGCGGCAAAATCCCTGGAGCCACCCCTCCTCCAGGTACCGCTGGGGGAAACTCTCTGGCACCAGTGCACACGTGCACACACCTACAGTGTAATGGACATAAGCAAGCGCTCCAAGAAGAACGGTCCCTTCTGGCCTGCAGCCGAACCGCTCCAAGCTGTTGGCCTGACAAAGCCCCTCAAACTAAGCAGATTTGGGCTTGCTAGGGCAAAGTCCAAGAACAGCTAGGCTCAGTGGGACGATCTGTTGGGTGATCCAGTGGGTTTCTTTCCTCCAGCCCAGTCAGTAGTGAACCAATGTCGCAGCCTATTGTTTTGTGTCCACCGTGCTGGCAGGTGGATCATCTTCAGATGAGCTGTAATGACACCCTAAGCAGTCGTGGCCCTTGAAGAACCTACAACACTTCAGTGGCAGGCACCAAACCTTGTGTCTTAGCCTAGCTCCCAGCTCAGGTAGTCACATTGTCCTGTCAGAATTCCCCGCTGTGGTTTCACTTGGATACTGCGTACATCCCTCCCGGTTCTAAGCCATTGTGTCGCGAGCCAGCTATCAAGCAGCGCTCCGGCCCAAATGCAGCGCCTGGGATCTTTGGCCATGATTTGCCAAAAAGTGTTCTTGCAATTTTTGGTGTCCTACTTGTAATAGTAATAATTGGAGATATACCAATCTCCTAGAACTGGAAGGGACCTTGAAAGGTCATAGAGTCCAGCCCCCTGCCTTCACTAGCAGGACCAAGTACTGATTTTTGCCCCAGATCCCTAAGTGCCCCCTTCAAGGATTGAACTCACAACCCTGGGTTTAGCAGGCCAATGCTCAAACCACTGAGCTATCCCTCCTCCCCTTGAAACACCTTGAAGGGGCCTGATGTACAGAAAGGGCTGAGAAGCTGCCTTCCGAGAGCCAGGCCCCTTCAATTGTCTCTATTTGGGCACCCAAACATCACTAGATACTGCTGAAAAATCTCACAGTCCCGACCTGTTACCACCAGCATCTCAGAGGTGCTGAGAGGTTTTTCACACACACAGGATTCTCCTCTCTATTCATTGTACAGATCACTGCACACATAAAACGCACTGCTCTTCATTCCACGCCCAGAGCCTACACGGACCGATGACTCAACGGTGCCATTGACTCAAGCCCGTCGAGACTGATGGGATTATCATCATAGGCTGGAGGCAGCTCTTGCATTCAGCTCATCAAAGGATAGAGATGCCAGGTCCCCGAGCATCTTCCACCCCCAATCATTTCACCAAGCTCTGACTGGGCCACTAAGCCATGACTTATCCCAGACACAAGGCTGAAGGCTGCATGCTCTCTGTGGAGGTGTGCACAGCCCCCCACGCCCAGCAATTCCACAGGGAGATGTTGCAAACGAAGACACCTGCAGTCAGGGAGGGATGAAAGGAAGCATTTAATGGCTGCTACTGGTTGAAGGGAACTCCCTCACTATGAGAAGCATCTGTATCTCTCAGCGATGGGCTGTCACTGACGGCACTAAGCAGTTTGTGGCAGAACCTGGCACGAGTATTTTGTCAGCTTCGTTATACAGCAATCACAGAACTTTTCGCCAATAGTTGGATGGCCAGGGTCCGATGCTGACATCTCACCCCATTCTGGTAGAGAGATGAGCCAGTGTGGCAGCAGGAAACCGTACTGGAGAAAGACTATTATCTTCATTTGCACTTAGTTTTTTAGGAAAGCCAGGAAGACGATTCAGAGGGAATAGATCAATGCAAGCGCCTTCTCCCTTGCAGCTCGTGCTAGTCAGAATAATGACTCATCTCTTCAGGTCTCCACTGACGTGTTTTCCACCCTTGCCGCTGAAACGTTTTCCTCTCCTTCAGCAATTAAAAAAAGTTAATTGCCTTCACCAACTTTCAAGTGCCTTGGGATACAGGCTGAGAGACACTAAACAAATCCACTTTGGCTGGCACCAGCGCAAGCTCCATATGCCATATTTATGGTTTGTGTGGGTGAGCTCTGATCTGGGAGTCAGGAGAACTGTGTTGCAATCACTGACCTGATGGTGTGACCTTGGGCGAGTCATTTCTCTGGGCCTCTATTTCTTCTCCCACCCTTTGCCTGCTTAGATTGCAAACTCTTTGAGGCAAGGGCTAATTTCTTACATACAGTGGGGACTCAACTGGGGCCTCCAGATGCTACCTTGCTGCAAACAGCAATACACCCCACCACTGCTTTGACATTTCATCTATGGTATAAAATTACATATTACAATTTCATTCTAAGTAGACCCCCACACCCCAAGATGCCCGTCCTGGGCTCTGGCTGCCCTTGGCATACATTGAAAAAACGAGTTACCAAACATAAGTCAACCTAAGCAGCAGCACTGCTCTTCTTCCCACCCTATGGAGCACCAGCTAATCACCAGTCATGTGACCCACTACGCTTTCCAAAAGGGAAATCTCACGCTCAGCTGACCCAACGCCTGCTCAAACTGATTGGCTGTGCAGCATGCCAACAAGGTCAACAGATTGAGGGGGTTTCACTTACCTCCAAGGGTGGAATTCCTAAGGAAGGATCGGGGAAGCAGCCCCAGCAGCCCCCTCCTGTACATCACAAGGAGGCTCTGGCCAGAACGTCTTGACTCTTTTAGCATTGCTGTTCCATTTGTGCAAAATGTGCAGCCCCTGGATGCGTGCATTGCCAGAGACGGGGGGTACATCGCACTGCCAACGTTAACCAATGCAATGCCTTCTGGTGTTATTGCAGGCGGGAAGCGCTGTGCAGCATGGAGGGAGTGGAGATTATTTGTTTTGGATCCAGCAAGAGCAGCCATGCGTCGCAAAACCCGGTGTCTCAGCTTGTCTGGAGAGAACACCCAGGATAAAAAGGGAACCATGTTTTATAGCAACCAAGCCAGAGCCAAACAATAATGATGATGAAGCTCAGTGCGTATCCCCAGATCTCCAAGTGCCTTGCAAAGTATGGGTTAACAACAGCTTGGAAGCTCTTTGGTCTAGGGGCTGACTTCTTGTTGTGTGTTTTTACGCTGCCTAGCACAATGGGGTCCTGGCCCATGACTGGGGCTACTAGGAGCTACCATAATAGAAACAAACAATAATTTCTTGCCAGGGCCGCCCGGGGGGGAGGGCAAGTGGGGCAATTTGCCCCAGGCCTCGCAGGGGCCCCGTGAGCCCTGGCCCGGCAGCGGTCCGGGTCTTCGGCAGCATTTCGGTGGCGGGGGGCCCTTCATTGCTGCCAAAGACCTGGACTGCCACCTGGTGAGTACAAGCGCCACAGCTCCCCTGCTTTGCCCCAGGCCCCCTGAATCCTCTGAGTGGCCCTACTTCTTTCACATATGGGGAAACTGAGGCACAGAAAAGGAACGGGATTTCCCAGAGGTCACCCAGCAAAGCAGTGGCCAAGATGGGAATACAAGTGAAATCTTCTGATTCCCAGTGCTGGACCACATTGAAAACGGGTGCAAGTTATCAAGCATCAACTTTTTCTAGCAGGGCCAGCCCACAACACTTTGGCACCTGAGGAGGGGAGCTCAAATGATGCCCCCATGCCCCCTCACTTGGGCCAAAACTTTGAAAGGTCCCAATTCTGCCTTCTTCCTGTTCTACTCCTCTCATGGTACTCCTCTGCTACCTACCCCGATAAAGGAGAACTAACAACCTAAAATGCCTTGTTCAAAAATTTTAAGTAACACTTAACTCTCAAACGCCTGAACAGCAAATGTACCTTTTCTTGTCTGCATAGTAAACACTGGCATTTTTATCTGTTTGAATAATCAAAGTGGTGCTTTCCGTGCCTTCTTGGTTGCAAAGATTTGACCTTCTTCCTGAAGGTCCACAGTCTGGGCCAGCTCATGCTCTATTGAGACGGTTGCAAGGCCGACCAGCCTCTCCTGTGTCATTGTGGAGCATAGATGTGTCTTTATTAACTTCAGCATCACTGACCACCAAGTTCAATGAATGAGAACTGCATGGGACAAAAAAAGCTTGAGGGTTTAACTCTCAGATCCATGTCTGCACTCCTCTGTTCTTTCCTCTCATGTCGGCACCATTGTCGTAGCCCTGACCTCTTATGTCAGCTATCGCAATTCCCGTATCTTCCAGCTTTTTAAAAAGCACATTTGTCATACCAGCTTCTGTAGTATCACCAATGTAAATAAATTTTAGAAAATGCTCTCGGACAGTCACCATTGCAGGGACATTTTCACTAGGTTCTATTCTTACAAAACTCACCATTAAAGTCATTTGTTCCATATGGCTGATGTCAGGAGTGCAGTCCAGAATAACAGAGTAATATCTTGCTGACTTCAGATCTGCCACAATCTTCTGTTTGACTTTTGTTGCCAGTAACTATATGATCTCATCTTGAATAGTTTTTCCAAGGTAGTGGGTGGTGACTCTTCTTAGATGCTCCTGGAGTACAGCATCAAACTCAGCCATCAGCTCTGCAATTTAAGGAAGTTTCCATCTGAAGTGCCACACAGTGCTAGGTTTTGGGTAGCAAGCATTCTCACGATGGCAATGAGCCTTTTCAGAACATTTTGCCAGTAAAGAGACTCTGATGCAATCTTCTCTTGATGCTGATAATCTATGGTGGCCTTTAACCTTAGTCTCATCTCAAGCTCTTTCCATCGATGGAATGCTCTCTGGTGATTTGCTGCCTCTTCACGGCATGCCAGATTTCTAGCCAGATTTTTCCAGTCCTTTGTTCCTGTAGAACCCAATGTGGCTGGAACATTAGACTGGAAGAGTTTGCAACAAAAACAGTATGCAGCATTGTGGGTTTTTGAGTGCATAAGCCATGGCCTCTCCACTTTGTCACCATTGGGAATTTCACGCCAGTAATGTGTTGGATGGAAACTTCTATTTTCATTGTCTTTGGGGAACATGAAGTTTTTCACTTGCTGTGGCCCAGGCAGTACAAGGAAGTCCCTCAGGCTACTGCTCAAGTGGGTCCACAGTCCTCGATCATCTAGATTTAAGGAACTAAACTCAGCAGCAGCTGTTTCTTGTGCCTCCACCACACTCTTCTCTGATCTACACTTTTCTTCAGGAATGTGCATGGTTACATCCATTTGAGATGGAGATATGGATGCTGCAGTAGCTGCCAGATCAGCTGCAGTCTGACTAACTGGAAGATCAGGTCTGTCTGAAAAGTAAAAGCAACAAACAATCCTCCTACACTAACAGATGCTTTTGCAGGCGTTTTGCAGCATGATACCCCCACTTGATTCAAGTGAAGAGAAGAAGTCTTGGATGCAAGTGAAGAAGTGTATCAACCATCAAAAGCTGCAGCAAAAACGCCCTGTTAGTCTATAAGGTGTCACAGGATTCTTTGTTGCTTTGGAAGATCAGGCATCTCCTCACCACTCACATCCTCGCTGGCACTAGAAGGCTCACCGTGAACATTTGTGTCTATGTATCTCAGGAGAGCTCCTTCCTGCTTAGATAGAAAAGCTTCCTTTGCTTTCTTTCTTTTTCTGAATGCTGCCCCAGAGGGGCGTTTTCTTCTTTCACTCATGACTGCTGTTCTGTGCCAGCTACAGTGGCTCTCAACACTCAACTGAAGGGGACAAATGAGCAGGCTGGTAGCAGGGCCTGAGTGAGGGAAGATATCAGCGTCTTAAGGGCCTAACTGGCTCCTACTACTTCAGTTGACTGCCTGTTCTCCTCAAGTGGGTTCAGGGAAGCAGCAGGAAACAGGAAGCTACCTGAGAAGCTGGTGTGAATCAGTCCAGGCAACTGGGGGTGCTAGAGGGGTACATAAGAGACTCCTCCTCCTCTCTCTCCCTGCAGCTCCTGCTGCTTTCTATTATTCCCTCTCACCTTTTCTCCTGCCTGCCTGTTATGTCTCTTGTGCCCTCCTTCCTCCAGCACAGCACTCCACCATCTCTGGGCATCTAGAGCAGAGAGTAGACATATGCACCAGCAGCAGACACAATTTTCTACACTCTGGGTCCTAGTGGCGCCCCCCCATGGTCTGGCACCTGAGGTGTTTGCCTCATTGTAAGGCCAGCCCTGTTTTCTAGGCAGCACTGTAGAGGAACAGTTGCCTAAAATAGCGTTGGAGGGCTCTATACAGTAGTATAATATGGGAGTGGGGCTATTCTTCAAGACGGTGGGAAAAGTATAGGTGCATTTTTATAGCCTAAAATCTATGGGGGAGGGCGGCTGCTACAGAATTGAAATGCTCCTTCAGAAGCAGCCCAAGGCCTTCTGGTTGGAAGATCATCTACAGCAGCAGTAATTAGGCTGATTGAAGGAACAGCTTGTTATTGCCCAAACCTGTAAGCAAAATGCACGGATCAAAGCCAATGGCTAGATAACAATCTTAATTGCGGAATGTTTAGGGGTGGTCCGGGCAAGCCATGGAGGATTCCTTCCCTTGTGCTGCCCCAGCACTCTGCTATCTGGAACTCTCCCTTCCTCCGAGCCAATGAGTCACTTCGCTTCATCATCACACCTTAAAGCTTTCCTGAGTCTACTGCTGGCCAATTCCCGCTTCCCTTCCCCTGCCCTGCTTACCCCACTCGGCCCTCTCTGCAATTACTGGGGAGATCACTGTCTTGGCTGTATTTCCATTTCAGCCTTTTCATTTCACTGCATCGGAGCCCTCGGCCAACCTTCTCGGGAGAACAGTGCAGAGCCACCAGTCTTTGCCCTTTCGCCCTGGCCAACAGGTGCTGGATAAAAAATCATTTCCCTGTTTAATTCACAAGATCAGGTTTGAGACATGAACAACAGTCACCTGGAATCAGTGATGGCATTAGCCTCACAAGGACTTGGCTGTGCAATGGCAGGAATTGGATTGAAACAGGAACCCATAGAATCCCTGTCAGGAATGGGGGCCTGCAGCTGGGCCCAGGAGCCACTAGCCAACTGTGGTTGAAACCCCTAATCAGCCAGATGGTCTGACTGGCTGATCGGCATTGCCTGGACTGCTCTTAAGCCCAGCAGTAGCATAATGCCGGCAGGTGGGATCAAACCTGGGACCTCTGGAGCTTAGTGCATGAGCCTCTATTGCATGAGCTAAAAGCCAACTGGCTGTTAGCTAAGGCTATAGAGCCGATGCATTAATCTCTCTCTAAGTGGTCTCAGTGCCACTAGCTGGGACAGAACACCACACCCAGAGGGTGTGTGGGTTACATTAGCACTTGGTCAGCAGCTGCTCAGTGCAGACCCTGGCAGCTGCGATCACTCCTGTGCCTGCTCTGCTCTGGACTGCTCCAGCCCTGGGACCCTGCTGAGTTGCTGACTCCAGCTCTGAACCCTGGTTCCTAACTGACCATCGCTGCTCCGCTCACTAGGCCCTGGTCCATGACAGGTTGAGCAGCCCACACAAAAAAGGAGGAGGTATAGAAGGGGCGTCGGCACAGGTCAGTTACTGAAAGGATCCCCCGAAGCCGAGTGTCTCTGTCAGAGATAGTGTGCACCACCTCACAAGGCATATTTTGTACAAAGATTATTACCATCGCATGTAGGGTGTGACTAGAGGGCTGCTTTGGGTCACACATGCTCAGCAGGGCATCTCCAAGGGTGGAGGGCCAATTCCACTCCCAAATTTTAAAAAAAGCAGGGGCCAACCTGTTCCACCAGTTCAGCCAGCCCCAGAGAGAGACAGCCGTATCGGAAGGGCGCTGAAGATCTCTGCCCTGAGGGCTGATGTTCGCAGGCCTGCTTTGGCTACCTGCAGCAAGCAGATAACTGCCAGGAGAAGGATCCCAGCCTATGCAAAGAACAGGGTGCTTGCTGCTTGGTCAGCTCAGGAGGGCGTGAGGACATAAATGCCAAATGAGCAGCGCATGCTTTCAATGCGTAGGATTAGTGACCCGTGTACCTTTCTGTACTGAAGAAATCTGTATGTTAGATTCTGTGTTTTTTCTTTGACCGGTATGTGCTGTATTGCTGTAATGATAAGAGCATGTTTCGATTTATGAGGCGACTTAGTTAACCCACAGATTGTCGTCTTATCAACAGAAGAATGTTTTTGTTTAGTCTGAGCAGCTTTACTACACTGTGGTGTCTTTCCTCCAAATCGGAGCAACTCAGGGTACTGGCATCCGCACCTGTCCCAATTTGCAGATTTGTGGTGTTCTCCACAGGTGGGAGTTCCGCTGTCGGAACAGACTGAACCTGCTCACTGTCCCTGCAATACAATGGAATTATTACGGGTACAGGTGTAATCAAAGTTTGGTGCGTTACACTCAGGCCAGGCCCTTGTCTCCGGCTCTTTAACGGAGCCCTGACTCTGCTCTCCCAGGAGCCCCTCTCTGCCTGAACACAGGTTGCTCTTACAGGCCCAGCTCACTAGGTGGCATCTACCCTGTCTTTCCATCCAGACTCCAAGGAAGACTGGAGAACTGAGTGGGATTATGACATCACAGGTATCAAGGAGACTGAACAGCTGTAACATAAGAACGGCCACACTGGGTCAGACCAAAGGTCCATCTAGTATCCGGTCTTCCGACAGTGGCCAATGCCAGGTGCCCCAGAGGGAATGAACAGAACAGGGAATCATCAAGCGATCCATCCCCTGTTGTCCATTCCCAGTTTCTGGAAAACAGAACCTAAGGACACTCAGAGCATGGTGTGGCAGCCCTGCCCATCTTGCCTAATAGCCATTAATGAACCTATCTTTCATGAAATTAGCTAGTTCTTTTTTGAACCCTCTTATAGTCTTGGCCTTCCCAACATCCTCTGGCAAAGAGTTCCCTGGCTTGACTGTGCATTGTGTGAAGAAATACTGCCTTTTGTTTCTTTTCGACCTGCTGCCTATTCATTTCATGTGGTGACCCCTACTTCTTCTGTTCTGAGAAGGAGTAAATAACACTTCCTTATTTACTTTTTCCACACCAATCATGATTTTATAGACCTCTATCCTATCCCCTGTAGTTGTCTTTTCTACGATGAAAAGTCCCAGTCTTATTAATCTCTCCTCCTATGCAAGCTGTTCCATACCCCTAATCATTTTTGTTGCCCTTTTCTGAACCTTTTCCAATTCCAAGAGATCTTTTTTGAGATGGGGAGACCACATCTGCATGCACTATTCCTACCCTTTGTTTCCTATGGTTCAGCCAGTTACTGATCCACGAGAGGACCCTTCCTCTTATCCCATGACAGCTTACTTTGCTTAAGAGTCTTTGCTGAGGGACCCTGTCAAAGGCTTTCTGAAAATCCCAGTATGTCAGTGCACTGCAAGGTCGTCAATGGCTTTTAAGCTTTCCCATGGGGACATCGGAGACATGGTCCAGTGAACTTGTGTTCAGGCCTAACAAGAACTCAGATGCAACCTGCTGTGAGAAACTCGTTTTAACAAGGATGCCCCTGTGCCAGCAGAGGCCACAGGGCAAAATGTGTAACTTCAATAACAATGGTATTGGAAGAGCCCAAAATAACCACTACAGGAATGTACTGACTATGACCCCTTACTTCAAATGCACAGTGGCCTAGTGGATAGAGCACTAGATAGAACTCAGAAGACTGAAGTGCTAGTCCTGACTCTGCTACTGTCTTGCTGGGTGACCTTGGGCAAGTCACTGCTCTTCTCTGTGCCTCAGTTTCCCATCTCAAAAAGGGGGCTAATGCTACAGACCTCCTTTGTAAAGTGCTTTGAGATCTACTGATTGAAGATGTTAGATAAGAGGTAGGGCTCTTTATTATCTTATGATATCAGGTTCTTTTCTTAAAGCACCCACTGCTGGAGTCAAGTGATTTATTTGAGAATCTCTGCTCTTTATTTTATTTAATTTGTTAGCCAATTTTAATCCCCCGTGGTTGCAAAGAGAAGCTGGAGAACGTGAATTGAGTGCACCCTAGCGGCTCAGACACCAGAAGGCAAATGAAGAGTTCCCCAGATGAATGTTTTTTGAAGATCTCATTATTTGGAAGCCAATCTCATGATTTTGGTGGGGCCCAGCTCAAGGGTTTGGAATGCTTAGGCTGGCGATACCGTGAATGTTTCTGTGCACTCGTAGCACTAGATAATCACTTCAGGGCTGCTTCTCACTTCAGGCTGGGAGATTCTGCCTCAGTCACAGGGGTTTTAGGAGTTCCCACAAGTAGGGAAAAAATGTCCCTTGCCTAGGGGCTTGAGAGTCATAGAGCTCGGAAAAGACCCAGGGAAATCCTGGGAAATCTGATGCCCTCTCTCCTGCCTTATTCTGAGCTCAGCAGCTCAGCCCCCTTGGGCGATTGCTCCATCCTATCTCCTGATCTATGTACAGCATTGACACCTCACAGGCTAGAGGGAGATTACAGGAGAGCAGCCTCATTGTGACCTAGAGACGACATCAACGCCTGCCTGATGCCAGAGCAGCAACCTGCCCTCAGGTGTAGCCTGGGTACTTGGTGCTGCTTTGAGCGTATCTGTGATTCTTAGTGCCTGAGCCCGGCAAAATGAGATCACTTCTCCTCTTCCTCAACTCTGCCTCCTGCCTAAGGATCCTGCTGCTCTTTCTTCTGTATTATGCTGTGATCAGGCGTGCCATATCTGAGGTAAGTGAGACTCCTAGAGAGATGGAAAGGCTGGATTGATGCCAGCCAAATGCAGGAACCAAACAGAAGTAGTTTTCAATCAGCAGGCTCGGATCATCTCCACCCAAGAGTCCTCAAAGAGCTGGCTCAGGAGGTTATTGGCCCACAGACATTAATTTTTTAACAAATGTAGGATTCCTGAGGGAATTCCTGAAGGCTGGAAGTGTGCTAATGTTTTGTCAATATTCAAAAAGGTACAGGAGGTTGACCCAGCTTCTTATAGGCCACTTAGCCTGAAATAATGGACAAACTGATATGAGATTCAATCAATAAAGAATTAAAGGATGGCAATATATTCAAAGCAGGTTAACAATGTTTTATGGAAAATGGGCCATGTCAAACATAGATGTGACAAACTTAGACTTTTGTAAGGTGTTGTTTTTCACAGATTCCAAGGCAAGATGGGCCCATTGTGATGTTCTAGTCTGACCCTCCTGTCTAGCACAAGCCAAAGAACTTCCCCACAATCATGCCTAGTGCACACCTTGAATTAAAATGTCCAATCTTGATTTAAAAAATTGCCGGTGATGGAGAATCAGTCCACCATGACCTTGGTAACTTGTTCCAATGGTTAATTCCTCTCACTGTTAAAAATGGACGCCTTCTGTCCAGTCTGAATGTGTCTAGTTTCAACGTCCAGCCATTGGACCATGGGAGACCTTTCTCTGCTAGATTGAAGAGCCCATTTGTAATTATTTCTTCCCCATGTAGGTATTTATAGACTTTTCTTCAAACCACCCTTAACCTCTTTAAGCGACATTGACTGAGCTCCTAAAGTCTATCACTCTAAGGCATGTTTTCTAATCCTTTCATCATTCTTATGGCTCTTCTCTGAACCCTCTGCAATTTATCTACATCCTTCCTGAATGTTAGACACCAGAACTGGACACAGGATTGCAGCAGTGGTTGCACCAGTGCCAAATACAGAGGTAAAATAACCTCTCTCCTCCAACTTGAGATTCCCCTGTTTAGGCATCCAGGAACCGCAGGACATTTGGATTAAAAATTAGCACTATGCAATATCAATGGAGCACAGGTTAAAGGGATTGAGAACAGGCTAATGGCTAACTGATAGATCTCAAAAAGTAATTGTCAAAGGGTGCACCAGACTGGGGGCTGGGTGGGAGGGGATAATGAATGTAGAGAGGAGGGAGCAGGGAAAACCAGACACGCTAGGATCCTAAAATAACAGGTGAGATACCAGTGAAAGTGAGGTGAGGGACTTTCAGGACCATAGCACAGACCTCTACCACTGGAGAAACTCCATTAACTGGGAGCAATAGTAGGTTGTTAGCCTCTAGTGTATCAGCCATTAGAAGAGGACTGTTTTCCAGAGGGTTAGAATGTAAGAACATAAGAACAGCCAGACTGGGTCAGACCAAAGGTTGATTTAGCCCAGTATCCTGTCTTCCAAAACTGGCCAATGCCAGTGCAGCAGAGGGAATGACCAGAAGAGGGAATGATCAAATGATCCGTCCCCTGTCGCCCATTCCCAGCTTCAGACAAACAGAGACTAGGGACACCATCCCTGCCCATCCTAGCTAATAGCCATTGACGAATTTATCTAGTTCCTTTTATAGTTTATAGTCTTGGCCTTCACAACCTCCTCTGGTGAGGGTTACACACACATGCTCACATCTTCCTCACCCAAAGCAATTGTTGTTAGCTAATCTTTCTGTTAAAATAGCACTAGGTCCCCAGTCATGCTCAAGGCCCCATTGTGCTAGGTGCTGCACATGTGCGTGTGATGAAGGGGTTATCGTTCTAGATAAAATGAGTGCCGGCTCCCCCTCTCAGTCCTTCGTTACCCAGCTGATGTCCTTGTGTCGGGCTGTGGTGTGCAAGGCATGCCTAGGCACTGCCCCATTGCACTACTGTTGGAAGGCTGTGCCCAAGCCCTGCCTTTGCTCAGCAGGGCCATGTCCCATCTGTCCCTGTCTGGTCTCTCCCACAGGCCGAGTGTGGCGACAGCCACGATGAGCCAGTTCTCCTATTCCTCTATGAAATCCACCACCTCTGCCCTCTGGAGTCCCAGCTCCTTTTCCCTGAGAGAAGCCGCCATCATTCAGTCAGAGCCCCTCTGCCACACAGGGGAGATCATGCCCTTCGCGAGCTGGGAAGGATCCACTCATCCCATCCAAGCCCAGCCTCTCCCCAGGCCTCCTGCCCACAGCAGACGAGACAGGGGAGAGCAGACCAGACTTCAGTCCATGGCTCAGTCTTCAAGATTCCAAGGCCGGAATGCTGCTGTATCACACAGGCCAGAAAACTTCCCCAAAATAATTTCTAGAGCAGCTCTTTTAGACAAACATCCAGTCTTGATTTAAAAGTGGTCAGTGATGGAGAATCCACTACGATCATTGGTAAATTGTTCCAATGATTAATTACTCTCACCAATATCAATGTATGCCTTATTTCACACGGGCTCTGTTCAAGATGCTTTGTCTCAGCCACAGTCTCCCAGCAAAGTGGTGCCAGGCTCCCCCCTTGCTCAGGCTCTCTTCCAGGGGCCCAAAGGTGCTGGTGGTTTTGTTTTCTTAGGTGAAAGAATGTGGGGTTGTCTGCCCCTTTCTTTTCTAGTCCCTTGAGTTTTGGAAGTTGATTCTTCTAAAGCAGTGGTTGTCAACCAGGGGCACGGGGTACACAGTCTTCTAGGGAGCACATCAATTCCGGTCAATATTTGCCTAGTTTTACAGCAGGCTACATAACAAGCACTAGCGAAATAAGTACAGGTTAACATTTCATACAGGCAAAAGGAGAAAGTCAGCAATGTGTCAGTAAGAGTGTGCTGTGACACATCTGTATTTTAGATCTGATTTTGTAAACTAGTAGTTTCTGAGTGAGGTGAAACTTGGGGGGACACAAGACAAATCAGACTCCTGAAAGGGGCACAGTAGACTGAAAAGGTTGAGAGCCACTGTTCTAAAGGATCCCCTCAAAGCCAAGTTTATCCAAGCTGTGAGGAAGGTGACCTGAAGTCTGGTGGTGAAGGCTCCGTGTGTAACCCACACACCTCCTGGGTGTGGTGTCCTGTCCCTTCTAGTGGCACCAAGACCACTTAATGAGAAAGAGCTAAAATGAGTCTGCACTGCAGCCTTTTAGCTCATGCGGTAGAGACTCATGCAGTAAGTTCCAGAGGCCCTAGGTTCAATCCCGCTCACCACCAACAGGGGTCTGTCAATGTTACAAGTCAGGGCTCATCTGGGATTTCAACCGGGAAGTCTCTGAGCTCGGGATGTGCTTCCTCAGCGAGGGGAAGTATGTAACCCACACACCTCCTGGGTCTGTGTCAAAGGGCTTACTAAAAATCCAGCTAGATCAACATGTGCCCTGCAATGGGTCTCCAGGTGTACTTTCTCCACTCCACAGTTCTGGAGGCATGTCTGTACTCCTTCCTTCTCATTCACCTTCCTTGGGGGGGGGGTGTGTGGGGGGGAAGACTGCCCGTATGGACATCCCTTAGTTTCTTCTTATCGGGCCTTACAGCAAATTTCAGGAAGATTCCAACATGCAGACAATAACTTTCCAGTTCTTTGCTGTCCGCCACCGAGACAAAGGACATAGAAAGCCAGGCTCGATCACCATAAAGGAGGGGTTGGTGGTAAGAAATGAGATGGAGGTGGGGTGGAGTGGGGCCTTCTAGGACAGGCCAAAAAGCACTGAACTGGGAGACCTGGATTCAATTCCTGCTTCTGCTACTAACCTGCAGTGTGATCTGGGCAAGGTCACTTCTCCTCTCTGGGCCTCTTTGTCCCTCCTCCCTTGTCTATTTGGGGTAGGGAACTAATTTTTAATAAGTGTCTCTCCAGCGCCTAGTAGGATGGAACCCTGATCTCTGAGTGAATCTCAGAGCCTGAGTCAACAGACTTGGGTTCCTGTGCTATGTAGACCTATGTTCCCCCTTAGCTGTGCGGCCACACAGATGCGCAGCAGCCTATTAAGCGCCGCATCGGTGCTCAGGGCTGCGGCGGGGACCTCCCATGGTCCCAACCCAGCCCTGGCTCAGACCTGCCACGGCTGGGGAGGTCCCTCTCCTGTGGCCCCAACTCCGGAGCTGCCGTGGTAGGGAGAGGCGCCTCTCCCCACCCAGGCCAGGTGCTGCTGAGGGGAGAGCAAGTTGAGGAGTCCTCCTCTCTCCGCACCATAGCCCTGAGGAAGCCTGCACCCCAATCCTTCATCCCTGGCTCCAGCCCAGAGCCCACCCCCCCACCCCAATCCTGTACCCCAGTCCTGAGCCCCTCATCCCCAGCCCCAGCCCAGAGCCTGCACCCCCACGCCCCTGCACCCTAACCCTGTCCCAGCCCTGAACCTCCTTCCACACTCCAAACCCTTCGGCCCCACCCCCACCACATGCATTTTGTTGTGCGCACTAATACAGAGGTGATGTGTCACATATCACCTCCATATTGGTGCACATAACAAAATTCATTCTGCACATGCATGCGAAAAATTAGAGGGAACACTGATTTAGACTTCAGGCTCTGAAGCTCACCCCCTCCCTAGGCTTCAGAGCCAAAGCTTCAGCCTGAGCCAGGACTACTTGGCGATTTTTAATGCAGTAGCCTGAGCCCTGTGAGTCTGAGTCTGTTGAGCCAGATTCTGAGACTTGCTGCCGCGTAGACGTCCTCTAAGCACTCCGCTGCCCCAACACAAGCCGTGCCTAATGTAACGCAGAGCACGTGAGCTGCAAAAGCACTACAGTGACAACTGAAGAAAAGTCCACAACACAATGTACAAAACAGTGAACCCTTTATTTTTATTTTGCTGTTGTTGCCGGAGGCAAAACTCCCTTAATCCACTTTAGGAATTTCATAAAAGTGATTACTAAAAGGCATACGATTTTACACAAGACATAAGTAAACAGACTTTTCTTTTAAAAAAGGTTATAAAGTGTCAAGATCCTATACCTCATCTGCATATCCCAAGTGATGTTGTCTGGTATAAAAGCACTGGATATAATAATTTAGCTATGGCTCAGACCAAAAAAGTCCTTGGGCTTAATCTACATACTACTAAGATTGCCCACGGAGATTAAAAGGAAAACTATACGCAGTTCTTTGTTGCAGAGAAAGAAACAGCCGGGAAATCAAGAGTTCTTCTGGGAGAATATTATCTAAAGTAAAGCAGAACACTTAAAAAACCCCTAAGAACGTTGGTTATATGCTTGAAAATGTGATGCCCCCTGTCCCATAGCCCTACACTGAGCAAAGACACCAGGCGAATTCTTGCCTCACCAGACAGTATCCAGAACAAGACCAAAAGCTGAAGCTGCCTATGGAGCCAAGTGGTTAGAAGCAAATGGGATAGAAGAACTTGTAAACTGCAGTTTTAAAAAGGATCTTCCTTTTGCTTCCCTGTGTCAGTTTTGAAAAATAAAGCAACTTAACCCTCATTTTGTTTGGACAGACGAGCCTCTGCCTCTTCCCAAACTGGCTAATGGTAATAACTCTGTTGCTGAAAGCTCCTTCAGCCCAAGTATGGTGGTGGTGGCTTTATCTCAAAACCCGTAATATAATTTACCAATAACACAATCTTTAAATAGGTAGAAACAAACCTCAGTTCAAAAGGTGGCCATTTACACAGGTATTTCACACTCCTCACCACTGTCACCTTTCAGTATTTTCTATTTTTTTTAAATCACAAAGCACCGAGAACAGAAGGGAAAACATGATCATTTTAAGCCAAAACATTGTAACGCACACAGAGGAAATGACCCCCTCCCCCCAGGTTAATATTTCCCACCCCCACTCAAGCTCAGTTAGACAATTCCTCTCCTTCATGAATAGCACAAAGCTGCTTCAGATGCTGGTCAGAGAGTGTCTGTTTATAGCGATCACGCCGAATGCTAGGGTTTGGCACAGTGTCAGCGCTAGGAATTCAAATATTTACGAGAATTCATTTTAAAGGGAAGGGAAGAAGGATATTGTCTATGGTGCCTACAGCTCAGTCTGTGCCTTTTTTTGGCTTCCCTATGATAGACAAAGGAGACATGAAATGTTTATTTCTCCAGCTGTTTGTTTTTTATTTGTAACATTCGGAACGTCAATCAGGTTTTGCCCTAGTTTTGCTGGAAGGATCCAGAGCAGTGGGTCAGGGATGATCGTGATGCCCTGGCGACTTCAAAGGGAGGGGAAGGATAGCTCAGTGGTTTGAGCATTGGCCTGCTAAACCCAGGGTTGTGAGCTCAGTCCTTGAGGGGGGGCACTGAGGGATCTGGGGTTTAAAAAAAACAAAACAAAAAAACTATCTGGGGATTGTTCCTGCTTTGAGCAGGGGGTTGGACTAGATGATCTCCTGAGGTCCCTTCCAACCCTGATAGTCTATGAATTAAGGACAATTCTTTAACTAGGAGTTCTCTTCTTCCAAGCATTTGATATAAACAAAGGTTAGCAAAACCAAACACAAATACAAATCACTTCCACCATGCAGCAAGCCTCATTTCGTGGTTACGATGCCTCCAGTATCTGAAACCTGCTTGCTTTCTAATTGTCTGGGAACCTCCCAGGAAGAAAGGGTGGACAAAGCAGGAAAAATCCTAACACCTCAGGCCTTTTCTGTTGCCTTTTAAAACACTTTGTGGCCAAGCTGTTCAGAAATGGGTACCTCAAGTCCGGCTCCTATGTCCAGAGTGAAAGCACTCGGCACCCAGCAGCTCCCCATGAACACGGTGAGAGGATGGCTGCTCTGCCCTTCTGAAAAAACAGGCCCTTCATTTTAGCTGCTTAAAAATGGGCTTAGGAACCTCACTTTAGACACCCACATTTGGAAATCTTGGACCACAAAGTACAAAAAGGCACAAAGCTGTTTTTCCCCTGTGCGACTGCCGAAATGCCACGTGTGCGAGAGGCAAGGCAAAGACTGTCCAGCTTTGAATCAAGCCACTGAAATGATAAAGCAATGTCATGGGTGAGGAGAAATCGCAGATCCTCTCATCTGTTCCTTTTTGGGGGCGTGTGGGGGGAGATATTGCTCTGGTTGACTGTCAAACTGCCGCTGCTAGCCAGAAATGGTGGCAAATGTTAGAGATAAACAGGAAAATCTGAGCACTTTTTCTGCTTTATTTTGTTAGCCCCATCAAGACAATCCTAACCACAGGCTTTAAAACTGCATCTTTAAGACTCCATCATCCCTTTTCTGTACGCGTATTCCCCCCCCACCCCCACCCCCAGCTCTGCTCCACTCAATCGCTCTCACTTGTAAGTAACGACTGTGCAGGCGCAAAGATTTCCTCCGAGAACTTCTATTGGACAGACACTTCTTAACCAGCTGTGAGTCCGAGACACAAGAACCCTCCCCGCTCCCTGACCAAAACCATCGGTGTCTCATACACAGAACTACACCCTTAGCAAAAGGAGGTAATAAGTTCCGTCCCAGGAGAGAGGTGTCCATCAAAAACCAATTACAGCAGCTAAGGGGGGCATGGTTTTGCAGTGACCTGGAAAACTGGTCACCATTTTAACACAAAGAGGCCTTCAGAGAGAGTTCATAATACCAATCTTCAAAGCAAAGCGGAGACATCAGTCTCCTGTCCCCTCAGTTCTACATGCTCCATGACGTCAATGGAATTGATTCTGATTTATCCTGCGACTTGTCCCCATCCAAAGAAAGAGAACACCCCCCCCCCGAGTTCAGATCACACCCACCGCGACAGACAAGAGCCACTTGTTTCAATCTCTGAACTCTACCTGGGGGTGGTGGCGCAAAGGGGGTCTGAACCAGGCTGAGCTCTCACACTCCCCCCGAGGAACGGAGCAGATCTGAACCCATTGCCACTCAGTGCAATCCCGTGCCACCGATCCACACTGAACGCTCGTGACGATGCACATCCCTGCTCACGCTGGGCTGCATCGCCTTTATCCTGAGGGTTAGGGTCAGGAGGGGAGGGCGAGAAGGGACCTCATGCCAGCAGGGTGCTGATATAGAAACATTTCCACAAGTGCAAAGGAGTGCGCAGCATTGGCGGCACCCTCAAGCCGCCGTTGATCAGCCATGGACCTGGCTTCCATTTGGGAGGCTGAAAGCTCTGCGGTGCAGTATTCTCGCAGGCCCGTCGTGTGATGGAAAAGAGGCTTTATCAGCAGGGTACACGGATTGTACTAGAACAGCAACATGGCTGCAGCCTGCTGTGATCTGGGGGTGTATTGTGTCACTCCAGGCATTTTGGCCAAGAGGAACTGGGGCCATCAGTGTGGCTGGGCCGAGCATCCTCCCACTGCTGTTGGACCAGAGCGGCGCTGATGCGGGTTACAGCAGCTGAACTCTGCAGCCCTCTAAAAGGAACTCATGATACATCCATGATGATCTCTGTTCCTGTCCCAACTCTGCCAAGGGCTCCACGTGTAGGGCACGATCCTGCTGCCACTGACTGCAACAGCATTTTGTGATTGACACCTTTCTCCTCCATCCCTCCCCGTCCCCTGTCCCCATCTTGCTGGCTTCTTGCTCAGGTGAAACGTGCTAGCAAAGTGGACTGGAGGAGAAACGCAAAGGAAGTTCATGGGAGCTGGGTGGGCGTCCCACAGAGAGCAGGGAAAGGGCTGGATGGAGATGCATCTTCTCCTAGGACATGGTGCAGAAGTTAGGAGAACCTGCAATCACAGTGCAAATCCCCAGTGGCGACAGCATCTTTTGTGAACGCCTGCAAATAAACACTACAGGAGTAAACCAGAGAGAAACGGAGCATCCAATCTGGATCAGTTAAGCACCAAACTTAATCCCCTCTGGGCTACTGCTGCCGCAGGTCTGTCCCACCTCTAACCTCTCCGAGACGCAGCAACACACTACTCCCTCCTAGCCCGGGCGGATTTGTAGAGCCCCTGCTAATGTCACGTTAAACCAAGATGGGGATTTCTGTGCCTTGGACTCTGAAATCTTGGGAGAACCACCGTGGATGTCGCCATGTAAATTTAAGGAGCTCCTTTGCATGGAGACTGTATCCCCTAGCATGGAGGATTCTGGCAGCAAATCGAAGACAGGGCTGGCGAGAGAGCTCTTACCCTATGCTATCTAGACAGACAGTATCTCAGGGTCATCTCACTTCCATCTAAAGGCAGTGACCTTGTGTGGGATTCCTGCCAAGATCCAGAGGCGGAGGAAAGACGAGCTGCTGGCACAGAAACACAGCGCTGCTCTGGGGCATTGCTCAGTGTGGTGCACACCCGAGGTCATCATGGTCTCCCAGCAGCCGGAGGAACAACGCTACTAACCAACCCCCTAGGATTGGCCTCAGCGTGAGCATTCTGTGAAGTGGTGGCGTTTGGGGTGGATGAGAGGCAGCACTAGAGACGGTTTCCGAATAAGTCACGCAGCCTGGAGCCATTAAACCTACACCGGCTCCTTTGCAGATGCCTGCAGAACCTATACAGCCTTCTTTACGAGATCAGAGGTGAAGCTACAGGAGGGGCTGGTGACTGTGTTTTTAGGGGCCCAGAATTTGAGACTTGAAATGGTGCCTGATGCTCAGCACTTTTTGAAAGTCAAGGCCCCTTTAAGGCAGCTCCGGTTGGGCACCCCAAAAATGGAGGCACTCAAAATCACTCGGCATTGTTGATCATCTGGGCCCATCCACGCGAATAGGTTCTGGCCAACGTCGCTATTATTGACAAGGAGCAGATGAAATCAGCATTTGTCATCCCCATTCATGATCCCCACGGGATATCAATGGAAGATGCTACGACGACGAGTTACAATCACAAATTATGCCGAGGGGCAGAGTCCTTTCCATTCACGGCTTTGTGCTTGACCAGCGCGGCGGGTGAGTGGGCTACATTTCCAACTCGGGATGCAATAAGCATGAACAACTAGGGCTGGCTTCCGCGGAAGGAAGGTTTTGCACTGGGGTGTGGATAACCTCTCCTCATTTCTGTGTGTTCTGCTCAGGAGGAGGGAAGTTTATATTCTTCTTTCCCTTGGCGCGGCCGTCCAGCCCCGGTTCCTCGACAGACGAGCTGCAGTGCCCGGCGGTGCTTAGAAATGGAGCCGATGAGAGAAGAAAGGCCAGAGGATTCGTGGAAGGCAAATATGTTCCATTTTTCATCTGTTAAAAATGTGTTTTCTTCTTGCAAGGGCAGGAATTAACAAGCATATTATGGTGGGTGTTTAAATACATCACTTCTGCCACTGGAGAGCCGCCCCATAAGCATGCCCAGTGGTGTTCATGATGTAATTGTCGCCATGTGTTCACACACACCCATGCTCCCGTGTGCCTGCATTAAGGATTTCACTGGGGGGAGGGTGTGTGCAGGGTCAATGGATTGCTCTGGTGTGGAGCACG
This sequence comes from Mauremys reevesii, assembly GCF_016161935.1. Lineage (NCBI taxonomy): Eukaryota > Metazoa > Chordata > Testudines > Geoemydidae > Mauremys > Mauremys reevesii. The sequence continues at coordinate 278,717,006 of NC_052624.1, forward strand.
TCAAGGCAGACTCTAAAGCCGAAGCCAGGCCTGACTCCGAGGGGGAGTTTGAAGCATGCCCAGGGAACATGTCACCTTGCAGGCTGTTTTGCTTGGCGTTCTTCTGGCATCAGTGCCTCTTTCTAGACTGGAGGGCGCCATCTTTACTGCTGGCTGCAGTAGAGGTAGTGGGCCGGGCTGGGGAAGATGAACTGCTGAGTCCACCCAAGCTTCGAATGCTCGACACGGAGGCGCCTGCTTGCAGAGATCCTGAGCTGGGACCCAGCCGAGGTCAAAGCCGATAGCGCTGACAAACTGGGAAGCATACAGCAGTGCACGGGGCGGGGGGGAGGGCCATTCGTCCGTTTACCCCCAAGCCTGCCCCCAACGTTAGAGGGGCCAGTGGAAGAGGCAGGACCTCTCCTCTCAGACCGACCCATACAGAAGGATCAAGCTGGCGCGGCACCGCTGAAGCCGCGTTCACACTGGGCCAGCACGTTCCATTCTCCACCGCACAGCGGGGAGGGCGGAAATCGGCCATCTTCCATGTCACATGGCTTTAAACAACAGGGGGCATCCGCGGGCAGTACAAAGTATCCTTGGCAGTGCCTGGGCATGCTCAGATAGCGACTCAGGACAGCTGCGGGGTGGAGAACTCCCCATCGCTAGGTTCACCGGAGCCCCAAAGGAGAGTGGGTGCAGTAGTGAGCCAGAGACCCCGCGGATGGTGTTCCTGCATCTCCCTCCCCCACACACACTCCTTGCACTGCAGATTCATCTGCCACAAGGGAAAGGTGGCTGCTCCCCTCTGCCCCGTTTTAAACAATCACCAGTTCCTGGCTATTGTGGGGCTGGCCGGCTCATGGCAGAACCTGGAACAGCCAGGGGGCTGGGAAGGAGGGAAAAACCCTTCCCTGGGGCTGCCTCTCTGAGAAGTGCCACTGAAATCCCTTTAGAGACCCCGCTCCCCAATCGGCTAGGGGTTAGGGAAGAGCAAGCCGGCAGCGGGCGGTTTCTGAGACTGGCTCCTTTCTGGGCTCGGAGAAATGCACAGTCACAGGGAGGAGCAATGGCATGGGTCGGCGAAGCAACGGGGGCCCTATTCTCCCTGATACAGAAGGGAGCCAGGTAGAGAAAGGAAGACTCCCAGGGGTTTCCAAGCTGCTCTCCCGCCCCATGCCCACAGGGGAGCACTGCACTCCCCGGGCCCAGGGGCACTGGGGCAGAAGCAAGCGGCATCGGTTTGGATGTGTCCATCTCACCTGCCCCCTTCCAAACAGAGCCGGCTGCCCACATGAATCTCCCCTTTCTTCAGGTGCAGGCTCCCCTCCGCACACGGGGCAGGAGAGCCCTTAGAAATGGACGCAGGATTTGGAGGAAGAGTTTCTTAATCCTTCCCCACTACAGGACCTGCATGCAAGAGACTGACCCTTCCTAGCCCCTCTCCAAACCTAGGACCCCAGTGGCTTTCACGCAGATTAGCCAGGGAAGTTTCCGGGAGGACACCCCCCACGTAGCTAACACTCAATGGCCACTCGGCGCTTTGCTATCCATCCTCCCAGCCCCCTCATCTCCTCTCTCGGGACACGGAGACACATACACGTGACATGATGTGCGCAAGCCACAGGGGAAGTGTACGGTGGAGCTGGGATTGTGGGCACTTGCCATGTGCTCTGCTGCAGCACCCATTCTCATCATCACCAAGGAGCACATTAAACATCTTCTTCCCATTTTGTAAAGCTTGTGCATTTAATAAAGAGGTCAGAGGTGACAGGACACACGTGGGCAGTGCTCTAGGGAAGGGACGCGTGGCCGACACCTGAAGTCCAGGAGACCTGCCATCCGTTCTCGCCTCGATTCCTGAGGAAGGGGTAAGACAGAAGAGTAGTGCCCAGTCCCCGGTCCCCCTACAGATCTGGGCATCTCTGCCACAGCAGTGTTCTCCTGAAGTCACCGCTTCGCCGGACTGGCCTCCTCCTGTAACCAAGGTGCTCCCCTCTCCTGGGTAACACACTTATCCAGGCCATGTGTACCAAGGGAGCCCTTTCCCCAACCCACCGGGGTAGCCCAGGGTTACAGCTGCAGCCATCTGGAGAGAACCCAACATCAATGATATTTCCCCAAGGGCAGTGGTACCTAACCCCAGCCACGGGTCATGGCCAAAGGTGAATGTCACTGCAGAGCACCGCGGAGGGCTGGCTACCTGAACAGGAAGCTGCTGCTGCAGCAGACGCTGTGCCACGGGGAAGATCAGACCCAGTCAGAAGGGAAAAGATGACAAATTTCAAGAGAACTATCACCACCCGTCCCCTTGTGCTCCTCCGGGGTTCACTTGGTGTAGGAAGCTGCTCAGTCTTCCAGCCAGACGGCGGCTTTCAAGGTGAAACAAGCAGATCCTGGCTAGTTACACTAACGCTGAGCCAGACGGGAAACTCCTACGATCCAAGAATGCGACTGAAACGTCCCATACTCCCAATCCCCTCACACGCTACGCCTCTGTGACATCAAATTGCCGGGCTGCCCCTTCTCTCTCCCTGTCAGCCCCAGCACCAACCCAGTCCTGGAGTCTCTATTTGGAGGTTGTGAATATGCTCTGGGATGCATCTATCTAACACCTGGCTAGCGTCCACACCTAAGCCCCTTTCCTCCCAGCTAGAAGACCCTTTACTGGCCCCAGCAACGCGCTCCCCTTCCAATCCCACCCGCCCTCCCCAGTGTACAACCCACTCCCCCAAAAGACCATTTGATTTCAGAAGGAGCAAAGGAACTCTAGGGGCAGGTTCTTTTCAGGCAAAGGAGAGAGGTGGCTGGGAGGGGGAAGAAAGCCCTTGAAATCTGAACGAACCGAGTTCTCTGTTGGAGAGTGACGTTCCCAGGGGACACACGGGGGATGTTCGGTGCAGGGCTGGAATTCAGTCAGTGTATGTAACAGCGCCGTCTCCTCCCTCAACAACACCCTGCCCCGAGTGACTGACTGGAGCAAACTCCAGGGAACTAAAACAAGCCACTTGCCCTTGATTCTATGTGCCCCGCTGGGACGTGTAACATTACGGCCCTAACGAAGAGCAGCACAGAGAGAAGGGAGGGGGAAGAACGTCTGTGACCAGTGGGGAAACCCAACCTCAGAGCACATCCTAACCCCCGATCCAGCAAACCCAGTGCAAGGGGCTGGCCCGATGCGTATGTGACACAGTGCCAGACTGCGGCTGTCACACACCAGGCAGCAGGCAAATTCTCTGGATTTCTCCCTCCCACAACCCATCCCCGGGGCAGCGCAGCCTGGACAGATCTCTTCCTGCAGTTGGGTTCAGTGCAAAGAATTCAGATCCACTCAAGCTCCGCCTGCAGCTGAGGAAAGGGTGAGGAGGGGGAAGGGAGATTTTGGGGAGGGCGGGGGGAAATGATGGGCTAATTCTTTGTCCATTAAAACCCGGAGTGAGATGCCGAACCATCTTCTCTCCTCGGCCTTAGCTGGCCAGGGGTGCAGCGATTCTTTAAAAGAGAGAGTGCCCCATGTACAAGGAAAGGTCAGTGCCACTTTGTCCAAGCTCCCCGCAACGCCACCGTCCGACCCTGCGTGCCCCCGTGTGTGTGTCCGTGCGTGTGTTTTGGCAAGAGGTTGCTGAGGTTACATGATGCAGCATCTGTTCTTGTGGTTGTGAGGGTCCTTGAATCGGAGTCTCTGCTTTGGCCGGTATTTTTCCAAGTACATTAGCTGCTTGCTGTTGATGGCTCCTCTGCGCTTCCTGGAACACAAAGAGAAAGCCATGAGTGCTCCCGGGCCGAGGAGCGTCCCAGAACCAGCCCTGCACTCCGGCACTCATCTCTCCGTGTCCACGCAGCAGAACCCCGAAAGACTAACAGGGCCCATGGCCAGCAAGTGGCTGTAGAGGCTCTGGGGGAAACATCATGCACCTCACAGGCTGGGAGTTCAAAGCCAGAGAGGTCCCTGCTCAATTAGTGAAGCCAGAGGGCTTGTTCCTACAAGCCGCATTTCTCCCCTGTCCTCCCTCTCGCACTCAGCTGTGCAGCAATCCAGCTTTGACGGCAGGAGGCCTGCGTGTCTGCACCCGTGCTAACCCTGTTACCTGGGGAGTCAAGAAATATGGGATGGAGCAAACTCCTGCAGGCTGATGTTATGCAGAGAGAAATGTAGGCTGAACAGTGCCCTAGCAAGGAGATCTGTTAGGCTCTGGATTAGCCTCTCCCAGGGAAATGGTGGGAACCTCTTGGCTCTGGGGCATTTAAAACTGGACTAATATCGATAACAGACTCTGGAGAACGTGCAGCTGGGCTGGCTCCGCTAACTGGCTCTTCTATTCCTAGTCCCCGATTTACTCCTCCCATTTTGAATTGCTCTGTTCTACACACACAACGAAACCTTTCCAATGAAAATGGAGTGCGCCCGAAGGAGGAGCCTGAGCAGAAATAGCGGAGTGGGACTCCTCATCTGGGGCAGGAACTGGGGATCAGACCATAGACAAAGATTGATGTACTTGGTGTTCATGGAAAACCCTCCTGCAGTCATAGCTGGTGTCAGAGAAAGGGGAAAGAGAGAGTAATCCCCATATTTGCAGTCCTAAATAGGAGCCGCAGGGCATGGAGCAGAATATATTATGAAGACTAGATTGGGATTGTAGAAGAATATAGAAACGGTGGCTAACAGCAAGTATCAGCTATGAGAAAGGATGTCTATTATAGCCTAGGCTGACTTATGACCAACAGAATGGTCAAGAGTTCTTCCAGTGGAGATCCCAGGATCCAAGAACGCCGGAGATCCGTACAGCCCTCCCCACTGCCCCCTCCCCAGAACTGCAAACTGGCAAAACAGAAACCTCTGTCATGAAAAAAACCAACCAACCAACCAGTCACAGCACGTGCGAGTCTGGTAAACTTCTTACACACACACACCATGCATGACACTCGCTGCTTTCTGCGCCTGCCTTCTGATTAAGATGATTGTTGGTCTAGAAATCAACTTTTCCACTCGGCTCCTTCCTTCCTTCCTTTTTAGCATTTAGTTATTTCACTGCCCAGGACCTCTGCAATCTTTCTTTCATTTACCGAGTAGCTGTCAATGCAGCAGAGCTGAAGGCTCAGCTCTTTGCCTGGGGGATCCTAGCTCTGCTAATGAACTGCTCAGGACTCCAGAATGAAGTCTGCATTAATAGGTCACTAGGAGTTTAGCAGACTAATTATTCCCTGATCCCTCTGGCCCACAACCACCAACATAGCTGGGGAAACAGCAACTGATGATGAGCAGCAAAAAAAGTAGGCTGGGTCTGCTCAGCTCTGGCTACCGATTCACACACACAGACTCCTGACAGACAGATAGACCCACGGAGCACAGGGCAGCCAGGGGGGAAAAGCAAACAACCCTCTCTCTGTGCAGCCAACAGGCCTGTGAGACTCGTTTTCTCCATCTCCCATCAGTTCGGGGGAGGATAAAGCAAGTATCTGAAGGTTATTTCACCCTGCTCAGAGGAGTTCACAAATTCATGCTGTCCCGGCCCCCGGGTGCGGCTCTGAAACAGGACTTGCCTGTCTCGTAAGCGCCAGCGATTTATTCCCGGGGCACCGGCGTGGAGCAGCAAGAGCACCGGGTCACTCTGGATATTTTATGCTGTCGATTTGCTGCTTGGCACACAGTGGAGGGGTTTATTACAGGCCACTTACTGTCTGATGAACTGAATGGCGTCTTCATACTTCATCCCGCTCTCAATCAGAGCCAGGGCTACGAGAACAGGAGCTCTGGAAAGTAATGGAGAGAGGACTCACTTCCTGCTTTAATTAAAGAAATGCCAGCAGCGATATGAGCCTTTAACCAAAAAACACCCCAAAACTCTTTCCAAACCGACTGTAATCACATCCACAATCCCCCCACGCTAAACCCACAGCACCACAAACGCACACACAAAATCAACAGTGGCTCAGGTTATACAGCACACAGAGATCATACAGAAACAGACACTCTTGCATCCAGCTTCTCTTACAATAGGTTCCCAGAGCAAATCCCAGCAGCACCATTATAATGGCGTGTTCACTGCCACTTCCCACCATATAAACTCTGGTTTTCAGGCCTTGTTATTTGGCCAAAAAATTAACTCGAGATTGGAGGTCTGAAGCGCAGCGTATCCAAGCCCATAGAAATTATGCTCCTTTTAAAGCAAGGAGGATAAAATAAAGAGAGGACAGAGTTTACAGCTGTCTACTGCTCTCCCTATAAAACACAGCTTTGATTTCAGAGGAATTTGGCAAATGATTTGCAAGTAGATTAATAAAGGATAAAAACAAAAATACCCAAACCAGACCGAAGTGGACTAGATACTAAGTGTCTGAAAAGTGGCTTCTAGTTTTAACAGGGGGGAGATTTTACAAGCCACATTTACATGACAGACCTTAATAAAACCTACATCGTTGTGACACTCCAGTACGTGCGTGATAGAGGATTCCAAGAGCATATTAAAAGCTGTTGCAGATGATTGTGTGACAACCTGCACTTGGATTCCTGCTTTGTTTCGGGGGAGATTGCGGGGGCGGGGGAGGTGGTTAAACCAAAAGAGAGATTAGTTCCCAGGCAGGGACCAGGATTGAGAAGCCTTGCAAGGGAATGACAGATCACACCTCTAAATACAGGGAAGAGGTATAAAGTCACCACTCTCGTTAGCCTGCCCAGGTCGTTAATTTATGTGGTGCCGGCCTTTCCTTCCCCAGGTGCCTTAAAGGGCTTTAATAGCCACGGAGTGAGCAAAAAGAACAGCCGTTCTGCACTCTACCCGGTCAGACCATGGGGTGTTGGGCTGTGATTTCCAAAGCCATCTCACGGGTTCAAATGCCCAATTCCTGTTAAAGCCAGGTGGGTGACAGATGGGTGTATCTGTTTAGCCAAAACTGAGAACCCAGGCAGAGCCTGTGGGTATGGTCAAGTCCCACTGAGGGGAAGCCAAGCTCAAAGAGCCCAGCCGCGGTGAGCGATCTCTCATCATGGCGACTCGTAGGCGGAGCTCAGAAGAGTCCCACCCCTTTCCCCTGTCTCCACTATCCAGTCTGCGCCCCCCCATGCTTCAGCACAAGTTTAAATCCCAGGGACTGCAATGGGATGTACCTCAGCGGTTTGCTGAATCAGGATCCTAATCCGCTTCAGCTGAGGACTGCTCATTAACACCCACACCCACCGCCACCCTGCTGGGTCTGGCCACAGCTGCTTTAGGTAACCTGGGTGAGGCCCAGCTGCTCCCCAGGGATGCTCTCTGGATCACACCTCCCCCCTTAAAGAGAGGCTGTCGAGTTGAAATCCAGGGTGTTTAAAACAGACCCCTAAGGAGTTAAGATCTCTCCCACTGTTGTGTGCAGTGTCGTTGTAGCCGTGTTGGGTCCCAGGAGATTAGCGAGACAGGATGGGGGAGGTCAGATCTTTTAGTGGCTCAACTTCTGTTCAATAAAAGATGTGACCTCCCCCACCTCGTCTCTCTAACCTGGCCTGGCTTCTCCGGTCAGCGCCAGAACTTTTACACTCCCATTGTCTTGTGAAAAGAGTTCCACCCCCTGCCTGTGCGGCTGCATGGAAGACCCTTCCCCAAACAAGGGTCTTGTTAATACAGAGACCAAGGCGAGTCGCAGCCTAAGCACAGCCTGACGATAGGAACAGCCCTGCCAACTGCACAAAGGAAGAGCAGGGAAAAAGAGGGAGAATTTACCTTCCCCGAGCTGCAGAGGACTTAGCAGTCACTTGTGACAGGAGATGTCTCCCTTTAACAAGATATTTAAACCTAGCTGTCCTTCCTCTGAGACCTACCCCCAGGGCAGCTCCTAGCTCCTTTCCAGCCCTCACTTACCGGCCCAGGCCAGCCACACAATGAACAGCCACGCAGCAGCCAGGGTCTTCGCAGAACTTTGTTTTCAGCAAGTTGAGCCAGTCTTCCACTATTTTGCTGGGAGGAGGAGCGCCGTCATCAAAGGGCCAGTCCTAATGGAAAGGCGGGGGGGAAGGGAGGGAGCAGTTAGCGAAAGGTACATAAAGTCCGAATCTTACGAACCAACACCGAGAGAGGAAGGCACTTGAAGCTTCCCCCAATCTCCAGTTTCCCCAGGGCTGAATTTCTAAAGCACAGCATCCTCCGAACCACAGAAGGAGCCCCATGATCCGGAGATGCTTCACCTCTCTCTGTGACTGGCTTTGCTCAGCGGTACGACAGACGCATTGCTATGGATTACTACTCGACAGTATGACCTAGTGGACAGAGCACTGGACTGGGACTCAGGCGAATTGGGTTCTATACCTAGCTCTGCCCCTGACCTGCTGGGTGACCTTGGGAGAGTCACCTCCGTGACTCAGTTTCCCCACCTGTAAAACAGGGATAATGATACTGAGCTCCTTTGTAAAGCACATGGAGATCTACTCCAGAGAAGGGCTGGGTCAGAGCTAGCTAAGATTATTTCTACCCTCGCAGGGGTGGGGCTGTGCAGCTCGTATTCACATGCTCTGAGATCCTTGGGTGAGCTGCTGTAAATATTTAGCAGTAAAAGCCACACGCAGCCAACAAGGGGGATCCTGAATTTCTTAGCAAGTTAAGCCGTAAGGAAGCCTTCCCCGCCGGGGTAACTTTACAGCACTGACCAAAGAAGGTAACAACGTCGCTTTCAAAGGTTCATTTCTAGGGTACGGCTCCATCTCCAAGTCTTATTGCTTCAGCTAGAGCGAGCGGCCAAGCTCCTGCCTCCATAAACTCGAAACACATGTGGGGTTTGGCAGTTGTTGCAGTTCACATGTTTGAGCTGAGTGTGGGTGGGAGCAGTAACTGCTGGCTCAGATGCTGCCAGCTACAGCCACAGGGAGTGGGAACTCGGAGGAAAACAGACTTCCTTCCCGAGCCAACTTCCGAAAGGCCCCCTCAGCCCGACCACCGAAAGAGAGCCTACGAGCTGGCCTGTGTCCCAGAGACTGACACCCATCAAAGTGCAATTAAGCCACCAGTGAAAGGCCAGCCCTGCCCTCTTTGGGAAAAGGGCGTGTAAGGTAAAAAGGACAGTAAAGCTAAGAGGCTTCTCACCACAAGGGAGATGGATACAGATAGTGAAACCACAATATTGCCTTGTTTAACTTGAAACAAGCACTCCCTGTCCCTACCCCCCACTGCCCGTTCCTGGCTAAACAAAGGAGTTGGCAGATTCAATCTGCTTTGCAGGACTCCGTGGTGCAGATGCGACGGCTTCTAGAATTAGCGTGGGCTTAAACATCCGGCTCGGACGCTGAAATAAAGAAGCCCAGCAGACAACACACAGGCTGCGACGCAGAGGAGCAACGAAGCCACGGCCTCCCCATTCCACCATGCCTCAAGCAGCCACTGAGTGCAGCTGACAAGTAATTGATCGACATGTCAATAGTCTATGGACTTTGGGAGATCAGGTTACAGCCGGGGGGCCAAACCGCTACTGATTTCAGACACCCAGCTTGACGCACCTGAAAGAGGCTCGATTTTTGAGGGCCGAGAACTCAACCTTCCCCGGAAGACAGGCCTCTCTAATGCCTAAAGTTTGGCACCAAACATTGAGGCCAGCCAAAATCACGACTCCTTCACGGGACATGGAATGGGCAGTCTGCGTTGCCCCATAAGGCATCAGACTAGACATAAGGTGTACACTGCTAACGGTGACGCCTTCAACCATAGGAACAGCTTACCTAGGACGTGATCTCAGCCTCTTGAAGTCTTTCTAAGGCCATGCAATGTCAGTTGTGGGAGGGGAGCCTGCAATATAACAGGCGGCTGAGGGCGAGGACGAGTGAGGCAGGATGGGAGGATGTTGTAGCATAGACTGCTTGTAGCCAACTCGTTTCTCTGTAAGTGACACAGCACACCTAACTTCCCGACACACCATGGCCCCCCTCACCTGGGTCGGGGTCATCCCTGGCATGTGTCTGCCCTGTCCCCGTCGCCATTTCTTCACCTGTCTCAGTCACCCTGAACTGAGCCGAGTGAAAAGCCCTTGGTCTTGGCTCTCACCAGATCCTGCCTGTTGCAGGCACGTGCCCAGGGCCAGAGTCTGTTTAGAGATTCCTAGAGGATAAAGCCGGAAAGCGAGCGTTCTGATGACCGAGTCTGACCCAAGTGTAACTGAATTAAAGCTTTAGCTGAGTCTAAACCTCACCATCAGCAGGAAGGTTTAGAAGCACACTTCCCAAGAGATTTACAGTGCAGTCCCACTCTCCAAAGAGATGGGGTGGCTGAGAATTGCAGAAATGACTAGTTATTTTGGGGTGCCCAACTTCAAGCAACTTAAAGGGTTCATAAAGTGCCAACCCTCTGGCCATCAGGCCCCGATGAAGCATCTCAAGTCACGCACCCAAAACAAGCAGCCACTTTTGAAAAGGAGGATGCACAGGTTTCAACAAAGGCGAAAGAGGAGGACAGTGGGGGTGCAGAGACGTGACTGAGGCCCCGAGTTGGCCTGCAGAACCTTGACTCCTTGATATGCAAGGAGAAGAGAATCCAATTTGATTCAGCAGTTGTCTAAACGCAAGTTTGCACTGGTTTAGTTGTACGAGTGCGAACCTACGTGGATGCTTCTTTTTGGTTCAGAGTAGCCTATTTTGGTCTAGCCGAAATCTGTTTCTAACTGACAAGTTAAACTGAAATAAACCTAGCTTATCTCAAAGTCAGAGTGTCCACACAATCTTTTGCACTGATTTAAGTTAAATAGGTTTAAAAGGGAGCATACCTTTAGGTGAACTGGCTGGCTATAGACAAGCCCTCAGAGTCCTGAATATGTTTGCAAGGCTGCTGGGTGTTTTGCTTGTAAATTATTCCTACACAATACATGGGGAAACTCCAGAATGATATTTTGCCGAGTCGTATTTCAAAGCAGAGTGGCACTGAATCCATCAGGCCAAAAGCACAACAGGCTGGGGAATTTTATGAACACAGCACTGTGTGTTCAAATAAAGCAACGTGTGGCAGATTTTCTTAAAACATTTTGACTTTTAAAAGGAGCCTCTAGTAGTTAAAAACCCAGGCGGTGCTTCCAAACAAAAACTTGCCCCCAAATGTTCAGAGACTTCGTAACAGATTTTACTGCAGACCAAACATTGGCGGAAGTCTGTTCTGCAGCGAACTTGACTCACAAAAGCCCTGACCCTGAAAAGACTTACAGCCATGCATATAACTTGAACTCAATGCAGCTGCTCACATGTTTAACTTAAAAGCACGTGAACTGATGGAGTTTAGCCCAGCTTCGTTCACTCTGCTATTTGCCACATCCCCTTTGTCATTTTCTCCCCCCTTTCTGAAGTATTTATTTCCTTTGCTCTTTCACCAACTCTGGTTTCACTTGTACTAAACTATTTTATACACTATCCACAGCTTGGCATTTCTCTTTTCATTTGTTCATTCTATTTTGCTTTCATGCCACTGCTTATTTTTTCCTTTAGTCTTTTTCTTCATATTCAGTTGTATTCCTTCAATCTGATGGAGTTTTTTCCCCTTCACTAAAAGTTTCTAAATAAACTTTTCTTAAACTGTTGTTTTGTTTTTTTCCCTCGAGGCTGGGGGAACCCACACACACCAACAATTTTTCATGGTAAGTTCCGTTTTCAACAACAGGCCAAGTTTCTTCAATATGTTCTAATCAGATCCTTCATTAGAGAGCTCCAGTATAAAGTCAAAGCCGATGGGAAGACGATGTGTTGACCTATATGAAATATACATGCCTCAGAGGGTCTATGTATAGTGTAATAACTTCATCCTGGTGGACTGGTCTATACGGAAGGGGATGGGTGACCAGTCTAGAGAGGCATCGTGCTCCAGTGGTCAGTAAAATGGGCTGGAGTCAGGAGATTTGGAATCTATTCCCAGCTCTGCCAGTGACCTGCTGCATGATCCCAGCAAGTCACTTCGCCTCTTTCCCCTCCAGCCCTTGTCTACCGAGCCTGAAAGCTCTTTGGGGAAGGGTCTGCATCTTGCACAATGGGGCCCTGATGTCTGGTGGGCCCTCTAGGTGCTAGTGTCATACAAATAGAATGTAATATAGCTACTTCTGGGGTAGTGGGACACTAAGGGCTGTAATGTACGAAGAGCAGAGTTCAGAAACATCACACTGTGCCGACGCAACGCTGCAAATGCAAACGACATACAGTGCAGCGCAGAAAGAATATACGTGGGTGTTAATGCCTTGTGCTGAAGGCATCGCTGGTATAAGATGATAAAAAACCCTTGAGGCTTTTTTGTTTGTTTAAATCAACGACGCCATTTCAATTACTCACTAGGCATTGCTGGAGAATTGGTGCTGTGTGCATTAGGGGATCCTGCTGCCTGAGTCATCCCATCTTTTGTGGAGGGTTGCTGTGCACCTTGAAAGCACTTTGCCTCCTCACCATGCTGAGGAAGCTGAAGTTCAGGGATGGATAGTGACCATGGTGCATAACTGATTAGGCTGTTAAGTGCTTTGGGGTTAGAACTAGTAAGTGTCAATCATACTCATTGGGCTTTAGAAAATTGGGGATATTGGACTGAAAAGCACTTAGCCTCTTGCAGGAAGTCTGTACACGTCCTCAATCTGTACAGCACATGGGAGCATCCCACACCTCCTGGGAATCACAGAATATCAGGGTGGGAAGGGACTTCAGGAGGTATCTAGTCCAGCCCCCTGCTCAACGCAGGACCAATCCCCAACTATGATTCTGTGATTATTATTAACCCCGTGATGCGATTAGAACGTTGTGTGCGGAGCTCACAGGGGGCCTGAAAAAGCCTGAGATGTACTGGCACCTTCTATCTTGCTGGAGAAAGGTTCCCAACATTCCCTGCCACATCTCTCCTCCAAAAGAGAATCAAAAGCTGTTTAAACTCCTCCTGCATGCCTGACATGCAGAGCGTCACAGCGGGCGAGCTAGCAGAACAAAGATTTCTGCTCTTTCCGAGAGAAACCCAGTAATCTCAAACCACAAACAGGTTTGCATTGTGCAGCGCAGGGACTGGGTCTGACCAGCGCATTAGCCTCATTGCACGGCCTAGTAATCACTGCATCCGAATCCGACCCAGAACCAAAGCACACTGCAATTAAGCAGTGTGACCGATCCAGGCCAGCTGGGAACAGCAGAGTAGTAGAAGGGAGATCTACTGGCCACTGGAGAAGCAGTTTTCTGTTCCCTGAGTGACCAGAGCAGGGGCTGCTCCAGGCTAATGAGAACACCTGACTCCAATTAACCTGCTAAGAGTCAGGTGAGGCTGTTAAGCACCTGATTCTAATTAAGGCCCCTCTGATGCTATAAAAGGGCTCACTCCAGTCAGGCCAGGGAGCCAGAGGAGAGGAAGTGCGTGCAAGGAACAGGGAGCAAGAGGTGTGCAAGAAACTGAGAGTGAGTAGGCATCCTGCTGGAGGACTGAGAAGTACAAGCGTTATCAGACACCAGGAGGAAGGTCCTGTGGTGAGGCTACAGAAGGTGTTTGGAGGAGGCCATGGGGAAGTAGCCCAGGGAGTTGTAGCTGTCACGCAGCTGTTCCAGGAGGCACTATAGACAGCTGCAGTCCACAGAGCCCTGGGCTGGAACCCGGAGTAGAGGGCGGGCCCAGGTTCCCCCCAAACCTCCCAACTCCTGATCAGACACAGGAGGAATTGACCTGGACTGTGGGTTCTCCCAGAGGGGAAGGTCTCTGGGCTGTTCCCTGACCCACATGGCGAATCTCTGAGGCGAACAAATCTGCCAATAAGCGCAGGACCCACCAAGATAAAGGAGGAACTTTGTCACGCTATATATGAGGCAAGTTACATTCAACACTGTCCTCTGCCTTCCACACCAGGGATGGTGGAATCTCTCCGTGGTGCAGACCAGTAACAGACACACACAGGCTATAGTGGAGCAGAAATGAACTGAGTTAGAGCGTATACGGTGGGGAACAGGGACCGAACGCTGCACAACAGCTGCTGCTGATGTGAACTTTGTCTGCTATACCAGCGAGACCCAAGGAAGCCCAGGGTATGAAGCTGCCTTTTCTAATTCAAGATTTATGATTTGGGGAAACTATTTTATAATTAAAAAGTGATAAATGACACCCAAAGATACCCCTTTCTCAGTCTCCCCAGCTCCTCCTGGTTTTACTGCTAAATCCCTCTTTTGCCCTCAATTCTGGTTTAGAAGCTGACTGAGTGGCTGCTTCCAAGCTCCGAGTCATAAAGCTCACTGCTTATCGCCTCTCCTGAGACCGTGCTCCTGAGACACACGCTACCCCAGTCCTGGTCTCCACAGGCCAGCCAAAGGGTCACCACATGCAGCTGTGATTCCCTCAGATGCGCAAGTGCAACCTGTGAGGATCAGGAGTCCTGGCATGAGACGCTCCAGTCACCTTGGATGAAGATGGAGTAGGACACGCCAAGACCTGTCATCTTGCCAGTCACATCTGTGTGCTCCTTGCCATCTGCTTTGTTTTAAGTAAGCCAGGCGTGAAGCCTTCACGCTAGCCACTAATACGGCTCTTGGCTGTCAGTGTCACAGGTGGGGAACAACGTTCCCTCTAATTTTTTCCATCCACGTGCGGAATGACTTTTGTTATGTGCACCATATCGGCGGAATGTACGCCACCAGTAGAAACAAAAAACCTACATATCGTGTATATTTTTAAAAAGTTTCCACAGGGATGATTACTCCAGCCAGGGCAGGTTAGGCATTTTAGAACTCACTACTCCAAGTATTAAATTTAAGCGTAAGAGAAAATTAAAAATTATGAAAGAATTACATTACAGAGAATATATGTGCATTGTAAAAAGTACAAAGACGTAACAACAACAATACAAGTATGTGTTGGGAGGCAAGTGTGAAAGACAGAGACAATGAGAGAGAGAGAGAGAGAGAGGGGCAGAAAGACACACACACCGACGGACAGACATGCTGCCACCTTTGGCAGACCGGCCCTCACCAGTCTGAAGCCTGCTTGTTCAGACACAGCAGCAGATTCCAACAAGCTCCCTCGGTCTTGAGCCCTATTATGTCCCCGGCACCCTGCTCTGTGGAGATGGAGTATAGGGCAGAGGGGGGACCCCCTGACATCAGCGCCACCCCTCCCCGCTCTGCACAGCAAGCAGGTTGTTTCCGGGAGCAGCATGGCAGTGTGGGGAGGGGCATCTGAAGCACGCAGCACGTGATAGACTGCTGGGCGGCCATGTAGCTTAGGGGGAACTTAGGTGAGGAACAGAACCCTTTGCATGTGCTCACTCTCTTTTACACACACACACACACACACACTCTCTCTCTCTCTCTCTCCACCCAACGTGCTTCCATAACTCAGCGAGAGCTACCATTTGTCCTGGAGAGAGTTCATCCTAGTGCTCTTATTGTTTCAAGCACTCAACTGAGAAAGAGAATTTAATAGATGACCTGGCAAAGAGACCTGTCAGAACTCTGGCGTGTTCCTCTCATGCCTGACCTCATCTTCAATTATTTATGATTAAAGACACAGCCTAGGCATTTAGAAGATCTATGAACGTTTTTTGCTGACTGACTGTCTTGAGTACTCTCTAGCTGCATCATGCAACTGCTGAGACAGCAAAAAAATAAAGCACAATTTACATACCCTCTGGATGAGATAATACTAGCGGGTAACATGAGCAGCTTAGCTTGTGTCACGCCCTGAGGAATGGAACCTTTAAAATCCTGGATGCTTTATGGCTCCCAGTGGGGGTCGTATTAATACTATCCCCACTCAACTTGATTGTGCCTTCTTCCCTTTCCCAATTTTGAGTATGGGGCCCCCCCTGGCACCAATCTGCAGTCTGAATTGCGTTTATTTCAGTAGGACATTGGGTGTTACCAATGGTGAGCTATAGGAGAGGCCAGATCTGCCAGGAATATCATCAACTCACAGGACAGAGGTGACCGTCCGCATTTGAAGAAGTGGCCTCTACAACTGGGTACTCAGTGTCTGAGTGCTCAACATGAGACGCCCGTGGCTTGGATTCTCAGAGTGGCTGTTGACTGCTAAGGCCAAATAAAACCAACTGAAGTAGTGGGCACTCAGTACCTTTAACCAAACCTACGTGCCAGCGTTTCCAGTTGGATTCCAAAACTGCCAGGACCGAGTATGGCCAACTCTCAACACCTTTGGGAATCCTCGCACGCTGTCTGTGAGCATTGGGCCTGCCGCGAAGGCCCCTGGATCTAAGCAGGTACCAAACTGAATAGCTTCAATCATAATGACCTCAACTAGAAAAACAGGCTTGTAATAAGAACCACAGATGGGGCTGATCCAAGCTCCCATTACCCTGCATAACAAGGCTGTTTCCCAAAATCCCAGATCTGAACACCCACAACGTTTGGGAACTAAAAAGGCCATGCAAACTTTGCATCTCAAATCCCTATCTGGAGGGAAAAATAAAGAAATAAGCCACTACTTCATATGGCAGCCTTTGAATGCTGCATCCGAGACAAACCCCAGAAAGTCAATAGGTCCTGCAGCCTCCCCTTTTACAGGGTTTTTCTTTTCCCTGTAATTAAGAGCAGTTAGATTTGCTTCCAAGAAAAATTCAAGGCTTTGCTTTTTCTGGAATTGCCCGTGTGTTAAAAAACACCCCTTCTTCTCCGGCTGGTTTGGAAGCTTTAGTTACAACGCTCTGACGAAGGAGATGGAATTTTAGCTTTATTGGGTGAGAAAGGCTCAGCTGCCATTCCCACAGCTCAGGCAGCTGCCAAAGCCACACAACCGGGACATGACAGCTAAATTAAAAGCCGGGACGGCTTTAAATGGCTCCACGATGTCCTAAAGAAAGAGCTAAATACACAAGCCTAAATAAACTGTCCTCACTGTTACCTTGCTCACTTTGCTCATACAGAATGCACATATCCTCAAGGATGTCTTTTAAAGGGGGAGCTTGCTGATCCTTCAAGTTGTCTATGATCAGTGCCTGGTGAGGTCTGGATACAAAGCAGCAGTGCTCAGCTGCTCAAGAATCGCACCTCGCTTCCGTGCAGCTGGAGACAGGGACATTAAAAGTCTCTCTCCACATTCTAGCACATTCCCATTCATTCCTTCTAGCAGGTTCCAGGGAGAGAGGAAGCGAAGTGCCAGGCTTGAGAAAGACGCAACAGGCGTCAGGATCTCAAGGTGGTTCTTCGACACTGCAAGAGAGGAGCTGAGGTTGATGCGAAGCAAGTTAGAGCTCACAGGGAAATCCAGGCTGCCCGACACTAGCACGCGCCATCCGTGCAGCCTGTCTGCACAAGTCCCCCTCTCCGAGGGTTAAAGCTAGGGACTTTACAAACGGATAAGTGCACGAACAGCCCCTGAAGGCTTCCAGAGCTTCAGTTTCCTTCTCTTTGCACCTAGCATTAGGCAGCCGAGAGAAAAGGCCTGCACTAACGTCTCCCCCATTACACAGATTTCAGAATGGGAATGCACACCCCAAAGGAAAAAGAGGAAGCTGCCACGAGTTCTAGTTCCGATAGCTCCTGCTTTGGTTACTTCAATTAAACCTTTAGGGCTTGAAATCTCTCTAGAAATTGTACATTTCGTGGTCACAAGGAAAGTGGACTCTGGAGGGTCATAGCAGCATCTATACAGGGATTCAACTATTACAAAGGAATGTACATTTACTGGCATGCCAAGTGTATAAAATCCTAGAACCTAGTGCTGGTAGAGACTTGGGCAGTCTCCCTGTTAGGGCAGGATTGGTCCCTACTGCAACTCACATACAATTGGGCCAGTCTAGTTTTCAATGGGCATTCCAAAGACTACATGAGGTTAGAAACCTAACCAGAGCGCTGCACTCAAGCATGCAAAGAGTTAAGCATTCAAGCAAGCTGGGGTCAGGCAATCTGAGCTCTTTTCCCTGCTCCAAGTACTGGCAGGGAGCTTTATTCCTCATTTCCCTCCCACCCCCCTTGCATTGCGAGAGGATCACAGAGCCAGGTTCTACTGCATCACTTTTGTGCAAATGATGAGGGGGAGCCTCTGGCAGGGGTGAACTTTGGTCCCTCCTGTCTCCTGTGTTGCTATGACTAAGGCCTGGTCGACACACACAACTTGCACTGCTAAACAGGCACATCTTTGTGTTTAGATAAACACTGAGCACCAAGAAGGGATTGTCTGAGTGGAGCCTGGCATAATTAGCACCGAGGTAGCACTTTTCAACTTCAAAAAGCTTTACAACCGCCTAACTAATTAATCCTCAGAACACCTATCCCCGGAAAGTAGATAAGTATCCCGTGTTACAGATGGGAACATACACACAGAAGCGAAGTGTCTTGCCTGGAGCCACAGAAAGAGTCTGGGTTAGAACTCAGAGGACCAATTCTGCACAAACAAACCTGTGTGAATGTGGACTAACACCATCAGAGTCTAGAAGGTTACTCCGTAAGAATGGCCATACTGGGTCAGACCAGTGGTCCACCTAGCCCAGTATCCTGTCTTCTGACAGTGGCCAGATGCTTCAGAAGAAAAGAAGAGAACAGGGCAATTTAACGAGCGATCCATCCCCCGTCGTCCAGTCCCAGCTTCTGACACTCAGAAGTTTAGGGACACCCATAACATAAGATTGTGTCCCTGACCATCTTGAGTAATAGTAATTGATGGACCTATCCTCCATGAATTTAACTAATTCTCTTTTGAACCTAGTTATATACTTTGGCCTGCACAACATCTCCTGACAATGAGTTCCACAGGTTAACTGTGCTTTGTGTGAAGAAGTACTTCCTTATGCTTGTTTTAAACCTCCTTCCCATTAATTTCATTAGTCTATCCCTGGTTCTTGTGTTATGTGAAAGGATAAATAACACTTCTTTACCATTCATGATTTTATAGACCTCTATGTCATCCCCCCGTGATTAGCTGTCTCCTTTTTAAGATGAACAGTGCCAGTCTTTTTTAATCTCTCATATGGAAGCTGTTCCGTACTCCTAATAATTTTTGTTCCCCTTCTCTGTAATTGTTTTTCAATTCCAATTATATCTTTTTTGAGATGGGGCGACCAGAACTGCACATGGTATTCAAAGTGTGGGTTTACCATGGATTTAAACAGTGGCATGATGAATTTTCTGTCTTTTATTATCTATCCCTTTCCTAATGGTTCCTAAAAATCTGTTAGCTTTTTTGACTGTTGTCCAGCCACCTAGTGTTGTGAGATCCCTTTGTAACTCTTCACTGTCTGCTTTGGACTTAACTATCTTGAGTAGTTTTGTAACGTCTGCAAACTTTGCCACCTCACTGATTACCCCTTTTCCCAGATCATTTATGAATATGTTGAGCAGCACTGATTCCAGTACAGATCCTTGGCGGACCCCACTATTTATCACTCTCCAGTCTGAAAATGGACCATTTATTCCTACCCATTATTTCCTCTCTTTTAATCTGTTACTGATCCACGAGAGGACCTTTTCTCTTATCCAATGAGTACCTACTTTGCTTACGAGCTTTTCGTGAGGGACTTTGTCAAAGGCTTTCTGAAGGTCCAGGTACACTATAGCCACTGGACCACCACATATTTGCTGACCCCCTCCAAGAATTCTAATAGATTAGTTAGATGTGATTTCCCTTTACAAAAGCCATGTTGACTTTCCCCAACATATTGTGTTTATCTATGTATGATAATACTGTTCTTTACTATAGTTTCAACCAACTTGCCTGGTAATTAAGTTAGGCTTCCTGGCCTGTAACTGGAGCCTTTTAAAAAAATCTGCATTACATTTGCTATCCACCAATCATCTGGTACAGAGTCTGATTTTAAGTGATACGTTACGTACCACAGTTAGTAGTTCTGCAATTTCATATTTGAGTTCCTTCAGAACTCTTGGGTAAATACCATCTGGTCCTGGTGACTTATTTATCAATTTGTTCCAAAACCTCCTCTATTGTCAGCTCAATCTGGGATAGTTCCTCAGATCTGTCACCTAAAAAGAAGGGCTTGGTGTGTGAATCAACCTCACATCCTCTGCAACAAAGACAGATGCAAAGAATCCATTTAGCTTCTCTGCAGTGGCCTTGTGTTCCTTAAGTGCTCCTTTGACACCTTGATTGTCCAGTGGCCCCACTGATTGTTTGGCAGGCTTCTGCCTTCTGATGTGCTTGAAAAAATTTGCTGTTAGTTTTTGTGTCTTTTGCTCATTACTCTTCAAGTTCTTTTTTGGCCTGCCTAATTATACTTTCCATTTGACTGGCCAGAGCCTATGCTCCTTTCTATTTTCCTCAGTAGGATATGGCTTCCAATTTTTAAAAGATGTCTTTTTGTCTCCAACTGTCACTTTTGCAATGTTAAAAACATAAGAACAGCCATACTGGGTCAGAACAATGGTCCATCTAGCCCAGTACGCTGTCTTCCAACAGCGGCCAACCCCAGGTGCTTTAGAGTGAAAGAACAGAACAGGTAACCATCAAGTGATCCATCCCGTCGCTCATTCCGAGCTTCTGGCAATGTTGTTGAGCCATGGTGGCACCTTTTGGTCCTCTTAGTAGTTCCCCCCCCCTCTAATTTGGAGTATACATGGAGTTTGAACCCCTATTATTGTGTTTTTCAGAAGTTCCTATGCAGCTTTCAGGCATTTCACTCTCATGACTGTTCCTTTTAATTTCTATTTAACTAGACTCTTCATTTTTGTGTGGTTTACTTTTTGAAGTTAAGTGCTACTGTGGTAGGTTTCTTTGCTAGTTTCCCCCACACAAGGATGTTAAATTTAATTACATTATGTTTGCTATTACCGAGCAGTTCAGCTATATTCACCTCTGGGCCAGGCTCTGTTAGCCACTTAGGACTAAATCAAGAATTACCTCTCCGCTTGTGGGTTGTAGGACTACCAGCCTCAAGAAGCAGTCATTAATGGTGTCTCAATTTTCTCTGCATCCTGTCCTGAAGTGACTTGTACCCAGTCAATAAGGGATAGTTGAAATCACCCATTATTACTAAGTTTTCTGTTTTTGTAACTCCTCTAATTTCCCTTAGTGTTTCACAATTACAGTCACCATCCTGGTGAAGTGGTCGTTAGTGTATCCCTACTGCTATACTCTTATTATTCAAGCATGGAATTTCTGTCCATAGACATTCTATGGTACAGTTTGATTCATTTAAGACTTTTACTGTATTTGACTCTGTACTTTCTCTCAGATATAGTGCTACTCCCACTCCCTCCAGCACACTCCCACTCCCTCCTTGTTATTGCTATGGATTTTGTACACTGGTATTACCATGTACCATTGATTATCCTCGTTCCACCAAGTTTCTGTGATGCCTATTTAATCGCTATCCTCATTTAATACTAGGCATTTAATACCCCTCCCCACACAGAGGTATCCTCAGTGGGAGGGGATATCATGACATCATCTGGAAAGAGAATCCCAATTATGGGATCATTTCCCTCTGCTCCAGCTTCATATTCTTCCCCGAGACGTTCATCCTCCTCAACAGCACAGAGGCTGTCAGTCTGAGGACAGGATTGCTCTACCACGTCCTGGAAAGTCTCCTCTATGTACCTCCCTGTCTCCCTTGCTTCCTCCAGTTCAGCCACTTTGGTCTCAAGAGCCTGTACTCAGTCTCTGAGGGCCATGCACTGCTTGCACTGAATGCACACGTACCTGCCTTGTGCGCAGGTGGCGTAACCATACATGCTGCATTAGTGCAATCAATTGGATAGCCCCCACTCTGCTGCTGGACTTCTGCCTGCATTATTTTTACTCTTGCAGGGACGTGCGTGTGTGCGCATTTTGGATCTATACTACCATAACAGGGTAGAGATTTCGGCCCCAGAGTTCCTGGCTTCCAGTCCTGTGCTCACTCCATCCATCTCTCAGAAGTGGTAACAACGTATCTATTACAGTGGTATGTTCTCCCGGAGACACACACACATTAGGAGATACAAGGCGGCAGCTGATGATGAGAGACTGGGTTTATTCCAGGGTGGAATAGGTGGACCATGAGCCAAATCTGCACTGCCAGATGCTTTTGAACTGACCGTGATCTTTTTATTTACTTATCACTATTGTTGTTATTTTTGTATTATTTTCTCTGGAGCTTGGACCGTGACTACACCTTGACCAAGAAATTTGGACCTTGACCAAAAAATAATTGGTTACCCCTGGTTTATTCCTTTCCCCTTCCTATCACTTTACCACTTCAAGGAAGCTATAACAGCCGCCGAACGGAAGCACGAGCTCCAAAGGCAGCTGCTAGCTGAGAAGTTATTGGAAGGATCTGTGAGGACAACAAAGCAAATATTTACCAAACAGAAACATATGGGAGAGACGGGGACCAAGAGGTATTGCCTAAGCTTGGGCATCGATGCCTTGGGTAGAGAACAGGCTCCCAGCGAAGGGATCTGAGCCAATCATTCCCAGCCCAGGGTATGTACGTCAGCACTATTACTTCAGGCTGCAACTAGCAGTCTAGGCCCAATGCCTGGGTGTGGCCTGCCTCTTTTGGCCCCAAGTGGAAGCTGGGCTGCTCTGAACCCCAGCAGGGTTTGGCGTGGCCCTGGCTCTGCTGTGGTTTGTCGTTGGAAAGGGAGGACGCGGGCACTGTCCGGTACAGCGGAGGTGGCGCTTGAAGAGAGAGGGTGTACGGTTACTCCAGAGAAGTAAGGAGACCCGATCTAGCCCATCAACCCCGCACTGTAACGGGCTGGCTGTGCCCAGATTCGAAAGCCTCCCGCAGCAGCTGGTGCTCACCCCCGAACTCAGGGAGAGAGACCGAAAGGGGACACTCTGGTCAGGATCAACAGCCCTGAAGAGGCTACGTACCATTACTGTGATGCCATCCTTCTCCAGGGGAGTCTTGTCGTAGGTCACTTCGCAGACCCGCACTACCGTTGTCGCTCCGTATTTCTTCAGATCCTGGGAAGGGAAGGGGAGACCCTTTACTTACAGGCACATCTTCTCTATAGCAATTTGACCAGAGGGCAGACAGGCCTCTCTTCTCACCCGTGCTATTTGTGGGTCAGATACAGACTCAGCCCGGCACTGAAACATGTACCAGCACAAGTCACATGCTGAGCGAGCTGGGCACACGCTTCAGTGCCTGGCTGAGTCAGGACCAGGAGGTGCATGGTGGCATGCGCTGGGAGCGGTACAGGGCTGCAAATGTTCTTTTACCCTCTCCTTTCTCCACATTTACATTCATGATCTCCTTAATCCTCCCAGCAGCCCCTCCACCATGGTTTCCCCGACCCCTTTCCAGTGTTAGCCCTGAAAACAAAATCCTCCAACACATACAATTGCACCCATTATGGCACTGCTTGTATGTGGTTGGAGCACAAGCTCATAAGCCAAAACGCCCCAGCAATTCTGCCAGAAACCAGCTCACTGGGACCCTGGGCAAGTCAACACCTCTGTGATGCTTTGGGGGTGGACTCAGATGAGTAAGGGGGGGGGTCTGTTGGCACCTGAGGTTACCGGGCAGGTGTTCATATGCTGTGCAGCTGACACCAGCACCATGTCCACAGCATAAAGGTCTCCCCCCTGCACTTTCATCCCTCAGTGACTCCTTTACAGGGTGACCCCAAAAGCCCTTCCAATTCTGAGTCTCCCCCAAACTGGTCTCCCCTGCAGTATCTGGTCCCTCTTGCTGAGCACTGTCAGAGGTAACACCAGCTTCAATGCCTCCAAAGAGCCAGTCCATACAACAGCTCGATAGCTCAGCTGGGGTTAGACACAGCCCTTTAATACCCAGCACTGAGCTGGTCTGAGGTAAAACTTAAGTTTAGTAACGAAGAACAGAGATTCAAGTGGTTTCAAGCTAGCGTGAAAGAGATTCGAAAGGGCGACAAACACACCAAACCCAGCACGCTTTAACGCTAGCCAGAAACAGCTTCTCACTCACACCGAGGTGTTAGCATTCTCCAGCATGACTGGCTGTTCCAGCCAGGATCCACCCCTCCCCTGCTATGAAATGGGGATCGTGCCACATGTCTGGCAGAGGTGTCGTGAAGATTCATTCATATTTGTACAATGAGGCGGAAGAGCTACGACGGGGCTGGGATGTACTGGGATGGCGAAGCCTCCTTTTCCCTACGCAGGAAAATATCTTTCTGAACATCGCTCCAGCAGGAACTTCGCAATGCGCGACCTTCCTGCAACTTCACTAGACGCTACGTTTCTCCTGCAACTTCACTAGACGCTACGTTTCTCCACATAAAGATGCGTGTCAGCAATAGAAATGTCTGTCAGATCTGCCAGCAATCAGTCTAGCACAGATGCAGCTCAGCTGATTAAGTTCTATGGGGCAGGGCGGGTTGTTCTGTTCGTGTTTAGACAGCACCGAGCAGAGTGGGCCTTTGGCATACTTGGGGTGACTATGAGTGGCCGTGTAGTTCAGTGGTTAGAGCAGTGGACTGGGATTCAGGAAGCCTGGGTTCTAGTTCCCGCTCCGCTACTGACCTCTCTCATGACCCTGAGCAAGTCACTTCACTGCTCCCTGCCCATTTCAGCTCTTCTGGGCAGGGAGCGTTTGTACAGCACCTAGCCCAATGGGGCCCCGATCTTTCTGGGGATCTTAATGCAAATCAATAATAGTTACTGGCATCTCACCCTGCTCAGAGCAAGACTACATGACACTGTGGTCAAAGGGCCTGAGTCTCGCCTAGAGAGACTTGGACAAAAACCTTCATGTAAACAAGGTTTAAGAGGCAGACAAGTGTTAAATCACAGGGCATGAAGACAGAAAATCTGGTGTAGGCAAGAGTGGGATATTTTTAAGCTACAGCAATAAAGGCTGGACACTTTCACTGCTCCTTCAAGTAGTAAACACGAGCAAGGACATTTATTTTGAATCCAAGGAGGTATGCAAAAGCCCATCTTGTTGCCCACGAAACCAATCAACATCCATGGACAACATAACCAATTCTAGGAAAATGAACTGCTCAAAACAGCACGTTGGCTACGGTCCCAAGTGCTCAACAGAGCAATACCAGAGAGAGAATTTTTAGCTCCGTGCACAGATAAAGTGAGCACTCTCTCATCTGTCCTCGGCTACAGCGTGTTTCCGTCTGGCTCTGCATGACACACGGCTTTGCCCCAAGGAGTCCGGTACGACTGCGCACTGCAAACACTTCACCAGTTTCCCCCCGGGAATGTTTGCAGCAGACAGGAGACAACTGGTCCAATTAACAGGGCCCTGGATAGGAAGTCGGACCCGGAATCTATTCTTGGCTCTGCCACTGACCTGCTGAGTGACCTTGGGCAAGTCCCTGTTTCCTCTCACACTCTCTGTCTTGTCTATTTCGCTGTCTCTTGCTCTAGGTTTGTCCAGTGCTAGCAAATTGGGGCCCTAGGCGTATTACAGCAGCGTCTCGTTAACAATAATATAGTGAAGTATAAAATCCTGCAAGTTCCCTCCTGCACCAAGAAAACGCTCGTGGTGCCTAAGAGCAGGGATCCAGACAAACTGGAGAGAGTCCAGAAGATAACAACAAAAATGATCAAAGGTTTAGAAACCTGACCTGTGAGAAAAAGTTACAAAATTGGGCATGATTAGCCTAGCGAAACGCCGACTGAGGGGGACCCTGATAACAGCCTTCAAATACATTAAGGGCTGTTAGGAAGAGGACGGTGATCACTTGCTCTTCATGTTCACTGAAGGTAGCACGAGAAATAATGGGCTTAATTTGCAGCAAGGGAGATTTAGATTAGATAGTAGGAAAAACTTTCTAACTCTAAGGGTAGTTCAGCTCTGGAAGAGGCTTCCAAGGGAGGTTGTGGAATCCCCATCATTGGAGGTTTCTAAGAACAGGCTGGACAAATGCCTGCCAGGGATGGTCTAGGTTTATTTGGTCCTGCCTCAGCACAGGGGACTGGATTCGATGACTCTGAGGTCCCTTCCAGCCCTATATTTCTATGATTCGATGATCCATCCTGTCTTCTGCCAGTGCAGTTACTGCCTGTAGTATATTCCTCCAGTGCTCTGTCCAGTCCAATTTTTTAGTTGCTCAAGCAGTGGGGCTTCCACTGCATCCCGTGAGAAACATGCAGAAATATTTTGGTATAGACAGATGTACCACTGGGGGCAGGGGAAAAATCAGCCTCACTAGCATCTCAGAACACAAAAATGACCATCTAATAAGCACTATCCAGTGCGTTCAGCTTACTATCTATTATGCTTCTACGGTCTCCATCACCCCAGGAACTGAGCATCTCACAATTGTGAATGTATTTATCCTCACAGTGTCCTTGTGAGGCAGGGCAGTGCTAGTCTCTCTGCTCCTGTAAGTGGAGATAAGAAGTGACTTTCCCATGGTTACAGAGGATGTCTGTGGCAGAGCAGAGAAGTGAACCCAGGTGTCCCATGTCCTAGGCTTCCTTTCTAACCATTGGACCAAGCTTTGTCCCTTTTGCTGGAAAAGTGCGTGACCACACTGTGAACATGCAATTACCCAAAGTTAGGTGCTCAGAGGACTGAGCAATTTTCTTCCCCAAACGGGGGCCAAAGTCAACGGTATCGTTTCTGTTTATATCAGGGCTGACTTTAGCCGTTACTGCTTTGCAGGTTCCTTACAATTATCATGAACATTTTCACATCATCACTTTGTTTTCTAACAAGCGCAGGTGGCATCTCCAGTCATGTTTTATTGCACATCCTGAACAGCTCATTAAAAAAAATAAACCTGACAAACAAAGCTAGTCGCAGCTCAAGAGCGTTGACAGCTGCATCAGATTTCAGTACAGTAAGCAGTTAGCCAGTACGCGCTCACACACTTTAAGGACACGTACAATCCAATGGTGCCAGATGTGGAGCCACTGATTCTTATGAACGTCAGTGCAATACACTTTTTAAACCACTGCCAGCTTGAAATTAATTTTTTTAACCTACTCTTGGTGCAAGTAACACTGAAGATGATTATAACTAATGATTTCTTTATCCTTTGTGCATCTGACAGCATTTTGTGTAGTTAGTTTTACCGCTTTCCTTATATTTCCAGTCAGCTGATCTATTTTCTGTGCTGTTGGATGCTTGTCTTTCACACAGCAAGAGAGGAGAGAAAACTCTTTTAATAAAATAGAAAAAGGTAATTGTAAAACTGCAAAATCTGGTAGGGGGACTCTGCCTGCGAGTAAAATTTGAAGCTACTTTAAACTTTTTTTGAAATGGACCTGATTTTAAAAGTTGACTGTGTCCCTTTAAGCAACACATGCATAACAGGAGTGCTCGTATTGTAAAAGTGGCTATTAATACTCAACTGTAGGCATCAGAGTCTATGCCTAACACAATAATAAAGATGAAAATTGACTTGATCACAGTCTCAAGTGTCTACATGGGGAACAAATATTTGATAATGGGCTCTTCAATCTAGCAATCAAAGGGATAACACAATCCAATGGCTGGAAGTTGAAGCCAAACACATTCAGACTGGAAACAAGTCGTACTGTTTTGTTTTGTTTTTTTTAACGGTGAGGGTAATTAGCCACTGGAATAACAAGCGTCATGGAGGATTCTCCCTCACTGACAATTTTTACATCAAGGTTGGATGTTCTTCTAAAAGACCTGCTCTAGAAATTATTTTGGAGACGGCCTAGGGCCTGTGCTATACAGAAGATCAGACTAGATCTTCACAGTGGTCCCTTCTGGCCTTAGATTCTACAAATCTATGAAAGTTGGGAGCCAGACTGCAGGCAACATGATATGGAGGCTAAACTGCACACAATCCAACTGAACCCAAAGTCCAACTGCATTTCAGTTTGTTGCTCTATGCCTAAAATAAACTGTTTAACCACCAGTGCCCTTCTCACTTATGCAGGTGCAAGTCTTCAAAAGAAAGAATTTAGATTTGCTTTTACAACGCTGTGCAAAAACCCCCACTTCTGATGTGAGAGATTATTTCTCTATAGGTTCCGGGTCCACCACTTGTTTCAGTTTCACTCACCAATGCAGTAAGGATTTTGAAAATTACATAGGTCACCTTCCTGACCAACCAGGGAGTATTGTTGCTATATCCCTCAAGCAATTTAGTTGGATGCTACAGGCAGTCAGAGACTTGGTCCACTTCCAGCACGGCTTATCACCTGGAGCTCGGATTGGCCTGGAACTTCGATCTGACAAAAACAGCTAACGTACACTTTATGGAAAATCATCTGAATTGCTTCTTGCCTGAATGTGGCAAATCTACTCTCATACCAGATGCTTCACAAAGTTATGAGCAAACAGCGAACCCTAGGGAAAGGTTTATGGTGCTCTCCCTCCTCCCACCACGTCTAAAATGTTCCTCCTCCTTCTCCCTCCCACACTCACAGTACCCACTACCCTTCAAAATCTACACGGCTCACACCTGCTTTGGTGGCTCCTTTGCACATGTGAAAAGGAAGTCTCTAGTGTCAGCAGGTTTTTGCTTCTCAGGCTCTGAAGGGATTATTTTTTCTATCTGGGACAGTTTCTTCTTTGGCTCAAATGGGCGCACCAGCCATTTCCTGGGCAGAGCATCCTCAGAGCGTGTCTGTTTCCTAGTGCTTGGCATACCAAACGGCAAGCAATTACAGCTGAGCATGCCAGCTCCAACTCATGCCTTTACCAGGACGGTGCCAAGAAGCTTGAGAGTATGGTGAGACGAGCGTGTCTAACAAGGTTTTATTTTATGCCACAAACATGGCTTGTGATTAACCTCCTTATTTCCAACCTGTTGTAAACCATTTGTTCAACGCCCCCTGCTTCAAATCAGCTCTGCACGTGAAGAGTCCTGCGTACATGTCTCTTCACGCTGTGCTGAATTCTCAAAATTCTGTTTGTGCTGCTTCCCAGCTAGCAATGACTTAACGTTGAGAGCTCATGCACAGTTGACACTAACTCACACCAAACGAGTAAATAAAATGTTCTGTGGACTGTGCAAAAGAAAGAACAGTAAGCTAGATCTTACACCAGGTTTCATCTACTCTATATGAATGCTCCACAGGTGGGCTGGTTTTGAATGGCAGATGAATTCGGTTTGCATTTTAAATGCCTTGGGATCTTCTGGAATGGAAGATGCTGTATACATTTAAGGGGGGATATCATGTGTTCAATCAACAGAAGAACATGTGCATGGGAGCACAGTAAACTAGACTAGGCTCAGGTCGCCTTAGGAAAACTTAGCCTTTTAACATTTTGACAACCACAGAACTAAAACTCTCTCCTCGGAGGAAGAACAGGGTCAAAGCAGCACCCCTCTTTCCCCACACATGTGTGAAGCGGCGGATAATGCCAGACACACCACTTCTAATTTTACCACCCTGCACACTGCAATTATTTAATTTGCCAGTGGGATCCAGAGCCCAGACAGTGAGCTCATGAAGATTGTTATCTGTGCAGCATCACCAAAGCATCTCTGTCGCCTCTAGTCTGCTAAGCCTAATGAGGAACAGGAGCTGCTGGGCTGTGGCTATGAGAATGTAATTTATAAAATTCCACAATTGGTGGGGGTGGATGGGAGGGCAGGGTGTGCGCGTGTGGACAGAGATGGGAGTTTACTCTGAATGCCGTGGTGATCAAGTGCCGTAACGAAGTAGTTTTGCACTCTGACTCGAACAGCAATACAGTTTGAGCTCCAGAACGTTTCAGTTCTGCCTCCAATAGAAATTAAGGTACAAGACCAATGAACATAGGGAGAACACAGCTGTTGAGATGTGTCTTCAATTCTTCTGAGGGGCCAGGAGGCTAAGCATGAACAGAGTGGCTCACAGTGATCTGGAGATGATAATCATCATGGATACCCTGCCACAACTCTG
This sequence comes from Mauremys reevesii, assembly GCF_016161935.1. NCBI lineage: Eukaryota > Metazoa > Chordata > Testudines > Geoemydidae > Mauremys > Mauremys reevesii. The sequence goes on from NC_052624.1 coordinate 278,746,633, forward strand.
AGATTTTGGCATGACAAGGGTGATTAGAGTCGGGTAACCGACGATCTCCCAACGCCTCCCCCTTGTCCTCCTGCAGACACAGCCACAGAAATATTTACAGAACAACGTAGTCAACTAACTGCAGTCACGGAGGATACAAAGAGAAACTTGAAAGTGGGAGCCCGGGTACACTAGACTGAGACAGACTTTCTCTAACGTGATCCTTGGATATATAAACAGGAGCTGCCCTGATGCGACCCCTGCGGGAATACTGTGTCCAGTTCTGGTGCCCACAATAGAAGAATGATGTGGAGAAATCGAAGTGAGTTCAAAGAAGAGCCACAGGAATAATGAAACGGCAGAAAACCTGTCTTATAGGACAGAGTCAAGGAGCTCAATCTAATTAGTTTAATGGAGAGAAGGATAAGGGGTGACTTGATCAGTCTGTAAGTATCTACATGGGGATCATACATTTGATAAGAGAGCAGACACAGGAATAACAATATTCCGTGGCTGGAAACTGAAGATAAAGTCAGACTAGAAATAAGGCACACTTTTGTTTGTTGTTTTTTTTTAACAATGAGGACGATTAACCATAGGAACAAGATTTGGGCTGGTGATGGATTCTCCATCACTGGCAATTTTAAAATCAAGGTTGAATGTCTTTCTAACGGATCAGCTCTAGTTTACGCAATAAGTATTACAGGGAGGTCCTATGGCCCGTGTTGTGCATGAGGTCCAAGTAGATGACCACACCGACCCCTTCTGGCTTTATAATCTATGAATCTGGCCAAAGGCAACCCACTGTATCTATCTGTGGCTAAATGTCTTTGTATGGAAAATGGGCCTCAGAGGATCAGAGATTCTCCAAACAGCTGTGAAGATGGTGCTGTGTATTATGCACACTGAGCAGCCTAGTGGCGAGTACTTGCAACGGGGAAAGCAGCATCCAATTTCAGATCCAGATACTACGAGATGTTTTCCTCCTCGGCGTGGGTGCTGTGCAAACAAGGAGCTGGGTGACGGGGTGCCCTGCACTCAGAACTGTTCTGTCACTCCAAACGAGTCCCCAGGTACTTGTGGTGAAAGGCTCTGGACTGACACGCCTGCAAAGGAGGAGTGTTATGGCCTGTATTACAGCACCACCTCTAGGCCCCAAATGACCAGGGACCATTTGTGCTGGGAGCTGCACATACACGTAGGGGGAGGCTGGCAGAGATGCTTAGAAGGCTGAATGCCTAATTTCCTTTCCAGGAAATTTAAATCACAGCCATAGATCTGAGTTGTAGTATAGAGAGTCTGTGCCCCAAAGACACTACAATCCTAGCAGATAAGGCAGACCAAGGATAAGAGGAGAAGTGACAGTATTACTGGCCCCATTTTACAGATAGGGAGTTAAGGCACAGAGAGACTGAATGACTTGCCCGGGGCACTCAGGCAGTTTGTTGCGGAGCCAGGAACTGAACTGAGATCTCCTAAGTCCCAGTCAAGCAACGGGCTAGAGTTGAACTGGTGTCCCTATGAGTTCAAACCTCTGTGTTCTATTATCAATTCCCCGAGCCACCCCCTCACCTTTCCTGCATTTCCTTCTTACCTCTATGAAGGTGCTGAGCGTGGCATTGGTGGGGTTGTGAGTAATCAGGAACCGCATGTTTTTGTAGCACACCTCCACAGGCGCAGGCCGATTCATACGGGCCATGGTGAAGTGAGGGTGGCAGGGGGAAATAAAGAAAGAAGGACGAGAAGTAAAAAAAAAACAAAACAAAAAAAAAACCTTGGAGTTTGGGGTGGGAGGGAAGTAATTTAAAAAACCCCCAACACAAATGTTGTGCAAATATTCCCAGCTCTTGGGAGTGTGTTAGATCCCCCAACACACACAAAAAACCATGTGCTTGAAGCCAAATAATAATAATAAAAAATAATAATCTCCTGTTGTAGTGTCAGTTTCCTTTGGGTGTGCAATCCAGAGCCGCCGCCCTCCCTGCCTTCCGCGCCCTCCGGTTTCCTTGCTCTCTTCTCTAGAAAGGCCTCTGCATCGGGGAACCTCCTCGCGTGCCGTTTCGCTCCGTCACGTTACCCCATCTGGATAGGTGGAGTACTTGGGAGCAGCGATGGGGGCCCGAAGCGGATCAGGCTGTGGCAGCAGCCAGCAGAAGTCCCTTGGCTGCGAGAGCCATGCACGGGAGATTTGAATGGTTAAACCCAAGGGCACGGACCCAGGGGCAGGCGAGCTGGCCGAGACCTTTCCTCAGTGGGCACAATGTTGTGCGTGGCAATACTCAAAGCTGCTCCCTGGCACCTCCATAAATCCACAGCCAGTCACCGGCAGAGAGAGCCTGGAAGGGAGAAACATACAGGATGAAATCACTTTGGGGTTGGGATCAAGTAAACAGAAAACTATACCGGGCCACGTAGTGCCAAAGTTAGTAGGGGACGCAGCTGCTGTGTCTGAAGCCAAAGCCTTTTTCCACCCCAGCCCCGAGCAAAACACTTCAGGAATTGTCACACTAAGGGCCAGCTAAGGTGGACGTAATGAGATCAGATCAACTAACAGCAAATGCTCGCAAGAGAAACCAGGCAGGCAAGTGGCCGGGCAGAGGGCTCCTCGCCAGGGCTCTATTCCCAGTTCTGCCCTTAGCTAAGCAGGTAACCTTGGGGAAATCACTGTCTATTCTCTGTCTCTGTTTAGCAATAGGCGTGCCATCGGCCCAGGTCTGACGGTGCTTTGAGGCTGAGCGACTGTGACGTGTGTTTGTCAGGTGAAAGGTGTTAGAGGAACACACAAGACGCACTAGTCACCCTGTACGTCCTCTGCAAGCCCCGCTCTCTCTCGCGATTGTGCCACGCAGAGACACTCGTGAATGGCTCGTCTTCTGGGAAGGCCCATTTTCAAATATTGCTAGTCAGCGGCTCCCCCCAGTCATGGGGGGCTGAGCTCTAGCACGGCCCGTTGGGATACCCCAAGCACTGATTGAGCATCCACAGCGGTCAGCCAAGTCATTATCTGCTTGGAAAACATTCACCTGCTCCTTGACCCGTGAGCGCAGGGAGCAGCTCGACAACGAAGACACCCGCCCCTTCAAACAAAGGCGCCTTCCCCTCCCCGAGCCTGACAGGGGGTCGGGGAAGAGGGGCTCAGAGCCCTGGAAATGCTCTCCCCCTCCTGCCCAGCTATACAGACAGACACGCCCAGCGCCCACCACATGGATCTGCGAAGCCAGAGCTCAGCTCTCTGAACGGTGCTAGAAGCCCGACCGTGCTCTGGGAAAGAAGCAGGGCGGCGTTCTCCCCATGCTGCACAGGCCCACACAGGTGGGCAAATGCCTCTACACCACCTGGGGCTTCCTTACGACCGGCACACAGCTCATTGTGACAACACACTGCAATTGCCTTTCACCACACCGTACCCTGCTGCCAACGGCCCATGGGAATCGAGCAGCAAGCTCTCCTAACAAGCTGGGATCTGGTCCGATGATGATCACAGCAAATCCTCACCCTGGTTGCATTGGCAGGGCGATGAGGGGAGTGTCCACTAAGGGGGTGGAGCAGATCACTGCAAAGGGGGCTTGCGTTCATCGGCTTAGCCTAGGACGGGAAGGGTGGCCAGCAGGTCACAGGTGGAAGTTAAACTGCCCGGCTTAGCTCTGAGAAACTCTCAGCAAGGCATTTCTAGCTGGCTCCATCTGAATGTGAAGGCTTCCTTATGAGAGACACCGGCGTCTGCGCTCTAATGCGAACCATTTCTATTAAAAAACCTGAGACAGCTGCAGAGAAACCCAGCTGTCTGCTCTGTGGGGGGAAGAGAGAGTGGATCCATCCCACGAGCCTTGGAAACGTGCAAGAACCACTAGCTACACCCGAGAAACAGTTCCCGCATCCTTGGAGGTGGGAGGGCAGAGGCGGCATCGGGGCCTTCAGGAACGGTTGGGGATTTTAAGACACCAGACCAGGATTTCTTTAGCAGCTTCGCTCACTAGAACTGTCCCTGAGAAGATAACAACCTGTGCTGCTGCGTAGCTTCCCCCTGCAGGAGCAGCAGCGCAGGAAGGCAGCTGTTAGGAAAGGTCTCCCTCGCCCTGGGACAATACCATTCCTCATTTGTATGATTTAAAGGGACAGCAACAAGGGTTATACATTTCCCCATTAAATCCCCCCGCCACATTTGAACACTTCCATGCTCCAGCACACCTCTGTCCCCACACGCTGTGCCAGCAGCCCCCTGTGTCTGATCCACCCCGCAACAGTCCATCCTTTACAGAGTCAATACTGGAGCAGGATTTGAACACGGGCTTGGGTATGTCAGGACAGTATCACACGGGTCCTTTTAAAAAGGCATTTAGAAGTAACAGCTGCTTAGTTCTTTTCATAGATCCCAAAGCACTTTACGAAGCGGCGTAAGGACTATCTGACAAACACACCAAGGTGCGGAAAGAACTGCCCCACGGCCCAATATGTTGGGCTAGGAATGGAATTTAGGTCTCCTGGGTACCAGTCCAGGGCCCCGTCCCCCGCAGCATGCTGCCTCCTGAGCTGTGCTGTGATGTTCGCACACGTTATCTAACCTGTGCGAAGTACACCAGACACTTCAAACAGGTTAGCTAGCATGTGTTAACCGGTATGTGCTAACAGCACACCCTTCCCTCCTAGCCCAGACAGCCACAGGAACAATCCAGACTCAGGACTCAGCAAAGAACAGCAGAAGAACTTACCCCACTCCCTCTGCAGACACAACTAGTGCCCCGTCACCGCCCCAAAGATACAGTGCTGCACAATTGGCCATGGCCATTACGGATGTATTGCCTGCCTGAGGCTTACGCCACAGGTCATGGTGAAAGCTCTGTGCCCTCGGATCTCATCCAACACAGCAAGTTCTAATGTTGAGGCAGCCTGTGCGTCCAGAGGAGCAAACCAACCTAGCAAGGAAAGATGTCAAGGATTACAGCACAGGGAAAACACTGGGGCAGGGTTTCGAGTTCCTGGGGGAAGGAGGGGGAAAAGATCTCACAGGGTGGATAATTTTAAGTCCAAAGAAAAGATCAGATTCTTTAGGCCAGCAGACGCCAGATGCATCACAAAAGGCCAACGCTCCCCCTATAAGAGAGGGAGACTCCTAAATTATGCCTGCCTACCAAAGGGCTTTCAAGCCTGAAGTTTTCTTCTAACTAAGTACATATATGGCCCTAACACCCTAGTATCTGAGGCCTTGATCACTGAAGGGTTTTATCTTCACATCACGCCTGGGAGGGAGGAAGTAACTCAACTTTACAGGGGGAAGGAAGGCAAAGAGGGTATGTCTACACAGCAAAACCAAACAAACAAACAAAGCCCCACCTCACAGCAGCAAGTCTCAGAGCCCAGGTCAACTGACTTGGGCTTGTGCAACAGAGCTAAAAAACAGCAGTGCTGACATTCCTGCTCGGGCTGGAGTTGGGCTCTGAAACCCGGTGAGGGGCTGGGTCTCAGAGCCTGGCCTCCAAACTGAGTGGGAACATCTACATTGCTATTTTTAGCCCAAATAGCTACAGCCTCATGAGCCCAAGTCAGTTGACCGGGGTTCTGAGACTCACTGCTGTGAGGTTTGGGGGTTGTGTTTTTTTGCTGTGCAGACATACCCAGAGAGACTCGGTGACTGACTTACCCTAAGTCACACAGGAAATATCTGTGCAGGGCTGGGAACTGAGCCCAGCTCGCACACCGAGTCCCCCTCCAGCTCTTCGTTACTGCCTTTGAGTAACTCAAACACACAACAGGCTCTGTGTGAACGAGCCGGCTGGGGGCGATTTGCGGCAGGTTCTGCCTGAGCCCTAGCCCTATTTTCAGGCAGGTCGACAGCATTTTCACAATCGCAGCCTCTGCAACTCCACTGAAAGCCACAAAGACCCCAGATACCCTGAAAAGCCAAGTGTCCGTTCTAACAAGCAAGATACCAAGGAGACCATCATAGAAAGAGAGGGAGGCTGCGGGACCCTGGATTCAACTCCTGCCTCTGCCACGTTCCTAGTGTGACTTTAAGTAAGTCAGTCCCTTAAACTCACTTCCCCCTCTGTACACTGGGGATACGAGCACTGGGATGTTAGATAAACACATTAGCAACTGTGAGGCACTAATATCTTGGGGCCCATATGAGTAACCAAGATACAATGATAAATGGGCTGGTTGGTCCAGGTGAAATGTCTCTTTTCACAGCCCAAAAGCCTCATCAATTACAAGCAGCCAGCCGGGACTCCCGGGTATGAAAAACGGCAGCGTTTCAGAAAGGAGACGGACTGGTTACTGAGGCCTGCGCAGAAGTGGCTGGAACCAAAAGGTCAACAAAGGTAGATCACTCATCCCAGCCTTGCTGTCTCCAAGCACTGACAGTACCTCACTCCTGTCACTCAGCCAGGAAGGGGAGATTTGATAGGGTCTGCAGGTCCCCCCTGTGGGAGAGTCCTTTGCCAGATGGAGGGCAGCCCTGCCATGGAAGGGTTGGGGGCAGGCAGAGCTGGGGACAAGGAAAAAGGGAGAAATTAAGGATCTAACTGTGATGCACTGAATGCCCCTCTCTCTGCCCAAATTAAAGCAAACTAGAGGAAGGCCCTTTGCGACAATCCCTATGGATTCTCTCCTATTTGGGTCTGAGAAGGATCGTCATTAATAAATGCTATTTAATAAAAATAAGGGTCTTCCCTCCCTTCTACATTGGTCTGCATTTGCACAGCACTTCGCACAGTGGGCTCCTACTTAATGCAGCAGCACAAATAAACACCACCACATCTCCTCCCAGCTGGACACACCATCTCTTAGTGGAAAGAGCACTGGGCTGTAGCTGGATATAAGTAGCACGCTCCCTGGTTTCCTTTCCATCGGAAATACTGTATTCCACTCCAAAACCAAACAAAACCAAAGCCAACTTAGTTGACTCTATGGAGGAAGGATGGCCCAGTGACTAGGGTGCCAGCATAGGACTTGGGAGACTCCATTTAATTCCCTGCTCTGCCACAGACTCTGTGTGTGACCGTGGGCAAGTCACTAAGTCTCTCCGTGCCTCAGTTTCCTCATCCGTACAATGGGGGTAACGGCACTGCCCCACCTCACACAGGGACACAGTGAAGATCAATACATTAAAGATTGTGAGGTGCTCAGGTAGTATGACAATGGAGGTCAGACAGATAACTTCACCTCACCTCATCCCCCAGCTCTGGTTGATTGACACCAGCTAGACAGAGCACTTTGGGCTGTAAAGACCACTTGGGCGTGTTTCCAGGAGATACTATAAAGCACAGAAGACCAAAATTGCACAATGTGCCTGCTGAGTGCCATGTATTTCTGCTTCAAGATTATCCGGGCACGTTCAGGCTGTGGTTCAGGGGGCAGTTTGCAATTGGCCAGCTAAGCAGCGGAGGGAGGGAAAGCAGTGGGGGAAAGAAAATAAACATAACCAAGGAGGAGGATTCATTTCAGCTGGCAGCTGATTTAGTAGGGCAAGTTTGCTGGGAAGCTGGTTTGTAACAGGCTGCTAACAAAAGGCTGGGGAGGCAGGAAGGCGAGAGTAATCTCTGCCTGGATTTACAGGATAGGCAGGAGATTAAAAACAACCAACATGCGATTTAAAGAGAGATGGCATTACGAAGTAGCAGCAGTGCTAGCAATGCGAGCCATGGCAGGAAAGCAGCTCACACTCACCCCTTATTTATGGCTTGGAAAGCTGGAAGTGACCAGTTTCAAAAAGTGCAGTCAACAGCTGGTACAGCGCCGTGTCCCTGCAAGGCTCGTGGGCTAGAAAACTAATCACTGCTCAGTGCAGTCACCTACTGCCCCAGATAGAAGGGAAATGGTTAAAAGCCATTTTACCCACCTTACAAGGTGAACTCTGCGCTTATCTTCCCCCTTCTGTTGGGCAACACACACACTGACACCCTGCCAAGACAGAGAAGCTGCCCTAAATGCCACCTTAGGAATACAGATGTGGGACTGGATCCTCCGAATGCAAGTACCATCTGCCACAATTAAAGCTGATCTGAGCCGGCCGTCGCTGAGAAAAACCCTCCAGCATCAAGGTATTTTGCTGTTAACCCTCTGTAACGAAACATCTGAGATTAGGGACTTTATAGCCACGTCTGGCTATGTTTCCAAGCAACTGCATGCAATTTATTACACACACGCAGGGAACAAAAGAGTATCTGAAACGTCTATCCGTATCTTACCTTTAAGTTGCTAGTATCCAAGCAAACACAACACAGCAGGGTAGGAGAAACCACACACGATTTCTGCCCTGAATAACTCACTCTGCTTGTAACCAGTCAGCCTGCCCTAAGCAGCCACATGACACTGACACCGCTCAATGGTTAATGTCAAGCAAATGCACCTCTAATACTCTTAGGTCAACTAAGCTTTTCCTCTCTCTCTCTTTTTTTGGTTCTTCAGTCGGTGCCTGTTCCTGAAGCATGAAATCAGAGGCGCATTCCACTTAGAAGCCTCCAGAGGAGCTGGAAACCTATTAATAAAGCTATTAGTGGATGAGAGGTAGACTGACAGCACAGCGAGTGTCCCTGTGTGCAAATAAGTAACTGGCAGCAGCAACGTGAAACATCCAGGCTGTAAGAAGGGGCGTGAGGAACATGCCAGAGACATACGTCAGCAATAGCCATCCTGGGGAAGGGAGAGTGCAGAGCAGTTATAACAAGCCTTTTCCTATTGAAGTATAGGTACATGATGGATGCAGGTGGTTTCGGGAACCAGGGTTGATGAGAACTCCATAATCACTGCTGACATGTACAGCTGCTCCAAACAGCCAGGTCTTGGGGTACATGATAAGAGGCAGCACACAACAGCTGCCCACCTGTATTGGAAAGCTGTGAAGTCCATAGGGGTCTATCGAACGGTAATGGGAGAAGATTAAGGAAAAGAAAAATGGAGCTAAAATCCCTTCCCCTGGGGAAATTTCTGGCTGTGGAGCAGTCTCCCAAGAGAGCTGGTAAAAGCCCCAGTGCTTCAGTGACCTCTTGAATCTGACTCATTTCAGAGAGAGAGAGAGAATCTGGAGCATTTTTCAGGCAGCCCCTGTGAGGATTTTCTTGTGCATTTCACAGTCAAACACATTGTTAAAGAACAGCCAGATTCAATGGCCCCTCATTTAAGCCACTGCTGCTCAACAGCCCTGAAACTAGACAGAGCCCTTGTGTATATTCCGCATGGAACAACTGTGGACAGTCCGGAGACTGTGAACGTGGGAGAAATGGAGGAGCTCCCCAATTTCTATGACTGGAGGACATCCAGCATGCGGTCTACGACCTGCCTAGCTGAAGGAGACGCTCCCCACCATCCCGGCTGGAGGCAGCCTCCCCATTTGATCACCCCATTCAGCCACTAGCAGACTCTTGTTTTGAAACTCGCACCTTCCCCAGGTCACAGGCTGCTTAGCTCTGCCTGGCCAGAGACTCGAAATAGCACATAAGCACATAAGTAAACTGAAACGGGAGGCAGCTGAGCAGAGCAGCATCTTTGTTTGGTTCTCGCTTAGTGTAGACGCAGCACAAAAAAGCAACTGGAACTGTCACAGCGCTTCACAGCACACCTGAGGGAGGAGGCGGCTATCAGAGGCGTAACCCACTCAGTGCCATCCTCTACCTTTTACACTACACGAGAGACCATGCTAATGCCGCATTATCCAGCATCCCCCGTTATTCTTTCAATGTAGCGGATGCCTCAGAAGACTGCTGAGAAACATCCATGAAGGGGTTAATGATGGAGGGAGAGGGCGATGGGCTGTCCAACTGCGGGAAAGAGCTAAAAGCAATTCCTGCTGTCAGTGGGAGCTACGTGCCCGCTACTATTCGAATTCTGCAGCACCTGAAGACCCCAAGCAAGACGAGGGCCCCCCTGCACTCTGCACAGGGTAAACACAGATTAACAGCCTGTCTCCGCCCGCAGAGACAGACAAGATGCAGGGATGGGCGGGGGGAGAAAGGAAGTACAATCACCCCCATTTTAAAGAGGGGGAACCCAAGCACAGAAAGATGAAGAGCCAGACTGTCAAGGCAGCTCCGCATGTTGGCAATCTGAGTTATCTTGAAAAATCAGACAGTCAGCTCTCTTGAGTCCTAATCCCGTGTCTGAACCACAAGCCTATCCATCCTCTCCTACCTAGCTCTGTGGCGACTCAGTCAGGGCCAAGTTTTCCCATTAATGGGCCTGACGCCAGACCCTCAAATCCAAACGTCGGCCCCTAGTTTCAGCAACAGCCCTTTGAAAATTGCTGTGGCTCCCCACGGCAGGAAGTATCCTCGCAATGCTCCCCAACACCCCGCCCACACACCGACCCAGCAAGCCTCGAGTGGACAGAAAAATAAACTGACATGGAGACACAGCAGATTTTCCTAAGAATGCCACCACTTGTGAGCCCTCCCGCGACACTTACATAGCCACCTTCAGCAGGAGAGTCAAACCGTCCACTTGGCGGAAGATGACACATGGCAGCAATGCTGAAATGAGAGTGGGGGAACAACCAACTGGCAATGGTTTTTCGCTCATTGTGCGAGGCAGTCCCTACCTGAGCTGGAGTTCTCGCAGATGGCGACATAATAGCAAAGCATCTATTATGATGAATAATAGTTGGACAGATCCCCTCCCAAGGAGGAGAACCTCAGGACAAGTGACCTCTGGGGATTGAGGGTGTGCCCCACTGTTAGTCCAGTCTCCCCAGTGTAATGACACAACAGGAGGAGATCCTTGCCCTGCCCTGCAAATCCTCTGATGAGGCAAACCATCTTGACGTGGGGCAATGTGGACCTATAAAACTGTGTCATGTTTATGCAGCACTTGGCACATTCAAGTCAGTACACAAATAACAACTGATGACTCAGGGCACTGCTCCTAGGAGATGGGGAAGGATTTACCCATCTGTGAAATGGGGATAACAAGCTGAGGTTAACTGACTAACCAATTTCCACACAGCGAGTCAGAGGCAGTGCAGAGATTAGAACCCCCACCCTCAACTCTTGCCCCAGTCCAACGGGTCACCCCCACTCTCCACAGAACCTCAGTGGAAATTTGGTTCCCTGCCTGGGAAACTTACTGTGTGTGAATTCCTTTGCGCTAATGTAAGGCTGTTGGGGTTTTACCCTCGGCGGGCAGTACATGGAAACCGGACAAGGACAACCAGATACCACGCTCTGTGAGAACTGTCAGCGGCCTGTAGCATTCCAGCACAATCAATGATCCCATGTCTGAACTTATCACTGTACAACCTAAAGTCAGACTGCATGTGCAGGCTATCCTCTTGCTCCCTGGAGATACCAGCCTGGGAGGAGCAAGAGAAGGTCTCTCCTTTGTCCAGCTAGTTTTCCAAATGCTAAGAGGGAAGGTTCCTAACCTGGCACAGAGGAACTGCATTCCTCTTTCATTGTTGATGCCTACGCCAATCTGGGATGGGGAGGAATGAGAATCAGCAAGACAGCAATATAACAGGGGAGCTAAGAACACACTCCATTTGTACTGGTGACCCCTCAAAGGGTGACTTACATTAAAAAAAACAAACAAACCCATAACAAATCAGTGCTCTGTGTGGAAGTCCTCACCCTGAGTAAATCAGCAGTTTTCCAGTGACCTCTAAGAGAGTCGCAGGTAGCTACTGCTTCCCATGCCTGAGTCAGGAAGAGAAGCAGCTCACCTCACATTTTCCCCAAAGAACCGCCACTATCACACGGTGCGGTTCCCTACAGCATCCGCGGGGCGCAGTGAAGTTGAATTTCTAGGGAGAGGGTCCCCCTACTGTCTGAAGCCCCCAGCTTCGAGAGACGTCTTTCCCAGTCTCGCTGCAGCGAGCTCAGCGCCTGGAAATGCTTCTGAAATCTTACCCGAAGCGAGGACGCTGGCACGCCAGCCCTGGGTGTCAGGATGACAAACTCCTTCCTGGTGCGCTAGAAGTGAGGAGGTGGATACAGTGCCCTGCAGCCAAAGTGCTCAGTTCTTCTATTCTCCTCCTTTTAAAACCTTCCCAGAGGAAGCGACCTGACGAGGAGCAGATCCCCACTGTCCTCTCGGGAAGTGAAGTAGCTGAGTATCACGTTTCCGAGGGCTATTAATAACCCGTCACATCACACAGGCTTGCCCGAATCGCCCCAGTCAGGATGCAGCAGCTCTGACGGGGTTGTTTTGAAAGGAGTATCCGGTGAAAGCCCCTCTGCACTTCAGATAAGCACTGAGGAACTTCTCTTTCACTGCAGACACCTGCTTTCTATATTTAAAACCCTGCATCTGTTGAATATGTTCGGCTTGGCCGAAAACAAAGCTGTAAAAGGGTACGGGGGGGTGGGGGCGAGTGGGCAGGAGAGTTCACATAGTGAGACAAAGCTGGACATTTCCACTAGCTCCCTGCTCCTAGGAAAAGGAGAGAAAAATATAGGGCCTTTTTGTGGTCACTGCATCAGAGGATCACAAAAAGCTAGCAGCTGGCCACCATGGAAAAGAATATTGACTATTAACGGGCAAGCAACTGTTATTAATGGCTGTTAAAATCATGAGTCTTCTTCCTATTAATAGACTGATCATTATTTGCATCATACTAGTGCCCAGACACCACAACTTTGTCAGGGCCACTTCATGCCAGGTGCTGTACATACAGGCCCCTGCACCAGAGAGTTTTTTATAAGGTAATAATTGGAGATATACCAATCTCCTAGAACTGGAAGGGACCTTGAAAGGTCATTGAGTCCAGCCCCCTGCCTTCATTAGCAGGACCAATTTTTGCCCCAGATCCCTAAGTGGCCTCCTCAAGGATTGAACTCACAACCCTGGGTTTAGCCGCAAGAGAGTTAAATGCTGAAATTCCAGGGAAATTCAATGGGATTTGGATCCTGACTCCCTCGGGCTCCATTGAAATCCCAGCCTAGTATTTTATTTATGACAAAACAAGCGAGTGAAACAAGCAGGAAGAGAGGACAGGCCGGCAGAAATTGAGGCATGTTTTTGCAGAGCTTAGATGCATTTACAAGTGTGCCCATGTGTTAGTGTATGTATTATCAGAAGCTGCAATCGCAGCTGACCACCTGCCTATCTATTATCAGCTGGCAGGATGCTGTAGGCAGCACAGTAGAAATGAGTCTTAAGGAGGGATTTGAAGGAGGATCAGTGAGTGATCAAACTATTAACTGAGTCAAACCCAGATTTCAGTCACATTGAAAGCGACAGTGACAGCGTGAGCAGAACTATTTCCCCCACGCCGCATAGGTTCACTACAGAACTGCTAGTTGTACAATGGGAGCGTTTGGTGCTTTTACCCTGCTTGACTATAAATAGAGTTTCTTGATATCTGAGCTCACTACAACCAGGTCCAGCTGCTCTCTCTCTCTCTCTCTCTCTCTTTTTTTTTTTTTACACTAGGAGTACAGGACAGCACATGCTTAGCACACATTCTCTCTGTGCTAGAACATCTTTCGTGCACAACTAGAATGCAACTACATTTCAAAATAGGCGAAGGATGGTCTCATAGCTAAAGCACAGGACCGGGACTCAGCTCTACATGGGAACTGCCAGACTGGATCCACGGTCCAGCTAGTCCAGTATCTGTCTCTGACAGTGGTCAGCATCACATGCCGCAGAGGAAGGTGCAAGTAATCTCACATTAAGGCAGATGTGGGATAATCTGACCTTCATATTAGGTGGTCTCCTAATCTCTAATCCAGGGGTCAGCAACCTTTCAGAAGTGGTGTGCCGAGTCTTCATTTATTCACTCTAATGTAAGGTTTCGCATGCCAGTAATACATTTTAACATTTTTAGAGGGTCTCTTTCTATAAGTTTATAATATATAACTAAACTATTGTTGTATGTAAAGTAAAGAAGGTTTTTAAAATGTTTAAGAAGCTTCATTTAAAAATTAAATTAAAATGCAGAGCCCCCTGGACCGGTGGCCAGGACCTGGGCAGTGTGAGTGCCACTGAAAATCAGCTCGCGTGCCACCTTTGGCACCCGTGCCCTAGGTTGCCTACCCCTGATCTATAACAACTCTGGCTTCTGGGATCCATGTCAATATCCAGGCCCTTTTTAGATCTTACTAAGCTTTTGGAATGAACAACATTCTGTGGCAGTGAGTTCCACTGTGTATTTCCTTTTTTTGGTTTTCAGTCTCCCACATTTTAGTTTCACTGATGGCACCCCTTGTCCTTGTGTTCCCAGACAGAGAATGAAAGTTCCCAATTTACCTTCCCTACACTGCTCACTCTATATCATTATGCTTCTTACTCATCTACTTTCTAAGATAAACAATACCAATATTTTCCATCTCTTTTCATATGAGAGCTTTTCCTTCCCCTCTGTCCTTTTCATCACTAATTCTCCATTCCCGCTTCTGCCACAAACTTTCTGGTCAAGTTACTTCACTTCTGTCTGAGTTTTCTCATCTCTAAAATGGTCCTACTTCACAGGGAGGTGTTGAGGCTAAATTCATGTCTGGAACGCACGTTGAGGCCCTGGAATACAAGAACTATGGATTCTTAAAATGTATAGGTTGGCAGGCAAATTTGGAGTAAATTACCAATAAGTGCTGACTTCTATGATTCACCAATATTTACGGTTACAAACTGGTTATGTGCCACACCTGTCAAGCATCAACACCCCACGGGAGCATCACTGAAGACCTGCGAGAGCACAGACATAATGGTATTCTATGAGTCCTTCACTGTTTTCATTCCACATCTCTTCACGTTGTGAGCATCAATTTCTAAAACTCTGGACTTTATCCGTTACAAAATCCAAAGACAGAACGCGATAGAATTATAAGAGATACCTGCATAGCGACAGTCTGTGATTGGAAAGCTTCACTTGAGAGGATAGTGCAGCATTGAAAACTACATAGGACTTTCCACTGGGGATTTTACATCACTATAAATGGAGCCTCTCTAAACATAGAAGCCAGGACTTGCGTCTGACCAAGGTTATAAAAAGATTCTGAGTTACACTAGTAAAGTGTAAATGAATACATATACCTGATAAGAATGAAAGCCACTATCACTAGCACAAACTAAAACAAGACGAGAATACTTCTCCCACGGTTACTTTCTCCCAGTCTTCACTGTTCTCTATGTCATGGTTTCAAAACTGGGATGGGAAACAGACATTTGCAAATGTAGCTGAATTTTTCTTCATGCTATACAATCCCAGGTAATGAGATTTACCGTACATTGGCTTGAAGTTTGAGACTTGTTACTGTCAGGGTTGAATCTACTGATGATTAAATGATGTTCACCCGTTTTAAAAGTATCTTTAATTTTTGCATATGCACCCAGGAACAGAAATGCTTCAAAAAATTAAAAATATTCAGCCATGAACTACTAGAATTCCCAGCAGTATTTACACAAGCAATTCTTCCCAACTTTGGCAGGATGCACACGAAGAGACCATAAAAATCATGTCACTCAATTACCTTCCTTACAACCCACACAATTTATTCACTGAGGGCCACAGGTTTATTCAGCACTTTAAAGACACATGAAAAGACAAGAAGAAGCTCACACTTGAAACACACCGATCTCATTTCTGATCGTTTCAGAGGCTGCTACCACAACAACTTCTCGAGCTAGAAACAGTGTTAAATTGTCTCACCGTTTGAAATGCTCAGTACCCAGCTCTCAAGTGGCAAGCAGTATTATAACACTAGTGCCTCAAGAAATTTCAGCTTCTAAAGTTACACCAGTATTACAGCAGGGGAAGAAGGAAGTAAACCAAAAAAGAATGACACGAGTTATATCATCTGATATATCCCGACCGATCCATGTTCAAAGCCCTTTGGCACATCAATCTCAATGCTTTCAGGACCACCAGTGTCTTCTAAAGAAAGGTCCTAAATGAGCAATCGGTAAGAAAAGACTGAAACCCTTGGCAGCTCTCTTCAAGCATTCCACTCCCAGCTCAATATGGCCAAGATGCAACTTGAACACCTAAATAATCAGAAGCTATTTTGGATTTTTATCTCAAGCATTAAGACCAGCACACAGATTGAGAGAACAGAAACCTGCATTCCACAGATGAAACAATTTCTTCATTTTAAGTATCCACAGGGTCCAGCCCTTGCTCCGACAGAGCTGCCAGTTCGCAGTCTGTATTTACTCCCTCCAGAGAGGGCTTTGCTGCAAAAAGATGATCTGTTTGTTGACAAAGCGTTAAGTAGCACGGTTCACATAAATCTCCCTATTTATTATCAAGGCTGCATGCACATTCATTAACTACTGCTGAGCACTGAGCAGCTGCTGCATTCCCCTTCAGTGTCACCACACTACTAGTGTTTATCCTTGGGCTTCACAAAGTGCTTTGACAAGCTTTTACATATGATCCACAACAGCTACTGTATATAAAACCAAGGCAACTCTCGGGGGGGGGGCTCTTCAGAGCAGTGTGGCCTGGTGGATAGAGCACTGGCCTGGGACTCAAGAGATCTGGGTTCTAGTCCCAGCTCTGCCGCTGGCCTGCTGGATGACCTTGGGTTCATCATGTTACTCCTGTGCCTCAGTTTCTCCATCCATAAAATGGGGCTATGATACTGATGTCCTTTGTAGCACACTCTGAGATCTACTGATGAGATGTCCTATATAAAGAGCTAAGTATTATTATTAGTTCTACTTCCAGGTTTGCCAGTCACCATAGAAACTCAATGTTGCTATGCTATAGATGCATCTTGACCCGTATCTGAAGCAATACTTGGCAATTGCAGAGCACCAGCCCGTCAAGTACAAGCATTACTGTACAATACTGTACAAGCATTAGGACAGCATCTCTGAGAGGCAGATAAACACATTTTACATGGAGGGGGAGAGGTTAAGGCCCCGCTTTTTGAAGTGCTGAGCACCTGCAGCTCCCTTTGAGCTCTGGGACCACTGTGGGTTCTCTGATATCAGAGGGGTAGCCGTGTTTGTTGCTTTTTACAGATCCAGACTAAGAGTCCTGTGGCACCTTACAGACTAACAGAAGTACTGAAGCATGAGCTTTCGTGGGTGAATACCCACTTCGTCAGATGCATGACATCAGACGTATTCACCCACAAAAGCTCATGCTCCAATACATCTGTTAGTCTTTAAGGTGCCACAGGACTTTTTGTGGGTACTCTGTAACTTTAAAAATCAAGCCAGTAGTTCAGACACCAACTTCAACAACCCCAGCCTGACACGTCTGGCCCAAGGCCATGCCTGAAGTTACATGTAGTCAATGGGAATGGCCAGGGATAGAAGGTAGGCGTTCTTCATGTTCTAGCCATGCTAAGACTGCATTTTCTTGTGTCAACTGTAACTCCCAGCAACTTCTATTTTTTCTTTCATCTAAGCAGACTAATTCAGGTTTGGCCAACAGAAGCACGCGCTGGACATAGAGCAGTGGTGTGCAACCGGCGGCCCGTCAGGGTAATCCTCTGGCGGCCCACGAGACAGTTTGTTTACATTGACCGTCCGCAGGCACGGCCGCCTGCAGCTCCCAGTGGCCGTGGTTAGCCGTTCCTGGCCAATGGGAGCGGTGGCCAGCATGTACCTGCGGCCGGTCAATGTAAACAAACTATCTCGCGGCCCACCAGCAGACTACCCTGATGGACTGCATGCAGGCCGCAGGTTGTCCACCACGGACACAGAGGCTTCTCGCCCACCTACAGGGTCAAGAGATTTCTTGGGCTCCCAGGTAGCTAACCCATGGGCCTCTTGCACTCCAAACACAGGCACTGCAATAATGACAAGACACTATCAGAGCTAAATGGCCATGCAAGCCCCTGCGGAGAAGCCCACATCCGCCCATGTGCTTCTGTCCCCGGCATTAGTTAAAACAGGGACAGAAGCAGCAAGTGGCTGAACGAGTTGGAAGCAAATTCAGGGTGTTTCACTCCAAAGCGGGTGCCAGGGGTAACAATTCTTACAGGCTTGCAAAGAGATCCATAGACAACCTCAGGCAGTGCAGGAGTCCTGGGAAAAGCTGAGCCTCTGAGTGCAATGACTGACAAATGCCAAAATGGGCACAACAACCCCCTTCCATCCTGAAAATAGAGTCACCCAGAAGGTTTTCTCCAGGGAAACGAGAATCTTCTCTTCCCAGTCACTGGCAGCAAGATTGTGAAGGAAATACAATTTCTTGTCAATCAGAACAGACCCATTCCCAGAATCTCACACCTGCATGGGAAGAATTAAGCACATTCACTATTTAAGGAGGTATTTCTGTAAGCCTACCCCAAAAGCCTGGCAACCTACTCATGTCCTATTCCCTTAAAATAGCCCTGCTGGAGAGAGGTACAACATGACCAACTGGAGAGCTCAGAAAAGGGCGTCTCAGTGCATTACTGACATTTAAGTTGGTGGATCTGACTTGCCAGGTTCAGCAGACCCGTTCCATGGGGTAGCCAAGAATTCGACACGTAGACCATCTCATTTATCCCCATCTCATTCCTGCATCAGCACACAAAGTTAAGCCTGGTGGTGCCGTGGTCGCCACTTCTCAGCAGAGCGGCATTTCTGACAGCTAATATTTCAGATACTGGACAGCGTCTCTGCTCCTTCCCCTCCTCCCCCGCCCACTATGCACACCCCCCCGCCCCCGCCTGCCTGCAGCCAGAGAAGCCACATAAGAGATTTTTGTTGTTTCAGAAACAGATCTTTTAGGGTGACCAGATGTCGCTCAGCTTTTGGTTCATGCCAAGAACACAGGGCTCCAGATACGCATGGTCGAAAAGAAGAGAGCCAAGAACCCGAAGAGCAAATGTTTCCCAAGAGAAACTCACTGGCATTCTCTCTGGCAAACTGTTTTCTTTGTTTTGTTTGCTTAAAGAAAAGAGGCTAAAGCGGAGGTCCGTTAAAGAGACAGGAAAACAAATCCTGCCCAGCAGCTGAAATACTGGGTATTATCAATATAGCAGTAAGCGACCCATTCAGAACAGCAGAGCTGCCGTAATTACTATTTCCACCGATTAACCTGTAATTGATTTGAAAATGGAACCGGTTTGTTCCAGCACCTCCTTCTGACACTACTCATCTTTATTGCCTGAAAAGAGTAGCTCACTCCTCAGCACTCTCAGTGGGGACAACTGATCCAAAGAAATATTTAGTTTCTTACAGTCTTTAATTGCTCCTTTAACGCCACCCTGCTGTGCCCACTGATTATTTTGCAGGCTTCCAGCTTCTGATACACTTAGAGGATTTCTAGTTCTTTATTTGTAATGCCTTTGGCTATTTGATCTTCACACTCCTTAATTTTGATCTTACCCGGCATCTATCTCAGTTTAAGTTCCTTTCTATTGACTTCACATGGGTTGGATTTCCACTTCTGAAGGACAGCCATCTGGCTCACACAACCTCTGAAATCTTGTCCTCTAACCCTACTCTATATTCCCCTCTTTATTTTGCTTCCTTTTCTGCTAGGGGCATGCATGCCCTGTGTGACTATCAGTGTGAGTATGAGGACATACTATGCTAAACCCAAGGAGTTTAATTTCCTCAGTGTGGATTTTTGGGTTCTTCATGACTAGCTTCCCGTTTTAAAATCCTCCTTTTAAAAAGTTCCATGTTCAGGGACCAGTTTCTAGGACCATCCTTCTTCAGAGGATGCTGGACTTCATTAGGTTGTGGTCCACGTTAGTTACTTAATGCTTCAAGAACTTCTTGAAACAAGTGAGGTGTGTTTGTGACTTAGGACCCAGCTGAGAACTGGATGGTTTTGTATTTAAGGCACTACACATAGACTCGAGATCTGGGTTTGATTCCTGGCTCTGCCATGTGCTCCTCGACTGCGTCTGGGCAAATCACTCACTCTCTCTGCCTCAGCTCCCAACTGTACAATGCAATCATCTTTCCTTTCTTCCCCCTGAATCTCCACTCCCCTTCCTCTGTCTTGTCTATTTACAATGCAAGCTCTTTGGGGCAGGGTCTGTCTCTTACTAGGCACGTGCACAGGTTGCTGATCTCACTAGGTTCTGATCTCACTTGGGGGCCTCCGGCTGCTGCAGTACAGAACTGTACACTTGAATACTGCACTCTTCCAAGATGCAGTCATTTAAGGTAGCATTGAGAAATCGCGTCTCTAAACCATGTCCTAGCGTGACCTACAACCAGCTTATATGCTGGCAACTGAAGCTCGCTAATTACTGCTTTAGGAGACCGAGTTGTTCTGATCTCCCTGCACAGTGCATACCCTCTATCCTCTTTCCCGATCTGGAGGTTGGTAGTATAACTCCGGGAACACATCCACACTCCTATGACTTGGGGTTTGAATCCCCCGCTCCACTCAGAAGTGGCTTCTCATTAGATTTGAGATTTACAGGTAGAGCTGGATGGAGACAGCAAAACCCACAACAGCCTACATTCCCTTATTACTCCCAGTCCCTGCTGCATCTTCCTGGCCAAGGACCTGAACAGAACAGCTTACCCAGCCTCTGAGCAGCGCCCAGCGATCGGCCTGCGAGCTGTCTGCCGAGTAAGGAAAGAGCAGCCACTTCCCTTCCCCCACACCCTACGGAGGAAGAGATTCTTACTAACCCCTTTAAATCACAAGAATGGGTTAGTAGCAGCACAGAGGGCTAGCACCCTGTTTGGCTGCCAAGTTGTGTCTGGTTAGACACAACACAGAGGCTTAGTTCTGCTGGAGCATGAACAGCTGCTTGCTAGGAGCCTTGCTCCTGACACTACTTAGCAATGGCTCCCAGTAGAGCAGGGATCGGTAATCTTTGGCACGCGGTTCGCCAGGGTAAGCCCCCTGGTGGGCCGGGCCGGTTTGTTTACCTGCCGCGTCCGCAGGTTCAGCCGAACGCAGCTCCCAGTGATCGTGGTTCGCCGTCCCAGGCCAATGGGGGCTGCGGGAAGCAGTGCGGGCCGAGGGACGTGCTGGCCGCTTCCCGCAGCCCCCATTGGCCTGGGACGATGAACCGTGACCAGTGGGAGCCGCGATCGGCCGAACCTGCGGATGCGGCAGGTAAACAAACCAGTCCGGCCTGCCAGGGGGCTTACCCTGGCGGGCTGCGGGCCAAAGGTTGCCGATCCCTGCAGTAGAGCTTTCCACACTGTGGGCCACCTCCCGTTCTCAACGCTTCGCAGACTAGCTGGTGTCCCAGCAGCGTTCCCTCTGCCCCAGTCCAGAGCATGTAGAAGGTCACAGCTTGGGTCAGCGAGCAGCCCTTTTCCTGGGCCCCTGAGCATGATGCTGGCTTCCCTGAGACACCGAATCACTCTCAAGTGCACTGCAGCCTTTCCTTTAACTGCCAATGGCGCTCGCACTGCATACGTTACCAAGGGGCTGTATGACTGACTATCTCAGTCAGGGAGAGGGTTTAGCCCCATTTTACAGTCAGGAAGACGTTAACGCCCACATTTCCAGAAGGAACCACTAATTCTGGGTATTCGACTTGAGAAACCATGGGCCTGGATTTCAGACCCGCTGGCACCCACCACTCCCACTGGAGTCCATGGAAGCTAGAGTTGCCTAGCCGCTCCGAATGTCAGGCCTTAAGATCATTGGTCCCCAAACTGCAGGGCATGGCCCCCTAGGGTGGCATGGAGAAACATTTGGGGAGCGTGCAGTGGGGCACAGGCCACCCCCACGGTGGGTGGGGAGGGAGTGCCACGCATCCAGCCCCACTCTGCCCCCAGCCTCGCTCCTCCCTCAACCCCACTCCGACCCCAGTCCTGCTCTGCCTCCAGGCCCGTCCAGCCCCACAGTGGGTGGATGGGGAGGGAGCACCACGCTTCCAGCCCTTCTCTGCCCCCAGGCCAGCTTGTCCCTAAACCCCGTTCAACCCCCATTCCTGCTCCGCCTTCCGGCCCAGCTCTGCCCCCAGGCCAGCTCTGCCCCCTGCCCTGCCCCAGCTCTCCTGCTGAGGAAGCCTTGGCTGTGCAGTAAGCGGGGGCGGGGTGTGTGTGTTACTGATACGTGGGGGAGGACGGGACTGGAAAAGTTTGTGCATCACTGCCGTAGATTCTTGGAAGCCGGGCACCAATAAGCACACAGCTTTTCCAAACCTGGGCCTCACTGAGGGCCACACACTGAACCAGTGGCAGAACCAGCCTCAGAACCCAGCCCTGCGCTCAAGGCGTTCGATTTGCCAGTGTGGCTTCTCACCACTATCTCCATGTGCTAGGAGCGTTATGACATCTGTTCCCTGTAGCACTCGCAGCACCTTGCAGCAGGAGATTGAGAGAGGGAGGGTGGCTTTAGAAAAGTCAACAGCAACCCCACATTTTGCAACAAATCCTGGGCACGTTTGCTTAGGCAGGTATGACGTTACTGACATAATCTGGGACCATATAGAACATGGTTGCAACCAAAGTCCTGTAGTGGCACCGAATCTTGTCTGAAGGGGGTCAAATGAGGTGTCTAAGACAAGGTTACAGTTTGCTGGTTATAAATTATGATGTCTATGTGTGTGTATCATTTTTGTAGTTGAAGTTGTGAATATTGGCTCTATACGGTCTTACGCTATGCTTCTGGGTGACATCCCAGACGAATTGGTGTTAGCTCTGCCTAGCCTGCTTGATGGCCCATTAAGGACCATCAGCTACACAACTGACCCATTGAGAGAAGGCAGATGCGCCTTGTAAGTCAGCAAAGTATGCAGGAACTTGCCCATGTGACTCCAGACTCCATTTTGCTTGTAATTTTCCACAGAAAGGACAAAGAGGTTCTTACACCTGGAAAAGACTATAAAAGGCTGATGCCTCATCTCCATCTGGTCTTCAATCCTGCTTCTTACCTCTGGAGGGACTTTGCTACAAACTGAAGCTCTGAACAAAGGACTGAATGACCCATCCCAGCAGGGGATGTACTCCAGAGACTTGATTTGAACCGGCAGTTTATTCCACCACTGCTACAAGCCTGAACCAAGAACTTTGCCATTGCTGTATGTAATTGATTCCATTTAACCAATTCTAGCGCTCATCGCTATCTTTTCCCTTTTATGAATAAACCTTTAGATTTTAGAGTCTAAAGGATTGGCAACAGCATGATTTGTGGGTAAGATCTGATGTGTATATTGACCTGGGTCTGGGGCTTGATTCTTTGGGATTGAGAGAATCTTTTTCTTTTACTGGGGTGTTGGTTTTCATAACCATTCATCCCCAGGATGAGGGGCACTGGTGGTGATACTGGGAAACTGGAGTGTCTAAGGGAATTAGCCAGTGGGATGAGACCAAAGTCCTCTTTGTCTGGCTGGTTCGGTTTGCCGTAGAGGTGGAAAAACCCCAGCCTTGGGCCATAACTGTCCTGTTTAAGCAGTTGGTCCTGAATTGGCACTCTCAGTTGGGTCCCGCCAGAACCGCATCATTACAGCGGGTCTTGGTCCATTTGCACTTTGAGTAAAAGAATGATGTTTCTATGGGCAAAGCAGGGACACACTGTTCCCTTTCATTGTTCCTATGACCTTTGGTTTTAACGGGAAAAGGAGATTTAGAAAAAGCAAG
Organism: Mauremys reevesii; assembly: GCF_016161935.1. NCBI lineage: Eukaryota > Metazoa > Chordata > Testudines > Geoemydidae > Mauremys > Mauremys reevesii. The sequence goes on from NC_052624.1 coordinate 278,769,997, forward strand.
GAGGCAAACGTTCATCCTAAGGCACACGCGTTATTCGGCACTCAGCACACAACAGAAGTGGCTTTAGGTATTTTATTAAGGTTTCCTTTTCTGCAGTTCACCCCCCTGCACAATCCCTAACAGGAAGTTTAAAAAAAACACATGTGCAATATAGGGCCCAGCAACCTTGACTTCAGTCACAGGCATCTGAACTGGAATATGGAACATAAGCAGAGAGAACATGTGCAGCATAAACAGATTGCAGCAGGTTGCTCCCCCAGCGCTGGAGGGGGAGAGCGGCACAATACCGATAAGTTATATTAATGTACTGCATTGCATCCGGAAGGATCGCAGGCTGCTTCACAAAATATATTGATGACTTACCTCAGGGGAGAGCATTCTTTGGGAACAGAAAGAAGGAGCAAACTTCTTTTGGGGCAGTGCTGTCATGTAAGGCGACACCAGGGGGTGCATTGTTGGAGTTGGGACCAGTGCCAGTGGAGTCTGCTGTATTTCACGCTGCTCCTTCTCCCCAGCCTGTGTGGGACTTGGTGGACTTCTCACGGGAGGCTTTGTTGTATCCGTTCTTATGGGAGGTCCTTCTTGGGCTTCTGCTTCAGTGTTTGGTGCAGCTCCTCCTGGTTTCTCGCAGACACCGGGAGTGTTGATGCCGGATGCAATCGTGATGTTGAGATCAGCTTTGGTGCTGCGGGAATCTGGGCTGATGCTGGAGCTGGATCTCCTTTGCGCTGTTTTCTTTGTGCCAGTCTCAGGCATTGCCTGTCTGCTCGATGACGCTGGCTTGTTACTAGTAGGATTCAGGAATTTGAGTCCTCGGGGTCTGATGAGACTTTCATGGACCGTTCCGGAGGACAGAATTTCAGCTTCCTGTCTCGTGAGGTGCAAGGTCTGGCGGAGGACAAGCATTCCGAGCCTCTGCTCAGAACGTGAGATTACCCCAGGGAGAAGAAATATCTGCTGTGTCCAGCCTTCAGGGAATTTAGTCCATTGCAGGAGGGCCAGAGCTTGCAGCCTGCAGGTTTAAAGTCTGCCATGTTAAAGAGCCCTGTACTGCGTGCATGTCTGGAGGGTGGAGTCTGACTAGTAGAGCTCAGTCCAGGTGGGTCAGATTAATTCACAGTGGTCAAATACTGGAGATGTGAAGACTCCATCCTGCAGACTTTGGCAGGGTTTGAAGAAGTTTAGCCTGAGCTAAGACCTAGCTGATTGGACATTTTCCAGGCTCCATGTCACTGCCAGGGGTGATAAGAGGGAACTGAAAGAGGGTGGCAGCCGCCTCCTCTCTGCCTTTATGCTCTTGTACAGAGCACGAGGCAGCACCAGACTCATATGCTTCCCCAAAGGCCACTGCTATTCAAAAACCCTCCAGGCTCCCACGCAGGAGGTGCAGGCACCACCTCCAGTGGGCTCCACACTGGTGCTTACTGGAAGAAAACCAGGGGGCCAGCTTGACTATCACCACCAGGCAACAGACTGCGACTTGCAGTACCAGGGAAAAGGAAGTGGATTACACACACGTGCATTTTGCAACTGAAGGAGCTGGAAGTAATTCTTGCCTCACTAATCCCATCTCTAGCTGTTGAACAGTAATGTGACAGAGTTCATGAGCCATCGACATTTGTGAGAAGGCGGCTCTAACCTGTGCAAAAAAGAAATCCTGTCCATCCAGCATGCTCGGCAAAGAAATAACATCTAAATATGCTCATAGCCTTGACTGTACATCCATCCATCCTGCTGCCTGGTCCCATGCCATTTGCTGTTATCTTTAGCTTGCCACATAGCAGCACCTGGCCCCATCATTATGTGACATTCTTGTTATCCCACAGGAAAAATAAAAAAACCAACACAGCAGGAACTAAAAATGATACATCCCGTCCCATCCCCAGGGCTGTCATTGGGAGCTAACAGTGCACTGTAGTGTCTGAAAGGATCAGATTTTAAAAGAAAGCAAAAATATAAAGAAGCAAAGAGGTAAAAGAAAATTAAGAACAAAGCATGAGGTTTTTGAGGGAGGAATATTGGTGATCAGCTGAGTCAGAATTCATGAACAAACACAGCTGGTTGTATGCAAGAGCCTAAACCAGCATGGATTCAACAAGGAGATATGCTTAAGCATGAACTTTACACTGTTAATGTTGAGACCGGTCGATTGCCTTGTCCCACTTTAAATACTGTCTGAATAATTATTTGCAAGTCATCAGCCCTGGGCTGCAAAGATTAACAGTGTCATAAACTACGCTTCAGCCATAACAGCTGCTGCCAGCAGGAGTTCTAAGAAATGTCGCTTTTAATTAAAAACATCGTTTTGAAATACACTGCACAACTTCTACATGTGAAGAGAGGTTTTACCCACCGCGGGCGTGAGATGCCATGCAGAGCCGAATGGGCACAGCTTTCCTTCCAGCCTGGAAGGCCAGCCACAAGATCATGCGTGCACAAAAGGTGCCAGGTACTCTTAAAAGGGGTTTGCAAAGAGTCCAGTCTTGTTTCAATTGTGTTAGCAACTTGCCTGGGCTTCCAGGAAACGCTATGTGGGATAGCTCAGTGGTTTGAGCATTGGCCTGCTAAACCCAGGGTTGTGAGTTCAATCCTTGAGGGGACCACTTAGGAATGTGGGGCAAAAATCAGTACTTGGTCCTGCTAGTGAAGGCAGGGGGCTGGACTCAATGACCTTTCAAGGTCCCTTCCAGTTCTAGGAGATAGGTATCTCTCTTATTGTTATTATTATATAACTGCATGGAACAGAGCTCTATACTGCAATGCCCAAGGCACCACTCTGTTTTCACTTGGGTGTCTAATACCACAGCAGAGGTTTTCAAGAGCAACTAGTGATTTTGGGTATCAGTTTTTGGCTGCTCAATTAGAGACACTTTAAAGGGGCCCAATTTTCAGAGGGTAAAGTGCTCAGCACTTGCTGAAAATCAGGTCCCTTTCAAGGCATTTCAAACTGGGCCCAAGAAAGTCGCTAGTCGCCTCCTGAATTCCAGTCCTGTGTTCTAACCCCTACCACACTGCCGCCCCCCAAAAAAGGAATGTCCCGCTAGGGTGACCAGACAGCAAATATGAAAAATTGGGATGGGGTTGGGGAGTAATAGGAGCCTATATAAGAAAAAGACCCAAAAATTGGGACTGTCCCTATAAAATCAGGACATCTGGTCACCCTATGTCCGGCCAACATATTATTAGGAGGCAACGCTGGAGCAGTATAATGTTTGGGACATTAAAACTGGAGTGATGCAAAAGGACTTCTTCCTTCTCTCCAATAAAACCCGAAGCCTCTGCCCATGTTTTAGCTGGTTCCAACTGAACTGCAGCCAAAGCAGCACGAAGGTACAATGTGCTCCAAGTGCTCGCAAAAGGCTCGAATACAGCTCTGCAGCATTTCCAGGACTTGCATCACATCAGTTGCATCAAAATTCTGTTAGAGCAACGAACAAGGTCTCGTGAACTGCTGAGAACGAATACTCTGCAATGTGTTTCGGGAGTGGAGGTTCCCTAGGAACCTTTTACCACCGTCATCGGGTAGCAAATGTCAGACATGTGATCCCTATTCTATACGCATTCAATATTTTTTATTGGCTTTGATCCATTGCTGCCAGTAATCTGGATTCGGTGGGAACTGATTGCATTTGAGAAAAACACACTCGTTTCCCACAAGGTCTAATTTTCCGGGGAAGCATTTCAACTATTTTGGCAAATCCATGTTCTGGCAATTCAGTACTAGTCCATAAATTCTTAATGGGTTTTCAATCACAATTCATCCCGGCAATACAAGCTGCAATACCGATTACCATATTAAGCATGACAGAACAATGTAAAAAGGATTTTTCAAGCAATATTAATAACCTGTCAAGTGCATAAATCTCCTTCCCACACAAGCGCTACAGGGGATCTGGATGCTGCAAAGGAACATGCAGTAAATAACCTTTTAGAGGAGGATAGCTTATCCCCAGCACACAGCCCTAGGTGTCCCTTGGCTTTCAGACTCTTGCACTGCACAGACCCAACCAGTTACTCAATCTGACAAAGCTCAGACAAGGGAATCCGAAGGGAGGGTTCTACAGGGAGCTCTGTGCGGCCTAGCAGATAGAGAACCAGACTGGGAAGCAGGATTCTAGTCTCACCTCTACCACTTACCTTGGGCAACCTCCCTGTGCTTTGCATCCCCTCCTGCCCTTTCTCTACCTTGTCTATTTAGATTATAAAATCATAGAATATCAGGGTTAGAAGGGACCTCAGGAGGTCATCTAGTCCAGCCCCCTGCTCAAAGCAGGGCCAATCTCCAGACAGATTTTTTTTTTTTAACCCCAGTTCCCTAAATGGCCCCCTCAAGGATTGAACTCACAGGCCAATGGTTTAGCAGGCCAATGCTCAAACCACTGAGCTATTCCTCCGCCCCATTTTGGACAAAGGGACAGTCTCTCACCATATACACATGCATAATCTCTAGCATAATGGGGCCCGGACCTCAGATGCCACTTCTAGACACTGTTCTAACATAAACCACAAAAGAAGAGCAATTGCTTTACAGCATAAGCAACCCTTCCTAGCTCCTTAGTTTAATAGAATCATAGGACTGGAAGGGACCTTGAGAGGTCATCTAATCCAGTCCCCTGCACTCATGGCAGGACTAAGTATTAGCTAGACCATCCCTGACAGGTGTTTGTCCAACCTGCTCTTAAAAATCCCCAATGACGGAGATTCCACAACCTCCCTAGGCAATTTATTCCAGGGCTTAACCACTCTGACAGTTAGGAAGTTTTTCCTAATGTCCAACCTAAACCGCCCTTGCTGTAATTTAAGCCCATTGCTTCTTGTCCCATCCTCAGAGGTTAAGAACAACATTTTTTTTCTCCTCTCCTTGTAACAACCTTCATGATTCACCATTATCCATAATAAAGATAAAAGAGCCACAGGGAGAGATCAGTGCCAGGTGATTGTCCCGAGCACAGGGCAGGGCAGGGCAGGGCAGCAGGAATCAACGTGTAGCGAACTATGGTCTGGGGCTGAGCGCCATGACTCTGTTCTTAAGCCACTTCACTCCTCGGTGCTTCAGTTTCCCCATTAGTCATATCGGGATAATGCTCACCCCACCTTTCTAACACGGTTGGAGAGTTTAAGGATACAAAATGTCACTGAGTGCAAAGCACTATTAGTAATAATAATAATCCTGATTTAACCAGCCTTCTAGGCTAGTGTCCACTCAAGCGCCAGTGGACAGTAATTGCTCTGGAAAGAGACACTACAAAAAGAACGTACCACAGATTAACTGATTATGACTTGAAACACACACCTTTTTTCCTCGTGAAGACACAATCCAAGACTTCCTGACTATCAATATTATGCAATGATGTGACCCTTTGGAACGTCACAGCAGCAGAGGTGATAGAAAACAGGGCCTTCCTGGTCCACAGCTGTAGCTCTTTAATGGCTGAGATAAAGGAGAATCTCTTTTAGCTGCAAGCTGTATAGGATCTTGGAGGCTGCTGAGCAATTCTGATTTCATCCAGCAGAGGGCAGCGTACACACTACCAGACCAAGTATAAGCCCTTGAGCAATGTTTAATGTACCAGCCTTTCACCTCCTGGGTTCCAAAGAGGAAGAGTGGAGTCTCAGCACAGGGCTGTGTAAATGGGAATGGGTGAAGTGCTGTTACGTCTAGCTAGGCCGGACATGAAACACACAAGGGTCGGTGTTTGTGGACCTGCCACATCCCCGGGTGACACAATAAGGCATGCTTTGCTGCCTGGCTTCGGCAGAAACACATAGCAAAGGACGTTGGCAGATCAGTGCCCAGGCACTGTGCGCAGATCAGAAGCGTACGCCTCTTGTCCTTTTAGTCACATAGCTAGGGCCAAGGGGTCCAGGTACAGAGCACTGAATTCAGCCCGATTTCAATGTGAGTACATAGGGGTTTTTAACCACAAAGAACTGCCTACCATAATACCCCTCCACGTATAACCTGGGTATGTGTTATAAATACCACCCCTCACATACGCTGTGTGGACGCATGCAGCACATGAATTAGCTCACAGCTGGTTGCAACCTTCCTACTTTGCCATGGCTTGTACGCTCACAACCCTCAGCTAAGAGCACATGGAGGCAGTTCTCAAACTGTAGGTTGGGACCCCAAAGCGGGTTGCAACCCTGTTATAATGGGGTCGCCAGGGCTGGCGTTAGACTTGCTGGGGCTCGGGGTCGAAGCCACAGCCCAAGCCCCACCCCCAGGGGGGTGGGGCTCAGGCTTCAGTCCCCCTTCCTGGGGTGGTGCAGTAATTGTTGTCAGGAGGGTATCGCGGTGCAATGAAGTTTGAGAACCGCTGGAAAAAGCCCCCACCTGCTGTAATGAGCAACATTCCTGGCCTGTCCCAGCAGCATTATGCTAAAGAGCTTCAACCTGCAGCATAGAGGAGAGATGGACAGCTAAGAACAGAGGAGCAATGCAACACCTTGTGCCGTGGGACGTTGTGGAATTGGAGATATTCCATGCCTGGACCATAGACATCAGTCGGTATACTACTGACATCCACCTAGCAGCGAGGGGATTCTGCCAAGAGTCAGGAGGATGGGCTAGCTGACCATCTAGAGTGCTCTTCTGATCCACCCAATTTATATGAATAGCATTAATTCCTCCTACCTGAGACTCAGCCTTTAATTCCTAACACTGTCTCAGAGTGGGGTAAAAGGGTTCAGGTGCAAAACCAGTATGCAACAACAGAGGGAAATGGGGGTGCGGGGTGTCAAACCAAAGAGAAGTTCAAGCCCAACTCACCTCGGCTGCGTCTGTACCTCTCAGAAATCCAACCAGCAGTTTTGGAGTCTCAAGCAAGGCAGGCAGCCACAAAAAACCCCGCTCCGTCAGGTTGCTTCCAGCTCACTGGGTATTTAAGCCATCGCTCTGTGCAGAATGTTAAGCCTGCTGCGATCTGGTTTCAACACTGGGTTTTCTTTTAATTTACATAGGCAGAAGCATTAATTTTCAGGTCTGCACTGTCTGAAGCTCCGGAACACAAATGGCTTTTTTCAAAGGCCCCCCCTCCCCCCTGAAAGAAACACGTACTAAGCAAATTGCAATTTACATTTTGCCACAAGCATCTTTTGCTGAAACCTCAACTGTCAGTAATTGTAGGATACATGTGTGAGTGATAAGTGGGCGTTATCGAGTGCTTTTATGAGCAAGTCTCATTAACCCTTTGCTTGTCTCCTGAAGGAGGCTGTTTAAGGACTGCATTACTTAAAACAAAGAGCTGCGTTTGTCCCAGTTCTGCTACTTGCAGCTTGACCTTGAAGAAGCCAATTAACTGCTCGGTACCTCAATTTACCCATCTGTAAAAGGGGTATAAATGATATTTTTCCAAGCGGGATGGTGCAAGTAGAGCTAATAGATTTTAATGACAATTTAGCCATCAAGTTTACCCTTGTTTTTGTGCTGGTAATTCACCCACAAACACAGCATGATGTATTAATTTATTCTCTATTCAAAACTGATCAATGGTTTATTCAAAGAAATATCAGCCTATAGACTGTTCACAAACTGTTTGCAGTGGATAGGCAAGTTGTGTGACTGGTCACCTAAGTCACTTGGCATTAAGGTTGCCAATATGGTCTTTCAAAAATACAGGACATGCATGACAGAGGGGTGGGCCAGGCCAAATCCGAGTGGTGTTGCAACCCTGTGCACTAGGTCACACCACCACTCAAATCTGGCCCACCTGCCCCCCCCGTCAGCCTTCTAAAGCAACACGAGACTCCTTTTATTCTGTACTTTAACCAGAGGTGTAGTGCTGCCGGAAACCTGATTTTTTATTTAAGTAGAGAACACCCCTAATAATATGGGACCGTTGGCAACCTTACATGGCATCTGTTTCCCAATGGGATGATCTAACCTTTATGTACTAATTTTGTTTCTGCTCCAAATGAATTTGGGTTACTCATTAAATAACTTTCTTTTCTGAATTAAACCCGGGCCTGAAATTTGACCTTCATACACGCTTGTAAGAAGAAGAGCTCACTCAAGTGTCCATGAAAAGGTGGATGTAACAAAGCTGACTCCAAGTAAGTTTCTGAAAAGAATTAGCAAATACTCTGCACTCTTTGCCCAGGTCTGGCTACACGGCTCAGTTTGAGTGAAACACTTTAAGGTCCTTGGTTTCAAGTCCTTATTACGGCAAAATTTTATTACTATATTAAAACCAGAGCCTACACAAACTCAGATCTGCCTCTTGTTATGAGCAAGAGAGAAACTGACGGCCCAGCCCAGTTCCTTGAAGGAACATAGCAGGGGGCTGTGGCAACATAGACGCAGAGCTGTTTCGGCAGAAGCTCAGTAACCTTTGTGTGTTTGTAGACACACACCCATTGTGAAACCTGGGGGCACTCACAGGACAGAGACTGAAAACACGAAGTAAACGAGTGGGGCAGGATGCCTCCGACTGATGGAGACTAACCATATTCCCACCCAGACTCGGGCTGGTGAGGAAAAGACCACCTGTGGTGAATGCTTCTGTAAACAGATGGGATTGGATTGTACCCCTGGACGTCAACAGATTCTGGCAGACAGACAAGGGGAAATAAAGGATTCTTGGCCAATAAAAAGATTCCTTAGTTCTAGACCCTGAGTGTTCAAATCGGAAGTTACCAAGAAAGCCAGGGGCGGGGGAAGCAGCCTGCTAAGGAACCAGGAGCCATATGATATAAGGGTTTGCAGATTTACTTAACTACACTGAAGCAGCATTCAGAGCACGAGAAATATACTCGAGATCCCCTGCACCACTAATGAGTCGGGATTTTGCTGTTGGCACTAGCTAAAGATTTGGAGCAGTAATGCTGGAAAAAGCCCATTGCAGTAATCAAACCATGAATCACCATGAGTGGGGCGGGGGGTTGGGAGACTGCCAAAGGGAAACTGAGAAGATGCTCCTGGCTACTGCCCCGACCCCTGGGAATCCTGGTAGGGTCGTCCTGCTCATTAAGAACTCCTAATCTGCATGCCTCTGACAGCTATCTGCAACACAAGTTGCTCATTACAGGTGCGCCAACTCATTTAGGGAAGATACAATATTTATGACATGGCTTGTGGAAAATGAGAAGCCTCAAATAAAGCACATAGCCAGAGATTTCCCTGCATCTCTGACATACCGTTTTAAACCCTCTGCGCACATGCAGCTAGCTCACAGCCGAGCAACCCTCATCTCCCGGGAGCTGCTGTTCCCCTCTGCCGCGGCAACGCGTGAATGAGACTGGCTGTGGAACTGCCAAAGGAAGTATTACTGCCATTTGACAGCTTCAGATCCACGGCGCAAGGTGAAGTGTTATAAAAGTGACTCGGTCCCGATTTGAAAAGTGACTTAAGAGACCAGGTCAGAGTAGATGACACCACCTGTCCCGGCCCCCACATCACTCGCCCAAGGTCACAATAGCAACCCGTGTCGCAGCCAGGAACTGAACTCCCAGCCCAAACCTCACCCCAGGGCCCCATCCACGAGACCACCCTTCAGACCTCGACTGGGGAACGTGCTTCCTCCGACCCTTTGGTCTGCCAGAGCTTGGATTCGTGAGCCTTCCAAACAGCCTGCAAGCCCCACCTTGGCATCCCGGTATTTGGGGAAGAGGCTGGCACAGGATAACTGTGGGACTCGGCACCGATGGCGGGAGGAGACGGGTGCTTGTTATAAGATCAGACGGCAAGGATGCCCAGAGAGGGGGATGGGAGCCTCTGGGCTAGACAGACATCTGCACTGTATGAACCAAAAGGCAAATTTAAGTTCACCGCAGCACCAACTGGAGAAAGGCACCGCATGGACAGGTCCTCAGCACCGGTCTCTTGGGACCCTGGTCCCCATGGTCTCATGTTCCTCCTGGACAGAGGCTGCCAGTCAAGCCCAGTTACATGAGTTCCACACAGCCAAGCAGGATGAGACCACAAGACTCACTTTCACTTGTACAATGAACCGACACCGCTACAGCCCAGGTGTAGAGAGGGGAGAGGCCAGCCCACGAACACACCCACTACACAGCACACCTCGCCTTGCCCAGTCGGTATTTCCGCAGTGCTCGGGAATGCCTGCCATTCTAGGTTGTTCACCGCCGAGGAATGCACGTCAAATCATTATCATTTGCTCAGTGCTCCGTGCATTCTCTGTCCCCAGGAGCCGCACCGCAGGCTGCCTCCCGTCTGCCCCGAGGGCGCGGGAACGCCAATCATGCCATTCCCACGCTGCCAGCTCCCGTTACGGTCAGCGCTCCGCTCCCCACTCTGCCCACGTGCTGCCGGGGTCAGCGATGCCAATCCGAAAGAGAAGAGGGGATGTGGGAGCAGCATTATGCACACAGAGAAAAGAGGACTGGATGGGACGGGGACAAGCAGCAGTGAGGTTCCCTATCCCCAGGGTCAGGGCCCCCTTGCTCATTGAGGGTCTGTGCCTTGACATGCAGGAGTCAGCTCACAAGGGGCTGCTGACCCCTACTTAGCACCACACAAAGCGATCAGCCAGGAGTTAAATTCAGCCCTGGTTTAAGATGGCATCATCTGGCCCTACATTATTGCTCAATAGCATGAATTAAATCTGAACCTTAACCAGAGTCATTCCCACTCCCCACGCTGCCAAGCCAACAGCTCCACTCTCACCGGTCCCCAGCACTCGGGGGCTGCCCAATCCTGCTCCAGGTGCAAGGCCCAGTCGTCACTCCAGCAGCTGAATCCCAGCACCGGCCACCGGGGGAGGCTCTAAATCAAAGTTTCAGGGCATTCACTCCAGCTGCATTCTGGCTCATCCATTGAGGGCCCCTGTGACAGCGTTCCTGGGCCCGGCACGGTGAATGCCAGGCTAGATTCCTCACACGGAGCCCTTGTTCTTTCAATGGCCCTGAACGGCACAAAGTCTGGCTGGCGTTTTTCCATTTCTCCAAGTGGGCAGGGGCGGCTCCAGGCCCCAGCTCGCCAAGCGCGTGCTTGGGGCGGCATGCCGCGGGGGGCGCTCTGCCGGTCGCCGGGAGGGCGGCAGGCGGCTCCGGTAGACCTCCCACAGGCGTGCCTGCGGAGGGTCCGCTGGTCCTGCGGCTCCGGTGGACCTCCCGCAGACGTGACCAGAGCCGCGGGACCAGCGGACCCTCCGCAGGCACGTCTGCGGGGGGGGTCCACCCGAGCTGCGGGACCTGCGACCGGCAGAGCGCCCCCCGCGGCGTGCCGCTGTGCTTGGGGCGGCGAAATAGCTAGAGCCGCCCCTGCAAGTGGGGCAGTGGCTGCTGACCCCGGTGGGGGGCTGGACCTGGTCACCATCCCGCTCCCCCCCCCACATGCTCAGGAAGCCTCTGGAGTCGGGGGGGCAGCAATCTCTCTAACCTAATCCCAGGACAAGAGGGACAGTGTGACCCTTGTTCCAGGTCCTGGCCTTTCGCACAGCTCAGGAGGACCCATTCATAGAAGACAGCCCAGAGGACATGTACAGCGTGGAGCAGATCCAGGCATGCTTCCTCACTCCTGCCGCTATCCCAGCCACGCCAGCACGAAAGGGCAGTCCAGCTTTGCTGGGCCATTTGGGCTTCCGTCACCCTGCTGGGATTGTACCACCTACACACGAGTGACACAGAGACAGCCAGGCAGTGGGTACAGCACTGCCCTGACTCAGGAGATCCGGCTCTGTCACTGACCTGTTGGATGGCCTTGGGCAAGCCATATCCTGCCCTGTGCCTCTGTTTCCCCACCTGTAGAATGGGGATAGGGATACTGACCTCCTCTGTAAGTGGCTTTGAGATCTACTGATGAAAAGAGCTATACAAGACATAGTTATGATGATACACAAGCCACCAAATAGCCATCAAACTGTAACAGCTTCCAGCTACTACTAGTCCATACCAGTCAAGCCTAGGTCTCGGATCTGATCTCTATGGATCCCCCAGATAAATAGAGAAGAGGGAGAGATATACCCACAGTTATCTAAAACTTATTACTGATCAGTTTGCACACTCCCACCGGTACAACCATCGTTCTATACATGCTTCTAGCAAAGCGTCAATAGAGCCATTTAATCCAAAGCTCTTGTGTAGTCTGGCTAGCATTACTTACTGACAATAGAGTCCTTTCAGTCTGGAGAATAGCCCCAGAAAAGCCTGCCACAGCTCTGTCCAGAGTAGGTGCGGTTTTGTTCTATGCTGTAGATGCAAATGCAGTGTCTTTTGATAACAGAACTGCTGTACCGCACTCTCTGAATAGGAAGCCCTCCTCAACTTGCATGGGGACCTGAATCTCTGCGTTTTCTTTTATAAAGTGAATAAAGAATTATCCGAGACAGGTTCTCGCCCCATCTGGGGAACCATCTGAAGGGTCTAATTTCCATCTTAAAGCTCCCATTTCGCTAAGTTGCCAAGTTGTCCTTGGTTACCAGAGGTTTTTCAGTAGTTGAAGGATCTGCTGCTTTTTCTGCCAAACTGAATGGAGAGCAGTTCTCTTTCACGCCAACAGGCTTGAAATGCCACCGCTGTCTTGGTGCGATTAGAGGTCTCGCCTACTTCCAGAGAGCTTTGCAACACTAACACACCACATAATAGCACCATGCACATCAAAAATGGGTATGTAAAACCAGTGCAGGACAGAGGCAAGATTGGAAAGAAAGCTACACAGATTTCCTTTGATAAATGAAACTATATTAAGCTACAGTTCCTAAAAAGGGGAGAGATCATTCCCTCACTCCCCTTCCACTTTATTTACAAAGCCCAAATGGCTTAAAACTCTCACACTTCATCTTTGGGCACATACATCATAGTTCAGGAGAGAATAGATGGGGGTTTTGTTTTTTCTTTTCAGCCATCTCAGTGAAGATGGCTAAAGTTGAACATTATCCAGCATAACAGAAGGTGGAGAATTGATAAAGCCTATTCAGGTTTTATTTTATAAGCCCCTCCCCCCCCCCCCGCCCAAAAAAACACATGTAAAAGAAGAAAAGTGCACTTTATAAACCAGATTATTTTTTTTTTAAATTGCTCTTTGGAGGGAATTTCTACATGTGCTAATTCCACAAAAAATAATTACATTGTCAAGATTTTTAAAATCTTAATCTTTTTCAGTTATTCCCTTTAAAAAAACACAAAGATTTTAACTGAATTTTCACTATGCTGTTTGCTTGATTTCCGCTTCTGGTTCAGTTTATACAACAAAACAAGACTGGTCAGTTTCGCTTTGTTTCCAATCCATTTCACTTGCTGGTTCTCACACACCAGCATTATCATTCCTTCTGTCCTCCCGCCCTCCCAAGAAACTGTTGATCTCCAAACCCTCAAAACTTAGCTGAAGCTGAAGAGTGTCACAACAACATTCCTATGGAGTTCTATAAAATGCTTTTCCTTTAAACAACATTTACATTTTATCCTTAAAAATTTACTAGAAATAAAACAATCAGAGTAGAGGATCGAAGGGACAGGATTCATTCCTTGGTTGTGACTGAGGGTTCACCTAAACTACAACAACAACAACAATCTGCGGTGGCAGTGAGTTTCAGAGCATGGGTCAACTGACTCGGGCTTGTGCTACAGAGCTAAAAAGAACAGTGTAGACATTCTCGCTCTGGCTGGAGCCCAGGTTCAAACTTAATAATGGTGGTGGGTCTCAGAGGCCAGGCTCCAGCCTGAGCAGGAATGTCTACACAGCTATTTTGAGCCCTGTAGCACAAGTCGGACTCAGGTCACCTGGGATCTGAGACCCTCTGCCGCAGGATTTATTTGCAGTGTAGACGTACCCTGAGTTGCAGAGGTGGGGGAGGCCACTGTTGAAAGTTGAAATATGGTCAAGATTTTAAAGAGTGCTTAGTGATTTTTGGTATTCAGCTTGCGACACCTTGAATGGGGCCTGTTGTGCACGAAGTATCCAGCACTCACGTCTCAAGTTGGGCAGCCAAAAGACAGACATCCATAGCTGCTAATCCCTTTGGAAAATCCTGACCATGCATTCGTACCTATCATGCAAGGCAGCAGATTAAAGGAAGGGTAAAAGGTCAGCTACAGTAGAATTTAAAGCAACAGCAGCATGTGACAAACCACTGCAACTAGAACAGAAGGTGGCTGGATGTATACACACAAGTTTGGATCGACCTGGTATACAGAAAAAGTTCCAGTGTAAAGACCTAATGGAAGACACTACAGTCCTCCTGCCCAGCCAGGACTTCAACGCCACTGAGAATAACTGAATCTGACAACGGAAGAGCGATTGTATTGGTTACAACCATAACCACAGCAAAGGGCCTGCCAAAGGAAAGAAAAGTTTGGAAATTCCCAGTGGCAGTAAGGGTGTGGAAGGAAACAGGAACTAAAGATGAAAGGCCTGGAGGAAAAAAACAACCCAACATCTGCACACAGAGCTCTAAGTGATGACTGGGAGGAGACCGGGCCAGGTGCAGCGCTGCCAAGCAGCCGGAAAAAGCAGATCAGTGTCACCAATTCGGGCCTCGCTCTCTTTTAAACAAAAGCCACGAGACACCATGCAATCTGACATTCAGGCGGGACAAACGCATCAGTCAGTAGAGGGAAAGAAGAGGCACACGGTGTAGGTACATCTGCCTCCAAGAAGCTGCTTGGGAAATAAGTAGAGCTGGCTGGAAAATGCTATGTTACTTGCCATGAAAAGTTTTGAAATAAATGTAAATTTGTGGGGTTTCCTAGAGAGTTTTTGGAAACTGGAGATTTGGGTGGGGGGCGGGGAAGAGCACGGATGGCAGAGAAAACTGGACATTTTTAAGACAAATGAAAATTTCTATTTAGAATACAAGAGGCCATTTTTCATTGAAACTGTTAGAAAGACATTGACCAGCTCTAGCAATAAGCATGCAAGCGAGTGGCAAACACAGCCATGTTGCTGGAGGAAGAGGAGAAGTGTCATTCAGGAACATACACACACAGATCTAGCGTGCACATGAAGAATTCATCACAGAATGTCTCCCACTCTCTCCTTTACAAGATATGGCCACATCTTTGTTACCGGCCTGAGGTGCAGGAAGGGATGGTGGCAGAAAGTACAGGATGGTAGTGGATGGACCTCCCAGGGTAAATGCAAAGCCTATTCCTGGTTGAAAATTTCGATCAAGATGACCAGTCCCAACAGACAAGAAGAACGAGAGGCGTGTCCTTTGAAGAAGAGTGCCGCTGAAGGCCTGTGACCCTGCAGGGGTGGTAGTTTTCCAAATGAGAGGAAGGATGTCCCAGTGGTTGGGGCATCAGCCTTGGGAGACCTGGGCTCAAGTCCCTGCTTGGTCACAGGTGACGTTGGGCAAATCACTGACTCTGTCTACATGTCAGTTTGCCCATCTATAAAATGGAGCTAACGGCACTTGCAAATCTCACCAGGTGTTGTGAGGATTGAGGGGTTTGGACACCACAGTGACGAGGGGCATATGAGTACTTAAGATAGATACCTGTTTCACAGAGTTTCCACAGTACTTACCAACCGACCTGTATTTGTTAAAAACTACAGACCCCAGGCTGGATAAGGTTACGTGATCCTGTTTTAGCCAGCA
Organism: Mauremys reevesii; assembly: GCF_016161935.1. Taxonomy (NCBI): domain Eukaryota; kingdom Metazoa; phylum Chordata; order Testudines; family Geoemydidae; genus Mauremys; species Mauremys reevesii. The sequence continues at coordinate 278,785,497 of NC_052624.1, forward strand.
ACTTCGATCACATTTTCCCAACAGCCGCAGGTATCACATCCCACCGACCGCCAGTTTTCCTCCAATGGACAGAGCAACACATTTTGCAACTCCATTTCGTGTCTACATCTCAGTACAACCTGTTAGTGCAAGTTGTTAACCAATGGTTTTGATCTAAACTTACTGCACAGCTTGACTCGCTTCCATGCTCACCCCTTTCATTTAACCCTTCCTTCCTCACACATCGCACAAGGTGTAACAAGAGAATCTTGCAATTCACTCCTATGATCGGCAAGGCAGATGAAGCATTTAAAAACAACTACCAGGTGTAAAGACGGACTTCATTCGGCTTTTAGGTCTGGTGCTAGTGCGGAGGTCTTCAAGTTGACGGGAATTAGTACGCTATTAGGTAAGGTGTGCAGGGAGGAGCAGGGGAGGAGAACAGAAGAGCATTGCTCAAGGCACCTCAGTGTAATTGCTCTGGAATGCCTCTGAAGCCCAGAGATATTGAAAATTCTGTCAACTGCCATTTAGTTCTTTACTTCTTATTGAACTACAACAGTTTCTGCCCTTAGCGGAAAGCAGAGAGTTTACCTACACAGCCTCAGGGCTTGTCTACACTTGGAAATCTACTGAAGTAGCTACTTCTGCGTGGACACCAGAATAAGAACACATCCACCTGGAAACACCCAAATATCTGTATTGGGAGAGTTATTCTGGTAAGTTACCGAAGTTATAGAAGCCCTTAGTCTATGGCAGGGGTTCTCAAACTGGGGGTCGGGGCCCCTCAGGGGGTCATGAGGTTATTACGTGGGGGGTCGCGAGCTGTCAGCCTCCACCCTAAACCCTGCTTTGCCTCCAGTATTTATAGTGGTGTTAAATATATTAAAAAGTGTTTTTAATTTATAGGGGGGGGGGGGGTTGCACTCAGAGGCTTGCTATGTGAAAGAGGTCACCAGTACAAATGTTTGAGAACCACTCTTCTATGGCATCATCTAGCCAGTCTGTCTCTGCACACTCTAGCTATTACAACAAAGCGATGATGAAAGCTACACAGTCTGGAAGCCCTGACATTACTGTTGTGTGAATCACGAATGAACACACAGAACAAGCCACCCTTGACTGTGCTGACGCAGATGACCACTCCAAGTGCTGCTCTCTAGCAACAGTTTGTCTAACCAAGCAAGGACAGCGAATAAAAATGGCTCTGACAATGCCCGGAATTCTAGCACACAGGAAAATGAAAAAATCCAGACTTGCCTATCTGCTCTGAAGAACACACATCATTAACATGCGTTTTATTATCTATTTTGTACCTAACAGGCCCCAAGGAAGAGCAATGACCCATTGTGCTAGGTGCTGTACAAACCCTGAGAGTTAGTCCCTGTCCCAAAGAGTGTATCATCTACATAGACAAGACAGATAGAGGGCGGTAGGGAAGAGAGGAAGTAACTTGCTTAATGTCACCCAGCAGGTCAATGGCAGAGCTGGGAACAGATCCCTGCTCCTGACTCTCTCTCCAGTGCCTACCCACTAGACCACCCTTCCTTCCCTAAGAACCGGGTGGCCAACAGATTAAATCCTTTATTTTCTTGGGAGTTCAGCAAGGAGCCTGTAAACCTAGATTAGAATTGATCTATAAACTTGAATGGAGAGTTCCATGGTTGTGAGGCACATGCCGGCTTCACAGCACCTGCCTGATTGTTACACTGTGCGCACGGCATGTCGAGCGACACTGTTCCAAAGGACGGTGTACTGGCATTAAGGAACACAGGGGAGTTTTATGCCTCTGACTCTAGAGCAGGACACATCAGCCTTTCCTCCTTGCTACTCACTCCTGGTCCTCTTATGCACCCCAGAGCCCCTTGCACCACTTCCCATCACTGGCAGGACATCCTGTGCGGATCAGCAAACTACTTCTAGGGTGCTAGTGGCACCGGAGCAGAAGCGAAGGCGGAGAAAATCAGCAGGCTTGGAACACGGCATTCAGGGTGAGCTAAGGGAGCTCAACTACAAAGCAAACTAAGGGCAAAGCACCAGAGAGATGTGCTTTTGAACAGGCCTCGTCCGTGCATTTTGAAAACTCCACCCCCCTGAATTCAAATACTCGCCATTACACAGAACCACTGAGGGGAAGGAGTTTCTTGGTAGGAAGGAGCAGGAGAAATTTCAACCCTCAAAAGGTGCTTAAAAACTGAGAGACACCAAGGCCCTGATTCAGCAAGGTACCTAAACACGTACCTAACTTCAGGGTGAATGCTGGCATGTTGCTTCCGCTCACGTTTAAATACCTTGCTGAGCTTTCGTAGATTTTAAGGTCAGACAGGACCACTGCCATCACCTAGAGTGACCTCCTGCATAACCCTGGCCGGAGAATTTCACTTACTGATCGTGCACCAAGCCCATCACTTCCGTCTGAAACGGGGGTCCATGTGCTCCCTCTAAGGGTATGTCGACAGACGCAGTGCTAGGCCTCTCTCTATGCTTCAGAGCCCAAGCCACAACATCCGCACAGCCTTGCTTAGCACTGTGCCCCGTGAGCCCAAGTCTGTGGATCCAGGCTCGGAGGCTCATTGCAGCAGGCTGCATACACATACCCTAACTGGGCAGTCCATGTGTTCATTTTTGCATTTATCTATTGCCTTTCACCAGAGGATCTTACCAACATTAACCCTCAGAACACCCCCCGCGGGGAAGGCAATCATTCATACTCCTCCGAGAGAGAGATAAACAGAGTTCACCGAGAGCCAGCAAGAGAGCGTCCCGGTTCCCAGGCCACAATGAACGACAGCCTCACAATGAACCATTAGCTCCAGCCCCCCAGTCCTTCTGGAATATCAGCTACTAAACCTCAGCGATGCCTCTGCCCAAAGCCACTCTGAGCAGCCTCAGCTGCTAAGCCCACGGCTGGCCATGTGTAATGCCAGACTTCTGGATGTCTAGCAGTAATCGAATCACAGTCACTGCTTGCCTGTCCACATCCTTTATTGTATCCTGGCTGGATTCCTGGGAACAGTCCAAAAACGAACAAATGCTCAACCTACAAGGCAACTGGGTTGGATTATCCATCTCCTCTAGGGGGAGAGGTAACCCTGCATCTCTTGGCATGAAAGCAGAGCTCTGTTAGTCTGCACACAGCTTCCTTATTAACAAAGGAGGCTGAGAATATTCCCCTCCCCAGATGTTGAGAGCATGACTCTTTAAACAAAAAAAAACCAGAAACCCAGCATCAAGCATGAAATCCATACAAAATAGCCAACACAAGAAGCTCTCATGACCCTGACTAATTTAGTTTTATGAAGACTACTCCCAGTACCAACCATCTGAGTTTGCACCAAACGCTATCTGGGAGGCTTAATAAGGGAAACCTTTACAGAGACACGGCTATGCTTTAAAAAAGCAATGGCATTTCTGGATCTGTATTTAAAACACACTTGTCAGGAAGACACAGACGTCAACTGTCAGGCGAGACCGCAACAGAACTGCTCTTTTTCTCCTAGAAAGGTTGCTAAAGACAAGGTCGAGCTACTTGACTTCTCAAGACGCAGTCAGGAAAAAAGGTTACCCCAAGGACCGCCAGCGTATATGGCTAGCAGCCCCCTTTCCCTGCATTGCTGTACATCTGGATACTTGAGAGAATTAGCTAAAGATTTATTTACTTTTCACAACCACCGCATGCATCACATCAGCCTCTCCCACGTGGCACTAAACTACTCCAGCTTGAAAGAATTAGCCTCGTACGGCAGCGCAAGCAGCCACAAAGCGTTCAATATTTCAGCCTTTAAATGCGAAGAGAGACATGACAGTGAGTGCAAGATAACAATCAGCTGCAGATAACTCACTCGCACTGGAGGCTGTGACTCCTTCCGCGTGCGCACGGGGGGTGCAGCAGAATGAGTTACCCCCGGCCTCGCTCAGAATGAGATCCGGGGTTGACTTTCTGCGCTATCCCCCCCCACCAGCAGCTTGGAGCACTCAAAGGCTGCGTCAACGTCAGAGGTTTTCCTGACTTTGATTCCAAGCAAGGCTGATAAATCGGGGGGGGGACACGACCCCACAAAGAAACAGGCAGCTCTGAGAAAGCTAATGCACACACTGAGGTAGAAACACCAGCCGCGCTCGCTGGCAGTGGCTAGTTACCCCTTCAGCCCGCAGCCCAAGCTGCTTCCAGACCCACCGTCAGCCTCCAGACAACAGCGGCAGCCCCTTGCCCCTGTTTCAATGGACTAGAAAGAAAGCAAACCCCGGGCTCTGGGAAGAAGAGGATGAATCAACGTGCTCCCTGCTGCTGAGCGCTGCGATGTCTGTGTTCAATTAGTGATCTCCAATGCCAGTTCGGAGCAGGAGGGGGGTGGGGGGTGGGGAAGGGAGGCCAACTCCACAGGGAATCGTAATATAATCATTTAAGCTGGCTGCCTTGCAAATCACAGAGCTCCAGTTCTGCCCTGGCTCCGCGCCAAAGCCTGAAGCACTGCGAAGAGAGGCCTGACTGGAAAGCTCGCTAGTGTGGCTTGGATTTCAATATAGGTACCAGCCCCGTAGGAAGCTGATCCAGATCAAACAAGCAGATTACACATCGGGCTTTCGGCAGGAGAAGAGGGAGAATCTGAGATGGTTTCTCATTCCCCTTACCCAATCCCAGCTATTCCCCTCTGGAACATTGGAGGGGGCACACAGGATCACTCCTTTTTCTCTCTCCGTTGTCAGGAAGCGAGCCATTCTCCCAGTTTGCAGTGTCAAACCCAAAGGGAAGGCAGGTTTGGTAGCTGATGTGCGGAACTGGCCCTCAGAGATCTGGGCTCAGGTCCCTGCCCAGTCACAGGCTCCCTGCACCACCTTGGCTGCAGCGTTGAAGCACACAAAGGTGAAGCTTCTTTGTTTCTGAACTGGGGATCACGACACTTGCCCATCTCACAGGGCTGCAGGGAAGGCTCATCCCGTCATTAAAGTCTGTAACGTGCTCCAAGATCATCTGAAGGAAGGTGCTATATGAAGCACAAAGGATTATCAGGACTTGGAAAACTTTCCCACTGGCTACAAGGCAGGATGAAAAATACTTTGGGGGTTAGAGCCATGATCCTTCCTGTAAGACTACATGCCTATGGCCTGCCACAGTCTGCAGACTGATGGGAACCTAATGGCCGAGATGGGTGCTCTCTTGTTCCAGGTGGAACTGGAAGGGGAACAAGCGATGAGGAGCAGACGTTCCACAGGAGCAGACATTTTCTGGCACCAGGAAAAGATGGTGGCTCCAGCTTCGGTTGGAGCCACCAGCACTTCCTGTTGGCCCTACAACCTGAGCTCACATGATCTATTTCCCATTATCCTCCAGTCAATTCAATGCTTCAACAGCCTGGATTGCTGCCATATCTGGAGTGCTGGGATCATTACCAGGCAGTTAATGCCAGACACTGGAGGAGAGTTCAGAGAGGAGAAACAACAACAAGGAGATTGGAGGGAACGTTTCTATTTTAAGAGCTTCCTCCTGCTTAGCAACCTGAATCTGGTACCTACGGTCCCTAGCACTGGGTGCCAGGTGCTACCAATGGCTGATGCACGAACAAAGAAACCACCATGACAGCAACATGTGGAGGTGACAGAAGTGGAGGGATGTTTGCTGGACAGTAAAATGCAAATAGGTAGCAAAATAAACTATTTCATAGTAGGCATGAATAAGTAACTGGTTTGCACAGTCGCTGACCTCCAAGAGGAGATTGTTCCCTAGAAAGTTCTGCAGCAAAACCAGTCCAGGGCAGAAAAGTTTCAGCGCACACTGGAGTTTTCAGGCTACCACTGTTCTTTCTCCTCACCCTGCACCCATTCCACACTTCCCGACGATATAAACTGTGGAAGGGATGTTAAATCTTGTGCTTCAGGGTTAAAGCTAATCTGACTAATAGAGACCAGGAGGAAATCTAATGTAGGGGGCAGATTATCCCACACCTTCTTGCACCTTCCTCTGAAGCACTGGATGCTGACCACTACCAGAGACAGGACACGGGGCTAGGTTGACCTCAGGTCTGAACCAGTCTGGCAATCCCTAGGTTCCCTCCCTGTTACTCTCTTCTTACTGCCACCCTCTCCGCTCTAGAAGATAGCCCCGTACTCTGTGCGCCCCCACATAATCAGCTAGTCTCCCCCATCCCAGAGTTTTCGTACTTCCAAAGGGCATCTATGAAAGAAAACAAACTTGTCTCCTCCTCCCTATCCCACCCCCAATAAAACCCAAATAAGGAGGCTAATTACCTGGTGAGTGCGAGAATATGCTTTGTGATTCCTCCCACCTTTCATTAAGCTTGTCGCCCACTTAATCCATGCACCATGTTGTCTAGCTAATGTTGTTTCTGCTTCTCTATGGCAAGATGGTCTTCTTTGTTACTTGCCTGTACAACACCTAGCACAATGAGTCCCCAATCCTTGATTTGGGCTCCTAGACGCTGCCATGATAACCGCCACCCATTTCTTGTTTTCTCCCCATTCACAGATTTGAAGGGACAGGGACCACTGTGATCATCCACTCTGACCTTCTGCATGATCCCTAGATCCCACAGACGTCACCCAGTGGTTCCTGAACCCAGCCTAGCAGCCTGTTGCGGAATTCGAGCATCTCTTTTAGAAAGCTGGTCAGTGATGGGAAGTCACCACAATCCCTGGAAATAGCTCCTATTCCCATAGTTCCTGCTACAATGGTTAATTACCCTCCCCGTTAATTGGCATCTTATTTCCATTCTGAATTTTGCTGACTTCAGCTTCCAGCTACTGGCTCCTGTTATAGCTTTGTCAGCTGGCGCCTGCTAGTATCCTAACTTCTCACTATGTCGGAAATTAGACTCCGTAGGAAACCCTGTACGAAGACACGGTCCCTATCCTGAGGCAATTACAGGTCCATAGCACCTACATGGCCCCAATCAACCAACAGGCCTCAACTCTGACCAGTGGGTACAAGCAGCTGTGTTTGGGCTCACTGAAATTCCTTGGCCTTTCTGCCAAGACGACCAACCAATCTAGCCAGTTGCAGCAGTAATTGTGGACATTGCTAAACCCAGGGTTACGAGTTCAATCCTTGAGAGGGCCATTTAGGGATCTGGGGCAAAAAAAAAATAGTTGGGGATTGGTCCTGCTTTGAGCAGGGGGCTGGACTAGATGACCTCCTGAGGTCCCTTCCAACCCTGATATTCTATGATTCTATCTGTTCCCTAGGAACTGGACTGAGACCATCATACCATTTTATGGGTCCATCAGAGCGATAACGTCAGCCCTTGCTGGAATCTGAACCCTCAGCCTCAAGATAAAAGAGTTGTGTAACTATTCATGCCCTGCTCACCTTTTAATAAGGGGTTCCCTCAAAAATATCCCAATTAGACTGCGGACAGGCTCATGTTCTCCCAGGGGGAGGATGCTGCAGAGGAAGGAATCCCCACCCCCACCCCTCCCCCCAAAAAGTAACAAACAAAAATTCCCCTCATACCAGTTCCAGAGGCAAAATAAATAAAACCTGCTCTTCAGAAGTATTTTTATGAGCCCCAGTGACATGTCATCTCTGACAGGGCTTAACAGAAGCAGAGAAGAACGGGTGAGTTCCAGCGACAGGAGAACCATTCCAGTTTAGTGGCAGAATTTTGACAAGGAGCTCACATGACACCCTTCCCCTTCTAGCGCCATATCCCTGTCTACAGCCTATCATAACTTCCCTCAGTCATCAAGTCCCTCGTTCCTACCTGGTATTCGTGTCAATCTTTCCATACCTTGTAGGCAAGGGTCTCCCAGTGCCCCACGGCAGAGCAGTATCTCCCAGGGCTCCAGTCTATGCCAGGCACGAGTTTTGCTCTGGAGGCTTCGCATGCCACAGTTGTGAATGGGCCTGTGGGTTTTTGTAATGCCCTTGATGATGGAGGCAACAACGGCTTTTTATGCCTCTGCTGAAGCCATTGTCTCTTACTCATCACAGACACCAAGCAGCTTTTCGAACCACCCAAAGGCTCCTTAGGATGTTGCTTTACACAAAATCCCAGCTTGCTAGCAGACTGTTTCCTCTGTGGAGACGGGGCGGGGAGGGGTATTTACAAGAGAAGGGAAAGGGGAATGGCAGAGTGTGGGCTGAGTGGTTTCAGCATCAGATTAGGAATCTGAAACGCCTGATGTATAGCCACATCTCCTGCCTCCGTTTCCCTATCTATAAAACAGGGATAACATTGTGTAAGACCTCATTAGCTGAGGTCTGTACAACACTATGAATGTGGAAAGAGTCCTATAAGTGCCAATGGTCACTGTACTACTCGGTCAAATAGGCTACTTTTCATGGGGGAAAATTCAAATGCTTCACCAGCCACAATTAACCCACCTTTTCCAGCACTGCCGGTTTACTCCCTGGCTATGCTCGTCGGACAACGGGCTAGGTCTACATTTAAACCGCTACAGTGGTTCACTCACTATAGCCACAGGAGGGGCTCTCCCATCCCAATAGTTAATCCACCTCCCTGAGAAGCAGTAGCTAAGTCGACGGAAGAATGCTTCCATCGACCTTGGGCTGTCTAAACCAGGGGCTAGGTCGGCTTAACCATGTCACTCAGGGGAGTGGATTTTTCACACCCCTCAAGGACGCAGCTGGGTCAACCCAACATTTTAGCATAGGCCTGGCCTGAGAACAATAACTATTCTCATTGCTCACCAACCTTCAGAAACATACACAGGTCTGATCTTTACCCATCACTGAAAGTCAACCTCCTCTGAGAGGGAACATAGCAGCCATTTAAGCTACTCACAGGAGCTCCTAACTCTTTAGAGCAAGATATGGAGAATCCTATATATAGGTAATCTAAGATACCCCTCTGGGGTACAAACAGTATATTGCTGAATTTAGCAGGGGAAAAAGACACCAGGCTTAAAGAACTTTATGGTTAGTGCTGACCAGGAAGTCAAAAAACTTGACCAATTCCTCCCCCCAGGAAATCTCTTTCCAGTTTTCCTATCCGTGATAGCTCTGCTGCTTAAGACAACGCATGGTCTACCACACTAGTACACAACAGCTAATGCACTCCACATAGTATAAGGCTATCAGCTACAGTTGAGCAATACATCACAGAATAACTCAAAAGACTCTACAAGCATGGCTCTTCCTCTGGTGGAAAAATGCCAGGAGCTCTTTAAATGAACATGGATAGTCAAGAGCAAGATTATGGCATCTCATGCAGAAGCTGCTACGATGGTGTCAAAGATAAAGCACTTTCTGCTCACAAGCCAGGCATGGGCCGTATCTTGCACGGAGCGGGGCCTCTGGGGGTCCGGAGGGCAGAAAGACATCAAGTCAGCAAGCATTCCTGTTCCACAAGCCCTGCTCCCCCCTGAATGATTAAGCACCAACTTGTTCACTGGGCTTTGCAGCAAGTCCATCCCTTCCGTCCCAATCATTTACACTATAAATTCTTTGGGTCAGGGATTGGGTCTATCTCGGTTCTTAGGCGGCCCCTGCCACCATGGAACCGAACATCTTCACTTTGCGTCCTGCAGACTTTACGCTTGGGGCTGCACGTTTACAACAGCAATTCCACTGCAGAACAGAAAAGAACATCATGATCGTTTTATCATGGTGTCAGCAAATTCCCTTCTGGGGATACAAGAGGATACAAGAGGAATACAGCTGCAAAGATACAAGAGATATGGAAACACTTAACGCTTTATCCTTGCCGCCACCCCTCCCCCGCACCACACACACACCCCTTGACTCAAATTAAACAGAAATAATTACACCACCAATATACAGACTGGAATTCAGTGTATTATTTCAACCCTTTGATGCCAGTCTCTCTGTACACAATATGATTAGCTTGATACAGGCTCGTCTCTAATCCATGCAAACTTTTCTGACCTATCTTGTTCAGCTTTCCTGCTATCTGGATTTCAGACCGCCACACTCAGCCATCCCTGCATCTATTATCTCCTGTATGACTCAGTCCTGAGAGAGCAACAGTACACTTTCCCCGGTTGCTGCAACCATACATTTTGTCCAGCAGTGGAAGGCTCATCGCTGTGAAACATAAAAACAGTCCTCAGCCTAGGACTCTGTGCTCTGGACACTGCCAGACAGAGCTAGAGGGATAATGCACCAGAGAGCATTATTTACAGTGGTGACAGCAGGAGCAGACGGTGCCAGGAAAATAACTTTTTTCAATGCGTCCTGTACTCTGGATTGGCATAATTTTGTAATCAGCCTTATTACAGGATCTGTTCAGTCTTGATAGGATCCAAAATGCAAATTAGAATTTTATTACCAAATTGAGTTGACTCAGGAGAACGCCATTCTGCCAGCAGTACTTCGCATGACTTGTAATCTAGTCTCCACAAATGCGCAGTGTGCGAAAGAGGCCTGCACCCAGCACATGGAGCAGACTTCTGTTACATCTGCTACCCCCCCAGACCACCTTCGGGCTTGAGGTATACGAAACAATCAGGTGGCTCGTAAAGCTCTCTCTCAAGTTCAGAGCACTGTACAAATGCCAAGTCTCATTACTCAGCCGTCCTTAGTTACTGGTCCTTGAGCTCTTGTGTGTTTATCAACTCTGTTTCTTACACATCAGGGCAGAAGGTGGTCTGCAAAGGAAGTCAAGGCTCCACTGTGCTAGGTGACGTACAAACACATGGTAAGAGATCGGTCCTGCCCCAGAAACACTTGCAATCTAAGGGGATGTCTGGAGCTGTAATTTCCAGCTCAGGTAGATGTAGGTGTGCAAGCTCTGAATGACCTAGTGCGCTAAAAAGAGCAGCATGGTCGCAGTGACACAGGTGACATGACAGCTACCTGCCCCAAGGTCTCTGACATGACTGTATTGGGAGTGGCTAACCTCTCCCATCGCCCATGCCACCACTGCTATTTTTAGTGTACTTGCTTAATCAAAGCTAGCACATGTACATCCACCTGAGATTGAAATCCACCTTCAGCTTCAGCATAGACACACCCTAGTCAGACATGGAGAGACAGAAGATGGGAGGAGAAATAGACACATGGAGGTGATGCAACTTGCCCAAGGTCACAGCACATCAGTGGCAGGACCGGGAACAGAACCTACATCTCTTGACTTCTGGGCCTGTGCACGCTAGCCGCTAGACCATATTAACCTACTGATCAGCCTGCTATATATGCTCATAAAGACCGTACCGTAAAGCACAGCGTCCCCTCCCCAACCAGCCACGGCTGGTGTGGTGAGACCCAACCTGGAACGGCATCTCGCCATCATAAAGAAAGGATAAATTGGCACGGACAACAACAACAACAAAGATCAAGAAGCTGAGGACTTGGTTTAAGAGGAAGAGTTTAAAGAGTTAACTGTTTATAGCTTGGTTAAAGGGGGTCCTGGCAGCTGCCTACATAGACTCATAGAAGATTAGGGTTGGAAGAGACCTCAAGAGGTCATCCAGTCCAACCCCCTGCTCAAAGCAGGACCAATTCCCAACTAAATCATCCCAGCCAGGGCTTTGTCAAGCTGGGCCTTAAAAGCCTCTAAGAATGGAGATTCCACCACCTCCCTTGGTAACCCATTCCAGTGCTTTACCACCCTCCTAATAAAATAGTGTTTCCTAATATCCAACCTAGACCTCCCCCACTGCAACTTGAGACCATTGCTTCTTGTTCTGTCATCTCCCACCACTGAGAACAGCCCAGCTCCCTCCTCTTTGGAACCCTCCTTCAGGTATCAAATCCCTCCCCAACTTTTCTCTTCTGCAGACTAAATAACCCTAGTTCCCTCAGCCTCTCCTTGTAAGTCATGTGCCCCAGGCCCCTAATAATTTTCGTTGCCCTCCACTGGACTCTCTCCAATCTGTCGACATCCCTTCTGTAGTGGGGGGACCAAATACTGCAGGTGTGGCCTCACCAGTGCTGAACAGAGGGGAATAATCACTTCCCTAGATCTGCTGGCAATGCTCCTACTAATGCATCTGCCTGTATGGTGCATACTTAGCTTTCTCTCTTTGGATTCACTACTCCTAACATTTAAGTTGAATATCAGGGGCAACTGCCTGGCAGACATCTTGTAACCCTGTGAAATAGTTTCCCACAATTGTATGGGACATGCAAAACTGGACTGGACAACGATACACTGAGTACCTGCGTATATTCTCACGCACTACACTACACCAGGTTCCTGAGTGTTAGCACAGCTAAAACCTGAGTGTTTTACACCCATGTTTAGCTACATATAAATGTCTATCAACTTACTTATAGTTTGGACAGCACAATACACTAGGGAACGCACTCAAGCAGCGGTTCTCAGACTAAGACCTAGCAAGCTGCATATAAAATGCAGAAATATTGGGTTGTACCACCTGCGCAATTATCATCAGTGCCGAAGTAAAGGATTCTGAAACCGACACGTTAAAGCCATTTGCGAATTGCCTGATCACAGTTTACAAACTACAGTTCAATGACCAACTGTACTACAGAGTCCGGTGCTGGCTGCCGGGGAACGGTCTAGAGTGCCTCAGCAAATCTTGTCTTTTATTATATACAGAAGGACCCCATTGATCCAGTCTCCTCAGCTCCGAACGGGTGGGTATGAGAGACTCAGCCTTTGGGCCAGTCTACACTACTGCTTAAGCTGATGTAATTATGTCGCTCAGGGGTGTGAAAAAGCCACCCCCTGAGCGATGCAAGTTACAGCGACCTAAGCACTGTCCACACCAGCGCTATGTCGGTGGGAGACGCTCTCCTGCTGACACAGCTTCGGCCTCTCGCGGAGGTGGAGTAAGTTAGCTGACAGGAGAGCGCTCTCCAGTCATCCCTTCCCTTTTGTTGTCTATGGTAACTTCACTAGTCACAGAATCATAGAGTATCAGGGCTGGAAGGGACCTCAGGAGGTCATCTAGTCCAACCCCCTGCTCAAAGCAGGACCAACCCTAACTAAATCATCCCAGCCAGGGCTTTGTCAAGCCAGGCCTAGAGTGTCTTCACCAGACACGCTACAGCAGCGCAGCTGTGCCGACATAGCGTTTCTAGTGTAGACTTACCCACAGGCTCTCTTGAGCAGCCTATCCAAGCCAACTAGACGTGGGGCCGGCAAAACGCAGAAGGCGTCAAAAATCAAGCCTGCCTCACCTGAAGGATGGGTCATGTGGATGAGCGGCTATGAAAGGACAATAACGGGGAGGGGAGGGGAGGGCAGACAAATCAGAAAAGACTTATCCCTCGGGAAACACAGCAGAAATCCCAGTCAACCTTTTAACTGTACACAGAGATTTCCATGTTGACAGAAGGGAATGCTGGAACTCAGCAACCCAGAACAGGGGCTTGTGCTGGAAAGAAGTGAAATGCCTGCTTTATTCCATACCTATCGCTTGAGAAATGGTAACAGTTTCTCTATTGAGAGTGTAAAAAAGAGAGCACGTGGAGGGAAGAGGTTTGGAGACAGAGTATTATTCACAAGGCCAGTCTCCGCTTCTGCCAGCCAATCCGCGTATCCCAGCTATCGGCACAACAAAACGGGAACAGCTTTGGCTCCCTCCCATACCGCTGGCAGTAGGCAGATTTTCTGGTTTCTATCTGGGCTGTGAACCAGAAGCAGAAAGTAGGTTACTGTCTCAGCAGCCGCCACTGCCACTGCAAATGAGTGTTTTAAACACAATCAGCGGATCAGCACGCTGGGACTCAGCAGTCCCAACACATAAACCCAGCTGCTGAGACTGGCTTTCAACATTGCTATGGACATTACTCGGAAATTGTTCAATGCTCCTAAAGAGGATTTTTCTCACCCATGGGCGGATAGGATAATCTCTAAGAACATAAGAACTGTCATACTGGGTTAGACCAATGGTCCATCTAGCCCAGTATCCTGCCTTCTGATAGTGGCCAATGCCAGATGCTTCAGAGGGAATGAACAGAACAGGGCAATTATCGAATGACCCATCCCGTCGTCCAGTCCCAGCTTCTGGCAGTCAGAGGTTTAGGGACACCCAAATCATGGGGCTGCATCCCTAACCATCTTGGCTAAGAGCCATTGATGCACCTATCCTCCATGAAATGATCTAATTTTTTTTTAACTCAGTTATACTTTTGGCCTTCACAACATCCCCTAGCAACGAATTCCACAGGTTGACTGTGCATTGTCTTAAGAAGTACTTCCTTTAATTTCTTTTAAACCTGCTGCCTCTTAATTTCATTGGGTGACCCCTGGTTTGTGTTATATGACAGGATAAATAAAACTTCCTTATTTAGTTTCTCCACACCATTCATGAATTTATAGACTTCTATCATATCCCTTCTTTAGTCATCTCTTTTCCAAGATGTACAATCCCAGTCTTTTTTAATCTCTCCTCATACAGAATGTCTTCTGTACCCCTAATCATTTTTGTTGACCTTCTTTTGTAATTTTTTCAATTCCAATTATATCTTTTTTGAAATGGGGTGACGAGAACTGCACATAGCATTCAAGGTGTGGGTGTACCATGGATTTATATAGTGGCATGATGATATTTTCTATCTTTTATTATCTATCCCTTTCCTGATGGATCTTAATATTCTCTTAGCTTTTTTTGACTGCTGCTGAAGACTCAGCGGATGTTTTCAGAGAACTATCCGGGAGGACTCCAAGATCACTTTTTGAGTTGTAACAGCTACAGTAGGACCGCAAAGCTAAGAACATCTCAGGTACGGAGGTTGCTTGTAACTCTGAAATGTTTGTCACTCTGAACACAATGTTATGCTTGTTTGTTCAAAAGTTTACAACTGAACATTGACTTAATACAGCTTTGAAACTTTATTATACAGAAGAAAAATGCTGCTTTTAACCATCTTAATTTAAATGAAACAAGCACAGAAACAGTTTCCTTACTTTGTCAAATTGGTGGTTTTTTTAAACTTTTCCTTTATTATTTTAGTAGTTTGCTCTTAACATAATACTATATGGCATTTGCTTTTTTTCCTTTTGTCTCTGCTGCTACCTTCCGGTTCCAAATGAAATGTGTGGTTGACTGGTCAGTTCGTAACTCCGGTGTTCATAACTCTGAGGTTCTACTGTAATTTAGACTCCATCATTTTGTATGTATAGTTGGGATTATGTTTTCCAACGTTCATTATTTTGCATTTATCAACACTGAATTCATCTGCCATTTTGTTGCCCAGTGACCCAGTGTTGTGAGATCCTTTTGTAACTCTTCACTGTCTGCTTTGGACTTAACTATCTTGCATAGTTTTCCCATCGTCTGCAAACTTTGCCACCTCACTGTTTACCTCTTTTTCCAGATCATTTTATGAATATGTTGCACAGCACCGGTGGCAATACAGAACCTTGGAGGACACCACTAGGTACCTCTCTCCGCTGTGAAAACTGACCATTTGTTCCTATCCTTTGTGTCCTATCTTTTACCCAGTTACTGATCCATAAAAGGACTTTGCCACTTAATCCATAACTGCCTACTTTGCTTAAGAGCCTTTGGTTAGGGACCTCGTCAAAGGCTTTCTGAAAGTCCAAGTACACTATAGCCACCGGCAGGGCTGGTGCAAGGATGTATCGCGTCCTAGGCGAAACTTCCACCTTGTGCCCTCCCCCACCCCGCGCCCCCGCCCTGAGGAGTCCCCTCCACCCCCGGGCAGCTCCCCCCCTCCGCCCTGAGGCGCTCCCCTTGCGGCAGCCCCCTAAATGCCTTGAGGCGCCCCCTAAATGCTGGTGGCGACCGGGGCAACTGAAGATCCGGCCGCCGCGGTCGCTGCCAAAGAAAATGGCGCCCCCCAAATCCTAGTGCCCTAGGCGACCGCCTAGGTCACCTAAATGGTTGCACCAGCCCTGACCACTGCATCCCTCTTGTCCATATCCTTATTGACACCCACGAAGAATTCTAGTACATTGGTGAGGCATGATCTCTCTTTACAAAAGCAGAGTTGACTCTTCCCCCACATATTGTCTTCATTCATGGGTCTGATAATTCTGTTATTTACTATAGTTGCAACCAATTGGTACTGAAGTTAGGCTTATGGCCTGTAACTTACAAGCTGGCTTTTTAAACCCTTGTTCTCCCCGAGTTTACCCCTTTTCAAGGGATCCTAAGGGATTAGGGATCAAAGGACAGCAAGCTCTCAGCGTTGGCTAGCAGGCCGCTAGGCTCAGCACTCAGCCCCCCAAACAGACCACACTACCAACTTCAATCAAGCAGGCACATGGCAAGCAAGCAAGCGCACAACAAACCAACAGAGAAATAGAGCTAACAAGCGTAGTGTCAACAGGGCCCAGGGCAGCAAAGAGTGAGTTGCGATTCCCTAGCACATGAACAGAAACAGAAGTTGACTTCCGAGAGGAGGCAAACGGAGGAGGAATCCAACTCCCACCCCACCTGCTACGGCAGAGAGAGGTCCATACTCCTGTAATTACCTTTGGGACGGGACTCACTTGCCATTATAAGCTCAATAGTCACATATATGCCCTCCCACTTGGGAAAAGAAAATAAAGACTCCTTTCTGCCTAGAATTGTGTGTGTCTTTCTGACAGAGGAGACTTGGGGGGAATATTGAGGCTAATCAGACAGGGGACAATGGCAGAGGGAAATGAAGCAGCAGATGAGAGAGGAAAAAAGCAACTCTCCCCTAGCTGCTTCTGTGGAAGATGGAACAGATTGGACCTCATGTGGGCCTTTGTTTTGCAACAACTGTTTTAAGATTGTGGGATGCTAGGAGAATGAAAACAGCAAACGACAAGATTAGATAGCTATTCACCGTGCACGTGGATGAACACAAGATAATCCAAACGAGAATATTGCCTAACCCCTTCCAGAGATGGTTTAACCACTTCAGACAGGGAAGGAACTGGGAGACCAAGGTAGAGACTGCTGGCTGGAACAACTCAAAACCTATCTGATTACTGCCAAGAAAAGGAGCTACTCATTCATTCTGCATTGGCAGCATCGGTGTGGGGGGGAGAGCTTCCAACTTCAGATGTTGCAATACTGCTTTAGAGGCAGGCGTCAGGACAAATCTGGCCCAAGATGCACATTTTGCAATAAGGTTATACATCACCTAAAACTATTAGAAGTACTTTTCATAAAAAAGCTGTTTCCATTACAGATATTCCCTTGCAACGTTTGCAACCCTCTAGAGTGTCTGCAATGTGGCAATGACCAACAGTGTAGACTAGTCTATGTCATTGCTCAAGCTGAGAGAAATTCAAGAGTAAACCAGATATATAAATAATGAGATGCCAGACTGACGACTTTCACTTTAATTGCCAATAGCGTTTCTGGTAACTGTGATTTAAAAAAAAAAAAACTTGACAGTGTCCCTCAATTATAATATGAAATAGAAACATTCATATGGTTGAGGAATACATTTAAGATTCATTGCTGTCATGGCAACCAACTATTACTAAAAACCTGAAACTGAAGCTGAAATGATCCAGTGAAAGACAGAGTTAAAGCTGCAGTTCTGTACTGCAAGCTACATGACACTGTAGTTCAGAAATAATGGAAATCGGAAAACTTCTGAGAGACAAGACCTTCAGAAATAATTAACCTTAACTCTGCCTTCCCATATGCTTGACTAATCTGAATTTATATTCTCAGAACACCCTCATACTCCAATACAGCCCCTTTTCTACATTTCCAATATAAGTAATATAGCAATACTACAGGTACACAAGGCATGTGTGTGACCTTTTATCCATTACCCTCTCTCTCCAACAGTAGCCAGTTCTCGATGCCTCAGAGGAAGGTACAAGAAACCCCATAATTGTCCATTAGGGAACCATTATCCCACACTACTGCATGCAGGCACTTACATACCTATACAGGGTCACCCGCAGCCATTTTCACATGGTATGCCCTCCCCTCCCCACCAGCCTGACCCCCCTGGTTCATGAGACCCTATACACCCCCCCCCCCACAGGAGTCTCAACCCAGGGAATCGGCCTCCCTTCCCTCACAGGAGTCCCTCCCTCCCCCACCCCAGCCCCCATCCTCCTGGCGAGCCGTGGGTCACCCTGCTTTTCTGTGCCAAGAGGAACAGGAGCCTCAGCCACCACGTGGGTATGTCGAGGACCCAGTACGCAGAGCAGGACCCAGGTACCATGCCGGCAGCACTCCAAGAGGCCATATGACCTGCACGCTATAGTGGAAGCAGCTGCCAATGTTCGTGCATGCAGCAACAGTTCCCAGTTGCAATGGGCCTGAGTTTTTCCCCCCACTTGTAAGTTACAGGTAAAAAAAAAAATGCAACACAGGAGAAAAACCAGCCAGGTGAAAGCCCTAGAACCCCTGTCTATGGCACCCTCCTCCACAGGCCATCTATGAAATATACATCAAACACGATTCCTTCCCCATCCCACTTTTCTATTCTAGGAGAGAAACCACCCCAGCGTTACATTTCCCGCCTACGTACAGCTCATCCCACCAGCTTACTCACAACTGACACTGGTCTCTCTGTAAACAGACTTTAAAAGAACCCTGAAAATCACCAGTTGTTATTGTGAGGAGGCAGCACAACCCATTACCAGGCTATTTGACAGGTCTGGCCCTGTCTCCTCAACTGCCCGGGAATGGCGATCCTGCATGAGACACACCCGCTTCCTGCAGCTGCAGTCAGTTTGGTAACTGGCAGCCAGGAACTCCTGAGTTCTAATCCTGCCTTCGCAAAAGCAACAAAGAATCCTGTGACACCTTATAGACTAACAGACGTTTTGCAGCATGAGCTTTCGTGGGTGAATACCCACTTCTTCGGATGCAAGACTTGCATCCGAAGAAGTGGGTATTCACCCACGAAAGCTCATGCTGCAAAACGTCTGTTAGTCTACAAGGTGCCACAGGATTCTTTGTTGCTTTTACAGATCCAGACTAACACGGCTACCCCTCTGAATCCTGCCTTCGACGCCGACTCTCCATCTGTGACGGGGCGCATCAGCTAGCCACATTACCCCCGTTCTGTCACCTGTAGAACGTGGTAATGCCCTACACTCGCAGGGGTTAGGAGGAGTCAGGACAATAAGCACAACATGTAAATTGCTGAGATTTTTGACTTCACACCAGGACAAAAGCAGGCCGAGGGTATCCTTGTTTGAACAAAGCCTGTGAGTTAGCAGCAAACGGGGTAAGTCACAAAAAGTTGACAAGTAAAAGGTCTTTGTTCTGTTTGCATGAGCTTTCCTTCTGTCCCAGCTACTCACCTGTCCCCCATTACTGGAGTCTCCGAGCACCTCAACCTGTAATGCACTGATCCTCCCAACGCCTTGTGCGGCAGGGCACTGCTGTTACCTCCTTGCACAGGCGGGAATTGAGGCACAGCTGAAGGGAAGCTGCTCGCCCAAGGTCACACAGCAGGTTCAGTGGCAGAAAAGAGAACTGCTCCTAGATCTCCCAAGTCCCAGGCTAGCACTTATAAAGGGGTCCACTCACAGCAGGTGCGCCTCCTTGTGGCTGGGTCTGGGAATTCACGCTCACCCCATCTGAAACCCCCTTCTCTCGGTTGCTTGTGCCGTGGCCCCTCACTCTCCAGGACTTGGGGTGCTCCTTCTTCTTGACTCAGCCCCAGCATGATGCCAGGAGGTTCTGTGCCAAGTGCCATCTTTTACGTTAGGCAAATATCACTAACGGTCACTCGTGTTCATTAAAGGTGCCCCAGGACTTTTCACAGGAGCATTAACCCGGATGCCTTGGCTAAGACTGGGTAGCTGTATTCAGTCCATCTAAACTCGCCACAGGTACAATATTATTGACTTCCTGTCCTAAAGTGCTACACAGCATTTCTGCGAGCGGGTCAACTGCTCCCCCAAGAAGTGGCTGCATGGTGACAGCAGGGGAGAAAAGCAAGAGCCACCAATATGTCGTCTGGGATTCTTCAGAAGGACACTGCCACCTGAATCTAAATCATCAACAGCCAGGCCCGAAGATGCAATGTAGTGGCATGTCCCCTACCCAGGACCACACTGCAGAAGAGCTGTGGTATCATTTCAGCACTGTTCCAACCCTATCAGACTTGCTTTGGAAAGAAAAGCCAAGAGCGGCCTATAGTAAGGTGATCTCTGTCCTTAATCTATGTTACTTGAAGTCTCCAGCCTATGAAAATCCCTTCCAGGAGGAATCGCTAGGCGAAACTTCCAACTTGCGCCCCCCCCCCACCCGCCCCCGAGCCCTGTGACAGCTCTCCGCCCCTTCCGCCTAAGGCGCCCCTGTGGCAGCTCCCCACCCCGCACGCCCTGAGGCACCCCCACTGCCCTCACAGAAGCTCCCCCTTCCGCCCTGAGGCCTACCCCCACGGCAACTCCCCCCGGCCCGGGGAGCCGTGTGGCAGATCCCCGTCCCAGCTCACCTCTGCTCCGCCTCCACCCCCAGCACGCCGTCGCCGCTCCACTTCTCCCGCCTCCCAGGCTTGTGGCGCCGCCAATCAGCTGTTTGGCGCTGCGAGCCTGGGAGGCGGGAGAAGCAGAGCGGGGCGGCGTGCTTAGGGGAGAAGGAGGAGCAGAGGTGAGCTGGGGCAGAGAGTTCCCCTGCGTGCCGCCCCTCCCCCCCTTACTTGCTGTAGGCGGCCCTCCCCGCGCCCCCCTGCCGCCTAAATGTCGATGATGACCGGGGTGGCCGAAGATCCCGCGGTCGCTGCCAAAGGACCCGAAATGCCGTCCCCCAAATGCTAGCACCCTAGGCAACCGCCTAGGTCACCTAATGGGTTGCACCAGCCAGGGCCGCCGGGAGGGGGGAGGGGGGGCGCGCAAGTGGAGCAATTTGCCCCAGGCCCCACAGGGGCCCCCATGAGAATATAGTATTCTATAGTATTGCAACTTTTTTTATGAAAGGGGCCCTGAAATTGCTTTGCCCCAGACCCCCAGAATCCTCTGGGCGGCCCTGGCAACGGCCCTGACACCAGGGACTGCAATCGGATTTCTGGTAAGCAGAGCGAGACCAGCTCGGATCCCTGTGCTCATCACGCTGTGAGTACAACCATATTCCGTACAGTTACCCTGATTTGCATGAATAGGTGTTTACTGTCTGAGAAGCATGCCTGCAAAGCCATGCTCTGAACATGCTCACAGGGTGCTCGTTAGCAGGATGGCTCAGGTGTTTAAACAATCACAGTTAGCAGGATTCTGCATCTTCCATGTGCCAGCACGTGGCCTGGTAATCGGTGGTTTCTATTACAAGCGCATGCTTCTAAGAGGCACCTGTTGCAGAAAGTCCTCTGGGTGCTTGAAAAGAAATAACTGGAAGCAACTGCATTTTTTGTAACATGGCTGGAAAAGAAATTCGGAACAATTTAATAAGAGAGGACTGCTGGGCTACCCTGCTTTAAGCATCTAATGTGCATTAAGCTAAGATTTCTTAGTGAGTTACATCAGGCTAATGCTAAATGAAAGCACAAGTAAACGTAAAACAGAAGTGAAAGTGCATAGAATGCCATTAGCCATCCCCTCACAGAGCAGAAGTTATCTGTGCATCACATCGGACAGTCCTCCGCCTATGGACTGTTCACTGATTACTGCAACCAGGTGAGGAACACGACTGTCTCATACGACTATGATAGTGTAGAGGAATGGACCATGGAGAAACCAAAACAACGTTTACATTTACGCAACATCTTTCATCCAGAGATCCCAAAGAACTTTACAGACAAACTGAACCCCTACATGGACATGCAATCACTTCTAGGGTGGCATACACAAGCTCTCTAACAATACACAGGAACACTACTGAACAGCTTAAGGCTGGAAGAATACAACGTCCAACAGAAACTGTACATCCTGTTAATCCCACACTCACCACATACACATTACCAGCTTTACAGACAGCACAGATAGTTACCAGCATTCAAAAGCAAATCAAAGTTAGTGAATTAGCTTACATGCTAAAATGGTTCGAAAATGAAAAACTGTAAGTTTCAGAACATAACACACTGGAGAAGAGAGTGAGATTTACCCCAATATTTACCCAGAAAGCTGCAAAGTTATTTTTTTGCACCGATTTTCACCAGTTATTACATTTTTGTAATAAACAGTGATTAAAATTTCCTGGGATTTTTTAAACAAAATAAAAACCAAAAAGAAGGGGCCCTTCCAATGACAAACTATTTTTTAAAACCAGAAACAGGGTGTTGAATTACTGACACTCAAAAGGTGCTTCTGTAAGAAAACCCACATATGGAAATGTATTTCCCTTGGGTCACAAGCAGTTCTGAAATCGAGAACTTTTTAAAAGGAGCTGCTGGTTCCCCCAAGAATACCTAGAAACGTTCCTGGTTTAACACAGTTCTGCTTCGACTTTTCTTCCTTAAGGTTATTTGCATGAAAACAACCTCTTTGGTGAAATGCAAATATTTTACACAAATGACGGTGTTTTACATACTAAATTCCCCTGGAGCATGCAAGAGAGGGGGAGGAATATTCTTTACATTTCAGACTCTGCGAGTCATACAATCAAGGTCCGAATGGCTTTAAATCCTCCAAAATGCTGTATTCTGAAACATCACAGACTAGGAACTGCAGGATTTTAGGGTACTACACGGTTTCTTGTTTTTACTGCATCCCCTTTGGGCTACAGCATAAAAAGTTTATTTTGAAGTCTCGAAGTCACAAAATACACTTAAACCCCCCTCTAGTCTGAGCCACTGTGAGATGGGTCCAAAGAATCCCTGGAGCCTGTGTGGAATCCAGTGGAATTCCTGGTAGCTGGGACACCACAGAACCAGGCATTTTGCTGCACCAGAGTAATCTGGTTCCTACTGGTGACTTTGCTCATCTCAAATGGATTGTGTGCCACATGCCCCTCACTTCCTTACCACTGGGGGCTCATCGGGCTTGGGGACACATACTTGACATTAACTTTCCTATGGCAACCTGGATCTTGCCTATGGCTGTCCCAGAAAACAGGAGTGTCCCTTTTTCTTGGTGCCATGCTGGAGTTAGCTGGTATGTTAAGCTGTGTTGGATGCAGGCTGTACGTGCCTCTTCCTTTGGGGACAAACTGCTCTGACCTGATGTCCTCCTCAGAGCATCGAATAACCTACCTCTCTGACCAAACGAAAATTTGGCTTCCCAGCTTAGCATGCCATGGCCTGCACTCCAGGGACAGGGCATACTGACAGGAAGTAGCCATGTGCACGCTGCTGGAAGGGTCCATACAAACTGGAATTTCGTTTTCTTTTCTCTCACGTCGAATGAACTAATCCATTACATGGTCTGAGACGCCAAGCCGCTCAGCAACACATCCCTGAGGGACACAACACGTCCCATCCAAGCCACTGTTGCCAAAATCATCGCCAACATCACCCGTCTCCTCAACCACACCCCTCCCTTCTCACTCACCTCACCGGCTGCCAA
Source organism: Mauremys reevesii (assembly GCF_016161935.1). Lineage (NCBI taxonomy): Eukaryota > Metazoa > Chordata > Testudines > Geoemydidae > Mauremys > Mauremys reevesii. Next base: position 278,808,746 of record NC_052624.1, read on the forward strand.
CTGTACTGCAGTACTCAAGCTTCTTCTCTTTGCTTTCCAGCCCAACACACCTCTGCCCTGCTCTCTCCTCCCTCGCCCCTTCTACCCCCGTGACACCAGCCTTTATACCGTCTATATCTGTCCCTTACAGCACGTCTCTCTCTGCGGCCTCTTACGTTCTGAACGCCCTTCTGTTTGCCAATCCCCCCTTACCCGCCCCCTCAAATCACTCCTAAAAACGTAGTGGCGGATGTTTACAATTTACAGATGTGGCCCCAAGTCATTTCTGTCGCCTGTCTCCTCCCCTCCCCAACTCCTTTTTCATAGATTCAAAGGACAGAAGCAATCACTGGGACCATCTAGTCCAGTGGTCACCAACTGGTAGATTGCGATCGACTGGTCAATCCAGGAGCCTCTGCCAGTCAATCGCGATCTCTGGCTGCTAAAAGTCCGGTGGCGCAGTGGGGCCTGCCCTGGCCCCAAGCCGCTCCCAGAAGCCGCTGGCATGTCTCTGCGGCCCGGGGAGGGGGGGAAGCGGGTCTCCGTGTGCTGCCCGTGCCCACAAGCACCGCTCCCACTGGCCACAGCTCACTGGGGGGCAGGGACAGCAGCAGCGCATGGAGCTGCCTGACCCCCACCCCCACCCCAGGGGCCGCAGAGATGTGCCAGCTGCTTCCGGGAGCGGCATGGGGCCAGGGCAGGCAGGGAGCCTGCCTTAGCCCCGCTGCACCTCCAACTGGGAGCCACCTGTGGTAAGCTCCTCCCAGCCAAAGCCCGCACTTCGCACCCCGTCCTGCACCCCAACCCCTTGCCCCAGCCCAGAGCCCTCTCCCACACCCCAAACTCCTTCCAGACCCCAGACCCCTCCTGCACCCCAAGCCCAGCCCTGAGCTCACACCCTGCACCCAAACTCCCTTCCAGACTCCGTACCCCTCCCGCACCCCAACCCCAAGCCCACACCCTGCACCCAAACTCTCTCCCAGAGTTTGCACCCCTCGCCCCCCTCCTGCACCCCAACCCCCTCCCCCAGGCTCAGCCCAGAGCCCGCTCCCAAATTCCGAACCCCTTGGCCCCAGCCCAGTTAAAATGAGTGAGGGTGGGGGAGACCGAGTGACAGAGGGAGGGGGGAATGGAGTAAGCGGGGCAAGGCCTCAGGGAAGGGGCAGGGCAGATCCGGGTTGATCTTAAATTCAAAAAGTGATCTTGTGCGTAAAAAGGCTGGAGATCACTGATCTAGTCTGACCTTCTGAAAAACATGGTGTGTCCTCATGTGCCTATCACATTCAGAGTTCAGCATTTATGCTCTCTAGGGCCGTGGTGGGCTGGGTGTGTGGTTAAGCATCTAGAACATGAGTAGGCACTAGAAATTAGGTTTTATTTAAATAGCTCAATTTTAGGTCACAGTTTGGCAGGCAGCCAAATCTGAGATCCAGGTTGTCCTTGAACCAGTCAGCTCACAATATTGTTACCATGCTGGCACTGAAGCATCTCCAAACAAAGCATTTCTCAGAGTTCTCGTGAGCCCCCAGCCCATCTTTAGAATGGCATTTCTGCCTACGGAGGGAATCCAGATGCAAGTTTGTGAACCAAGCCCAGGATGGAAAGGAACAAACTGGGCAAGCATGCAGCATTTCCATTCCTCGCTATGCTCCAAAGATTCTCCCATGCTTATTGCTTAGCAAGCTCTTTGCTTCTGCTGAATGCAGACTTGGCGATGTCCCAAACACAGATCAGGTTCACTGTTTGGAAAGACAGTTCACGGGGGAGGGTAGAGAAAGCTGTCCCCTCTGGAGAGCAATATTCTTCCACCAACAGCGAGCTTCTGCGAGGGATAACTGAAGCTTCTGCACCTGCGGCAAGAGTACGGTTTACCTTGACCTGCATTAAGTAATGCTAGCCCAGACCCGTCCTACTTTGAGTAAATTAAGGATGCAGTTGATGCCTATACATCATTATCTTTTTTATATATAGCTGAATAATGGACATCCCGACACAGAAATCTTGTTAGGAATGAGCCCAAAGTGCTGTACGAGGGGTCGGCACATAATGCAGCCACTTCAGAGGTGGGATCCAACAGAGTCCCAGAGTGAGAGGATTGAACATTTCTGGCCCAGGAGAGCTCACTATGGCAAACATTTCCTCTTGGATAAAGTCAGCAGGAAATCTAATCTCCAGGCTGAGCAGAAGACCTCTGTGTCCATGAGCTCACCTGTAAGTACATTCCTCACCCAGCAAACCCCACCGCATTTCCCTCATGAGCAGTCACACAGTGCTCACTGCACAGTATCGGAGTACACAGATTCATTATAGCACAAGACCCTTGGGGGGAAAAAACCATAACACCCCCCCGCACACACACACACACAGCAGCAGCCGCCCTGCCCAGCCTTCTGGGGACTTCAGGTCCACTCCAATCACTTTCAGTACAAACCTGCCACAGCCAATTAAGTGGTATCACACAGCGATCGTCAGGCTCCCGGCTGCCCTTTGGGCAGATTTGCTCGGGAGAGAAGATAGCTTCTCCAAGCTTTAAGGCTTACAGAGTGTCAAGTTATTTATAACCAGTCCTGTGCTGTAACTTCTCCTTGGATCGATACCCAGCTTCATACGTCAAACCGCGACGGGCAGGCGAATTGGTTTGTCTGAAACAACGCACGTCTTTCAATAGCAGAGAAACTGCCAGTTCTCCTCTCCGCTACCCATTTGCTGTACCTGTGGGCAACATGCTCTGGGAGTGACATCATGGGATGCTACACAGCAAAGTTATGTTATGGCACTGCCACAGGCGTGTATGGTGATTTATAGGCTTAGGCAGCGCCCGTCACGAGGAACTTAGAGGCAAAGCGACTTCTGCTCCCATTTAAGTCCGAGTGGTCCAGCAGACAGAGCACTGGACAGGGACTCGGAAGAGCTGGGTTCTATCCAAGCATCCACTTCACCCGCACATCCCTGTTTCCACATCTGTGAAAAGGGCTAATATTGCCAATCCCCTCTGTAAAGAGCCTTGAGATGAATGGGGTGAGAGGTGCTCCAAAAGAATGAGGCATTATTGCCATTGACGAGTTATGGAGCAGAATTAGGCCAGTATTTAGACACAATTCAGATCATGATATCTGCCCTTCTCTCCACAAGCACCTGGAAAAATATACAGTGGGGAATTATCCTGCGCTGGCCCCAGGGCCATGGACTAGCTGTGACCCAACAGGCCTTTTCCAGTTCTAACTCCTATGGCACAGTAACCGAGAGGAAGCTCACCGTGGCTTTTCATCACGTATGGAATACGTCATTTGATGTAGGATGATTTCAGGAACAACCTCCATTACTGCATCTTTTCCCAGCGACAGGGCAATCCTAGCTGCCACAGCCAGATAGTCAGTTTTCTGTGCACAGACCATCGGACAGGACTTGTCCCACTTACAACTAACTAATTCCTTCAGAGCAGGACTTTAAAGGCTGCCCGACATGTAACACAAAACCCAACTCTCTTGCAGTCAAAGTAAGTGGCAACAGCATGCAGCTAGTTATCAGGTTTCAGAGTAGCAGCTGTGCTAATCTGTATCCACAAAAAGAACAGGAGTACTTGTGGCACCGTAGAGACTAACAAATTTATTTGAGCATAAGCTTTCGTGGACTACAGCCCACTTCATCAGATGCATAGAATGGAACATATAGTAAGACGATATATATACATACAGAGAACATGAAAAGGTGGACGTTGCCAACATAAGAGTTGATATGGCAACTTCCACCTTTTAATGTTCTCTGTATGTGTGTGTATACATACATATATGTGTGTGTGTGTGTGTGTGTGTGTGTGTGTGTGTGTATCTTCTTACTATATGTATTCTACTACCACCTGATACTCCTGGAGGAATTCTGCACCACCGTGTGTGCATAATTAATGAGCTTCTGCAGGAAAGTTGCTGCAGTTCCGACTTCTGCAAGGGTGCAAGGACACATGGGGGTGCAGGGACCCATAGGGACAGGGGCAGTGTGCCTGACTGAATGGAAGAGGCGAGGGGTCAGCCAGGTTCTGCATGGGGGAAGCTCTCTAACAATCCCTCCCCACTCCCCTTAAAAACGTGTTTCATACTTTTCCCACCGACACCCAACAACCCTCCAAGTTCACTCCCAGGCTCCTTCTCAGCATTTACTTCCCTCAGCTCTTCCGTTACCCCTGACTCCCCCAAGCCTTTGCACTGCTTCTGTGGGGTGCGGGAAATACGGTTCTGTACTGTAGTTTAAATGAATTATTACTCATAGTTCTGTATTAATATGCCTAGTAAGGAATCTATTTCTCAAAAAACATTTCCTGAATCTTTTTTATTATTTTGACAAATAAAATATGCAGAATTTGAAAATATTGTGTGCAGAATTTTTTATTTTTTGGCACAGAACTCCCGCAGGAGTAACCTGGGAGCACCTGGAGAGAATTTCTAGGCTAGTGGCACCCAAGCTTTAAATAACAGAAAAGCCTCTTCATTGCTGCAGCACTACCAACCCCATTGCTAGTCAGCCCCCTGCCCCCAAATCATTATTTTTAAAAATCCATGATATTTTTCAACAAGTATGTGGAGCGGGGGGAAGAAGGGGGATTATTTATCCTCTGGCTTCACCTTTTAGGGTGCACTTGGCTCATGCTGTCAAGCTTTTTTCTTAAAACACGTGGGTGAGAAGCTTACTTTTTTGGTAAAGGAAGTCTGAGGATCTCACCTAGTCACCTGCCTCCAGGAGCTGGAGCTTTAGACCTGCGTTAAAACTCATGCAAGTTAGGGGCACTGAGCTTCCAATGAAGTTGCACAGAGCTACCAAGAGACCTTTTTAAGGTAAGCACAGTAGGTAACAATCACCTTTATTAGAAAAAGCTAAGCAGGCTTCAACCTGAGCAGTGAGACCTATCAGTTAGTCCGGTGCAGATTTTGAGAATGTGGTACCAGAGATGTCTCCGTTACCTGCCACTGTCCACGTCCCTACCCCCACTGCGGGTATTAATGGTATACTCTTGTGTTTCTCGCAACACAGGAAATAAATTGCTACACATGCGTATCTACAGTTACACAACAAAGCGCGGTCTCTTTCCATAGCACACAGCATTGAACTGTGTTCTCACCACACAGCCCAGTTTTTAATTCAGAACTTTATAGCTGCACCTATCACCAAGGAACTTAGCTGCCTTGTATCAGTAAAATCATTCAAATCAAACACCCGCTCCCTATTATGAAGTTCAAACAAAACCCTGGGCCAACAGATAGGTCTTCTGTCTTGAGGTCTGTTGAACTCTGGGTTTGACAAGCCCCCAGAGGGAGCAGGTCACCAACGCACAAGGACCAACAGGGGGCGTGAGCCAAATGGGATTAGCGCTCAGGGTGTGCTGTGCTGCAAACACGGCATTTAAATTTAAGGAAAAATCTCTGTTAGTGCCAGTAGAATTGTGATGTACAGTAGCAATGTCACCTTAAGCAGGCCAGCCACTAGAGCAGTGGTTCTCAACTTATTTACCGTTGTGGCCCACATATCATGTGACATGTGGGCCTCATCGACACAATATATATACTACCCGTATGGCCCTGAGTATGTCACACGAGCCACAGCTTGAGAACCACTGCACTAGAGGGAGATCTAACCACACAAGCAAGTGCAACTACGAGCCAGCAGAGGGCAATATATCACACACCTACATACATTTCCCCCCAGCCTGGCCAATGCAGCCCATAGGCTGCCATTTCCCTTGGAAGTGCCTCATCCAACACTGATCAAGCCTTCATTTATTGGTTTTTCTCCGGGGCGCTCATCTCCATGGTATCTAAGCACCTCAAAAACCAATGAATGTACCTCACAGGGATCAAGAAGTATCACCCCCATTTTACAGACGGGGACTGCAGCAGAGCTATGGAGTGCCTTGGTCAAGGCCACACAGGGAGCCAGAGACTGAACCGAGGTCTCTCAAATCCCAGTACAGTGACTTAACACAAAGTCACCCTTCTGCTTTTGCTCAGCTTTCAAGTTCACCCCACTCCCCAACCTGCCCCAAGACAGAAACACCAGCTGCTCAACACAGCCATTGCTTTGCCACTTTCTTGTAGGCTCCGCTGAAGTGTGACTGACCACACACAAATTTAACTAGCCTTAAAGCTGGGCAGCTATTTGCTTTCAAGCTCTCCCTCCCTCACTACCACACTTTCCCTTTTGCATTTCCAGCCTCTTCCCTACATGTCTTAGTAACACCCCATCGGCACCGATTCCCTGCCAGCTCCTCCCTCCCGCCTCCACGTTACCTGCCAGGAGGTAGAGCCTGATGCAGGGGACTGTTGATGGAGCCACGAAGCAGGTACTCACGCCCCTGTTTCGTGGCACCATCAGAGAAGCAGAGCCTCAGAGCGTGCTGCAGAAGGAGGCAGGCAGTCGGGCATGAGTGGCAGAGAACACCTGCCTAGCAGATCCCTATGGGGGTCATTCCCTTGCTGCTTGCGAATGGAGCACAGGAGCGGTGGGAATAACACTGCCCATATAGCCCCTATAGGCATGAGGCCAATAGCGCCCATCCACCCTACTTCTGCTGCTGGCTCAAGCACTCTCCCCACCCAGCCAGGCATTCCCATGCTAAGCTTTGCAGGGCAGACAAGATCGGGCTTCTGAGTCTGGGAAAGCCATTTGCTCTCAATCAGCCAGCGGCCCCTTCAGTGGCAATTCAGGGAGACTGTTTGTTTACTCCCAGAGTTTGTTCTACAATTCAAACAGCTGTGCAGGTGGCATTCTAAGGAGGGCTGCTGATGCCAGCAGAGGGCAATGAGGGAAGCAGCCAGCCAGTTCCCAGGGGAAGTAAGCTCACTAGATACAAAAGGGCAGAGATAACCCGTACCCGCTGGTACTGGGGGGCAACGTGAGAGCAGCAGTTTCAGCAAATGTTATTGAAAATGCTCAGGCCCTGTGAGCACGCTCAGTACAAGCCAAGCAGCAACTCAGAGAGCATGTGACCCCATGTGTCTCCCCCACCCGTCACCTCTGGAGAGAGTTCCCCTGTCCTCTGCTCCTGGCCTCTTTTTTTAAAGCGTTTATTGTTTGTATTACTGTAGCACCTCGGAGCCTTAGTCATGGACCAGGACCCCCTGTGCTAGGTGCTGTACAACCACAGAACAAAAAGGCAGTCCCTGTCCCAAGGGGCGTACAATCTGAGTGTAGGACATATGGATCCAGGCACATGGCGGAGTATTTGTCGTCATTACAGCTATCACGTAGGGGGATATTACCCACAGCGTTGGGTAATTACCCAAAGCGTATGGGACACCACAGTGTGGTGGGGGGTGTTCCTGGAGTGACAGGAAACTTTGCATTGCACCCTCAGACTTTGTTCCGAGTGGGCCGTCCTCGGAGAACCGCCTACGTTCCCGAAACAGCGAAGTCTGCATTCCTCAGGCAGAGGTACAGGGTTGCCAAGTGTTTAACAGTGTCAGAGCGCTTCCCTTATCTAGGGAGAGGTCAGGTCAGACAGAACAGATGCTTGTGAAACTCTCCTCCCCTCTCCCACCCCCCACAAAAAAAAGGAGCTCATGACCAGGCATCAGGGAGCGACACCACACTACATTCTGGGATAAGTGAACTAGGAGAGGGTTATACCAGAAATAGCATCACAGAACAAAGGCCCAGAGGGCCACTTTGAAACACTGGGGAGATGCGGGAGGAGCTAGCACCAGTGACATAGCTGATGTGAGCAGTCGCAGGGCCCTGGCATGGAAAGAGCAAGACATCTGGTAGCAAAACTCCCCTGCAAGGGCCAACCCCATTCAGAACACGGCATGTCCAGCTCAGCAGCCATCACCTTTCACCTGCTGTGAGGACAGGCTTCTTTACCTTGCCAAAAAGAGGGCAGGACAGCAGTGGGAGTTGGACCATGTTCTGCTAACAGCTTTGACCTCTCACTCTTCAAGGGAAACTGCCCCCCAGCCCCATCCCACCCCCCAAAAGTGGTGAATTCCTCTCATTTTGTAAGGGATGGTCTTCACAAGTGGTTGATCTGGTGGGGGGGAGGGGGAGGAAGGGGGAGGGAATGGGGGAAGGCCAGTACTGTTCCAAGCTCTGCCCACTCGTGCCAAAATGAGAAGCTCGTCAGAACACTGGAGTTCTTAACAGGATAGTCCCTCCTTTTTGCATACTGTGCCCTGGAGTGAAATAGTAAAGCTGACACAGAGACAAATTACGATTTAGAGTCAACATCTTATGCTGATGAATAGGGGACAATGCAGGCCTCTCAGCTATTGTTACAGGCTGTTTGGAGACTCGAGCAGACCTTGCTGCATTGGTTTGCCCTGTATTTTGAAGGTCCTCTTCACAACCACAAAGGACTTAGGGGCTCAATACTGGCTTAAAAATTAAGGCTTAGAGACTAGAGATTCCAGCTTGCCAAGGCACTCCAACTCAACCCCCGGTCTCTATCTCTCAATCCCTGGTCCCTTCATTCCCCCTTCCATCCATCTTCAGATGACAAAACTGTCTGAGCAGGAAAGCATGTCAAAGGTGATGTAGACACTGGGGTAAGTTACAGGCTGAAGGGCAGGATTGCAGCAGCACCGTGACCCGAACAGAGGTGTGATGTGGTGCAAGATACAGTAATTCCCTGCACTGCCTCTTTGCACATACTTCTGCCCTCCCGTTGATTGCTTTTCCGGCTACCATCCTGCCCTTCTGCCTCCTTTGCACGGCGCGAGCATTCTACGTGACGACTGTACATGGCATTCGCTTGCCTTCACATTTGCATGTAAAAACCACAGCACTCACCTAACAGGCAATACAAAGACTAAATTGCACACATGGGCATGCGTACACGCACATCCCCTTAAAAGATAAAAAGATCATTAAGGTTGCAAAGCCAAGCACACGGAAGTTAGGAAATGCCAGAATTAAGGTTGCCTGGCTCTTCTAGTCTCTGGGCCCAGCAGGAGGGGAATTCACAGCAAAAAAAAGAGAGGAGAGAGAGACAGAATTCTGCGGTTTGGACTTACACTCAGGCTGGAGCAGCTGGAAACCACAGTTGCAAGGAAAGTCCTGCCCAACCCCAGACTGGAGCATGCTCACTGCAGATGGAATCTTCAGGGAATTTAGCTGCAAAGCTCCAGCAAGTCTCTACGTGCGGTTTTTCAAAGGCTTAGGAAACTGCCAGATTTGCACGGATTTTCACAGGGTTGACAAAAGGTCCAGCCCTGGACCCAAGGATCACTTCCCCTCACCCCTCAGCCAAATTTCAAGTCCTTCAGCCAAACCATGGGGGCACTCGAACTTCTAAAAAAAGAAATCTGGTGACCTCTCTTTTTTTAAACATCGCAAAACATATTTTTCCTTAGCATCATTCTCTGAAACTGCCTGAACTGGTTTAGCTGAGGGGGGAGGGGGGGAAATCAGCATGAGGCAGACACCTGGCATGAAAAGTTTCAGCCCAAACAGTTAAAGTTTGGCCAAGTTATAAGCAACTGAAAACAGAATGGCCGAACAGCCTTAACATATGAAGGTACTAGCTCTGCCTACATTATATGCTGTAAGGATTGAATATTCTACTGTGCTGGAAAGGGTTAATTATTTTCAGTAAGCAGAGCTTCCAGTTCACATCTGCACACGTCAATAATTCCTTTTCAAATAGCTTAAGAAACCTACTTTTTTTTTTTTAAATACATGCACTTACATATGTGCAAAGCAAGGGTTGTGAACCAATGCAAGACTTTCTCAGACTGTAGCCAAGCATCTGAAGAGCTCTGGAAAGGAGCCCTAAACCACAGCGTTTCCTATCTCCAACATATCTGAAATCCCATCAGATCCAAGAAGCCACTTTTTGACCCTGGACAAAAGGGGTTGTGGAGGGGGGGGGGGAAGGGGAGGAAGCCCAGTGAAAATAGGAGACCTTCTTAATGTCACTCCGTGGAAAGGGAACTACCCTGGGTGTTCTGAATCTGCCAGCGACTGAGGTCATGTGGAAGTGCTTAAGATTTAAGTCCCCCTAAGGGATTCATTTCAACATTCCTATCTTTCCTGAGAATGCCCCTTCTTTTAGGCTTAGAAGTCCCCTCCCCCTTCCCTATAAGAGCTGCTTTACTGATGTGGTTTAATTACTTGCTTTGAAATTCAAATTCTCAGCAGAGTCCGGGGTGGTCTCTCCATGTCAGCTCCCATTACAATTATACTTGGACATGTGCATCTGAAATGGCACACAGCATTCCAGTTTCTGGGGTAGGACAGATTCTCCTCTCTACCTGACAATGTCTGCACCCAAATGGAGGCATTTAAAACTCTCTCTTAAAAAAAATAAATGTTTAATTCATATGGGATCTTCAAGAATGGATTAATGGAGAATATTCCTCCCAGCCAACGTGAGCCTGTCATGCTGCCAATGTGATTTAGAAGGGAAAAACAAAAAACAGCTGAAGATTTTATTTATTTATTAACCTTGAGCCTTTAACCCTCTCCAGAAGTGCAGAGGACATAAGAACGGCCATAGAGGGTCAGACCAATGGTCCATTTAGCCCAGTATCCTCTCTTCTGACAGTGGCCAGTGCCAGGTGCTTCTGAGGGAACGAACAGAACAGGGCAATTATTGAGTGATCCATTCACTGTCATCCAGTCCCAGCTTCTGGCAGTCAAAGGTTTAGGGACACCCAGATCATGGGGCTGCATCCCTGACCATCTTGGCCAATAGCCATTGATGGACGTATTGTCCTCCTTGAACTTATCTAATTCCTTTTTTAACTCATTTATACTTTTGGTTTTCACAATATCCCCCAGCTCTACAGGTTGCCTGTGCACTGTGTGAAGAAGTACTTCCTTTTGTTTTAAACCTGCTGCCTATTAATTCAAATGGGTGACCTCCCAGTTCTTGTGTTTCTGGAAGAGGTACATGACACTTCCCTGTTCACGTTCTGCACACCAGTCATGGTTTTATAGACCTCTATCATAGCCCCCTTCAGCCGTCTCTTTTCTAAGATGCACAGCCCCAGTCTTTTCCATCTTTCCTTGTATGGAAGCTCTTCCATACCCCTAATCATTTTTGTTGCCCTTCTCTGTAACTTTTCCAGTCCTAATAGATCAGGTTTGAGATGGGATGACCAGAACTGCATGCATTATTCAAGATGTGGGTGTACCATGGATTTATATAATGTAATGGCATTATATTTTCTCTCTTATTATCTATTCCTTTCCTAATGGGTCCTAAAATGGTTAGCTATTTTGACTTCTACTGTACATTGAGCGGATGTTTTCAGAGAACCATTCACGACTCCTAGATCTCTTTCTTGAGTGGTAATAGCTCATTTAGACTCCACCATTTTGGAAAACATAAACCTAACTGTACATACAATGTGTGTTACTTTGCATTTATCAACACTGAATTTCATCTGACATTTTGTTGCCCAGTCACCCAGTTTAGTGAGATCCCTTTGCAACTCTTCATAGTCAGATTTGGACTTAACTATCTTGAGTAATTTTGTATTGTCTGTTTATCCCTTTTTCCAAATCATTTATGAATATGTTGAACAGCACTCATCCCAGTACAGATCCGTGGGGGCCACCACTATTTACCTCTCTCTCTTCTGAAAAATGACCATTTATTTCTATCCTTTGTTTCCTATCTTTTAATCAGTTACTGATCCAAGAGAGGACCTTCCCTCTTTATCCCATGACTGCTTAGTCTGCTTAAGAGCCTCTGGTGAGGGACCTTGTCAAAGGCTTTCTGAAAGTCCAAGTACACTGTATCCACCCTTATCCAGATGCCTGTTGACTCACTCAAAGAATTCGGCTAGATTGAGGCATGTATTTCCCTTTACATCAGCTGTGTTGACTCTTCCCAAACATATCATGCTTATCTATGTGTCTGATAATTCTGTTCTTTGCTACAGTTTCAACCAATTTGCCTGGTACTGAAGCTGGCCTTACTTGGCAGAATCACCTCTGAAGCCTTTTTAAAAAATGTTGGTGTCATAGTTACCCTCCAGTCATCTGGTACAGAAGCTGATTTAAGCGATAACTTACATACCAGATTTTCAAGAAGAGCTCAGGACCCCAGCACTCCCAGCTGGGTGCTCAATGTGGCCGAGAGCCTGGCCATTTCATTTAGGTGTCTAAATGGGAGCGGTGTTCTTTCCAAAAATCTGGCCCTGTATTCACTAACGCAGGCTGAGTTCGGAAAGAGCAAGGCTCTCAAAGGTAGCAGTCAGCAGTCTGGGTCTGGAGTCTAGTCTAGAGTGGTTTAGGGTGGCAATTTATGACATCGGAGCTTTGTCATAATGAAGTGGCTAAAACGTATGTGGCTCCACCAGCCACTGCTAGATAGGACCAGAAGTGTTCAACTGTGCGTCATAATCTGAGCGCTCCCTTTAGAGATGGGATGACACGAGCCTCAGACAATAACCCTTTTGGGCAGGTCTTCATCGCACAGTTAGCCTGCGTGGTTGGCCCTCGGGTTGGAGCCCCCGGGTTAGCCGAGCGTGGGTGTGAGCAGCCATGCTGCAAAGCCCTACCCCTAGTTACTGCTGCATTCCCTGGGTTTGTCATTAGGGCTTCTGGGGGCATATCCCATGGTTCTTTGTGCTGCACTAACTGGAGCTACTCTACGACCCAGGGAATTGTGGGAGAACTCGTCTCTCTTTCTGGGCACATAGGGCAATTGTGGAGCAGCACTGGAGGCCTAGCAGCAGTGGAGCGATATAGCCCTATGTTACCACCTTGAATGACAGCAGAACCTGGGCTCTAGCCCACCTCACCAGCCAGGCCAGCTAGCCTGGGTTAAAAGTGCCAAACTCACGCGAGAGGATGGGAGGGGAGATTAGGGCAACACCTGGGCTAACTGCAGTGAAGAAATACCCTTTATGCCTTCATCAGCACCTTGAGCAGGGTGATGGAAGTCAGGCTTTTCTCAGGTAAAATGCAAGCTAAAAGGGCGTAAAGTTTTAATCGGTGAGAGTAATTAACCTTGCTGAATTGTTCCAGTGGGTCGTGGTAGATTCTCCATCACTGACAATTTTTAAATTAAGACTGGACGTTTTTAAAAGATGTGATCTAGGAATTATTGAGGGGAGGGAGTTTTCCAGCCTGTGTTACACAGGAGATCAGACTAGATGATCTCACAATGGTCCCTTCTGTCCTGGAAATCTATGAATCAAGTTACAACGTGAGGAACCGAATGCTGCTCTGTTCCTTTGGGAGAGGCTGTTCATTCAGACTGGGACTGGAGTTCAGAACAATGGCGGTAACTAGCTTGTCCCAGCTTCAGACTATTATGTGTGAATGAACACAGTGGCAGTCACCAAACCACCTGAAACACATCCACTGTTAAAGTTACCAAGGATTTGTCTGTGCAAGAACTGTATTGTTGTAACTCTACCGGTATATAGTTAAAGCACCGCAACGCCCTAGCAGAGACTCTGTCATATTGCTATGTGTACCGGTAGTATGACTGGTCCCATTTGGGAAGGAGAACAAAACTGCAAGAGCATACGGCACCTTTATATTGGTATGACTGCCTCCATGCTAGGTGTTGTACCAGCCTAACTATTTTGGAAGGAAAAAAAAAATCACACCCCTAATTATATCAATACAAGAAGCGTGTTTTGACCGGACCTTAGAGTAACAAAAAGGTTTCCAGTGGCAGAGTTTGTAAAATACTATTGGTAAGGGTGTTATTTTTGTTAGTTAACTAAACATAAATTTCCCAGCAGTGTTTACAACTCAAATAGTGAAGCACTACACTAGTGCCTGAGAACCTAAAGGTGCAATCAACAAGGTGATGGTCTTCCTAAAGATCTAGTCTGATCTGAGAGAATTGCAGGAAATTAACAGTATAATTAGGGAACAATGAACTAGATCAAAGTGTTTCGCAATTAAAAACAAAGGTTACAGTACAAATAAGGATATTCTTTCATCTGAAAATCCCTTTTAAACAATCTTTCCATGTAAGGAAAAGCAACAAGGAGATCCACACCCTACCTAATTCAATATGAACGTCCTCGTAAATCCAGACAGATCCACTGGCTGTTCTCAGCAATTGCATCTCCATTTAATGGCTTCTATTCTGGACTCTTTCTTCTCAGGCACTCCCCACGATTCATAGCTGCGAAGAGTAGAAAACACGTCTCTCATTTACAGAGGTCCCAGATTAAGCTATAAACATTGCAATCAATAGAAGGAGAGTAGTAAACGTATTTTTTACTCAGGAAAAACCTCATCAGAAAGTTGTGTGTGTTTTTTTTTAAATGTTAAGCATGGAAATTCCTACTTCCAGGGACACCACCTTCTTAGGAGAACACTACTCTAAACACCTTTTAAAATCCACTATTGTGACAATTAACACCTACGATCACGATCATTGGAAAGGATTAGAGAAACTGGAGATACCTTGACCGGGCAATGTGTTAAAACTACAGCTTGCCTTGTCTACGCTACGATTCAGACATGTTTTAATAATACACTTTCTTCCTAGTGTACACGTGATGTACATGTACGCACAGCACCCAGCACAATAGGGACTGATCTCCATTGGGGCTTTTAGGTACTACTATAATATAAAGTCCCCTGCCTTCCCACTTCTCTGGCACTTTTAGCACAAACAAAGGAAAGAATTGTATCACCCCTGCTCCAGAGAGCTACTCTCCTTAGTATCCACCTATTACTGCTATTACATCCCATCGGTATTAGTTAGCAGATCGTCCTCATTTACTAGACATGCAGCAGAGTACCACTGAAGCTTTAGTTACATACACATTCAATTCCTTTGAGATTATCACTGTAACTGGCAGAGTTAATGCAGCTGGCCAGGAAACTCACAGTCCTCAGCGATGCAAACCCTCCTCCTGCCGGGGTGAACAGCTGAAAAATTTGCCACCCAATCTTGCTTAAAGAGGGAGAACCCCACAGGAGGGAGATGCAAATCACAGGGGGTTAAAGTCAAGGAGAAAAGCTCCCCTGTCTTTGCTCCATTCCCCTGACAGTTCAGTCTACTTTAACCGCTGCTAGTCTCAGAACTTCAGTCATGATCCATCAAGCACTTAGCCACGGGAGTGTCCTGGTGAATCTATCCAAAGTATGGCCCCAGGTACCGGAGCAACTCAGCACCGCACAATGCATTTACCCCCCAATGCCCCCACTGGACAAGGAAGTACTATTATACCCCCATTTCACAGCGGCATAGACGCCAAATAAAAGACCCGCTGGAGCCTGGGCTCTGAAACCCAGCGAGGGGGAGGGTCTTGGAGCCCTCAGAACATCTACACTGACTTGCCCAACTCACACGGGAAGCGAAGCCTATGCCTGAGCAGGGAACTGAACCCAGGTTACCTGAGTCCCAGATTAGCACCCTAGCCACTGGGCAATCTTTTCCTCTTCTAAGCAACAGGACTGCTTCCATGCTTTGTTGAATCAGGGCCTGTATACACTGAGATGCCACAGTGACGGGTGAACTACAACAACCTTAAGCAAGCAGATCCCTTGTGGAGGGCAAGGGAACGAAGCTAATTTGGAGTTTACAGCCCAAGTCCTTGGAGGTAGGCTCCAAAACACAAAATCAGACAATGTAACAGAGATGAAATCCTTGGTTTCTCAAACTGGCCCCTCATAGATGCCTTGTCCAATTACTCCCCGAAAATTCTCCTTTAGCAGAGACACATGGTGAGACTGCTGTCGTTTTGTCCATGCCTGGACGAAGGGGGGGGGGGTGTCATAACTGGACACAAAAGGGAAATGTGAGACTCCTGCCTGCATTATTACAGGGAGACAGGAGTTGAGCGCCTCTTCCTCTGTTTCCAAGATAGAACTCATTTATTCTTAGGCCTTGTCTATACCAGAGATGTTGCACCAGTTTCTCTGAAGTGATTTTAAAACTGATGTAGTTAAACCAATGCAAAACCCTAATGCAGACAAAACTCAACCTGCGTTAACTCTAGCTCTAAGTCAGGTCAGCTGGCATTGACGCAACCCTTTTTCTATGCATGTGGGTGCCAAACAAACGGCTTTCAGGCTACATCTGGTCTGCCCAAAGCCTTTGAGTGGCCTGCATGGCATTGACACTGTACAGACTCTCAGCTTTCATTTAAGAAAAGGGTTTCTAGCTTTCATGGCTATGAAGAAAGCCTTCCGAAGTGAACACTGGGCACATGGATGGATGCAGCGTTGCCTTCCTGAGCCGACAGACAGAAACAACAGCTTGGAGAGGTGGAACCACCTCAGTCCCCTATGGATCACACGGGAGCATCGATTTAAATGACACTGCTGGAAACATTAATAACTGCACTGCTGATCATTTCGGTGGATGGAGAAAAGCCCAGGGGGTTGGGTAGGGGGAAAGACCACAGGGAAAGAAATGCAAGTGGAATAACAACGGAAGAGGGAGACAAAAGAAAAGAGGATGGGCAAGTGTAACACTTTGGGGGTTACCCCAGGGGTGCAGGGTGAATCACTCCTACCTGTTAACAGCGCGAGGGAGCTTTGCCTATGTCCATTGGGGGAAACACCCCAAATTACCGGCTCCTGGCAACAAAACTGCCTCACTCCAGGCTCTGCAAGCCCCGTGCTTCCCGCTGCAGGAGAGCAATTTGCACACCCCACTCCTTAGGCTCCCTAAGGGAGTATCTGGGGCAAGGCAGAGAATGTGGGGCAAAATCTATGGAAATAACCCCCCGAGTTCTGCTCTGACCCAGGGCTCAGGTCCGTCCAACCAGCCTATACAACCCACTTTATTACACTCACGTGCTCACTCCCTCTACCTCTGGACACTGCAATGCACACACGTTCGCTGCCTCTGTGGGAGCAGTGTTCCCAGTTCAACACGCTCCTTAGCGCACAGTACTTGTTGCGTCTATAGTAAAACTCATCTACCTGACAAAGCTTAAGATAAAGATTCAAATAGAAGCCAGGATGAGGATTGGAAACATAGTTATAAGATAAAAGAAAAGCACAAAATGCCATCTAGAGCCTGTACTAATTAATGAGTTCCTTTCCTGCCTAATGAGGTATTTCTCACCCAACGGTCAGTCCATCCAGCGCCTGTCCAGTCAAAACAGCTAGGATCTACTTTTCAGGAGACACTCCCACTGGCAGTGTCACCTCCATAATGGATCCCATCTGGTGCCCTTGTTTCTCCTGTTATGCAGTTCCAGATATTTTGTCTCGTTTCATAACCAGAGTTTTCCAGTAACTTCACTTGCCCGTCATGGTTCCCCTATTCAAAGTCCTTTTCTTGGGCTTGTTTGTACTTTGGAAAGGCCCAAGCCCACACCTTGTCTAGGCTGTCAATACTTGGCTGGGCCGGGCCGAGAGATGTCAACTGTTCTCACTCTGGACCGAGTTAGCTCAGAGAACCACCCTGCCCCCGGTGACCAGTTTCACCTCCAGCAGCTTTGGAATGCGCCATTCTACATGTTACACAACTCTTCAAATATTTTCCATATGTACATCTCGCAACAACCATGACAACCAGCGAGTTCTTAGCTTTCGGCAGACACCACATGGGCCCCTTCGGGGAAATATCATGAAAATGGCGATCACAGGGGAAACGTGCCCATCTGGGCATGTCTACGCAAGTTCCTGGATATAGACTCGTAACCGTGTACCCATCTGTTGCCACCATGGGGCACTTGAGTCACAGAAAGGAAGAAGAAAAAACAAGGGGGTGCATGTTTGCTCACCAAGTGATATTAAAATAACAAAACTTGAAGAACAGTATCTATGAAGTTTAACTACCTACAAAAGCCAGATTCTACCTCGACTCATTGTGCAACCCTCCTATTGATACTGGGGGCATGTGGTGTGAAGGAAGGGGGGGTGCAGCCTGAATTTCTGCCCTGGCCTACAGACCATGGACTGGAAGTGGAATTTTGCCTTCTCCACTGGATGAGTGCAACGCCCTGCCTTGACGGCACACTGAGGAAGAGCAGCAGTCAGTGTGTTGTTGATGGAGCTTTGATGATCGACCCAGGATTTAACAGCTCAGCCTTGCAGTCCCACCCAGCAGCTGTCAGACATGACAGGGACCAGGATTGCTGGCTTGATGGGAGGAGTGTGAACCAACACACTCATTTCTCCCATCCCCTGAACATAGACCGGTTGAGGCTCTATCATTTGTTCTCAGCATGGCCACAGCTCTCGCTACCTATAGTCCTTGGTTCCCTTCTAACTTGTGGGCCTGTGATAGCCCTTCTCTCTTCCCTAACCCACCACTGCCTTTGCAGGGCTCAGTGGCTCTGACACGCTGCATTTCAGCCATGGCAGGACACCAGCGCAGTCCCCAGAGGCAATTCAGGCTGCTCCAGGCAGAGAGCAACCCGTAACGAGAGTTCGGACAGCCTGCAAGTTTATGAAGGCTTATTCTGACTGTCGCAACTCTTGTTCTGTGGCTCACTCACTCCAGATCAGCAATGTCCAATGCTGACAGCAGACAGCACTTTGCATCTGTAAATCACAGAGCACTATGCAAGTGCAAGCGAGTATTATCCCCATTTTACAGACATGGAAGATAGAGGCACAGGATGATAAAGTGACTTTCCTATGAGCAGAGAGGGAGTCCATGCCTGTGTGATGCTGGCAGACAAGGTGCCAGCTCATGCCAAGGCCCCTAGGCATCACTGAATACTGACAAATACATCACTGGAAACCAGCCTGGCTCACCAGTGTGTTAGCACTGTTCAAATAGGTGTTACATTTATAAATCTGTGTTTAGTCTCTGTGAAATGCCTGTAAACTGCTGCACACATTAATACACTAACAATATTTATATTCCATGTGATATGGTAATATATAAGTGTTTGCTCTGTGACTATGAAAGTGTTTGCTCTGAAACTATAAACCCACAGTCAGGAGAAAAGCATTACCAAGTGTGAAATACTAGTTAACCACAAGAAGTGCCATCTCCTGCGCAACAAAAGAAGGCCTACAGACATCAGTCAAGACACTGTGGAACATCAGTGGACAAACGACTTTGTTGACTGTTTCCCCCCCACACTCATGAAGAGGAGATGTGCACAAACACTTGTCCCATCAGCTTGAGCTCTGGGGGAAGTGAATAAAAATCCCTGTCAAGACAAAACTCTTCTCTCTCTGCTGCTTGAACTCTGAGAGGCCAAGCCTTCTAAGCATAAGCAAGGGATCCCCAGCTGTTTAGCTGCCAAGTGCAATACCTGTGACTGAACTGCATGACACATAAAGCCAACGCATGAATTCACCTGCCAACTGCAAACCCACCATTCCCAGAATTTCTTCTCCTTACCCTTCAGAGTTCTCTTTACCCCAGGCAATTCCTACAGACTTATCTATAAAGACAAGAACCAGGAATTGTGCCAACCGCTGGTAACCCAGGCAGATTCCTTTGATGTAAAACACTGGTCTTTGGCCTGTACACTCCAATAAAATAAACATAACTTAACAAAATTATCACAGCCTATTTCAGTTATTGCTCTTTCTCCTGCCCTTGGAGCTTTACCACTAACCTTATCCGATGCCAATTTTAGCAGCTAGCAAAAGGAATTTTTACCCAGCTGTACGCTATGCTGATGCCAAGTTCCAACTACAGTGCAGCTACAATACAAGGTTGAACAACACAAGGTGAACCCACTGGACGGTCAAAGAAAAGTTTTAATTTATAAATTCATCCTAATGGCCCAAGCTCACACCTCAAACATCTATGGCAAAGACATACTTTACCTTTGTGGCGACTACAAAGTTAGATGTATGTAACCACTCATACAATGCACTGTATCCGATTCCTCCCTCTGGGTATTTGTTTTCTAATTATTTTTATCAGATTACCTTACTTGTATATGCCAATAGATATTTTTTAAAACTGCAATCAGAATAGATGGCAAAGAAATTACAAACACCGAAGCAGAAATCCATTAAAAAACATCAGAGGAACAGATCAATAAAAACAGGCAAGATACACAGCTTTTGAGAGGAAATCTCAGAAATTGTTTCAGTTTTCTGAGGTAGTGGGAAAAGGAAATACGAACTGTCAATATTTTAAAGATCCCTTTACCCAAGCAAAAGCCTAATCAGGGTTGCCCTCCCCCACAAAAAGAATGACAATCACATTTTTAAACACTAGTTTTTCAAGGGACTAACAGGTTGCTTTGATTTTCAAGGCAAAAACTTTTCAAATCTTGGGTAAAGCTTTCAAAACTGCTTAAGTTAGACAGCCCAAGTCCCATTTTCAAAAGTAACTTAAGCACTTGAGAGATTAATGAGACTCAGGTAATTCTGAAGACTGTAACTCTAGTCTCTAGAAATTAGGCTGTTAAATTCATATTTAGGCACCTAAACGGAAGTGGCCTATTTTTCAAGGGTGCTGGTTTTAAGCAGACTAACTTTTAGACATGCAGGTGTGATTCTTTTGAATGAGGCAACTTTCAAAACCCTGTTCAGCATAAGCCCCTGAAACATTCCTCTTTGGCTCACGGCCATCAAGCCAGGTAGTTTCGAGTTAAGTAGGTTTTCAAGTAAAAAAACATATGAAATCAGCAAGCTGAAATCTTCATTCTTTTTTAAAAAGCAATTCAAAGCTAGTGTGGGTTTAGAACATGGGCTTGTTTCCAATTCTAAACTTTAAAAAAGCTCCTCAACCAAATTACTTCAGGCTTGGTTTTAGGTTTTAAGTCTCAGTGAGATCTACAAAATAAACCAGGTCTAAAAACCAACCAGCACAAAGAAGTTCCAATTTGTAACATAGTAACTGGCATATTTGTAATGAGAGAGAGACACCTTTTTTAAAAAGGTGGGTAAAGTAACATCTTTTATTGGACCAACTGCTGTTGGTGAAAGAGAAGCTTTCGAGCTCCACAGAGCGCTTCTTCAGGACCCGAAAAAGAGCTCTGTAGCGCCTGAAAGCTTGTCTCTTTCATCAACAGAAGTTGGTCCAAAAGAAGATATTACCTCACTCACCTTGTCTCTACCATATGCTGGGACCAACATGGCTATAACAACCAGGGCTCAAGTAGGGCCAAGCAGGCAGCGCAGCGCTGCGCCGCCCTCCTTCCCCGTCCCGCGGTCCCCTCTTCTCCTCTCTTCCAGCGGGAGGGGCATCCTGGGAGGGCTGGAGCTCGCCGCCGCATGCCCGGCAGCAGTCACGAGCCGGACGGGAGCCGGGACCCGCGCGCATGCCGCGCGCCGGCGGAGGAGCTCGCCGCGGGGGACGAAGACCGACCCGCGCATGCGCTGGGCGCGGCAGGTCCGCTGTCCCGTCCGTGGACCTGCCCGCAGGCGGCGGAGCTCCTCCACCGGAGCCAAACGCCTCCCAGGATGATGCCGCTGCCGGGCGCTTGGCCCGCTGGTGCCTAGAGCCGCCCCTGATAACAACACTGCTAACCATATTTTAAAGTCACACTGGAAGTACAAAGGAGACAGAGCTAAGGCAGAGGTTTCAGTTTTAATTCTGCATTTCCTGATTTCTCAGTGTTTGATTTCTCAGCCCTAATGTTGCATTAATATGAGGGGTTGTTTGGATAGTGATTTTTAAGGGTGACAGTAAAATGCATACTCCGCTACATCGGTACGAGAGCTCTTGCTTCCTTATTTCACTGTGCTGAATTATATTTTTGGCCTGCAAAGTAAATAACACAAAAAACTTTTTGGCACCAGTTAAAACTTTGCAATCCAAAAGTTCCAAGAAAACCAAAGCTTTTAATACACTAGTTTGTTCGTCAATAGTCTGATTTTTGAGGGACCTGACCCTGCATTTAGAGAGAGGAGCACTGCACTGACAACAATATTTTTGGTTCCTATGTGAAAACCCCTGTAATGCTCAGCTGCCAAGTCTTGAAAAAGTTCCCAGGAAACTAGCTACAGTTTGCAGAAAGTCTGTTCCTCAGCAGATATCAAATAGAGCATTCCCTTGCTGGCTCACCACCACCTTGAAAGGAAGGTCACATCAATCGTAGTGTTCGAGAAGTTGCAGAAACATTTCAGTGGCCAGCAAAGGCCCCCCTCCATATCGAAACATGCCAGACGGAACTTCCAGATATTTTGCAGCTATCTGTCCAAGTACTCTACCTTTAAGGTACTTAAATAGGAAAACTGACCATAACTTACCCCAAAACTTACTTCCTTCTAGTGGGAAATCCGCAAAACCAACCTACCCGGCAATAGGATTATAGTTAGAGGAGCTAGAACCATTGTGCACTCTTCCACTTTCCTTGCAAGCATGTTTTCTATTATCTCTCTCCTCCAGTAGCTGGGGTCGAAATCTGAAGTTGCTCTGTAGTAGGAAGTGTTTATATGAATGTATTGTTTTAATAACCTATGAATTAAAGTTTAAATGACTTAGCTCTACAAAGTAACTTTGGAAGTATCTCATACTGGCCAGGTCTCTATAGGTGTGGCCACTCCCAGTCTGCCTTGATAGACAGGTTTGGTTCTGCCTCCGTTGAGCTCCAAAGCACGGGTAAGTTCTATTGTAACACACCTGCGTGCTTTCCCGCTAGAAAAGGAAAGTTCCAGTAAGTTATAATTTTCCTATTTTTTGCAGGGAAATTCTGCAGATCCAGTACAACAGGATCCATTACCATAGCTATGTGTCACTGAGGGGGAAACAAAGGATGAACAAGGAGATTTATATTAAAAAGAGCCAGTGGAGACCTGGGAGTTCCATTGGTAGGGTGTCCCTTGCAATGATCATGACTGGAAGATGACAAAGGGAAGACCAAAGATTCAGTACGTGGACCAGATCTCAGCAGACCTTAGAGAGACCAATTTGCACGATAAGCCAGGTGTACAATCATGAGTTTTGGAAGAAGGCTATAAAAGTTGCTGACCCTGCAAAGGGAAGTGACAACAAAGATGACAAAAAGATCAGTGACTGGATGAGCACAGTAAAGATAAAGAAGAGGTAAGTTATCTGATGAACACTGTATGCAGAGCCCCTACTCCAATGGCAAGGACCAATAAGGCCTGCAAGTTTAATTTATTAAAAAACCTTCATGAAGGTGTAGCAACATTACAAGGAGGCCATGCAACTTTTCGTTATGTGTTTCATAATAATAGCTGAAAACTCATGCTGTCACACAAGTGTAAATCGTAAAGTCATGTAAAAAAGCTGACAATGGTTGAAAACTTAAAACTTGGATGATAACAGATCGCAAACCCCAGAGATGACTGAACCTGGTGATATTCCAAACAAGAAGAGCTCTCAGTCATGTTTGTAACTGCTCGTATTACTCCACACAGACTCCGACATTTCAGGTTTCAGAGACAGAGTGACAATGCTGGAATCTAATTATACAGATTCCTCCTATCCCCCCAATTTCTTGTAACCAGGTTCGAGGAATAAAGGCTGTTAACTCTCACCTGGACTTAGCCCTCATGAGACATTGGTACTACCGTTCCTCAATGAGACGGTAACCTCCAGAACTGCTCCGTTCTATTGTGACTACAAACAGGATGACTCTTGAAATGATCCTTAAATAGGTTCCTTGAATTTTGTAGATTCACCCTAAGCTCCCTCCACCCTGACCCGCTTCCAGGAGAGGAATGAGACACCTTCCCAGGCAGCAGACCTGTAGTAGGCCAGGCAGGGCTCCCTAAGGCCAGACACGCCTTGTTAAAGGGGGATGGAGAAACGGGACAAAGTAAGCAGTAGTCTGTCTGTTCCTGTGTGGGTGGGCTGTTCTCCTTCTCGTCCCTCCGTGGCTGTGAGAAAGCTGTGGAGCATGGCCGACCCACAGCATGAGCGGGATCCGGTTAGCCCAGCAGGTGTGGCACAGCCAGACTCCCAGCACCCTGGACTCCCAGTACAGTTTTACATTCTTTTCTGCCAGCTTCTCTGTTCTTCTGGTTGCTGGTGAGGCACGTTCCTACCAGAAAGGCCTGCTGCACCAGAGGCTACTGCAGCCAGTGCCCTCAGTATCAGAGAAGGGTTTCCAGTATGCTTGCCTCAGAGCCCCTCAGGCTAAATAAGAGCCCAGCGACACTTACACTCCCATAAGCCAAATATTAATACAAATGATCCTCCATGGGGGTTTTTTGGTCTTTTTGTTGCTCTGATCAGGCAGACTGGTAAACCCTTCCTGCAGCTCCAGGAGCCAGATTGATTTGGCTGGGTCTTCAGAGGTGTGGCCACTTCCAATCAGCCTTGATCGACAGGTCTGGCTTGGCCTCCAGTGAACTGTTCACGGGAGTGAGAACCATTGTAATGGATCCTGTGGAGAAGAACAGCAGTATCTCAGAGCCTCAGAACACTCCTGTGAGGTAGGGAAATGCTAACCACCTTTCGATGGCAGTAAGGGAGACTCAGGATCTTGGCCAAAGTCAAAACCTATGTGCCCGGAACCCCAGGCTACCACTCTTACCACTGAGCCTTCTGTCCTGCTGCCGGTTTTCAGTTCCAAGCAATAAGAGCACTTTGAAGATAAAGGTACTAAGTAACATATCACTGCATTGTCTCTGCTTTAATTCCTACCTTTTTCTTTAAAGAATAAAAGCCATGACACCAAATCTTACATGTACATAGCGCCTGCCATCCAGAAGGATCTCAAAAGTATCTTACAGACTTTAATAAACTGCATAGTACAAGATTTACTTTGCCTACCACTGAACTGCAGCTATAGTTGGTGTGAAACACAGCCACGGTTCAATAGAACACAGCAATGGTAGACAACACTGAAAGCGAAGAATACTCCACCCAGCAGAAACTGCAGGGTGAAAAATTGAACTGATTACATTTATTTTTGCTATGCAGAGAATAGTTACCCAGTCTGAAACCCACGTTAACACCCTTATCACCACAGACTGTTCTATGGTATCTTCAATGGCTACAGGTGGCCAGGATCTTGGTTTTACAGCTCACCTGGAAGAAAAGCCTCCAGCAGGACAGCATGCCAACACCACCCTGCCAGTAGCATCCAGAAGAAGAGAGAGATTCTACTCAACCACCTCCAGCAGTGTTTACCCAATTAACAATTAGGCTGAAGACCAATTAGCTTATGAAACCCAACAGCCTGAGCTCGTATGGACAAACAGTTTTCATGAAACTTGTGCAATAATTAAAGAATAAAAAATTAACATTCCGTGTTTCCCCTCTCCACTTTCCCCCCACCCCCGCAAAAAAAATTGCAATAATTTGATAAGGATACATGATAAGGATGTGAGAATGAGAAGAGGCTTCACTTTGCTTTCTCGTAACTCATCACTAGTTTATGTTTCGAAGCGAAGTAGTTCTATCGATCAAATCCTTAACACTAGTTTAACGCTTTGAGTCTTTGAGCAGGAAGATGGGGAGGAACCACCAAAATACTTTAAAGGTGCTCTGCTCCATTTACTAATATTTAGTGTTTAGGTTCACTTACGTCTTCAAAGCACCAGTACAAAAATGAGTTAGTCCCCACATCAGCCCTAGGAAACTACAGCCCAATGATTAAGGGCAAAATTTTCAAACTTAGTTGTCTAACAATGGACACCTAACCAAAAGGCGCCTCCAACTGGGCACCCAAGATAGCAGACACTTGAAAATTCTGGCATAACTGGCTTGTCCAAGGGAACAGGGACCAACTATGGAGTTCAGACACCCAGCCCTCTACTCAGTAATCCAGACCAGTGGCTCTCAACCTTTCCAGACGACTGTCCCCCTTTCAGGAGTCTGATTTGTCTTGCATACCCTCAAGTTTCACCTCACTTAAAAACCACTTGCTTACAAAATCAGACATAAAAATACAAGTGTCACAGCCTGCTATTACTGAAAAAATGCTGAGTTTGTCATTTTACCATATAATTATAAAATAAATTAATTGGAATATGAATATTGTACTTACATTTCAGTATATGGTATATAGAGCAGTATAAACAAGACATTGTATGAATTTTTAGGTTGTACTGACTTCACTAGTGCTTTTTATGTAGCCTGTTGTAAAACTAGACAAATATCTAGATGAGTTGATGTACCCCCCGGAAGACCTCTATGTTCCCCTAGTTGAGAACCACTGCTCCAGACTCTGCTGTCCGAAGTCAAACGTAAGGGAAGATTGAGGATTACAGGTTCTACTTTGGAATTGCAAACGTACAGGATTAAGAGTTAGGTGTATAAAAGCAATTGTCCATGAGTTCTGGAGATTACAGACCACACTCAAAACAACTCAGGAAAGCCACCATCAGATCAATTGTAGCTATGTTGGAAATGTAAGTCAGCATCTGCAGAACTTCTGGGATTCTCATTACACCAGAAGCAACAATGACTGCTAGCGTAAAGGTTGCAGAACTCTGTTCATCCTAACCTGTTGTCATGTATCCAGGTCACTCAGCTTTCTGGAACTTTTGCCTTTTGGGCTGAAGCATTCCAGGCTTAGTTTCTGCCCAAAAGTGAAGCGCTCTGTTAAGTTTGAGCAAAAAAGTTCAGTCATTTTTGGGGTAGAGGGAAAGATGAACGTTCTCTTGCTAAGTCGCTGAAGGCAATCATGCCAAACACGCATTCACAAATGACCTGCCACATAACCACACACCCACCTCTGGGGAACTTGCCCTCATTTACTGTGCATCACATAAGGTGAACATAGATGGAGAAGAGCTCTTCTCCCGCACAACTTAGCAGCTCCACTACCATGCAACTTTTAAGAGGGAGTGGATGTTGTTCTCAAAGAAGAGACATGCAACACATGCTGCTGATCGGATCAGCCCTAAAAAACTCTGGGTGCCTTATCTGACCATTAGGCCCAACCCCAGATGCTGAAAATAGAATCTGGACTCCTACCTGGATTTCCCTCCCCACTTCAGACATCTGGTCACCATATCACAAACTTCAAGGCTATTAAAAAGGTATCCTTCCCACCAGCCAGTTTTATTGGACATATTAAAAAAAACCACTGCCTTCGTGATGGATTTGAAAAACCCAATAAAAGATATGTAGGTACATCTAAGTGGCATCACCATTCTGAAAAGTTATATTTCTATCTCAGTTTTTCTTTAACCTACTGTTATAAGCACATTGAAGGTTTAGAGAACATATCTTTCCCCCCGCCCCATGTGATTACTCTGTGCATTTGACTCACTGTGTTCAGACTGTTCTCCACTGTAGAGTCAGGCACTTTTCTATCTTTCACACACCAGTAAAGGGAGGTCGCAGTTGAAAGTACTGTATATATGAAAATTTGATCATAAAAAAAATCAAAATTAGGGCTCAGGTGCAATAACAGAAACTACTTGTAACTCCCATTCCAAAAGCGACTCAATTTCAAGCTGATGGTGTCCCTGTAAACTCTGCAAACTTCATTAAGAGATTTAAGAGATGTAGGATAGTCTTGTGGCAATTAATCTTGGTGTCAGGTACCAAATGGGACACAATGGACATCAAAGCATTCCTAAGATTTGCTGGTGAAGATGGACAGGCAGCAGTCTGCGCTCCCTCCCACCGCGCGTGCACACACACACAGTCTGAGGTGGCCAAGTGCCAGGTTTTCAACCGGACTTTGGGGACCTGAGAGTGTCCAGTCAGATCTACTGACTGGACACCCAAAGTCCGGTTACTGCAGGCAGGGGAGGCGAGGAGGTGCCAGGTCACCACCTGCACCAGCCTCTATTCAGCCAGGGCTGCCTCCTACCTGCATCGAGCAGCTGCAGCTCCCAGCCCCTGCTCCACGGGTGAGACTCAGGAGGTGCGGAGAGGGGAAAAGCAGTGAGCAACAGGGGAAGGGAGTGGGGGGGAGAGGAGCAAATGGGAGCAGGGGCTTGGAGGGAAGGGGCAGGGCAGGGGCGATTCCAGCACTCCTACTGGAGTGTCCAGTTTTTAAATATTACAAAGTTGGGAAAACTATCTCCATCTCATGAAAGGATAATTCATTGCAACCAAGATAAGCCAAGCTTTTTCATCCCGTAATTAGAGAGTCATCTTCTCTGCCCCTTAACAGCAAAGAGTGTTTTCTCTTGCACATTCCTCTGCCTCCAATAATCTTGTGAGAAACTAGAGCGACTACAATTCTGAAACCTGAATCTTCCCTGCTAGCAATTCTGCAGGCTTGCTGGAAGCAATGGCCAAGAGCATTTGGCCAGCATCCCCGAGTGGTGTTCCATAGGACACCAGAATAGAGTTTTCTATAGCAGCATCTTGCCTCAGCAAGGGCTGAGACACGTCAGTGACTTGGGAGTGGCAAATGCTGCAGCCAAGATGCACTCAGCACCAGCACGCATGCAGGCCTTGTCCTCATTGCTGGAACTGGAGCTTATTCGTGGAGTAGTTGCAGCTTTCCATATTTATGCCTGGGGTTTGCATAGGGGCAGCCACCCCAGACGCTGGCCACTGGTTGCTTGAAATTGATTTTATTCCTAGTGTAGACAAGACCACAACCCCAGATGTCAGAACTGATCTGAGTGAATGGTGCGGGAACACTGGCCAGGATCCTGATGGAATTCACTGCCCTTTTCCCGAAGGGCCACGGGACTGCTACTGGCCCATGAGATGCTCACAAACGGGCAAGGAGAGGGCCTAGGACCCTAGTCTCATCCAGGTTAGGTTTAGACGTGGGGTCGGAGATTGAGCTAAAGGACAAAGCAGAGCTAGGGATGATGGTGCTGAAACATCATGAGCTCTTCTCAGAGGTCACGGCCCAAGTCTTGCATTTCCACTGCCTCAGGCTATATTCAGCAAATCTGGAAAATGGGTCCCTTTGGGCTCTGGATCCAATCCAGAGACAAAACCCTACAGGTAGGGGTCAGATCAGAGGCACAGAAGTTAGGTGGCTCAGAGCTGGGGTTCCAGTTTAAGCCAGAGACGAGCCTTAAGCCCCAGCTGATGAACAGCACCTCAAACACCTCAGCTTCCCTGGTGCTATCCTGTGCATCAGCACTTGGCAGGAGGCCAAGTCTGAACATGTGGGACTTAACCCATGTCCTTATGGCCTAGTGGAGGACAGGCTGGACCCTGAACCACACAGACAACAACATGTCCGTGTCGGCTGGAGGGCGAGGCGGGGGGCGGGTTAAATACTTTGCTCATCTCCGGCTGCAGTTAGAGCCGTGCATAATTTCAGCAATGAAACCCAAACCAAACTATTTGCAAGCCCACAAGGTGAGCCTGCACCAGGCAAGTCTTGCTGTCCCCAGGAAACACAATGACAGGTGTGCCCTTGTAGAGAAGGCTCCAGGGTTACACCACTGTGATGTCTAACCATCCTCAGAGTGGATGGATCTTTACTAGCATCAACGCACCCTTCCAGACAGACACCAAACTCAATGTGAAACCAAGCAGGCACTAGGCCCTTTGCAGACTATTAGAAGTCAGTCTGAGTGAAGTCCCAGGAAACATCATCGCTTTACTTTGGGCATCCAAGACCCTTCTGTTTCTATTGTACGTGCGAGTTTGCCAGAAACCAGTTGGTAATGACATGCCCATGCCGCCTCTGTAGCTAGGGAAGAAAGCCGTGTGCATGTTTCTGCTTGGCTCGTTATGTAAAAGATCACCTTTCCCCTTCCCAGAATCAAAGCGGGAAGTTCCCTTCCCAACATACTGCTGCCTAACTCCTACAGTGTTCC
This sequence comes from Mauremys reevesii, assembly GCF_016161935.1. Taxonomy (NCBI): domain Eukaryota; kingdom Metazoa; phylum Chordata; order Testudines; family Geoemydidae; genus Mauremys; species Mauremys reevesii. The sequence continues at coordinate 278,838,185 of NC_052624.1, forward strand.
TTATCTTACCCAGGGTATTCACGTAAGCAATTGGCACCATCTTATTTGCTTGAGAACATGAAATACCTCTCCTTGTTCAGAAATGCTTCAGATATTTACTACCAGCGCTTCAGGGTAAAACAAGCTGCACCTTCCCACCTAACCAGTATGGACATCAGGGGAAATCAGCAAGTGTGAGATTCCCGGTATTAACATGGACAGGATTGGGTCTTTTACGAAGCCATGCCCAGAGTTATGACACATTTTCAGTTGCTCCGCCTGTTGGTCACCTCAAGAAAGTTACCTCCGTTGGTTCACCTGCCCAGGCTCAAGAAAATTGCACCAAGTAGCTTACACTGTTTTTTCAATTAATATCGCTAAACTGATATAAACCCCTTTGGGGGCAGGTATTCTGGTTTCAGAGTGGCTTATTTGGGGTTATCTTATAATCATAAGACATACAATGATTTAAGAGAAGCAGAAATCCATTGCACTTTTTGCATTAATTTAAAAAATATTAAGGATGTGTTTAAACAAGCTACAGAAATCAGACATGGAAAATGTTTAAAAGGGCAGCTAATCCATAACCTAGAGACTAGCTCTGCTCCCTAGAGGATATTGTCAAATGCTTTGTCCTTTCCAGTCACAACACAAAACCAGGGGGGTCTTTTGCCATTTCCCCTGCACCGTGAAAGACTATTCCAGAGCTTACACGGACATCAGAAAAGGTTAGCCTGAATATCTGGAAACATTTCCTATGCATCCAGTAACTCCTAGCTCACCCTGGGAACATTCTAACTAAGTCCCAACCCTCTATACATATATTTTCTTTAAGACTTTCCTCTTCAACTATTTTCCTTCAGTCCCTCCATTATTTTTGATTTTCTCTCTCTGTATTCATTCCAATTTGGAAAAATCTTGCAGGCATAATGTTTCCCACAAGTGCACAAAGTATTGCCGGTGCGCTCACTCCAGTGTCACAGATAACGGCACGCTCTGGCTACTTGCTCACAGCCTTTATGTCTCTACATTTGCGGCTCAAAATTGTTTTCTTTTTTTATTCGCGTGTTTGGGTTGCAAGCGCCTACCTAATCTGTAGTTCTGTCACACCCCTGGCCTCTTCCAGCATTACTGCTGCCTCAATTTCCCCTTCCTATTGAATAGGTGCATTTGGGATTTATATACATTTCTTTACAGTGAACTCATTTTTATGTTTTACTTAGGATCCTAAGTTCTTCAGCTCCATTTGTATTACTTCCCCCTTCCTCCTTGGTCTTTGCACCACCTCCCAATTCAATGTCTGGATTTTCTTATACTGCTTCTTATTCCCTCTTCTAGATCATTAAAGATGATAAATAATTGAACCACTGACTCTATTAGACTCTTCCAACTTAAAATATGTGGCTATTTATTCTCATTCACTTTGTTCCTTCTCATATTTTGAACCATACGAGCATGTTCAGACTCAAGCTAAATTTAATTAATTCAGGTAAGATTTCGTGAGACACCATTAAATGTTTTAGCAGTCCCAATCTGTTACTCCTTTTTCATCCATTAAATGTCTATCTTGGTTTAACTAGCTGTTGTAAGTCTGACATAACTTCTTCAAAACAAAGGCTTTTTACTGCTCCTGGTTCCTTCCTTCTACTATTTTAAATATTACCCAGTATTTAATCCTGCCAGATCCTTACACTATGTCCATTACTGCAGTATCTATGCACTTTCCAGTAGAACATGAAGTGACGTGACTAACATCTGTTGTGTGGGGTTCTTTCCCATTTCCTCTCACAAGAGCGACAAATTGCATGGGGATTTTAGAAGAATTATAGCTATGTTTTGCCAGCTGAAGCCGTTCACAGAAGTACATTGGCAAAATGTGAAGACTGGGCTAGGTTTCGGGCTCAAGGTCCTCCATGAAATTGGACCTGGCTCCTCTTAAGACATCAATTCAGTTCCCCAAGCACCCTACAAATATTTCAGAAATAGCTGGGGAAGCACAGAACTACTTGCAGAGTGGGTTGCTATTTGTGCAAATGTGCTGTACTGGTAGGAAACTTGAAGAACAAGTCCTCCTTTTATAATGTATTCTCTGCTGGCGAAATGCCTATAAATTAGGAGGAATTCAGAGAAGAGCAACAAAAAAAGCCTAAGGGTCTGAGGGGTTAGTTTAGGAGGAATGGACAGAGAGCTACATGTGTGACTAGGAGCTGGACCTGGGTCCTCTTTGTAGTTCTGCCCCTTGCTCGTCATGTATCCTGGGCAAGTTACATGCCTTCTGTGTCTCCATTCCCCACCCATACAAATGGGGAATCTATTTATCCACCTCGGTGCAGCGGTTTGACTTTTACAGATGAAAAAAGCATTAAGCACTAAGAACAAACACTCCTGGACCAAATGACAACCCCGCTGTGTGACAGGAACAAAGTCTACACGTAACTGACCAGAGAAGAGATGCTAGCTAGAGTGATGGGGTGACAGGGCGAAGGACAAATTTAAGACACAGTTGGAGGGGGGAAAAAGCGTCCTGATTCTGGGGTATTCTCCAAAAGGACATGATGGAAATCTCATTGTCAAAGATATCCTCAACTGAACAAGTCACTGAAGGCCACACTGTAGTCAGCGCTGCACAAGGCAGAGTTGCAACGCACTAGCTGACGCAATTAGTCGTCCTTTTTCTGTTATGTTTCTGTGTTTGTGACTCTGAAGACGTGTGCGATTACGTCCTTCGTGCTATGCTTGTCTGCAGCCACTGTTCAAATAAAAATGGCATCAAAGCAAGACGGCAACAGAGCATACCGACAAGACTGTACCATTCATTGAAGCACTGGATTAGGATAGGCTTGCTCTGTTGCCACGGGCTGTTTGGTCTCATCCGACCACTCCCCTATCACTGATACCGTTCAGCAGCTCAGCCTCCGTTCTGTTTTGCATCTCATTACCCTTTTCCCGCCTGTTTCTCCTACATTTCTCTTGCACCCCGATGAGTATCTATAACATATTAACAAGCGTATGCGGCATAAAATAAAAATTGAAACAAGGCACCTGTGACGTTCCCCTCTGGTGTTATCCGAACTGGTGATCTGCTCGGTCACTCCAATCATTGACTCTGGGAGCCAGCCTTACCCTGCTCTGCTGTGAGAACCCTCACTCCTGGGCTGCTCACGCACAGCCTCCGGCATGTAAGCTGCTCCTTCCATTGTGCAACCGAATGACACTAGCCAATATCTCCGGTCCCAGACACAACCCTAGGAACCTCTGTCTTGCAGTGCCCAGTTATGCCCGCTGGACACTGAAAGCTTATATGAGTTCATCAATTTAACAAAGAAATTGATATGTACCAGGCTTGTTATCCCAAAGGGAGACTCTGGCACACTTCAGACCAAACACACTGCTTCAGGTAGAATAAACAAACAGATTTATTAACTACAGAAATAAAGTTTAAGTGATTATAAGTCAAAGCATAACAAGTCAGATTTGGTCAAATGAAAGAAAAGCAACATGCATTCTAAGCTGATCTTAACACTTTCAGTGTCCTTACAAAGGCAGATGCTTCTCACCACAGGTTGGCTGGTTGCTCTTCAGTCAGGCTCTCCCCTTTGATCAGCACTTCAGTAGCTTGGTGTGGTGTCTGTAAATGTATTGGAAGAGAGAGCACGCATTGCAAAATGTCTCTCCCTTTTATCATGTCCTTTCTTCCCTCATGGCTTTGTCCCCCCACTTCAGGAGTCAGGTGAGCATTACCTTATCACAGTCCCAAACTCACCCCGGGAAGGGGGGTGACTCACTCCAGAGTCCAACAGATCCTTTTGTTGTTGCCTAGGCGTCCTTTGTTCCTGTGAGACTGGGCTGGGTTTGTCCCATACTTGCCCTGATGAGGTGTGAACTGCCCCTCTGTTCTTGGAGAGTTTTTGCCTGGGCTTCCTTTAAGCCAGGAGGACACCTTTTCAGCCTTGTAACTATACACATGAAATTATAACCTATAACCTCACTATAACATGACTGTGACAATTACCACAACATCACTATAACAACCACACTCAGTGCATCATGAGCCTTCTGAAGACACCCAACATGGCAAACTTTGCATTGGATGCCACACAATAATTTTATAAAGATGAACGTGTTCCCCCGAGGTACAGAGCATCACAGCATCTGTCTGTGATCACACTGGACCCAGGCCTTGTATGTGCTTATCCCTTTCCCGCATCTTTTACCGGCTCTTGTCTCTTTTCCGAGCGCTAGGTCCTTGGGGCAAGCACTGTTGTCCTGTAGGACGTGCAATGACTTTTTGGGCACATCTGCAGTTCACTGCTACAAGCATAGAGGAGTCATGTAAAAGTTGTTGCCTTTCTGAATCCGCCAGTCAGACAGTGCCATTGCCTCCGCTGCCACGTGACAAAGCTAAGTTCCTGAGACTCAGCTCAGTGCCATGGATGTTACTCAGTATGCTACGGGCAGCAGTGAGATGGTCAAGAATCATATCCAGCCCAAGGCTGCATGACCCGGGAAAGTTACGAGAAGCAGCAGCAAAATGAGTAGCTGTTATACATGGGGAAGATGATGCAAAATGGTGTAAGTCTTTCTTCCTCTCTTCACGCAGCAGCTGGGAGGCTGGGTAAAATGCAGTGCAGCAGAGACCCAGCATGCCTGCTGTGGAAGGAGACACTGGAGCAGGAGATACAGACAGCTCCCTCTTCCTTCCAGGGAGATGCTTCATGGTTATCAGACCTTTAACTAGCCAGAAATCAACACAACACACACCATTCCCCGGCATTCCTTGGTAGGAACCCTAGTACCTTTCACACCAGATCCTAGGGAAAGAGGAGGCTCTAGGTTTCTCTGGCCCACACTAACAAGCTCCCCATCTGTGCCTTTTATAACTCCTCCTGACTAGCGGGCGTTTGGCAAGTTCTTCAAAACTCCCAAGATAAGCCTTTAGCCGCAACAGCATGGCAATTCCACATTTCCAATACTTCGCTGAGTCTTACCCTTGCTTACAAGTGGGGTAAGCATCAACAATGCCAGCTGTGACTTTCTTTAGGGTTTACACACATGGAACAATCTTGGTTATTGAAAACAGTGCCAACCAATCCTCCCAAGAGACAAGGCCTCAGATACATTGCATGTGAGCACATCCTGTTCTTCGTGCTTAACGATGAAGTGACTGAAGACCTTCTCATGTGGCTTGTAGCCCATTTCTGCTTCAAAATTTCAAATCAGAAACAAACTGCTACCAGGAGAATTTCCACTTTTTCAGACCTAACTTGTAAACTTTTGAAGGGCGGGACTGTCTTTTTCTATGCTTGTACAGCACCTAGCCATTGAGCTCTGAGCTCATTGGTCTCTAGGTGCTACCTCAATACAAGTGTTAAATAAATAATCATCCTTCATTGCCAAGAAGGAGAGGCTAATCAGACAGGTTATTATCCGGCGCCTACCTTCTGAGAATCTATGTTAGGTTTTTCTCTCACTCTAGCCTAAAGCCACTTTAAAAAAATATTCAGTGGAGATCACTCAATTGGTCTTGAGAATTTTCAGGAGTATGAGAAAAGGACTACATTGATCCAACACTTTTCAGGGAGTTCTGAGAGAGCAAGAGTAGCTGCAAAGTTTGTTTGTTTTTGGTTATGTCACGTTACCAGGCAAACATGAACAAAGACAGAAAAATGAACTTCCCTGTTAAAGGAAAATCAGTTTTAATATTAAAGATTTAAAACCCCACAAATAAATACCATCCAGGCACAGCAGCAAAGAAATGGTTCACGGGAACTTTAATACTGAACAAGTCTGATGTAATCTATAGCCCATCAACATATATTCAAACTTCAGATAAAATAATGTTGCGTCTTCACAAAAGCTCTTCCTAGTTTAGTAGAAAGCTTGTTTCAACAATGCTAGACTTCTGAGTGTCACAGCGATATAAAACCTGCCTGTTTTAATTTTTTAGTTCATCAGAACATTTCCTAGTTTCCAGGATAATTAAACCCATTCCCTCATCCCCTTCTCTACAATGCCATGGCCCAGCGTGGAAGAGGACAGAACTCCCAAAGCCCACTCTGGAATGTTCAAACCCTTAAATGCTTGGCATCTCTCTTTAAAAGAGAGAATTTATTTTAAAAGCCGCTTTAATGGCAGCTGGGAATTACCACGGAGGCACTTTGTTCTGCGATTTCCCAGCTGCTGACCCTATTCACAAGAACAAGGCCTGACGCATACTCCCAGCTCCAGAACGTGTGCTGCAGGCTGATCTTACTAGGCCTTCTATAATGAGCAACATAAGCTGTTGAAAGAGCCAGTTCTGCACTCCGGCTGCCCCTTTTACCACATTCAGGAGCCCTTTGAAAGTCCTGTTCTTCTTTTTGCATCCCTGCTAGCTAGTACAATTGCAAGATTACTGTAACACTTGCTTGTCTTTCAGACATTCACTGGAAAAAGACGTTGTCCTGCACTTCGCCCAGGCACGCAGGATAAAAGGTTGATTTTAAACAGCAAAGAGGGGATAGTTATATGTCAGCATCTTATGTTTTATTGCAAGAAGCTCGTTTTATATACACAAGAGCACCTACGCATACCAAGTACGCAGATGGCATTTATGGCTATGTAAGGGCATTCATTTCCTTGCCCAGAAGCGGTCCTACGCGTTAATAACTGCTCCTAATGGCAGACTCTCCTATTAGGACGGCATTGCACCACCCGTATGGAGGAGACCAAAAGAGGCTGCAAGGAGATGCTGAATGGCTGGTGACACTTGTCCCCACGAACAGGACAATGTCACCCGGAAAACATAGGTCACCGAGGGCCGTTTTCCCTGTGCTGACACTTCCCTCCCCCGCCCCACATCCAGGGGGTCTCAAATTTTTTCTTAGCATAAAGCATTTTAGGAGATATCAGCTTGCGGAAGCCTCCCACTCACCAGTCCCATTTGCAATCATGCAACACCTCCTTACGTGGAAAGGTATTCATGGTTAGCTTTAAATTAAGAAAAAAACAACAACAGTGCAATGCAGGCAATGTTCTGCCACCATTAAGGAATATTAATCACCATCCCCTTTTGGCTCATCTTTTCATTCGTTGCCTCCTCCCCATCTGTTCTGTTCCTGCCATCCCTCCTCCACTACACACTCCACCCTGCTGCCTGATCCTCCACATCTTTCTGGCATAAACTTCTTTCCCTTTCCCCCCCTCCCCCTCGAGCTCCTTCGCACAGGCTGCCCTTTATCCCTTCACGCTCCCCTCCTACCAGATGACTTCAGACTCAGAGGCTCCTTTTCCTTTCCTATGCAGCAGTAGGCACGGGAGGAGTATCAGGCTGGCTCTTTGTCAGCTGCCGAGCTGATGGGAAGCCCGCTCGGCTGCAGAAGCTGCTGGCAATGTTGCCGTGTTACCTGCCAACTCCCCATGGACCCCCAACAGGTGCACCACACCTGGGGACTAAACTGGCTTTTGTTATCTCCACAGCCCTTCCTGGCATCCCCATCGGCCCAAACGAGCCTGGGTCTCATCTCCTTCTATTGCCCCTTCCACGCTTCCATTTCCCGCATCCTCTCCAGCCCCCAACCCCTCCTGGGTCAGAGGCAGATTGTCTCACTCCTTCTGCACAGGGCAACTGCCTCCCCTCAGAGGAGAATGGGGGCTTCGGATCCTCAGGGCCTAGAACCACAAAGCGGCAGGTCGGCCAGCCTGCCAGGCAGATCCCCGCCCCGTTAAATCAGAGCACAGCAGCAGCGCACCGAAGAACCAAGTTCCCGTGGATTAAACGCACTTGAGTAGCTAGAAAGGAGGAGCAGACACGTATCACTAATGCAACTGGGGGGAGAGAGAGCTTACGGTTTAAAGGAAGGAGTTCTGGGGAACTCCAGGCCCAAACCCTCACCTCCACCATGAGATCTGTGGGGAAGTTTGGCTAGTTTTCCCTCTCGGTTCTTCTTTAAAAAGTCACCCTAAGGAAAGAAATTCCAGGAACAGCTAGAGACTCCATTCCAATCCGCCGCCCTCCCCACCCCCCTTTCTATAGGTCAGACTCTGATCCACCATCTTCTACTGCAGGTTTCTTTCTAAAGGTTAATCCACGAGAAACTGCATTTGTTTCCAACCCAAACTTGCTTGCCTTGACTACAGCCATCAATTATTTTCTAATTATAAATTGTTCAGGGAAGAGACGGTTCTACCTACCTCTGCTCACTTCCCCAGGAGCACATGTGATCTTTCCTCCCCTCTGGATAGCTGTCATTTACCCAGGTCCTGGTCTGAGAGTTGTAAGATTTTGAGATTTCACCCCCCCCCAAGACAGGCTGACCACCTGAGAGGGTGCACTCAGAAACCAGAAGGGCGGGAAAGATGCAGCTAGCCCTGTGTGTCTGGGTCTGACTGTTTCAGTCTGGCCTCTCTCTCTCTGACCCTCCCCAAAGAGAGCAGGCTAGAGCCCAGTAAGGCTTTTTGCTCTGGCATTGCCTCCTAATGACCCTTCAGGCTCCTCTTTCCCCACCAAGATGTTACCCAGACAGAGCCACAGGGTGAAATAACCATTTACAAAATTATTAAAGAGCAACTTTACGTTTGTTACACTTGCCATTAGAGTAGCTGCTGCCGCATCAAGCAACAAAGGATGAACCTCCATTATCTAAATGTTACTACTATGATATTAGTGAAATAAGGGTGAGAACAAGAGGAGAAAGCTTGACTGAAAGGCTTAAAAAAAATTGAAGGAAAAAAAAAAAAATCAGCCTTGGCTCCAAGGAAAGGTTGCTTGGCACCGAAAGGCACAGGCATCCTGTTTAGTACCAAACTCCCCAGGGCACCCGCCAAGTGTTTATTCAGCAACTCCTACATTTTCTTATCAACAAGCTGGCCTGGTAAACTGTTGCCATGAGGGACATAATCTGCGTCGGGAGCCACACGCGCTGGGACTGTTAACTCTGTGGTGGAACGCCACACAGCAATACACAAGGCACTCAAGGAACAAACCATTTTAGAGCATCCAGTTCTATTGCCATGACAGCAGCTGCTCCTTGCTGCTATTACGACAGTTTGCCCAGGCATAGCAAGACAAGCAATATGTTAATTATCTGCCTAACAGCAAAGCCTAGAGCCCCAAATACAGTCAGGGCCCCATTGTACTATGCACTATACAGACACACACAAACCGTCTCTTCCCTGAACAGTTTATAATGTTAACAAACCAAACAAAAGGTGGGAGAGGAAACTGAGCCACAGAGAATGGAAGTGACTTGCCCAAGTTCACCCAGCAGGTCTGTGGCAGAGATGAGAACAGAACCCTGGTCTCCTGACTCCCAGTCGAGTGCCCTCCCCACTGGGTCATGCTGCCTCTCAGCAAGCAGAGTACCCCACAACCTGATCAAAAATACTTGTCCCCTATACTTGACCCCAGTTCTTAAAACCCCCATATATCTTGACCCTGAACAGGGAGAGGAGAAAACCCCTTTCCCCTGATGCAGTGTTTACTCATTGCACATGTGCAGATTTCCATGCCAGAAGCAGAGAACAGCTACTCAGGGTAGGAAATACAAATATAATCACTTCTTTGCCAATAAAAGCAAGCCATCACCTGCACTCAGGAGTCCCTCGCCATGGCTGCTTCAGATCTGTAACCTACAGAACAGTTATATGACGTTAAAAATACTGGGCTGGTTACACAGTGTAAGCTGGAGAGATCTGGTCTCATGACTCAGCTCCGTGGGGGAAGCAGTTCTTGGCTCCCATGGTCTGGCGCTCCAGAGTGGTGATCCCAGCTCTGCCAAGGACTTGATGCGTGACCTCGGGCCAGACGCGTGACCTCATCTAGAAGACGGGCAGTAAGCGTGACTTGCGTCTCGGGCGGGGTTGGGAGGATGAAGTGTCTGTGGTGCACTTTGAATAATAAGTGAAGCTGTGTGAGGTAGAAAGCAGGATCTGGCTCCTGGTTTCGGTTTTTCCATTTCATTTCATTTCATTTCACACACACACACACACACACACCTCTTTACAGAGGAAAAAAAGACGGTTAGCTAAAGGTTTCTGCAGCTGCTTACCAGCCCTAGACAGGGCTAGCCATCCTATGAACTAAGAATGTGGCTTTTGATCGAAGTGCTCAGCTCATGGAAATCACACAAGCGGGCTGCAGGAATACAAAAAAAGAGAGATCTCTTACAATTGCAAATAGGTTCCTGTACGCAGATAACAAGACCTGTATGCAGCTATTGTGCAACGCCATGAGCTGTGCCCATAAAGACGTGTCAGAACACTCATTCTATCCCGATGTGGGGGAGTGGCAGGCTGGTGCTACACAACGATGCCAAATGATCCGACTCCATTTGCAGAATGATCCCTCCCCGCTAGAGCGAAGCGACCTCCCTTCTCCTCCAGCCAACTATTTAGGATTTCCACTTTGGCTCAGCCACCCTGATCTTCCTCTAAGCCTGGTTCTATTATGAAAGCACTGGCAGGAGCGACTCAATACAAGGGTAATTCTGGCGAGTTGGCAGGGCTAGAAATCCCCTTTTTCACACCGTAAGGATTGAATTGTGTCTTTGCATCTGACAACACTTCAGAGGATAAATGAGTTTTCTCTCTCTACCAGCTTTTGCAAAAGAAACATTTTAAGATGCTCCCTTTTGGAGATTCCCCCACCCCTCTTCACGTTCCTTACATTCCTCTACCCTATGGGTTCTCAACAGGACAGGAAGTTACCAAAAGTCTGAGGAGGGGAGAGGCTGCAACCACAACCCCTTTCTTTATGGCTCATCCCGCTTTCTCCATCACCCCGTCAACTTCAACCACTTCCTCACAAATACACACGCTCTGTGAATACTACCCAAATCTGTATGCCAAGTCAGAACTCAGGATGGGGGTGTTTTTTTCCCCCTCCTCTTCCTTTCTGATCACTGGTCCAGGAGCCCAAAGAGTTTGCTGGATCAGAAAAATGCATCTAGCCTCGACAGTCTGCAATATCAGATGACCCCAGGACAATAGATGCCCTCCAGCTTACAGGGAGCCTTAAAAGTGAAGCAGAAAAAAGAAGAGGATGATAAAACATAGGATTTGCCATACCACCAGATCAAATCATTTACCTATTGAGTCTGACACTCTTGTCTCCAGTAGCGACCAACACCTGATAGTTCGGAGAAATGAAATAAAACCAGCTAGCCCGGTGCTTTATGATCAGATATCAATGTATAGAGAGGGAATCACCTTCCTGATCTCTGCAATCAGCTCATGTCCTGATGCATGAGATTGATTTACCTGTATCTTAGATCTGGGGGCGGGGGGAGAAACAGACCGCATCATGCAGGTTTCTCAATGTTAAGAATCAAGTCTGACTCCCAACCTGACACTTACAGCAAAATATGCAGGCGAATTAAACTGGAACGACTCCGAGTCAATCTACCATAGCGCACAGAACTGTGCATGGGAACTGCTCTTGCCGTTTCCCCCAACCCGCACTTGCGACAGGACAGCACACAAATCTGCTTTCAGCTCCCAAGTTAAGCACCCGGTGATCTTCAGCGATGTAGAGAGGAAATTATCAGGCAGTATTAAAAAGCTGAGATACAGCAAATTTACCATTGATTGGATGAGATACCATAGCACAAAGACTTGCATAGAAAATGGATCCCTTCCACCCCATGCCTTTCAAATTGCCTAGTGTCATGGGAAACTAAACCTGACATCCAAACAGTTAAGATACAAGAGACTAAGAATAAAAATATTTCTAAGATAAAAACTTGCCTTCCAGGAAAACAGTTGGCTACAAACATTGCACAGCTGCAGACACCCCCTATCAACTCCATGCCTCCTGCACAGACTTTGAATTCAAGGGGAGGGGAAGGAGATATTGCAGCTGATGAGCTGCAAGAGGCTCTTAGCAAAGTCATCCAGCAATCTCATCTGAAATTCAGACAGTTGCCATGAGCTTGTCTGCAGATCCCACACAGCTGAGAATCAGCATATATGTGAACTACATACACAGCAATTCATTACATCAACATCCCTCTTCCAATTGCTTCCCCCCACCTCCGCAAACCCACATACACTCCAAACACTTTCTATGGGAGTGGAGCAAAACCCTATACTATTTGACCTGCAAATCCTGCTTGACTTTAGGATACCACCACCACCACCTTTCGATAACCAAAATCCCAATGCCCTTTACGGTCATTGATCAAAGCTCAGGACATCTGTGAGAGATGGATGAACAGGTAGAGAGAGATTTCTTTGACAGGGTAACAAGCTTTGTGGATGGTGGGGAAGTGGTAGACGTGGTATATCTTGATTTTAGTAAGGCTTTTGATACGGTCTCACATGACCTTCTCAAACAAACTAGGGAAACGCAACCTAGATGGAGCTACTATACAGTGGGTGCATAACTGGTTGGAAAATCATTCCCAGAGAGTAGTCAGTGTTTCGCAGACACACTGGAAAGCCATATTGAGTGGGATCCCGCAGGGATCAGTTCTGGGTCCAGTTCTGTTCCATATCTTCATCAGTGATTTAGATAATGGCATAGAGAGTATACCGATGAAGTTTGTGGACAATACAAATCTGGGAGGGGTTGCAAGTACTTTGGAGAATAGGATTAAAATTCAAAATGATGTGGACAAACTGGAGAAATTGTCTGAAGTAAATAGGATGAAATTCAATAAGGACAAATGCAAAGTGCTCCACTTAGGAAGGAACAATCAGTTGCACACATACAAAATGGGAAATGACTACCTAAGAAGGAGTACTGCAGAAAGGGATCTGGGGGTCATAGTGGATCACAAGCTAAATATGAGTCAACAGTGTCACACTGTTGGAAAGAAAAAAAAACAAAAACATTCTGGGATGTATTAGCAGGCGCGTTGTAAACATGCCACAAGAAGTAATTCTGCCGCTCTACACCACGCTGGTTAGGCCTCAGTTGGAGTACTGTGTCCAGTTCTGGGCGCCGCATTTCAGGAAAGATGTGGACAAACTGGAGAAAATCCAGAGAAGAGCAACAAAAATGATGCAAGGTCTAAAAAACATGATCTATGAGTGAAGATTTAAAAAATTGGGTTTTCTTAGTCTGGAGAATAGAAGACTGAGAGGGGACATGATAGCAGTTTTCAAGCACATAACAGATAGTTACAAGGAGGAAGGGGAAAAATTGTTCTCTTTAGCCTCTGAGAAAAGGACAAGAAGCAATGGGTTTAAATTGCAGAAAGGCTGGTTTAGGTTGGCCATTAGGAAAAACTAACTAGCCAGACACTTAGGAAAACACTGGAATAAATTGCCTAGGGAAGTTGTGGAATCTCCGTCATTGGAGATTTTTAAGAGCAGGTTAGAGAAACACCTTTCAGGGATGGTCTGGAGATAATATATATTCCTGCCTTGAGTGCAGGTGACTGGATTAGAAGACCTCTTGAGGTGCCTTCCAGTCCTACAATTCTATGTTTAAGTGACTTGGCCAAGGTCAAACAGCAAGTCAGTGTTAGAGCTGGAAGAGATCCCAGACCTGACGTACTCCCTTGCTCTAACACCTAGGATGGACTTCTATTCAGTAGCTGGTGTACAGGATTACATGTTTGTGGGTGTCCTACCTTTCCAGGTCACAACAATACATTTCCTAGTGAAAATTTTCAGTGTGACAGACATGAACCCCTCGTTAGCAGTGCAATGAGGAATTCAGACAGATGTGGGTAATATACAAAAGAACTGAACCAAACTACAGCAGGGAAATACTCCCTCCAGCTATCAGAAGCCTGAAGGTTCCATTTGTATTTCTTCCCTTTACACCCACTTTTTATACTCTACAAAAGAGTATTTTCCAGCGAGAGTCTTTGGGAAAATCCCCATCACTGAGAGCTGCCCATGCATCACCCCTCTCAATTACTGTCACCCATGGCTGTATCGAGAGCCCTACCAAATGTATGGTCCATTTTGATCAATTTCATGGCCAGAGGTTTTTAAAACTGGTCAATTTCACATTTTCAGGTGTTTATATCTGAATTTTCACCATGTTGTAACCATGGGGGTCCCATCCCCGAAAGAGGTGTGGGGCGGGGGTCACAAAGCTGTTCTGGGTGGGGTTGCGGGATTGTCACCCTCACTTCTGTACTGCTGGGCTCTGAAGGCAGCACAGCCGCAGAGATTCCTGCGGCCTGGGGAGTTTCTGTGAAGTGGGTCTGATCTCCCCGCCAAGAACAGCCATGCAGGGGAAGAGGAAATCCTGTCCCCAGTCCAGCAGACTAGCAGCTGGGCCCAGAAAATGCTCCCAGCCCTGTCCCTCTTTCTCCTCTCCAATAGCTAGTTTTCACAGGGGAGGTCTGATTTCATGGTCCATGACATGTTTTTCACGGCTGTGGATTTGGATATCCATCAGCAGGATCAGAACTGCAGCAATTGCTCCCGATGAAGGGCTACCATGAGTGACACAAGCTTTCTCAGCAGCTAGCTGTGCAGCAGTTATAGCTACTACAGAATTTGCTTTGGTTTTTTAATCTACAAAGAAGCGTGACCACAAATAATCCCTCCTTTCCAGGACAGTTCAAAACTACGTTTAGACCACTCATTGTCTTGTTCCAATCTGTCCCCCACAACCATCCAACACCAGCTTTCTTTGTCCCTTCCTAGCATCTCGTCTTCCTGAACAGCCTTCGTATATCCACTGTCTTTCCATCTTATTTCAAATCTCTTTCAAACACATCATTTAATCTTCATCTGGACCACTTTACGTTGTGACCCAAGATCAATGCTTTTATAGAAATCAGAAATCAGCAGAAAAGTTTCAATTAAAAACAAAATTTTAGAAGCAGCAGTTAGAAAACCATTCTCTTACAGCGTCTGCAACTCATACTGTAGCACTGGGCTAGAACATGAGAGAAATTAACACCAACTATTAACACCTGCCCAATGCTGACAGCAATACAAAAGAAACAGCAAACACAGCAACATTTCTTTTAAAAGTACTTTTGGTTTTAAGCTCATGTGCAGTTTATTAGTAACAGGTAAGGTTATTTAAAAAAAAAAAAAAAAAAAAGGCTCTGATTTTTAAACAAAGGCCATGGCTACACTTGCAAATTTGCAGCGCTGCAGCAGGGTGTGAAAACACACCCTCTCCAGCGCTGCAAATTGCGGTGCTGCAAAGCGCCAGTGTGGTCAAAGCCCCAGCGCTGGGAGCGCGGCACGTTATTCCCCACAGGGAGGTGGAGTACGGACAGCGCTGGGAGAGCTCTCTCCCAGCGCTGGCGCTTTGACTACACTTAGCGCTTCAAAGCGCTGCCGTGGCAGCGCTGCCGCGGTAGCGCTTTGAAGTGCAAGTATAGCCGTAGCCTGAGAGCCTCTTTAATTTAAAACCCAACAAAGCCTGAGAGTAGGAAAGAAATGGTGAACTCAATTCATGGGGGAAACTAAGTGACATACTGACTGATGCCGAAATTCTGATGACCATGCCAGGTTCTGCAGGGCAAGAGCCATCAGAGAGAAGAAATGAGAGGAATGTGAGTAGGTGAAACCCAAACAACCCATCTAAAGGGAGGAAATGCCAAAGACATCCACTGCTCCACCAGTAAGGTCATGTCTTCACTAAAGAATCCACTCAAGTTACTCCTCTCACATTAGCCTAGCTTGACTCAACATGACCTCTCTGAGCAGCTTAACTGCTGATGAGTTGTGCTAAATTGATCTGTAGCCTATAGCTAGGCTTAGCGGAATTCGGAGGTGGAGGGATGGTTACTCATTTCAACAGATAATACTTGTGTTTATTTTAAGCTTTTTTTATTTTTATCTATTTCAATTTTCATAGTTGTGGGAAATTGGGGGGGGCAGACAAGGGAAAGGGGTCAGAAATTATGTAATGACAGACATTGAGACTCTAAACTAAAGCTTTAGAACAGTTAAAACACACAGTCAGCATCATGTGTCAAAATACACACAGTAAATATCCTTAAATCAAACTCTGACAGGTTCTCAAGAAGCATTCTTTTTACTTTGCCTATCCATACGTTTTATCATCACCAATGGAAGTATTTTTTCGTCTGTGCGTGCATAAGGTAAAACTGACATTTATTGATAAAAATCTAAGGCGTTCAAGTCTATCTATACCCAAGGGGCCAGCCAACTTGAGTAAAAAGCACCACCAACACTTAAGGTAAGCGTGTGTGTGTGGACAGGACTAGAGTTAACTCTGCGGTGAAGACAAGCCCTAAGAGATATAAATTTAAAAAACTCCTCACAATCCCACCACTGTGATTAGCCACTTGGTAATTCTCTACACAGACTGCCCTACTGAATCATCAGTTAGCTGGCGCCATTGTACGCAAGTGGATATACAGAAGTTCTACCAGCACGACTAGCTTGAGAATGAAGTCTATTAGTCAGGTTGAGAGATTCCTTTGCTGCCACTACCCCCAATCAAATCCCTTAAACCTGCAATTTAGAGGAATAAGAAACTGTCTTGTTTACTGAGCCCTGTATTTAACAATAATCTACAATCAGTTTTCTAGTCGATAATCACTCTAAGTGCATGCACAGATTTTCCCTTGTTCCTGTAAAACCTCTGCTGGCTTTGCTCCAGTTTCCACTCTCTTTTCTGTAGGCCAACATGGCATCTCTTCTTTTGCACTGACCCCAGCCAATGTTTCTGTAACACCTTGGCCCAGACCCCCTCTGCACAGTCCCCAGTCCGCTGTGAGCGGACCCAACTGCTGGGTCCCACATGCTTCCACGACAAGTGGGTCTGAGTTGAGCTGGGTTGAGCTGTCTCTGTTTCTAGCTCTGGGTCTACAGGGTCATGGTGGGACTCCACATTCCAGCTCCCCTAGACCTTGAAACAACTGCCTCAGACCTCCCAATCCCTCATCCCCTCACCAACGAGTTTTCCGCCCAAACTGCGGGCACTCTGGGCTTCTGGGTTAACTCCTACTGGACAATATGGCAAGAAGCAAGAAACAGGCTTGGGAAAAGACCTCATTTGCCACAGTCACTTCAGTGTTGAAAGCACTCGAGAACAACAGATCTTTGCGGAGATTAAAGTCTCATGACACACCTTAGTCTGCTCTCACCCAATCTGTGAGCCTGGGGTTTGTCAGCGTTTCAGGATGGGCGGAGTCCCTCCTGCATAGCCTGCTTCCAAGCAGCAATGGTCAGCTTCCCAACCCTCTCCCCCGCATCAACTCAGAGCAGCATCCCACTCAAAAAGTCTGCTCCTTTTTGCCATGCTTTCCACTGGAAAGCCCCAGCCCCGCCCACAGTCAGGCTCACCACATTTATGGAAGAACACAAGAAACAGCCATATAGGGTCAGACCAGCGATCCACCTAGCCCAGCATCCTGTCTTCTGACAGGGACCAGCACCAGATGTTTCACAGGGAATGAACAGAACAGGGCAATTATTAAGTAATCCATCCCCTGTCATCCAGCTCCAACTTCTGGTGGTCAGAGATTTAGGGAGCCCCAGAGCATGGGGGTTGCATCCCTGACCATCTTAGCTAATAGCCACTGATGGACCGATCCTCTGTGAATTTGTCTGATTATTTTTTGAATCCAGTTACACTTTTGGCCTTCACAACATCCCCTGGCAACGAGCATGTTGTGTAAAGAAGTACTTATACCTGTTGCCTATTAATTTCATTGGATGACCCCTGGTTCTTGCATGACGTGAAGAGGTAAATAACACTTCCCTATTCAGATTCTCCATGTCATTTATTGTTTTACAGAAAATCTGTTGTTCGATAGGCATGAGTAAGTGGTTGAGAGACAATCAGAATCAATGGATGGCTTCTCAGTGATCATCATTCAACAGATATATCAAAAACCTTTCTTGGGCAGGCACTGTTTTCAGTGCAATACAATAAGCTGCCTAGGGAAAGTTTAGACATGCTCAGCACATACACCTATACACCGATATAACGCGACCCGATATAACACGAATTCGGATATAACGCGGTAAAGTAGTGCCCTGGGGGGTAAGGGTGGGGAGGGCTGTGCACTCCGGCGGATCAAAGCAAGTTCAATATAATGCGGTTTCACCTATAACGCAGTAAGATTTTTTGCCTCCCGAGGACAGCGTTATATCGGGGTAGAGGTGTATTACAAAAATAAAGAAGGTCCTAATACAAAATGAGTTCACAATTTGATACACACATGCCACAGTCATGGTTTCTTTCCCTCTAACCCCACATTGTGTTCTAGCCTTCCTTCTCCAAATTTTCCTCTTGATTTCTCCCAAATACTTCACTTCCCTAAGGGCTTGTCTACACATGGAATTGTTCCCGATTAACATCATATGTGGACACTTGCCCTGGAATAAGAGTCCACACATGGAGTTATCCAGGAGCAGGCACTGTGCTTTAAATTCACACCCTATCTTAATCTACATTAATTTTCAAGTGTAAACAAGTCCTAATCTATCCTATCAAGTCTTCTTCACACATGCACACCCTTGTACACATCCACACATCCTATTCACACAATTCAGTGAGGGTTAATTAGCACAGTAAGCAACGCAATTGCTTCCAGAGTGCGAACACAGACAGACCCCTCTGAATTCTGCCCGACCAGCATAATCTGCCCAGGCCAAGGCTACGCATCGGACTTGGTATTTGATTCCAAGTGTCTATTTTTCAGCAGTGTTCTACCTGTGTCAGGTTGATATACAGCACAATGCCACTACTTGAATATTTTAACCAGATATTTAACAGCTAGACAAAAAACTTACACTCTCCAGGGTTAATGCCCAACACAGAATCCCTCCACTCCCCCTCCTTCAGCTGAGGCAGGTGCTGAGATTCCTATATGGACACAGTAGTTCTTGTCTTTCCTAGCAACCTCTGGCCAGCTGGTATCTGAAAAGTTTGAGGCCTTTCTTGCGTTGCACTCTAGATCTTAGAAGGGATTAAAAACCACTGTTTGCGCCACCCATACCAGAGCCACTAGGATGATGTAGAGATGGAGAGCTTCCACTGTTCTCGGCATCCCGAAGTCTCTTTTGGATTGTGATCCTGTGTGAAAAGCTCCACTCCCTGCTCTGGAATTTCCCAGACACTAGCAACACAAAATTGACCCTATTGTCAGTTCCACAGATGCTGGCAGGAGTCTCAGAAGAGGCACTGACCTCTGAAAAGACTGCCAGGTTGCAGCAGAGAAGAAACTGGCCAGAGATATGAGCAGCAGCAGCGACACTAAAGCCATCTCCTGACAGATTCAGAAAGCACTGCATTAGTTTACACACCAGTCACGTTTTGAAGCCTATCATCACATCCATTAGAGATGAAAATTATTCACATGTTTTTAGTGAGTTCTTAGATTCCCAGGAGAGAGCCGTCAAGTTCAGCTAAAAGTTTCTCACCACAGGGAAGTGGATTTTTTCTCAAGACTCAATGATTCATTGCCAAAAAGTTTGCTCACCTGTTTGACACAGTTAGCTGCCAGTTAAATGTTCTCATCTAGTCTAGTAGAGGCTGGATCCAAACAGATGTGTTTAAGATCTTACATTTTTCATCGTGGGGCCATTTTATAAACACGCATGAGCTGCAGAAAGCTCTAATAGCACCCTATGGAAGATCTTAGAAGAATTGCTATTCTTGGCTGCAAGATCACTTATTCCCAGGACGTGGAAATGGTTAGAACCACCACCCCGGACTGAATGGTTGAAAAACAATCTGCAAAAGCACTCAAAACTCCATCCACTTGAGAAGTAACTCATAGATGCCCACAACAGCCATGCTAGGAGCAGCATTCAGCAAGTTACATAAGCATATAAGATGGCTATACTGGGTCAGACCAATGGCCCATCTATCCCAGTATCACCTCTTGAGATAGTGGCTAGTGCCAGATGCTTCAGAGGGAATGAACAGAACAGAGCAATTATCAAGGGATCCATACCCTGTTGTCCAATCCCAGTTTCTGGCAGTCAGAGGTTTAGGGACATTCAGATCATGGAGTTGCATCCCTGAGCATCTTGGCTAATAGTCATTGATAGACATATCCTCCATGAAAGTATCTAGTTCTTTTTTGAAAGCCATTATACTTTTTGGACTTCACAATGTCTCCTGGCAATGAGTTCCACAGGTTGACTGTGCCTGGTGTGAAATACTTCATTTTGTTTGTTTTAAACCTGCTGCCTATTAATATAATTGGACAACACCTCGTTTTTGTGTTATGAGAAGGAATAAATGACACTTCCTTAGTCGCTTTCTCCACCCCATTCATGATTTTATAGACCCCTACCGTAACCTTCGTCATCTCTTTTCTAAGCTAACATAGCGCTGTCTACACCAGCACCAGCACAGGAGTCAGTATAACTATGGTCACTCAGAGGTGCGGATTATTCACATCCCTGAGCAACGTTGTTATACCGAAGTAATTCTGTACCTTAGCCCTGGTCTACACTACGAGTTTAGGTCAAATTTAGCAGCATTAGATTGATTTAACCCTGCACCCGTCCACACAACGAGGCCATTACTTTCGACTTAAAGGGCTGTTAAAATTGATTTTGGTACTCCTCCCCCGACGAGGGGATTAGCGCTTAAATCGACCTTGCCAGGTCGAATTTGGGGTAGCGTGGTCGCAATCTGACGGTATTGCTCTCCGGGAGCTATCCCAGAGTGCTCCATTGTGATCGCTCTGGATAGCGCTCTCAACTCCGATGCACTGGCCAGGTAGACAGGAAACGTCCTGCGAACTTTTGAATCTCATTTCCTGTTTAGCCAGCGTGGCGATCTGCAGGTGAATGCAGCTCTCATCAGCAGAGGTGACTGTGATGGAATCCCAGAATCGCAAAAGAGCTCCAGCATGGACCGAACGGGAGGTACGGGATCTGATTGCTGTATGGGGAGACGAATCCGTGCTATCAGAACTCAGTTCCAAAAGACAAAATGCCCAAACATTTGAAAAAAATCTCAAAGGGCAGGAAGGACAGAGGCTATAACAGGGACCCACAGCAGTGCCACGTGAAACTTAAGGAGCTGAGGCAAGCCTACCAAAAAACCAGAGAGGCAAATGGCTGCTCCGGGTCAGAGCCCCAGACATGCTGCTTCTCTGATGAGCTGCATGCCATTCTAGGGGGTGCCCCTACAACTACCCCACCCCTGTGCTTTGACTCCATCAATAGAGTAGCACACAACAGGGATGTGGGTTTGGGGGATGAGGAAGATGAGGAGGAGGAGGTTGAAGATAGCTCACAGCAAGGAAGCGGAGAAACCGTTTTCCCTGACAGCCAGGAACTGTTTCTCACCTGGGACCTGGAATCCACCTTCACATTTCCCAGAGTCACTACCCTTGATATCAGCAGCTCTTTGATTGTGTTGGCTAATTGGATCACAGCAGCCCCCACAGTAGATTTGCCCACTCCAAATTGATACCCGACTTACCGGTAGCTGTCTGGCATTGCAAGCTTCCACGGGGCTATCGCCACTCGTTTCTCAACTGTGAGGGCTGCTCTCATCTTGGTATTCTTGTGCTTCAGGGCAGGGGAAAGCAAGTCAGAAAGTTCCATGAAAGTGCCCTTACACAAGCGAAAGTTTCGCAGCCACTGGGAATTGTCCCAGACATGCAACACTACGAGGTCTCACCAGTCTGTGCTTGTTTCCTGGGCCCAAAATCAGCGTTCCACGGCATGAACCTGCCCCATTAACATCATGATGTCCACATTGCCGGGGCTTTGAGAGAAGTCTGTGTCCATGTCCTCATCACCGTGCTGCCATCGCCTAATCGCCTGCTTTTGCAGGTTCTGGTTCTGCATATACTGCAGGATAATGCGCACGGTGTTTACAGTGCTCATAATTGCGGTGGTGTCTGAGCGGGCTCCATGCTTGCCATGCTATGGCGTCTGCCCTGAAAAAAGGCGCAAACGATTGTCTGCTGTTGCTCTGACGGAGGGAGGGGCAAGCGACGACATGGCTTACAGGGTTGTCACACAGAATGGTCCCCTCAAGGATTGAACTCACAACCCTGGGTTTAGCAGACCAATGCTCAAACCACTGAGCTATCCCTCCCCCACTATTCACGGAGGGAGGGAGGAGCAAATGAATACAAAACAAATCTGGTCTCTTTATTACTTTGATCCACTCCATCTCTCTGATACATCTTAGGCTGGCAGCAGACGGTGCAGTACGACTGCCGGCCATCGTCGTCTCCCATTTATGTCCAGGCGCTTCTGGCCAACCTCACTGAGGCCAGCCAGGAGCACACACATCTGCCCAGGCACCCCTGACCAACCTCACTGAGGTCAACTAAAAGAGCACCCAGGAGATTACGACAATGGCTACCAATCATAATGCACCGTCTGCTGCCAAAAGGCAATGAGCTGCTGCTGTGTAGCAATGCAGTCCCATGTCTGCCAGCACCCAAGAGACATACAGTGATGGTGAGCTGAGCGGGCTCCATGCTTGCTGTGGTATGTCTGCATGGGTAACCCAGGAAAAAAGGCAAGAAAGGATTTATTGCTGTTGCGGGTGGGGAGGGCTGACATTTACCTAGAACCACCAGCGATAATGTTTTTGCCCCATCAGGCATTGGGAGCTCAACCCAGCATTCCAATGGGCAGCCGAGACTGCGGGATAGCTACCCACAATGCAACACTCCAGAAGTCGACACTAACCTCGGTACTGTGGATGCACTCCACCGAGTCAATGGTCTTAAGTGGGGACACACACAATCGACTGTATAAAATCGATTTCTAAAAAAATCGACTTCTATAAATTCGACCTAATTCCGTAGTGTAGACATATCCATAGACAAAGGTCCAGTCTTTTTAACCACTCCTCATATGGAAGCGGTTCCTACCCCTAATCATTTGTGTTGCTCTTCTCTGTACCTTTTCCAATTCCAAGGTATCTTTTTTTGACATGGGGTGACCAGATCTACACGCAGTATTCAAGGTGTGCGCTTGCCATGAATTTATAGAGAGACATTGTGCTATTTTCTGTTTTATCTATCCCTTTCCTAGTGGCTCTTAACATTCTATTCAGGGGTTTTTTTGACTGCCGCTGCACATGGAGAGGATGTTTTCAGAGAACTATCCACAGTGACTCCAAGATCTCTTTCTTGAATGGTAACAGCTAATTTAACCCAACTTAGTGAGATCCCTTTGTAATTCTTTGCAATTTTTAGGATTTAACTATCCAGAGTAATTTTGTAACATCTGCAAACTTTGTCTCTTAACTGTTTACCCCTTTTTCCAGATCACCTATGGATATACTGAACCCCACAGGTCCCAATACAGATCCTTAGGGGATCCAACTATTTATCACTTTCCATTGTGAAAGCTGCCCATTTATTCCTACCCTTTGTTTCCTATCTTTTAAGCAGTAACTGATCCATGAAAGGACCTCAGACTGATAGACTTTAAGGCCAGAAGGGACCATTGTGACCTCCCGCACACCGCAGGCCACAGAAACTCACCCACCTCCTTGTGTAATAAACCCCAATCTCTGGCTGAGTTACTGATGTCCTCAAATCATGATTTAAAGACTTCACATTACAGAGACGCCACCATTTATTCTGGTTTAAATCTGCAAGTGGCCCATGCCCCATGCTGCAGAGAAAAGTGAAAACCCGCCACGGTCTCTGCCAATCTGACCCAGGGGGAGATTCCTTCCCAACCCCAAATATGGCAATCAGCTGAACCCTGAACATGCCAGCAAGACCTGCCAGCCAGACACCTGTGAAAGAATTCTCTGTAGTAACTCAGAGCCCTCCCCATCTAGTGCATCATCTCTGGCCATTCCGGATTTTTGCTACTAGCAGTTGCAGATCGGCTACGTGCCACTGTAGCACCACGCCCTCCATAAACTTACCAAGCTCAGTTTTGAAGCCAGTTAGGTTTTTGGCCCCACTGCTCCACTCTGAAAGATGTTCTGGAACTTCACTCCTCTGATGGTAAGAAACCTTTGTCTAATTTCAAGCCTAAACTTATTGATGGCCAGTTTACATCCATTTGTTCTTATGTCCACATTGGCACTTTACTTAAATACCTCCTCTCCCTCCCTGGTACTTATCCCCGTGATGTACTTGTAGAGAGCAATCATATCTCCCCTCGACCTTCTTTTGGTTAGGCTAAACAAGCCAAGCTCATTTAGTCTCCTCTCGTAAGGTATGTTTTCCATTCCTCTGATCATCCTAGTAGCCCTTCTCTGCACCTGTTCCAGTTTGAATTCATCTTTCTTAAACATGGGAGACCAGAACTGCACACAGTGTTCCAGATAAGGTCTCACCAGTGCCTTGTATAATGGCAATAACACTTCCCTATCTCTACAGGAAATACCTCGCCTGATGCATCCTGGGAGTGTATAAGCCTTTTTCATGGCCTCATCACATTGGCAGCTCATAATCATCTTGTAATTCATCAACAAACCCAAGTTTTTCTCCTCCTCTGTCGCTTCCAACTGATACATCCCCAGCTTATGGCAAAAACATTTGTTGATAGTCTCTAAGTGCATGACCTTGCAATTTGCACTACTAAATTTCATCTCATTTCTATTACTCCAGTTTTCAAGGTCCTCCATATCTCCTTGCATGATATTCCAGTCCTCCTTCATATTGGTAATACCTCCCAACTTTGTGTCATCTGCAAATTTTATTAGCAGTCTCCTACTTTTTATGCCCTCTTTGTTGTGAGATCTTCTCAAAGGCTTTCTGAAAGTCCAAGTACATTATATCCATTGTTGACACCTTCAGTGAATTCTAATAGATTGGTGAGGCATGATTTCTCTTGGCAAAAGCTGTGTTGACTCTTCCCCAATATACTGTGTTCATCTGTGTGTCTGGTAATTCTGTTCTTTACTATAGTTTCAGCCAATTTGCCTGATACTAAAGTTAGGTTTACCAGCCTGTAATTGCCATGATCACCTCTGGAGCCTTTTTTTTTTTTTTAATCTACATTACATTAGCTATCCTCTTGTCATCTGGTACAGAGACTGATTTAAGTGACAGGTTACATACTACAGTTAGTAGTTCTGTAAATTCATATCTGAGTTCCTTCAGAACTCTTGGGAGACTACTATATGGTCCTGGTGACTTATTACAGTTTAATAATTTATCGATTTCTTTCAAAACCTCCTCTTACTGACACCTCACTCGGGGACAATTCTTCAGATTTGTCACATAAGAATGGCTCCGGTGTGGGAATCTCCCTCACACCCTCTGTAATGAAGACTGAGGCAAAGAATTCATTTAGATTCTCCACAATGGCCTTGTCTTTCTTGAACGTTCCTTTAGCACCTCAATCGTACAGTGGCCCTACTCACTGTTTGTCAGGCTTCCTGCTTCCGATGTACTTAATTTTTTTGCCATTGGTTTTCGTGTCTTTTGCTAGCTGCTTTTCAGATTCTTTTTTTCACATGCCTTATGACACTTGACTTGCCAGAGTTTATGTTCCTTTCTATTCTTCTCAGGAAGATCTGACTTCCAATTTTTAAAACATGCCTTTTTGCCTCTAATTGCCTCTTTTACTCTGCTGTTTAGCCATGGTGGCATTTTCTTTTTTAAATCCTCATTTAGTCTAGCCTCTATTATAGTGTTTTTAAATAATCTCCATGCAGTCTGCAGGCATTTCACTGTTGATTGTTCCTTTTAATTTCTGTTTAGCCTCCTCATTTTTCTGACCAAGGGCCTATTGTTCCAGCCCTACTCAGCACTTCATCTTCCTTGTCCCAGCAGTTCCAGGGGAATAACAGCTTTAGACTCTGCCAGACTCTAGAATTGAGTGTAGCAGGGTTCCGTGTTCCAGTGTGGGGCAGAAGATGAGCATGTTCACAGGGCAAGGAAGGACAATGTGCTCTGACACTACTCAGATCCTTGAGCTAGTTAAGGTCACCACTGTGTTTCCGAGGACAGTAAGAGCTCACTGGCCCTCTCCCCCTGAGGTCTGCAAACTGCTGCTCTTGCAGCTGTTTTTAGGGAAAGAGTTAAGAAGGAGAATTCAACAAGGGGAGCAGAACAGAGCATAGAGGAAGCAGCAGCAAGAGGAAGGGGAAGGAAAAAAAAAGAGATGCCACCCACTTTGTCCCCCACAGAGCTGGTGGGGAAAGAAAGTGACAAAAGAAAGCATAGGGCTTGTCTACAGGAACCACAGACTGGGGTGTGAATTTACCCTACACTAGCTTGCTGTGGTGTAACTGCATATACCCTGCTAATGCATGTTAACAGTTCATTAATGCACTGTGAGCTAGTCCCCTTTCAAAAAAAGGATCAGAGCAAAGCGTTCTAACAAGCTGTTAATGCATGTCAGCAAGGTGCACAGTGACAATTATACAGCAGCAGACTAGCCCAGGGTTGCTGTGGTCTAATTGTTGGTGTAGGCAAGTCCTTAAAAAGAGAGGGTGCATTCTAGTGAAGAGAAAGTTTGCAGTTTTCACACAGGTTAGCAAGTCCAAGGTAAACCCTAGGGTCTTCATAGTCTAACTCAATCTGGTAATGACAAAATTGCCTTGTTTTCACTCAGATTTGACTTAAGAACACACAACCTTAAAGTGTTAGAACATGGTGAAACACAAGGAATCTGACTTAAAGCCCAATTTTTAACCATGGTTCCCCTGCCCTCAAATTTTATTTTTTTAAAACATTTAACTTATAATGAGCTCTGTAGTCAAACCTCATTGCTGCTATTATTGATTACTTTTTTTGCTGGAAGCAACCTAGCAGTTTTTAACTACTAGGACATACAACAATAAAAAAGAACTTTTTGCTTACGCTGCATAAGAATTATTTAAAAATCAATGAGTGTTTCTTGGGAGCTGTTACATTACCTAATTAACAGCCATGTGCCAGTGACATTTTTAAACGTTGCGGAAGTAACAAAATATGACTACGTAATTAAATTGAATTTATTGTGTTTGCTGGGGTGCAGTGGAGAGAACCTCCTTTAGCAGCCCTTGCTCTGGTATGGGCCCAATTATCTTCTCAGTGGATGGCTGATAAATCAGAGGGCTGTTACCTTTTATCAAAGAATCAGCTGGTTCCTAGATCTGCATTTACTCATGCTTCCTCTCAGGTGTAATTAATTCTGTAGCAAAAGGTAACATGGGGCATCACCAATAGGTGGCATTGCCTAGAATAAAAAGAAGAAATATGCACATGTAACTGAGAACAGTTGCCGGGAGCTGTGTATACACTGCCCTAAACATGACTGGTTAGATGGTAATTTATTTATTTATTTATTTTTGCATTGTCTTCAGGAGAGTAACATAGCTCTCAGAAACGAGAGTAAGACGTCTCCTGTTGCATGACTTGTATTTAAATATATAACCGTAACTCTGTGTGCAGACAGGTATTCTACTCTTGGGACCCAAACCACCTCCCACTGAAGTAAACAGAGGCCTTTCCTTTGACTTCACTTAGCACTGAATCTGACCCCAATGTCCCTCTTTTGTTTGAGGGTACATCTTCACAGAGTTCACTTGAGTTATCTACATTTAAATGTAACCCTCTCGCGTTAGGCTAACCTGAGTGAGAGCAGCCACATTGTGAAAAAGCTTTCAAGTTGCTATGTCCACACTTCTCTGCACTCACTCATGCATGGCACTAAGATTTCTGGGGGCATACACCAGGGTTCTTTGTAATGCAGTAAGCTGAACTGCTCTAGGAATTCTCTCTCCCCCAGTGAATTGTGGGAGAACTTTGTCCTTTCTGGGCACACAGGAGGAATTATGGGAAGGTACTGGAGGACTAGCAGCACATGAGTTGAGCTGGCCTGCATCCACCACAGTAGTAACATCAGCAGCTGGTTGTGCTTCCTCTAGCACAGGGGTTGGCAACCTACTGCACACGTGCCAAAGGTGACACGCGAGCCGATTTTGCCTGGCACGTGGTTGCCAGCCGATGTCCCGGCTGCCGGCCCCACTCAGTATCCAGAACCGTACCCCAGCGGCAGGCATGCCCCCCGGCTCCCCCTTCACCACGCTCGGGTTCTGCAGCTCCCAGGAGTGAGAGCCGCCAGGGTGTGGGGCCCTGAGCCTGCTGCGGGAGGGGCAGCAGCTCACACTCCCGGGAGCTGCAGAGCCCGAGCGCGGCAAGGGGGGAGTCAGGGGTCACACAGGGACCGCTGGCCACATGCACGTGCTGCAGTAGCCCGCCAGGGGGGCACCGGGCCACAGCCCAGGCAGGTGTGCCCCCCAGCTCCCCCCTCACCGCACTCGGGTTCTGCGGCTCCTGGAAGTGTGAGCTGCTGCTGCCGCTGCCCCTCCCACAGCCCGCCCTCGCTGCCTCAGCACTCCACATGGAGCCAGCGTCTGACCGGCATGGGCATGGTAAGGGAAGTCCCGGGGGGCAGTCAGGGAGTAGAGGGAGGGTTGGATTGGTCGGGAGTTCTGGGGGTCCTGTCAGGGGGCGGGGAGTGGTTGGATGGGACGTGGGAGTCCCAGGGATCTGTCTGGGGGCAGGGGTGTGGATAAGGGTTGGGGCAGTCAGGGGAAAGGTAGGGGTTAGAGTCCTGGGGGCAATTAGGTGGGGGTCTCAGGAGGGGACAGTCAAGGAACAAGGAGCAGGGAGGCTTAGGTAGGGGCGGGGTTCGGGGAGGGAGTTAAGGGCAGGGGTCCCAGGAGGTGGCAGTCAGGGGACAAGGAGCGGGGCGGGGGGGGTTGGGGGTTCTGATCAGGGCAATCGGGGTGGGAAGTGGGAGGGAGTGGACGGGGGCGGGGCTAGGGCAGGGCTCTCCCCTCTTTCTGATTGTTGAAATATGGTAACCCTAGGCGAGGGGCGAGCCGGGGGGCGCATGGGGGCTGGCTCCTGCATACATCCACTACAGGCTGCAGGAGCCCCCTAGGGGGCACCGGGCCGCAGCCTGGGCAGGAGGATCACGGCTGCTCCCCGCTAGCGGTACCGCCGCCTTTGCAGGGCTGCTGCCCCCCTGCACCGCACCAGCTCCTCCATGGCTGGGGCTCGCTGCTACCGCAAGCGGGACGCTCTGGCTCTCTGGTGCCTCCGGAAGGCGGCTCCTCCCTGCTGAGCTGCTGCAGCAGCCCAAGCCCGGCAAAGCCAGTGAGTGGGCTTGGGGCAGGGGCCACTGGGGTGGGGTGGGCAGGGCAGGGGGGCCTCTGTGGAATTTTCGCCTAGGGTGCAAAATATCCTTGCACCGGCCCTGCCCCAGGTTAAGAACCACTGCACTAAACTGATAAGATCTGCATTTTAATTTAATTTTAAATGAAGCTTCTTAAACATTTTAAAAAACTTGTTTACTTTACATACAACAATAGTTTATAGACTTGTAGAGAGAGACCCTCTAAAAACGTTAAAATGTATTACCGGCACGCGAAACCTTAGATTACAGTGAATAAATGAAGACTCGGCACAGCACTTCTGAAAGGTTGCCAACCCCTGCTCTAGCATTAGCCTTTACCCCGGACTTGCCAGCCAACTCAAGTTAAATGAACGGACTTGAGAGTCAGGGCAGTGGTCCCCAAACTGTGAGGTGCGCCCCCCTAGGGGGACACAGAGGAACGTTGGTGTGGGGGGGCGGCGTGGCAGGGCCTGTGGTATGTCGGACAGGGAGGGAGTGCCACCCAGCCCCACTCTGCACCCTGCTCTGGCTCCAAGCCCTGCTCTGCCCCCCAGACACAGCTCCACACCACCCTCTGCCCAGCTCTGCCCTCATTCCCTCTTCAGCCCCACCCCCTCATCCCCCCATCCCCAGTTCCGCCTTCAGCCCCAGCTCTGCTGTGGAGGAAGCCTAGGCTGTGCGGTAATGGAGGAGGGGCATGGACCGATTCCGTTACTGGTGGGGAGGACACGAAAAATTTGGGCACAAGTGAGTTAGGGGCTGTGCTCAAATTATAACTTAAGTTCCTCAACTTTTGGAACCCGGGGCGCAATAGGTGCCCCCAGCTGGGGAACCCCTAGCCCTGCCCCTCCCACACATACCCTAGATTTCACTGGGGAGATCTGATTTCACAGTTCATGATACATTTTTCATGGCTGTGAATTTGGTAGGGCCCTACTTATACTTAGGGCTTGTCTACACTGACAATTTACAGCACTGCAGCTTTCTCGCTCAGGGGTGTGAAAAAACCATCCCTCTGAGCGCAGCAAGTTTCAGCACTGTAAGGCGCCAGTGTAGACGGTGCACCAGCACTGGGAGCTATGCCCCTCGTGGAGGTGGGTTTTTTTTTTTAAGAGAGCTGGGAGAGCTCTCTCCCGGTGCTGCGCCGCGACCACAAGAGGCAGCGCTTTAGCATTGCCAGTGTCCACTAGCCGTTAGGTTATAATCTCTTTGGGGAAGGGACAGTCTTTTTGTTCTACATTTGTTCAGTGCCTAGCTCAGTGGGGTCCCAGACTCTAGGGTAATACAAATAATAATAGTGAAGACAACCCCTGTGAGAAAGAGAATCCACTCACGTATGCTAGCATTTAAATAGTAACAACAAGGTTTTGAAGATCACACCTTACAAACATGAACAGGGTGGCAGTGGGACAAGTTCACAGCTTTGCTGCTGATCTGATTTAGCTGGAGACGTTTTTTATTTTTTTGTTTTGCAAGACTGGGTTAACAGAACAGCAGCAGCACGCTTGGGAAAGCAGTGGAGGAGGGGAGCAGCAACAGAACAAAGCAAACTTCAGTTCCTGTCTACACAAAGTTGGACTGGTTTAACTAAAAGTATTTTTTAAGTCACACACATACATACTGCTCCATTCTGTGTGGATTTTGGTAAGGGACCCCTTTAAACTAAGTCAATATAAACAAGGTTTAAATTCAAGAACGTCCACACAGAGGTTGCACCGGTTTAACTAACTCACTTTAAAATGGTGCGGCTTTGTACAAGGATCAACACTTGCATCGTTGGGATGACTGTACTGTGTGCATTCTAGTGAAGCATTTACACTCTCCCTCCTGCAAGCTACCCTAGGAGCAGCAGCAGTCACCCTCAGGGATCCTGCATCCTGGGAAGCAAAGGAGGGAGACCTTCATTGGGAATTGTTCAAAGATGCAGGTGCCCATGCCCACAAGTGATTTTTCAATCGTACTCTTTATGAGTGTTTAAATTTCCCCCTCCAATGCTACCAAGGGAGGTGCTACTCTGGAGGTTTTTTTGATCACCTGTTTCAGTTACTGATGAGTAAAGGGTCTTGAAACGCTGTGTTTCACCCACACACTGTTGCCAGTAAAATACCTAAAGGGACTTTCCCTTTAACTTTCAAAATAAAACAAACAAACAAAAAAATAGACCTCTCTCCTCTGTGCTGAGACCAAGAATGTGAAATTTCAGTTGGTCCCAATTGAGAATTTCACAAAATAATAAGCATGTGAAAACAAATAAAGTTTTAACTTTGCAGGCACAGAGTAAAGATAGGGAAAGACACCTATGTTTGAAGCCAAGTGATTAAGCACCTATTAGCCTGCAGTTGTGCTCCAGAATTTAAAATTTAATTTCTAATGACATTTCTAGTCCTTATGGTTGAAAAGCAAACCTTCCAAACTTGAACTGAATTTAGCTTGATGCAGCCCTGCCTTCCTGAATTCCCAGCAGACTGCCTCAAACAGTAGCTCAGAAGAGAGTGAATTAACACATTTTCCTCTCCATTTGGTTAACTCTGGAACATAATGACAATTTTGATGTACTGCTGGGTGCTGCCAAGAATGCTAAAGTGGAGAACAGGCAAATACACCTGTATTAAGCATTTGTGAAACACAGGATAGAGTCCCAAATCAGTAAAATCTCCCAGTTCTAAATTTAATTCCAACCGTTGTAGAATATAGCACAAACACAACACAAATCGGGGTGCCTTTAAATCCAGTCTGGTGAAAAGTAAGGGATCTTATGAAATGAGTTGGTTATATACACAAGGTATCAACTTCCATTGACTTGTGGTTTGTTTCTTTCCATGGCCATCAGTAACTGCACATGCATCCGTATAGGGCTATGCTAGCCACTACACTAGGGCTTCTGCTGGCACAGCTATGTCAGTCAGGCTATGGCTACACTTGCACTTCAAAGCAGCGCTTTGAAGCGCTAAGTGTAGTCAAAGCGCCAGTGCTGGGAGAGAGCTCTCCCAGCGCTGTCCGTACTCCACCTCCCTGTGGGGAATAACGTACAGCGCTGGGGCTTTGACCACACTGGCGCTTTGTAGCGCCGCCATTTGCAGCGCTGGAGAGGGTGTGTTTTCACACCCTGCTGCAGCGCTGCAAATTTGCAAGTGTAGCCATGCCCTCAGGGATCACTGCTCTTCAAGCTCACACCCCTGACCGTCACAGCTGTGCTGGCAGACATCTGTAGCATGGACAGAGCCTAAGGCTTGTATTCTTGCTGAACAAGTTTACCAAGAAGGATGCACATAAAAAAATCCATTCATTCGGCTTAAATCTCAGTTCCTCTGAGTGGGCAGATAAAGTTATAATTGAATTAGTTAGAAGCTGGCAGTAACATAAAACCCAAGATTTAGACTAATTGCTGGGATTAGTAATTCTGATTGTACAAGATGTACATCACACACATTTTGGAATAAGACACCAGCATCCAGAGCTAGCGTCTCAAAAGGGTCTGTCCGGCTGAACACTGATATTTTTTAATCTAAGTCCCAAAATGACGGTTACATGAAGAAGGGGTTGTTTTTTATTAACGATATCACACTAATGCCTAGTCCAGGGGTGGCCAACCTGTGGCTCCGGAGCCACATGCGGCTCTTCAGAAGTTAATATGCGGCTCCTTGTATAGACACTGACTCCGGGGCTGGAGCTACAGACGCCAACTTTCCAATGTGCCGAGGGTGCTCACTGCTCAACCCCTGGCTCTGCTACAGGCTCTGCCCCCACTCCATCCCTTCCTGCCCCCTCCCTCTGAGCCTGCCATGTCCTCGCTCCCCCACCCCCCAGCACACCACAAAACAGCTGATCAGGAGGTGCGGGGAGGGAGGGGAAGGTGCTGATCGGGGCTGCTGGTGGGTGGGAGACACTGGGAGCAGGGGAGCTGCTGACGTATTACTGTGGCTCTTTGGCAATGTACATCAGTAAATTCTGGCTTCTTCTCAGGCTCAGGTTGGCCACCCCTGGCCTAGAGGGCTTACATGAGATCACTGCCCCATGAGCCCTATTGTGCAAGACACTACACATGTGGTTGCACATTCCTCGAGACACAGTCACTGTCCCCAAAGAACTGAGAACAGAACTCAGGATTCCTGATTTCAGCCCAGAACCCACTCACTAGACCATAGACCTCTGCCATTTTCCAGGTTCAGATCCAGATCATCCAATACAAATAGTCTGCAATAATTTGAGTTAAATACACAGCCTGAGAGGGAAACTGAAAGCTTGTCTACACATACAGTGAAGCAGCCATGCCACTGTAGCGCTTTAGTGAAGACACTACACCACCGACAGGAGAGCTTCTCCCGCTGGTGTAGTTAATGCACCTATGCGAGAGGCAGTAGCTATGTGGACGGCAGAAGCTCTCCTGGATTTTTCCCACCCCTCAGCGATGTAGTTATACCAATGTAAGTTTGAAGTGCATACCTGGTCAAAGAAATATTATGAGTCTAACCATTTAAACACACATTTTCATAATTGTAATTGGGTGGCAACTGAGAGATGCTGGGGACTTTCGCCAACCTAGTTTTTATTTACTTAAAGCTGAAACGAACGTCAAGGAAAAAGCAATGCCAGTTCTCTGTGGCCACTATCACTTTTGCCATGCAGCACCTATTACTTCTGCTGCTTCAGATCTCAGAGTCCTCGTGCTCATTGCAACAATGTATACGACCACATATACACTCATAAGAACATGCGAACAGACATATTAGGTCAGACCATCTAGCCCAGTATCCTGTCTTCCAACAGTGGCCAACATCAGATGTTTCAAAGGGAATGAACAATCAGGGCAATTATTGAGTGATCCCTCCGCTGTCGTCCAGTCCCCACCATCTGGCAATTAGAGGCTTAGGGACAATCCAGAGCATGGAATTGCATCCCTGACCATCTTGGCTAATAGCCATTCATGGGCCTTTCCTCCCTGAATTTATCTTATTCTTTATTTTAAACTCAGTTATACTTTTAGCCTTCACAACATCCCCTAGCAACAACGTCTACAGGTTGACTGTGCGTTGTATGAAGAATTACTTCCTTTTGTTTGTTTTAAACCTGCTGCCTATTAATTTCGTCAGGGGATCGTTGGTTCTTGTGTTACGTGAACAGGTAAATAGCATTCCTTAGTCACTTTCTCCAGACCATTCATGATTTTACAGACCTCAATATCCCCCTAGTCGTCTCTTTTAAGAAACATGGTCCCAACCTTTTTAGTCTCTCCTCATATGGAAGCTGTTCCATACCCCTAATAATTTTTGTTGCCCTTCTCTGTACGTTTTCCAATTCTTTTTTGAGATGGCGCGACCAGAATTGCAGAGTGTTCAAGGTATGGGCATACTATGGATTTATATAGTGGCATGATGATATTTTCTGTCTTTTTATCTCTTTCCTAATGGTTCCTAATGTTCTGTTAGGTTGTTTGTTTTTTTTGCCTACCACTATGCATTGAGAAGATGTGTTTTGAGAACTACCTATGATGACTTCGGGATCTTTTTCTTGAGTGGTAACAGCTAATTTAGACCCCATAATTTTGTATGTATAGTTGAGATGATGTTTTCCAATGTGCATTAATTTGCACTTATCAGCACTGAATTTCATCTGCCATTTTGTTGCCCAGTTTTGCGAGATCCTTTTGTAAATCTTTGCAGTCAGCTTTGGACTTAGCTATCTCGAGTAATTTCATATTGTCTGCAAACGTTGCCACCTCTGTTTACTCCTTTTTCAAGATCATCTATGAATACGCTGAAGAGCAGTAGTCCCAGTACAGATCCCTGGGGTGCTCTGCTATTTACCTCTCCCCATTCTGAACACTGACCATTTATTTCTATGCTTTGTTTGTTGAAAGTGTCACTAGGCATCATAGTTTGTATGGCTGTACCCTCACTGACTTTCTCCAAGTGCAAAAATGTTCAGCGCGACGATGCTCTTCTCCCAACCAAATATTGGGACATCCTACCCAGGGGACTTAACCCCCTCAGCACCCTCCTCCAGACTGTAAGGCACAATCTCTACCACCTAAGGAAGCACTGAGAAGATGGAGCATTCAGCCAGCTCCAGGACATCGTGTACAGGGGGCACCCCCACCTGCAGGAGATGCACCCAGCTACAGAGTCCCCTAGGCACGGGAGTGCGGGCTCCCCAACGCCAGCGCATCCTGTGCATGGGGCACGTGCCACCCTCCAGGGCAGCCCGGGGGCGGGGAGTGTGTGGGAGGGGGCGGGCTCATCCCCAGCGCCCCCCACCCTGGGCTCCAGCCACCCGCCCCCAATTCCCAGCGTGCCCCACACAGGGGGGCCTCCCGAGCCGCGGGAGCTCACGGTCCCACACGCCCCGCACCGCCCCCGGGCTGCCCCGCCGCGCCCCGCACACTCACCTGCCTCCCGCGCACGGACCCCGCCCCCGCAAGGGCGCAGCAGCTCGCGCGCTCCCGCCGTCGCGCGCCGCACGCGCTGGCTCTGGGCTCCCCCGCGCACGAGACACCACCCCGCCCCTGCTCCGTCGCGCGCCCCTCGGCTCGCTCGCACGCAGGCACGCTCGTCGCCCCGCCCCCTTCCCTGGCGTTCGGAGGCGCTTGGTCAAGCGCTTCCCCCCTCGCTTTACAAATGGTGTCACGTGGGTGCCGGCGGAGCCAATGGGAGATGCCCGAAGGGCTGTGACGCTCTAACGGGGCTGAGGGGGTGAAAGAGGGGGAAGTGACTGGAGAAGTTAGAAGGGACAAGGGGCGGGGTCACGGGGGGGAGAGACTGGGGGAGGGGTAAAAGATAGGAGGGAAAGGGGAGGGGCCAGGGGAAAGGGGGAGGGGCAAGAGGGGAGGGGAGGAGAAGAGCTGTTGGGGGTAAGAGGAGATGGGGAGAGGCAAGAGTGGAAGGGAGGGGGAGGGGAGGAGATGAGGAGCAGAGAGGGGGGGTAAGAGTAGAGGAGGGGGCAAAGAAGGAGTGGGGGGTGGGCTAGTATAACTGCAAGGTGGCCTCAACTTCCAATGGCTAGTTCTGCTGTTGCTAGGGTGACCAGATGTCCTGATTGTATAGGGACAGTTCTAATATTTGGGGCTTTTTCTTATATTGACATCTGTTAACCGCCACCCCCGTCCCAATTTTTCACATCTGCTATCTGGTCACTCTAGCTGTTGCCGACAGTCACGATTTTTACACAAGTGTTGCCTATGCCCCCCCCCCCCGCCCCGAGTTCAAGGAGCATTTCCTTTAGCTGTTAGCACTATAGGGCTGGTGATACAGACAATGAGTAGTCTTGATTCTCTGCACTATAGGACAATGGTTAACCCACGTCCTAACCTGCTAATTCAATGACTCTGGAGGAAGAAGCTAGTGAAAGCGTGAGAAATCCCAGATGGGGTTAAATGGCACAGCACGTTGGAAAATGAAATGTAACCTGTACAGCGTAACGTCACATAAGTATTTCCCAAAACAGGCAGATATCTCTACAAATACACCAAGAACTTGGAACTTGCAGGATCCATTGAGGAAGATGTCTCAGGAGTCTCAACCAAGTTACTTGCCCAATGTGAAACAGCAGTTAAAAAAGCAACCAAGGATCATTGAGCAAAGGTGCAGAAAAATAATATTGAAAGGAACTAAGTAATGTGTATGTGCACCACTACCCTCTACTGGAGGGGATCTCGACTGTCCAACTGTGTGTCACGGGCTCTACTCAAAAAGCACCTGAAGGTTACTCTCACTTAGCTCAAGTGGAAAAGGCCTCATCCAAAGCCCACTGACTTCAGAAAGA
Organism: Mauremys reevesii; assembly: GCF_016161935.1. Lineage (NCBI taxonomy): Eukaryota > Metazoa > Chordata > Testudines > Geoemydidae > Mauremys > Mauremys reevesii. The sequence continues at coordinate 278,874,872 of NC_052624.1, forward strand.
TTTGAGTTCTAGCCCTGTTAGCAGGTTCCATGCTGGCAGCCCGTTGACAACCGTGAAGTCCTTGGTAGTTGAGGATTTGTACACTGTTATAATGACCTGACATCAAACAATGATCTATCTTTCCTCTGGAGTACAGTGGTCAAGTCACTTTAAACTGAGCTGAAAGGTTCAGAGAAGTACAACAAAGATGATTAGAGGTACTTTCATACTGTGAGAGATTCCAAAATCTAGGATCAATTAGCATGGGAAGGAAAAGAATTAAAATATGAAGAAGAGTCACTTGAGTGATGTGTTTAAGATTCGAAAGGATGACGTAAAAACAGAAAAATCCTTTCCTGCTTATACCATCCCCATAATTCTACAATAATGAGTTACTTGAAATTAACAGCAGATTAATTTGGGACAAGCATATGGAAATATTTCTTCACACAGTGCATAGCCAATTTGCGGAATTGAGTGCTGTAGTGGGTACAAAGCCAAATGCTGTTGCTGAACTCAATAGAAGACTGGGGAATTTCCTAAGCAATATAAATAATAAATTGAATATGGTGCAACTCACGGTAGCAAAACCAGATAAACTCTAGATGGAATGACATTACATCAGTGGTCACTGCCCTGGAGACGTGCGTGATTTAAAAGCTGCAAATACTTAGCTGTTCAGGGCAGGGGTCTTGTCTTGGGCTGTCAATATGTTACTTTATTATTATAAATCACCATGTGTATCTAGGGTGCGATATAAATATCATAAAGTTGAAGGAATGAGAACAGAGCACTTGTCTTTAGCACGAGCTGCCTCTCTCAATTTATTTTTGATTGATAGGTTTTTTTATGGCACTCATCACTATAGCATCTGAGTGCCTCACAGACATTAAAGAAGTATTATGGTCTCCTTTTTACAGAGACGAAATGAGGCACAGAGATGGATTAAGCACCTTGCCTAAAGTCACACAGAAAATCTGTAGTGAATCTATTAATAGACTCATAGAAAAGTAGGATTGTAAGGGACCTCAAGAGGTCATCTAGTCTACCCCCCAGCCCCCACGCTAAGGCAGGACCAAGTATCCCTGGGCCCAGACCCAGAGTAGAGGGCGGGCCTGGGTCCCCCCCCTTCACCCCTTGCAGTGCACCCAGCCATTGGACATAGGGAGCGGCCATTGTACTATGCCAGATCCCTGACAAGAGGGATTAGACTCAGAGGGTGGTTGGACATAGTGGCTGAGATGTAAGACTGCTGATCACCGACCCCCGGAAGGGGGTGCAGATGGACTAAGGGGCACTGACCTTGTTCGTGAAGACAGAGGCAAAAAAAGCATTGAGTGAATTAGCTTTTTTCACATCCTCGGTCACTAGGTTGCCTCCCCCATTCTGTAAGGGCCACACACTTTCCTTGACTTTATTCTTGTTGCTAACATACCTGTATCAGAGGGGTAGCCGTGTTAGTCTGGATCTGTAAAAGCAGCAAAGAATCCTGTGGCAAGTGGGTATTCACCCACGAAAGCTCATGCAACATACCTGTAGAAACCCTTTTTGTTACTCTTAACATCCCTTGCTAGCTGCAACTCTAAGTGCGATTTGGCCTTCCTGATTTCACTCCTGCATGCCTGAGCAATATTTTTATACTCCTCCCTAGTCATCTGTCCAAATTTCCACTTCTTGTAAGCTTTCTTTTTGAGTTTAAGCTCACCGAAGATTTCACTGTTAAGCCAAGCTGGCCGCCTTCCATATTTGCTATTCTTTCTGCACTTTGGGATGGCTTGTTCCTGCAACCTCAATAAGGATTCTTTAAAATACAGCCAGCTCTCCTGGATTCCTTTCGCCCTCATCTTATTCTCCCAGGGGATCCTGACCATTAGTTCCCTGAGGGAGTCAAAGTCTGCTTTTCTGAAGTCCAGGATCTGTATTCTGCTGCTCTCCTTTCTTCCTTGCACATCTTACACCCACAGGGTCTGTTTACACTACAACTACAGCCATGTTGGAGGACCCAGTTACAATATGGCCCTTTCCTGACCTGGTTAAGCCACCATTCCACACTGTGGTACGTGCAGGAATTTAACCATTTTCTCAGACAATGCTAAAGCCTTGGACTGGCCCGTTTACATGGCAAAATGGGATTGAACTTTAACTGGGTTAGAGGACCGCTGCAATGGAACCAGGTCGTCTGACGTTGTGTAGTTGGACCTTTATACAGTACTTCTCTCCCAGGGCCACATGCATGTATAACTTTCCAGATCTGGATGCAGTCTCTGTTCAGGGCTCCTAGTTCCTGATGGCCTGAATTTGCCCCTGGGTATCAATACTTGGGTAATAAGTAAAGCATACAACCAGGGTGTTGATGTGCGTGGGAAGAAGAAAAGTGGTACCACACGGGAGTGAATTTCAGTTTCATTTGTGTGCAGAATGCAGTCCAGTTAGTCAGTCTTTAAGTGAATTTCAGACATTGATCCTATATATCCTTTGACACTTTAAAAGCACGGGCTGCAGTTTTTACCTTTTGTGAGAAGGAAATACTAATACAGAAAAAATCTGAATCTGAGTTTTTGTTGGTCTTGTTTCCTCTCCAGCTCACTCAGAAAGAAAGAGCATCCCCAGCCACTCACAGTGTTGCAGATGCTATTGAAGACTTTTCTGCAAGTTCAAGAAATCCAACATCTCCATGAGACCAAGTGGGTTTGTTGCTGGGTGGACTTCTGTGCTGGGAAAGACAACTAAAAACAATCATCTACTTTTTGTAATTCTGGAGGAACCAAGTGAGTCAATTGTGCAGTTGTTATCTTCTACCCATTAGTGTCCATTTCAGGAGTTGCACAGCCTAAACTGATACCTGCTCATTTATATCAATAGACTTTTTCATACTGTTCAGCTTGCAGGTGAGGCAATGTAGGAAAAGATGCTACAATAACTGGTGCTTCATCAGTGGTGTTGCTTATTAACCAGGACACTGATGTGAAACAAAATGGTGAAACCTTGGACACTGCTGTGAAACCTGTAGTGCAAGACTGAAGTCTCTAGCTGGTTGTGAGAAGGACATTAGTGGTGTTGACCAGCTCTGTGTGGTGTTTAGCAGTTTAGATCCAAAGGAGTCTTTTTTGTTTCAGTTCTTATGGGGGTCTAACTTTTTACCCCCTGAGGCTCATTTTAGTTTCTGGGTTTGAACAACCCTCAAATCTAAAGTGAAACCCTGCTGAAACCACCATTTTTCCCCTTACATCTTCAAGACTATGAGAAACTGCCAAGCTTTCTCTAGTTTCCACCTGCAACCATAAATTGTAGTCTCAGCTCTTTGACCCCACAATTGACCAAAATGGAACTGCAGGATCACTTGGAACTCAGGGAAGGTTCTCTAAAGGTTCACAAACCTCAACGAATTAGGCTTAAGTTTGGGATTTGTAGTTAAACCTACTGCCTGGTCACAAAAATGTCACCTGACTCTAATGACAGCCTAAAGGAAAGTACTAAAAGCAGAGTGTCTATCTTGGTTCTCTAATAGTATGTGGAGCTCAGGAGAGAATCTGGTCTGTAATTGGAAGGTGAGGAAGGAGGCATCGGTGCTGGGACAGTAATACTAAAGGATATTAGGAAGCAATCTCTGTTCTTTCCAGTCCTGGAGAAGTGGCTTTTGTAGCAACTTTTTGTAAGTTAACAGTAGAAATGCATCACCACTTTTCTGCAGAAGCAGTGAGAGGTATTGTCAGCTGTGACACAAAATAGGATCATTATTTCCATTGATTCAGTGTGGCGGCATCCTAGGTGAAAGAGCTTGAATTTTGCTGAAATGAAAATCATTATGGTAGAGCAAGGAAGGATCAAAAAAAGAGGAAAGATTAGGGACCAGAAATTGTGACAAAGCAGGTGTGTGAGAATCCTTTCAAGAGTGTAAAACCCTCCCTCTAAACTTAGCTACTGCAGAAAGAGCCTCTGCTTCCGTGTATAGATATGAACTAGCACAGTGCTGAACACTGTAGTCCCAATCCATTGAAGGATTTAGGCATGTGCTTATCTTTAAGAATGTGAGTAGTCCCCATTGACTAGAGGGATAGAGCCCTATAAGGTTAGTAATTTCAGCATGGTTACAATGATCCCAAATTGCTTTTCAGTGCATTATGCTGAAAAGGACATTACATGATGCTGAAATGCAAGGAGATTGTCAATATTTGTGCTGAATAATCCCTCCAAATCCAGGAAATTACAGTTAGCGTAGATCCCACTTGATCCTCTTAAGGCAGTGACCCAAATGTGGAAACATTTCTCTAAACTAATGTGAGTTTTCTAAACTAGATAGAAGTCTGGCAGGTCTAGAGTGGCTATGGGATATGAACCAGATTTAGGGCAGCTAGATGTACTGTTTTTAAAGGGACAGTCCATATTTAAGCCCTCTTGCAAGTGTCCCAGCTTTTTCTTAAAAGCAGACAAATTGTCCCATGTTTTCTGTCTCCCCCACATCAGTACTGGTGGGTCCTGCTGCTGGCCAGATTCCTGCTCGCCAGCTGCCCTGCCACCAGCAGTGAGTGCCGGGGGGAGAGTGTCCAGTGGCTGATGATGGGAGTGGGTGTGCAAGACTGGTGGTGAGGCAAAGATGCAGAGCATGGAGCCAGCCACTCTCCCTGCTGGTCCGTCAGTGCAGCCCCCCCACTGCATACTGGCTCTCAGCCAGCAGGGCTCCGCTCCCCCATCCCATTTCTGGCTGGCACTAGCTGCGTCGTGCTGCGAGCTGCGATGGCTTGTGAGTGCAGGCTGGCGCCGGGTGGTGGCTGGTTACATGTCGCCTCTGCTGCCCATCCATCGGCCCTTTACATCCTCCCCCTCTCACTGACCTCTCCCTGTTTTGCCTGTTTGCCCTGCCCCATCCCCAACCCACTGCTCCTCCATATCCCCCCTGCCCCCCAGTGGGGCGCATCCTGCTCCTAGCAGAGAAGTCGGATCGCTCAGCTCACCAACCGCCTGGCTGGCAGGCTCCTTCCTTCCCCCACTGTCTCTAGCCGGCAGACTCCTTCCTTCCCCCACTGCCTCTGGCAGAGCTGGCATCCCAGGAAAGCCCAAGACCCTCCAGCCTGGGCCACTGGCCAGGAGGAGCCGAGCCCTGCGTGTTCCATAGCCCTGCACACAGCGCTGGCATGGGGACACCTCTCTGCCCCTCAGCTAAGCTCTGGAGTGGCGGGCGAGGGGCGGGAGGGGGGAAGCAATTTCCAGCCTTTTCATACCCTGAACCTGCAGGCTCCACAGCAGCCCCTGGGGCAGGGGCTCAGCACACTCTTCACAGCCCACCCCTGCCCTGGGTCCTGGCAGTGACTGCGGGACTCTCTGTCCCCTAGGCACCCTCACCTGCTGATCCACCTTCCCGGCTGAGTTCACAGAAGCCCCTGCAGTCAGGTTCCCTGGGCCCTGGTGCACAATGCAGCCTTAGGGCTTAACCCCTTCCTGCCCATGCTGTAGCCAGGGAAACAGGAGGCTGCTGGGTTATGTCGATGGCCAGCAGCAGCCTGGAGGTGTTAGCTGCCTTTCGGCTGCCTTTCCTGCTTCCAGCCACGTGGGAGGGAGGGGCAGGGGGGCGGAGAGAGTAGGGTGAGCAGATGTCCCGATTTTATAGGAACAGTCCTGATATTTGGGATTTTATCTTATATTGGCGCCTATTACCCCCCCACCCCCATCCCGATTTTTCACACTTGCTGTCTGGTCACTCTAGGAGAGAAGAAGAGATGAGCTCTGCAAAGACACGGGCCAAGTCATCCATCTCCTCCTCCCCTGTGGTGGAAATAGTTCCCGTCCCTTCCCCGTTGAAAGTCTGCTGCTGGCCACATTCTGAATTGAACCCTGGCAGAGATCTGTGGGAGGGGGAGGTGCATACGACCCCTCCCATGTGAACCCTAATGCCTTAAAGATAAGAAGGTAAATAAAAAGAATCCAACTATGCAGTATTTCTTTTTAATAGGGGACTCGGTCAACTTGATGTTAATTTGAATGTTTGTACTTTATAGTCCTAACTGATTGCCATTGAACTCACTTGAATACAAGTAATTTTACCAGGTATCCCATATTCAACATAGGGAAATATGGTCGGCCTACACAGTCTGGTCAAGAGACCTGAAGATGTTACCGGAGTCGGTTTTGTACCAGTGTCAGGTTTATCTGGGGCCTCTGTCCAGTCCAAAAAAGACAGCGTTCACCTTGCACAAAGCACCACCACAATTGGCACTAATTTGCACGCTCAGTGGGGAAGCACTGAAACATGGAAAGCGAATACCATCTCCTTCATGAAGAAAGAACTAGGTCAGGTTTGTAGCACTTACTGGGGAAGTATGGTAAAGCTTGCTCCAGCAGAGATGAGTTCAATAAAAGTCCACCCACCTTGTCTCTCTAACATCCTGGGACTGACATGGCTACAACAATAACGCAATGTAGTGGTTTGCAGCAAAGAAAAAACAGAACAAAATAATAAATGTACATTGAGAATTAAATTCTGCCCTCAGTTCCATTGAAGGTAATGGCGTTAAACTAGTGTAACGGTGGTGCGATCTAGCCAAAAATATTTTACCAACTATAGTGGCTGGGCTGGCAAGCTTTTTCCTTTGTGTTTGTTTTTGTTCCCTTTGTTGTTGTTCCTGTTTCCTTCTCTCTCTTTTTTAAAGGAAATAGTTGATGTTGGTATATGGTTTTAGCAGCCAATCCTTGTGCATCCAATGATGTCAAAAGAGAGGTAAGTCAACAGAACTTTTATCTGAGTAAGACTGGCAGAATCAAGCCTGTGAACACCAAACGCAAGTTACTTACTATTTAATAAAAACAACAGTCATTCCACCCACAGCCTCGTTCCTATTTCACTTAGAGTTTGTCCTCACTTTGAGGAGGTAGGAGGGAGTTACACAGCAAACCTGCTATCTTAAAGGTGAAAGGAAAGGAAAGGCCCAAGGAGAAAATATGGAAGTATACCCTTTATTGGTTTTGTATGGTGCATAAAGAGGTCCTGAAAGGTATTTTCAAAGGTTTTTTTCCCTTTCTTTTTTTTTTTTTTTTTTTTTAAACCATGGAAATATTAGGCTTGTCATGTCTGGTTTTGCCTGAGGACTTGTTTGGGCTATTCCTCACCTAAGCCTTTGGGGTCAGTTTTCAGCCCCATCCTGGGCTCACTATTCCTTATGTTTGACTTGCATTCTCTTTCTCAGGAACCCAGGCCCACCGTCTACTCTAGGTTCTGGCCTGGACCTGAGTACTAAGCACAGGGCGATGAGAGATGGCGGAAGCCGGTGCTATTTTCATGGGCTGCTTCCTACCTCTAAGCCTCCTTGTGGTGCTTCCCATACCCTGTCTTTAACACAGCCTCCATTCTCTGCTGAACTAATAAGTCTTCCACCCCTCTTGGGCTCCACTCAAGTGCTTTTACTGGCCCTACCTCAGGGTCACCTCTACAGGAGCCTGACCTGCTTCCTGTGGGTTTCCATCCACAGGAAAATCCTGTCTCCTCTGCAGTCGCAGGCAGGCAGGCTCTCTCTCTCTCTGTCTCCTCAGTTCTCCCTGGTTCCTTATAAGGGCCAGGGGCCTAATGATCCTTACCTAACTCCACTCCCTCTGGCCAGAAGGCAATCAATCAATCAATCAATCACAAGTGCACTAACTGGGAGTAAACTCCATCACAGCCCCCCAAAGGGTTCTATACAGTCAGAATAAAAATCATTTCCTTTCTCAATTAATCTGGTTTCACTTGCGTGGTACCCCTGTTATCATAATCCTACCAGTTCTCACATCATTGATAGGGTCTTCCAGGGTACACCAGGTTTGAACTTCCAATATGGAAAAAAAAAAAAAAGTCTCCCCAACCTTTCAGGATTTAGTGACATATAATAAACAAAGCAAAAAAGAGCACTCATCTTTACTGTTTTTACTTTGCAGGTCACCTGCAAGGCACAAACAGAAAACTGTAATGCTTGTGTAGCCACGATATGTCAGTCAAGTAATTCACATAAAATAAAGGAAATGGAATTACACATGCTCTGGCCCGAGGCCATGAGGTTCAGAGAGCCTTCAGCAAGGTAGGAACTCTAAACAATGGGGAGGGCATTTAGCATTTATCATCTAGCCTGCTGCAACACAGACCCAGGATCCGGGCCACACCCCTGCACCCCGCCACAGGCTTTACGTGAAAATGGCTCTGAAGGTTATCTGATTCCAGCACCCAGACACCCAGTTCCCAATGGGATCCAGACTCCAAATAAATCCATTTTACTCTGCATAAAGCTTATACAGGGTAAACTCATAAATTGTCCATCCGCCCTCTATAACACTGAGAGAGAGAGATGCACAGCTGTTTGGTCTCCCAGGTATTAATCACTTATTCTGGGTTTATTGATAAACAAAAATGATTTTATTTAGTATTTAAGTGGTTTCAAGTAATAATAGACAGAACAAAGTAAGTCACAAATCAAAATAAAACAAAACATGCAAGTCTAAGCCTAATACATGAAGAAACTGATTACAGGTAATATTTCATCCTCAGAGATGTTCCAATAAGCTTCTTTCACAGACTAGACTCCTTCCTAGTCTGGGCCCAATCCTTTCCCCTGGTACAGTCTTTGTTAGTTCCAGCAGACATCTGAGGTGGCTGGGACTTCTCCTTGTCCTGCTCCACCCCCTTTTATAGCTTTGGCCCAAGGCGGGAATCCTTTGTCTCTCTGGGTCCCCACCCCTCCTTCTAAATGGAAAAGCACCAGGTTTAAGATGGATTCCAGTATCAGGTGACATGTTCACATGTCCTGTGAGACCCCAGCCTCCATTCTTCCAGGGCTGGCCCACAAGTACCCAGGAAGGGTTGCAAGTAAACAGAGCCATTTACAGGTGATTGATTCTGAAGCACCCTTAATGGCTTCCATTTAATGTTTACATCAGTAATACAAGTGTATATCTTATTACCCTAAATCTAGACATAGAAATAATACATGCAAACAAATAAGATGAACACACTCAGTAGATCATAAGCTTTGTAATGATACCATACAAGAGACCTTTTGCATGAAGCATATTCCAGTTACATCATATTCAAACTCGTAGTGCAACGTCACAACTACAATCACACCTTCATTTGCTGTGTGGACGAACCCTCAGCTTCCTCATCTGTAAAACTCAATACCAGCAAGGTCTTGTGAGGCTTAGTTCATTAATGCTTTCAGAAGTTAAAAGTATACTCAGGGATTTCTGTTTTAGAAGACAAAGTTTCAGTGTCTTTCACCAAAGAAGAAAGATGGTCTTGAGATTAAAGCATATCTCTGGGACTCCTGAGAACTAGTTTAATCTGTTTACATTAAATAATAGAAAAAAACTTTCTAACTATAAGGTTAGTTAAGTACTAGAATAGACATTCAAGGGAGGTTGTGGAATCCGTGTCATTGGAGGTTTTTCAGAACAAACATCTTCTCCCCTCTCTTCTGTTTGCTTCCCTGGGCTGCTTCCCCTATGGCCCCTTGCACCCGCTAGGCCCTTCCCTTCAGGGTCTGTAGCCTGGCGGCTATGGGCTCAAGCTCTCTAGCCGCCCCGAGCCTGGCCAGCACTGTGCTGTACGCGGTGCTAGTCTCCACCCTTGGAGACTGACCTTCTCCTCTTGAAGGCCTGGGACAGACTGACTGTGCCTCTCCTGGGCAGCCTTCTTATAGGGCTGAGCCTGGCCCTGATTGGCTGTCTCCAAACTGGGCCCTGATTGGCTCACAATAAGCCCTTCTTTAATTGGCTCCCTGTCTGAGCAGGCGCCTTGGCCTGCTGTAGCCCACACTCTCAGGGAGTGGGGCAGTTCGCCCCACTATAGGGTGAATCCCAGAACCCCAAACACTAAACATAATGAGGTACCAGGACTAAACAAGAAGGACTATACCATATCTTGCAGACACTGAACAGGAACAGGAACACAGATGGGAACCAGGATCTCAGGGATAGGTGCCAGGAACAGGAACACAACAGGAACTGGACCTCAGGAACTTCAGTGACAGGTAAGTAAATCTTCAGTATGGTGTCTTCTGTCTCCTATTCTTTATCTTGTCGTCCTGCATGCTGAATTTGAATGCTAGCTCATGTGATGATGGAACAGGTGTGCTGTGTGCTGAGCTTGTGTTTGTCAGTCTGTTTGTTTGTTTGGTTGTTTGAGGGACCGTGTGCTCTGGCTGGCAGTTGGAGGCAGGTTTGAAAGCTCGAAGCCTCTGGTAATTGGCTGAGCCTTAATCAGTGGGCGGGGCATTCACTCAGGCCAGGCCAGGGCTTTATAAAGCCAACAGGGGCTGCTAACAGGAGCCCTAACCCCTTCCCCGTGCCCCCCCCCCTAAAACCTATAAACCAAACTACATTCAAAACCTCTTCCTTTAAACCACCCGTTCACTAACTAGGAGACAATGCAGGCAGAAGCCCAGCAGCAGAGTGGGGGCTATCCAGTTTATTGCACTGACTGTCGATGTATGATTACCTGCCCTGTGGGCGGGTGGCGATGTGTGCAGTCGGTCCTGACCTCAGAGACCATGTATGGACTTTGGAGGCCAGGGTGGCGGAACTGGAGGAGCTGAGAGAGGCAGAGAGGTATGTTGATGAGGCCTTCCGGGACACTGTAGAATTTTCCCACAGACAGCTCCTGTGCTGTTGAGGAGGAAGAAGGGCCCAGGAAGTAGAGCAGTCAATGGGAGCAGAGGAAACCTTCCCATAGTTGGGACCCTCCTTCCAGATGGTTCTGGGGTTGCCTCGCACTGAGGTTGCCTCTCCGGGAGGGCACTCCAGTTTCTAGGAAAAGGCAGGTGTTAGTAATGGGAGATTCGATTATTAGAAATGTAGATAGCTGGGTCTGTGATGACCGGGAGAACCGTATGGTGACTTGCCTGCCTGGTGCGAAGGTTGCGGATCTCTCGAGGCATCTAGATAGACTTATGTGTAGTGCCGGGGAGGAGCCGGTGGTCGTGGTACATGTAGGTACCAATGACATAGGGAAGGGTAGGAGAGATGTCCTGGAAGCCAAATTTAGGCTGCTAGGGAAGAGACTGAAATCCAGGACCTCTATGGTGGCATTTTCAGAAATGTTCCCAGTTCCACGCAAGAGGGCCAGGTAGGCAGGCAGAGCTGCAGAGTCTCAATGCGTGGATGAGACGATGGTGTAGAGAGGAGGGGTTCACGTTCATTAGGAACTGGGGAAACTTCTGGGATGGGAGGAGCCTATACAGGAGAGATGGGCTCCACCTAAACCAAAGTGGAACCAGACTGCTGGCACTAAACATTAAAAAGGTTGTAGAGCAGTTTTTAAACTAGGAGATGGGGAAAGCCGACTGCTGCAGAGGAGTGTGGATCGGACACAGACTTCTCTTAGGGAGAGTCTGATGATAGAGAATCTCCAGGTTATAGTCAGGAGCAGAGGAATGAGAAGTATAATGTAAGGGCCGGATCAGATGATAAACAATCACATAAAAAAGAATCTGGCACATCAGAAAAAGGCAGGCTAATAAACAGGGACAAGTTTTTAAAGTGCTTGTACACAAATGCCTGAAGTCTAAATAATAAGATGGGTGAACTAGAGTGCCTTGTGATAAAGGAGGATATAGATATAATAGGCATCACAGAAACCTGGTGGACTGAGACCAATCAATGGGACACAATCATTCCGGGGTACAAAATATATCGGAAGGACAGAACAGGCCGTGCAGGGGAGGAGTGGCACTATATGTTAAAGAAAGTGTAGATTCAAATGAAGTAAAAATCTTGGCGAATCCACAGGTTCCATAGAGTCTCTATGGATAGAAATTTCATGCTCTAGTAAAATATAACAGTAGTGATCTATTATCGACCACCTGACCTGGACAGTAATAGTGATGATGAAATGCTAAGGGAAATTAGAGAGGCTATCAAAATTAAGAAACCAATAATAGTGGGGGATTTCAATTATCCCCATATTGACTGGGAACATTTCACTTCAGGACGAAATGCAGAGATAAAATTTAAATGACTGCTTCATGGAGCAGAACCCACAAGGAGAGGCGACTCTAGATTTAATCCTGAGTGGAGCGCAGGAGCTGGTCCAAGAGGTAACTATAGCAGGACCGCTTGGAAATAGTGACCATAATACAATAGCATTCAACATCCCTGTGGTGGGAAGAACATCTCAACTGCCCAACACTGTGGCCTTTAATTTCAAAAGGGGAACTATACAAAAATGAGGGGTTAGTTAGACAAAAGTTAAAAGGTACAGTGACTAAAGTGAAATCCCTGCAAGTTGCATGGGCCCTTTTAAAGACACCATAATAGAGGCCCAACTTCAATGTATACCCCAAATTAAGAAAAACAGTAAAGAACTAAAAGAGCCACCGTGGCTTAACAACCATGTAAAAGAAGCAGTGAGAGATAAAGACTTCCTTTAAAAGTGGAAGTCAAATCCCAGTGAGGCAAATAGAAAGGAGCACAAACACTGCCAACTTAAATGCAAGAGTGTAATAAGAAAAGCCAAAGAGGAGTTTGAAGAACGCTAGCCAAAAACTCCAAAGGTAATAACAAAATGTTTTTATACATCAGAAGCAGGAAGCCTGCTAAACAACCAGTGGGCCCCTTGACGATGAAAATACAAAAGGAGCGCTTAAAGATGATAAAGTCATGAGAAACTAAATGGATTCTTTGCTTCAGTCTTCACGGCTGAGGATGTTAGAGATTCCCAAACCTGAGCTGGCTTTTGAAGGTGACAAATCTGAGGAACTGTCACAGACTGAAGTGTCACTAGAGGAGGTGTTGGAATTAATTGATAAACTCAACATTAACAAGTCACCAGGACCAGATGGCATTCACCCAAGAGTTCTGAAAGAACTCAAATGTGAAGTGCGGAACTATTAACCAAGGTTTGTAACCTGTCCTTTAAATCCCAATGACTGGAAGTTAGCTAATGTAACGCCAATATTTAAAAAGGGCTCTAGGGGTGATCCAAATTAGTTGAAACAATATTAAAGAATAAAATTGTCAGACACATATAAAAACATAAACTCTTGAGCAATAGTCAACATGGTTTCTGTAAAGGGAAATCGTGTCTTACTAATCTATTAGAGTTCTTTGAAGAGGTCAACAAACATGTGGACAAGGGGGATCCGGTAGACATAGTGTACTTAGATTTCCAGAAAGTCTTTGACAAGGTCCTCACCAAAGGCTCTTACGTAAATTAAGCTGTCATGGGATAAAAGGAAGGTCCTTTCATGGATTGAGAACTGGTTAAAGGACAGGGAACAAAGGGTAGGAATTAATGGTAAATTCTCAGAATGGAGAGGGGTAACTAGTGGTGTTCCCTCAGTCCTAGGACCAATCCTATTCAATTTATTCATAAATGATCTGGAGAAAGGTAAACAGTGAGGTGGCAAAGTTTGCAGATGACACTAAACTACTCAAGATAGTTAAGACCAAAGCAGATTGTGAAGAACTTCAAAAGATCTCACAAAACTAAGTGATTGGGCAACAAAATGGCAAATGAAATTTAATGTGGATAAATGTAAAGTAATGCACATTGGAAAAATATAACTATACATACAACATGATGGGGGCTAATTTAGCTACAACGAGTCAGGAAAAGATCTTGGAGTTATCGTGGATAGTTCTCTGAAGATGTCTGTGCAGAGGTGGTCAAAAAGCAAACAGGATGTTAGGAATAATAAAAAAGGGGATAGAGAATAAGACTGAGAATATACTATTGCCCTTATATAAATCCATGGCACGCCCACATCTCGAATACTGTGTACAGATGTGGTCTCCTCACCTCAAAAAGATATTCTAGCACTAGAAAAGGTTCAGAAAAGAGCAACTAAAATGATTAGGGGTTTAGAGAGATGAGGAAAGATTAAAGAGGCTAGGACTCTTCAGTTTGGAAAAGAGGAGACTAAGGGGGGACATGATAGAGGTATATAAAATCATGAGTGATGTTGAGAAAGTGGATAAGGAAAAGTTATTTACTTATTCCCATAATACAAGAACTAGGGGTCACCAAATGAAATTAATAGGCAGCAGGTTTAAAACAAATAAAAGGAAGTTCTTACCTGAGGAGGTTGTGAAGGCTAGGACTATAACAATGTTTAAAAGGGGACTGGATAAATTCATGGTGGCTAAGTCCATAAATGGCTATTAGCCAGGATGGGTAAGAATGGTGTCCCTAGCCTCTGTTCGTCAGAGGATGGAGATGGATGGCAGGAGAGAGATCACTTGATCATTGCCTGTTAGGTTCACTCCCTCAGGGGCACCTGGCATTGGCCACTGTCGGTAGACAGATACTGGGCTAGATGGACCTTTGGTCTTACCCGGTACGGCCTTTCTTATGTTCTTATGTTCTTATGTTCTTATGTTAGGTGAGTGGAGGTAAGTTAAGGAAACCTTGGTAGATGTTATTGGTTCACCTCAAATCCTAACCCCTCAGGGGTCTAGCTAATAGCAGGACTGGTACACGGTGGGAGGGGATCTATGCCTCACTGGGATGACCTGCTTTCACATCATCCAGAGACACAGAGAGCCCCTCAGAGGGTGACAGTCCCTTATATGTGTTCTCTGTTGCTAGTCAGGTTCTACTGCATGAGACACTACCTTTCCCACCTTTTCCTTGCTTTACTGCCAAACTCAAAAAGAGTGCCAAAAGTTGAAGGAGAAGGGATGCCAAGATGGAGGACAGGTTGTCCTTTTACCAATCCAAAATGACAACTATGTACACTTAATAAATCAAACCTTTTCTACCCAACAAGTCAACAGAGTGCCCTTGTTGCCAAGAAGGCTAATGGCATATTGGGCTGCATTAGTAGGAGCATTGCCAGCTGATTGAGAGAAGTGATTATTCCCCTCTATTCAGCACTGGTTAGGCCACATCTGGAGTATTGCATCCAGTTTTGGGCCCCCACTAGGATGTGGACAAATTGGAGAGAGTCCATTGGAGGGCAATGAAAATGATTAGAGTGCTGGGGCACATGACTTATGAGGAGAGGCTGAGGTAGCTGGGCTAATTTAATCTGCAAAAGAGAAGAGTGAGGGGAGATTTGATAGCAGCCTTCAAGTACCTGAAGGGGGGTTCCAAAGAAGATGGAGCTCAGCTGTTCTCAGTGGTGGCAGATGACAGAACAAGGAGTAATGGTCTCAAGTTGCAGTGGGGGAGGTCTAGGTTGGATATTAGGAAACACTATTTCACTAGGAGGGTGGTGAAGCACTGGAATGGGTTACCTAGGGAGGTAGTGAATCTCCAACCATAAGAGGTTTTTAAGGCCCGACTTGACAAAGCCCTGGCTGGGATGATTTAGTTGGGGTTCATTCTGCTTTGAGCAGGCGGTTGGACTATATGACCTCCTGAAGTTTCTTCCAGCCCTAATCTTCTATGATTCTATAAAAAGTAGAAAAAATCATATGGCCTTCTTTATCCATCATAAATCAGCAAAAAGAGGGCACAACTCATTTTTCCTCTTCAGGTTATCATAAAAAGAGATGAATGTTTGAAGCCCAGATAGAAGGGTTGTAGCCATATGTGGATGGGGGGTCTGATGACAGTAGTACTATCTCCTTCCTAATGACAAGGGCTGTTAGGTCCATAATTTGGTGAACTGAATTTAGAGAGAGAGAGTCTGCATGAGCATGTCTCCCTTTAGTGGTTGATCCCAGTGGCATATGTGTGTTTTCATGTTTCCTTCTAGGAGCGGGTCCCGCTGAGTATGCAGCCTACCCTTGTCTCCATGCTGAAGGAGTTCTTTGTTAGTTCAAGTGGTGGGCTTGCCATTTTGGCGTTGAAGGTCACAGGCTTGATCCCCATGGATGACTGTTGGGTCTGTAGCATGTGATTCGCGTTGCTATAGCCACTAGACCACCTCTGCTCCTGCCGAGTGAGCGGGAAGAGGGGCAGAGCAACAAAAGGGAAATATGAATAGATTTCCTCTACAAGCCTACTAAAAAGAAATGGGGAGGGGGCTATAGAAAGAGAGAGCTGTGTTTCCATGGTAACTGCCAATGGTTTATTTAAGAAAGACAACGTGGGGGGGTGGGCGGGAAAGGCAAAGTCAAGTGGGAATGAAGATCATTGCAAAACCCCATGAACATACTGATGCCCGTATATTTATAGTGAAGTTCCGTGTAAGAACAACTATCTGTTACAAATGGTGTGCTTAAAATATTCATACCACTCTACCTATTTATGAATACAGCCTTGGAATGTTATTTTTAAATATTCATTTCTGGTAAGGGACTAAGGAAGAAATGAGGCAATGCACTATAACAAATGTCAGGATGATGAAATGATCCTGAGCGGAGCAACAGATTCTATCTGCCCTGTCAGAACACAAACAAACATTGGTTTAGCTCGAGTCCTTATTCATATGGACTTCAAAAAGAAGCAGCTGAGGACATTCCACTGGACTGAGTGGGGGAGTGACGGTCCATTGGGAGACATGCAACTCTATTGGCCTTATTGCGTCTACATTGCACGGACCACATTCAGCCTTGGCACAAGTGGGTGCAGCCCTTATTGAGCTAAGTGATTTTAGTTGCATTAGGATCAGGGAATTGGGAGATTTTGCCGCTGAGAGGCCATCAAGATGTGAGAGCCAATGTCAGGACTTCTCAACCACTGATACGAATCAGCACGATTGGGAGTCAGACTTTTGTCACTGTTTGCTCTAGGCTCCTACTCCCTTCCTCAATGCTAAGCCTCTGTACTGAATCTTAATCAGCAATCATTTCCTGCTTTCCATTCGACTGTGCACACCCTCCTCCACCACACTAACTCCAGACCAAAAGCTCAGCCATGAGAGCAGCCCAATCTTAATAAGGTGCAGAATGAAGTCATTAGTCTAGTAGTATACAAATGATTTTTTCCAGTATATAAAGGCATAGGGTAATGGACATAGGAGAGTTTACCTTCCTCTGTGCCTGTGAACTCAGATAATCTGCTGGCGTCAGGTGGGGATAATAGGAGTGTTGTGGCTAGAATGTATACATCACCACTTCCTTCCACTGGATGTAACATATGAACATGTTGCAATCCGGGGGCTGCAGCCCCTGGATCTAAGATCTAACACCACTACAGTCAACCGTAATTCCCCTTTAGCTCACTTGTGTTACTGGAACAAAAGGCCCTGAGTTACATCCCCACCAACGACAGTCAAGTTCATGAGGCTGTGGAGTATGGAAAACTGGCCAGGAATTAAGTTGCTGTGGCCATGGGATTATTACAGCATCACAGTCTACCTCACCGTTTCTCAAATGTGGGGGAGTGAGGAGGCGAGAGGTGAGTGGGGTGGGTGAGGTGGCGAGCGGTGGGCGGATGGGGAAGTGAAGAGGCAAGCGGCGGGGGGGACGGGGGGCTGGGGGGTGAGGAGGCACATAGATCATAGAATATCAGGGTTGGAAGGGACCTCAGGAGGTATCTAGTCCAACCCCCTGCTCAACGCAGGACCAACCCCAACTAAATCATCCCAGCTAGGGCTTTGTCAAGCCTGACCTTAAAAGCCTCTATGGAAGGAGATTCCACCACCTCCCTAGGTAACCCATTCCAGTGCTTCACCACACAAACAGTGAAAAAGTTTTTCCTAATAGCCAACCTAAACCTTCCCCACTGCAACTTGAGACCATTACTCCTTGTTCTGTCATCTGCTACCACAGAGAACAGTCTAGATTCATCCTCTTTGGAACCCCCCTTCAGGTAGTTGAAAGCAGCTATCAAATCCCCCCTCATTCTTCTCTTCTGCAGACTAAACAATCCCAGTTCCCTCAGCCTCTCCTCATAAGTCATGTGCTCCAGCCCCCTAATCATTTTTTTGCCCTCCACTGGACTCTTTCCAATTTTTCCAGTGTGGCCATCCTAGTTGTAGTGTGGGGCCTAAAACTGGACACAGTACTCCAGATGAGGCCTCACCAATGTCGAATAGAGGGGAATTATCATGTCCCTCGATCTGCTGGCAATGCTCCTGCTTATAGAGCCCAAAATGCCGTTAGCCTTCTTGGCAACAAGGGCACACTGTTGACTCATATCCAGCTTCTTGTCCACTATAACCCCTAGGTCCTTTTCTGCAGAACTGCTTCCTAGCCATTCGGTCCCTAGTCTGTAGCAGTTCATGGGAATCTTCCATCCTAAGGGCAGGACTCTGCACTTGTCCTTGTTGAACCTCATCAGGTTTCTTTTGGCCCAATCCTCTAATTTGTCTAGGTCCCTCTGTAACCTATCCCTACCCTCCAGCGTATCTACCACTCCTCCCAGCTTATGTCATCTCCAAACTTGCTGAGGGTGAAATCCACACCATCCTCCAGATCATTAATGGGCAGTGGGTGGAGCCCCCCTTTGGAGAGGCTAGCCTCTGACTCCACCCCTTCTGCCCACGCTCCCCTCCACTCCTGGCACCTGGAGCCCTGAGACCCCTGTGCCTGAAGCCACAAGCTCCCCGCCGGAGAAGCCCTGAGTGCCCCCATCCCCGTGGCCAGAGAATCCCCAGGCTGGCTGAAGCCCCAAGACCTGCCCCCCCACACCTGCCCAGAGAAGTCCCGACGGGGTTGGCCGAAGCCTGGAGCACCCCCTCCTCGTCCAGAGGAGCTCCGGCCGGCAGAAGCCACGAGCCCCCAACCTGCTTGGAGGAGCCCTGGGCCAGCCACAGCCCTGCCTCCCCTCCCTCTCCTCCCCAGACCCAAGCCACCCTGATATGTTTTTCTTTATTATTTGGACTTCTATTATGTCAAAGCATTTTAAAATTTACTTCAAAATTGCTATATAGACAACCACTTTTACCAAAAAAGCAAAAGAAACAATAATAAAAAAGACAAAAACGTGCAAAGCACATTATTTGTGTTTCTATTCTGTTAGGTCCAGTAAGGAATAGAGATAACTGTGCATACTTTTTATTATTGAGTCTGCAACCCCCCACCCCCACAACCTTACATAAATAAATTACAATGATTTGGATGTATATATGTGCATATTACTTTATTAACTTTAGGAAAAATAAATAATTTTAGGAAAAAGTGTCAGTGCGGCCACCAGCAAGAGTTGGTGGCTGCACTCTGAGGCCACCAAAACATTTGTTGGGAGAACCCCTGGTATCGATTCTCTGCGAGTGCTTAGCGGGAGTCCCTGGACCCCATTCCTACCCTTCTTCTTTTACTAAATTTCTGTCCGGGGTTGACATGCAATATGTCCTGTGATGGTCTGGCAGATGTGACGGGTATACATACCTGACTCAGATGGCTGAAGAATTGTGGCCTCTACTTCATCATCATAATACAGAAGAAGAAAGTGTTTATACTTCTGGTTAATTTGAAAGTGCTCGCAGCCCCACCAGCATCCACCACAGAAAACATATGAGTCTGGACTGTGCACACAGGGCTGGTGCAACCATTTAGGCGACTTAGGCGGTCGCCTAGGGCGCTAGGATTTGGGGGGCGCCATTTTCTTCGGCAGCAACCGTGGTGGCTGGATCTTCGGCCGCCCCGATCGCCGCCGGCATTTAGGCGGAGGGAGCTGGGGAAGGGGAATGAGGGGAGGGCTGCCTGCAGCAAGTAAGGGGGGAAGGCCACGCAAGGGAACTCCCAAGCTCACCCGTGCCCCGCCTCCTCCCTGAGCACACCGTGGCTGCTTCACTTCTCCCGCTTCCCAGGCTTGCGGCGCCTAAGCGGAGAGGGGGAGCTGCCACGGGTGTGTGTGTGTGTGTGTGTGCCTCAGGGCAGGGGCGCGAGGGGGAGGGAAGGGCGCAAGGTGAAAGTTTCGCCTAGGGTGCGAAACATCCTTGCACCGGCCCTGTGTGCACACCAGTGGCTCTCAACCTTTCCAGACGACTGTACCCCTTCCAGGAGTCCGATTTGTCTTGCGTACCCGCACGTTACACCTCACCTAAAAACTACTTGCTTACAAAACCAGACATGAGAATACAAAAGTATCACAGCACACGATTACTGAAAACTTGCTGACTTTCTCATTTTTACCATATAATTCTAAAATAAATCAATTGGAATATAAATATTGAACTTACATTTCAGCGTATAGTATATAGAACAGTATAAACAAGTCCTTGTCTGTGAAATTTTAGTTTGTACTGACTTCACTGGTGCTTTTTATGTAGCCTGTTGTAAAACAAGGCAAATATCTAGATGAGTTGATGTCCCCTGAAGACCTCTGCGTAACCCCAAGAGTACACATACCCCTGGTTGAGAGCCACTGGTGTGCACAACTATTACTCCATCAGACAATGCTATCAGGGGGTCGTCTATGCAGAGCGAGCATCTCTACGCAATACAGACAGTGCCCATTTTCTGTGGGTTTCTTAGGGCTTGTTTACATTACCCAGTGGATTGATGGGCAGCAATCGATCCAGTGGGGGTCGATTTATTGCATCTAGTGAAGACGCAATAAATCGACCGCTGAGCGCTCTTCCGTCGACTCCGGTACTCCACCGGCGCGAGAGGTGCAGGCGGAGTCGACAGGGGAGTGTCAGCCATCGACTTGAGACTGCGGTAAGTAGGTCTAAGTACGTCGACTTCAGCTATGTTATTCATGTAGATGAAGTTGCGTAACTTAGATCGATCCCCCCACAGTATAGACCAGGCCTCAGTCTCCGCCACATCTCTACCCTGAGCAACAAGTTGGGGTTTTAGCCATCTTGTTAGAAGAGGCGCTCCAGTCACATGTATCATGTGGTAGCATCTAGGATCCTCACTCACAGACTGGGATCCATTGTGCTAGGTGCTGTATAACCACAGAAGAAAAAGACAGTCCCTGCCCCGAAGAGATTACCATCTACATGTTGTTCTGACAGGCTGCATTTAGAGAACTGTAGACACAGCTATGCCAGTCAGATCCTATGTTCCAGCTTTCAAGATGGGCTACAGCAGATTGCATTCTCCCTCTCGTGGGAATATGTTCTTCTGGACCCATGGGGAGCACAGCGCAGGAACCATGGCATTTAGAGAAGGGGAAGGACTAGCAGGACACCTAGGCCATCCTTGGCAAGTGCAGGGAGGTTCCTTTTGGTAGATTTGCTGGTGCTAGATCACAGCATGTTACAGGCAAAATGCATGATTGTGCGTACAAACATTTCTCTAAACGTTGAATGGAAACAAATGAGGCCTCGGGAGATGCTAAGCAAGATGAAATGGGTGCAGAGATAGGCACACTCAGGTCTCATAGCAGAGATATGTTGGAAGTTAATTGTACAGAGCCCGTAAAGATGCTAGAAGCTGTTTAGTGTATCTCTTGTGGAATCTGAAGCTGTGCTGTTCCTACAGCAGGAAACGGCTGCCTCAGAGGGGTTAAAAAAACAGCCGTTACTCTCCTGATCACACGATAGGTCTGTACTAGTTATGGCAGCTGTTTGGAACTGTGATACTGTCACCTAGTTACAAAGAGTCATTTGCACAATCTGATGCTAGCGAGGTCTTGGGGTTGAGGCACTGGTCAGTGAAGATCTGCGTTCAATTCTGCCCCCCAATGTGCTGTGTGGTCTTGGGTATTTCAGGTCATCCCTCTGTACCTCAGTTCCCCGTCCGTGGAGACAGTGGTATTTTTCTCCTTCTCTGCACGAGTATTTGAGCTGTATGCTCTTTGGGGCAGGGTGATCTCTTACTACTTGTTTGTACAGAACCTAGCACAACGGGGCCCTGGTCTCAGTTGAGGCCTCTACGTGCTACCACAATACAAATAAATAATAATAGTTCTGCATATGAAAGGGTCAAATACAGCCTCGTATTGCCCTTTGTGAGGGCTCTATTTGGACATACGTGATACTGCAACATACCTTTTGCTGCCCACTGAGGAGCTCTGTTGGCAAATGTGGCTGCATCAATTCAGGAACAAACTTCAAAGGCTTTGAAAACGCTGGCAGCTCTGGACACCGCTGATGACTCTGAACATAACCCTGAGTTTTGCACTCAGTTGTTTTTGGTCAGGTCTTTTATATCATATAACCTTTCCCCTCCTCTCTGCAGAGGATGAGGAAAATCTCAGTAATGGTGTCACCAAGTTACCAGCTGCCCCAAATCTGCTGTCTGCACGTAGCTAAGAGCAGACTGAGTCCATTGGGGGTAAGGACTGTGACTTAACCCTGGTCTGCACTTAAAATATAGATCGCTCCAGCTACGTCCATCGGGGTGTTAAAATTAAACTGACCTAACCCCTGGTGTGGACACAGCTAGGTCTAGGGAAGAATTCTTCCTTCAAATTCTACCAGCACTTGGGGAGGTGGATTACCTACATCAACGCAGGAAATATCTATGCACTTCAACATGCCCTTACTGAGTATCCGTCCGGTGCCTAGCTCATTGGGGCTCTGTTCCTGATTGCATGCTCCCACCATAGAGAAGTTAAATAGCAACAACAAGAGTAGACAGCTTTGGTAATACACATTGCAGGCCAAACTCAACCCTGGTGTAAATGAAGGAAATGGTTTAGAATTAACTAATGCTAGGGATAATTTTAACAGAATATCTCTCAGCAGATAAAGGCCAGAGTGTTAATTTGGACCAATGGATCAAACCACAGAATCCCTTAGAGTAAAGTGCCCAGATCCTCAGCTGGTGTAAATTGATTTCAAAACAGCAATGTGGATTTACACCAGTTCAAGTCCCGAATATTTATTACACACATGGTTGAAAGATATTAGGGAGAAAATGAGAACAATTACAGATATAAAGCAACTAAATGGGAAGGCTATTGTTTCCTCTAGATTTGTCCGCTATGGGCATCTAAACATTGAAACTTAAAGCTTTACAGCAGCCATTCCTGCCCATAAATCCTCCTAAGTGTGCTCCTAGAGATCAGAAATTAGGGCTCGGGATCTGAGCAGCTGGCCCTACGGGCATCCTGCAAGAGACACGAAAGGGCTAAAATAACGGAACAAGTAAAGACACACATTGTGGCCAACTCTCCTGATTTAATCACAAGTCTTGTGGTATTTGGAGTTTTTTCTTAAAGCCCCAGCACCTGGAGTGCTGTGAATATGAGAGGATCTCATTTTGTCTAAAGTAAGTTTTTCTAGCCTCTGCAATTGCAGAGAAAAGCTGGAAAATATGAACTCTACAGCCTTGCAGAGCAGAGGGCAAAGGAGACCCCACTTTTATTATTCTGAACAATCCCTTACGTTTTTAAACCCATCGTATCATTTTGGGGGACCTGACTCGTAATATGTGACTGCTTGGGATGGCAATGCTGGAATAGAAATGGTTAAAAACAAAAGGAAATGCCCATTCGAAAGGAGGTGGGAGGGAAGAATCACAGGAAGAGTCGCTTTCTTCTAACACTGAACCAGGAACCTTATTAGAACAGGGAAGCTGCTCTGTTTGCTTCACTGCAAGGCCCCTGCCTAGAGCAGGGGTGGCCAACCTGTGGCTCCGGAGCCACATGCGGCTCTTCAGAAGTTAATATGCGGCTCTTGTATAGGCACCGACTCCGGGGCTGGAGCTACAGGCGCCAACTTTCCAATGGGCCGGGGGGGGCTCACTGCTCAACCCCTGGCTCTGTCACAGGCCCTGCCCCTCCCACCCCACCCCTTCCCACCCCCTCCCCTGAGCCTGCTGTGTCCTTGCTCCTCCCCTCCTCCTCCACACCACGAAACAGCTGATTGGGAGGTGCTGGGAGCGGGGTGGGGGAGCTGATGGGGGGCTGCTGACGTATTACTGTGGCTCTTTGGCAACGTACATTGGTAAATTCTGGCTCCTTCTCAGGCTCAGGTTGGCCACCCCTGGCCTAGAGCCTTTCCCTGTCCTGCCTGGCTCCCTGCTACAAACGTAAAGCAAACAGTGCCCATATGCATGCAACAGGAAGGGAAAAAATAATGTCCATGGACACCCTTTTCATTTTCCCTTCATTTGGCTCTTCTCCATTTCGACTGCCAGCTGTCTGAGGCGGAGAACTCTCTCCTTCCATGCCCACTCGCTCATTAATTAAATTCTTAGTTGTCACCCGACAACCCCATTTCTCCCAACAGGAATGATCCTTGGGTTTCGTCCCACTGGGACACCTTTCCAAATGCCTCCCAGTTCTGCCTGTGCAGATAGTTGGGGTAAAATAACTATTCTTGATTATCCAGTCTGATTCCAGCTGAAATTTGATGCAAAACAAATTGAGGCTCAAGGCCTCCTGCATAAACGAGCATGGAAAATGGGGCTGAAACATGTAAATTAATCCAGGGCCCCATTTCAGTTAAAATGGGCCAGTTTCTGTGAAAACCCAAGTCCACAGCTGAGTAGATATATGCTCAGTTTTGAGCCTTTTTTATGTCCTCTGAAAAATGAGACAAATTGGAGCCTGAGTCGTCTCTCACTTACACCAGTTCTGTCCTATTGTAATTCCATTCACCACCACCACCAGGCTTACACCAGGCTAGATGAGGTCAGAATC
Source organism: Mauremys reevesii (assembly GCF_016161935.1). Taxonomy (NCBI): domain Eukaryota; kingdom Metazoa; phylum Chordata; order Testudines; family Geoemydidae; genus Mauremys; species Mauremys reevesii. The sequence continues at coordinate 278,899,182 of NC_052624.1, forward strand.
AGGCCCCCCCCCCGGGGGGGGGGTTCAAGCAAAAATAGGCATTTAATTCAAACCACAAATACAATGAAATTGAAGGGTGGGGGGAGAAATGACACCAACTGGCAGCTCACACCATGAGATTCTTAGGGCAAGCTTTCCAGGGAGATGTCACACAGCTCTGGTCATGCCTTTGATGTCTGCTAGCCTGGGAACGCTGTCCTTCCTGGTCTGGAAGCCTCATTGTTAATATCTTAAAGAGAGAACATTCCCTTTCTCTTAGGACAGCGTGGGCCAGTCGTGATATTTGACTCCTCAGTGCTGGATCGCAGAAGACGTTTCCTTACCATTAGGAATATCTTCCCTCAGTTACGCATTCAGGCACCCCCTTGGTGATCCCACCCAACACACAGTTGCTCCCTGGCAATCAGAGCAGCTATCCTCACAGAGAGTGGGTTATGCCAAGCTTTGACCTAAGCAAAACTGCTGACGGTCACAGGGATTTATGACTTACAAGGAGAGGCTGAGGGAACTGGGATTATTTAGTCTGCAGAAGAGAAGAACGAGGCGAGATTTGATAGCTGCTTTCAACTACCTGAAAGGGGGTTCCAAAGACGATGGATCTAGACTGTTCTCAGTGGTAGCAGATGACAGAACAAGGAGTAATGGTCTAAAGTTGCAGTGCGGGAGGTTTAGGTTGGCTATTAGGAAAAACTTTTTCACTGTTTGTGTGGTGAAGCACTGGAATGGGTTCCCTAGGGAGGTGGTGGAATCTCCTTCCATAGAGGTGTTTAAGGTCGGGCTTGACAAAGCCCTGGCTGGGATGATTTAGTTGGGAATTGGTCTTGCTTTGAGCAGGGGGTTGGACTAGATGACCTCCTGAGGTCCCTTCCAACCCTGATATTCTATGATTCTGTGATTTGGATGATTTTCTTATTTCCCTGTGTAATCTGCGACTCCTTATAGGGATTAGAATTTTACTTCAAGCTAACATGCAATATAAAAATAAATCCAACTCATGTTGGGCGATTAATACCCCGCTAATTCCAAAGAGATAGTCAGTCAATACAAGATACCCCTTGGTCCAGCCCAAGGGAACGCTGCTCATGAGATAGCTGCCCCTGGAGCCTGCTATATGACTTTTTTTTTCCAGCACTTGGTTCCCCCTCTCCATAGCCAGGGCCAGCTTTAGGAAGTGCAGGGCCTGATTCGAATACCCGGCAGCGGTCCGGGTCTTCAGCGGCACTTTGGCGGCGGGTCCTTCACTTGCTCTGGGTCTTCCGCGGCACTGAAGGACCCGCCGCCAAAGACCCCTGGAGCGAGTGAAGGACCCACCGCTGAAATGCCGTTGAAGACCCGGAGCGCCACCGGGTGAGTAAAAATTAAAAAGGCACCGTTAGGGGCTCTTCTCTAGGGCAAGGGGCCTTCTTATTGGCCTAAAGCCGGCCCTGCCCATAGCCTCTCTCACACACACACACAGCTTGGCTGTCTGATTCCAGCCCTTGGGCACATCCCATGCTATTAGGCCTGCCACCTTTCAGCTGGTGTCGATTTCTAAACGCTTTGCAGCTATTACTGAAACCTCACATCAGGCCTCCAGATATCAGGCAGTAAATGGTTAAGTGACCTGGGAAAAGTCACTAGCAGAGCTGGGCATGGAATCCAGGTATCCCTGCTCTCTACACACTCCTAGACACACTTTACTCCTCCAAATCTTAACAATGGGAAAACCCTTGTACCACAGCCCATCATCCTCTGTATATCCAGGTGGACTCCACCAGTGCTGAATTGCAGTCATTGCTAATTAGCATGGCCTCAATTCTGCAAACCATTCTGTGTGGGGCATCGGGAGATTTTTGCAGCATCTGACTGCCCTGCATTGAATTTGTGCTACTCTTCTTCAACCAGCCCCCCGCCAAACCCTTTTGCCTTGATGCTTTCTCCCTGCTTTGTTCATTTCCTTTCTGTGTGAAAACCAGAAAGAATTTTACTGCAAACTTCTTTCCCCTTTTCTCACTGTCTGCACTATCTGATCTCCTCACGTCCTGAGCACTGGAAGGCTGCAAGACCTTGGCCTTTAAGCAGCTTGCTATTTTCAGCTGCTTTTTATTACACCATAATGCCAAGCTCACTAGCTGTTCCCAGCAAGAATGACATTTATTATGCTATTCCCTAGGCCTCATAACCTATCCTGTACATTTTATAATACACACATACAAAAGAAAAGTGCAATTCCGCTTTTTTTTTGTAACTGAATAATTCAGTTCTGATACTGCACAGCGATGCGAGCCCCCCTTTGTATACCTATGTTTGTATACCGATCTTCATGAAGAACAAACCTCTATAAATGTCCCGGCTCACATTGTTGATGCAGGTCAAAGGGTAACAAACTAATTCGTAGCATTTTCACTGGATCATATTATTAGATATCCTTGGGAATTCAGGTGAGTGCTGGGTGTGGGCTTGTGAATCTCGAAAGTTTAATGAATTTTAGCACGGAAATCCATACCACCAATTCTGTAGTAATTATTGTCCTGTCTGAAAAGTTTCCGGTCCGCCAGTTAAAGAGCATGTGACTTAGGTGGCTGTAGCAGGGTGGTCTCCCGCTCCTGCCTGGAAGGGCTTAAAACAGCTCTGGCAGAGGGCTGGGGCAGGGGAAAAGCTAGGCTGATTGGGGAAGTAAGCACAGTTGGGAGCCACGCCCCAATCAGGCCTCAGCTGGCCCTATACAAGAGGCTGGAAGCCAGGAGCTCAGCAGTCTCTCTCTAGCTGTAGAGGGAGATGGGCTTGTCTGCAGGGACCTGAGCAGAGTGCCTGAGTGGAGCAGGGCTGGGGAAAGGCAGAGGAGCTGGGGAGGCTCCAGCCTGGAAAGCCCCAGGCTGCGGCCTAGCAGAAGGCCAATGGGTATTGGGGGCTGCAGGGGGCAGTCCAGGGGTAGACAGAGGCAGCAGGTCCAAACCCTCCTTGCCAGTGATGAGTGGCTGATACTGCAGGGAGCGGGGGCTAGATGAGGACTGGCAGTAGCTCAGACTGAGGCAAGGTGGGGATAGTGGGTGGGGGTTCCCTGGGGAGGTAACACCCTGAGACTGAGGGGTCTATGGCCAGGGGGCTGCACCCTAGATAATGGGGCACCGGGTCTGGGAGGGACATGGGGGCCAAGTGGCAGCGGGACACTGGCCTGAGGCGGGCGCTCTGGAGGCTGGAGGAGCTAATTCCCCAAGACAACCAGCAGGAGGCGCCGCTGGGTGAGTCCTGCACATTTACAGTGACCAATCACAGAACACAAATAACAGACCCATCAAACTGCGCCCATTGCTAGCCTGTGTAAACACATTCTCATTACTGTTACCCTCTGAAGTGGGGCTATTTCTGTGTAACTTATGAAGCCTGACTGAGAGTGTGAAGTCATATTAGGGAAAAACTGCCGTATCATTTGTACCTATAAGTATGTGGATCCAACACTGCTGCCAGCCCCTGTAGCAGATACACACCAGAGAGGGACAATGGGAAACACTTGAGGGTAATGATGATACGGAAAGGTATGCTAACAGCAGCTGCAGCATTAGGCTATGTCTACACTACAGACCTTACAGCGCACAGCTCTACCACTACAGCTGTGCCACTGTCAGGTCTCCCGTGTAGCTGCTTTTTGCCGGCGGGAGAGAACTCTCCCACTGGTGTAATTAAAGCACCCCCAACGAGCGGCGCTAGCTATGTCAGCAGGAGAGCCTCTCTGCTCACGTAGCGCTGTCCGCACCGGCACTTTTGTTGGTGAAACTTATGTTGGTCAGGGGTGTGGTTTTTTCACACCCTTGACCGACAAAAGTGCTAGTGTAGTCAAAGCCTTAGAGAAACCAATTTAGCTGATTCCTCTGAAGTTGGGTGGGGCGAGGAGGTAGGAGCAATGGAAAGCTACCCGGAGGAACAAAGGAGGCCAGGTGTCCAGGAGGGGTTTAAAATAAAGAAACACAGAGGAACAAGGGCCAGGCAGGAAGAGGAAGAGTGGGGTTGGAGACAGCCAGGTCACAGAAGCTGGGTAAGGGACTCCATGAAGGAGAGAGACCAGCAAGCCTGCAATAGGCTGCACAAGGAAGGGACACCCTGCCTGGACACCAATGGTCTCTAAAGACTCCCAAGAAGGGACGAGATAGGAAGGGACATGTGCTTAGTCTTTATTGTTTTGTATGATCAGTTTTCACCCGGGCATTACATGATTAACTATAAAAGAGCATAAAGGTGTTAGACTGTGCAAAACGTGTGTGTGCATGTGCGTGCACGTGCATGCTGACTGATTTACAACTGCTGTGCACCACCGAGGGAGTTAAACTAGAACCAGATGCTTCACACCTTTGGGGTGAAGTTCTGGGACAGGGTATGTTTAAGTACCTGGTGTATCCCAGGGGTCAGCACTGGGATGAGCTTGAGGAGCTCTGTTTCCAAGAAGGTGTAAGAGACTGAGAGTTGGCACCCGGGGAATCTGTCTGAGACGCCAAAGGAGGGACCAGTGCCGCAGCCTGCTGCAGATCCAGGAGCTTGGTGCAGCCGGGGATCCAGAGCGGTAGAGACGTGGATCCCCCCACTGCCGTCCTAAGGGGTGGCCGGCAGGGAGCACTCGGTAGGATCTGTGATGCCCTCATCCTTCCTTTCCCCTCCCATGCACATAAACGTGCCTGGTGCATATTTTCAAGCATCATTGTCTTGTTAAAGCTCAGGGTAGGGAGCCAGAGGTTTTATTTCTGGCCTCCCCATACATAGTGGTACAATGTGGTGGAGAGGTGCTACTGGCATGAGTTTGGGAGGGCTGCGTTAGTCACAAGCAGCAAAACCTGGATAGAACCCAGCCCCGCTCTCTGCTTTAACACAAACCATCCCCTCTCCCTCGTGACCTGGGCATACATGACTGAACAGCAATGGGCATGTTGTAATCAGAGCAATGTTCACAGACGTAGCAGTGGGTGAATCTAAAGAGCACAATCTACAAGCCAGGAGACTGGTGCTGATCTTAGCTCTCCTACTGACTTGGGCAAATCCCAAACTCTTGCCCATGTGTAAAACGGGCAAAAGGAAATTTCGTCCTTTATCTACCCTGCCGGGGTGTAGTGAGGATTATCTAGCTAGTGTTTGTCATTTAAAGATGGAAAGTGGCAAGCACCATGGCTAACCACGCATGGTCACACGGTTAGATAAATGAGGGAAACAGGTAATTGCCTCAGGAGGAAGTCTGGCTCAGTGCATCGGTGATGAAGGGGAGACTGTTTCATGAGGGTTGGGATCAATGCTCAGCCATTCCAGGGGTTTATTGCGCAGGGAATGGCATTCGGCTCTTTGCACACTCCCAAGGACAAGGGTTTTATTCTCGCAGTGTATGTTTCCAGAGGTTTATTTCAAGTTCTCCCCAGAATTCCCTGGGTGGGTTATCCCTAGAAATCACTGGATGAGAAGCAGGATTAACCAGCAGCTGGATCTTCCTTATGTGAGCCCCAGGGGCATCTCTCTGACGTCACTGAGTTTCATGAACTGCGTTTACCACCAGCTTTCGGGGGAGGAGGGTCATGATTTCCCCTGTGAGTATCTATTTATTGCTCCAAGTGGTATGTGGCAAACCTCGGAGTCAAGGGCCTGAAATAGATGTGACAGACTGTAATTGGCATAGGCGCCTTGGAGAGAGGCACAGAAGAGGAGCGTAGCAAAGGCTGAGGCTCACAGATAGCTCTGCTGTGGTCCAGGTGCATCTCTCGCGCCTCCCAACTGAAAGACCTTGTTTTGAGAGCGCAATCTGGTTTGCGGGGAGCGCTGGCAGCCGAAGCAGCCCTAAGAGCTTGAGGGATGTAGTTTATTTGCAACCTTCTGCAGTGTGCAAAACATGCAGACAAGGGCACTAGCTACATAAGAGATGAGACACGAGAGCCTGGCCATATGGGTCAGATGATCATGTGCTGCTCAGGACTGGAAGGTGAGATGATTTTGAAGTCAAATGTCTGTATTAGCCCTGATTGACACGTCAGGCAAAATTCAGCTCCCTGACTTCAGGAGGAGTTACACTCCCACAAGAATTTGGCTCAGTCTTAATTCTTAGAATGTTTGTTTTGGGGTAGCACTCACAGTCCCCAGTCAGCAGCTGCACCCTATTGTGCTCGGTACTGTACAGAGACAGCCCATGCCCCCAGACAGCTGTTCTCTCTGAGGGCAATGAAGCTAGCCACTGTAAGCATGAGTTAGAACCTTGCATTTTTATTCATTTGGACTATCATAATGGCTTTTCATTGCAGCTACATAGACGAGGGCAGTGCATGTGCTTAGAGAGATTAAAATAAAGCTCAAAGCACTTGTGATGGGGTGTACAAACCCCATAGTGGGCAACTAGGGGTTAAGGAACTGCTCTGGGCCCAGCCAGCCCCGCCCTGCCACACCTGTAGCAAATGCAGCAACTGGAGGGGGAGTGAAAAGTCGGAGGAGTGAAACATTTAGTGTCAGCCCAGCGAAGAGAGCAGACCTGCAACCTGCAGCTCCAGGAGAGAAGAACTGAAGGAAGGCAGAATCTCTCACTAAACAGCTGCCCAAAGGTCCTTCCCTGAGGGAAGGGACGGTCGGCTGCACAGACAGCCTGAGAGGGCAACATTCCCCTCTCCCTTTCATACAAACTCTGGATTTGGTTAATCACCCTTTATTTTTGTCTGAACTACCTTAGCAGGGGAAAGCCCTTGGACTGAGCTGGCCCCAGGAGGCTGGGCCATACCGCTGGAGCAGGAGTTACTGCCCGAGAGAGAAAAGAAAGTGACTTCCCCACACCGCCTAAACCCAGACAGAGACTTTGGGATGATTGCAGAGCACTGACAACCCTCAAAGTGCCCTGGGTCAGAGCTCGGAGGAGTGGGAGGGGCCCGGGTTCCTCTACCAACAAATCCCGCTGCATGTCATGAGCCTAAGCCCTGACCACTAGGCAATGCTCCCCTACCAACCACCCTGAGCGAGGGCCATCACAGCACTATAAAAACTTTACCAAAATAACCGTCACAGACATCCCTCATGTCCCCATATTAATATATAGCAAAACTTGGAAGCAAAAAAAGTAAGTGAAATCCTCGAGAAGATCTAGCAAGCAGTGTCAGCAGATTGGAAAGAAAAAAGGAGTGGGACTTTCCTCAAGTTCCTCCCATGATCCCAGAGTACATGGGAGTTTCTGCTAAAGGATTAAGAGTGCAACAGGAAACAGAGTTGACACAGTTGTTGTCATCATTAGGTTTCAGAATTGACACATCATTGATCTGAATAGGGAGCATTCATGCTGGCCTTAGGGTATGTCTACACTGCAAAAAAAAAAAACCCTCTGTGTCTCAGAGCCTCGGCTCCAGGGAACGTCTACACTGCTGTTTTTAGCCCCATAGTGCATGCGAGCCTGAGGCAATTGACCTGGGCTCTGAGAGTTGCTGCCTCCGAGGTTTTTTCTCCAAGGAAACCCTAAGAGACTTTTCTGTTCTCACGGCCTACAGGCTCACAAAGATGTTGCAACGTTGGTTCATATTTGAAAGGCTTTTTCTTCACAGATTTCTGGGCTAGAAAGTTAATATTCAGATTAAGCACTCAGCTCCCTTTTGGAGATTGCATAAAAAATAATTAGTCCTTTCTTAAGGCTTGCTTCTTTGATGAAGCCCAAGAGAGCTTGAGTCATTTTTACTTTAATTACTTTAATAATTATTATCACACTAATTAAATAATAACAATTCTAACAGTACCAGCAAGACTTGCTCATGCCTACATTGATTAACGGCATGTTCTTCTTGCTTTCTCCTTGTAACCCAGTCTTGTCACCAATTAGGCCTTGATCCTTTGAACGGATCCAAATGGTCCTGTGCGGAACCCTATAGAAATCAATAGGATTGTACCAACACGGATCCATTCACAGGATTTGGCCTTAAATTTCAAGCCCTTTGTGGGAAGGGGACCATATCTTCCTATTTCTAGCCCTTGTCTCTAAGGTAGCACCTCTCTCTTGTTTATAGAAAGTCCCACTTTAAACATTCATTGTATTATGTGTAGTTAGTCTCCGGTTGTGGATAAGTGCTTAAATTATACTTGGAAATAAATTCAGTAATAGGGAATCATTAATTATTATACGGCCGTATTCTGCTCCACTAACTTGCTAAATTGTACCTCACTCTGCATTTGGTGAGGTACTTCCCAGTGTGAGTAATGGTGGCAGAGTCTTGTTCATATAGAACAAGGCCAAGCTTTTAAAAAAGACGAGTGATTTTGGGTGTCTCAACTTTTGGGAGCCCAGCTTGAGACCCTGGTTTTCAGAGGTTGGTGCTCTGCACTTTCTGGAATCATGCCCCTTTCAGCTGCCTCAAGTTGGGCACTCAAAAAACAGAGACACCCACAATCACTTGGCACTTTTGAAAAATTTGGCCTAGAGACATAGTGCTCTGTATTATACCAGAGGGCTTAGGCCTTAAAAGACGTCAAGAAAGCAGAGATCCTGGTCTAGCGTCTCTCTGTTAGACCAGTGCAATCCCATCGGCATCATTGTCCTTCATGGAAGTCCATGGGTTGTACTGATGTAACTGAGTTCCTAAAAGATATAATAATAGACGTGCAACATCAAGCTATTCTGATGCAGAAGAAAGATAAGAAGAGCCACGGGAGGCCAATGTGGCTGCACAAGCAGCTTTTTAGTGATCTAAAAACCACAAGGGATACGTACAGGAAATGGAAGGAGGGGCATGTCACCAAGGAAGCATACGTGGGAATAGCGCGAGTGTGGAGGGACAAAGTCACGAAAGCTAAGGCAAAGAGTGAGTTACAGCTGGCAAGAATTGTTAGAGACACAGGAAGGGGTTCTTCAAATATGTCAGACACAAAAGAAATATCAGGGATGGTGCGGGTCTGCAGCTCAATGGAGAAGGTGATGGTAATGGAAGATGATAGGAAAACGGAGCTGCTCAGTGCCTACTTTGCTTCAGTCTTCTCACAAAAAAATAACATGACCGGACGAGCAAACAGAGCAGGCTGATCTCATAAATCAACTGTATCAAGGCAAACTGAAGGACTATGTAAGATATCTAGAATGTGGCTATGAGGGCTGGAGAATTGACACTTAGCTGGATATTCCATTGGTTATCAGACCTTATGGCTCCAACCAGGCATTTGCTAGCATGGTGTGTACTCTTATGCTGACAGCTAGTACGTCCATACACACATAATGTGACAGTGGTATAATTTCTTACATGGTAAGTATCATCCTAGATACTCCATCTTGGGGTGTTCATCTTTGTGCAGTGAACCAGCTAGCAAGTTCTAGAAGATTTTTTTTAACCCTTCATTGAGTCCTACTGGGGCATGTATAAGGGGAGGGGAAATGCAACTATTCTGCCTTGAGGTTACAATAATTTATTATTTACTTTCTGATAGATTTTTCAGTATTTGCCCTAGGTGTATCTTGTGAAAACACTGGGGTTCTTTTGATTGACTGGTTTTTTTTTAATTAGTACTTCTATTAGCTTTTGTTAGCACTGTTGGGAGGTTTAGTGAAAGAACAGGACAGCTACCTCGTGAAATTTGGTTACTAGTTTAATCTCTCTGTGTTGGTTTTTATAATTTAAGAGTTTAAAAATAACACATCCCTTATTCGTTTGGCAAGCATTCTGTAATTCTAATGATAAAAATTCCATTATGCCTCTATTTTCTTTATTAATACTTTTGCACTGGCATTAGTGATATTGGCGAATGTATAAAATGTAGGGATGACTTTTAATTGCCTGCTTTCCACAAGCAAAGTAATTTGCATACTGTTTCATACCACTGTTGTGGTTTTAAAAATAAATACTTGATGGAATTATTAAAAATAATGGGAGATAAGTCAAAGAATTTTTTTTTCAGAAATCTTAAATATTTTAAAGCAATGCAAATATTAGGGTTATAAATTGCTTTATATTTATTTTATTATTTATTAACTTTATTTTTAAATGTTAACAGGGGTTTCTGCCGCCCCAAGCAAGGAAAAAAAAAGAAAAAAAAGCTGCGATCGCGATCAGCGGCACTTTGTTGGCAGCTCTACCGCCATTGCTTCATTCTTCGGTGGCAATTCGGCAGCAGGACCTTCGCTCCGAGAGGGAGTGAGGGACCCATTGCCGAAGAGCCCGACGTGCTGTCCCTTCCCCGTGACTGCCCCAAGCACCTGCTTGCTGGGCTGGTGCCTGAAGCCGGCCCTGAATGTTAATGTTCTCCCTTGTATTTAGTGAGTTGGCACTATTGTAAAACGTTAACATAATTCTTTCAATTTCTTAATAAAAGAACTGCCATCTCCAGGTTAGCTACCAGTGTAGCTTCAGTTACATAGGGCACTTGATATTTTAAAGCTTTGGATACCAGTCTTCAGGGTAATAACAAGGATAAGAGACATTCATCATATACCCTTAAAAAAACGGATGGGAGTAAAGAAAATTTTCTGAGCGCCTCTCAACATTTTTCCAAATTTTGTGGAACTTCTTACACCTAATGAGAGGTGCATTTGAAATTGCAGTTTCAAGGTGTTGCAGACATTGGTGTGTTAAATGGCTCTCTCTTTCATTGTTTTTTAAACTGTATTTCAGGAAATTTTCAATAATACAACAAACAAGGAATTTTGTCTTTTTTGCATTTTTATTGATATAGTGAATAGAGACTTCATATATATTCTATTTAGAAAGTCTAAATCCTTGTGTGTGTAATAATTTAATAATTTTTAATAATTCCATTAATCACTGACTCATCTTTTGAGTGGTGTCCTTATGTCTCAAATTATTTAGTTGGGGTTGGTCCTGCGTTGAGCAGGGGGTTGGACTAGATGACCTCCTGAGGTCCCTTCCAACCCTGACATTCTATGATTCTATGACTAGCAAAGTTACCATAGACAACAAAGGGGAAGGGATGCAGATTGGGATAAGTAAAGAAAACATCAGAGATCTTGTGACCAATTTGAATGAATTCAAGTCAGCTGGTTCTGATGCTATTCACCCCAGGCTGCTGAAGGAATTATCTGAAGAAATCTCACAGCCACTGGCAATAATATTTGCAAACTCATGGATGACAGGAGAAGTCCCAGAAGACTAACTAGTGCCCATCTTTAAAAAAGGGAAGGAGGAGGAGCCAGGAAACTGTAGACCAGTCAGCCTGACTTCAATAGCTGGGAAGCTTCTAGAGCAATGTATAAAACATTCAATTTGCAAATACCTGGAGGATGAAGGGGTGATCACTAGCAGCCAGCATGGATTTACTAAGAACAAATCATGCTAAACCAGATTGATTTCCTTTGACAGGGTAACTGGTTTGGAGGATAGTGGGAATGTGATGGACCTAATATACCTGGACTTCAGCATGGCTTTTGATACAGTCCCACATGACATTCTGATACATAATATGGAAAAATGCGGGCTCGGCAGAGCTACCATTAAATGGATACATAATTGGCTAATCGCAAACAGAGTAACTATAATGGAATGATGTCAGATTGGAGGGAGGTCTCAAGTGGGGTTCCACAGGCATCTGTTCTGGGTCCAGTGTTGTAGACAGTCTCTACGCAAAAGAATAAATGGACACAAATCTGACCTCAGGAATCATAACATTCAAAAACCAGTGGGAGAACACTTCAACCTCTCTAACCACTCAGTGACAGACTTGAAGGTGGCAATTTTGCAACAAAAAAACTTCAAAAACAGACTCCAAAGAGAAACTGCTGAACTTGAATTAATATGCAAATTAGATACAATTAACACTGGCCTAAACAGAGACTGGGAATGGTTGGGTCATTACACTAATTGAATCTATTTCCCTATGTTAAGTTCTCCTCACACCTTCTATGGGCCATCTTAATTATCACTTCAAAAAGTTTTTTTTCCTCCTGCTGATGATAGCTCATCTCAATTGATTAGACTTTTCCTGTTGGTATGCATACTTCCACCTTTTCATGTTCTCTGTATGTATAAATATCTCCTGTCTGTGTGTTCCATTCTATGCATCCAAAGAAGTGAGCTGTAGCTCCCGAAAGCTCATGCTAAAATAAATTTGTTAGTCTTTAAGGTGCCACAAGTACTCCTGTTCTTTTTATAATGGAATTATGTCAGATTGGAGGGAGGTCTCAAGTGGGGTTCCACGGGGATCTGTTCTGGGTCCAGTGTTGTTTAATATCTTTATTAATGACCTGGATGTAGGAATAGAGAGCACACTGATGAAATTTGCAGATGACACAAAGCTAGGGAGGGTTGCAAACACTGTGGAGGATAGAGCTAAAATCCAGCAGGATCTTAATAAATTGGAGAATGGGGCTGTAGACAACAAAATGAAATTCAACAAAGACAAATGTAAGGTGCTACACTTAGGGAAAAACCCAAATGCACAAATACAGAATGGGGGAAAACTGGTTTGGCAGCAGCACTGCTGAGAAGGAGCTGGGAGTTGTGGTGAATCACAACCTCAACATGAGTCAGCAATATGATGCTGTTGCCAAAAAAGCAAATTCAATTTTGGGTGGCATTAACAGAGGCATAGCATAAAAGTCACAGGAGGTGATAGTACCACTCAGCTTGGCGCTGGTTAGGCCTCAGCTGGAGAATTGTGTCCACTTTTGGTCACCAATGTGTAGAAAGGATGTAGAGAAACTGGAAAGGATCCAGAGATGAGTGACGAAGATGCTCAAAAGGTGCAATGCAAGACATATGAGCAAAGACTGAAGGAACTGGCTCTGTTTAGTTTGGAAAAGAGGATATTAAGGGGGGGACATGATAACGGTCTTCAAATACTTGAAAGGCTGCCATAAAAAAGATGGAGAAAAGTTGTTCTCTCTTGCCACAGAGGGCAGGGCAAGAGGCCATGGGTTCAAACTACAGCATAGCAGATTTAGATTAAATCTCAGGAAAAACTTCCTAACTGTAAGAAGAGTAGGACAATGGCATAGACTGCCTCAGGAGGGTGTGGAAACTCCTTCGCTGGAGGTTTTCAAGGGGAGGCTGGGCAGCCGTCTGTCTTGGATAGTTTAGACACAACAAATCCTGCATCTCGGCAGGGGGTTAGACTAGATGACCGTTGTGGTCCCTTCTAACCCAGTGGTTCTAGGAGCGCAGTGAGTTTACCTAATCAGGTTCACAGAGGGAGTCTCTATCAAATGGTGTAAATACTTTCAGGAGGCGAGGCAATTAGGCTAACATAAGAATCACTCCAAACAAAGCAGAGCCCTGTGTTGAGGTTTCAGAGCAGTTTAGGGCTTGGCTACACTTGCAAGTTGCAGCGCTGGTAGAGGCTTTCCAGCGCTGCAATTACACCCTGTCCACACTTGCAGGGCACAACCAGCGCTGCAACTCCCTGGCTGCAGCGCTGGCCGTACACCCAGGTCTGCTTGGGGTATAAGGGTTGCAGCGCTGGTTCTGCAGCGCTGGTCATCAAGTGTGGACACTCACCAGCGCTGTTATTGGCCTCCAGGGTATAAGGAGTATCCCAGAATGCTTTTAACTAAATTATTCCCTTTGTTTTGTTATGTTTTGTTTTGTTGTCAATGAGCTGCTTCAAACATAGCTCCTGTTTGCTGTCATTAATCTGTAACTACTGTCAACAATGAAATGAGATAACCCCTGCAGGGGTTGAGTGTTTGCTTTGCTTGAGAGAAACGGGGGGAGGGGGCAGAGGGGGGAAAGAGTATGTTGGATGCAGGTTGTTTGCAGTTAACAGTAAGGGGGTGGGAAAATTTTCTGATTTTGCACAGTGTCGGTTCCAAAAATCCACGCTCTCTCTCCCCCCGCGGTGCCTGTCACACTGCCCCACACCCCCCTCTTTTGAAAAGCACGTTGCTGCCACTTGAATGCTGGGATAGCTGCCCATAATTCATCACTCCCAACAGCGCTGCAAATGCTACAAATGTGGCCACACTGCAGCGCTGGTAGCTGTGAGTGTGGCCACACACCAGCGCTGGCCCTGCACAGCTGGACGACCAGCGCTGCAACTACCAGCGCTGCAGATTTGTAAGTGTAGCCATACACTTAACGTTCTCATGTGTATGTCTCTCCTGTTGGTTCCCACGCCCCCTCACTTCCTCATTCAGCCCAGGCCCGGAAGCAGAAATACTGAAATATCATGGGGAGAGCTGTTCTCATGGTGTTTCCAGCCCAAACAGAACCAGGACATGCTGGAAATCTCAGGAGAGAGCCTGTTCTTGACAGGCTTCCAGCCTGGCTTCCCACACAGGCATCGGGAGAGGCAGGAGAGTTCTTGGAAGCTCATCTGCACCTTTAAGGGCCATGGGTACTTCCTGTCCTTATGCTGGAGAGCTGGCATGCAGCAGGATCACAGCGGTTCTGCTGGGAGGGCTGGGACATGATTCTGGCATTCATGCAAGAGGACCAGACCCTGTATTGCTCCAGGGCTCAGGTCCACCCTGCCCCAGGGTGAGTAGGCATGAGACTAGGGGCTCTGCCACTTGACTGATTGACATAGTCATTCCCTCCACCATTGAGGGTACACTAAAGCCATGGGTGGGACCACAGGCCGGAGATGGCAGTAGAGGCCATGGAGCAGCTGGGGGAGGTGGGATTTCTTCTCCCTGGAGAGCATATAAACTTGCGACACAGGACAGGATGTGAGACGTTGAACGCAGTCAATCACTAATCCCCAGGCTGACAAGTTGGCCCTGAGCCTAAAACCTGAGGCTAACAGGCTGGCCCATAAACTGCCACTGCAATGAGAAGGTCTCCAGCCATTTGGCCTTATGACACATTTAAAGCAGCCACACGGACCTCTCGGCCTTTGAGAACACAGGAGGTGTCACGGTAGAACATACCAATGGTCAATGTGGTTCCTTATGCACCCTATGACGGTGATCCTTGCAAGATGCATCAGAGGACAGCATCACCCAGTCCTCGCTCTCTGCTCTGAGTGGTGCAGCAGAAACCCCGGCAGTGGTGGCGAGGAGAGGGCAGAGTCCAGCCTGTCTTCCACTGGTGCTCAGTTGACGGATTAGTCCTTGCCATCTCTATCCCAGTGAGCGTAACTGTCGATGTTAAACTTGCTCATGCACTGGGAATGTCTTGTCCCATTTGCCTTGATAATAGCCCGTGGCAGCAATCTTCACGGGTTAAATGTGGGGTTTGGCTGGTTTTTTTTGTTTTGTTTTTTAAAGATTCCCTTGTATCTGGTTTACATTTGTTGCCTTTTGCTCCCAGGGAGCAACCATGGTAATTAAGAGTCTGCAGCTTTAACTTCTGCAGCAGCAATTAATCCCCTGTGCAAACACAGCCAGAGTGCAGAGCAGATGAACAAAACAATGCTGCGGACAGATAATCTGGGGATAATTTATTATCCCAAAGCCATGCTCAGAGCGGGAGAGACCACTGGGGTTTGGTTTGCCTTTCATTTCAGGGAGGGGGCAGATTACTGATTTATAATACACTGGGTGCTGGCTGGCTTATTTGGCCTGTCATCTGTATGGTTCTTCTCCAATTTTACGGTGCTGATTAACTGTTTCCGGATAGATTTTAGCTTGTGTAAAAGCTCTAAGCTGTGTCCAATGGCTACAGAAATGCTGGGTCTGGAGCCTGGCCCCTATGTCATCATTGACCTCTGACCCAAAGGGAGAGCTAAACGGGTGAAAAATGCTACCAGGTCGGAATGGTAACAAAAACCTTCTGCCAGGTGATGTCAGCAGCACCAGAGGTTGGGTTCAATAACTAGGGGGTTCCTCTTTACATTACAAAACAGAATTGGCTCAAGCCCCCACCCAGAAACCAGGAAAACTAACCCTCCCCCCGATAGTGCCTCTAAGAGGTAACACTTCCCCGCTCACAAACACTAAGTCTGTGTGTCACAACAGAAATCTTTGATTAAAAGAAGAAGGAAACACAATGTTAATTTGGGAAACTGCTGCAACAATGACTCCGAAGTATGTGAACCCCAAGGAAAACATCTGCCTCACAGTATCTTGGACAGTTTCCTTTCTCCCAGTTTCCCACCTTGCAGTGTGAAAATCCGATGGATGAATATCTCTGTAACACACCTCTCCCCTTTCCCTCCACCATACCCCACTCATGGATGGAGATCAGCAGAATCCCATAACCCAGGGGTGTGGTCAGGTGGGTTCAAGTCCCCCTGCCTCTGCGGCTGATCGCCGTGGCACATCTGCTGCTACTCACCGCTGTCTCTGCTGCTGGTCGCCAGCACCTCTGCCTTCAGCTGCAATGCTGTGTCCTGAGGTTCCTCTACCTCTCCCAGCCCTTTGTGATTTCCCTGAGTGGTGGGAAATCTCATGGCTGCTGCTCTCTCTGCATTGTCTTTCACCACAACACTGTCCACACCACCAGGTCTAAGGCTCCCCTTCAATTGGTGTAGGCTGCGTCTACACAGTGGGGTTATGCCTGCATAGCTATGCCAGTATAGTCTCCAACACTTTACATACAGCCTAGGGCTTAAGCCCCACATCAGTTTATCGGTGTTACGGGTTCTAATGATCGCTGAGAAGAAGCCAGGACACTCAATTGAGTCTGGCCAGTCTGTTTTTAAACACTGGAGGGAAAGGGTTAAATGATTTTTAGAACGCTTTAAACATTTTGATACCATGAAGTAGGAACACCTGTCCTCGAACACCTCTCTGAATTTCACTTGGATCTGGCATTCCTACCCCTCGTTTAGCAAGTGAGGTTAACGTTAGGTGATCTGCTCAGTTAGGGCATGCTAAGAACAGTTCTGCTACCCTTTGTCATGCAGTAAGCATAACATCATTTCATTACCCCTGCATTCAAGACAAAAGTGAATTTTGACCCAAATCAGCCTAAATAGATCGCTTTGACAAAGTAGGTCTGTCTGCTGATTGCCTAGGCAAAGTAGGTGTGTCTCTGCAAATACAGTCTGCTCCGGAGGAATTTCCCCCCAGTTCATCAGTAGATGGCAGGGAGAGCTCATCCAGACCCTGGCTACACACCCATTTTGCACAGGTGGCAGTAACTGTACCCGGTGCCAGGCAACAGAGAACCAGGCCATAATCCACTGGGAGGTCACCTCTTTATTGTCTAGTTGTCACTTGGGGGTGTATTAACAGGAGTGTCCTATGCAAGACATGGGAGGTGATTGTCCTGCTCTATTCATGACTGGTAAGGCTTCAACTGGAATACGGTGTCCAAATCTGGGTGCCACGTTTTAAGAAAGATGTGGGCAAGCTGGAGAGAGTCCAGAAGAGGGCAACAAAACTGACTAAAGATTTGGAAAACCTGACCTATGAAGAAAGGTTAAAAAAAGAGGGGAGGGGGAAGCATGTTTAGCCTAGAGAAAAGATGACTGAGGTGGAACCTGGTGAGAGTCTTCAAACATGTAAACGTTGTTACAGAGAAGATGGTGATCAATTGTTCTCCATGTCCACAGAAGATAGAAAAAAAAAGTTTACAGCAAGAGAGATTTTGTTCAGATATTAGGAAAAACTTTCTAATTATAAGGCTAGCTAAGCACCGGAGCAGGTTACCAAGGGATCTTGTGGAATCCCCATCATTTTGAAGAACAGGTTAGCCAAATGCCTGTCAGGGATGGTCTAGCTAGGCATACTTGGTCCTGCCTCAGTGGGAGGGATGGATGAGATGACCTCTTGAGGTCCCTTCCAGCCTGGCATTTCTATGATTCTATTGCTGGGTCCTGGTGCCAAGGGGGTGCTCTTTTAGGTGCCAATATTTCTTTGGGATGTCGCAGAGGGTCCACCAAGTTTCAGGGTAAAACCATAGGGGTGTGTTACCTCTCCGCTGACTTAACACTGTTAGTCTGTATTTGCATTAGTGTCCATAACATCAGAATCTGCTCCTGGATCTTTCATCTGAGGCTCCCAAGAAGCTTAATAAACATTAATTAATCCTTGCAAATGGCCAATGATTATTGTCCCCTTTTTACAGATGGAGTAACTGACACACCGAGCTGTTAGTGACTTGTCTGAGGTCACCCAGCCCTGAGTGAATTCAATGGGACTATACCTGTGCTTAAAGTTCAGCACGTGTTCAGGTGCAGGGGCGGCTCTAGGATTTCCGCCGCGGCGGGCGACGAAGCAGGGCAGCAGGCCGCGGGGGGCGCTCTAGTGGTCGCCGGTCCCGCGGCTCCGGTGGACCTCCCGCAGACGTGCCTGTGGAGGGTCCGCTGGCCCCGCGGCTCCGGTGGACCTCCCGCAGGCATGCCTGTGGATGCTCCACCAGAGCCGCGGTCCCAGCGGACCTTCCGCAGGCATGCCTGCGGGAGGTCCGCCAGAGCCGCCTGCCGCCCTCCTGCTGGGACACCCCCCAAAGCGCGCGCTTGGTGCGCTGGGGTCTGGAGCCAGCCCTGTTCAGGTGGATTGGGGCCCAGTGAGGGCCTGATCCAATGCCCATTGGAGTTAATAGGTGCCTTATTGGAGATGGAAATAAAACTCTAGAGTTTTTCCTTCCCAGCCCCCAGTTCTAACCCTCAGACAACACTGCCTGCCTGGGCTGTTTCTCCCCATTTATCAAGTACATTGGGCAGCCCTGAAGACGTTAATTGTTGATTTGAGGGTTTTTTCCAACTTTAAAAGTTTGGGATAAAATTTTCAAAGCACGAGGCAGCAGAAACTAACACTGATAACAACTGAACCCTTTGGAAACATGTCCTGGTTTGATAGTGCTGTTACTTAAAAGGAGACTGATTACAATATAGTTTACTTAATCAGGGAGGCCACTTACTGGGAACCAAATTAGCCTAAAGATAATGGATGTTAATGAACTTTAGTGCAGGGGTGACGAGCCAGGGCCAACTCCCATTGACTACCATGTACAGAGGTGAGTCTTTACTCGGTGTGAAAGTCCAAGGTTTGATCTTTTAATAAATAAATAAAAGGTTAAAAGAAAACAAAGTTCTTTAAAAAAAATAAAAGATGAAACACAGTGTTGCGTTGTCTAATGTCCAGCCTGAATTTGCTCAAGGTCGGTTTATACCCATTTGTTCTTGTGCCAACATTCTCCTTAAACAGCTCTACACTCTCCCTGGTGTTTACTCCATGATGTATTGACAAAGAGCATATTGTATCCCCTCTTAGCCTTCATTTTTCAAGCTCTTTTCGTCTCCTCTTGTAAGAAAGGCCTGCCACCTCCCGGAACATCTGAGTAGCTTTTCTTGTCACCTGTCCCAGTTTGATTTCATCTTTCTTGAACATGGGTCACCAGAACTCTATATAGCATTCCAGATGAGATCTTACCAGTGCCTTGTATACTGGCAGTATCACTCCCCTATCTCTACTGGAAATACCTCACCTGATACATCGCCTGCTCTTAATAGGCACAGCTGCTTAATGGGTACCACACAACAGGGCTGGTCGTGTTCATTGCAAATAATTTATCCCAGCATGTGGGGTTCATTTTCCACCCCTTTGGGCTAATTATTTAACAACAGACTTTAGATTTTATAAATTCATTAACAAGTCCTAATTAAACCTCTACCCCAATATAACGCGACCTGATATAACACAAATTCAGATATAACGCGGTAAAGCAGTGCTCCAGCGGGGCGGGGCTGCGCACTCTGATGGATCGAAGCAAGTTCGATATGACGCGGTTTCACCTATAACGCGGTAAGATTTTTTGGCTCCCAAGGACAGCGTTATATCGGGGTAGAGGTGTATTTGAACAGTTTGTACAGACATGTCAAGCCAACAGATTGTTGCTGTCCCTATGTTCCTTGGGTGGGAGGCATAGCTCAGTGGTTTGAGCATTTGGCCTGCTAAACCCAGCATTGAGTTCAGTCCTTGAGGGGGCCATTTAGCAATCTGGGTCCAAAATCTACCTGGGGATGACTCCTGCTTTGAGCAGAGGGTTGGACTAGATGACCTCCTGAGGTTCCTTCCAACCCTGATATTCTATGATTTTTCATGCTGTATGATTTGACACCTACACCATATGGTATAGCTTCTGCCCCCTCACTGCATGTTTGAAATGTTATTTCTCAGGAATGAATAATGGATATGGGTATTTCACAGGTGAATTAAAAGTAGCCATTCCCCAAACATGTTTGAGTGGGTCAGCCACTATTTTGGTCATGACCAAGGATTGAACTGGAGCCTTCCAGAGCTAAAAAGCATGAGTCACTACAGTTTGAGCTAAAGAAGAACATCCAACTAGGGGGAGCTATAACAGACTCATCCCTCTTGGATCAAGCAGTGGGTTAAATGTGCAAAATCCCATTCATGAAAACAACACAAAACAGCCCCAGGCTGATTGGATTGACCAGAAATTTGCAGAGCCAACAAATGATCACAAGCACTGTGCTACTACAGGTACCCCGCTGTACTGCTATAGGTACCCTGCTGTGGTCCTGCAAGGTGCTCAAACTCGTTAACTAGCCACAGGAGTGCACTGTCCAGGGGATAAAGCCTTGAACACATGCAGCTGTTATGATGCCAATGGGTGCCACAGAGATGCTGGGCTTGATTCTCTAGTATTGCCAACCCCAAGCAAGGAAAATGTATGAGTCAGGCCCCCAAAAGTCATGAGATTTTGTTATTAAAAAAGAGTTGAGCTCCTTCCATTTGCCTTCTGGTTCTAAGACTATAGGTTACACTCAGGTCACATTTTCAAGCTTTCCTTTGCAAGCACAAGGGCTAGTTACTTAGGTGTTTTTTTCATTAAAGCCAAGATTCTCAAGCCATCTCTTGCATTGAGCAGCTGGGGCTCAAACCAAATGCTGCCAGACTCGTGATAAAATCCCAAGACCTCACAACACTGTCCTTTCCCTCACACGGGTGTAAATCAGAAGTAGCTGCACTGAAGGCAGTTGAGTTGACACAGGGATAAACCTCATGTGAGAGGAGAATCCAGCTCTTTTGAAGGCACAACCTGAGATGTGACCCAAAATAATAGCAGTGTAATCCTCTAGTCTTGCCTTTGCCACCATCAGCAAATCACCACTGGGAATGGCTAACAAACCCCTCATTTTCTCCCCTGCCTCCTCACCCCTATGAACTGGGACTTCCTGTGGTTTGGCAGAGCCTATGTAAACATGTTCCTTTAAGTGCCGTCAACCACCAGTCATGATTGCACGCTTTTCCAAGTGAGGAAACACTACGGGCTGGAATGTGGATGGCTTGCAGCGCTGGGACTGGGGTGGGTTATAGCGCTGGGATTCGTTCACCTGGCATATAGACAGCTGCCTCTTGCTTGTCCGAGAAAGCCCAGCCGCCCTTGTTGTGTCCCTGGGAAAATCGACAGGAGACTGTCAAGTTGCTTACGTACAGGATTGCAGCGCCAGTGAGAGAGACGGTTTCCACCTGGCACCCACATCTGGATCCGGCCTAGCAGCCCTATCCAGCCTCTCCAAGCCTGTGGACTTGACTCGTGATTTCAAACGGCCACAGCCAATCCTTGCATTATTCCCGCGCCGAATGCACAGCCAGCTGAGCTCCTGTCTCCGTCTTCCTGGGGCTCCCGCCATGCGGTCGCAAAGCAAGGCACTGGGAAGCTAGAGCTACTCACTCCTCCTGCCCCTGCAGTGCAGCGGGCAGCCAGCGGGGCAGGTCTTGGGTAGCTGGCAGGAAGAAGGCCCAGCAGCTGCTCATAGCACTCTTGGCACACCCCAGACTGCTGGTGGGGCTGCAGGGTGGTTGTGGGAGTCAGGGGGGAGGCAGTGCCCCCTACCGCTTCCTGGTGATTCAAGCCCTTCAGTTTAGAAGTTGCAGGGACACGTTTTCAGTTCATAACCAGACCCACATGTCCTCAAGGGCCCCCGGTCGTATACCCCTGTGTTAGGCCAGCATGATCTGTTTTCAAATTGCCCCGGCGGCGTGACAAAATCCCAGTCCTCTCTTGGCCTTAGGTCTTGTGTCTTTTCTGACTGATATGCACCAGAGTGTCGAATGGGCATCTTGCCCTTTCCTGCAGAAGGGCCGATTTGTAGGCACAGTCCGGGCACTGACACTGGAGGGAGCCTTCTGGGCTTTCCTCTTGAAATCTGGGGAGCTGGATAGGGCCAGGAATTGGAAAGCATGATGTCCGGGCGACACTCAGTGGCAAATCAGAGTAATACAGGTCTGATTTGTAATCAGGAGTAACTCGGCTGAACGCTATGGAGGTACACCAATATCAAACTGGTGTAAGGCTTACGTGAGGGGACAGTCAGGCCCTATCGCGCTCTAAAGGGGCATCATTTGCTGTAGCTGAAGGAAAGGTCCCAGGGAAGAAGAGAGCAGGGGGACAGAGACAAAAGGAAGAAGTTTTGCTTGCATGAAACGAGCGAATCATGGGCCAGATCCTCAGCTGGTGTTCATGGCCAATTGTAGTGAGGCGGCCTGGCTCCCAGCCGCCCCAAAGAGGGACGAGCCCCTCTGGATGCCAAAGTGGGCGGAGCCACTGGAGCCTGCACCCGCCCCCCAGATGTCAAGGCGCAGGACCAGAAGTATAAAAGCCCAACCCCAGGGCTCAGAAGCTGCCTGGCCGCCGGAGAGGCTGGACGCTGGTTCCCTAGCTCCCACTGGGGAGACTCCTGCCGCCTGTGACCGTCCCGAGGACTGGCCATACCAGTTGAGGCCAGACGCCGACCAGGCGCCAGAGAAGCCAGTAAGCCTACCGGTGAGAAGGGACCCAGAGGAGCTGCCCAGCTTACCGCTCGCGGAGTACCCTGAGGAGCCCATGGTGCTCGATGCCGTCGAGGACACTGACCAGACGCAGGTACTGCTAGAGCGGGAGGTCGGAAGTAGCTCAGGGGCAGCCGACTCTAGTCTGGCTGTGGCACACCCAGAGCTGATGTCAGTGTGTTGCGGCCAGGATCCCCACTGACACAGCAGCAGGTCGCCTGCCGCTGTCAGGGCCCCAGGCTGGGAGGCAGTGGAGTGGGCGGGCCTGCGTCCCCCCCTGCCACCCCACTCATGGGTGGCAGTCTCCCCCTCACCCCGACGCTCAGGACCAGGAGCCTGGGCTTTGCGCTTGAACTGTTTGTTTGCTGCCCTGCCCTGACCTAGGGCTTGGGCTTATTACTGAACTCTCTGCTCAGCCCCCGCCTGAGGGTCTGAGCCCTGAACTGTCTGTTTGCTGCCCCGCCCTGACCAGGGCCTGGGCTTGTTACTGAACTCTGTGCTCAGCCCCGACCTGAGGGCATGAGCCCTTGACTGTTTCCTGCCCCACCAGGCTAACTCCCCGACTCACCGGACTTGTGTAGTGAGGCAGACCCAGCCACCCCAGAAAGGGGCGACCTCAACAACACACGCCTACACCAATGGACACCAGCTGCGGACCCAGCCCCTTTAGCTTTCTGTAGCACTTTTATTTCATACTTCTCATTCTCATGTTCTGTCCAACCTTTCAGCTCCTGCAGCCAGCCAGGAGCAGGAGCAGCAGCACCTCTTGCTTCCCCAGTCCCTGCTAGCAAACTGTTCTCACAATGGCCTTGCAGTTCCTTTTATACGGCCTGCTGGGCCCTGATTGGCTGCTCCCTGCAGCCCCTCTAGGCAGCTTGGAGGACCTCTTTATTGCTCTTTTCTGGGATGGGGTGAGACAGGGCCATAAGGCCTCCAGCAGAGGGCCTCTGGACCTAGTCCACCCTGTCACAGCAGGTCAACGTGATTATCACTCACCCGCCCCCAACCTTTTGTAGGCAAGGAAACAGGCTAAGGCACCGATCCTGCAATGAGTTTGATGTGAGCGTGCTCCTGTATCCAGGCACGCACTCCCGGGGCCCATTGCTGGACAAGGAAGACATTGACCCTATAATGCTGCTCAGCATCGGATTCAGCAAGTAAGTTGCAATTGGTGGAGAACTCAGATGAAATGCCAATATTCTGTGCTACTAATTTCGACCCAGTCAGGATCGCATCCTATTGTTCACAAATCTGTTGAATGTCGTTGGTAAGACTTTCAGTGTTATTCCTCTCAACATCAAGTGTAGCATTGCATGCTTCAGTTACCAGATTAGTTTGGTGGATCATTGTAAGTAGCTTCATCCACAAAGATGACATCAGAAGGCATTCAAATTTAGACATGTGCTTCTGAATAGACTGAAGTTCAGCTCGAGCCTGTGCACTGAAATTGAGAGGTTCAAGCTCATTTAAAGCCTTTCTCACAGAATTCAAATTCTGCGCAACTGGTTGAACACCATCAAACCATGCAGACCATCTAGTTTTGGACATCCCATGCAGTAAAATAGGAAGATATTGCTTCAGAATTTCCCACCTTCGTGGACTGCTACTGAAGAGATTGTACATTTGCTTGTTAGGGGGCTTATTGCTTCACCCTCTCACTTCCCTGGTCCTTCTCGCATGAACAGAGAGCAACAATACCCGAAGTCCAAAGGCGCAAACAATTCGATGTTTATTGGGGAGAACTTCCAGCAAGCATGATTCCAGTTTCCTTCCTTAGTGTTCCCCTTCCCAGCTCTGACACCACAGAGCCTTGCCTGTGTCCCTGTTCCTGTTCCCATCCCCTGTTCCCATTCCCCCTTTAGCAAAACATGATCCCAATTCCCCCATCCCCAGTCCCTGTTCCCATTCCCCGCCACTTCCTGATTGACTGCAGACTATATAGTAAAACCTGAGTTTTGCTTAGCTATTCCTTAACCAATCATTTTACTGAAATTTAACTAACCAATCCTAACATATTGTAACGTGGTTATTTAACCAATTATATTTCACCACCTTCATTGGTTTACACCCAACAAAATTAATTATACAGCAGACAGAAACAATTACAGAACCAGACAGAGACCATGCAAATAAACATACAAAACAATACAGAAGTGAGGATTTCACAACTGTATCTATGCAGACATAAGGGTTTTCCAGCTGTGACTATTGATAAGTGAGAGCATCCTGTCTGGCAAGAAATCAAACTAAGTTTCCTTTTACATCTTCTAGGCTCTTCCGTTTCTCTGGAGGTGATAGAAATATCAGGGCAGGATTGTATTCCTAATAGCCCAAGAGCACCTTATTTCAATGTGACTAGTTTGGAATGTGAGGATGTGACCAGACACTTCCCAGCTTATGGCTGCCTAACTACATCTTAGCTGAAGGCCTTAGCCTGTCACAGTAAGAAAAGGCCATTCCACAGCCTGTGATTTTGATTCTTTCTTTTATACCTCTATAACTAGCTAAGTGATAAGAATACACCTAAATTTTTAAAGTATAGGCCTTTGCAGACAGGCCTGAATATTTATACCCTAACATTGCTGAACAGTTCCAAAGTAAGTAATTGCCTCCTTGCATGATTCAGCACAGTCAACACCTACAAGGTTTAGTGTGTGGTTTCCACAGCTGGAGAAAATACAATTTGAATTATGCTCAAGCAGAATTGCTTGTACACCTTTGTACTTCCCAGCCATATTCGATCCACTGTCATAGGCTTGACCAATGCAGACTTGAAAATCTAACTTAAAACCTTCTAGAATTGCTAGTACTCGAGCAATAATTTCTTTTCCAGTTTTTCTTGTGAAATTATCGAACAAAATAAACCTTTCTTCAATTTAAAATGTTGAGCTTTCTACAATCTTAACATATCAAATAACCATAGTAGTCTGTTCCTTGTGAGACTAATCTGGAGTGGCATCGACAATTATTGAAAAATACTTGGCATTTCGAATCTCATCAAGAATTATTTGTACGAATGACCCACATAGCTCAATAAACTTTGTATGTGTGTGGCGAGATAATGGACTTGCATGCGTTTTTGACTGTCTTGCGATTCTCGAAGACATTTAACATGCTTTGATAAAAGTGGGTCATATTTGCTGAGGAGCTCAACTATGCCTAGAAAGTTTCCATTCGCACGATCACCAATACGTTGACTGGAACAAAAGAAAGCCAATCCCTGCTCAGAAAGAAAAAGGATGACATTCAGGATGCCCTCAAGACATTTTTTTTCCAGTTATTAGTTTCTGTAGCAAGTTCAGTCAAGAGTAAATTCTCAACTGAATTTTCAGCTGCTGCTGCCCTACTGGCTAATTTCTATGCAACATAGTTTTTGTTGGGTGACATTGAACTCTCATGTGATGGTATTAGGTTTTCAACGGCCTCCAAACTCTGTTGATGCTCCATCCTGATTGATCAGAGAGAACTGATGCATTTGCAGTATTTTTGTTCAAAATGAAGCAGGGTGCACAGTACAGAGATTTGTTTTTCCGTACTCCAGCATAACCAGTCTCTTGTGCAGGTCTCACCATTTGGAAGAGTTTTTGTCAGCAGACGAGTAGGGAAAGCTTGATTATCGGCATCTTGTGGAATGTTACTTGGAATTTCAAAACAACTAATTTGAAGAAAAGCCTGCATTTGGGCAGCATTGCTTTGTAAATAATTCCAATGTCAGTTACAGTCAAATCTGTAGTACTCATGAATTGCTCTTGCTGCGTAAGATCTACATCTTCCTGTTGCTGTTGAGTTTCTTGATTGTACACAGGATCTTCTGCTGCATCTGTTACTGTTGGCACATCTCCTTCTTGACTACTGTCCTCATGTTCAGGTATTGGCATTGAAATATCACCTGTTGCAGTTGCAGAGTTTTCATTATCTGTGGCATTGTTTGTTGAGTAGAGTGTGTTTTCCAGTGGTTTGAGAAATGAAGTTATTGGCTTTGAGCTCTTAGCTGCTGCTTCACTCAGTTGTTTTCGCAATCTCTTGCTTGCACCACTTTTAATTCTCCTCTTCATAGTGATCTATCCGGTCAATATGTAGCCTATTCACACCTGAAATATTCTGCTGTAAATAAGTAGCTTATCTATACTTGAACTCTTCTACTGTAACAGGTACACAAACGCTGAATGGTACACAAAGGCTGAAAAGACTTAAAATGAAGGAATACTAATTAAGAACACAAAATGAAAGAGTCAGACAGGTTATTATCCTTATCACTGAATCAAAACTCAAGCACGCAAGGTATACTATAACAGGCTGAGCCGAAGACAAAGGGATGACATATATATAGTAAACACAGACACGGATGCAGACAGAGGGATAATATCCCAAAATTTCAAACACGTGTCCTCATGAAACTCACTGTACAAGATTGTCCTCACAAATTTTCACCTTGAATCTGGACCTATAGACTACGAAAGCCTATGATGATGGCCAAGCTAGGGCTCAACCAACCAACCAACCAACCAGTCACCTCTTTTAGCTACCAGATGAAGATAATAATGAGGAATTCTCACACATAAATAATTCCTTAGTCAACTAGACATAAAACTATAAAGACACTAAAATGTAACAATTCTCTACCTTTGAACATGCACATGATCCAGCACCAGCCACTAGTAGTAGTTTGTTTATATAATCAGCTGATCTGAGAGGACACGTGCATCATGGTCTAATCTTGTGCCATCAGAACTGATATATTTTTAATTAATATTTATTAATTTAATATTTTATTAATATTTACCTAGGGGGTGGGGTGGAATCTCCATCCGTAGAGGTTTTTAAGGCCCGGCTTGACAAAGCCCTGGCTGGAATGATATAGTTGGGGTTGGTCCTGCTCTGAGCAGGGGGTTGGACTAGATGACCTGCTGAGGTCTCTTCCAACCCTAATCTTCTGCGATTCTATGAACGTTTTTAATTCTTCAGTATGACAAAATCTATATCAGCTAACAAAAAAATTATGTCTTTTACCAAATCACATCTCTTATTTGCTTAAATTTGCAGCTCTAAGGTGTGAGAGTGGGTCACCTTTTGGTCCGATAGGGATGCGCATAAAAACAAGTTGCAAAACTTATCAAAGGCAAAAAAATTAGCAAGTATCTAAATTTGAGCCCTCACTTGGAGCTTGAGGCCCAGGCCAAATGTCCCTCCTGCCCCACCTCCCCGATTGGCCCTGGTGCAGACCACACCCATCTTCCATTGATAGGGGCTGATCTGGCAGCTGCTGTGCCCACAGCAGCCTCCCTCCCCCCGCCCCATTGTCTTCAGTGCACAGGTTATCAGCAGGATCAGGCCCGAAGCAGAAAAGCCAGGGCTGGTTTGCTGGGGCGATATGCCCAGTTTCAAGGCCGCCTGAGCACAGTGGCAGGAATTGCGCTACTGTGTGTGAGCCAGGTGTGCTGCTCCTGGCCGGCACAGCAGCCTGCAGCCCCATCCCTGAAGAACAGACACAGCGAGTTCCCAGGCTAGTCTGACTCAGGCCTGGCCTTGTTTTTGGAGATAATGCCATCAGGGTAACAGCAATTACGCTGCACAGGCCACTTAATTGGGACACGCTTAATCAGGAAACCTGCTTAATCGGGATGTCTCCCTGGGAACTAATCGAAACCTAATGATGCCTAATGACAGTGACTGCTGCTTAATGGGGACAGTAATTCCCTAAAATTGAAGAGCTCTCCGGGGATTTAATGGAGCATGTGTGTCGGAGTCTCTTCTCCTCGGGCTGCTTCTGGCTCTCTGCGCCCAAAAGCAACTGCCTGCTCCACCTGCAGGCATCAGTGTGGGGTGAAGTGCCTGCTATCATCCCCCAAACACACTGCCCTCTTGTGGCCATGCCAGTGCTGGGCAGTCCCCAGCCTGGGGACCCTCCTGATCATCGTGTTAGCACTAAGTGGCGTGAGAAGCAGGCAGAGTTGTTGATAAGAGATCGCTCTTGAGCATGCTGAGAGGCCAGTCTTGCAAGCTGAGTGGCCCATGGTTGTCTGGTAGCAGCCGGCCCCTGGCTTGCGTTCCTGAGCCCCAAATTTCATAGAATCATACGGCTGCAAGGGACCTCGAGATGTCACCTAGTCCAGTCCCCTGCACTCACCAGTCTCCGCTCCCACCAAGTTAGGTCCCTCTTGAAACTTGATCCTCTTTCTCCAGTTGCTCTTATATCATACGACAATGACACCAAAGAACAGTCCACTGCCCTGTCGGACTCGGGGCAATGCTGCACCTCCCTTCTGTTAATGGGGGATCCCACTGATCCTATTGGGATCCAGGAAGTGGGTGGTCGAATCCTGCCCACTGTTAAAGGACCTCCCCCCCCAGCCTAAGGGGTGGAGCCACAGGGCCTGGAAACCAAAAGATTCCGGGGGACAACTAATGAAATATCAGGGACAGGAGTGAGGTCAAAGGGTCAAACGAAGGGAACCTCTCGGGGACACCGAGCAGAGAACCCCGGACAGCGCCCACTGCTCCTCAAAGGAGTCAAGGGAGCCGGTGGACCCTGCATTGGGAGGTACGGTAGGGAATGGCCCAAGGGAACTAGACATTGGACCGGTTATAGAACTGGGCATTAAGTCAGTGTAGTTTGGTCAGATCTCTGTTGACTCCATGGCAAACACACTTGCCACTGACAGGGCCCTGGGCTGGGACCTAGTGGAGTAGGGAGGTCCTGGCTCCCCCTACCCTGGCTACCACCCACTTCTGGGTGGTGGCCCCTCTTCCCAACAGGCCACTCTAACTGCTGAGCTACACTGCCCTGCAAGGAGAGGGCAGCCATATTGTCTCTGGCCCTTAGGCCACACTGCCCTGAGACTGAGGGTATTCAAGGGAAACTTAACCATGGGGCCTTACCCTGCCCCAAAGGGGGACAGGGTATGCTTGCTCTGCGACACACATTAAGAGGTGACCACTCCAGTTTTAGGGCAGCTAGGTTTCCATATGAACAGGTCCTTTAAAATGTCAGAGGAATGAGCATGGCTAGAATCCCATCGTACTTTTCCATAAGGGCTGTAACAGAACCATGCAACAGAGAGGCTCGGCTTGGGCTCCAGGACAGCCTATCTAGGTGAATAGGCCAGAAGGGACCATTACAATCATCTAGTCTGACGTCCTGCCTAGCACAGGCCTTAGCATTCCCCCGAGTGGTTCCTGTCTGAAGCCCGTAACTCCTGTCTGAGCTAGAGCATCTCTGCTGTGGAAACAGCCCCGCTTGATTTAAAGACTGATTTAAAGTGAAGGAGACACCACCACGGCCCTAGGGAAGTTGGTCCAATGCTTAATTACCCTCACTGGTAAAAAAAAAAATGCTCCTTGTTTCTAGTCTGAATTTGTCTAGATTCAGCTTCTCACCACCGGACCTTGTCTGCCTGTTTCTGGAGGAGTAAAGAGCCGTCCACGACCAGGAATCTATTCCCGAGGGTGGTTCTTGTAGACCAGGATCAAGTCTTAACCATCTCTTGGATAAACCACAATGGCTGAGTGTCTCCAGCCTCTCACTCTACAGCAGCTTCTCCAGCCCTTGAATTGTTCTTATCACACTTTTGTGGACCCTTAGCCAGTTTTTCCCTGAAGTGTGGGCACCAGACCTTTTACAATGCAAGGCTGTTTCTCCTTAAAGACTCCCTCGTCCTTCTGCCTGCCATGGAGATACCGGTGCAAGGATCTCTGGTTCCCTCTGCAGAGCTAAGATGAGCTTCAGGCACTGCCCACTTACTGCCCACTGCACCTGCAGGAAGGTTAGTTGGGGCAGTTAACCCTCTGTCTGCCAGTCCCCTCAAGCGGGGGTACACAGATACCTGCCCTCATTTCAGGGTGTGCCAGGGGGAGGGATAGCTCAGTGGTTTGAGCATTGGCCTGCTAAACCCAGGGCTGTGAGCTTAATCCTTGAGGCGACCATTTAGGGAGCTGGTATAAAAATCTGTCTGTGGATTGGTCCTGCTTTGAGCAGGGGGTTGGATTAGATGATCTCCTGAGGTCCCTTCCAACCCTGATATTCTATAAACCCACAAGGGGAAGAAAGGTGGTTGAGTTCCCCTGGCAGGGAGTGCTCCCTGGCTGTGGGGGTGTTTTCCTTTTACCTGGCTTGGCCTTGACTCAATGTTGCCTTTGTCCATCTATCTACATAGATGACACCATTGTATTGATTAGGCCAAACTCATCCCCCCGGTGTTTAATGGAGTTAGACTAGCAATGTATCAGGCCTATTGCTTTTAAAGCAGCCGTTCTCAAACTGTGGGTCAGGACCACATTTTAATGGGGTCGCCAGGGCTGTTGTTTAACTGGCTGGGGCCCGGGGCTGAAGCCAAAGTCCAAGCCCCACCGCCCAGCTACAGCACATGAAGAAGTAGTGTTACTAAGGGCTTTCTACACTAAAAACGCTTTGCTGGTGTAGGGAGTCGCTGACCACCACCACCCTTCATGACCTCTAAGGAGTGGTAGCTACAATCCTCCTTGTGGCTGCTCCTCCTCCACCTCTGAGGGGAGATTCCTCATCCCTTGTTGCCAGGGCAGCACATCCATTTATTTCTATGTGTGGTGGGTTGGGAGCAGGGGTGGAGCACTGCCTGCTGCCAGAAGTTAACCTGCAGCCAGGTCCTTCCCTGTGAAGGAACCATTTCCTCCTCCACTGGTGGGTGCTGCTGCTGCAGACCTCTGCGTTGCTTCCTCAGCCTTGGTGGTCTCCATATGCATGTTTTCAATGAATTCCCGGTGTGCATGGTGTCACGCTGTCTGGAGTCACCCCATTTGAGAGCATCAATCTCAGCTCAGAGTGGGGTCAGACACCCCAAACTGGTGGTATATTCTATACTTAGATTTCACCAAGCCAGTAACAACTGTGCACTCCTGGATTACTATATTAGTCTTACCATAGAGCCACAGACAGTCGCCCTTAGGCTCTCCAATGCATCCTGCCACCCAGACAAAGCAGACTTAGGCTATGGCTATTACCGTGGCAGCGCTTTGAAGTGCTAAGTGTAGTCAAAGCGCCAGCGCTGGGAGAGAGCTCTCTCAGCGCTGTCCGTACTCCACCTCCCTGTGGGGAATAACGGACAGCGCTGGGAGCCGCGCTCCCAGCGCTGGGGCTTTGACCACACTGGCGCTTTGCAGCGCCGCAATTTGCAGCGCTGGAGAGGGTGTGTTTTCACACCCTGCTGCAGTGCTGCAAATTTGCAAGTGTAGCCAAGGCCTTAGTGATGAAAAGTTATTAACACCAAAATTTACCGCACATTAGGTCACTCCCAAGCCAAAAGGGCCAGTCACTTACTCCAGGTCAATGGATGCTCTTGATCTCACACCAAAGACAACACTGTAGTCAATTTCTCTAGTAAACTAACTAAAGATTTATTAGCTAGAAAAGAAATGAGTCATGGAGAGGTTAAAGCAGGTAAAACAGATTACAAGTGACTCAGAATGTGTAAGTCCAAAGAGTAGCAGAGGTAAAGTAATCTGTTAGGTCTCTTAGGGTTATCCAAAATGCCTTTGGGGATCTTGGTCCAATTGCTCAGAATTCCCTCTGTCAGAATCCACCCGTCCAGAGATACAGGATTACTCCCAGGGTTCATTTGTATAGCTGTCTCCTCCAGAAAGCCATCTGGCACATGTTCCCACCAAAGCCTGGGTCTGTGGAGTTCCCATTGTTGAACACAATGACCCATGCTTTGAAGTTAGCATGCTTCTCATTTACAGTTCGAAGGCTTCGATCCTGGTTAATGGGCAATTCCATTACAGAGACGTACACAATGCATCCGACGAAGTGGGTATTCACCCACGAAAGCTCACTCTCCAATACGTCTGTTAGTCTATGAGGTGCCACAGGACTTTTTGCTGCTTTTACAATGCGTTTAGTTACAGCCATCCAGACAATTTTTCATTCGTTTTCATGAACAATATGATAGCCAGAAACAATCCATCATTAGTTTTCATGCAGTTGTACATATGGAGTAAATTCTCATCTAATCGCTGATACTTTCTTTGATCGAGGGCTAATTAAGTACCGGTATCTATCTATCTATCTATCTATCTATAATGTGTGAATTGTAATGTAATAACATTCAGTGGGTTACAGCTAAATGAAGACAATACTATTGCATTTCCTTTGAATTTTGCCAACACACATGTGAATTGGCCTCATCACATTACAATGCCTTTTGACACACCTTTGATTTCTATTAGCCTGTGAGTGAATTAGCCTGCTGCTTCGGTTTGAGCTGGTGACTTACTGGACAGCAACACACATGGATGTTCCTCAGCCTACCTCCTCCTGTAGCTCTCCAACCTGCTTCCTGAGAGATTCTACCACACCTCTTGCATCTAGCCTAGCTTTCTGGGTCGGGGAAATGCAGGCCACAGCCTCTGCAAAGCCATACCAAGACCTGAGTAGAAGCATCCATGGTCGGGTTCTCTGTCTGGACACAGGTAGAAATGACATGAGCAGTGTTGGCACTGGCCATGTGGC
Organism: Mauremys reevesii; assembly: GCF_016161935.1. Lineage (NCBI taxonomy): Eukaryota > Metazoa > Chordata > Testudines > Geoemydidae > Mauremys > Mauremys reevesii. Next base: position 278,932,199 of record NC_052624.1, read on the forward strand.
CTGTCCAACCCAGGCCAATTTTACTTTAACTCCCTTCTTTGCTGCCTCCCCTGTTTGCTAGCCTGGGCTATTTTGGGGCTCTCTGAGCTATTTTTGTCTACTCACCTCATTTCCAGGAGCAGGGGACTCAGCTGTTAATAGTGGCAGACCCAGTGTCAAGTCTCTGCTCTATTTGGATTTGTTGCAGGTATTTGTTTGTTTGCTTTTATGTTTTCCTGGTCTCTTTTAGCACCACAGGGAGCCACTAACAGCCCCATAAATGGCTTCCTGACTCATTAACAGAGCCCGGGAAAACAAGCATAATCAGAACTAAAGCAATTGTGTGACTGATCCTTTTCCACTTAATGATGATAATTAGCAACATGTAGCACTTTGCAAACTTGAACTAATTAATTTTCACAGCCCCCCGCCCCCCAAGAGAGGCACATAACTTTTGTTTCCATTTTAGAGATATGGAAACTGAGGCAGAGAATTGAAGAGATTTGTCCAAGGCTATAACAGAAGACAGTGTCAGAGCAGGGATTAGAAATCTGCTCCCAGGCCTGAATGCAGACTATGCCTCTCTGCTTCTTCCAGATATACTGCATTAGAATAAACATGTTAAAGCTATATATTTTCACAGAGATGACTGAAGTTTTTTGATTGGAAAACGATCTTTATTCAAAATGAGACACTTCCTCAAATTGTTTTTTTCCCCTCCAAATTTACAGATTTTTGAAAAACAAAATTGGAAAATGGAAAATGTAGGGTTATTTTTTAACCTTTACTATTTTTTCCTTTCCTCCCTATCTCTCCCCTTTTAATGGCAAAATGGAAAAAGTGCAAATAAGGGTGAAAACAAACAATTTTAAAAGCAAAAATTTCCCAAGAAGAAAAAAGTCAAATACATGAAAAATTGTTCCTGGTCAGAAACCGTGAAACAAATGACTTTGAAATGTTTCATGACCCCCACCCCGTGTTTCAATCAGCTGTAATATATGACTTGGTTTTTTTTTTTAAATAGCCAATAATTAATTGCTTTCAGTCTATTTGTCTGCATTGTGCTTTTAATGGTTTACAAAGATCCCCAGATCCTATAATGGATTTCTTATTATATTTGCTAAATCCAGAGAAGTAAATGGGAATATACGGGCCTGATTCTCCAATGTGCCAGGCTCCCACAGTGTTGCCAATTCTTGTGATGTTATCACGAGTCTGGCAATATTTGGTGTTTTCCTGGTTTCTTGGCTCCTGGATTCATCTGAATATGTGTGGTTCTTAGCCTTCATGAATAAAAAGTAAGACAGTTAGGCCTTACAGATGGAAAATATGAACTCTAAAGGCTGAAACACCAGAAGGCAAATGGAAAGATTCAAATATTACTTTTTTTTTTAAAATCTCACGATTAAGCCAATCTCATGAGTTTTGGAGAACTGACTCATGATTTATTTCAGTCCATGGGATTGGCACTGCTGTCTACAATGCCAGTCCAAAGCAGGGGGAGCTGCAAGCACCCCTAGACACCAAGCCTGATATAGGCATCTGTTTCCATCGGCCCGTTTGGAGCATAAGTGTACAGTTTATGGTCTTCAGGGAAATGGCCAGGTCCTCGTCTCAGTGACAGAATTTCCACTGACTTCAGTGGGCCCAGGGCTTGAGCTCTTATTTTCCGAAATGGGGTTCGCACATCGCTGGGGTGCCCCCTTATGACTGGGTCTGGGGATCAGCTCGTATCCGGTCTAGTGCCCACTTTAGTTGCTTGCTCGCCTCTCTTGCTCTCCAAGACGCAGGGTGCTCTCTCTCCATGACTCAGCCCTTTGGCCGGGTCACTATAGTTTTCCCCTGCTGGGGTATTGACACGTTGCTGGACCAAGTGTCCATACACCATCCCAGGCAGGCCTCCTTGCCACTTCCCCAGTGGCTGGTAGGGGACAAGGGTGGATGAAGCTTCCTAATGGTGGTAGTGGTGGTGGGGCTACCAGCACCTGAACCATGGCCCCTTCCCCCCACACCACCCATTCCCCTCATACCCCCATGTCCACACCACCACTTCTGCCGAGGCCCCACTTCCACAATGCCTCTTCCCCGCAAAGACCCTATCCCCACCCCCCAGTTGCTCATCCTTGCAGTCATTAAGAAGTGGGGGGGCCCTGTTCCGGTGTCCCTGGTAGGGGAACCTGGCATAGACGCCATCTTTATGAGTTGCCGGGGGGTGCTCGACTCCTGCTCTGCCCCAGGTCCTGCCCCCGCTCCCCAAGCCCCCCCCCGCTCCACCTCTTCTCGCCCCGTTCAATCCCCTGTCCGTGTCCCACCCTCGCTTCTCCCAGCGCCTCCTGCCCGCCGCACATCAGCTTCCCCCCAGGAGGTGCTGGGGGGAAGGAGTGGAGCTGATGGGGGGGCTGCCAGTGGGTGCTGAGCACCCACTATTTTTCCCCCAGAGTACTGCAGCCCCAGAGCCCCCACGGAGTCAGCACCTATGAAACCTGGGACCACCTGGTGCTCCAGGATCCGGCCCAGGGACCCTATCAGCAGCAGCCAACGGCTACACAGTCTCAACCCTTGCTGCTTTCCCCCTGGCTTTCCTCCTGCTCTGCCTTCCAGGCTTTCTTCCCTGCAACTCCTCTGGGGAAACCCCTTCCCTCAGGGACAGGATCCCCGGGCTTTTGCTCCCCCTGGGTTTACTCTGTATGCACAAAGAAGACTGCAGACTCTCTCTCCTGCTCTCAGCTTCCCTGCTTTATACAAGCTCAGTCTGCCCCGGTGGGCTTGGCTTCATCACCAATGAACCTTATCAATCAAGCCTGAATCTTCCTCCCCTCCCACCATGGCCTATAAGGTTAATTGGCCCTTTCTGAGCCACTTTAACCCTGTCAGGGCTGGTGTGCAGTGAACACTCCACCTCATTTACCTATAGAAAGACAATATCTCACCAAGGCATTTAATAATCGTACCTCGTTAATAACAATTTTGGTTCTGAGGCCCCCAGCCCAAAGGGGCTTAGGGTTCTGTGCTGACATATTTGTACCTGGCCCTCCTCATCGCAGTATGTGAGTACCAGCCAAACCCCCAGATCCAAACACCCTCCCCGTTCGAGGGTGCTAGAATAGCACTGCCAGATCTAAAGTATGCAAATAGCCCCTCTCGTTACAACAGGCTGAGCCAAATCCCCAGATCCCAATGCCTCTGCACTTTGCGGGTTTCAGAATCTAGATCTGGATCTAAATCCAGATTTTTCTGGCCTGGGCTCATCGATAACCCAACATTTTGCCAAATCAGAACTCAGCGGTCTGGGCCTATCTCAGGCCGTTGTGACAGTCTGTTCTGGGGGAAGCTCTGGGTTGCTCTGGTCTGTCTGGGTCCCGTTGTGGTTGTCTGGGTCCTGTTGCAAACACACTGTAACACGTCCATTCTGCTCATTGCCCACTTGATGGCACTTGTGGACCACCTCAGGTACAGGCGTCTGTGGGTGATGGGAGCAGGTTTATCATATTCACTCGTTTTCCAGGCGGCCAGGCTTATTAACTGCAACTTCACATGCCAAGTAAAACAAAACCTCTTCCCCTCGCTCCCCCCAGTAACTTCTATTATTACAGGGATTGGACGGTGCACGGATGAGGGTTAATTAGAAGCCAAGTGGAAGGAAAACCAGGGTGTGGCGATCTCCCACTGGTGGGGTGAAAAATACGACTCGGCTCACTCCTGGAACTAAGACACCCATTCGGCTCCTCAAGAAACTGGGCCTAGCCACCCTGACTGCAAAGTTAAGGGGGCGTTGGGTGGAGGTTAGGCCTGACATTCAGGATTTGTAAGAAAGGGCGTTAGTTATTAACGTTCTTTGTGGTAGCATCTGGAGGCTGCAGTCAGGAACTATCGGAGGGAATTGTTTGGCTCCCAGGACATAAGCACCTCAATCACTGATGCCTTTGCCCTCACAACAGGTAGGGAAGTGCTAGTGTCCCCACTGTACAGAAAGGGAATAGGGACACAAAGGCCCAAATTCACAAAGGGACGTAGGCACTTAAACCCCAGATTTAGGCACCTTCCGAGGCACTCCTACTGTATTGGGCCCCATTCAAAACCCAGCCAGGCAGCCTCCCATATACGTTTTAGCCCGTAGTTAGAGCACTTGCCTGGAAGACCTGGGTTCAAGTCCTCCCTCTGTCTGAGGGAGGCAGAGGATTTGAACAGGGATCTCCCTTGACAAAAATACATCACGGGTGGGAACATGGCACAGGGCATGTGCCTGCCCTCCTGCAAACCTCCACTGCCTCAGACTGTGCTGTAATGAACTCACATGTGTGCTTACGTACTACTGTCCTGTGGTCTGTGTCATAAGACCCCGGGGCGCTAACCACTAGAGGAGGCTCAGAGACACTGGTGAGGAGGGACATATAAGTACCTAGATAGAGCGGCAGGTGGTTCTCGCTACTGCAGCAGTGAGGTTCAGGGAGCTGTGAAACCACCACGCAGTACAAGGGGATTCTGTTTGGTTAGCCTACCTCATTATTATCCTAGAATCATAGAACCACAGGGTTAGATGGGACCGCAAGGGTCGGCTAGTCTAACCTGCTGCCAGAATGCAGAATTTGTTGTGTCTAAGCCAGTGGTGCCCAACATAGGGGCCGGCTTCCCCTTTGCCCGGTGGGTGCGTGACCCCCCCTGCCCTCACCCCACCCTCATTCTACTCCCTTCCCCCAAGTCCCCTCCCCTGCCCTGCCTCTTCTCCGCCTCCTCCCCTGAGCACACTGCGTCCCTGCACCTTTCCCTCCATCCCGGAAACTCCTAAGCACCGCCAAACAGCTGTCAGGTGGTGGAGGGGTGGGAAGCGCTGGGAGGGAGGGGAAGAAGCGGGGACACTGCACACTTGGGGGGGGAGAAGGAGGTGAAGAGGGGGAACTTGACTGATGGTGGGTGCAGAGCACCCGCTAATTTTTCCCTGTGGGTGCTCCAGCCCCGGACCCCAACCTTGTTACACAGAAGGGCCACATCAACATAAGCACAACTTTGTGTGGGCCAAAAAAAAAGATGGTTTTGTATGTATTTAGATTGGTTGTTTCTATGTACAGTATTGTTTATTTAAAAACAAATAAAAAAATCAGTGTATAAAACATGTGAATTATAGAAACTAGGAAAAGAACAGCAAAGAACACATAACTATTCTAAAATGATGTAAACTTGACGACAAAATGCTAAGAATCGTCCGTTAGTATATTGTGTTGAAGCAGGCAGTGGGCCTAATGAAATGGTCCAGTGGGCCGTGTACGGCCCACGGGCTGTAGGCTGGGAACCCCTGGTTTAAACCATCCAAGAGAGATGGCTATCCAGCCTTTTTGAAAACCTCCAGTGAAGGAGCTTCCATGACTTCCCTAGGTAGTTTGTCCATTGTCCTACTGTTCTTATGGTTGGGAAGTTTTTCCTGAGATTTAATCTAAATCTGCTCTGCTGCAGCTTGAACCCTTTGCCTCTTGTCCCGATCTGTGTGGCAAGAGAGAATAACATGTCTCTGTCTTTTTTAGGGCAGCCTTTCAAGTATTTGAAGACCACTATCATGTCCCCCCACAACGTCCTCTTTTCCAAACTAAACATACCCAGTTCTTTCAGCCTTTGCTCATATGGCTTGTAGTCCATCCCTTTGATCAGCTTCGTTGCTTGCCACTGGATCTTTTCCAGTTTCTTTACATCATTGCTGTAACCCTCAGCCTGCCGACTGGCCAGGCCCTGCCCTCCCAAACTGGGCCACGCCCCTCTTAGAACATAGTGTATGAGCAGACACCTCTTTGCAAAACGCCAGGCACACCTATGGCACTGGAAAGTAGCCAATAGGAATGAGGTGGGGTTAGGTGACTTTTCGTCCCTGGCTTGGTCATTTATCTCCTGTGTGACATTGGCAAGTCGCTTTGACCAAAATTTGCAAACACGGAAGCCTCAATACATTGAGGACTGTGAATACATTTGAGATCTATTCATGAAAAAAAGCTATAAAATCCATACCCAAATCCACATGTAGGCACCCAAATATGTGGCCTGATTTTCAGAGGCGCTGAGCACCTTTAACTCCCATTGGAAAATCTGGATGCCCGAACATAAATGTAGGTGCTTAGTTTGGGGGACATAAGCTTGAAGATTTGGGCTGTAACCTCTCTATTCCTCAATTTCCCCATCTATGAAACAGAAACACTGGTGCTTATCCACTTTTAAAGAGCTACAGAAAGCTATTACTGTATTACTAATAAACTGAAGCTCATGCCAGCACATGGAGATCCAAAGTGAAAAAAACTTGGTTCACGTCCATGCGAAGCACCAAACAGCTGGATTGTGCATCATACGCGGCCGAATCACAGGTTAGTTTGCTCCAGAAGAACTGGGAAGCAAACCAGAATGTGGCAAAGGCATCTGAGCAGGAAATGCCTGTTACCATGTGTCTCTAGTGACCAAGGAAAGATGGGGCCTACAGACAAGACCATCTGCAATGAGATTTATACTATCCGTGAAAGCTTTTACTGGACTCTCCATAAACCCAGCCTTCAACTGGAACCTGGCTAAGAAAGCTTCAGAAAAGATGGAATGTCTTCCTTTCAGATTCTGAGAGGAGCCTTTGGCGTCCCGGTGGGATCTAAAAGTAGCAGAGGACGAGAGTGGCTAGAAAAGCAATCAGCTGGCGACAGCTGTTTTGCACAAGACCCTTTTGGCATCTGGCAGCCCAACTTCTGCACCCATGCTGCGTTCAAAGAAAGGCAGCGGAAAGGGCTGCTGATGGAGGCGCAAGTACAAACAGGAACAGTTGTAGCAATGTCTATTTCCCTCCCTCCCTCCCTCCAACTGGCTTTCAATACATAGATGATAGAACAAGAGGGACGTTCAAGATGCCGAGCACCAGACACTGAGTGCTTATGCCATTCCTTCACCTCCTGGTCTGGGCTGACTTCCAAGCTTCACTTGGAATCTCCAGAGCATTTCTGACTTTCAAGAGAGGATGGCTGCCGGGTGGAGAACTCGGTGCAGGATGTCGTCACGGCGCCGGCCGAGCCACTCCGCTCCGTTCCACGCCCACTTGTGGCTCATGGGCTCTGTATTGCTGTGGGCCCTTCGGACATTGCCTCACGAGCATGTTCCCACGATGGCTTGTGGTTTTAGTTACACAAATCCAGACCCTGGGCCAGTTCTCGGGGTGGACAAGCAAAGCACCGGCGACAGTGGTGTGAGGCCCGGCGTTTGTTTTCTTTCGCTTCACTTATTGGCTGGCCCTGGGGTTGGTTTGTTTTTTGCTCAGTTGCTTGGGAGTGGGTTGGAGGCTGGGGGAGGGCAGGGGGAAGAGGGGGCTGTTTGCCAAAAATGGATTCTGCCCTGGGTGGCAAAACAGCTGGTTCTTGTCCAGAGCAAGGCCAGCCCTGCCTGCCTGGGTGGAGAGGTTCATGTCCACAGCTAAAACCCTGGAGCTCTGGAGGGCAGGGGGCATGGAGCACAGCTTTGCATTGGCTCCCATTACACTCTCATGGGACATGGAAGGTGAGGTTGAGGACAAAGAGGGAGGGAGTTGGGGAAGGAAAACCACGGGTGAGTCTGTGACTACACTGATCGACTGTCTGGACCTCCTTAGAGGGACTGGGGGTGCACAGGGGCTGCATTAGTATCCACAGGCAATGTTAGAGTTGCTAGGGAATCAATTTACCCGCCATTAGGGGAATCCCACTGAATTCCTGGGGGAAATGAAGACATTGAAGCCGCATGCTGCTAAACCCTGTTGGCAGCACACAACACTTTCCTGGGTCACAAACTTAGCGAGGGGATCATACAATCACAAGGAAGGCTGGAGCAGTGGCACTAGGCTGACAAGACATGCTACGTCAGACCCCCTAGAGCTGCCCCGAGATTAGATGACCTCTGTGGCTAAGAGGTAAAATGTAATAGGAAATGGACCCGATAAGAGAGCAGCATCCCACAATACCCTACAGACCCCTCTCCCATGAACAGGAGCAGTGCAGGTAAAGGGAGGAACAATCTGGTATAATAAGGTTATCTGCTTAACAGGATTATTTTCTATGGGCTGATTTCCTTCCAGCCGCTGTCTGCTATGAACAGACTGGAAGGAAACTAAATTGCTATTTGAAATGTTACTCTGTGATTCAACATTCAATTCCCCCTCCTCCCTTTGCTACCCTAATTATACTTCCATCTGGCTTCTGCTTGTTTTATAGTCTATTTGAATCGTGTTGACCTGTTTCTTCATGGGTTGGAGGGTTTATTTATTTAAAAGCCCTTTTTACTTATTGCAGAAGTAGCTTGTCTGTCTATCGCTGCTTAACTGGAATGGCCTTTATTACTGTTATTTATTTTTCACACCTATTTGGGTTTAGAGATAATCCTCAGACACCATCTCACCAATTCTTCCTTCAATATTTCCTAACTTTTCTCAATAGATTTCTCACCGGCTGCTGAATGTAAATCAAAATCCCCCCGGGCATTTTTTTTATTAACTCTTATTTCCTAGAGTCAGAACCTTGATATGGAAATCCAGGCATCTCGTTAAAGATAAGGAAGCTCTCTCGAATCATTTCTTTATTTATTTCGAACGAGAGATGAACCCATCAGAAAAATGTCTTCCTATAGAAATTATATCCTGCATAGCAGAGACCTGGTCTTTATTTCATTTCTGAAGGAAGGGAGAGGTGAGGATGAGAGGAGGACATGCAGGTGCACAGTTGCTGCAGTGATAAGCCGAGTAGCTAGGGGTGGAAGGAAGGTCTCGTGGCCAGTGTAGTGGGTTGGGACTCAGGTGATCAGGATGCAATTCCCAGCTCAGCTTCAGGCTCCCTCTCTGAACGTGGACAAGTCACTTTCTCTCTCTGGGCCTCAGTTCCCTGGTATAGAATATGGGGGATTGTTGGGCATTAATCCATTCATTATCTGAGTCACTCCGATGAAGGCCATATAGGTATCTAGATCCCCACGTAATAACCATGTCATGCCCCCAGTTTGAGAACCCCTGATCTAGATAGAGTTCAGTCCAGAGCTACTCTGGATTGACTCCAGGCTAACAGAGAGCAGAATCTAGCCCTTGAAGTAGATTCTTGGAACCAACAGTTTCAGTGGGATGTTTTGGATATGGGCCAAATTTTCAAAAGCAGGCACGTGCCTTGGCCCCGTAAGCAGAGCTGTGCAGACATCACAGGCAGGGATGTGTGAAATGTTGCTTTAGATCCAGCTGGGACGGCACTCACTGACATTCTGCATTAAACCAGAAGCCAGAGGTGAAGAGCTGTTCCCTTGTGCAATTCTGTCTGACTGACACATGTCGCTAGAGTGCTCTTTCTCAAGTACCGCTACTTTAACTGTAAGAGCGCCTTCCTATGGGAGCCGCAGGTACCCTTCCGCGTGTGCCTCCTGTGGGAACTTTTGGTTTGAATATTTGCCCCTTGGGCGTTTCCTGATTTTGTGTATTTTCCAAGGACTCTTTCCTCATCCTGCTTTGCTGCAGCAGGATGCCACAAACAGCTTTTCTTGGCTGTAACAGGGAAGAGCAGTTGCCATAACTTTGGGTCTGTAAGGGGAGGATAAAGGTGTAGGATCTTGAAAGACTGGATCAAGAGGAATAAGTGGTCCATTTTCAGAATGGAGAAATGTAAATAGTGTTGTCCTCCAGGGGATCAGTGCTGTTCAACATATTCATAAATGATCTGGAAAATAGGATAAACAGTGAGGTGGCAAAATTTGCAGATGATATAAAATTACTCACGATAGTTAAGTCCAAAGTGACTACGAAGAGCTACAAAGGGATCTCACAAAACTGGGTGATTGGGCAACAAAATGGCAGATGAAATTCAACATCAATAGATGCAAAGTAATGAGTATTGGAAAACAATCCCAACTCTACATATAAATGACCCAGATGATTGAGTCTAAATTAGCTATTACCACTCAAGAAAGATCTTGGAGTCGTTGTGGATAGTTCTCTGAAAACATGCGCAAAATGTGCAGCGGCAGTCAAAAAAGCTACAGGAAAGGGATAGATAATAAGATAGAAAATATCACAATGCCTCTGTATAAATCCATGGTACACCCACATCTTCAATACTGCATGCAGACCTGGCTGCTCCATCTCAAAAAAGATATATTAGAATTAGGAAAAGTACAGAGAAGGGTAACAGCTTCCATATGAGAAGAGATTAAAAAGATTGGGACTTTTCATCTTGGAAAAGAGTCAACTAAGAGGGGATATGACTGGTGTGGAGAAAGTGGATAAGGAAATTGTATTTACTCCTTCACATAACATAAGAACCAGGGGTCACCCGATGAAATTAATAGGCAGCAGGTTTAAAACAAACAAAAGGAAGCATTTCTTCACACAACACACAGTCAACCTGTGGAACTCATTGCCAGGGGATGTTGTGAAAGTATAACAGGGTTCAAAAAAGAACTAGATAAGTTCATGGAGGATAGGTCCATCAATGGCTATTAGCCAAGATGGTCAGGGATGCAACACCATGCTTTGCGTGTCCATAGCCTCTGTTTGTCAGAAGCTGGGATTGAATGACAGGGGGTGGATCACTCAGTGACTGCCTTTTCTATCCATTCCCTCTGAAGCACCTGGCATTGGCCACTGTTGGACTGGGCTAGATGGACCTTTGGTCTGACCCAGTATGGCCGTTCTTATGTTCTTAAATAGCCTGATAATACCAAGGCAGCATTCCATTCTCCTTGATAAAGATTCTCTTCTTGTTAGGCTTGAACAATATGTGCAGGGGGAGCTCACCATGGAAGGGGAGGATTTTGGGAATGTTCCCATCACATGAGACATTTGAAAGTGGACCGGATGCATGAGACTTTACTGCAGAAGGAGACCTGCCCTGGCTGCCTGGGTGAAAGGACTAGCTGACCTAAAGAATCTCTTCCATCTATGATTCTATAGCTTATCCACACGGCAGCCTATTTATTGCCTTGTAAAAAAGAACATCCCTTCCTTTTCGCTCTTTAAATAGGAAAATTAGCTTCATTGACCAAATAAACCTTATAAATGAAAACATCAAATATCTTCAATATGGGTTTCTTTACGGTGGCTGATAGATGATCTAATAATAAGGTATAAAAACCATTAATCTCAATAAAAGGAGAAAGGCCCTGATGCTGTTTAAAAATCCCTCTGAGGAATATTTTTTTACGCCTCTGCCTAATGTACTAGCAATGTTTGCTTAGGCAAAGTGTATCAAGGAACGCCTGAAATATCACCACCCGGAAAGGTTCTGTTTGCCTTGCAAAGGCATTGAAAGAAGTCTGAATAGGTCAGGAATGGATCAATAAAAGGTATCCACGTATAGCCCCAAAGAGCCTCATCAGACATCAGCTGAATGGGAAGAAGTTTAACATTTGTGCTGCCGAATGGCACTATGTGACCCCATGGAAACTAGGTCCCTCGTTAGATCCTGAGTCCCGCTATGCATGCCTCTGCCTACAGCAGCAAGGGAGCATAGAGAGCCTGAGGGCTAGAGAGGTGCCTACGCCTTGTGCTGATTCTCTGCACAGGGGCAAATGTCAGCATCGCCCAATAAACCCTAGGCTGGTCTTTGATCTCATATGAACTGTTTGGCCAACGCTCTAGGTTAACAAAGCAATTGGTAGGAATCAGGATCAGTTTTGTGTGAGTCACTGAGAGACCTGCATGGCTGATGCATTCCCAGTGAATAGCTTGTATGCCATGTGGGACCCGCCATGTGGCTAAAAGATTTCATTCTGCAGGGCTGCCCGTCCAGCATCGTTCACCAACACAACACTCCCTAAAGAGAGACGATATTTAAAGCAGTGTCCTTATCAAGTCTAGTGCCAATGGAACCATCGGCTTCAATGCACGTTTTCCAGCTCAAAAAAGATACATTAGAATTGGAACAGGTACAGAGGAGGGCAAGACAAATGATTAGGGGTGTGAAACAGCTTCCATATGAGGAGAGACTGAAAAAAACTAGGACTGTTTAGCTTAGAAAAGAGATGATGAAAGGGGGGATTTGATAAAGGTCTATAAAAGCATGAATGGTGTGGAGAAAATGAATAGGGACGCGTTATTTACCCCTTCACATAACATAAGAACCAGGGTCACCCAATAAAATTAATTGGCAGCAGGTTTAAAACAAACACAAGGAAGTATTTCTTCACCCAACACACAGTCAACCTGTGGAACTTGTTGAAGGCCAAAAGTGTACCTGGGTTCAAAAAAGAACTAGAGAAGTTCAAGGAGGAGAGGTCCATCAACAGCTATTAGCCAAGATGATCAGGAATGCAATCCCACCCTCTAGGTGTCCCTAAACCTTTGGCTGCCAGAAGCTGGGAGTGGACAACAGGGGATGGATCATGTGATAATTGCCCTGTTCTGTTCATTCTCTCTGGGGCACCTGGCATTGGCCAATGTCAGAAGACAGGATACTGGGCTAGAGGGAACACTGGTCTGATCCAGCATGGCCGTTCTTATGTTCTGTGCCACACACAATACCTATGTGCTTGTAGATGAACTGAATTGTTGTTATGCTTCTAAGAGGAATTAGTTGATTGACCCTCCGAAGGCAGTGAATTTCCTGGAAAGCCCTTTAATAAGCAGCACTGCATTTTCTGCCTTGTAGACTTTATAATGGCAGCTGCTTTACAATAACCAAATGAACAGATAAATCCCATTAATCTTATTTATTCAGATGCCACGTGCTCCTGAACATTATCAGTTGACATTTAACACAGTCGCCGGTGTGAAAAAGATCATTTCTGACACACTGAGGGGGAAATACGTTATATGGCTCCCTGGCTTGCTTTCGTCTTCAAGGATACGCTGCAAGTGCCAGTGACAATGGAATGAGCAAATGGAGCAGTGGCCTAGGAACATGAAGGAATTTAACACCTTTGAGCGAGAAGGTGGGGCTGGGAGGCCAGGAATTCTGGGTTCTTGTCCCAGCCATCTCACTGACTCATTTAGTTCATTAGCCTGGAGACCTCATCCACTCAGAGTGGTACTCTGTCTCCCACTAGTTGTGGCTGTGATGTACGTAGAGGTTGATGAATCTGCTACAGCCAGGACTAACAGACATTGGCCTGTTCGCTCAGGTATAGAGAATCATGCACTGAGATCCAGAGTTTCCAGGTTCAGTCCCTGTTATCAGTGGTCCCAGACGCATGGCATTACCCAGCCACAACATTATTATTAGGGGCCTCATTGTAGTAGGCACTAAGATATATAAAGACCTTACTATTTAATTAGGTAAGAGAGACAAAGGTGGGAGGGGACAAAGGAGGCACAGAAAGATGAAGAGACCTGCACAAGATCACACAACCGATCAGTAACAGGAATAGAAGCCAGGTCTCTTAATTCCTAATCTGCTGTCTAGTTCATGAGATCGCACTGTATTCGGATGATCATCCCTACTTATTGAGCTAACTAGAGCTGCTTGGAAATTTTCAAACAGAAAAATGTTTTTCAGCTGAAAAAATGCTGGTTCATCACCCAAAAAGTGAAATATTTCACAGCAACGTGTCAATTTTGACAAAATGTCATTAAGAGAAAAATCGGAAAGGTGTGTCCCGATAAGGTCAACACATTCCATTCCAACCTCTTGGGCACAGACCATTTCAATTTTCCATTTCAAAAGGACTCTTTGTTTCAGTTTGGTTAATTTTATAAATATATATAAAAGGTCAAAACCCTAATTAAACATTTTGATCAGCCCCAAATTATATTTTTTCTCCCCAGATTTCATTTTGCAGGATTTTTTTTCCATTCTATTTCAAAACAGAAGCAATTTAAAAATCACAGAATGTCTTGCAAAAGGGAAAATCCCATTTCTGTCCAGCTGTAGGATCCAGTTTCCTTCTCTCTTGTGTTCAGGCGACAGAGATGGGAGTAGTCGGGGTTTCAGCTTCTGTTTGCCAGGAGCTGGGAATGGGTGACAGGGGATGGTTCACTTGATGATTCCCTGTTCTGTTCATTCCCTCTGGGGCACCGGGCAATGGCCACTGTCGGAAGACAGGATACTGGGCTAGATGGACCTTTGGTCTGACCCAGTAGGGCCGTTCTTATGTTGAAAAACAACATCTCTTCTTAAAGAATGTTTCACTCCCAATCCTCTGAAATGCTTCATGGTAACACTTGGCAGGGATTGGGACAATCATACTCTCTCTCTTTTTAACATGCCTCTAGTATTATGGACCAACAGGGACGTTTTTGTGCACTGCCTGGTGTGGATAAGCAAGGCTGAGCGGTGAGAAAGTGACTCTGGCAGCGAGCATGACAGATGCAGCCCCAGCTTAGTGAAGAGGGAAAGAGCACCATAACAACACTGAGAAACAGGTTAAACTAGCATCAGCTAAAATGAGATATTTCCCAGAGGTGACCATTCTGGCGGGGCTAGAAAAAGCAGCCACATGGCAATGTTTTTTGTGGTGCATGGTGTAACGTTGCACCCCATAAGGCTTTATGGAAATATGCTTATGAATATATATATGACATCACTGGAATATGTTTTATGCTAGATGTGCCATGTAACATATCTATATAAAGGTTATGATCTACTGAACATATTCATCCTTTTGTGTGGATGTGTCGTTGTATTCGAAGTTAGGAATATTGGCTGTATACTTGTTTGATTTTAAATAGCCTTAGTAAGGAATTTGGTCAGCTTCTTTCGAAAGGAATTTGCAAGTTAAGGGCTCAATCAAGAAGCACTTAACGGGCAACGGATTTTGGAAGGCTCCAATCCACATAAGAAGTCTTCCTGGAAACATTCAAGATAGCATGTGGGCAATGGCTGCTGCCTGTAAAAACTGAGTCATGCATGGACATGTGACTTGCCCATGTGACTCCAAAACTCCATCTTAGCACTAGACTTTGCATAGGAGAGAGGAGGGGGTCTCCACCCACAAAAGAGAGTCTATTTAAACCCTCCATTTTGTCTTCAGCTGGCTCAAGAGATAGCTCTCCACCCCCAAAGGATACCTGAAAGAAACTGGAACACAGGACAGTAACTACAGGGGGTGTGAGTGATTGCTGGACCCAGACTAGAAGGAGACTAGTCTGTAAAAGGAAACTTACTGGAACACCTCTGAGGTTGAGGGTTTATCTGTATTCAATTTTCTTACTGTATTAGGCATAGACTTGTGTGTTTTATTTTATTGTGCTTGGTAATTCACTTTGTTCTGTCTGTTACTACTTGGAACCACTTCAATCCTACTTTCTGTATTTAATAAAATCACTTTTTACTTATTAATTAACCCAGAGTCTGTATTAATACCCGGGGGTGGGGGTGGGAAACAGCTGTGCATCTCTCTCTATCAGTGTTCTAGAGGGTGAACATTTTTATGAGTTTACCTTGTATAAGCTTTATACAGAGTAAAACGGATTTATTTGGGGTTTGGTCCCCATTGGGAGTTGGGCACCTGAGTATTAGAGACAGGAACACTTCTTAAGCTGCTTTCAATTAAGAGTGCAGTTTGTGGGACGTGGTTCAGACCTGGGTCTGTGTTTGTGGCCGGCGAGCGTGTCTGGCACATCCAGGCATGGTTCTGGAGTCCCAAGCTGGCAGGGAAACCAGGGGTAGAAGTAGTCTTAGCACATCAGTTGGCAGCCCCAAGGGGGTTTCTGTGACCCAAACCGTCACACACGGTGACAGCTAAATACGCATCTTTTGCTAGACGTGTATGGAGGAAGAAATAGAGGGGGAGATAGATAGAAACACCTTTATTTTCATTCTCTAATGCGCCAGGGTTTCTTTTGTGAAGGTTAATGGCCCCCCTTAATAGCCCACAAGCGGCTAGCCCCCTTTAATAGTTTACAAACGGCCAGTAGGGGGGAAGCAGAAGCCTCGTAGCCTGAACTTTTGAACTATCTTTTCCCTTCTGCCTTAAAGCAGAGAAATCTTGCTTTAGACCAGTTCTTTCTCACCAGATAACAAAAAGCACGGGGTTGATATGTACCAATCAAGTGTTAACACGCAAGGGTCTTTGTCTAAAAATGTATAAAAGACTGGTGAAATTTTGTATGAGCTGGGGTCTTTGTACAAAAGTACAAGATTCTCCTTTTTTCTGCAGAATAAAGCATTGTTTCCTTATCCCTGTCAGGCTGTTATTGGCTCTCAGCTAGGCAGACCCGATATTTCGGTAACAGTTTCTGGCGACTCCAGACGGGACTCTCCTAGCTCGGACATTGGACTCCGGACGGCTGCGGTGAACTGGGAATGGCGCCAACGGGGTAGTTAGCCCCTCTTTCTCTGCTTCACTGCGGCCCATGGGGTTCATGCTCCGATAAGGTGAGCCCTAATAGGATAAGGAAACACTATCTGGTTTTGGTGCACTATCTGGTTCTGGTTCTGTTCTGTTTAACCGGTTGAGAACCACTGACTTGTAGTTTGCCATGATTGTCAGTGCAGCAGGAGTCATGCTAGAGGCTGGATTGTTTTCTCCATGCTGTGAGCAAGCGAGTCCAGGTTGGTATGGATAGGGGGAAGTTTGTGTGTGTCTCAGGAGAGGGAAGGGAGCATAACCAGAGGATTTCAGATCTTCTCTCCATCCTCCCCTGGCTCTCCTGCATCGTTACGCATCCTTAATACACCTGCATTAGGGATGATTTACGGCCTGCTGCTGTGAGTGGAAGTCCCAGCTGAGGATTCAATCTTCAGCCCAAGCTTTCAGATGTTAATCATCCTGGCATTTGGGCTGGCAACCTCCTTGGCAATCAGGGGACAAAGAGACCCGAGGGAGCCAGGCAGGGGAATTGGAGTCATCCCTCATTGTTTAAGTCCGGGCCTCCTTCTCACTCAGAAACACCAGATGCTTATAGACCCTCCCTCCATGGGGTGGGGGAGAGTCTGCTCCCTGATGCCACTGCCAGCAGGTTAGTAATGGTGGGGAAAATCAGATCAGGACCCAGAAATCAGCATCTCCTCTGGGACGGAGGTGGGGGGGAAGGATGCGGGTCTCCCTCAGATGGGCTGGGATTGGTGGGGCACCAAGTTTGGGAGCAGGAGATGGGAGGCCCAAGCCTGGCTGGGCCAGGTCAAACTTCACTTGGATTTCTGCAATTGCTCGAGGCACATGGGGCCGGGTTGTCCCAAGAGTTCGGGATGCTGAGTGCTCTTTTGTGGCTGTAATGGTCACCCTGGGAGCTGCTGAATGGTTGGACATCTAGCCCAGAGCCGTTGGTCGAAATATCTCAGCTATGGCATGGGGGAAGCTTGCCCTGCTGCTTCCTGATCCATGGATGAACAGAGCCCTCTTGTCACCACAGCTGCTGCCACGCTTCTCCAGCACTTTTCACTAATTGTACTCGAAGGAACGTTGCCTGTTCAGCTCACCGATGCAATGACATGTCTGCGCTATGGCTAGCGGGAGGTATGTGATGACGCGGCACAGGAACAAAGGGATTGCTATACTCGTTCAGACCAATGGTCCATCCAGTCCTGTCGCCATGCTTCAGAGGAAGATGCTGCAGGAGCACTTCTGAGATAAACTCTCTTCAGGGAAAGTTTCTACCTGACCCCCTAAAATTAGAGATGGCCTCACATCCTGGAGCATCAGGGTTTATGTCCTGGAGAGGGATAACTCAGAGGTTTGAGCACTGGTTTGCTAAACCCAGGGTTGTGAGTTCAATCCTTGAGGGGGCCATTTAGGGAACTGGGGTTAAAAAAAAAAAAGTCTGGGGAATTTGCCCTGCTTTGAGCGGGGGGTTGCACTAGATGATCTCCTAAGGTCCCTTCTAACCCTGATATTCTATGAACACTGTCAGACAGGTGCCAGTGAGGGATGGCTACTCTCTAAGCAAAGCAGAAACTGATAACAAACAAGTGCAGCCCCAATACAAATCATGTGAAGAGTATTAGATTTTAAAGCCAGCAGGAACCATTAAACCATCTAGTCCAATCTCCTGTACATCACAGGCCAGAGAATTTCACCCAGTTATTGAGCCCATTAACGTGTGACTGGTCAATCATATTTTCCAGAAAGGCATCCCGTCTTCATGGAGAATCCACCACTTGCAGCGATTAATCACCCTCACCGCTAGAAATGGGTTCCTTTATTTCTAACTTGAATTTGTCTGGCTTCAGCAGCCAGATGTTGGGTCTTGTTCTGCCTTTCTCCACTACATGAAAGAGCCCTGTAGTATCGGGTATTTTGTCCCCATGAAGGCATTTATACATTGGACCTGGGGCACTTCTTGATCCTCTCTGTGCTCAGATGAACAGACTGAGATCTTTGTCTCTCACCGTAAGGCATTTTCTCCTTCCCCCAAATCAGTTCTGTGGCTCTTTTCTGCACCCTCTCCAGCTTTGCAACATCCTCTTTACAATGTGGACACCAGAACTGGATGCACTATTCCAGATCACGGGGCTGGCTTCAACCAATCGCTTGCTACTCAGCACTGAGTCTCGGCTCGCAGAGGAAACAACTTTCCCACAGTTCACTCTCTCCCTTCTGCGTGAACAGCATCTAGAGCAGAATAATTAGCTCCAGCTGAGCTGAGGCTTCCTAGAGCCTGCATGAAGTCCTTCCCTACGTGACGGGGGCATAAGCCCCATCTGAGTGCCCACACAGATGACAATGGCAGGCACTTTAAAAATGCATGTGGTCATGAGAAATAACCTGGGGCATATGTGTGACCAGGCTACGCTATGTTTTAGTACCATGGGCTAATGGCTAAGGCAGTGGATGGGGACTCAGGAGAGCTAGAGTCAATTTCCACTCTGCCACTGACCTGCTGTATGCCCTTGGGCATGTTACTTCACCTTCCTATGCCTCCACACTCCTTCCAAGCTCTTTGGGGCAGGGTGTATCTCTTGCTATGAATGTGTACTGTGCTGGGCACAATGGGACTCCAATCTCAGCTGGGACCACTGTCTTCTATAGAAATACAAACAACAACTGTATGCTATTTCCGTCTGTTAAAATCAATTTGCCATAAGAAAAATCGGATCCATATTTGATTGTAATAATACTCTGATTTATATGGCATGTTTCATCCAAGGATCTAAACCTGCTTTTATTCCCCTTTTATCAACAGGGAGACCAAGGCACAGAGAAATGACACGACAAGTCTGTGGAACAGAACCCACAACTCCTGAACCAGTTAGACCCCTAAGCTAACCATAGGCCTCCCCCCACCATTTTCCTGTAGCATGAGACGTCATAGGGACAAGTGACTTTGGTTGCAAACCGCTCCAGTACATCACCCCACCCCCCCGGGAAGGCACGTCTCACATCGCTTCACATAAAAGGATTCTATTATTTGTGCTGCTGCAGGTGTGATTTAAATAATTGCATTTGCTCGCAGGCCTTCCCCTATTGGCAAAGGTACTCAAGCATTGAAGCAATGAATTGCCAGCCATAAAAGTGCAATCTGAAGAGGTGACCTCCACAGCCTCTGCAGTAGCCCACTGTTAATCTGCTTAAACACAACATTTTCACTTGACTTTATGGGGACCTGGCAAGTCATTAGCCGAGGGAGAGAGGGATTTGGATTTGCTGAGGAGACAATATTTTGGGAGTTGTAAAGCTCAGAGCTCCAGCCCTGGTGTCCTTAATGGGCTATTTTGATGAAAGACTCTGAACTGCCTCAATTCTGTCAGTTTGCAAATTTCATCTGTGCTAGAGATGCCTGACATTTGAGTGACTGTCAAGTGCTGAGAGCAGGGTGCTGTGAACCAGGAACGTCTGTTCCAGACTTACTTTATGATCTCAAGTGAATCCTTTCCCACTCTGTGCCTCAGTTTCCCTGCCCATGAAATGGGGATAATACTCTTTTTTGAGGATTCATGAGCAATTATTATTTGAAGGTTTAAGGCTCAAGCCAGGGTCAGTAGCTGAACGCTTCTCTGCCCCAGTTTAACAAAACACAGGGACACTGCTTATTTGAGGCCTGACTTTGCTCTGATTAGGTCGATGGGAGTTTTGCCACTGACTTAAATGGGAGCGGCACTGGGCCCTTGCTGGCTTTCTGCCTCACCTGCATGTCTAGGTGCGTGCTAGTCAGAGCTGCACTGGTGTCTGCACAACCTTTACTCCAGCACAGCAGTTACAAGTTGTGTTAAAGAGAGAGCAGCCTTGTTTCCCATCCCCGCTTTGTGCCTAATGAACTTCCTGCTTCTCTCCTCCCCAGGGTATTCTGGGCCGTGGGTTGTTGAGCATTCCCAGATTTCTAAGGCTGCTGCTTAGACTAGAGGCAGGCCATTGTTGCGCGGGAGAGTGAAACACTCTGAAGTGTTGATGTTTTTATTTTGAGAGCAGCCAAATAGCCGCTGCTTAGATTCCAGTTCAGATGGAGCAGAACTGTGTAGAACATTGTCACAGTACAAGGCAGCTGTACTTGGATTTCTCCCCCCGCCCCTGTCTCAATGGTCCCCCAGCGGCAAGCACTCAAGGCTCCTGGCTCTCCAGCTGTCGCCTCTCTTGGGCAGAGGCACACGTCTCTCCCACTCCTGATCAGGGGTTTTGCCAGGTGCACAGCTCCCTGCCTACACTGTGAGTTCCCCAGCAAGTCAGGCTGCTTAGGCAGGCCTGCTTGGCTTTCTCCTCAGAGGCTATCAATGGTGTAGTTGCCCACAGTTATAAGGTACCATGTAGCCATTTCTAAGGAAGTACATTTATTCCTAAGGTGAAAGCATTACAGAGAAAACACATTAAAGGAACTTACACGCATGCTACTAAGCTTACCAGAAATCATCCCCTGACTCCAACCTCAGGCTCTGGTAGGAGTCACTCCTTCAAACTCCACCCAAGGGGTTTTCCCCTGTGATCGCAAGTTCACAACAGCTGTTAGCTCAGAATAAGCACGGCCTTGAATCTGAGAGTCACTCCTTTATCCAGTTTGGGCCTTTGATCTGCAGAGACCCTGAATAGTAATTTACATTCACTTCCCCCCAGACATTTCCTAGGAATCCCACTTAATGTGTCAGACAGACAAAGAAAGTTATTTAAAATAGTCCTTTCCAGCTCATAACCCTTCCCAAGGTCTTCCCTCTAGAGAAGTTATAGATAAGCCCAAAATAATACATAAAGTTTGCTTTTTTAATACAAGGGACACCTAAGATACTTAACTGAATGATGTTTGTCCAGGATAGTGCAGGAAATTACCATATCTGTCACAAACGTGTTGGTAGATACACTGATGTTGAGGGGCAAGTGTCTAGATTTTTCTATATTTCATTTTGAGACTGTGCAGATCTGTTCCCATGCCCTGTGCCTTCTCTGAATAGCAGGTATCAGGACTGAACTGGTCACACATACACAGGTGTGCAAGAATGATCAAGATGCAGGTGTGACAGTGCACTGGTCTGGGAATCAGGAGATCCGGGTTAATTTCCTGCCTCTGCCAAAGACTCCTTGTGTGACTTTGGGCAAGACCCTTAAACTCTCTGAGCCTCAGTTACCAATCTGGTAAAGGGGGATAATATTTCTTATCTTGGCTATTACTCTTCTGGGCAGGGACTGTTTCTCAGTGTGTGTATGTGTGCAGTGCCCAGCACAACAGGGCCCTGTTCTTGGTATGGTCCTGTAGGTGCTACAATAATACACATAATAAATAATAATAATAATAGTGACAGTAAGAGATTGGAATCCAGTACTCCTGGATCTGGTTTTCAGAGGTGATATGAACCTGCTGGGCGACCTTGGACATGGCCCAGGCTCTGTGCCTTCAGTTTACTAATCCATAAAACAGGCAGATTAATACCTACCACTCGCATGTGGACACTGACAGCTCTCATGATTTTATCATGAGTCTCGCAATATTTGGTGCGTTTCCTGAAGCCCCAGCTCCTGGAGTCCTGTGGTTACATGCAACTCCCTCTGACATTTAGGGCCAGATCCTCAGCTGATGTAAATTAATGTTGCTCCGGTGAAGTCATTTTGCACCAGCTGAGGATGTGGTCTATATCCCTCAATACATCATGAACCGAAACTTGTAAATCACACTGGATTATTTTAACTGAACACTGCCAGCAAGAGGCCGATTTCCCCAAACACCCTGCAAGTGAGAAACTTTACTCAGGTGAATAGTTCCACCGAAATCAATGGGACTAGCCTTAGTGAATGAAGTTACTCATGTGCACAAGTGCTTGCAGAATCGGCCCTTCCTGTGTCCAGAGTTCAGTGACGTTACTTATTATTCATGAGCCCTGCACACTAAATATTATGACAGATTTTTAGAACGATGCAATTTCTTACTTTTCTTTTTCCTGATTGGGAAAGATGCAAAGATTTTGTTAGGTCTGGAAAAAAACAGTCACAAGTAGCCCTTAACTGCTGGATCAGCAGCCCTGTGTCCTTTAAATATAATTTTTTTTTAAAAAGTTTCCTTTTCTCCATTGCCCTGCACCTTGGGCCATCTTTTATGCCCCTTTAAAGCAGGACTCATGCAAAGAGAGTGGAGGGCTTTGGTTTTTAGCAAATGAAACGATACTAGTTATCCCTTTGGATAATAAAGCTGTATGAGTCGCAGAGGAAGGAGCGAAGGAGAAAAAGATATGCGTTAGAAAGAGGTGTAGTCAGCATATCACACTGAACCCTGACCAATATTCCCCTGGATTATAATTAAGGCTAAGATTATGTCATGGAAGCCATGGATTCTGCGACTTCCAGAGACCTCCATGTCATTTTCTGCTTCAGCCCCGGGTGGCAGGGGGGACCCTGCAGCTCTCAGACACCATGCACAGCAAGGGGGTTGGGGGGTGGGGACACGACCCTGCAGCTCCCAGCTCCCAGTCCTAGAGCTCTGAGCTACCATCGGCAGCAGGTGCTGGACACACCCCTCCACAGCAGGGCTCTGGCTCTCAGCCCCCATTAGCCCCATTTTGTCACAGTCATTTTTAGTAATTCAGGGACAAGTCATGGGCTTCCGTGAATTTTTGTTTATTGCCTGTGACCTGTCCCTGACTTTTACTAAAAATAACCGTGACAAAATCTTAATCATAATCCTGTCTCTGACTCCCTCTGTGCCCTTGGTCAAGTTGCTTAACCTCTCTGCCGCAGTTTCCCAACTCTCAGAACGGACCCAATCAAAGATTTGAGGAGCTGCCACCATTAAAATAAACAACAGTACATCACAGACCAAATTCAAAGTCTTTCCATTATGCACTAAGAAATATGCAAACTAGATTCCAGCTCACCACTATGAACTCAGAGTCCCCACAACGAGCCAGAGGATTTGAACAGAAAAGGTGAGAGACTATAATAGGCTGGAGATTTACAGGTTATCAATTGTCTTAAGGAGAAAAAAAACCTGATAGAAGTTCTGGGAACCTTTCAAGAAATTTCTAGCTGAGTTGCTTGATAGAAGTGCTCTAAAAATAGCCCTTTGCATACCCAGCACAATCTGTCAGTCAGCTCAGCTTCTGTCACTTTCTAGGCAGAAGAATCTCTTATTCGCAGGACAGAAACAGAAGAAAATAGGACATTTCTGTTCTACTCTGGCTTATTCTAGTAATAACAATGTAGCAATTTCCTATCTGCACTGAGAGTGGAAGAAAGCATATCCCAGCAGGTCTTTTTGGATATGAAAAGCCACCACAAAGAGGCACTTAGCTACTACCACAGTGATAGGTTGGCTTATGGGCCTGATCCAGAGGTTAGAGAAAGGATCTCCTTGGCTTCCATGGGCTTTGGATCAGGGCATAACATCCCGATCATGGAAAGTGCTTAATTTTAGGCATGTGGATAGACCCGCTGACTTCAGTGGGACTAATCCCGTGTTTAAAGTTAAACTTGTGCTCGAGGTTATTCATGGTCCAAAAAACTAGAGCGAACGATTATTCCAGGAAATACCTCATCCCTCTGGGATGAGATGGAAGTGCAGTAACACGACCCTTTTCCTGATCTATCAGTACTGGCTTCATGCTATGTGACCTGCGCTGTCGAGTCTTTCTCAGCGACTTTCTTTGCCTCGGGTAGCTAGGTGCAGCTGCTACCCTCCATCTTTGCCGCCTGTATTAGCCATCGTTTTCAGGGTTCACGCTGGATCTGTCCACCTCGCATAATGCCCAAGGCGATATTTCAGACAAGCCTTTGTCAGTGATGGCATAACTCCAACGAGCAATCCCCTACTTTAGATGTTACACCCCCTCCACCACAATGAGGTACAGGTCGGACTTGGAGGGGCGGGCTCCACCTGTGACTCTAACCTCTTTGAACAATGAAACCGTTGAATCAGTTTCCAGCTTTTGATATCTGGGTTCTATACTTACCAGCTCCTCCAATTCTCACACGGAGGTTCTCCACCAGATTGGCATCACAGCATCTGCCATGGGCCGTTTACAATGGATATGGAATCAATGTCATCTTAGTATGCTGTCAAGGCTGATTTCCCCACTCTGGCACTTTGAGTGCAGAGGGTGGGGGCCCGCAAGGATTCTAAAAATTAATACTGGCCACTCCAGGCTGGAATTAAACTCCCAAGGTCACAGCTTCTTTCTGATCTTGGATGGGTAGATGCTGCCACCGCCCAAGTGCAAACTCCACCCCCCTTTTGAGAATCCAGGAAGGAGCACTTGGGAATTCCTTCCTGTGGGGTACCCTCAAGCCCTTTCACCCCCCCTTTCTGGGGAAGAGCTGAGAAAGAAAACAAAAGGATATCAGCTGTTGCTACCAGCTAATTAAACAACATATGCACAAACCTCTTAGGACACACAACCCCCCCTCCCCAAATCCGTTTAAATTTTATTAAAAACAAAAAGAAAGAAAATACATCTGGAACTTAGGCTATTGCTAGAATTAAAAAGAACAAATATAATAATTAAGCATCAAGAATTGTTTTCTTGAGATCCAGCTTAAAGGTTACAAGCAAAACAAAAGCATTGGGGGTTAGCACAGAGGAGTCCACAAGCCAATAAGAAATAAAAGAAATAACCCTAATCACCTCTTTCTAGATGTTCCCTGATTTACTTACATATCTGGGGTTTAAATAAGTAGTTCTAAATATGATCTGATGATTTTCCATACCTGGCTTAAAGCTTCCTATAGCATTGCTGCTGTGTGTCCCCTCTCTCCGGAGAACAACAACGGGAAAGGTTTTTCCCAATTTTAAAAAGTTCTAGCCTTCCCATTGGCTCTTTTGGTCAGGTGCTCACTCACTTCCCTTTACCTATGCATCGCAGTCAGACTTTTTAACCTTTTACAGCTAAAGCAAGTAGAGAACAGCTACCGAGAGGGATTCTGGCGGGCTGGGTGTCCACAAAAGGGAGCTACCCTGCCTCTCATTTATCACATATGACAACCAAGTTCAGGATTTATTTGAGCTGTATCCTTCCCATACCGTTGTACGGCTGCAAAACATGGACACTACGCTGCACAGACTGGACAAAGCTGGAGGCTTTCCACACAAAATGTCAACGTTGTAGACTGGGCATAAAGTGGAATGACTTTATCTGTAATGCTCTAGTCCTAGAGAGACTGCAGAGACCCTTCCCCCTTCTACTCTGGGCTTCCCCACTTTAGAGGAACCACCCAGCTCCTCCCCCAGGTGGGGCTCACCTTTAGCTGGGCCTGGCCCGCCTTCAAGGTGCAGCCAGGTGCCCCACCCAGGTAACTCTTTCAGAGCCAAGATGGCCTATATACCCCATCACAGGGAGCTACTCAGTACCTTTGAAAATCAGGCCCCAAGGATGGGCTTCACAAAGGTATTTAGGCACCCAATGCCCAATGAAATCAATGGGAGCTAGGCACCTAAATTCCTTTGTGAATCCCATTCCAAGTGCCTAGCCAGATAGAATCAAGGGAGGAGAGGACGGTGCTCAGACACCACGGTGATGGGCAGCATCAAAAAAGCTGGAGCTAAGCATAGAATCTGACCTTCTGTAAGTATTTTAGGGATGTGCACTGCAAGGATGGGGAGGAGTTGTTCTGGGTGGTCCCAGGGCTTATAAATAGGTGCAACGGGACCAGATTAAACAAAGGAAAATGTAATGGTGTCGGGAACAGTTCGCTAACAGTGTGATGTGCCAACCAGGGGCGGCTCCAGGCTCCAGCATGCCAAGCGCGTGCTTGGGCCGGCATGCTGCGGGGGGCGCTCTGCTGGTGCCGCGAGGGCGGCAGGTGGCTCCAGTGGGCCTCCCGCAGACGTGCCTGTGGAGGGTCCGATGGTCCCGTGCGGCTTCGGTGGAGCATCCGCAGGCACGCCTATGGGAGGTCCACCGGAGCCGCGGGACCGGCCACCGGCAAAGCACCCCCTGCGGTGTGCCACCGTGCTTGGGGTGGCAAAATGGCTAGAGCCGCCCCTGGTTCCAACATGGGCCTAGATTCTGCCAGGTGGGCCAGATTCTGCAAAGGGAAGTGGTTGAGGCCCCATCATTTGAGAAAGGGGATGGAAAACAAGCACGGTGGGGCTGGACCAGCGAGTGAGGGAATGTGAAAAACCGGATCAGCATAAAATTAGGCTCTTGACTCTCCAGTTAGGTACCTAAGTGGAAGTGGCCTGCTACTGAAAAGTGCTGAAGACCTGCAAATCCCATTGACGTGTATGGGGTTTGGTTCAGGGCCCTAACATTAGGCACCAAGGGTTGAAAAGTTTGGCCAATCACAACAGATGGACAGTCTCCTCTCCTCAACCTTCCCGCCAAGCAGCAGCTGTTGTCTTAAACGGTCATAACTCGGTCAGCCTGGCAATGAAGTCTCCACATTTGTCCCACTAATGAGGGGAGCTGTGTTTTAATTCCTAGTTACCCTCTGACCGATGAGTGCTTGGCCTCCAGGATGAGAGGAACCGAGAAACCCTGGAACTCAGCAGAGCGTTGAGGGTTTTTTTAAGTACATAAAAGCTTCCCATCAGAGCCAATTTTATACCCTCCTCCCACAACTCTTTAGCCAGAAACATTCTGTATCCAAGATGAGACACTGAGCGCTGGAGAGTTAAGGCAGCCCCTGCACTTACTGTACATCTTCTTCTCGTGCACTCCTGTTCGCTTGGCAGGAGCCTAGTAACGCTCGTCTATCTTCCTGTCAGATAGCGTAGAGAGTCCAGGGCGCTAATGGGCAGGGGCGGGATCCTTGCCACGTTTACTCTCTCACTGGAACAACACAGCAACCCCAGCGGGGCTTTTCCTTTGGGAGGTTTGTTGGTAGCAAGGCACTTCTGAGGTCTTCTCTAAACACAGATGTTGCATCCGTCAGTCTAGTCACACTGCTGTGACTAGGCCGACGGGGTGTGTTCACACTGCACCAGTCACATCAACTAAGGGGACATGTGTCCACCACCCCACTGTACTGCGTTGCTGGGTGGGTGAGCACCCAGGGTACACGTCACTGCATCCAGGCTCACAGCATTCTGGGATGTTTTCAGGAGATATTTCCTGGAGGCCAGAGGAAGTGAGGGTAAACGTTTTAATGCACAGTTGTATTTTTCTGCAAAGGGGACGCAGGCTGCACTCCTGGGAACGTCAGAGAAGGAGATGCCCAAAAGCAGCTGTCACACCCATACAGCAGAGGCACATGGGGAAAGTTCTGGCCATGTTCTGATTCAGAGCTGGGACAGGGCTCTTTACTCCTAACAGGCTGCAGCCGCACATCACTCAAACCATGCAACCCTGAGGGATCTTCCGGGGCGATCCAACAGGGGAAATAAACACTAAGAAACCTGCTGGTGAATTACTCTCACTTTCAAAGAATAATCCCTCCCACTCACTGCAGTGTTTTCACTGCCTCCCACCAGGGAACACCCTGGCAAAGGACTTCGGGAGCCGAATGCCAGCTGTGGGGAGGGGACCACACAGCCACACAAGTGGGCGAGACTGTCCGGAGAGGGGAGGGAAAGCCCCGCCCTTAATCAAGCTCTGGGGTCAGGCTCCCCTGTTGAGCCCAGCCTGCATTTTAAAGCTCCCCATCCTGGCTGGAAACGCAAGGATGCCCTGGAGGTGCCCAGGGCCACCTGTTTTGGAGAGGCTAGTGCCAGTAATTGTGCTAGCCCCCTAGCCTTGTGCTTGGTGGAGGGTTAAGGCTGCCAGGGTCTGGCCCCTGCCTAGGTGTGAAGGGATAGGGAGGGGAGATACTTGCCCCCTTCTCTTGCCCCTGGTGCAAACATGAAGGGCCAGGAACAATCTGGACTATAGCCCAAGAACCTCCCATAATAGTCTGCGCCCCCTTAGAGGCTTTATAGGTCACCCCTGTGTTGCCACAACAGCCACTTGGGACTTTGCAGGTGGGGGAAAAATTCTATCATTTTGCTCTACAAACACCGGTCCTCTACGCCTTGAGCTAAAGGAGAATCCCCATTAGCCATATAGGGCCTTGACACACAGCTGAGCAATTCTGATTCTAACCAATAGAGGGCAGTCTCTGTCTCTCTCTCTCACATACACCAGCCAGTTAATTATAACAAGGCTTGGCAGGATTAGATCTGTATTTTAAGTATTGGTAAATGTTGCTATCACCAAACACACAAACTAAGGAAAAAATCTTTCCATCAATAATAATTGAAATGTACAGGTAGGCAGAGTAAGAAAAATGCCATTTTAGAACTTATTAGGGTTTAACTGAAGGATGTATACGTTGTATATTTTGACATGTCATGACAATTTGTGTCTTAATGGTTATAAAGCTTTAACTTTTGATATCGCAGTGTCTACTGTCACTAAATAATTATTGTCCCACCCCCCTAAGTCCCTGCAATGCTGAAAATTTAAATTGATAAAAATTGAAAAATGCTTATGAGCCATAGTTTTGTGCAACTGGGAAAATGCATAAAAATAAATATTATCCGTTGAAATAATACAAAAAAATAAGACTTGAATTCTGCCTAGCTTATTTACAACACAAACTGCATTGATCAAAGTGCCCAGTTCTCTTAGCAGTACAGTGCTGGACCCAGACTTAATAGATTTGTGAGGTTTCGGTTGGGTTTTACAGTAGAAAATTGAAGTGCTTTTCATGGCTGAGGCTCCATAATCGGAGTACCAGGAGCCCCGAGGTACATGAGGGGGCAAGTGACCGTCTCGGCATGCAGTTACCAGCGACGCTGTTGTTGGCGGAGCTTTGTTTTTCCCCCTCGTGAATGCCGTTCTGCTTCCAAAGATGGCTTACTGGCGAGGAGCGGGGTTAGCATTACAGGCGAGGGACGCATGCGGGAGGCAGTATACATGCAAAGCGAGTTAAGTGAGAGGCTGTTATATTTAATGCGTGCTTGCAAGCGTAAAAGGTCAAGAAGGAATACTGGTGGGGAAAACACTGCCGTCCTGAGTCCTCATTGCCCTGAGCCTACTGAAGTGGTTCAAGCCAGTGCTAAGTGCCAAACGCTTTTGATCCTGATTTGGCAACATTTGCACTTCCTCACACTAGGGTAGATGATGGCACGAGATACTGGGGAATGGAGAGTTAAGCCCTGTGGCTTTTCTTTTATTCTGTGTATTAATCTTGTCCAGGTCCTAAGCCCAGTGGACTCAAGGAGACTCTTGTATGGAGTTTGGATCAGGCATCAATGCACTTTAAAAAAAAGCTCAGTTCCAATATTAACTCCTTCCGAGGTGGAACAGGAATTCGTAAACGGGGGGTGGGGGAGTTTATATGGAACAAATGGGTGAAATTCACTTCCTGGTTTTAGGTGTCAGAGTAGCAGCCATGTTAATCTGTATCCATAAAAAGAACAGGAGCACTTGTGGCACCTTGGAGACTAACAAATTTATTTGAGCATAAGCTTTCGTGGGCTACAGCCCACTTCATCAGATGCATAGTCCAACCCAGCTCCAAGAGGCTAATTAATTAAGATGACCTGTTATCAGCAGGAAAAAAACTTTTGTAGTGATAATCAAGATGGTCAATTACAGACAGTTGACAAGAGGTGTAAGGATAGTTATCATAAGGAAATAGATTCTATGCATCCAATGAAGTGGGCTGTAGCCCACAAAAGCTTATGCTCAAATAAATGTGTTAGTCTCTAAGGTGCCACAAGTGCTCCTGTTCTTTTTACTGGTTTTAGATGTTCATTAGTTTACACATTAGTGATAATTGTAGCTAAAAACGCATCGCCATTAAGCAAAGTCTCATCAATCACTTGCTCTGCCAGCAGGGAGCCCATACAGTCTCTATACGCACCGAGGAGAGATCGGTATTGCATAGTCTGGTCGCCATTCATAGTACTTTGATAAGAAAGAGAAAAGCACATTTATCTCAATTAACAGCAAGGAGCTGGGAATTATAGAATTTACTGCTCCCTCCGCCCACTGCTGACAGACAGTAGCACGTCCCCTCACACCCCATTACTTGCAAATGGAAATTTATTGAACTAAGAAGCAGAGCTGGCAAGAATCCCTTTCCCCTTTCTTTGGTCTGTCTAGGTGACTGTCTGATCCCGTCTCTGCCATCGCTGCGGGAGATGAAGGCATTTTGCCTTACAGCATCCCTGGGAAGTTGGGCAGGAGCATTAGCCCCTCTTCATTGATAGGGACCCGAGGGAGCTGAGAGATTAAGTATCTTGCCTAAGGTCACACAGAGAGAGCCAGGAACTGAACCTGAGATTTCCTGAGGCCCAACCCACTGCTTAACCTCCAGATCATCTTAGAATCATAGAACCACAGGGTTAGAAGGGACCACAAGGGACAGCTAGTCTAACCCCCTGCCAAGATGCAGGATTTGTTGTGTCTAAACCATCCAAGATAGATGGCCGTCCAGCCTCTTTTGAAAACCTCCAGTGAAGGAGCTTCCATGATTTCCCTAGGCAGTCTGTGCCATTGTCCTACTGTTCTTACAGGTAGGACGTTTTTCCTGAGATTTAGTCTAAATCTGCTATGCTGTAGTCTGAACCCATTGGCTTTTGTCCTGCCCGCTGTGGCAAGAGAGAACATTTTTTCTCCATCTTTCTTATGGCAGCTTTTCAAGTATTTGAAGACCGCCGTCATGTCCCCCCTTAATCTCCTGTTTTACAAACTAAACATACCCAGTTTCTTCAGCCTTTGCTCATATGTCTTGCATTCCATCCCTTTGATCATTTGTTGCTCACCTCTGGATCCTTTCCAGTCTCTCTACATCTTTTCTAGACATTGGCAACCAAAACTGGACACAGTACGTCAGCTGAGGCCTAACCAGTGCCCAGTAGAGCAGTACTATCACCTCCAATCATAGGCGCCGACTTCTCCTCTGCCTGGTGGGTGCTCAGTCCCTCCACCCCTGGCCCTGCCCGTACACTGCCTCTTCCTGCCCCTACACCGCCCTCGCCCTACCCCCATTCCACCCCTTCCCCAAAGTCCCCACCCCACTTTTTCCCACCCCAGCCCTGCCCCCATTCCATCCCCTTCCCCCAAGTCCCTGCCCTGTCTCTTCTCCGCCTCCTCCCCTGAGCACGTCACGTCTCTGCTCCTCTCCCTACCTCCCAGAAAGTCCTAAGCGCTGCCAAATAGCTGTTAGGTGGCGGGGGGGGGGCAGGCAGGAAGTGCTGGGAGGGAGGGGGAGGAGCGGGGATGTGGTGCATTGGGGGGAAGAAGGAGGTGAGGCGGGGGGAGCTTGGTTGCTGGTGGATGTGGAGCACCCGCTAATTTTTCACCACGGAGTGGTGCCTATGCCTCCTGTGACTTGCATGCTATGCCTCTGTTAATGCAACCCAAAATTGCATTTGCTTTTTTTGCAAAAGCATCGCATTGTTGACTCATGCTGAAGTTGTGATCCACCATAACTCTCAGATCCTGCTTAGCGGTGCTGCTGCCAGTCCAGTTTTCCCCAGTCTGTAATTGTGCATTTGGTTTTTCTTCTCTAAGTGTAGCCCTTACATTGATCTTTGTTGAATTTCATTTTGCTGTCTATAGCCCAGCTCTCCAGTTTATCAAGGTCCCTTAGAATTTTATCTCTATCCTCCAAAGTGTTTGCAGCTCCCCATAGCTTTGTGTCATCTGCAAATTTCATCAGTGTGCTCTCTGTTCCTACATCCAGGTCATTAATGAAGATGTTAAATAACACCAGATGCAGAACAGATCCCTGTGGAACCCCGCTTGAGATCTTCTTCCAATCTGACATCATTCCATTAATAGTTACTCTTAGTTTGCAGTTGTTTAACCAATTATGTATCCACTTAAAGGTAGTTCCGCTGAGCCTGCATTTCTCCAGCTTACTTATTAGAATGTCATGTGGGACTGTGTCAAAAGCCTTGCTAATGTCCCAGTATATTATGTCCGCCATATTTCTCCTATCCACCAAACCAGTTACCTTGCCAAAGAAGGAAATCAAGCTGGTTCTTTCCCCCTTAAGGATGGTCTTGGTGTTTTTCTTATTCTCAAAGACATTGTAACCAATCCATAACTTTGTGGCCCCTAAGGATTCATAATCATTACAATGCTTCTCACTATGGATGCCCAGAATTTCCTGGAGATGGCAGTGATAGAAATCAGATCTCTCTGCTTCTTTTTGAGCTGAAGGAGAGTCTCCATTCAATGTCAGTGATATAGGGCCTATGACACAGAGCCAAGTAGGTCTAGTACTATCCACTAGAAGTCAGTGATACACACACAAACCTACAGCCAGCACATTACAATATATCCCTTCCTTCAACGAGGTTAGCTTGCAACAGCTGGGAAGGCTAGAGAGTGGAAAAATGAACGATGTCCCGTCCTCTTACTTCTTCCTGTCTCACTACATCTCAAGGAATAAGTGAGAGTTGGGGACACAGATTTAACCCACCACTGCAGAGCAACCCCCCTAGCAGAACCCTCTCTGCTCTTCCCGCCATTTCAGAGAGGTGGCCTAGCAGTGCAAGCCTTTGGTTTCACTTGCTAGAACCACAGGTTCTGTATTCTGTTCCGTACAAGTTCTTGTACTGGGCTGTAGCAGAGTTGCCAACCACAGGAACCTATGACAACAAATGGTAAAAGGGAGATGAAGACTGAATTAGTCCAAACAAAAACAGCTATTAATGTTACTCAAGGACTGTGTTAAGATCATTCCCGGTAAACACAAGACGCACAGGACTGGAAATCAGTGAACCAAAATTGATGTGTTGGAAATTAAGCCTATCTGGTGAACAAAATAATGAGAGGATGGGCTATCTCTCCCTTTTGGGGTCCTGAAAAAAAGAGACTTTTTTGGAGAAAAAGCTGGTTACCATGACACTGGCTGGCTGAAAGACAAGAGAAGGGGAAGACACAAGCTTCCTCATCATGGCTGCCACCCTAGGGTTGCCAGTTATGGTTGGATGTATTCCTGGAGATTTAATCACATGACAATCTTTAATTAAAGATTAATCCTTAATTCCTGGAGACTCCAGGCCAATCCTGGAGGGTTGGCAACACTATGCCACCCCCACCATCACCTGGGATCCACTGTGACATTGTTGGGCCTTTGTCTTCCTAATTCTGAGATGCGCCCTGAGCAGATCAGGCCAAGAGAGGTACCCAGACAACATCTCCACCCATTTTCCTTCTTTCTAAGAAAAGTTTGGCTGGTGGCTCAGACTTCATGTTTCGCAGCACTGCTATAAGCCTGTGACCAGAAAGGCAGCTAAATGCAATGTCCTAAGTAGCTCAATGCTGCTACAAGTTTGCCAGGGCTCAGAGTGGCTGATCAGACTGACTGCCGGGCCTGTATTTTTCTAGCCACGATGTTGCAAGTGACACCAGCGACCGAAGCTGCATTTTCTGTCTTTGCTGTTATTTTTCTTTCCCCTTTTGTGTGTTTGTCGTCTTTTGTCTCCCAGGAAATGGGACTGGACTGGAACAAAAACAGCAACAGCTTCAGCCCATCCTCACTACTTCTCTTTCCCGCAAAAAGACAATTACCACCATCTTTGATGTACCAAAGAGACCGTCAAACTCTGTCAAAGAGATTTGTAAAAACTCTCTTGAGCTAAAGACAAAAGGAACAGGGAATGTTGTTAAAATGAAGGCTTTATTTAATATGTTACATTTCAAACACTTGAACTGTTTTTCCCTCCTCAGCCCCATCTTTAATAAAGTGTTAAAAAGATTTTTAATGGTGTGTTTGGCCTGGTGCTAATGTAACCCACACATCTCCTGGGTGTGGTGTTCTGTCCCATCTAGTGGCACCGAGACACTTAGAGCAGAGGTGGGCAAACTACGGCCTCTCTGTAGTATATTAAATTGCTCCCCATAGGAATGTGCTACTTACGAGCACCAGGACTGGCAGTGGTAAGTAGTACGCCATTAGTAGTATATTCCTATGGGAGCAATTTAATACACTACACCAGGCCCTCCATACAGTTTTGGAACCCTGATGTGTCTCTTGGGCCAAAAAGTTTGCCCACCCCTGACTTAGAAAGAGTTAAATGAGTCTGCTCTACCCCCCTAGTTAAGAGCCAATTGGCTTTTAGCTCATGTGGTAGAGGGTCAGACGCTAAGCTCCAAAGATCTCAGGTTTGCTCCTGCTCACCGATGATCGGGGTCTGTCGGTGTTACATTAATCAATGTTCCCTCTAATTTTTTTTATATCCATGGGCAGAATGAATTTTGTTATGTGCACCAATATGGAGGTGATGTGTGGCGGGGGTGGGACCAAGGGCTTCAGACTGTGGGAGAGGGCTCAGGGCTGGGAGTGTGGGCTCTGGGGTGGGGCCAGGGATGAGGGGTTTGGGGTACGGGAGGGGGCTCAGGTCAGAGGCAGAGGTTTGGAGTGGAGAGGGTAGGGTGAGAGCTCTGGCTGGAGGTGCAGGCTCTGGGTTGTGGCTGGGGATGAGGGGATTGGGGTGCAGGCTGCCCCAGGCCTGTGGCAGAGAGAGAGAGGACCCCCCCCAACCCTCTCTCATCACAGCAGCCTGGGACCGGGGGAGAGGCACCTCTCCCCACCACACCTCTGCAGAAGTCCCTACCTCTCTCCTCTCCAGTCCAGGCCCCAGTGGCTGCACAGCTTAGAAGGAACTTAGGTGCTAAACCCGCCGAGGTCTCTGTATGCCAAGCTCCAAACCTTGTTAACTCTGTTTCAAGTTAGACAGTTTCGGGGTCATGTTAACACCTTTGACTCATTGGGCCCCTGTATTCCATCCAAAATTAATCCAACAGGGCGTAGTCCTTTTATCATCAGTAAATCAAGTCCCCTGCACAGCTGGCTGCTTGTATCTCTTGTCTCCTTTTACACTTTTGAGGGCCACTTCGCCTCTATTTTCCCCTTACTCCAGCCCCCCTCTAAGAACTCAGTCTCCAGTGGACTTTTAAGCCCTAAATCCTTTTATTCCCTCTTCCGTTCTCCTCAGGTTAGCAACAGAGTTTGTCAAAAAGCAAACAAACCAGAACTCAAAAGTGCAAAATAAAGTTGTGTGTCAGTTCTTTCAGCTGGACTCACTCCAGAGGGTTTCAGCTTCTCTTCTTCAAAGCCTCAGCTGCCCTGGTTTACTGCCAGGCTCTGACTGTCTCAGCCACACTCACCCTGGCACTGTCCTGCTGCCTGTTGTACTGGAAGTGCCTGGTTCCTCTCACGGGGGGCTCATCTTGCAATCAGGGCTGGCTTAGCCTGAGGCTCTCCAGCCCGGGGGCAAGCCTCCCTGTTACACTCCCATTACCCTTCTTGTCAGAGGAGGCGTTTGCCCCTAAGGCCTTTGGCCAAGATGCCCCATCTTCTGGTCTAGTGGGTGGTAGGCTGACTTGCTGGGGGCCTCCCTGCACCCCCAAAGTGGCACTCGGTGTCTACAGCATGTGGAGTGCTTTCAGAGAAAGGTCCCAGAGGGATATAAACTCTCTCATGACTCTAACCCCAAGCTCTGGGTGTCCCTAAACCTCTGATTGCCAGAAGCGAGGACTGGACGACAGCAGGTGGATCACTCAATAATTGTCCTGTTCTGTTCATTCCTTCTGTGGCACCTGGCATCAGCCACTGTGGGAAGACAGGCCACTGGGCTAGATGGCCCTTTGGTCTGACCCAAGATGGCCGTTCTTATGTACTTCTTGCCCCAGCTACCCTCTGGATGTGTTGTGTGCAAGCACTGTGTACACTCCTCATCCCTTGAGGCTATAAGAGTCAATAGCTGGGCCTGCTACGTCCCAGATCCCTGGGAGCTTGTGGTTAGTGCTCTAGGACTCAGGGGACAGGCTCCAGCCCCAACTCAACCCCTTTGTGCTGCCTTTCTTATGGCCAGACAATTTGCTGGGCAAGGCAGCTGTTCTTCACTTGTTTACCACAAACAGATAGACCACTACAAAAACCTCCTATTGGTATTACAGTTACATGTAGCAGTCCCAACTGAGATCAGGGGCCCCATTATGCCAGGCACTGTAGATACACAGACACAGAGACCCTACTCCAGAGAGCTTACCATCTCAATAGAAAAGAGAAAAAAGGTGAGGGGAACAGAGAGAGAAGAAGAGACTTGCCCAAGGTCAAACAGCAGGTCAGTGGCAGAGCTAGGAATGGACCCAAGGTTTCCTGACTCCCAGGCGGGTGCCCGCACCTTTGGATCACAGCTGCAATACTCAACTCTCAGGGCCAAGTGGGAAACAAACAGAGCAATTTGCCCTGCTACCTGGCGAACCTAAGCAGAGGGCCCAATGACTCTCTTCCTTTCTTTTCGGTATTCAGCGCCAGGGCAGGAATAAACCAGGATGCCTTTAATATTCCTGCAGATCAAATATTTAACTCGAAAAGAATCGCACTGTAATTCAGCATGAATGAATGCCCACTTGTTACACCAAGTGCTGCACCGACTCAGCCTGAGCAGACTCCTGCCTCCATGGTTTTGTTTGTTTTCTTGGTAATAAGCTCCCTCACCACTTCCCTGTTTCCAAAGGAAGATTAAAACAGCTTCCAGCCTTCTTTGGGCAGATAGAGTCATCAGAGACACGACAAACAAAGATGTTCTTGGAGCCTGGGGCTGGCTTGGACGTCAGCCCAGGCTTCTCTGGAATGCGAGCCAGCTTTGCTGAAAGGTTCATGAGCTATGGAGAGCTGGAGCCAAGCTTCCTTATAACAGTTTCTCGTGGCTCTGCCAATGGCAGACTGGGGCACAAGTCTCAACCATCACCACGCTGGTCCCACTGAAGTCAATGAGAGTCTTGCTTTAGCCTTCAATGGGGCCACAATCTCATGGGACTATTTATTAGTTTTTTTATTGTGGGGGAGAGAAACACTACCGCCACCCTTGGGCTGCAAGTCACGGGCACCTTGGGCATTGCTCCTGGCACGGGTATTGCACTTGAGTCAGCTGGAGGTGATGAGGGTTTATACTGGATGCAATGCAGGACCTCTTTCCTTCTCCTCTCCATGTAGGGCCAGGTATGCTGCCTCTCCAGCTCTCCTCTTGGTTCCAGTGGTGGCTTCTGGCTCCTTCTCTCTAACAACCTTTCCATGCTTCTGGTTCTGCCTGTGGATCCTGAAATCTCCAGCATAATGCTGTGTTTCCCCATTACCCATCTGATTTAACCCATCAGTAGCTAAGGACTATCCCACTGAGCCGCTGAACTGCTGAACGTCTGCTAATAGCTTCCAGTTGACTAGGTGTTAGTAACAAACATCATCCCAGTAATACTAATCTATCAGGACACTCCAACACCAATGCTGTTTAGGGGTTCTGCTGTGGAAGGGTCTGACTGTTTAGGGACTTAGGGGTGCTGGGGTTGCTTCCACACCCTCTGGCTTGAAGTGGTTTCCATCATATATAGCATTTACAGTTTGGTTCAATGGCACTCAGCACCCTCACTATACAAATTGCTCCAGTGCCCCTACCTAGGATTTGCTAGATAGGATCAGACCTGTGGTGTACCTAACCCGGTATCCTGTCTTTGACAGTGGCCAGTGCGAGATGCTTCAGGGGAAATTTCAAGAAGCCCTACAGGGGGCAGATTATCCCATCACTCCCTCCAAGGAAAGTTTCCTCCTGACCCCCATTAGTTGGAGACTGACCTGCCCTGAAACATGAACATTTGTATCTCTGACAAAACTCATCCGATTGGTTAAAGATTTAAAAAAACATTGTGACCTTGGATGTACTTGTTATTCATAGAGAGTGGGGTTTTCAAAAAAATCTTAAAGAGAAGCTCCTCAGCTGGTGTCAATTGTCATAGTCCCATTGGCTTAAAAGTGACTCAGAACACAAGCCCCAATGTCTTTCAGTGGGATTTGGGCTCCTAAGATTTAGGTGCTTTGGAAAATCTGATTCTTAGGCAGTGTTTGTGCAAGTGGTTTTCCCTTTCTTTCTTCAAAAGGGGTTAAAATATTGAGATGATCAGAG
Organism: Mauremys reevesii; assembly: GCF_016161935.1. Taxonomy (NCBI): domain Eukaryota; kingdom Metazoa; phylum Chordata; order Testudines; family Geoemydidae; genus Mauremys; species Mauremys reevesii. The sequence goes on from NC_052624.1 coordinate 278,970,261, forward strand.
ACCAGCTCATTGAGAGTTACAGAGGGTGCAGCAGCAGCTTGGTACAGAGGTTTCCACTGTAAAAATAAAGTCCTGTTGAAGTTGTTAGTACCTTGCCTGGTTGATACAACATTTTGGCGATGAGGATGGGATCTTCTGCCTCTGAACCCACCTGCACCTTTTCTGCAAAGCCCAGGTAAGCCTCCAATTGCTTTTACTGCCTGGATCCATATGTTCAAGACTTATCTGCTTGCAATCAGTGCTACAGAGATTTCTGAAGCAAGAAAGCATGCTCTGCTAATCCACTGCCTTGGAGCAGAAGGGCAGCGTATATTTTACACTTTTCCCCTTGCAGATGATAAATATGAGACTGAACTCACTGCATTAAAGAACTTTTTTGTGCCAAAAGTGAATGCAGTAGCTAATCACTACAGATTTCGCCAGCATGAGCAGAAACCAGGGGAGACTATAATGCAGTATATTGCTTCCCTGAGGAGTCTGATTGTAACTTGTGACTTTGGGAATATGGCAGATGAGATGATCAGAGACCAGCTCATTGAGAGTTACAGAGGGTGCAGCAGCAGCTTAGTACAGAGGTTTCCACTGTAAAAATAAAGTCCTGTTGAAGTTTTTAGTACCTTGCTTGGTTGATACAACAGATATTCAGAGTAAAATTCATCTCTCAGATCCTTACTGTGGGTTGCTAGCTGTGTGCGTCAGAGACTAGAATTCATCCCTGAGTGGTAAAAATGGATTGGAGCCTATGGATGCAGCTAAATGAATTGAAATATTCCCACAACCTTGTTCTTGCCTGGAGAAACAGATCCTACTGGACCCTTTGCTTCCATTGACCCCTGGCAGGACTGCTGTATAGAAATAATGGCCTGATATAGAGAGGTACTAACTAAATCCTGTTGGTTTCAATGGCAGTTGCAGATAAGAATCTTTCAGGTCAGACACACCTTTTGCATTCTGCAAGCTATTTATGCTCCAAAGTAGGCCTGGGTCAAAGTCGGGTCACATCATCAGGGCATCCACAGGCACCCACCCCCCCCACCCCCACTCACCCCCCCCAAAAACCCCCCCCTCCTCATCCTTTTTAAATGTCCCTCTTCTCTTTACTGAATGCTGCAGATAGACGCATAGATGCAGCATGCTGCAAATATGCTTCCAACCTCCCCATGGGTGTGGTACAATATGAAATGATGGAAAATCCCATCATCATCATCATCATCAGCATCAGCCTCTATCAGCATCCTGTACTGGGCAGTATGCCTCCTATTTTTCTGCCTATTGGCATGGGCCTATTGGTGGGGGCTGGCTGATGTGGCTCCATGGCCACCAGAGCATCAGCCATCAGCCCCCTCCCCCATGGCCCCAGAAGCCCCAAAGATTCAGTCAGATGCAGATGGCTGCGCCCCTCAGGATGCTGCTGCTTAATCCTGCTGTCTCTCACTCACTGGCTTCTGACTATCATAGCAGCTCAGTTCTCACTTCCAAGTCAGTTTCAGTTAGTTTCTCATGCTTTCTTATTTTAATTCACCACACAGGGGGGGGGACAAGGGTGGGCAGTGGGGGGGGGGGAAGGAAGAAATCAACAGGTGGGGGGGTTACCAGGAGCCCCCCTGAAGCACATACAGCATCTGCATACAGCAGAACATCTGACACAGCTCTGACAGCTCTTGTGGTTCTCTGGTCAGGTTGGTTCTCTTTTTCTATTACATACTAGCATATTAGGCATTCTATTTATGATTTTTTTTTTATGATAAGGAGGAGGATTGACTCCAATTTATTATTTTTGCTGCTGGCTGATCGGCAGGGCACTTTGAGGACATGGGCAGCAACAAATGGTACAAAAGGTGCACAATGCTAATATGGCTAGTAACCAATTGTTGCGGCCTTTGCTTGGCTCGGCCAGGCAGCTGGGCAGCAAAACATGGCAAAAAGGACTGGTAGCCATGATCATCCTCAGTTTTGGTTTTGGTTGTGGGTTATGAATATGCACCATCTCTGCTGTCATGCAAAAGCAAAAAGCAAAAAGCATGCTTCTGTGGCGCGCTGCTGAATCGCCTCTGCATCTACATCACATACGGTGAGAGTCAAAAATCGGCACTGCCAATGCACAAGCTCATGCTATGGCATCTGCAGCATCTGCCAGGGAAAAATGAAAAAAATGCTTTGCTGCTGCCGTTGCTTTCCAGGACTGACGAGTGACCATTTACATTTACCACCACCACCGATTTTTTTTTTTTTGCATTTGCCAGGATCAACCCTCAAGGTTCAAAGGGAAGGGGGCGGGGGCGGAGGGGGGGGGAATAGCTAATAGAACCCAATAGCTACCCCAGCAGCGAAATCGCACGAACGACACGGACCGACACCCACCACACGAATGTGCTTAGTATGGCCGCGCCGCTCACCGATTTTTTTTATAAATTCTGTTTTACAAAACCGGTTTATGCAAATTCAGAATAATCCCGTAGTGTAGACGTACCCACAGTGTCCCCAAGGTCACACTCTGGAGGCAGCTTATGGATTTCAAGTACGTATTCAGATTACCTTAAGGGACTTCTGGGCCACAGGGTGATGGATGGGTCTATGTCTTTCAGCTTATGGCATACTGGTATATTGGCAGTTCTGTAAATAGCCAAAGCGCAGTATGCTGGATTGTAGGGTTAGTTAGTGTCTGTGACAGGTGACCCAGTGATGCATGTTATTGTATGAGCTGTGTGAAATATGGAGGGTTTTTGTTTTTAATATAGCTTTCTACTGAGTTCATAGCCATATACAAATCAAACTAATAGGACACATTGCCAAGATACATTCAACTTGAGCATTAATCTTGGACTTCTAATTTTAATTTACCACTCTTCTGTATTTGCCAAATGGAGCAGAAATAAAGTTCTTACAGTTAGTTTTGAAAACAGGAAGTTCAGCTCACCTTTTCCACCATGTGCGGTCTTCTTTGGAGCTAGTCGTTATGGCCCTGGTACAGAAAAACACATGGCTGAGGCTGAGCCCCAGGCTTAAGGGTGGTGCTGAATCAGGGCCTGTAAGAGTGGTGGGGGTCAGATTTCCAAGCTCTAACTGTTGGATGTTTCCCTACTAGGAATGATATTTTAACAAGCTTTTGTGCTTTTGCATTCACTGTTTTGATATTATCTATTCCCAAGTTTACCCTCCATTGGGAGAACGTAATAGTTCTCATTCCAGTAATAGTTTTGGTAAGATTTATAATTTTCTGCTAATACTAATGTATTTTTGGGCAATACAAAATTATCAGTTCCAAATTCCCTCGACCACAGACCTGCAGGGAGACAATAGACTTTAAATAATAATTCATATTGAGTTTCCATCAGTTATGGACACACTGCTGGTGTTCATTATTATTGTGTACCATTCTTTTTTCTTTTGGATATCAAAGGCTTTCTAATGTACCTTTCTAGCTTATTATGTTAATTACATTATATACTGAGGATATGCATAAGAGTCTTGATGAACTGGGGCCTTAGTTAGGGAGCCATTATCCAGAATTCTACTTCTTTGGGTTAAGTCCAAGCATCCATTTGTACCTTAAAATTGGGGCTGCCCATAATGTTCAAGACAGCTAATTAAAACTAGCCATTCAACCCTGTCAAAGGCCTTCTCTGAATCCAGCGATAACAAAGCAAGTTCCTGTTTCTTTGACCATGCCAAGTGAATACAATTTCAGTCACCATGATAGACGATTTGAAGACTGAATTCTGGTAATATGGCTTGTCTTGACCTTCATTTATCAATTGTTTGATTACAGGCTCCATTCTTGTTGCCAATATTTTAGCAAAAATGCTTCTAGCTATACTTAAATGAGAAATCAGTCAGGATTTCCCAGACCTGTGAATTTCCCCTCCTGTGCTAGATTGCCAGGAGATTACCCTTTGGCAGAACTTCAGACACCTCATTTCCAATCTGAATTTGTCTAACTTCCACTTCCAGCCATTGGATCATGTTATATCTTTTTTTGCTACATTGAAGAGTCCATTGTTAAAGTACCATGTAGGTACTTATAGGCTGTAATCAAGTCACCCTTAACCTTCTCTTTGTCACTATAAGGCATGTTTTTTAATCCTTTAATCATTCACATGGCTCTTCTCTGAACCCACTCCAATTTATCAACATCCTTCTTGAATTGTGGGCACTAGAATTGGACACAGTAGTCCAGCAGGGTTTTCACCAGTGCTAAATAGAGACAAAATAACCTCTCAACTCCTACTTGAATTCCTCTGTTTACTCATAGCAGGATCACATTAGCTTTTTTGGCCAAAGTGTCACATTGGGAGCTCATGTTAGCTGATTACAGACATGCCAACTCTCGAGGAGTCCGGTGGCACCTTAAAGACTAACAAATTTTTTTGGGCATAAGCTTTCATGGGTAAAAAACCCACTTCTTTAGATGCATGGACTTATGCCCAAGCTTATGGCCAAATAAATGTGTTAGTGTCTAAGGTGCCACCGGACTCCTCGTTGTTTTTGTGGATACAGACTAACATGGCTACCCCCTGATAACTGATGCCAACTCTTGTGAATTGAATGCGAGAGTCGCGATTCTGAGTAAAATTAAGCCTCACTCATGATAGAACTCTCAAATGTCAGGATTTTTTTTTCATCCACAGAACATTCTTCAAGTGTGTTTCCAGTGAAACAGGAGTTACCCTACCCTAAACAAAGGAATATGATTTCTCCGCTGGGCGGTTGCTTCCAAAGTACTTTGAAAGAGGATGAGAATACATTTACATATCAGATAAACAAAGCTATCAAGCTAGCAAGGGGTGGGGGGACAGACAGCGGTGGCTACACCTCAGCAGGGAAGAGAAACTTCATCTGAGATATAAAGAAGGGGGGGAAGGGCCTAACCTTAAATAAGCAATTGAATCAACTAAAATAAAAAATCCTGATATTTGAGAGTTCTAGAAGCTAGGCTTAATTTCACTCAGAAATCCTGCCAGCCGCCCTGCATCCCCGCCCCCTCCACTCCCAGCCTAAGGAGGGTGAAGAACCCTAAGGAGCAGAGGTGAGGCTGAGGGCTGCAGGGGGGCTGAAGTGAGGAGGATGGGGGCTGATGGGGTGAGGGGGCTGTATTGATGGTGGGTTCTGAGCTGATGGAGTGAGTGAAGGGTGAACTGAAGTTGGCAATACTGTGATTTTTCCACCACAACCCTCACATCTTTTTCAGAGTCACTGCTTCCCAGGATAGAGTCCCCCATCCTATAAGTATAGCCTACATGAGTAGATGTACACATTTACATTTTCCCGTATTAAAATGCATATTGTTTGCTTATGCCCAGTTTACCAAGGGATCCAGATTGCTTGAACCAGTGGCCTGCCTTCTTGATTATTTACCACTCCCCCATTTTGTGTATCATCTGCAAACTTTTATCAGTGATGATTTTTTCCCCCAGGACATTGGTAAAGATGTTAAATAGCAGAGGGTCAAGAACTGATTCCTGTCGCACCCCAATGGAAACACACCTGCTCGATGACAATTCCCCATTTACAATTACATTTTGAAACCTATCAGTTAGCCAGATTTGTATCCATTTAATGTGTGACATGTTAATTTTATATCGTTCTAGTTTTTTAATCAAAATGTTGCACAACATGAAGCCAAATGCCTTACAGAAGTTTAAGTATATTACGTCAACACTATTATCTTTATGAGCCAAATCTGTAATCTCATTGTAGACGTGCGGGCTCACCCCTGCGGTGCCTCCTGCTGGTGACTTCCGGGAATTAGCTTGTTCCAGCTCCAGAGCGCCCTCTGCAGGCTGGTGATCCACCTGTCCTCTGGCCCATGTGTCCCTCCCGGACTCGGTGCCCTTGTACCTGGGATGCTGCTCCCTAGCAGTAATCCCCTCTCTCTCAGGGTCTCCCCTTCCCAGGGGAACCCCCACCCACTATCCCCACCTCGCCTCAGTGTATGGCTACTGCCAATCATTGTCTAGCCCCCGCACCTTGGGGCAGACTGCAGTATCAGCCACTCATCACTGGCAAGAAGGGTTTGGACCTGCTGCCTAGGCCTACCCCTGGGCTGCCCTCTGCAACCCCCAGTATCTGTTAGCCCAATGCTAGGCCACAGCCTGGGGCTTTCCAGGCTGGAGCTCCCCAGCTCCTCTGCCTTTCCCCAGCCCTGCTCCACTCAGGTACCCTGTGGTCTAGCTCCCTGCAGCCAGGCCCTTCTCCCTCTACAGGCAGAGGGAGACTCTTGAGCTCCTGGCTCCCAGCCTCTTTATAGAGGCCAGCTGTGGCCTGATTGGGGCATGGCCTAGCTACAGCCACTTCCCAATCAGCCCAGCTTAGCAGCTCCCAGCCACAACCTTCCCCCAGGGCTGTTTTAAGCCCTTCAGGGCAGGAGCAGGGTAACCACCCTGCTACACTTATCAAAAAAAGGTAAAAGTTAGTTTGACAGAATCTACTTTCCATAAACCCGTGTTGAGTTTTGTTAATTACATTACTCTCTCTTAATTCGTCATTAATCAAGTCCTGAATCAGCCTCTCCGTTATCTTGCCTGGGATTGATGTCAGGTTGACAGGCCTGTAATTATCAGGATCATCCTGTTTACGGTTTTTAAAAATTGGCCCAACACTAACTGTCGTCCAGACTTCTGGAAGTTACCCAGTGCTCCAAGACTTATTGAAAAGCAACATTAAAGGTCCAGCAAGCTCCTGAGCCAGCTCTTTTAAAACTCGTGGATGCAAGAGAGAGAAGGTTGGGGGGGAGAGAGAGAGGGTGAGTAGCTTTATCAGTGGAGAGAGAACAAAAGGAAAAATAACGGGGAATAAGGGGAGTGTAAATGCTACATAATATAGATAACTATATATTTCTTGACAAATCTCAATAAAGAGAGTGTATCTACCTCTTTTGCCTGCCCTTCAGGTGAGTAATTTTATATCCCAACCCTAACAGTGTTCTGTTCCGTCCCTTTCCCTTCAGTTCCTCTTTTACCGGAATAAAGAGCATCCTTCTTCTCTGAAGCCCTGATGGAGGAAAGCCTGATGCAATCCCCTGCTCAGTGTGTTATTTGTCCCCACCGCACCTGCTCTGTAGAAGCAGTGTGTCTGTTACAGCCCACGGCTACGGAACCCGGGTCTTTAGCTCAAGCTTTAAGCTCTGGGTCCCTGGGTCAGATGGTAAAGATGTCTCCATCTCAGGGCCACCTAGGAAGAACATTATTCTTTTCCCATTGTAGATCAGTGCAGCCACGTCTCTGGCTAATTTTAAGACCTTTTCTTTATCATGAAATTATATTACCCCTGCTGCTCTTGTTGCTCTGTCAGCCGGGGGCTTTGGAAGGGGTCACAGGGGAGTTCTCAAGATCTGGCTCAGCATCCTGTGCTGCAGAGATTTCCTTGAGGAATGTATGAAGCAATGCACATCTCCTCTGCCCCACAGAGACCCACTAACTTCAAGTGGATAAATAGAAGGCGGGAGTAAAAAATATGCAAGGATCTCCAGTGTTCAGAGAGAGGCTGAGAGAAGGCATACAGGCCAGGAAAAGCCCTAAGCTACGGCTGGAGCACTGGACAGGCTGCACTGGTATACTATACTCTGTTTCTGCTGTGGACAATTAGCTCCAGAGGACTTTTCCAGACACAGATGAGTGCTAATGGTGCACCATGCATTGCCTGGCTGCTGTCTGTCTATCTACCACACCTGTCAGCTAGGCACTGATCTAGCAAAGACATATCCGGCACAGGATGGAGTTTGCAATTCTTTCAGGATCCCTGACAGGTGGCTTGTGAGAGGAGCAAATGGACATGCCTTGTTTGGGAGATTTGTGTGAGATTTCCCAGCCAAGCAGAAGAGGGCAGCAAAGCACAGGGATAGAGAAGACCAGCTCCTTGCAGTTCTTGACAGAGAGTGTTGAACAATTTCAGAAAGTGACCATTCATGCAGAGTCATTGCATGTTGTGTGTGGCTGAGGATGCTATTTGCACTCCCGCCCGGAGACGTCGATCCTGGCAATTAGCTAATGAAGGCTATTCAGAGCAAGCTGCTAGCAGAGGGAGTTATGCTGGGCTAGAGAAGGGATCTGTTAATGATTTGGGGACCCTGTCCTGACAGTCAGCTCTGCATTCTTTTGCGTAGAGACTGTCCGGTTTGGCCAATGCAAAAGAATAAATGGACACAAATCTGACATCAGGAATCATAACATTCAAAAACCAGTGGGAGAACACTTCAACTCTCTAACCACTCAGTGACAGACTTGAAGGTGGCAATTTTACAACAAAAAAACTTCAAAAACAGACTCCAAAGAGAGACTGCTGAACTCGAATTAATATGCAGATTAGATACAAATAACTCAGGCTTAAACAGAGACTAGGAATGGTTGGGTCATTACACTAATTGAATCTATTTCCCTATGTTAAGTTCTCCTCACACCTTCTATGGGTCATCTTATTTATCACTTCAAAAGTTTGTTTTCTCCTGCTGATGATAGCTCATCTCAATTTATTAGACTCTTCCTGTTGGTATGCATACTTCCACCTTTTCTTGTTCTCTGTATGTATAAATATCTCCTGTCTGTGTGTTCCATTCTATGCATCCGAAGAAGTGAGCTGTAGCTCACGAAAGCTCATGCTGAAATAAATTTGTTAGTCTCTAAGGTGCCACAAGTACTCCTGTTCTTTTTACTCAGTAGATTATAAGCTTCGTAATGATACCTTACAAGAGACCTTTTGCATGAAGCATATCTCAGTTACATTATATTCACTTATTATTAAATTTTTATAAAACCATATAGACTGCACAACGTCTCAGAATGTATTAGATTACTTTTATTTTCTATTTGTGATTTCTTTTGCAAAACAGAGGGAGGATAAAATTGATGTCTATGTGTAACTTTAAAGTTTTGCCCAGCGGGAAACCCTCTATGTTTTGAATCTGTTTGTCTGTGAGATTATCTTGCATTCTAATTTCGCAGAGGTATTCCTTACACCTTTTTCTTTAATTAAAATTCTTCTTTTAAGAACCTGATTGATTTTTCATTGTTTTAAGATCCAAGGGTTTTGGATCTGTGTTCACCAGGACTAATTGGTGAGGGTATACTCTCAAGCCTACCCAGGAACAGGGCTGTAAGGACTCGGAGGGGAGGAATTAGTCTCAAATCTGCCCAGGAAAGGAGGGGGGGGGGTTAGGGACTTGGGAAATAGTTGGGGAAAGGCAGAGTTCCAAGTGGCTCTCCCCTAAAATTTGGAACACGCTTGGTGGTGGCAGCTTACTGTTAACTTAAGCTGGTAAATAAGCTTAGGGGGTCTTTCTTTCAGGTCCCCACATCTGTACCCTAAAGTTCAGAGTGGGGAGGGAACCTTGACACCTGCCCTTTGGACTGTTAGGTTGTTTTGTTCAGACTGTTGTCCGGCTGCTATTTCCAGGTGCGTTGGGATTGCTGTCCTGGGGGGGCAACAGAGCATAACTGCCCAAGGACAGAGGCAGTTGTGAGCAACATGGTCTGTGACGTGCATGGTATATGCAAAACTGCTGTGCGGCTGCACGTGCGCACAGTTTGCAGGGAATGTTGGTTATGGCTCCTTTGCATCATCTGAGCTTACTAATGGACCAGGCCAAAGAGCATAAAGTTATGGGTGGAACATACAAATTGCCAGACTGGATCAGGCCTAGGGTCCATCTAGCCCAGTATCCTGTCTTTAAGAGTGGCTAGTACAGAGGAAGCTGTAAGAACCCCATAGTAGGCAGATGTGGGGTAATCTGTCCTGCACCTAGGTCCCACCCTGGTCTGAAAATTGGAGATTGGGTCCAGCCTTGAAGCATGAGGTTTAATATCCCTTCCATACATTTTTGCTACCATTAATTATAACTCTGACTCTTCCTGCTATGCATATAAATGTCCAATCCCATTTGGCCCTAACTGGAAACTAAGTAAGCAATAGGATCGGACTTTCAGGGAGTTTCTCCACATGGCTGGAAAGGGTTGGTGTGCTGTTCTTTGCATTAAAGCTGCAGAGCTTGTATGGTAATAGTTAAATTATTGTATTTAAACATTACATAACTCTGACATAGAATAATGGAAATGGAGGGTTGGGAGGGGCCTCAAGAGGTCTTCTAAACCAGCCCCCTGCACTGAGGCAGGACCACGTAAACCTAGACCATCTCTGACAGGTGTTTCTCCAACCTGTTCTTAAAAATCTACAAGGACGAGGATTTCACAACCTCTCTTGGAAGCCTGTTCCAGAGCTTAAATATCCTTATAGTTAGAAAGCTTTCCTAATATCTTACCTAAATCTCCCTTGCTGCTGATTAAGTCAATTATATCTTGTTCTACCTTCAGTGGACAAAGAGAACAGTTGATCATTGTCCTCTATTATAACAGCCCTTTACGTATGTGAAAACTGTTATCAGCTCCCCCTTCAGTCATCTTCTCTCAAGACTAAACATGCCCCGTGTTTTTAACTTTTCCTCATTGATCAGGTTTTCTAACCTTTTTATCAAGAACATAGGACGGGAAGGAAACTCCTGGGTTAACAAGTCTAGTCCCATGCTATAGCAGCAACCCCATCATATAAGCCCAGTCCTAAACTTATCAAGCTCCATTCAGACATTATCAGCATTAAATGAGAATGTTGAAATGATTAATTTTGACATTTTTCCACTGGAAATTTCACTGAAATTTACATGCCCCTGCAGAATGTTTCCAATAAAGCTGCATTTTCTGATGGAAAACTGTTCTCTCAAATTTTTCTTGACCAGTTCTAATTGTAACGTACCAGAATAGTGGCTTGTGTGTGGCAACCTGAGCTGAGCCATCTTCATGAATGAAACCAGGGCAGGTGTCCCAAATCCGCCCTCTGTGGTATGCGTTTGAGCTCTTGAAATCGAGGATACACGTCTTCCCAACCTCCCCTTCCTTATCCTAGCTAGGATGTGGTAATAACACACCTAAATCATTTGGTGATGAATTGGAATCATTAGAATTCCACCCCCTGCCTGACTCTTGTTACCTCATATTAATCACAACTGCAGTCTGAAATTGCCAGTATGCAACTGCTAAGCAGGGCTTTTATTGCATGTCTTTCCTCATGCTGGCATGTGGACCATCAAGATTTGTTCCTGGTGATTTAAAGGAGGAACATGATCAGGTTTAGTTAAAGTCAGATGTGTAGCTGAAGCACCTGACCTATGTTTCACGCATTAAAATTGTGTTCCTGACATATTAATTGGATATTCAGCTGATGTGATCTTCTCTCATGCTTGCAGATGAGTGAAGGACTAAGTATAAATTGAAATTATACAAGTGCTGTTGTTATTATTGTTAGTATTAATTATTCGTTATCTTCTATATTACAGTAATGCCTAGAGACCCCAACAAAGTGAGAGATGCTCCTTCCCTGAAGACCTTACCATCTAGATGGACAAGACAGACTGAGGGTGAATGAGAAGATTATTATCTCCACTAGGTAGATGGGCAGCTGGGGCATAGAGAGGTTAAGGCCAAAAGTGATGATTAATTTTGGATGTCTGGAGAAAGTGGGGAACACCCAACTGAAGAATAAATGTCTTGGAGGTGTTTCAAATAGGTCACCCCAAAATAATGTCAGGGCACCCAAAAGTCACTTTTGAAAAGCTCTGCTCCTCCAGTGACTTGCCTCTGAGGTCTCATGAAATCTATAGCAGAGATAGGTAGCAAACTCACATCTCCTGAGTTACACGGCAGTGCTGTAACCATGAGACCATCCTGCCTCATGACTGAAGTCCTTTAGAAGATTAGCTAACTGGGTGAACCTACTATCTAAACACCATCAACTGTGCCCAGACATAGGTGCAAGCCTAAAAAAGAAAACCAGGGTTTAAAAATCTGGGGTCTAAATCCTGTCCCCACTGAAGTCAACAGGAGTTTGGTTATTGACATCAGTGTGGCCAGGAGTTCATCGCTGGCCCCTACCCTAGAGAGCCAGATCAACTATCCTGAGGTGGACAAATTTCACTCAAGGTTCTGTGGAATGGAGAGGCATGGGAGTGGGGTGTCTGGTGGGCAATCTGGAGCACCAAGCCTAGAATATTTGGTCTTTTGTAAACCCAACTGTGATGACTCCCTCAAAGTCACAGCTCCATTTAGTGCTGGTTTGGATCATCTTCATTTAATTGAATTTCTTAGTTAGCTGGTGGGGTGTTGTCCCAGGCAGCTGCTTGTGGGAGACACTAGAATATTGGCTGAGCCTTGGTAACCATTCCTGGTTACCAACTTTCCACGTGATAAGTTTATATCTCTGCTTACTTTTGTGGGATGACAATTGGTATGTTGCTAATAGAGCAAAGAAAAGAGGAATCACCACTGATATTTTGCTTTACAATGTCAAGAACAACTTGTGTGCAACAACCTGTTAGTCTTTAAGGTGCCACCGGACTCCTTGTTGTTTTTGTGTGCAACTTGTTAAAAACATAGCACAATTCAATAAAAACAACATACACAAATGTTCTAAAATTTCTGCTAAAGGAAAGTCTAGGTACATTAAGTTCACGTTGCTCCAGCACGCTGTATGGAGACAGATTCTCTGGTTTTATGGTTCTGTGTTTATCATACATAGCAGTGCAGTGTAATGCAAAAAGGATCTCTCAGTACCTGTACTGTGGATCAGCACACACACAACTAACTGCAGTATTCCCAGATCTAGGAAACCTTCTGTTCTAGCTGACCAGAACTGAATGGGAATGTTCTTTTCAGTCAGGCCAACCAGCACATTTCTTTATTGGATGCTGTTCCTAAATTGTGCTTTGGCTGTGTGGCTCAGTCACTGGACTAAGAGTCAGGAAAGCTGGGTTGTATGCCCAGCTCTGCCACTGGCATGCTGTGTGACTTCAGGCAAGTCACTTCACCTCTCTGGGCCTCTCTTTCCCTTCTCACCATTTGTCCATCTTGTCTATTTAGTTTGTTAGCTTGTTGGGATGTGCACTGCCACTTACCATGTGTCTGCAGAGCAACTAGAACAATAGGGCTTCTGTCTCAGGTGGGGCATCTGGGCACTACTATAATATGGATAGGAAATAATCAGATTATCTCTGCATTAGAGAGCCCAAGAGCTAGCCAGCCAGATGTAGCCCAGGCCCTATCATTCCCTGTCTCTTCCACTTATCCCTAGCTCAATGCGGCTAATGACTCAATTACAGTCACATTTCTTACGTGTTTCTTTGCACGGGTGCAATTAGGGGCTGCCTGCTCTAAAGCCCACTGCAATCAATGGGAGTCTCCATGGACTTCTATGGTCTGTGGATCAGACCCTACAGGAGAAACTGATGAAAAGCTTGAATTTCATGCTTTTCACTGAGATTTTAAATTTTCCATGGCAAGCGGTCATGGAGGGGAGCCCTGAGGACTGTGGAAAGAATTTAAGTGATTTAAGGGATAGCTCAGTGGTTTGAGCATTGGCCTGCTAAACCCAGGATTATGAGCTCACTCCTAGAGGGGACCATTTGGGGATTGTTCCTGCTTTGAGAAGGGGGTTGGACTAGATGATCTCCTGAGGTCCCTTCCATCCCTAATAATCTATGATTTAGGGAGGGCCACTTGGAGCCTTACCTTCCCCAAATATCCCCCCAAGCCTCTACACCCCCTTTCCTGGGGAGGCTTGAGAATAATACCCTCACCTATTGGTACAGGTGAACACAGACCCAAACCCTTAGATCTTAAGAACAATGAAAAATCAATTGGGTTCTTAAAGGAAGAATTTTAATTAAAGAAAAGGTAAAAGAATCACCTCTGTAAAATCAGGATGCTAAGAACTTTACAGAATAACAAAAGACTCAAGAACACAGATGATTTCCCCTCTAGGCAAAATCTTAAAGTTACAAAAACAGGGATAAACCTCCCTCTTAGCACAGGGAAAATTCACAAGCTAAAATAAAAGGTAATCCAACGCATTTCTTTGCTATTACTTACTATTTCTGCAAGACTATATGCTTAGTTCAGATACGGCTTAGGGAGATGTATTTTTCCTGCCCTGTTTCCTTGTTGACTCCGGGAGACACGGACAAAAAACCTTCACCCAGAGATTTGAAGGTATCTTCTCCCCTTATTGGTCCTTTGGGTCAGGTGTTACCCAGGTTATCTGAGCTTCTTAACCCTTTACAGGTAAAACAGGAATTAACCCTTTATGGGGTAAAGAGGGATTTTATGCCACCCGTAGCTGTATCTTTATGACACCAGTGAAATAGGACTCCAGGCTGCAGGACTGTCTCACAAGCTTTCCCCATCCCCCTGAATCACCAGTGTCTTTGCTGCTGCGTTGCTTCCATCATGCATAGGGAGGGGGAAGCATTCTGCCTGGCCTTGCAACTCGTGCAGCAGTTTTTCCCCCTGTGCAGAGTGGGAATCGGACATGGTCACATGGTTCACATGCACTTTGCAAGAGTATAAATTGATATGGGGGTCCATGGTGGAAGAAGGCCAGACCAGTGTGGTTTTACGTGGTGGTGGGGGGAAGGATCCTTCCTTATGACTCCATTTTCTTTATCTGCCTTGCCTATTTGGGTTGAATTATTTCAATTACACCACGAGGAGGGGTCTGGGCCTGGTTTGAGGGCCTCTGGAATTGGAATCATTTTCTCTCCCCTGGATTTCTGCCACCTGTCATTAGGGCAGTGTGTCACTACATGCCGCTGCGTACACCAAGACACTCTGCCCCAGATGCCAGCCAGAATTGCCCAGCAGTCCAATTTTCCCCTCAAGCATCTTTGGCCTCTCTTCCATGATAGCCCATTTTGCATGGGAGGAGCTCCCTGTACAAATCCTCCTTCCAATTTCTCTTTCAAACCCACTTCTATCACACTGCCTACAAAACACTCCACAAAGGCTGGCCTTCTTCGTCTCGTGTCCTTGTCACAAACTAGATCAGGGGTCAGCAACCTTTCAGAGGTGGTGTGCCGAGTCTTCATTTATTCACTCTAATGTAAGGTTTCGCGTGCCAGTAATACATTGTAACGTTTTTAGAAGGTCTCTTTCTGTAAGTCTATAATATACAACTAAACTTCTGTTGTATGTAAAGTAAATAAGCTTTTAAAAATGTTTAAGAAGCTTCATTTAAAATTAAATTAAAATGCAGAGCCCCCTGGACCGGTGGCCAGGACCCAGGCAGTGTGAGTGCCACTGAAAATCAGTTCACGTGCCGCCTTTGGCACGCGTGCCATAGGTTGCCTACCCCTGATCTAGATGCTTTTCCAGCACTGTGCAGAAGCGATGGCTCTTTCCGTCACTGCAGCGAGGTTCGCCTTTGTACAGGCCTCCCCCAGGAGTCAGCAAACAAGCTGGTGCTCCATGGCTCACACTTCAATGCACTCGCATGTCATAGGAGTCGTCCCGTTTGATCATGTTAGTCCTTGATCTCCCAGTTTGCATATTCAGGCAGACCAGGCATTGCCACATTGACCAGTCTATGTGGGTGCTTCCGGGAAGGTCCTGCTGGGGTTCCAGATCTGCTTCAGTGCATCCAACTGTGTGTAGCCTTTCATCCCATAACCTCAGTCAGGCTGCAGACAAAGGCTGGTGAGCTGTTATGCTGATCAGAATCACCTTGCCACTTCTGTGAGCTCCCCCTCTCTGTGTGTTGTGCCTCCCTATTGCCTCTTATCAGACTTAGATTGCAAGACCTTTGGAGCAAGAGCCATCTTTTAGTTTCGTGTCTGTCTAGTGCTTAGTACAATAGAGCCTTTGTGTCTGGGCGCTACTTTATTAACAGCAGCAATAATAAAAAAACAATCGGAACCCTTTGAGCTAAAGTACAGTAATGGATGCAGAGAGCAAGCAGAAAAACAGCACATGCCGTATGCTGCGGTTTAGATCATTCAGCAGCTGTACAACCTTTCTTGAACCATCCATAAAATGCGCTGATGTTTCTGCAAAGGAGCCCCAAGGCTGGGTGTCACCGAATCAATCCCCCTTCTCTCTTTTTTGTGCTGGGAAGAAAATGCCTTATAAAACCCCCCACCAACCCACTTTTGCTGCTGTTCTAGCAAATGAACGCCAGTGTGGTGTTTTCTACAGAGGCTAGTGGATCGATTCAGGAAGCAGAGTTCATTTAACTAACCAGAATAAAATAAGAAATTTATTCCTTAAAAAAAAAATCGTTCAGGCCTTGCAGCCAATAGTCATATTCAAGAGGGGCTGAATTCATGCTAGAGTTTGTGGAGAAAAGAGAAGATTCTCAAGAAAAAAAAATAGCAACAACCCAAAATTCCTTTCTCTCAGGGAAATGACAATAAATCAGTTTTAGGAGATACAATATTTTTCTAACTCCCACAGTATTTCACAATCAATGAATGATGTCCCAAGAGAAATAGTTAAAACATTATCTCTTTCCTAGCACTCCTTTTAGCTGCATTCTGGCTTTGTCACATTCGTGACCTAGGCAGTCCTAATTTCTAATCTCACCATTACCAGAATTTATACTGAGATGACTAATTAAGGTGTCTGCCACATGTAATTGCACCACTGGATATCTCATATTCTCACACTGTGTTTTCAAGTGTCTTATATTATCATTTTGATCCAGGATTCCAGAACAAGGTGAAAATGAGTAAATGTCTCTTCGTGTTACTTGAGTTTTCTGTTTGGCTGGAGAACAGACTTGGATGGTCTCAATGTATCTTTGCGCCACCTGTTAATTAAAACTGTAGTAATGATGATGCTCAGCACTTTTCTAGAAGTTTTCATCTTCAAAGCATGTTGCAAACATCAAAAGTCAGACTATGGCTGTGCAGGTGACAGGATGCTGTAAGGAGCTTGTCACAGGACAGCCAGCAAAAGAGATAATAGAAAATACCATTTACCAAAATACCGTTACCAATAAATAAATACCATTTATTTTATCTTGCTCCCCAAAACAATAAAAAGTACTCAGTCTCCAAAGTCGTTCCAGACACTTCCCTGAGGCGTCTGCCTCAAAGTCATTCCACAGAAAACAATCACAAAATAAAATATAAGAAGAATGGGTTACTTGCAAGTTCCCCCAGGAGAGAGTGCCTAGATAGACTGGGGCCCTCCTGAGTGCTCCCTAGTCTGTTTAGATATACACACCCATTTCCCATCAACCCTTGCCAGAAGCTAGGACTATAAATATGGCTGCCATGATGGACTACAACTCCCAGACTGCCCTGGATCTCAGAGAGAGACCAAATGGTAACTACCAAGAGCCAGCCTTGTCCCTCCCTGCTGAGGAAAGAGGTGAATTCCAATCCACCATGCTCATGATGCTCCAGCCTAGGATCTTACATCAACTCCACGCTGCTTCCCTGAGACCATTTCCTCCTTCTTCTCAATCACACAAGGATGGAATAGGGTGGTACTGGCCCAGGAGAATTCCCTTCATTGTAGAATGAGGAGTGGGACAAAGAGAAAGAGTCTGGATTTGGAAGGGGCCTGGTTTGGTTTTTCCCCCAGAAGCTTAGCAGTGCAAGCTAGACCAAGTTGCTACCGCATAACCGCAGGCCTTCAGTAATGTAACACTGGCCTCTCAGCATGCTCAATGTAGATCTCTTACCGACAACTCTGCCTACTTGCTGCATCATTTATTACTGTCGGGATTATCTCTATCCCAGACTTTTCAGGTTCGTTGTCTGACCGAAAATACAGACAACCCAGCAAAATCCAAATACCAAGTTCTTTATTGATGTATGCACACAAGCAACAAAGAACCAGCCCGTTCTCCACACAGAACCAGCCCTCCCTTCTCCAAATTCAGATTGCTTTTATTATCTACTTCGTCGCGTCATCACTTACGTCGCGTCATCACTGCACCTTCCCAGTTATACTTTCCCAGCATACAAGAGGAAAACAAAGAGCAACTGTTATTTCTCGATAAGCTTCAAAAAGGTACAAGTTGCTTCACAAAGCGTCTGCAAGCATTTTTCCCAGACTCTGCAAGCACTGTCTTATCTAGCAAGGTCATAAATTTGGCCTCTTTACCCCAGCCAGTAAATTTTTCAGTAGGCCTTGCTGTGTTATTGCTAAGCAAAACAGGCCATCAAGGCAAACTCATCATTACTAACATCAAAGCGCCTATATACCCTGTTATAGACCCTCCCCCTAATCCTCTTTGTGCCCTGGTGTAGGGACCAGCCACAACCACAGCTCTTGTGCTCCAAGTGTACAGGGTAGAGCCAAGTCACCGCACCCTGTGAGTGGAGGAGCAATGCACCCAAACTGAATTGTACTGGCTTATAACAACAGGAGGGAGGTTTTTTTGGGAGGGGGGGGAAACTAGCGTAGAAAAGACCCACATTTGAAGCCACTTAACACTTGCCAAGGTGTGAAGAGAGCTCACGCTGAACTTGGCAAAGTGGCTGCAAGACTATTTTTTGATGTTTTATTTTAAGGAGGAAGAAAAAAAAACCTTTACGAGTTACATTAAAAGAAGTGCTTTTGAGGAAATCCTGCTGCCTGCCTGCATGCCCCATCTGGGCAAAGTCACTCTGTTGTGTTCATGGTCATTTATGGGCATGGGTAGTGGGGCTGCTGCATGCCTCACAGCTTCCAACCAAAAATAAGGAGGCTTCAAGGGATGGGTGAGTTCACTGAGTGAAGATTCCTTTTTTTAACTTTCCTCCTGGCAAGTCTTGGGTAAATCCCCTCCAGTCACCGCTGAATGGATCCCTACTGGGCCCAGAGCGGCTTTCTTTGAGTGTCCCAAAACTATCTGAGTGGTGAGCTCAGCCCAGGGCAGTGTGTGCAATTTCACACTTCCATAATGTGACCAGGTGGTCTGGGCAAATCAGGGATTTGGTAATGAAGCAAAGATGTATTGTGGCAGAAAGATTCTCTGTCCCAACTCTTACCGGGTTCCAAGAGGGTTCCTTTAGACCAGAGGTGGGCAAATTACAACCCGGGGGCCACATCTGTCCTGCAGGACTGTCCTGCCCGGCCCCTGAGCTCCCGGCCAGGGAGGCTGGCCCCCGGCTCCTCCCCCGCTGCCCCCCTCCCACACAGCTGCAGTTCGCCACACCGCCAGCGCTCTGGCCTGCCACTCCTGCCAGGCAGTGTGGGCAGCGTGGCTGGCTCTGGCCGAGCAGCGGGGCTGTGAGCTCCTGCTGCTCTGAGCAGCATGGTAAAGGGGTGGGGGTTGGGTAAGGGGCAGGGGGTCTCGGGGACAGTCAGGGGACAGGGAGTAGGGGGCAGTTGGATGGGGTGGAGGTTCTGGGGGTCAGGGGACGGGAACAGGGGGTTGGATAGGTGTGGGAATCCCAGGGGCATGTGTCAGGGGCGGGAGTGTGGCTAGAGGTTGGGGCAGTCAGGGGACAGGAAGCAGGGGGGGTTGGATAGGGGGTGTGGTCCCGGGGAGCAGTTAGGGGCGGGGGTGTGGATAGGGGTCAGGGCAGTCAGGGGACAGGGAGCAGGGGGCGTTGGATGGGTTGGGGATTCTGAGGGGGGCAGTCGGGGGCGGGAAGTGGGAGGGGGTTGATAGGGGGTGGGGGCAAGGCTGTTTGGGGAGTCACAACCTTCCCTACCTGCCCCTCCATACAGTTTTGCAACACTGATGTGGCCCTTGGGCCAAAAAGTTTGCCCACCCCTGCTTTAGATTATAACAAGCCTCTGTGGGAACAGCACACTGCTTGGGCATATGTGCTCTGTTTCTTTAATACTGTAGCTGGAAGTCTGGCTTGGTGGGACTGGAAAGAGTCTAGGTAGACGCTCTACAGTGAAGCAAAGAATGAGAGACAGACTGAATAGTTTTTACGTTGATGCTTGTGGTATATTGAGAGCTATGTTAAAATTATAAGATGTCACTTTAAATTCTCACAGGGTGTCCTGGTCCTGCCTGCAGGCTAGGAGGATCTATAAGGAAGCCTGTGATCTGGGTCTTTCAGTGGGCAGTCTGCAAAGAGCCAGCCTAGAGCAAGGCAGGTTGAATTGTGCCTCGCTGCTTTGTGAGCAGCCTGCTTTCTTTCTCTCTGGTTTTGGTTCTTGTTTGTCAAGGTTTGGCATTTTAAGAAATACAGTAGTGTTATGTTGCAGTCTCCAAAAGAATATTTTGTGTTTTTAATCATACGTCTCTGTTTGTGTGCTGTTAACATAACAGGACTATTTTCCTTAGTCTAATGAGGTTTCTGGTTCAGGGTTAGAAAAAAGTGACTCTGACTGTGATTTTTTACTAATGCTACATGATTCCACTATGCCATCCACAACCAACAATTGCCATGGTTCACAGCCTTTAGATATATCTTTCAGATGTACTGAGCTGCCTGTGGCACAAACTATGTGACCCTGAACACCTCAGTGCTTTATTCCAATTCAATACTCCTTGCAACTGTTCGCAAGGATTCAGTATTCCACAGCAGCTCAGTATATTTTTCTGCTTACTTTTCATGGAGGATGCTCAGATACCATGGTGACAGGCAAACTTTATAAAAACATACTCAGATAGCTAACTAGCAGGCGGCTCACTCCTCTACTGCAGTTCAATACTGTTCATGAACAAACAAGTCAGTCCTCTGCTGCGTGAGCCAGTAAATTCTCCTCCACAGCTCAGACCTACACTGCTTCTCAGACCTCCATGCACCCAAGCAGCTCCACAATCCCTGTTACTGCCCATCTCAGCATTCTGTTCACATAATCAGCCAAAAACTCCATGCCAATGCCATATGTCAAACACGGGGCTACTCAAAACACATCAGTAGCCAGATGCTCAGTAACGGAGAGGGGTAATTTTACATCAGGAAGAAACGAGGCCCAATAAAGTGGGTTTCAATTCCTGGCAAGAGATGTTTTTTCCAGTACTTCATTCCCTATTCTTTGCTTCGGAATATTCCAAGTTCTTCCTGAAACATGTGTCTCATGAAAAAATCATAGAGATGCCAACAAGAAAAATGAACCATCTACATCTAGGTGACAGGAAATTTTTTTCCCCAAGTAGAAGAGAAGGTTGCTTGGCAAAGACCCCAGACGTCAGTCTGAATGGTGAGTAGCTAATGAGAAAAGCCATTTGCACCAGAGAGATGCCAAACTACCTCGAGATAAACTGCCAGCTTGAGGAAAATGTAGATGTTAAAAAAAATAAAGAAAATGTTCTGCCAATTTAGTGTTAGTGAGAGCAGTTAGATTGACAGCCCTGGACACATACATCAGCTGTGTAAGCTTCCCCTACGCTGCTTGGCAAATATGTCTCAACCATTTGCAAGAGGAACTCTGTGTAGATGTTCATTGTTCATGGACATTCAGTCCTTGGCCTCGCTTCCAAGCCAGCCAGCCAGGGGGTAATCATGGTGTCTTTAGTGATGATGTCAAGTATCCATTAGGAACTGGATGAAGACAATCAACTAATTTCACACAGGCCTCCAAACAGCCATCATATTGTAACATGCACAAGCTTCCATATTGTAACATGACAAAAAGACTTTCATGATTTAGGCCCCACCCTGTCTACTCGATATCTCATCTTACTGAGGCATTGACAGCTACTGCTACTGTGCCAGTACTTTTTGTCAAGAAGAAAGGCAGCAGTCTTTGACTCTGCGTGGATTAACGTGCATTAAATCAGAAAACTATAATGAATTATTACCCGCTACCCCATAAGGACATAAGAATGGCCATACTGGGTCAGACCAAAGGTCCATCTAGCTCAGTATCCTGTCCTCTGACAGTGGCCAATGGCAGGTGCCCCAGAAGGAATGAACAGAACAGGGAATCATCAAGTGATCTATCCCCTGTTGCCCATTCCCAGCTTCTGGTAAACAGAGGCTAGGAACACCATTCCTGGCTAATAGCCACTAATGGATCTATCCTCCATGAATTTATCTAGTTCTTTTTTTAACCCTGTTATAGTCTTGGCCTTCACAACATCCTCTGGCAAGGAGTTCCACAGGTTGACTGGGCATTATGTGAAAAAAATACTTCCTTTTGTTTGTTTTAAACCTGTTGCCTATTAATTTCATTTGGGACCCCTAGTTCTTGTGTTATGAGAAGGAGTAAATAACACTTCCTTATTTACTTCCTCCAAACCAGTCATGATTTTATAGACCTCTATCATATCCCCCCTTATTTGTCTCTTTTCCAAGCTGAAATGTCCCAGTTTTATTAATCTCTCCTCATATGGAAGCCGTTCCATACCCCTAATCATTTTTGTTGCCCTTTTCTGTACCCTTTCCAATTGAAAAATATCTTTTTTGAGATGGGGTGACCACATCTGCTTGCAGTATTCAAGATGTCAGTGTACCATGGATTTATATAGAGGCAATATGATATGTTTTGTCTTATTATCTATCCCTTTCTTAATGATTCCCAACATCCTGCTCACTTTTTTGACTGCCACTATACATTGAGTGGATGTTTTTAGAGAACTATCTACAATGACTCCATACTCCTGGGGGAATTCTGCGCCAAAAAAAAATAAAATTTTTCAACAAAAAATTAAAAATTCTGCACAAAATATTTTCAAATTCTGCATATACCAACTTGGGAGGTGGTGGAATCTCCTTCCTTAGAGGTTTTTAAGGTCAGGCTTGACAAAGCCCTGGCTGGGATGATTTAGTTGGGGATTGGTCCTGCTTTGAGCAGCGGGTTGGACTAGATTCCTCCTGAGGTCTCTTCCAACCCTGATATTCTATGATTCTATGACTGAGTTAGCAGTTTGAGTTAAAGCCTAAAGGGGACCTTGGGTTGAATTTGTGCTGCTAAGATGAATTAAAAGCTGAGTGGCCCTGTCTTCACTGCTCTTGCAATGCAAGTTCGCTAATGTGGGTTAAGGACAGTGTAGACATACCCAACATCAGTAGCACAAGGTGAGGGTACTTTCTGCTGGCTGTGCTGTATATTGCATAAGAAGTAAAATTCTGACCGCTGAAGGATAATAAAAATCCCCTGGCATTTACCACAAGTGCAGGAATATCAACCCTGGTGTACTGGCAAAATTCCAGTCACACTCTCCCCAATCAGAAATGGTCCTTAAAGTGTCAATTGGATAGTATTTCCCCATCCTTGTCCTTAAGTGTATTCTTGTGCCCTGTTAAACAGCTGTCACATTCCCTTCCCCAGAGGTGGCTGCATTTCAGTGGCTGAAGTGATTTCAGTATGGATGAAATTTGGGATCCTTATGTAAGAAAAGGTGCTACCTAAATATCAGTGATTAATCTCCCTTTCCATGTAAAATGCACCCACCACACTAGTGCTGAGACAGCATATATGGAATGAAGAGTAGCAGCATTACTGTCCAGAGATCTTCTCTATACAATCCAGCCTTCCTTTGCTTTATGTTGGGGTCCTAAATGAGATCATTCTGAATGGTTGTCTTTTTCCAGGAGAGAAGCTGGATGGCCATTACACAAGGTAGGGCTTGAACGAGCATGGCACTGTGGCCAGACACGGGTTAAATCTGATATGCAGTGTCAGGGAGTTCCACAGTCAACCCGTTCTTCGCAGAGTTTCACCTACAACATCCTCGTTGATTGTAGCTGTTGCAGTGGGGTCAGTAAAAAATATGTGGTCCCAGAGAAAGCCAGGCCTAGCCCACTAAGGGCTTTAAACGTGAGGTGCAGACTCATGGATCCCGAAGTGAATGGGGGAACAGCACAGAGTCAAAAGCAGCAGTGTGCAATGTTCTCATCAGACCTCCCGACCGGGAAGGTGGCCTGATTCTGCTACAAACCTGTCAAAGATTCTGCATCAGCCTTAAAGTCAGGCCCAGGAGGTGACAGTGCAGATCACTCCGTCCTCCATCCATATGGAGGAGCCGACAGGCTACTGTAGCCAAAAAGCTGTAGTGGTGGCCACAGAGAGGCTGTGAAGCCAACCTGTGACTTTAAAGATGGCTGGGTGGAAGATTCCTTCCCTCCCAGAGTGCTGCCCAGGGTACGTCTACACTACGGGACTATTCCGAATTTGCATAAACCGGTTTTGTAAAACAGATTTTATAAAATCGAGTGCGCGCGGCCACACTAAACACATTAAATCGGTGGTGTGCGTCCATGGTCCGAGGCTAGCGTCGATTTCTGGAGCGTTGCACTGTGGGTAGCTATCCCGTAGCTATCCCATAGTTCCCGCAGCCTCCCCCGCCCCTTGGCATTTCCGGGTTGAGATCCCAGTGCCTGATGGGGCAAAAATCATTGTCGCGGGTGGTTCTGGGTACAGCCTCACCCCTCCCTCCCTCCCTGACAGCGGCAGACAACCGTTTCGCGCCTTTTTTGCTTTGCTTGGTGAACCGTGCAGACGCCATAGCACAGCAAGCATGGACCCTGCTCAGCTCCATACCGCAATCGTGGATGTTTTAAACACCTCGCGCACTCTCGTGCAGTATATGCTGAACCAGGACCTTCGAACCGAGGCGAGTAAGAGGCGGATACGGCAGCGCGGCGATGACAGTGATGAGGACGTGGACACAGAATTCTCTCAAACCGCGGGCCCCTGCGCTTTGGAGATCCTGATGGTAATGGGGCAGATTCTATCCATTGAACGCCGATTTTGGGCCCGGGAAACAAGCACTGACTGGTGGGACCGCATTGTGTTGCAGGTGTGGGACGATTCCCAGTGGCTGCGAAACTTTCGCATGCGTAAGGGCACTTTCATGGAACTTTGTGACTTGCTTGCCCCTGCCCTGAAACGCCATAATACCAAGATGAGAGCAGCCCTCACAGTAGAGAGGCGAGTGGCGATAGTGCTGTGGAAGCTTGCAACGCCAGACAGCTACCGGTCAGTCGGGAATCAATTTGGAGTTGGAAAATCTACTGTGGGGGCTGCTGTGATGCAAGTAGCCAAAGCAATCACTAAGCTGCTGCTACGAAAGGTTGTGACTCTGGGAAACGTGCAGGCCATAGTGGATGGCTTTGCTGCAATGGGATTCCCTAACTGTGGGGGGGCGATAGATGGAACCCATATCCCTATCTTGGCACCGCAGCACCAGGGCACCCAGTACGTAAACCGGAAGGGGTACTTTTCAATGGTGCTGCAAGCACTGGTGGATCACAAGGGACGTTTCACAAACATCCACGTGGGATGGCCAGGGAGGGTTCATGACGCTCGCGTATTCAGAAGCACTACTCTGTTTAAACGGCTGCAGCAAGGGACTTACTTCCCAGACCAGAAAATAACAGTTGGGGATGTTGAAATGCCTGTCGTTATCCTGGGGGACCCAGCCTACCCCTTGATGCCATGGCTCATGAAGCCATACACAGGCAGCCTGGACAGTGGTCAGGATCTGTTCAATTACAGGCTGAGCAAGTGCAGAATGGTGGTGGAATGTGCATTTGGCCGTTTAAAGGCTCGCTGGCGCACATTACTGACTCGCTCAGACCTCAGCCAAACCAATGTCCCCTATGTTATTGCTGCTTGCTGTATTCTCCATAATCTCTGTGAGAGTAAGGGGGAGACCTTTATGGCGGGGTGGGAGGCTGAGGCAAATCACCTGGCTGCGCGTAATCAGCGGCCAGACACCAGGGAGATTAGAAGAGCACACCAGGAAGCGGTGCGCATCAGAGAAGCTTTGAAAACGAGCTTCATCAATGGCCAGGGTACAGTGTGACTGCTGTGTTTGTTGATGAACACCCAACCCCTTGATTGACTCAGTCCCTGTAAGCAACTCCCCTCCCCTTCGAGTACAGCTTACTTATGCAAATAAAGTCACTTATATTTAAAAGCATGAATTCTTTATTGATTCATTATAAAAGAGGGAGAGAAGTAAGGGTGTGCTTTGGGAGGAGGAAAGGAGGGATGGAGAAGGCCATTAAAAAAATTCAGAGTAACGGCATCCTTCTGGTTGGGCTGTCCACGGGGTGGAGTGGGCGGGTGCAGGAGCCTCCCCACGCGTTCTTACACGTCTGGGTGAGGAGGCTAAGGAACATGGTGAGGGGGGAGGGTGGTTATACAGGGGCTGCAGCGGCACTCTGTGATCCTGCTGCCGTTCCTGAAGCTCCACAAGACGCCGGAGCATGTCAGTTTGATCACGCAACAGCCCCAGAGTTGCATCCCGCCACCGCTGATCTTCCTGCCGCCACCGCTGATTTTCCTGCCGGTCTTCCTGTCGCCACCTCTCATCTCGGTTGTCCCTCCTGTCCTCACGTTCACTGGCCTCTTTCCTGTAATTTGAAACCACGTCCTTCCACTCATTCAGATGAGCTCTTTCATTGCGTGTAACTTCCATAATATCCGAGAACATCTCATCTCGCGTCTTCTTTTTCCTCCGCCTTATCTGTGCTAGCCTTTGGGATGGAGGAGGGACGCTTGAAAAATTTGCAGCTGCATGAGGGAGATAAATATTTAGAAAGATACATTTTACAGAACAATGGTTATACTGTTTCACAATGAACATCACTATTCACCTAGCACATGTGATTTCCCTACAAGGTCGCATTTTTCATCTTAATAGTGACCGCTTGCAGCTCTGGGTTTACAGATCTCACAGACACATCAGGTCCAGGCATCAGAATTCAGCTTGCATGCGGCCATGGTAAGCCACTGTCTCAGTGATTTACCCCTCCCCAACGCATGGCTAATACCACGCTAGCTCCTGCTAATCAACAACCTTCCCCCTCCCCACCCACCGGTGACCAAACAGAAAAGATCATCGGCATTTCACTCCTCCCCTCCCCGGCCGCTACGTGCAGGAAAGTGTCTTTTTAAGCTGCTGCATTCCACGAAACCAGTAGAAAAATGGCCACCCCCCTTACTTAAATTCCTGATTTTTAACCAGGTTATCCTGAACGATATCACTTTGCTGAGGATAACAGAACAAGATAAAGAGCGGATGCTTCTTGAATGCCAGCAGTCCCGGGACCATACGCTGCGATGCTTTGCCACGCAATGATACCTGATTACTTGCTACATGCATGGCATGGTAAAGTGTCCTACCATGGTGGGCGGAACAAGGATGCCTTGCCCAGAAACCTTCTGCAAAGGCTTCTGGAGTACCTACAGGAGCGCTTCATCGAGATGTCCCTGGAGGATTTCCTCTCAATCCCCGGACATGTTAACAAACTTTTCTAAGTAACTATACTGTCTGCGAATGCATCCCAAGTCCTCTGGGCAAATCAATCATTAAAAAAGGCTTGCTTAAAAAACACTGTTTGCTATTTGCAAAGGTACACTCACCAGAGCTCCCTTCCAGGGCGTC
This sequence comes from Mauremys reevesii, assembly GCF_016161935.1. Classification (NCBI taxonomy): domain Eukaryota; kingdom Metazoa; phylum Chordata; order Testudines; family Geoemydidae; genus Mauremys; species Mauremys reevesii. The sequence goes on from NC_052624.1 coordinate 278,997,312, forward strand.
ATTCTCTGGAATAGTTGCTTGTGAGGTCTGGGAGCAGGGTAATTCCGTCAGGGTGATAAAAAGCTCCTGGCTGCTGGGGTTCACGGAGTGCTGTGTGCTCTCTGCGAGGTCTTCCTCTTCTTCTTCCTCTTCATTTTCCCCGTCTGCATCATCCTCAGACATGGCAGAGATTACAACCCCCACCTCGGAATCCACGGTCAGGGGTGGGGTACTTGTGGCGCAGCCCCCTAAAATTGCGTGCAGCTCAGCATAGAAGCGGCATGTTTTTCGACCTGCCCCGGACCTTCCGTTTGCTTCTTTGGTTTTCTGGTAGGCTTGTCTGAGCTCCTTAACTTTCACTCTGCACTGCACGGAGTCCCTGCTGTGGCCTTTATCCGTCATAGCCTTAGAAATTCTTTCAAATACTTTTTCATTTCGTCTTTTGGAACGCAGTTCTGTTAGCACTGAATCATCTCCCCATATAGCGATCAGATCCATTACCTCCTGAGCGGTCCATGCTGGGGCTCTTTTTCGATTCTTAGGAGACAGCATTGTTAACTGTGCTGATGAGCTGTGCGTGGTCACCTGTGATGATGAGCTCTCCACACTGTCGAAGCAGGAAATGAATTTCAAAAGTTCGCGGGGCTTTTCCTGTCTACCTGGCCAGTGCATCCGAGTTGAGAATGCTGTCCAGAGCGGTCAGTGGTGCACTGTGGGATAGCTCCCGGAGGCCAATACCGTCGATTGCGGCCACACTAACCCTATTCCGATATGTTAATACCGATATTAGCGCTACTCCTCTCGTTGGGCAGGAGTACAGAAACCGATTTAAAGAGCCATTAAAATCGATATAAGGTGCCTCCTAGTGTGGACGGTTGTGGCGTTAAATCGGTTTTACGCTCCTAAAACCGATTTAAACGCCTAGTGTAGACCAGGCCCCAGCTAAGCAGGCTGGGTGCTGGAGACAGTGGCTTGGGGCCAATATGTATATTTTCTGGCTATTAAAAAAATGATTTAGTCTTCATGGAAGGCGCAGGATTGGCAGCGCTAGATACTGATGGCCATTAGCAGCAATACAACCTTCCCCCACTGCACCCTTCTACAGGGCTTCTATGATGCCCGACAGTGATCACCATTCGAGTGTTAGGAGATCAACCAATAGGCCCACTCGGTTTTTGGCTTCTCTGCTGAGACTGCCCGGCAGCTAGTGACACTAAGAGGGGTGGCTCTTGTGCTGTGGATGCCTGATCTCTAGCACACTCCTTTGTCTTGCTGTGTAGTCACTCCTGAGATTAGCCTGGCCTCCTGCAGCATGGCCCCTCCTCTGGCAAACCCTATAGGAACCATATGTAAAAATGATGCAGTGTTTCAGAGTCTCCTGGGTAAGTAAACTGACATGGCATATGTACAATATTAATCTGCAGGTGTTAGCGTTTGAAATACGGCACAGCGTGTTCACCATTTTATTAAATATTAACCAAGCTGAACGCTCATGCAAGTCACTGGCAGAAATCTTTTCTTAAGTAATTATTCTTCCTTTTAACTTCCATGTGAAATGGGGAAATTTGGAGTTGAGCGAGACATTTCTTTTTATGACAATACCATTACTGGCAGTCCTCAAAGGTGGACTCAAGGGCATTATTAAATGTCATTTACTTTTTCTCATTACCGTTCAGAATTGGAGATGGTGTGGAGTGAAATGGGCGTTCGCTGGTGGAATCGACTAGTGTAAATCTGTCTCTCATCAATTGCGTCTGCCCTGGAGAAGTATTCTAATGCACTGTCCTGAAATAAAAAGCATAAGTACACCAGATAGCTTTGCAGCTGTGTTGTTTTGTCATTTCTCTTTTAACCTACTCCCTTTGCATCCCTGCTCTCTGCAAAGATCCTATGTAAATACCGTAACTCCTCGCTTAACGTCATAGTTCTGTTCCGGAAAAATGCGACTTTAAGCAAAAGGATGTTAAGTGAATCCAATTTCCCCATAAGAATTAATGTAAATGGGGGAGTTAGGCTCCAGGGAAATTTTTTTCACCAAACAAAAAACTATATATTATATAGATATACACACAGTATACGTTTTAAACAAACAATTTAATACTGTTCACGGCTATGATGATTGTGAAGCTTGGTTGAGGTGGTGAAGTCAGAGGGTGGCAGAGGGAGGGATATTTCCCAGGGAATGCCTTGTTGCTAAATGATGAACTAGCATTCGACTGAGCCCTCAAGGGTTAACACATTGTTGTTAATGTAGCCTCTCGCACAAGGCAGCACGAACACGAGGGAGGGGAGATAGTATAGCAGACAGACACACACCTTGTGTGTGGGGGAGAGAAAGAGAGATGCACACTGCACCTTTAAGTAAGCTGACTCACTCTTAAGTGCATTGTCTTTTTAAGTGGATCAGGAAGTTGAGACAGCAGCTGCTGCCCCAAGCTCTCTCTGTCTCTCTCCGTCAGTGTCCCCTCCCAGCTCTATATAGAGAAGAAGGGGTAAGCAGGGTGCAGGAGCAGGGGGCAGGGGGACATCCTGACATTAGTCCTCCCCTTATCCCCCCCCCCGCACAGTAAGCAGGAGGCTCCCAGGAGCAGCACCAAGGCAGAGGTCAGGAGCAGCACATGGCAGTGGGGGGAGGGACAGCTGAACTGCCGACTGATAGCCTGCTGGGCGGCTGCAGCACAGGGAACTTAGGGGAGCAGGGAGCTGATAGGGGGCTGCTGGTCCACCCTGGTTCCAAGCCCCCACCAGCCAGCTCCAATGGGCTGCTCTTCCTGCAAGCAGTAGACAAAGCAGGCAGCTGCCAAACCACGTTAGAAGGGAGCATTGCACAACTTTAAATGCACATGTTCTCTAATTGATCAGCAACGTAACAACAAAACAACGTTAACCGGGACAACTTTAAGTGAGGAGTTACTGTACCTGTGATAAAAAAATCAAAATGGATTCTATTAATAAAGAAGATGCATTTGTTTATTTGTATTATGCTTGCACAAAAGGGTGCCAGTAAGGAGCGGTGCTCCATTGTGGTGGGCACTGTGTAACACACCATACAAGAGAAGCTTTGCCCCGAGGAATTTCTCCAAATTGCCAGTTCATATCCATCCTTAGACACCATTATAATGACTGCCACATTTGGCACCAGATGCATTTACATGGTGGTGGAAGTGTTCTCTGTTACTGTGGCTGCTACCACACTAGTTAAAATAAAAATGTCCATTTTAAGCCTGTTTTCACACATTTAGGTTGAAATGTTCCTTGTTTAGTTTCTGCTCAAAGAGGATTTTGTTGTTGTTGAAATAAAACATATCAACCACAAACCCACACAACTAATTCATCAAAGACACAGACAGAGACATCTAGGATGAAGCTCAGGGCAAACAATCCCAGCACTCCTTGAAGAGAGAACTGGGTGCAGCATGAACTAGTCTTCTTCCAAGGAGTGGACACAGACTGCACTTAAATTCTGCATGGGAACCTAAAGATACAATGTAGTAGAGAATATAAGAATGTGTAACCTTGAAATGTCTTGAAGTTAAAACCACTATAATCTCAATTCTATGCTGCACATCCCATGGAAGCAATGCTGGTAAATTTTTCTTTGAGTTTCAGCAGGACTCGTGCTCCTAACTTATTTAGATGCTTCTGAAAATCCCACTCCAAGTGCTATTTTATCAGTGCTATTTTATCCTTAGTGAGCTTTCTTTCTTACTTTACCCAGCAAGCAGGTTTCTTAGGACTCCTGTCTCTGAGCTATAATGAGTCACTTGTCACCTGCTAGTGGAAAGAGCCCTGAGTGGGATGAGACAAACTGATAAATGAATTACAGGGGACAAAGCGACACAATCCGAACCTGCTTCCTTCTGCCCTGTAGCATGTGGGACAAGAAATTCTTGCTGCTTTTCAGAAGCTCCCTCAAAAAAATACCTATTCAAGGAAGAGTCTCATTGAAAGAATCCAGATTCTAGGCACTGGCATTGCGCAATGTGGGTGTCTTAAGCAAAAGTATTATCAGACCCTTGTTTAGTTTGCAAAGCTGAAGCAGGATGTCATGGCTAAAGCCAAGCAGCTAGCACTGGACCAGTTAAAAGGATTGATGGGTCACAATATGTTGCTGGGGCATGGAAGGGAAAGAGGCTGGTTTTTGATTGAGACAGTGGACTAGGATTCAATGAGTCTGAATTCAGTTCCTGGCTCTGCCACAGACTTCCTGTGTGACCTTGGGCAAGTCACTTGATCTGGCTGTGCCTTGGTTCCCTGCCTCTAAAAGGAAGATAATAATGCTTCCGGTCTTGTCTAGTCTGCAGTGTGGGGCATGGGTCAGTTGCTGGTTTGAACTAGAGTAAATGGTGGATTCTTTGTAATCAGAAGTCTTTAACTTACAATTTGAGGACTTCAGTAACTCAGCCAGAAGCTGGGATCTATTACAGGAGTGGGTGGGTGAGGTTCTGTGGCCAGCAATGTGCAGGAGGTCAGCGTGGATGATTCTGCTGGTTCCTTCTGACCTCAGAGTCCAAGTCTATTTAGACTGTAAGCGCTACAGGGCAGGGATTGTCTCTTCTTGTATATTTGTGCAGTGCTCTAACCAGCAGGTGTCAGTGTCAGTCTCATGCCTGTGCTTTTCTCACTCTCTATGTGCCTTAAGGAGTCATTTGGGCCAGAGAACAAGCATGAGACCAACTCCAGACCCTGGTGGTTATAGCCCACACTCAGGATGTGGGAGACCCCTGGTCCAATGACTCTTAATTATTTATCCACAGTGAAACAGGTGAGATGGAGGGAGTTTCACATCAGAATACCCCATAGCTCAGTAACTAGCGCACTCACTGACGCAGCAGCAGATCCCAGTTCAAATCCCTTTGGGTACAGGGGGGATTTCACATGCCAGGTGAGCACCTAGGCTAAATGTTATGAGAGGTCCACCGCCTGCCCCAGGGTTGTTTTGTGTGAAACTCACCCGAGGGGCTTGATCCGGTAGATGGCCTCTGAGCATGCCTACAGATGGGGCCCCACACATGACTTAGGCACCTATCTTCCCCTAGTTTGTGCATCACAGTGGGACTTAGGTCAGAGATAGAATCATAGAATCTCAGGGTTGGAAGGGACCTCAGGAGGTCACCTAGTCCAACCCCCTGCTCAAAGCAGGACCAAACCCAACTAAATCATCCCAGCCAGGGCTTTGTCAAGCCTGACCTTAAAAACCTCTAAGGAAGGAGATTCCACTACCTCCCTAGGTAACCCATTCCAGTGCTTCACCACCCTCCTAGTGAAAAAGTTTTTCCTAATGTCTAACCTAAACCTCCAGATAGGCAGCTGGACACCTAGAGGAAGGCTGAAACATAGGCACCGAGGGAACTTTTACTGTAAAAACTCAGGTACTAAGTGAGTTTTGGTGCCTGCAAAATTTGCTCGGGGGTTGGGGGTGGTTTTGTGCATCACCGTGATGCTAAAACCTAGGAGTCTAAAAGAGGGACTTAGCACCTACCTCCTTTTGTGCATTCAGGCCTAAATGGGCATAGTAATGGAACTGTCCTCACAAGTGATCTCTCCAGCTGAGGCAGAAGATATTGCCAGAGGACAGCCTGGGGAGGAACTTTGCAGCGCTGCTGCCCATGCTAATCCTACTCTGTGCATAAAGAGAGAAGTTTCCCATGGAGGGACGTCAATCCCACGCCTATCATAAGAATTAATTTCCCTTATCATCTTTGAAAGGAATGAACCTGCGGTGCATAAAATCATCAGCCGCTATATGAAGCGTATCGATTTGTCAAATGAATATTTAACCCTCTCGTTGTAGGGAAGCTTGCGTAGAGAAGCTGGAGATGTGACAGCTTCACTCATTAATGTCCTTGCTCCGGTTGGATTTTCAATCTGGAGATGGAACTAGCAGTGTTGATATTTTCGGTAGCAGAGCTTCTCCCATTGGGTTACATCTCTCAGCAAAGCTTGACACCATGTGCCCTTTTATAGATTTTAAGGCAAGAAGGGACCATAATAATCATCTAGTCTGACCTCCTTCATAACGCAGGGCAGAGAATGCCTCCCAGGGATTCCTGTATTAAGCCCAACAACTTGTGGTTGAACTAGAGCATGCATGTCTTTTAGAAAGATGTCCAGTTTCTATTGTAAGCCTTGAATGATGGAGGATCCACCATATCCCTTGGTAATATCTCCCACTAGCTAATTACCCACTGTTAAACATTTGCATCTCATGTTCAGTGTGAACTTTGTTGACTTCAACTTCCAGCCAACAAGATCTTGTTATGTCTTTGTCGGCTGAATTAAGCAGCCCTCTGGTATCAGATAACTTCTCCCTGTGCAGGTACTTACAAACTGTTATCCAGTCTCCTCCTTCACTGAGAAATCTCAGGAAGAAACCTGGGTGAATCTTGTCATTCCTCTTGCTCAGTGTGCACATACTGCACCCTGGAGGGGTTGCAAGGAGTTATGGGGCCAGCCACGGGGTTTACATCCTCTACAGAACGGATCCTCAGCTGGTGAAAAGCAGCATGGCTCTGTGGAAGCCAATGGACCTTGTGCCAATTTACCCCAGCAGAGAAGCTGGTCTGAGGACTGCAGTGACACCAGTATGCAGACTGACCAATCAAGGAAGACTATTTTTCTCTCATGCAGTGAGCCCACGTAATAAACAGGCTCCCCTTTAGTAGAGAACTGTTAGAAAGCAGCTAACGTGCAGGGAAAAGACGTCACCTGCCTGATGTACCTCTAGCTCCCTGTGTTTCTGTAACTCGAAGGCTGGGAAATTACAGGGCTCACAGACTGGTCAGTAGGAATATAAAGATCAAAAGGAGAAAATTCAGCAGTCCTTTCCCACCCTTCCCCCACTGAATTCACTGCTGCCTTGCAGATAATGAAGAGTTCCAATTACCCTGGTAGGCAGCATACCTTGTACAAGAAGAGGAAGCGTGACATTGGTTCAGACTGAAGCAGCCCATTTGCTTAGCGATCAGCTCATTAAAGCTGAATCAAACGAGCGGCTTCCTTCAAATGGCTTGGAATCAGGTAGGAATGTAATTGAACAAGAGCAATAATGTACTTATTGATCCCTCAAGGTCTTGCATTTTCCTTGAAGACAAAGAAAGCAACGACCGGCTCGGAACAATAATGCCCATGCATTATGCAAACAGGGGCGCTTCCACTTATGCAGTACAGGCCAGATTTCTGCTCTGTAAGTGCAAGCCACAGTTTCAAACCTCTCTGCTTATATGCTCCCCACTAGTAGTAGTATTTATTTGTATCGCGGTAGCATCTAGAGACCTCCAAGGGATCCAGGCCACATTGTGCTAGGCACAATGCACACATAAGGAAAAGACAGTCCCTGGTCCAAAGCGCTCCCGGTCAAAGTGTATGATGAGACACCAGGTGGATGCCACAAGCAGACGGCGCGGGGGAAGCACATGGTAAGAGTGAGACAAATACGCTTTGTGTAATAGGCAGCTGTTGCAGCACTCCAGCTGCCTAGTCACTGTTTGAAGTTATGCAGCTCTCACTACAGTATCTGCTTTGAAGCTATTCCACCTGAAAAACAAAAGCTGGTTCCAAGGCCTTGGCAGCATGGCCTTTGAATCAGTACAGTAGCCACCATAAATATTAATAACACTTTGTGCTTATTTAGCACCTTCCATCTAAAGATGCTAATGGACTTCCTGAACATTAAAGTGCCACAGCCATAATCCTCGGTGACAAACGTAGTTGTGGAAGGAGGACCCGTTGCTTTTTAATCCTCTGCTTGCCACATCCTCACTGGTTGCTGTTACTATAATTTTGTGTCACAGAGGATTAGGGCCTCAGGTGAGGAATAGGTGGTGTAAGAAGATGAATGCCCAAGAAATACAGATCCTTTACAGAGTTGGAAAAGACTTATTGGTTCATAGATTTTAAGGTCAGAAAAAAACATCATGATCATCTAGTCTGATCTCTTGCATAAGAGCCTCTTGCATAATCCTTCAGGCTTTTTTCTCTCTCTCGCTGTCTCTGATTTACACCGTTACCTACCACCATAGCAGCTGAGCACCTTCCAGATAAAATCAACAGCAGCAAAGTCCCAAGTTGGCTTCATGGATGTCTCTTGCCAATGCAGTATACAGTACTTCCAAGTGCTTTGTCCAGTCTAACCTGAAGTGTCTCAGGTGAAGTGGTTTCCAATAGTTCCTCTGAGAGACATTTTCTGCTGTTTCCCACCACGGACCTTGGGGGTGACCAAGTCTAATACGGATTCGGTAACAATAGCCACCAACCTGCAAACATGATAGAAATAAGATAGAATCTGAGTTTATTCATGGAGTGGAACCCAGCCCTAAATTTGTAGGGACATCAGCAGATTCCTGGCATTGGCCACTGTCGGAAGGCAGGATACTGGGCTAGATGGACCTTTGGTCTGACCCAGTGTGGCTGTTCTGATGTAGCTCAGCAGGTGTAAATCACTCAGCCACCAGACATTGGTTCAGCCAGCTAGTTGTTCTACCGATGGGTGGTTTCAAATCCCATCACCAGTGATTGGGCTCCAATGGAGGAAGCACTGGGTGGAATTCTGTAGCCTGGGTTACGCAGGAGATTGGACTACATGAGCACAGTGACCCCTTCTGGCCATAAAATGTATGCACCCGTGAGCCATGGTGATTAAGTAGATTCTCACCAATGCTCTCCTGAGAACCATCCCCTCACAACTAATTGGGATAAGTCTACTAAGCAGTGGCTTGTGCTTAAATCCCTTTCATAAGGTTAACTAAAGATCTCTGGTGATAGCCCACACATAGCAGCTTGATGTGGTAACACTTCCCTAGTTAAAAATAAATTATCTTCAGGCAACTGAAACAATCTCCAGGCAGCTTTTCCAGCAGTGGTTAGGTTGCTGAGTTTTTTTCTAACAGTGTCTGAATTTGACATTTCAATTTATGCTAATTTATACCATTTGCAAAACCCAAATAAATCACTCGGGAGGGACTGAAGGAAGGGTGAGTGTGAGAAAATTAAAATGATCAAGTTGATGTCTGCGCTAAGATAGCACTTGTGACACAATGTATTTGCAATCACTCTAGCATGCATCAAATCTGTATGATACTTAATTAGTTTTCCAACAAGTGGTATGAGTTCCTTTTGAAAATTTGTGGACCTTTGTTTACTGCCAACTAGCCTCCTTGTGTCCTCACAATAAATAATCGTAGAATGGAGACCATCTGGAAACCTGAAAGAAGGATATTTTTGAGAAAGATCTCAAGAATCAACCAAGAACAAACACTTTCTTTCTTTCTTCTTTCTTCTTTTTTCCTCTTAAAAATTTTTTTTTTTGTTTTTTTTTTCTTGGCAGTTCACTCCATTGACTTTTCTTTTCTATAATATTAAAAAAAAAAAGAATAAAAAAAAAAGGACGGATGGAATTGGGAATTGCATGGCATAAAGATGTAGTGCTAATCTGGCCCAGGCTGGGCCATAACCTGATATGAACTAAATTAACCTTTTGATTTTGATTTTATTGACAAAAAGCCATTACAATCTACTTAATTGTTTATAAGTGAAATTCATCCTGGACTAGGTCCTATGTACCACTTAAGCACTGAATCTAGAGCTGAAGTGAGATGTAAGTGGTACATAAGACTGGTGCTGACCCTCATACTTTCACGACTTGAATGAAACTGAAGTGGGGTGGGGTGGTGCTCAGGTCCAGAGGGGGAAAAAAAAAGGGGGGGGGGGGGGCTGCTGGAGACAGCTTTAGGCTGGGCTGATTGGGGTGGGGCTGCAGCTGGGCTGGGCCCCCAAACAGACTCAGCTGGCCCTATAAAGGCAGAGAAGCCAGGGGCAGACAGGGAGTCTCCCTCTGCCTATAGAGGGAGATGGGCCTGGCTGCAGGGAGCTAGAGGCAGGATACCTGAGTGGAGCAGGGCTGGGGAAAGGCAGAGGAGCTGGGGAGGCTCCAGCTTGGAAAGCCCCAGGCTGTGGCCTAGCACAAGGCCACAGGTACTGGGGGTTGCAGAGGGCAGCCCAGGGGTAGGCCAAGGCAGCAGGTCCAAACCCAACCTTGCCGGTGATGAGTAGGCGGATACTGCAGTCTGCCCCAGGGTGTGGGGCTAGATGGTGACTGGCAGTAGCTTTATACTGAGGTGAGGTGGGACTTGTGGGTGGGGGTTCCCCAGGGAGGGGAGACCCTAAGACTGAGGGTTTACTGCCAGGGGGGCAGCACCCCAGGTAAAAGGGCACTGGGGTCCAGGGAGGGACATGGGGGCCAGAGGACAGGTGGATCACCAGCCTGCAGGGGGCGCTCTGGAGCTGGAAGAGACCAGCAGGAGGCGCCGTAGGGGTGAGTCCACACCTCTACAGAAACCCTTAGCGGAGAGTTGTTTACAGTGTACAAATAACCACCATACCCGGCTCCCTTTGTGGCAAGGCTCAGAAGAGAGGCCAATAACTGAGCAGGGAGACTAATCTACTCTCGTTCAATCAGACGTCACAGGCTTGATGCAGGAAATCCTGGGTGAAATTCTCTGGTGTCTATTAAGCAAAAGGGGTCTGATTAGATGAAAACAATGGTCCCTTCTGGCCTTTAAAATCTCTGACTCTCGGAACTCCCTGCTACAGGTGGCTGGCCCAGTGAGCCCTGTGTCTGAGGCAAGACGGGGGAAGATTTTGTAAATCACATTAGGAAAGGCAGGTCAGTGTCCCCCTCTAGGGCTGGGTCTACCGAAGAGAGTTTTGAATCAGTTGCAGCTTCCAACATACAGACTTAGGCCTGAATGCACAAAAGGCGTCAGCCGGCATTACAGCGCCTAACTTTTAGTCGCCTGGCAAATCCCCGTGAGTCACAAAATCTGAGTTAGGCACCTAAGCTCCCATACAGTGAATGGGGAGAGATGGGCACCTGAGACGGTGATTCACAAAAGCTTGCTAGGCAGGGAGCTGCCTCAGCTAGTCAATGGGGAATGCTAATGAGAGGGGTGTGTCCCATGCCCCACCTCTGTCTTGCACGCAGCTGCCTAAGTCTGGGCTGCAAGGAGTCACCTCTCTCTGCCTGGGGTTCTCAGCTGCAAACCCTCTCTCGGTGGGAGCTGTCAGCAAGAAGCCGGGTGGGGAGGCAGAGAGGAGGATTTACTTCTTCACTTTTAGCCCAGTGCTTAGGGTGCTTACTGGGGATGGAGGAGACCCACAATCAATTCCCTCTGCTCCCATCACTCTTTAATTATTTATCCAGAGTGCAACAGGAGAGGCTGAGGGAGCCTCTATCAGAAGACCCCATTAACCAGTGGTTAGGGCACTCTTAGGAGAAGGGACGGAGCTTTCTTCAAATTCCTTCTCCCCCTTCTGCTAGGGCAGGGACTTGAGCTGGGGATCTCCCACCTCTTGGGGGAGTATCAGTACCTGCACCACTCAGCTACAAGCTATGAGGGAGGGCCTCTTCCCCTGCCCCAGAGCACACCCACCAGATCAGGTCCTGCATGTGACTTAGGCAGAAGTAGCCTATCTTCCCTGGGTTGTGACCTGGTCTGGGGTTTAGGCAGAAGATAGGTGCCTTGGTAGGTATGGGGAGGCAGCAGTGCGCATGCTCAGTGGCAGAAACATGGGCAGCTAGGGAGCTTTCCTGCAAAATTTTAGGTGCTAAGGAGCCTACAGGATTTAGCTGGAGATTTGTGCATTGCAGTGGCCATGAAACTGAGACTTAGGTGCCCAAAAGAGGGATTTAGGTGCCTAACTCCTTTTGTGCATTTAGCCCTTAGTCCTTTACCTGAAGACGTTGAGGTTCACATGCTTTTAATTCTGAAAGTCCTGGATTCAACCCTTGCCGATGGCCCAGATGGAGCTGCCTATACCTGCATACTTCTGCCTGCTCAGTAGATACACAGGAAGCTACAATTCTCCAGACCAGCCAAGCCAACACCGTTCAACAGCCGTAATTTTTCTCTTTTCAGAGTGGTAGCCGTGTTAGTCTGTATCAGTAAAAACGAGGACTCCTTGTGGCACCTTAGAGACCAACAAACTTATTTGGGCATATGTTTTCATGGGCTAAAGCTCACTTCATCATATGCATGCAGTGGAAAATACGGTAGGAAGATATATATCTATATACAGAGAACATGAAAAAAATGGGTGTAGCCATACCAGTTCTAATGAGACTAATTGATTAAGGTGGGCTATCATCAGCAAGAGAAAAAAAACTTTTGTAGTGATAATCAGGGTGGCCCATTTCAAACAATTGACAAGAAGGTGTGAGTAACAGAAGGGGGAAAATTGGGGAAATAGTTTTTAGTTTGTGTAATGACCCATCCACTCCCAGTCTTTATTCAAGCCTAATTTAATGGTGCCCAGTTTGCAAATTAATTCTAGTTTTGCAGTTTCTCATTGGAGTCTGGTTTTGGAGTTTTTTTGTTGAATAATTGTGACTTTTAGATCTGTACTCTTGGGTATTTTAATGTAAAAAGTAATTAACTTGCCTGCCAGGTGCACCCTTCTCACCATGGCTGGAAACCTCCTTTTTAAAAAGCCTTGTTCTTTAAGGAAGAGCCCTTATCAAAGAGGACCCGGTCATGCAGTGAAAACAAGTGAAAACACAATGCTGAGCGAATGAAATATTTGTGTGCTGGTTTGTGTTCACGAAGACTCCCGATGCTCAAGTGCATTAATTCAATAGGCTGGTTCAAGCAATGGTGTAGAGTGAAAGACAATGCTCTGAGAAAGCCTTGACACCTTACTGAAGGATTTCTTATAGATATTATTTTTCAGCAAAATTACACCGCAGGTGGACTACAAAATATAAAGGTATATGGAACAGAAAATTACACTGAGGTAATGGTTCACATTTGGCTTAAACCTAATTAGCAAAGTCAGAGTTATTATTCTTTAGTCATCTGCTTGATCTCAGCAAGAGTTTTGCCTCAGTAAGAAAGACATCCATTGAGTGCAATGAGCCCTGAGCGAGAATTTGGCCCATTACTGTTATTTATTGTGTCTTCAGTACCAGAGGTGTAAATAATGCTCTACTGAGTGGCCCCAGCCCGACAAGCTGTAGCACAGTGTATTCTTTACTAGGTATCTGACTGATCAAGGACGGTGTGCAGCTGTAGGGGTGAATATTCAAACCGAGGGTTGGAGAGTTCTCCTCACATCGGTGGGACATCAGCATGGCCAGATCTCCACAGCACACTGTTGTTATTTATTTGTATTGCTGTAGAACCTAGGAGGGGCGTAGTCCCGGACAGGGCCCCCCCTGTGCTAGGCCCTGTATAAACACAGGATGAAAGGATGGTCCCTGCCCCAAAGAGCTTACAATCTAAGCAGTGTTAGCATAGGTTTTTGATATGCTCCTTCCATGATTTTGATGTCTGCTGCACCGGCTGGACTTCACAGGCAGTGGAGTTAGGTGATATGGTAGTTGGCTTTCTTTTCTCTCCATCGCCCCAGCAGAGGGTTATGTGCATAGGTGCCATCTTTTCCAGGCACCGGTGGGTGCTCGCCCCTGGCCCAGCCCTGCCTCCACCCTGCCCTGCCCCTTCCTGTCCCCGCCCCGCCCCCATCGCAACCCCTTCCCAAAAGTCTCTGTCCCAACTCCGCTCCCTCCCTGCCCTATTGGACTCCTTCCCCAAATCCCCACCCTGGCCCCGCCTCTTCCCCAAGCGCACCATGTTCCCCTCTTCCCCCTCCCTTCCAGCGCTTGCAGCTGCGAATCAGCTGTTTTGCAGCAGGAAGTGCTGGGAGGGAGGGGGGAGAAGCAGAGCGGCAGCGCGCTCAGGGGAGGAGGTGGAGAGGAGGTGTGCTAGGGTGGGGAGCTGCTGGTGGGTGCAGAGCACCCCCCAATTTTTCCCCATGGGTGCTCCAGCTTGGAGCACCCATAGAGTCGGCACCTATGGTTAGGTGATGCTGCCCCTTTTATGGATGTGGCAGAGGACATAGGTCCTGACACAGTCCTTCAGATTTGTGTCACTATCCGCAAAAATGGGGATGTCGGCCCTAGTGTTCAGGCCAAGTTCCTGTTTGATGATTCCCTCTGCTACCTAAATCCTGGATGATGTATTCTTCACTCAGCCCTGCCAGGTACTCCACTGCTGCTGATCGTATGAAAGGTGAAAACACTCAGTACATTATGAAAGTAGCCGCCTTTGGAATGACTTCTGATCTCTTTCACTCTGATATTAACCAGGAGTAACTCCACTGAAGTTAATGAGTCAGGTCCTCATCTGGTGTAAAATCAGCATAGTGCCCACTACTCAGTGAAATCACCAAAAGCAAACATGATTCTGGGATGCATTAACAGGTGTGTTGTGAGCAAGACATGAGAAGTCATTCTTCTGCTCTACTCTGTGCTGGTCAGGCCTCAGCTGGAGTATTGTGTCCAGTTCTGGGCACCGCATTTCAAGAAAGATGTGGAGAAATTGGAGAGGGTCCAGAGAAGAGCAACAAGAATGATTAAAGGTCTTGAGAACATGACCTATGAAGGAAGGCTGAAAGAATTGGGTTTGTTAATTTGGAAAAGAGAAGACTGAGAGGGGACATGATAGCAGTTTTCAGGTATCTAAAAGGGTGTCATAAGGAGATGGGAGAAAACTTGTTCATCTTAGCCTCTAAAGATAGAACAAGAAGCAGTGGGCTTAAACTGCAGCAAGGGCGGTTTAGGTTGGACATTAGGAAAAAGTTCCTAACTGTCAGGGTGGTTAAACATTGTAATAAACTGCCTAGGGAGGTTGTGGAATCGCCATCTCTGGAGATATTTAAGAGTAGGTTAGATAAATGTCTATCAGGGCTGGTCTAGACAGTATTTGGTCCTGCCATGAGTGCAGGGGACTGGACTCGATGACCTCTCGAGGTCCCTTCCAGTCCTAGAATCTTTGAATCTATGAATCACCAAGAGCTGAAATCACTAAGAACTGGGCTAAGTGGGAGAACCTCTGAACATGGCACCTCAGCTAAAGGCAGAGGCGGTGGAGCAGCAAGCAGAGGTGAGCAGCGGCAAAGGCAGCAGAGAACAAAGTGGCAGCAGTGAGCAGCAGCAACAGCAGAAGCGTTGCTTGACTCACCCTTCAGGGGTGGGAAGTAAACCCACATGAATGGGACCCTGGGATTCTGGGTCTTCACTGACCTCGGACAGCCAACTGAGAGTGGGGTGCAGCAGAGGGAAAGGGAGGTGGCATGTTAAAGGGATGTTTGTCTTTCACGCTGCAAGGTGGGAAACTGAGGCAAAGGACACTGCCCAAGATCCTGTGGGGCAGGTTTACTTATGACTTGCATACCTTTGAATCATTGCTGCAGTGTTTTGCCAAATGAATGATGTATTCCCTCGGCCTTTGATAAGTTTTCTTTTGTTATGCACAGACTCAGTGCTTGTGACTGGGGAAGTATTGCCTAGGGACAAGGCTTAGTTTTCCCAGATTTCTGGGTGGGCCCTGGACCCACTTCTGGTTTGTAACATTAGGAGGAACCCCTAGATACTGAAGTTGGCTGACACCACCTGGCAGAAGGGTTACACTTGCCGTGTTTTTACACCTTTGACTTCAGTGGAGTTACTTCCAATTTACACTCCCATGCACCAGAGTAGAATCAGTTCCGGCCCATGGGTTGCAAAGCTTGTCAAGAACTTTGAGGCTTTTGCATGGAAACTGTTATGTAAATATGCCTCCCTACAGAGTGGTTGGTGTTTGAATGTAGCAGCTTATTATTCCTCCACGCACTCACCCAAGGTATTTAGCTGCATGTGTGCATCATGAAAGTGAAATCAACAATCAAAAATCAACGATCAGTTGATTTCATCACGGGTGCTTGGGGACATGAAGAAGAGAGCTTGGGCCTTGATGTTATTTACAAATGAGAAGCTGTTTATTGGTTCCTGCTGAGCCTTGTGTCCTGATGTTAACACGGTTTCCTAATGGTCGTTCCTATTTTAAATCATCTCCCAGGAATAAAAAAAAAATGCCAGTGTCCTGGAGCTCTGGAACACAGGTTCAGCACACTGCTGACCAAGCAACATGGCCAGAACTTTAATTACAGGGTCTAATGAAGCCGGTTAGCTGTTCTGCTGTACAGCTATGCCAGTCTGTGCTCTGTATCTCTCTTTTCAAACCTGAACAGGGTGTTGCTAAAAGTCACCAATGACTTGGCCTCTCGCTTGCTCTGATTGTGTCCTTCTTGTGCTGAGTATTTCAGGGACTCCGTTCAGATGGGTGGTTTTTGTAATTTTCACCTGATGAAAGAGCTTTCATTCTTCAGCATGATGAGGGCTCTCCCTTGTTCCGGGTTCTTCTATTTTCTTTTAGCTCTTTCAAGCCTGAACAATTTTTTTTTCTTCTCTCCCAGTGTGGTACAATGTGAAGTGTAAAAAGAACCATTACTGCTCATGGCTACATTGCTACATTTTGTGTGGTCGCTCCCGGTCTTTGGAAGGTCTTATTTATCTTTTGATGGCTTTTTGCCGCTCAGAGAGACAAACTTGGTTGACAGTTCTTACTCTAAGGCTGCTAAAATTGTTCTTTTAGCTGCTAGCATTACTTATCCTAAAGCTTTCTTTCAATCTGGTCTCCATAATTAGATGAAGCTGTCAATGAAATGCATCTGTAAGACAAATGTTAAAGGGATGCAAGTGCCAAATGTGTTTCTATAGTTTTCTGGTTCTTTTAAAAACCTTTTCATTGTGTCATAATCTTTAGAATCCTGAAAATAAAATGCCTTTCCCTATTAATTTGTCATCCTTTTTCATCTGACAAACACAGATTTTTTTTTTAAATCTCCTTGTGTTTTCAGTGCAGTGGAAATCAATTTCATATTACTTACTTTGTCTTGCAGATCAGAATTACCGATGGTAATGTTCTAAATAAACTGGAACCAATCATCGGCTTGAAGTTACCTAGTCTTGTTGTTACATATTATGGATAGCAAATGGATCTTACAGGGACACTGGCAACTCAAATTTTCCCCCACAATGGACAGTTTGTAAAAATGAGCAATTGCAAAATCCAAGGATAATAGAAGTACTCCCATGTTTGCAATGGAAACCAGTGGTTTCCCCAGGAATTGAAATTAGGGGAGGTGTTTGAATTTACAGGGGGGTGAGGGTGTCAGGACCGATGAGATACATAAAAGAGATATGAATAAAGTAAATGTTTTGTTAGGATGATGCAAATTTAACACAAGGATAATGCAAGTTACACCAAAACATATAACACGTCTAGATTTCTAAAAACATATACATTTTTTTAAAAAAATGTATTTAATTTAAATAGACTTTTGAAAAGTAAGCCATCATGGGATAAGAGGGAAGTCCTCTGAAGGATCAGGAACTGGTTAAAAGATGGAAAACAAAGGGTAGGAATAAATTATCAGTTTTCAGAATGTAGAGAGAGAAATAGTGGTATCCCTGAGGGGTCGGTATTGGGACCATTACTGCTCAATATACTCATAAATGATCTGGAAAAATGGGAAAACAGTTGAGGTGGCAAAATTTGCAGATGATACAAAACTATTCAAGGTAGTTAAGTCCCAGGCAGACTGGGAAGCGTTACAAAGGGATCTTACAAAACTGGGTGACTGGGCAACAAAAGTGGCAGATGAAATTCAATGCTGATCAATGCAAAGTGATGCATATTGGAAAACAATCTCAACTATACATACAAAATGGTGGTGTCTAAATTAGCTGTTAACACTCAAGAAAGAGATCTTGGAGTCATCGTGGATAGTTCTCTGAAAACATCCACTCAATGGGCAGCGGCAGTCAATGATTCCCAACATTCTGTTTGCTTTTTTAAAAAGAACAGGAGTACTCGTGGCACCTTTGAGAGTAACAAACCATGCTCTGAGTGTCCCTAGCCTGTTTGCCAGAAGCTGGGAATGGGGAACAGGGGATGGATCACTTGATGATTCCCTGTTCTGTTCATTCCCTCTGACGCACCTGGTCTTGACCACTGTCGGAAGACAGGTGACTGGGCTATATGGACCATTGGTCTGACCCAGTATGACCATTCTTATGTAAAAATTAATTATAATAATACAAATGTTAAGTACAGAAACTCCCCAACATAATGACCTCTCAAGATAGCAACAACGTGAGATAACAACCTTGGCAAATACTGCATTTTAAAAATCTTGACCTACTAGGAAACATATTTATATACGTTTCCATTCCCAGTCACAAATCTTGGATTCTGGAGCAAAGTCACTAAAATATAGTCCAACAAACAAATGTTTATTTAACGTGCCCCTTATTTAAGCCGTCGGAGGTGCTTTCACGTGAGTCCGCCTCCCAGGTGGGGGGCAAGAAGGCATCTTGCTCGTTCCTCCAGCTGCTCACTGTTCGCTCTGGCCATGGCTCTTCATTCACTCCACCACTCTGTGGCCAATGGCCCTGTGCAGTCACCTTCTGCTGCCACCTGCCACTGTGACCTCTGCGAGTTGGTCTATTGAGGTTCCACGCGCTCTCAGTGATTTAAGCTGAACTCTCCGTGGGGGAACCTCGCTGCTAGTGCAGTCTGGGCTGTCTTTTACACAGAAACACTGTCCCCACAGGAACACTGTCCCCACAGCAGGACTAAGCACGTAGAGCTGATTATCAGTGATTTCAGCTGCAGTGGTCACTTAACAGCTCTGTCTTTAAACAGTGGAGAGGGACAGGTCCCCACCCTCTCTTTTCATGCCCTCAATCAGCACAGGCTAATACAGTTCTACTGCCTTTTACTCATACAATAAGAACAACAACATTTCATTCCCAACCCCACCTCCCGCATTCAAGTGATTTGTATCCCAACCCCAGCCAAAATCTATCACTTGGGCAACACAGCTCTGTTTGCTGGATACCTAGGTAGATTAGGTGTGAATGTAAATACATTCTGGTCCTGAAGACTTTCCCTGCAGCCTCCAGCTCATCACTAGCTGTCAGGGAGAGCTCATTGAGACTTTGCTTACAAATCATCATTTGAAATTATTAGGTTGGCCAACATCATGGAAATGAATGCACTGGCCTTATCATAAAAACAAGAGCTGTATAAGGAAACTAGCCTAGGTTCATACTTTTGACATCTATTATACTTTCAGAAACACGTATTTTATCATACACTGTATATGCTTTTAAAGTATGTATTAATGTTTCAATTTCAATTCAAATTTCCAAACAGTCACTAAATTGGCATGTTTCAGAGTAGGAGACGTGTTAGTCTGTATCCACAAAAAGAACAGGAGTACTTGTGACACCTTAGAGACTAACAAATGTATTTGAGCATAGCTTTCATGGGCCCACTTCATCGGATGCATAGAATGGAACTTATACTTCAGAGATATATACACATACAGAGAACATGAAAAGGTGGGAGATGCCCAAGCAACTCAAAGAGGTTAATTAATTAAGATGAGCTATTATCAGCAGGAGAAAAAAAACAAACTTTTGTAGTGATAATCAAGATAGCTCAATGGATCGTGTGGTGTGTCTTGGATGGAAGCTGGAGGCATGTAGGTAAGTATAGCGGTCAGTAGGTTTCCGATATAGGGTGGTGTTTATGTGACCATCGCTTATTAGCACAGTAGTGCCAAGGAAATTGACCGCTTGTGTGGATTGGTCTAGGCTGAGGTTGATGGTGGGATGGAAATGGTTGAAATCATGGTGGAATTCCTCAAGGGCTTTTTTTCCATAGGTTCAGATGATGAAGATGTCATCAGTGTAGCTCAAGGAGAGTAGGGGCGTTAGGGGATGAGAGCTAAGGAAGCGTTGTTCTAAATCAGCCATAAAAATGTTTTGCATACTATGGTGCCATGCGGCTCCCCACAGCAGGGCCACTGACTTGAAGGTATATTGTCCACAAATGTGAAATAGTTGTGGGTGAGGAAAAAGTCGCAAAGTTCAGCCAACAGGTTTGGCATGTAACTAGTTCACAAAACTGGGGGGGGGGAGGTGTTGGGGAAATTCAGGGGGAGTGTAGGGAAATCCCTGGAGGTACCATTTGAAAACTAAAAACTCTCTGGTCAATAAGATCATGATGCAACATTACATGGTGGGTTATGAGTTCCCCCTGTACGACAGTACTTGTGAAAACCTGACAGCCCCTCCTAGGCAAATGCTGTTAGAGAGGTCTGTCCTAAACAAAGGAATGGGGGTTTAATATAAGCAGCAAACAGGGTCATCAAGATAGCAGGGGAAGGAGATGGTAATGAACAGAGTAATTTACATTTCAGCAAACACAAGTGGAGGGAGGGGGAGAGCACATGTACTGTTGACAGACCCTGGTTGCTAGCAAGCAGGATCAAACCTGGGTGTTCTGGAGCTTAGTGCGTGAGTCTCTACTGCATGAGCTGAGAGCCAACTGGCAGTTAGCTAGGGCTGTAGGGCAGACTCATTTAACTGTCTCTAAATGGTCTCAGTGCCACTAGAGAGGACAGAACACCACACCCAGGAGGTGTGTGGGTTACATACTTCCCCTCGCTGAGGAAGCACATCCTGAGCTCAGAGACTTCCTGGTTGAAATCCCAGATGAGCCCCGACTTGTAACATTGACAGACCCCTGTTGGTGGCGAGCGGGATTGAACCTAGGGCTTCTGGAACTTACCGCATGAGTCTCTACCGCATGAGCTAAAAGGCTGCAGCGCAGACTCATTTTAGCCCTTTCTCATTAAGTGGTCTTGGTGCCACTAGAAGGGACAGGACACCACACCCAGGAGGTGTGTGGGTTACACACGGAGCCTTCACCACCAGACTTCAGGTCACCGTCCTCACAGCTTGGATAAACTTGGCTTTGAGGGGATCCTTTAGAACAGTGGCTCTCAACCTTTTCAGTCTACTGTTCAGGAGTCTGATTTGTCTTGTGTACCCCCAAGTTTCACCTCACTCAGAAACTACTAGTTTACAAAATCAGATCTAAAATACAGATGTGTCACAGCACACTCTTACTGACAAATTGCTGACTTTCTCCTTTTGCCTGTATGAAATGTTAACCTGTACTTATTTCGCTAGTGCTTGTTATGTAGCCTGCTGTAAATCTAGGCAAATATTGAAAGGAGTTGTGGACCCCGTGCCCCTGGGTGACAACCACTGCTTTAGAAGAATCAGCTTCCAAGTCTCAAGGGGCTAGAAAAGAAAGGGGCAGACAACCCCACATTCTTTCACCTAAGAAAACAAAACCACCAGCACCTTTGGGCCCCTGGAAGAGAGCCTGAGCAAGGGGGGAGCCAGGCACCACTTTGCTGGGAGACTGTGGCTGAGAGAAAGCATCTTGAAGAGAGCCCGTGTGAAATAAGGCATACATTGATATTGGTGAGAGTAATTAATCATTGGAACAATTTACCAATGATTGTAGTGGATTCTCCATCACTGACAACTTTTAAATCAAGACTGGATGTTTGTCTAAAAGAGCTGCTCTAGGAATTATTTTGGGGAAGTTTTCTGGCCTGTGTGATACAGCAGCATTCCGTCCTTGGAATCTATGAAAGCATCTTCCAAAGGGCAGCACGGGTTAGTAGACTATTAAACACATGAGGAAACTGAGGTACAGAGAGGCAACTCATCCAGGCTCATGCAACAGGTCAATAGCAGAACTGCGACTGCACTGAGGTTTCCTGACTGCCTAGCCAGTGCTCTTCCCATTGGAACACACTCTCTCCTCGATAGTACATTATATTCCCTGCAAATAAATTCTGAAGAAGGAAAGGAGAGCATTCACGCTAGCAATCAGATTTCTTGGAGTTCTGCTCATCCAATCAGGGAACAGAAGTCAAGTCATATGACCCGAGTGTCCAATCCACACACTATGAGTTTTAACTAGCAAACTGATTCCTGAAGCAGAATTATTCATTGAACTCCCCCCGCGATTATTTTTGAAATAGGGATAAATTTGAGTGCCCTGGAAGATTTTTAGGGAGAATTTGTGAAGAGGCAATGGGATGGGTTCACAGCTTAAATTATTCCCCACGAATTAGTTGCTTGGCTGTAAAGATAAGTGCTTCCATACCCCGCACATATCGGCAAGTACTGCTGACCCAATACATTCAGACAAGTCAGGCCTCCCAAATCATGAGATTTTATAATTATCTGGGGGATTCTTTTGATTTGCCTTATACTTTTTGAACCATTGGGGGGTCCCATTTTGAAGCATGACGGGCTAGACATTTACTATTTTTTAAATGAAAGTGGAGATTCTTGCATGCTCGGGGATGGCCCCACTCCGGGGTACTCTCTCTGCACCGGCCGCTTCCCTACCCCTGATCAGCACATTAAGTTCAAACCAAATACAATTTATTGAACAGAACTGTAAGGAAAACAGGGAAAAATGGAAGAGGGTTAAGGGGAACAAGGGACCCGCCCTGTGAGCTCGGGGGCACCACAACCAGCGTCTCTGGGACGTGAGGGCAGATCACAGCCTGTTCCTCACACTCCCGGCTAGTCACACCATCAGTCTCATTGAAGCCTCAGGCCCCACTTTCATCTTGGAATCTGGGGTTAAACGTCATACCCCAAGGAGAGTCTCTTATCATCAGTCTCTGTGTCCCAGGACAACAAGCACTTGTTCTCAGCCACTTTGGCCCATGCTTAAAAGGCCCACTGGTTGCTAGGGAGATGGTGGAATTAGTGGGCCCCTTCTGTTAATGGGCATGCTGGCAGGGTGGGATTCAGTAGTATGGAAATCGGAAATAGTATAAGGGACCTACCATCAGTCAAACGCTAACCCTTCTCCTTGGTCACTTAAACCCTGCCCCTTGACCCCTTAAGCCCCGACCACCTGTCACTGGAAGTCCCACCCATGGGGAATATTACTTCTGGGGTCAAGGAGGACACATAACCGGAAGCCAAGGGTGTCATGTGACCCCTCTAAGAACTCCTCCCACTGCCCTCTACCAATCAGGAGGGTTCGCCCCGTAGGCCTACCTGGAGAGGATTTGACCAATCAGGGGTGTTCCGGGGCATGGTGACCCATCCAGAAGTGGTTTGTGTGACCCCTCTAAGAACTCCTCCACTGCCCTCTGCGAATCACGATGGGTTTCAGCCACACAGCACCGCCCTGAGACAACTCATCCAGGCTCATCCAATCAGGAATACAGAAGTCAAGTCATAAGTGACCTGGAGTGTCAATCCACACACTGTGAGTTTTAACTAGCAAACTGATTCCTGAAGCTTAGAATTATTCATTGAACTCCCCAGCGCGATTATTTAAACACTGAAATAGGGATAAATTTGAGTGCCCTGGGCTTTTAGGAGAATTTGTGAAGAGGCAATGGGATGGGTTCACAGCTTAAATTATTCCCCACGAATTAGTTGCTTGGCTGTAAAGATAAGTGCTTCCATACCCGCACATATCGGCAAGAACTGCCGACCCAATACATTCAAACAAGTCAGGCGTCTCCGAATCATGAGATTTAAAATTATCTGGGGATTCTTTTGATTTGCCTATTATACTTTTGAACCATTAGGGGTCCCATTTTGAAGCACGATGGGCTAGACATTTACTATTTTAAATGAAAGTGGAGATTCTTGCGTGCTCAGGGATGGCCCCACCGGGTACTTCTCTGCACCGCCGCTTCCCTACCCCTGATCAGTACATTAAGTTCAAACCAAATACAATTTATTGAACAGCAACTGTAAGGAAAACAAGGAAAATGGAAGAGGGTTATGGGAACAAGGGACCCGCCCTGTGGGCCTGGGGCACCACAACCAGCGTCTCTGGGATGTGAGGGCAGATCACAGCCTGTTCCTCACACTCGGCTAGTCACACCATCAGTCTCATTGAAGCCCCAGGCCCCGCCATCTTGGAATCTGGGGTTAAACGTCATACCCCAAGGAGAGTCTCTTATCATCAGTCTCTGTGTCCCAGGACAACAAGCACTTGTTCTCAGCCACTTTGGCCCATGCTTACAAGGCCCACTGGTTGCTAGGGAGATGGTGGAATTAGTGGGCCCCTTCTGTTAATGGGCATGCTGGCAGGGTGGGATTCAGTAGCATGGAAATCAGAAATAGTATAAGGGACCTACCATCAATCAAACCCTAACCCTTCTCCTTGGTCACTTAAACCCTGCCCCTTGACCCCTTAAGCCCCGACCACCTGTCACTGGAAGTCCCACCCATGGAATATTACTTCTGGGGTCAAGGAGGACATAACCGAAGCCAAGGGTGTCATGTGACCCCTCTAAGAACTCCTCCCACTGCCCTCTACCAATCAGGAGGGGTTTTGCCACCATAGGCCTACCTGGAGAGGGGACTTGACCAATCAGGGGTGTTCCGGGGCATGGTGACCCATCCGGGAGTGGTTCGTGTGACCCCTCTAAGAACCCCTCCACTGCCCTCTGCGAATCACGATGGGTTTCACCCACACAGCACCACCCTGAGAGCAGATCTGACCAATCGGTGATGTTCCAGAGCGGGGTGACTTGCCCAGAAGAGAGTCGTATGACCCCTCTAAGAACTCCTCCCAGCGCGCTCTGCCAACCATAGCGCATCTCCATCACCCCATAAGACCCAGCAATTGGAGCAGAAGAGGCCATCTTTTACCAAGAACGCGTGCTTTAGAAATCGTGGAAACATGGACACCTTCACCACCCTGGTGAGAACTTCAGACTTTGTGTTAGTCCTGTCCCTTCTAGTGGCACCAAGACCACTTAATGAGAACGAGCTAAAATGAGTTAGCCCCGAGGGCTTTGGACTTGTGTGGAGAAAGCGCTACATGAGCGACAGTTCCCACGAGGGCCCTTTGACTCAGCCATTGATGGATACGCCAGAACCCGAAACCCAAACCCTCGTGAGGAACCCCGATGAGCATGAAGGCCTCTCATTTAAATGTGTCAATATGAATGTGTCCCTCTTCATATTTGTGTTAGTAAAAGACGGTACCAGTAACAGTCATTTCTACACAGGC
The DNA here is from genome assembly GCF_016161935.1 of Mauremys reevesii. NCBI lineage: Eukaryota > Metazoa > Chordata > Testudines > Geoemydidae > Mauremys > Mauremys reevesii. The sequence continues at coordinate 279,022,100 of NC_052624.1, forward strand.
AGCTCTGTTAAAGAAAATATATTACACCCCCGGGGAAGTTGGGCGCTTGGGTGAACAGAACCTCTTTCTCAAGTAGCCAGAAAGCATAGCAAAACTTTGAATAGAAGACAGGTAACAGCTTGCCTTTCAGACAGGACACTTACACTTTACACATTTCCACCCCACCATCAATCTCAGCCTGGACCATTCCACACAAGAGATCCACTTCCTAGACACCACAGCCCTCATAAACGATGGCCACATAAACATCACCCTACTGACCGCTATACTTACCTACATGCCTCCAGCTTTCATCCAGACCACACCACTCGATCCATTGTCTACAGCCAAGGTCTGAAACAATCCCATTTGCTCCAAGCCCTCAGGTAGAGACAAACACATACAAGATCTCCATCAACCATTCTTACAACTACAGTACTCCACCTGCTGAAGTGAAGAAACAGATTGACAGAGCCAGAAGACTACGCAGGAGTCACCTAATACAGGACAGGCCCAACAAAGAAAGTAACAGAACGCCACTAGCCATCACCTTCAGCCCCAACCAGCGGCGTATTATCGCCTAGGCCAACAAGGCTTAGGCCTAGGGCGGCAAATTTGCTCACGCCCTCCCCAAGCTCTGCCCCTTCCTCAAATCCCTGGCCCGCCTCCTCTCCCAGGCGCCCATGCCCCCTTCCACCTCCCTCCCAGGCTTGCCACGCTAAAGTGCTGGGAGAGGGAGAAGTGAGTAGCGGCACATTCAGAGGAGGCGGAGCAGAGGTGAGCTGGACCCACGGTGCGGGGAGTAACCTGGGGGCCGAACCGCTCCCATCCCAGCTCATCTCCGCTCCACCACCACCATCCCCGAGCTTGCCACACTCCCTTCTCCCCACCCCCTCCCAGTCTTGCTGCGGGGAGCAGAGGTGAGCTGGCGCGCGGGGGAGGCGCGCAATTTTGAGGGCCTAGGTGGCAAATTTGTTAATCCGCCACTGCCTCCAACTAAAACCTCTCCAGCGCATCATCAAGGATCTTCAACCTATCCTGAAGGGCGATCCATCAATCTCACAGATCTTGGGAGACAGGTCTGTCTCAGCTTACAGACAGCCCAATCCTACAGCAACCACACACCACACAACAAACACTAACCCAGGAACCTATCTTTTGCAATAAAGCCTGTTGCCAAGTCTGTTCACGTATCTTTTAGGGGATACCATCATAGGACCTAATCACATCAGCCACGCCACTAGGCACATCTACCAATGTGATAGATGCCATCATGTACCAGCAATGCCCCTCTGCCATGTACTTTGGCCAGCGGACAGTCTCTATGTAAAAGAATAAATGGACACTAATCAGACATCAAGAATTACAACATTCAAAAACCAGTCGGAGAACAATTCAATCTCCCTGGCCACTTGATTACAGACCTAAAAGTCACAATATTACAACAAAAAAACTTCAAAAAGAGATTCCAACAAGAGACTGCTGAATTGGAATTAATTTGCAAATTGGACACCATTAAATTAGGCTTGAATAAAGACTGGGAGTGGATGGGCCATTACACAAAGTAAAACTCTTTCCCGTGCTTATTTTTCCCCCACTACAGTTCCTCACATCTTCTTGTCAATTGCTGAAATGGGCCATTTTCATTACCACTACAAACAGTTCTTTTCTCCCCTGCTGATAATAGCTCACCTTAACTGATCCTCTCCTTATAGGGTGTATGGTAACAGCCATTGTTTCTTGTTCTCTGTGTATATCTATATCTTCCTACTGTATTTTCCACTGCATGCATCTGATGAAGTGGGCTGTAGCCCATGAAAGCTTATGCTCAAATAAATTTGTTAGTCTCTAAGGTGCCACAAGTACTCCTGGTCTGTTTTGCACTTTACACAAACCGGCTCAAATACATTTTAAAAGAAACAAGACCATTAGTTCAGATGTGGATGTGCAATGGCAGGCAAATTTGGTGGATATGCACCAGTTCTCCAAATGCAACAGCGGTTTTAAGTACATCTTAACAGTGATAGACATTCTATCCAAATATGCCTGGGCCTTAGGTCAAAAACACAAGACGAGTGTTGAGGTATCCAAGGCCTTTCAAGCTATTTTCAACAAAGGTCACATGCCTCCCTTTGAGAAATGCGACCACGTGAGACTACCTAAAACCAAAGGAGCTTTTGAAAAGGTTATGAAAAGACTTGTACCGATGAGATATTCCTTGGGCATGCCTAGCCTTGCTCAAAACATGTTTCAACAAGCACAGACATGTATTTTGTGATAATTTTCACAGCCATGTTACCCAATAAAGCACCCCAGGTGAGGGGTTTAAAGACAATTGATGTTTGGTGTTTGGTTTGTTTTTTAAAAAAGACCAATTCAGAAAAAGTACTCAGATTATTTTTAATTGAAATAATTCGTGAGGTCCCTAAATAATCCCCCTGAGGGGGATTCCACTCACCCTCCCTTTTCACAAATATCACCAAGTCAGTGTCATGGTACAGGCACCACTCTTGCAACCTCTCTAGGAGGTTGTATAGTTCTAAGCGGGCAGAAGCGGTGGTGAAACAGGCTATGAAGGCGTTAGTATTGCCAGAGACAGAGTACCGGTCTTTGCATGCTTAAGACACACGCGGTTTCATCGTCGATAAACTCACAGGATGAAACCTTGTAATTGGCGGAAAACAGGTACTGAAAGAGTGGAGAAATTGGAGAGGGTCCAGAGAAGAGCAACAAGAATGATTCAAGGTCTTGAGGACATGACCTATGAAGGAAGGCTGAAAGAATTGGGTTTGTTTAGTTTGGAAAAGACAAGACCGAGAGGGGACATGATAGCAGTTTTCAGGTATCTGAAAGGGTGTCATAAGGAGGAGGGAGAAAACTTGTTCGCCTTCGCCTCTAAGGATAGAACAAAAGCAATGAGCATAAACTAAACAAGGAGTTTAGACTGGACATTGGAAAAGTTCCTAACTGTCAGGGTGGTTAAACACTGGAATAGATTGCCGAGGAGGTCTGTGGAATCTCCATCTCTGGAGATATTTAAGAGTAGCTTAGATAAATGTCTATCAGGGCTGGTCTAGACAGTGTGCTCCTGCCATGAGGCAGGGGATGGACTTCGATGACCTCTCAGTACACATACAATAATGTAGGGGATTCTTGTTTCAGGCTTAGAACGGTAGAGATAAACTGCAGGTTTAATTGGTCTGACCAGTCCCCAACATGGCACGGGTCATCAGTTCTTATGTTCTTATGTTATGTTAGGAGATATACCAATCTCCTACAAGAGGAAAAGTCATTGAGTCCAGCCCACTGCCTTCACTAGCTAGACCAATTTTTGCCCCAGATTTGTAAGGGGCCCCCTTGAGGATTGAACTCACAACCCTAGGATGAGGCATCAGCCTTTTATAGTCTTTTTGAGGTGTAAGAACACCTCTTTGTCCTTACTGTGGAAAATTACAAGCAAAATGGAGTCTGGAGTCACATGGGCAAGTTCCTGCATACTTTGCTGACTTACAAGGTGCATCTGCCTTCTCTCAATGGGTCAATTGTGTAGCTGATGGTCCTTAATGGGCCATCAAGCAGGCTAGGCAGAGCTAACACCAACTCGTCTGGGATGTCACCCAGAAGCATAGCATAAGTTTGAGATACAGACAGGATAGAGCCAATATTCATAACTTCAACTACAAAATGACACATTGATACAGACAGCATAATCATAACCAGCAACCCATAACCTGGTCTTAGACCCCTTATATGACCCCCTTTACAAAAGATTTGGTGCCACTACAGGACCTTGGTTGCAATCATATTCTATACGGTCCCAGTTCAAGTCAAGAATGCGACACAGGCATCTTCCGGTTTGGTCATTTTCTTTAAAACACGGCTAGGGTCTGCACTAAATTGCACAGCATTTATCAAGGTCACCCCTTACGCTAAATGTTCTTGGGTAGGAACAGACATTGCGGAGCATAACCTATGGCAAGAACAGCGTTTAATAAGCTTTCCAAACATAACTCAGCACACAGTCATGGTGCCGTTGGGCTGCCGCATCTATCACACAGCCCTCACAATCTTCAAAAAGCTTTTCCCTAAGGCACTGATTAAGGACAGCATAAACATCAACGCGTACAATAGTCCGTGTGACTTTTTTACGCTCACGACGTGGCCTTGGCTCAGTTAGTTCCATGCCAAGTCTCCTAAACTCCTCATAGCCGTCATCCTTGGAGTCCTCTTCAACAATTTGTACCGGCATTGAGCAAAAACAAGGAGAGCCCGGTTCATCTTCGCTGCTTGATGCAATGCTGTCCAGGGCCTCTGGGTCCTCTAGAAAGGCATCGTCAAGCTGTGGAGAGATTTTCAGAAAAGAAACAGTGTAAGTTCCCACTCCTTGTTTTTAAATATACACAACCCACCCCACCCCCCGGTTCCTAACCCCATTACACCCCATCATCAACAGTCACTTCTTAATCATTCATTTACCTGAGCAATGTCTTTTCCGTTCACCTTGTCCTCCGATGATTCCCCTGAGCTGCGTTCACCTTCCACCTCTAGGGGGGTGGAAAATGAGAGGCCATCACACTCATCGGTGTGCCTCACGAGAGTTTGGGTTTCGGGTTCCAGCGTATCCATCAATGGCTGAGTCAAAGGTCCCTTGTGGGAACTGTCGCTCATGTAGCGCTTTCTCCACACAAGTCCAAAGGCCCTCGGGGCTAACACAAAGTCCAAAGTACTCACGGGGTGGTGAAGGAGTCCATGCTTCCACGATTTCTAAAGCACGCATCCTTGGTAAAAGATGGCCTCTTCTGCCCTGGTGCTGGGACTTATGGGGTGATAGTGTTGCGCTCTGACTGGCAGAGGGCGCTGGGAGGAGTTCTTAGAAGGGTCACACGACCCTCATCTGGACAGGTCACCCCGTCCCGGAACACCACCGATTGGTCAAATCTGCTCTCAGGTTGGTCCTATGCGGCCGAAACCCATCGCGATTGGTAGAGTGCAGTGGGAGGAGTTCTTAGAGGGGTCACACGAGCCACATCCGGATGGGTTACCCCACCCTGGAACACCCCTGATTGGTCAAATCCCCTCTCCGGGTAGGCCTATGAGGGCGAAACCTCTCCTGATTGGTAGAGGGCAGTGGGAGGAGTTCTTAGAGGGGTCACATGACATACTTTGCTTCCGGTCATGTGTCCTCCTTGACCCTGGAAGTAATACCCTGTGGGTGGGACTTCTGGTGATAGGTGGGCGGGGTGTAAGGGGTCAAGGGGCGGGGTTTTAGGAGGCAAAGGGCCGGTTTGTGTTTGATTGATGGTAGGGCCCTAATAGTACTACTGGACACACTTTGAGGCCCTTGCCTTCCAAAAGGGTGGCTTTGTAAATTTAGTGTCAGCTCTTCTTGAAGGAAGGATTGATTCTTGAACGCTCAATCTCATCCAAGCTCCCAGGCCCCCCTTCATCTTGGAATCTCGGTTTAAATGTCATACCCCAAGGAGACACACTTATATATCAGTCTCTGTGTCCCAGGACAACAAGCCATTCTTCTCAGCCACTTTAGCCCATGCTTACCGGGCCCACTGGATGATAGGGAGAGGTTGGAATTTGTGGGCCTTTTCTGGTATTGGGCATGCTGGCAGGGTGAGATTCAGTAGTATGGAAACCGTACACCCTTGGAGGCCCTTGCCTTCCAAAAGGGTGGCTTTGTAAATTTAGTGTCAGGTGTTCTGGATCGAGGGTCCTTGGACATTCGGGACTTCACTTTGTGTTGCAGCTTGCTGAAGGTTTGCTTCAGGCACATGAACATCTTTTGGAGAACTTTGCTCCTTGAAGGGGATGGTGTCCTAGCTCTGGAGGCCTTTGGTGACTTTGAGGGAGAACCGTCAGGACTCCAACTTGCTTTCTCCCCAGCTTGCAAAAGCCCTGTTGTACTCGTTGCAACGGACACCATCTTTGGTTGCTTGCGGGGAGCCCTTTTCCCCATTCCATCCTGCGTCTTGCTCTTGTCTGCTGGAAGGAGCCACAGCACTGGCATCTTATTGTGGTTGGATGATGCTGAGGAGTCTCCTGGAGTCCATCGCTGTGGAATTCCATGGGATCTTCCCGGCAAGTCAGCACCTGCAGAGCCAGCTGGTCTCTTTTGTCGATGCTTACTACACTTCTCGCAGACTCTGATTGGTGGCTGGTCCCTGGAGAGCTTTGAATTCACAGTTCCATTGAACCCATGTGAATGCATGATGTCTCGAACACCATGCAGCTCAGCAGATGTCTCCTTTGGAGTTTTCTCACCCTTCCTCTTTCCTGGATATGCCTTGCGGCACTGCTGGCAAACTGAGACCTGGCTCGCCAAGGGGCGGGAGCTGCTCAACATTTCCGTCAGCTGCTTGATCTGCAGGCCGTGTGCAACTGCTCAGAGCCTGGTGCCTCTGGGGCAACCTGGTGCCATTGGGTCCTGGGAGGATCTGCCCTGCTCTCACCTGCTTGTGCCCCTGGCTGCAGGCAGGAGCCTTCTCCCAAGAGAACCTTCCTCTCCATGTGCAGCTCCAGCTTCTCTTCAGTCCCTTTGGTGCCGCTCACACTGGTAAGGGGCTTTCTCAACTCGCTCCTATACATTTGGAGTGTCGCTGCGAGTGTCTTCTCTGCTACTGTGGTTCCTGGAGGTGGCGATGTCAGACCCACCCCTGCCGGCACAGTGCAGCGCTGTGGGTTAGTCTGCTTTCCTGCCGCGCCATCATTCCTGCCCGTCTACAGGGTGATATCTTCCACTGGCGTTGGAGGACGTGTGGAAGAAGAGGAGCTTGTGCTTCGCCTCCCCGTCTGCAGGAAATCGGTCTCCATCTCACTGAACTCCACACGGGCTCCCCTGGCTGGGACGGCGTGAGGCAGCTTTGCCAGGGGCTCTGGGTCCAGGGTGAGCAGCCCCCTCTGCATGACCGGATGCTGATGCCTTATGTGGAGTTTGATAGGGTGGGCAGGCTGTTGTCCCATCGTTGGGAATGCCGCTGTCCTGTGCTTGCCAGGCTCCCTAGGGGGGTGGAATGGCCCAGGCAGGGCAGTCTCTCTCCGGAGGGGAGCATCTCTGTGCAACTCTCGCACCATCTTAGGAAAGGCCTTCGTTTGGATCTGCCAGCATTTCTGAGCCATGTGATCCTGCAGCTTGACCACCGCTGTGGGCACAAGGCTGGCCAGGATGGCATCAGGGGATGCCATGATCCTGTGGGCCTTTTGGGGAAGGGGTCCCCGGGGGCAGACACATGGCTCCTGGATCTCCTGTGCACGCTGAGGGCTGGTGTTGGATCTGAAGGGCTCCGGGACCTTTGCTGGAAATCCACATTTGGATGGATCTGGGTCTACTTCCAATTGCTGCTTGGTGTCCCCCTCACCCAGCAATGGCTCCCCCGGGATGGGGGTTTGTGGAGCCCCCAGTCGCCTCTGCAGATGCTTCTGCCGGATGTTGAAGTCTGAGCTATGGACTGACGTCTGGTCCAGACCCGTGGTCTGCTCTCCCCGGTCTTGTCTGCTCTGGGCAGGAGACCTGGAGAGAGGCTGGGCTTGGATGGGATGAGTGGATCCTTCCCAGCTCGCAAAGGGCATGATCTCCCCTGTGTGGCAGAGGGGCTCCTACTGAATGATGGCGGCTTCTCTCAGGGAAAAGGAGCTGGGACTCCAGAGGGCAGAGGTGGTGGATTCCATAGCGGAATAGGAGAACTGGCTCATCGCGGCTGTCGCCACACTCGGCCTGTGGGAGAGAGCAGACAGGGACAGATGGGACATGGCCCTGCTGAGCAAAGGCAGGACTTGGGCACAGCCTTCCAACAGTAGTGCAATGGGGCAGTGCCTAGGCATGCCTTGCACACCACAGCCTGACACAAGGACATCAGCTGGGTAACGAAGGACTGAGAGGGGGAGCCGGCACTCATTTTATCTAGAACGATAACCCCTTCGTCACACGCACATGTGCAGCACCTAGAACAATGGGGCCTTCAGCATGACTGGGGACCTAGTGTTATTTTAACAGAAAGATTAGCTAACAACAATTGCTTTGGGTGAGGAAGATGTGAGCATGTGTGTGTAACCCTCGCCAGAGGAGATTGTGAAGGCCAAGACTATAAACTATAAAAGGAACTGGATAAATTCATCAATGGCTATTAGCTAGGATGGGCAGGGATGGTGTCCCTAGTCTCTGTTTGTCTGAAGCTGGGAATGGGCGACAGGGGACGGATCATTTGATCATTCCCTCTTCTGGTCATTCCCTCTGCTGCACTGGCATTGGCCACTTTTGGAAGACAGGATACTGGGCTAGATGAACCTTTGGTCTGACCCAGTCTGCCTGTCCTTATGTTCTTACATTCTAACCCACTGGAAAACTGTCCTCTTCTAATGGCTGATACACTAGAGGCTAACAACCTACTATTGCTCCCAGTTAATGGAGTTTCTCTGGTGGTGGGGGACTGTGCTACGGTCCTGAAAGTCCTGGGTTTGAACCCAGCTGATGACTCATGCTTTGGGTGTATCACAGAGTGCCCCACTCACTGCTTGTCTGGAGCCTACTCTGGGGATTAGCTCTCGAGGTCAATGCCCCTTCCAATTGTCGCATGTGGTCACATCATCTCTCTGTCATTCCGGGAACTGCAGTGTCCCCTTCTTGGCTAGGCCACTCAGCGTTTCCCCCTATTCCAGGGTACAGTCCTGCAATTGCCTGTCACTCCCACAGTGACCCAGACAGTCCTCCTGTTCACTGCCCCTCCGGTCTGGGCCGTGCCCTCGGTGGTTGGTAGGGAAACCTGGGCCCACACTTCAAACCGGGCTCCAGGCCAGGGACCCTCAACCCAGCAGTTCTAGGCTTTCCTCTCCCAGCCTGGACTGCTTCCTACTACTCCTGGTTCCCCTCCTTGCTCTGGGTGCACCAGCTCCAAACACTCCCCCCTCTTCCCAGGGAGGGGCTGCCCTTTCCCAGCTGCAGCCCCTCTCTCTTGCCAGCTTCCTGGCTTTATCGGCCCCGCCTATTCCTGCCCAGCTGAGGCTGCTTGGAATCAATTCCCTGCTCCCTGGCTCTTCCTCCAGGTGCATCCTGTGGAGTTCATGGGCCTGCCTGGCCACCTGAGCCCCTTCCAGTGCTGTGTGGGGTGGACACCCCCTCACAGCGTGTTATTGGATTGCTTTTTCTTTCAAACACAGCACGGGCAGGTTCTAGACAGTCGCCTGCTGGCAGATATTGCCGTACAGAGGGATTTGCTCCTACTCACAACCGCAACTTGTAGTCTCTGCGTTTAATTTCTGATAATCCCTCACCTCACTTTCACTGGTATCTCAGCTGTTATTTTAGGATCCTGGAGTGTCTGGTTTTCCCTGCTCCCTCCTCTCTACATTCATTATCCCCTCCCACCCAGCCCCCAGTCTGGTGCCCCCCGCTCAGTTGCCTTACGGTATCAGAACTGCATCCAGGTGTCTGGCCACGTCCTGTAGCCTCCTCTCAACCAGCCTGAGGCGCTGAGCCAAGGGGAGCTTCTCCAGGGGCTCAGGGCAGCTGTGGAACAGAGAGAGCAGATAGCTGAGTGCAGGCCCTGCCCACAGGCCCTCTTTTACCCAGAGGGGCGGCACCGAAAGGCTCCCTGTGCCCTTCTCCACTGAGGCAGCCTCCTCCCCTGCAATACCCGGGCCTTGGATGTTCTGGGTTGGGGTTAGCTGGATTGTTAGGTGATCCCTGTCTAGTGCTGAGGAGGTGAGCGTCTATCCTGCTGGCTGCATGTGTGTCATGTCCCTTCCACAGAAGCTAATCAACATGTAGGATAACAGCCTACTCTAGCTACCCAACTATGCAGCTACTTCTTTAGCTCCAGGATTCAAATCCTACGTGGAACCTATGCTGGGGGACTGGAGGAGGGGCCATTACCCAAGTGCTCCTGGGTCCCCTACTCACCGTACCAGAAAGACCAGCCTTCCTCCTGACCTCTGCACCTCACCTCCCCGGGGTGCACGGGGCTGCTTCCAGAAAACATTTTCTCCCGCTCTTGGGAGGAGAGGATGGTCCAGTCCAGTTGACACAATCTACCCCTCCCCCCCACTGCCCCAGGTTAAAGGAGCCGTATGAGGCTTGGAGAAGGGAATGACCCACTGTACAAGGCGTGGGGGTGGATTAGAGATGGCAACTTCTGCAGGGTGGGAATGAATTGCAGGAGTCTAAAGGAGAAGAGTTGCCTGCGTGGTACATAGGTCGGGGCAGGGGAGGGATTACTCGGGCTACTGCCCCTGGGTGGGGATGAATTGCATGACGCTAAAGGAGGGGACTGACCCACTGCAGATTTATGGAGGGGGGCATTGCTTACCACGTCTCTGGGGATGCACCAGCCTCCTCCAACTCTTCCGCACAGCGTCCAAAAGCTGCCAGAAGTGAGACATAAAGGAGACATTGAGCTGCTTGGGCACCCTCTGCCCCAGATTTCAGAGGCAGCCTGTGAATGGAGCCCCAGCCAGTGCCTCTGCACGGCTCTGGGCACGACTGTGCCTTCGCAGGAAGAGGGGAGGCAGGTGGGGGAATAGACCCTATTTCTCTGCTTTGCATGGGGCCTGAGTCTACCACCGCAGCTGTGAGGTGAGGGGCTGCCTACCTTTCGCTTTCTTTTTTGTCTTTCTGGGCCTCCTCTTCCTCGGAGAAGCCTGCCACACACAGAGAAAGCAGCAAGGTTAGAAGAGAACTCCTCAATAAACCTGGGAGAACAATGAGCCAGAGGTGATTGCCATATGGGGCCAGAGGGAAATTTTTCCTTCTGGCAGAGTATTGCACTCTGAGGCATCATGGGTAGGCATTGTGCTTTCCTATGATGCAGCCAATATAGGGCACAAAGCACAACCCATAACAGGGGTCACTGCAACACTCCAGGGGTTGGAGAAACAGGGATTGCTGGTACCAGGAGCCTGCAGAGTTTATAAGCATTGAAGGAGAGAGCCTGCAAAGTTCTCTCTCCTGCAGAGATGATCAAACTCTGCAGGTTTTAGGATTGCAGAGTATGCAACTAACCCCAGATACCGTGCACGGAATTCAGACCCTGGGGGAGAAAGCCGACATCTGGACAACAGTGTTTCCTAGATACATATTCAGGGAGTGCATGATATCGGGGTTTTCTCTGCAGCCATTTGGGATGGCCATGCTACTCCTGAGTGGTGAAGCCATGAATGGATCATGCAAATCCTCCCAAGCAAGTGCTGATATAACCCCTAGAGCATCCTCAAACGGCAACTGTTTTACACCAAAACACAACAACAACTGTTTGTCATGAGCTCAGTCCACTTGCCTGAGAGCTGCAAAGTTTCTTGAAGGTAAACTGCACTGCTTGCAGCTTAACTAGCCAGGTATTCCTTTCACAGGCTAGATCTTTCTCGCCTGGGCTCGGCCCCTTCCCTCCTCCCCCACAGTTTAGTTCCTTTAGTTCTCCAGATGTTTTCAGCAGGCTTCCTTTTGGGGCAGGGAGGTGGTGGAGAAGAACCTAGATTAACTCACTTCCAAGTCTTCAATAGGATCTGGCTTTGACAGGAATCCTTGGTCTCCCAGTTTTACACCCCCCCTGCCCCTCCATCCTAGTTGAAAAATACCACCAGTCCAAAATGATGTCCATCTGAGGGAACTGGGATTGTTTAGTCTGCAGAAGAGAAGAATGAGGGGGGATTTGATAGCTGCTTTCAACTACCTGAAAGGGGGTTCACAAGAGGATGGATCTAGACTGTTCTGAGAGGTAGCAAATGAAAGAAGAAGTAGTAATGGTCTCAAGTTGCAGTGGGGAAGGTTTAGGTTGGATATTAGAAGCAACTTTTTCACTCGGAGGGTGGTGAAGCACTGGAATGGGTTCCCTAGGGAGGTGGTGGAATCTCCTTCCTTAGAGGTTTTTAAGGGCAGGCTTGACAAAGGCCTGGCTGGGATGATTTAGTTGGGAATTAGTCCTGCTTTGAACAGGGGCTTGGACTAGATACCTCCTGAGGTCCCTTCCAACCCTGATATTCTATGGATTCTATAATTCTATGAGGTGACATGATCACATGACCCTGCAGTGTCAAAGCAGCATCCCAGGAAACTTCTCAGGAAGGAGGAAGATTAGCATCTTCCATGTCCTATTGTCCTTCCTAATGGCCCATCCAGGCTGATTGCCTACTATTTGGGGGCATTCCCCTGGTGCAAGCGCTTTTGTAATTGATACAGAGCCCATATTCCTAACTTCAGATACAGAAATGATACCTACATCCAAATAGGATAAACCCATTCAGTAAATCAGAACCTTTCCAAGGATATCTCACATGACCCATCTTGCATAAAACATACCGTAGTTATGCCATATTCCTAGAACAATATTTCTATGAAGAATATGGGGCGTAATTTCACAGGGGTGAAGAAGCATGTGGACAAGGGCGATCCTGTGGAGAGAGTGTACCTGAACTTTCAGAAAGCCTTTAACAAGATCCCTCATCAAAGGTTCTTAAGCAAAGTAAGTTGTCATGGGATAAGAGGGAAGGTCTCCACATGGACCACTAACTGGTTTAAAGATAGGAAACCAAAGGTAGGAATAAATGGTGAGTTTATGAAGAGAGATAAATAGCAAGGTCCCCCAAGGATCTGTACTGGGACCAGAGTTCTTCAACATCTTCATAAATGATCTAGAAAAGGGGGGAAACAGTGAAGTGGCCAGATTTGCAGATGATACAAAGCTAAAGATCGTTAAATCCAAAGCTGAATAGGCCCTCCTTGTTCCCAGATGTATAACTCTGTGTTGGGCTGTGTGAAAATGCATTTTGTTTGAATGGGCCCCATTTGCCAAACAAACTCTCCAGAACTCTCTGCATGACTGCCCTGTCCTCATCGTTATTTGCCATTCTGCCAGTCTTCATGTCATCAGCTCATTTTTATCAGCAGCAATTTTGTATTTACTTCCAAGTCATTGAAAAACTATTGAATAGCATCAGACCTAGTACTGATCCCTGCAGAGCCCAATTAGAAACACCCACTGTCATAAGTAGTTAGTTAAGGGTTAAGTTCTACCTGTAAAGGGTTAACACAGACCTGGTGAAACACCTGACCAAAGGACCAATCAGGGAAGAGAATTTGAAAATCCCAGAGAGCGGGAACTTGGGTCTCTGTTTTCTTTGTTCTGTGTTCTTAGCTGTCTGGAACTACACCAGCCCAGACGCTTAATCAAGCCTGCTCATCTTTCTGAACTAATTTCTTCTATTCAAGCTAGTGAGTATTAGAAGAACTGGGTAATTTCATATAAGAATCCTGTGTCTGCAATTCTGTGTGTTTGTATTGATTATTCGTAATTTTGCCTGTATTGTTTGTACTGAGGAAAAGGGAGAAATTTCTCCAGGGATTAATAAGATTAGACCCTATGAATGTCTATCTTGGATTCATAGAGATTGTGTAGTTTTTTCCTTTTTTATTCTTTTAATAAACTCTTTTAGGTTCAGGACTTGGTTAAGTTCCTTACCTGTGGATTCAGGGGAAGGAAGCTAGGCGCCACTCTGTGGAGACAAGGGTTGTCTCCAAGCAGAGAAAGCAGGGAAGGGAGAGGGAAGTGAAAGGAATCTTTCTCCCTCTGTGATTTGATCTGTGCTTCCCCAGGAAAGTCTCTGGAAGGAGGAGGGGGGAACAGAGGGGTGTCTCGATTCACTGAATTAATCGAGTGGTGGCAGCGAGAAGGAAACCTACCCTAAGGGTTAGGTTGGGGGGAGAATACCTGCGGGTCCCCATCTTTGAACCCACAAGCTCAAAGTGGGGGTGAGACCCTAGGACACCCACATTTGATGAGCCCTTTGACAATTACTTTTTGAGAACTATCAGTTAGCCATTAGCCTGTTCTCAATCCCTTTAACCTGTGCTCCATTGATATTGGATAGTGCTAATTTTTAATCCAAATGTCCTGCGGTACCTGGATGCCTAAACAGGGGAATCTCAAGTTGGAGGAGAGAGGTTATTTTACCTCTGTATTTGGCACTGGTGCAACCACTGCTGCAATCCTGTGTCCAGTTCTGGTGTCTAACATTCAGAAAGGATGTTGATAAATTGCAGAGGGTTCAGAAAAGAGCCATAAGAATGATTAAAGGATTAGAAAACATGCCTTATAGTGATAGACTTTAGGAGCTCAGTCAATGTCAGTTAAGGAGGTTAACGGTGGTTTGAGGAAAAGTCTGTAAATACCTACATGGGGAAGAAATAATGACAAATGGGCTCTTCAATCTAGCAGAGAAAGGTCTCACATGGTCCAATGGCTGGAAGTTGAAACTAGACACATTCAGACTAGACAGAAAGCGTCCATTTTTAACAGTGAGAGGAATTAACCAGTGGAACAATTTACCAAGGTCATGGTGGACTGATTCTCCATCACTGGCAATTTTTTAAATCAAAATTGGACATTTTAATTCAAGGTATGCACTAGGCATGACTGTGGGGAAGTTCTTTGGCTTGTGCTAGACAGGAGGGTCAGACTAGAAGATCAAAATGGGCCCATCTTGCCTTGGAATCTGTGAAAAACAACACCTTCCAAAAGTCTATGTTTGTCACAGCTATGTTTGACATGGCCCATTTTCCATGAAACATTGTTAACCTGCTTTGAATATATTCCCGTCCTTTAATTCTTTATTGATTGAATCCCATATCAGTTTGTCCATTATTTCAGGCTAAGTGGCCTATAAGAAGCTGGGTCAACCTCCTGAACATTTTTGAATATTGACAAAACATTAGCACACTTCCAGACTTCTGGAATTCTCTCAGGAATCCTACATTGGTTAAAAAATTAATGTCCGTGGGCCAATAACCTCCTGAGCCAGCTCTTTGAGGACTCTTGGGTGGAGATGATCCGAGCCTGCTGATTGAAAACTACTTCTGTTTGGTTCCTGCATTCAGCTGGCATCAATCCAGCCTTTCCATCTCTCAAGGAGTCTCACTTACCTCAGATCTGGCGAGCCTGATCACAGCATAATACACAAGAAAGAGCAGCAGGATCCTTAGGCAGGAGGCAGAGTTGAGAAAGAGAAGGAGTGATCTCATTTTGCCGGGCTCAGGCACTAAGAATCACAGATACGCTCAAAGCAGCACCAAGTAGCCAGGCTACACCTGAGGGCAGGTTGCTGCTCTGGCATCAGGCAGGCGCTGATGTCGTCTCTAGGTCACAATGAGGCTGCTCTCCTGTAATCTCCCTCTAGCCTGTGAGGTGTCAATGCTGTACATAGATCAGGAGATAGGATGGGGCAATCGCCCAAGGGGGCTGAGCTGCTGAGCTCAGAATAAGGCAGGAGAGAGGGCATCAGGTTTCCCAGGAAAACCCTGGGTCTTTTCCGAGCTCTATGACTCTCAAGCCCCTAGGCAAGGGACATTTTTTCCCTACTTGTGGGAACTCCTAAAACCCCTGTGACTGAGGCAGAATCTCCCAGCCTGAAGTGAGAAGCAGCCCTGAAGTGATTATCTAGTGCTACGAGGGCACAAAAACATTAATGGTATCGGCAGCCCAAGCATTCCAAACACTTGAGCTGGGCCCCAACTAAATCATGAGATCTTCAAAAAACATTCATCTGGGGAACTCTTCATTTGCCTTCTGGTGTCTGTGTCTCTAGGGTGCACTCAATTCACGTTCTCCAGCTTCTCTTTGCATCCACAAGGGATTAAAATTGGCTAACAAATAAAATAAAATAAAGAGCAGAGATTCTCAAATAAATCACTTGAATGCAGCAGTGGGCGCTTTAAGAAAAGCACCAGATATCATAAGATAATAAAGAGCCCTACCTCTTATTAACATCTTCAATCAGTAGCTCTCAAAGCACTTTACAAAAGAGGTCTGTAGCATTAGCCCCCTTTTCGAGATGGGAAACTGAGGCACAGAGCAGAGCAGACTGGATACTGGGATAGATGGACCCTGGGTCTGACCCAGTGTGGCCGTTCTTATGTTACAGCTGTTCAGTCTCCTTGATACCTGTGATGTCATAATCCTGCTCAGTTCTCCAGTCTTCCATGGAGTCTGGATGGAAAGACAGGGTAGATGTCACCTAGTGAGCTGGGCCTGTGAGAGTAACCTGTGTTCAGGCAGAGAGGGGCTCCTGGGAGAGCAGAGTCAGGGCTCCGTTAAAGAGCCGGAGACAAGGGCCTAGCCTGAGTGTAACCCACCAAACTTTGATTACATCCGTACCCGTAATAATTCCATTGTATTGCAGGGACAGTGAGCAGGTTCAGTCTGTTCCGACAGCGGAACTCCCACCTGTGGAGAACACCACAAATATGCAAATTGGCACAGTTGGGGATGCCAGTAGCCAGAGTTGCTCCGATTTGGAGGAAAGACACCACAGTGTAGTAAAGCTGCTCAGACTAAACAAAAAAATTCTTCTGTTGAGAAGACGACAATCTGTGGGTTAACTAAGACGCCTCATAAATCGAAACATGCTCTTATCATTACAGCAATACAGCACATACCGGTCAAAGAAAAATAACAGAATCTAACATACAGATTTCTTCAGTACTGAAAGGTACACGGGCCACTAATCCTACGCATTGAAAGCATGCTCTGCTCATTTGGCATTTATGTCCTCACGCCCTCCTGAGCTGACCAAGCAGCAATCACCCTGTTCTTTGCATAGGCTGGGATCCTTCTCCTGGTAGTTATCTGCTTGCTGCAGGTAGCCAAAGCAGGCCTGCGAACATCAGCCCTCAGGGCAGAGATCTTCAGCGCCCTTCCGATACGGCTGTCTCTCTCTGGGGCTGGCTGAACTGGCGGAACAGGTTGGCACCCCCTTTTTTTTAAATTTGGGAGTGGAATTTGCCATCCACCCTTGGAGATGCCCTACTGAGCATGTGTGACCCAAAGCAGCCCTCTAGTCACACCCTACATGCGATGGTAATAATCTTTGTACAAAATATGCCTTGTGAGGTCCTCAGGCTGTGCTCTAGTAACCCCCCTGCATTGTAAGCCTGGGTTTATCATTGCTGGGCTGGGTCTCACGGCCAACATGTAACTCCAACAGACCACAGTCGTCAGCAGGATTGAACATGGGATCTGTGCAGCTCAGTATAGGTGCCTCTACTTCATGAGCTAAAAGCCACGTGGCTCTTAGCTAAGGCTGTAGCAGACTCATCCATCTCTAGCTAGGCTGGGCGCCACTAGATGGGGACACAGACTCATAGACTTTAAGGTCAGAAGGGACCATTATGATCATCTAGTCTGACATGCTGCCCAACGCAGGCCACAGAATCTCACCCTCCCATTCCTGTAACAAACCCCTGACCTATGTCTGAGCTGCTGAAGTCCTCAACTTATGGTTTAAAACTTCAAGGTGCAGAGAATTCTCCAGCAAGTGACCCGTGCCCCATGCTGCAGAGGAAGGCAAAAAACCTCCAGGGCCTCTGCCAATCTGCCCTGGAGGAAAATTCCTTCCCGATGCCAAATATGGCGATCAGCTAAACCCTGAGCATGTGGGCAAGACTCACCAGCCAGACACCCAGGAAAGAATTCTCTGTAGTAACTCAGATCCCAGCCCATCTAACATCCTATCACAGACCATTGGGCATATTTATCGCTAATAGTCAAAGATCAATTAATTGCCAAAATTAGGCTAGCCCATGATACCATCCCCTCCATAAACTTATCCAGCTCAGTCTTGAAGCCAGTTAGGTTTCTTGCCCCCACTGCTCCCCTTGGGAGGCTGTTCCAGAACTTCATTCCTCTGATGGTTAGAAACCTACATTTAATTTCAAGTCTAAACTTCCTGATGGCCAGTTAATATCCATTTGTTCTTGTGTCCACATTGGTACTGAGCTTAAATAATTCCTCTCCCTCCCTGGTATTTATCCCTCTCTTTATATTTATGGAGAGCAGTCACATCTCCCCTCAGCCTTCTTTTGGTTAGGCTAAACAAGCCAAGCTCTTCGAGTCTCCTCTTATAAGACAGGTTTTCCATTCCTTGGATCATCCTAGTAGCCCTTCTCTGTACCTGTTCCAGTTTGAATTCATCCTTCTTAAACATGAGAGACCAGAATTGCACACAATATTCCAGAGCGCCACACCAAGCAAGCATAGGTTACATACTTCCCCTAGCTGAGGAAGTGCCTCCCGAGCTTTGGATACTTCCCATCTGATATCCCAGATAAGCCCCTGGTTCTAGGGCCAATAAAGCCCAGTCATTGGCAGGCAGCATTGAATCTCAGACCTCTGAGGTTGAGTGTATGAGCCTCTACTGCATGACCTAAACGCCAGCCTCCTAGGCTAAGCTTCAGAGGTCCCAGGTTTGATCCTTCCCACCGACAATTGGGGTCTGTCAGTGTTATACTAACACATCCATATTATACTACACAGACCTTCTGACTCAGGTCTGTGTCTTGAGCTGCATCCACACTGCAAAATGACAGGGCTTGGACCCAAGTCCCAGCAGAACTCAGGATCTGACCCTGAACCCCCATTTGTAGGGTCCTAAGACCCAGGCCCTGCGTGTTTGCTGACCCGAGTCGGACTCATTTGTGCATGGATGGAAGTGGGGCTTGGGCTCAAACCTGAGTCAGAGCCCGGGCTTAATGTACAGTGTAGACGTACCTGCAGTTAGCTGGGCAGGTTCGTCCTTCAGCTCAAAATAGTTACTAAACTGCTCAAGAGAGTTAAGACCAAAGCAGACTGTGAAGAACTTCAAAAAGATCTCACAAAACTAAGTGATTGGGCAACAAAATGGCAAATGACATTTAATGTGGATAAATGTAAAGTAATGCACATTAGAAAAAATAACCCCAACTACACATACAATATGATGGGGGCTAATTTAGCTACAACGAATCAGGAAAGAGATCTTGGAGTCATCGTGCATAGTACTCTGAAGACATCTGCGCAGTGTGCAGCAGCAATCAAAAAAAGCAAACAAGATGTTAGGAATCATTAAAAGGGGGATAGAGAATAAGACTGAGAATATATTATTGCCCTTATATAAATCGATGGTACGCCCACATCTCGAATACTGCGTACAGATGTGGTCTCCTCATCTCAAAAAAGATATACTGGCACTAGAAAAGGTTCAGAGAAGGGAAACTAAAATGATTAGGTTTTTGGAACGGGTTCCATATGAAGAGAGATTAAAGGGGCTAGGACTTGTCAGTTTGGAAAAGAGGAGACTAAGGGGGGATATCATAGAGGTCTATAAAATTATGAGTGATGTGGAAAAAGTAGATAAGGAAAAGTTATTTACTTATTCCCATAATACAAGAACTAGGGACCACCAAATGAAATTAATGGGCAGAGAGTTTAAAACAAATAAAAGCAAATTCTTCTTCACACAGCGCACAGTCAGCTTGTGGAACTCCTTGCCTGAGGAGGTTGTGAAGGCTAGGACTATAATAAGGTTTAAAAAAGAACTGGATAAATTCATGGAGGTTAAGTCCATTAATGGCTATTAGCCAGGATGGGGTAAGGAATGGTGTCCCTAGCCTCTGTTTGTCAGAGGATGGAGATGGATGGCAGGAGAAAGATCACTTGATCATTGCCTGTTAGGTTCACTCCCTCTGGGGCACCAGGCATTGGCCACTGTCGGCAGACAGGATACTGGGCTGGATGGACCTTTGGTCTGACCCAGTATGGCCATTCTTATGTTCTTATGTTCAGGTGACACAGGCCCGTGGCTGCAGAGCGGAAGCACCAGACTTCACGTCCCTGCCACCATAGGGACAGAGGGTGTCTGATTCATGGAGTAAGCATGCCATATAGCACATGGATTCATCGCATGGGATTACATTGCAAGACTACTCAAAAACTAAATCTCTTTACTGAGTGGAGCTCCAAGCAGGAGCAATCACACCAGGCAGCAGCAGATGCCTGTAGGTTTCCAGGTGGCCCTGAAGACGCTGCATAACACCTGGAGCTCTAAAGACCGCATTGCATGGTCCCTCCACTTGAACCTCTCCTCCCCCCATAATCCCCGGCCATGGGGCTGTGCTATGGAGGCCTTGGACAGGCCATCCACATGAGGGTGAATGTCACCTGTCCCTCATGTCAGTGCTCGAAAGCCATTTCCCTGGTGGTTTCACACAGAATGACATCCGGGCAGGTCTCTCTTCAGCTGTAATTACTGGCATTAGTCACTGGAGTGCAGGGGTTATTGGGGTGACTTGTTTCCCCACCCCTTCCTGGGTAACAGACTCCCACACAGCAGTACTCCAGTGGCCTTATGCCAGGGCTTTGGCCTGACTCCGGCCTCAGGGGTCCTTCCAACCCTTCTATCAGGCGGCTTTCCAGCCTTGGTGGCTGGCAGGGAAAGCCAGGCTGCCCCTGTATTCTGGGTTCCAATCCAGGGATGCTGAAGCAAGCAGTTCAGCTCTACTCCCTCTCTAGGTCAATTCCTCCCTCAGCCAGTCTCAGTCTAGGCCATCCCCAGGCTCACCCCTCCACAGACTCTTCCCCCATCCCAGGCTCTGCAGAGTTCTCTCCAGCTCCTGTACCGAGCCACCTCCCCCAGCCCTACCTCTTATTAACATCTTCAATCAGTAGCTCTCAAAGCACTTTAAAAGGAGGTCTGTTCATTCCCTCTGAAACACCTGGCATTGGCCATTGTCGGAAGACCGGATACTGGGCTAGATGGACCTTTGGTCTGACCCAGTGTGGCCGTTCTTATGTTACAGCTGCTCAGTCTCCTTGATACCTGTGATGTCATAATCCCGCTCAGTTCTCCAGTCTTCCATGCAGTCTGGATGGAAAGACAGGGTAGATGTCACCTAGTGAGCTGGGCCTGTAAGAGCAACCTGTGTTCAGGCAGAGAGGGGCTCCTGGGAGAGCAGAGTCAGGGCTCCGTTAAAGAGCCGGAGACAAGGGCCCGGCCTGAGTGTAACCCACCAAACTTTGATTACACCCGTACCCGTAATAATTCCATTGTATTGCAGGGACAGTGAGCAGGTTCAGTCTGTTCCGACAGCAGAACTCCCACCTGTGGAGAACATCACAAATATGCAAATTGGGACAGGTGCGGATGCCAGTACCCTGAGTTGCTCCGATTTGGAGGAAAGACACCACAGTGTAGTAAAGCTGCTCAGACTAAACAAAAAAATTCTTCTGTTGAGAAGACGACAATCTGTGGGTTAACTAAGTCGCCTCATAAATCGAAACATGCTCTTATCATTACAGCAATACAGCACATACCGGTCAAAGAAAAATAACAGAATCTAACATACAGATTTCTTCAGTACTGAAAGGTACATGGGCCACTAATCCTACGCATTGAAAGCATGCGCTGCTCATTTGGCATTTATGTCCTCACGTCCTCTTGAGCTGACCAAGCAGCAAGCACCCTGTTCTTTGAATGGGCTGGGATCCTTCTCCTGGCAGTTATCTGCTTGCTGCAGGTAGCCAAAGCAGGCCTGTGAACATCAGCCCTCAGGGCAGAGATCTTCAGCGCCCTTCCGATATGGCTGTCTCTCTCTGGGGCTGGCTGAACTGGCGGAACACGTTGGTACCCCGTTTTTTAAAATTTGGGAGTGGAATTGGCCCTCCACCATTGGAGATGCCCTTCTGAGCATGTGTGACCCAAAGCAGCCCTCTAGTCACACCCTACATGCGATGGTAATAATCTTTGTACAAAATATGCCTTGTGAGGTACCCAATGGTTTCCCCAGGATTTGAAATTAGGGGAGGTGTTTGAATTTACAGGGCGGGGGTGTCAGGACCGATGAGATATATAAAAGAGATATAAATAAAGTAAATATTTTGTTAGGATGATGCAAATTTAACCTAAGGATAATGCAAGTTACACCAAAACATATAACACGTCTAGATTTCTAAAAACATATACATTTTTTTTAAAAAAATGTATTTAATTTAAATAGACTTTTGAAAAGTAAGCTATCATGGGATAAGAGGGAAGTCCTCTGAAGGATCAGGAACTGGTTAAAAGATGGAAAACAAAGGGTAGGAATAAATTATCGGTTTTCAGAATGTAGAGAGAGAAATAGTGGTATCCCTGAGGGGTCGGTACTGGGACCATTACTGCTCAACATACTCATAAATGATCTGGAAAAATGGGTAAACAGTTGAGGTGGCAAAATTTGCAGATGATACAAAACTATTCAAGGTAGTTAAGTCCCAGGCAGACTGGGAAGCGTTACAAAGGGATCTCACAAAACTGGGTGACTGGGCAACAAAAGTGGCAGATGAAATTCAATGTTGATCAATGCAAAATGATGCACATTGGAAAACAATCTCAACTATACATACAAAATGGTGGTGTCTAAATTAGCTGTTAACACTCAAGAAAGAGATCTTGGAGTCATTGTGGATAGTCCTCTGAAAACATCCACTCAATGGGCAGCGGCAGTCAATGATTCCTAACATTCTGTTTGCTTTTTTAAAAAGAACAGGAGTACTCGTGGCACCTTGGAGACTAACAAACCATGCTCTGAGTGTCCCTAGCCTGTTTGCCAGAAGCTGGGAATGGGGAACAGGGGATGGATCACTTGATGATTCCCTGTTCTGTTCATTCCCTCTGACGCACCTGGTCTTGACCACTGTCGGAAGACAGGAGACTGGGCTATATGGACCATTGGTCTGACCCAGTATGACCATTCTTATGTAAAAATTAATTATAAGAATACAAATGTTTAGTACAGAAACTCCCCAACATCATGACCTCTCAAGATAGCAACAATGTGAGATAACAACCTTGGCAAATACTGCATTTTAAAAATCTTGGCCTACTAGGAAACATATTTATATATGTTTCCATTCCCAGTCACAAATCTAGCATTCTGGAGCAAAGTCACTAAAATATAGTCCAACAAACAAATGTTTATTTAACGTGCCCCTTATTTAAGCCGTCGGAGGTGCTTTCACGTGAGTCCACCTCCCAGGTGGGGGGCAAGAAGGCACCTTGCTCGTTCCTCCAGCTGCTCACTGTTCGCTCTGGCCATGGCTCTTCATTCACTCCACCACTCTGTTGCCAATGGCCCTGCGCAGTCACCTTCTGCTGCCACCTGCCACTGTGACCTCTGCGAGTTGGTCTCTTGAGGTTCCACCCGCTCTCAGTGATTTCAGCTGAACTCTCCGTGGGGGAACCTCGCTGCTAGTGCAGTCTGGGCTGTCTTTTACACAAAAACACTGTCCCCACAGGAACACTGTCCCCACAGCACGACTAAGCACGTAGAGCTGATTATCAGTGATTTCAGCTGCAGTGGTCACTTAACAGAACAAAAGACTATCTATGGAGCCTAATCAGCTCTGTCTTTAAACAGTGGAGAGGGACAGGTCCCCACCCTCTCTTTTGATGCCCTCAATCAGCACAGGCTAATACAGTTCTACTGCCTTTTACTCATACAATAAGAACAACAACATTTCATTCCCAACCCCACCCCCCGCATTCAAGTGATTTGTAACCCAACCCCAGCCAAAATCTATCACTTGGGCAACACAGCTCTGTTTGCTGGATACCTAGGTAGATTAGGTGTGAATGTAAATACATTTTGGTCCTGAAGCCTTTCCCTGCAGCCTCCAGCTCATCATTAGTTGTCAGGGAGAGCTCATTGAGACTTTGCTTACAAATCATCATTTGAAATTATTAGGTTGGCCAACATCATGGAAATGAATGCACTGGCATTGTCATAAAAAACAACAGCTGTATAAGGAAGCTAGTCTAGGTTCATACTTTTCATATCTATTATACTTTCAGAAACACATATTTTATCATACATTGTATATGCTTTTAAAGTATGTATTAATGTTTCAATTTCAATTCAAATTTCCAAACAGTCACTAAATTGGCAGGTTTCAGTGTAGGAGCCGTGTTAGTCTGTATCCGCAAAAAGAACAGGAGTACTTGTGACACCTTAGAGACTAACAAATGTATTTGAGCATAATCTTTCGTGGGCCCACTTCATCGGATACATAGAATGGAACTTATAGTGCGGAGATATATACACATACAGAGAACATGAAAAGGTGGGAGTTGCCCAAGCAACTCAAAGAGGTTAATTAATTAAGATGTGCTATTATCAGCAGGAGAAAAAAACCAAACTTTTGTAGTGATAATCAAGATAGCTCAATGGATCGTGTGGTGTGTCCTGGATGGAAGCTGGAGGCATGTAGGTAAGTATAGCGGTCAGTAGGTTTCCGATATAGGCTGGTGTTTATGTGACCATTGCTTATTAGCACAGTAGTGCCAAGGAAATGGAGCGCTTGTGTGGATTGGTCTAGGCTGAGGTTGCTGGTGGGATGGAAATGGTTGAAATCATGGTGGAATTCCTCAAGGGCTTCTTTTCCATAGGTTCAGATGATGAAGGTGTCATCAGTGTAGCTCAAGGAGAGTAGGGGCGTTAGGGGATGAGAGCTAAGGAAGTGTTGTTCTAAAACAGCCATAAAAATGTTTCGCATACTATGGTGCCATGCGGCTCCCCACAGCAGGGCCACTGACTTGAAGGTATATTGTCCACAAATGTGAAATAGTTGTGGGTGAGGACAAAGTCGCAAAGTTCAGCCTCAAGGTTTGGCATGTAACTAGTTCACAAAACTGAGGGGGGGAGGTGTTGGGGAAATTCAGGGGGAGTGTAGGGAAATCCCTGGAGGTACCATTTGAAAACTAACAACTCTCTGGTCAATAAGATCATGATGCAACATTACATGGTGGGTTATGAGTTCCCCCTGTACGACAGTACTTGTGAAAACCTGACAGCCCCTCCTAGGCAAATGCTGTTAAAGAGGTCTGTCCTAAACAAAGGAATGGGGGTTTATATAAGCAGCAAACAAGGTCATCAAGATAGCAGGGGAAGGAGATGGTAATGAACAGAGTAATTTACATTTCAGCAAACACAAGTGGAGGGAGGGGGAGAGCACATGTACTGTTAACAGACCCGGGTTGCTGGCAAGCAGGATCAAACCTGGGACTTTTGGAGCTTAGGGCATGATCCTCTACTGCATGAGCTAAGAGCCAACTGGCAGTTAGCTAGGGCTGTAGGGCAGACTCATTTAACTGTCTCTAAATGGTCTCAGTGCCACTAGAGAGGACAGAACACCACACCCGGGAGGTGTGTGGGTTACATACTTCCCCTCGCTGAGGAAGCACATCCTGAGCTCAGAGACTTCCCGGTTAAAATCCCAGATGAGCCCCGACTTGTAACATTGACAGACCCCTGTTGGTGGTGAGCGGGATTGAACCTAGGGCCTCTGGAACTTACTGCATGAGTCTCTACCGCATGAGCTAAAAGGCTGCAGCGCAGACTCATTTTAGCTCTTTCTCATTAAGTGGTCTTGGTGCCACTAGAAGGGACAGGACACCACACCCAGGAGGTGTGTGGGTTACACACGGAGCCTTCACCACCAGACTTCAGGTCACCTTCCTCACAGCTTGGATAAACTTGGCTTTGAGGGGATCCTTTAGAACAGTGGCTCTCAACCTTTTCAGTCTACTGTGCCCCTTTCAGGAGTCTGATTTGTCTTGTGTACCCCCAAGTTTCACCTCACTCAGAAACTACTAGTTTACAAAATCAGATCTAAAATACAGATGTGTCACAGCACACTCTTACTGACAAATTGCTGACTTTCTCCTTTTGCCTGTATGAAATGTTAACCTGTACTTATTTCGCTAGTGCTTGTTATGTAGCCTGCTGTAAAACTAGGCAAATATTGACAGGAGTTGTGGACCCCGTGCCCCTGGTTGACAACCACTGCTTTAGAAGAATCAGCTTCCAAGACTCAAGGGGCTAGAAAAGAAAGGGGCAGACAACCCCACATTCTTTCACCTAAGAAAACAAAACCACCAGCACCTTTGGGCGCCTGGAAGAGAGCCTGAGCAAGGGGGGAGCCAGGCACCACTTTGCTGGGAGACTGTGGCTGAGAGAAACCATCTTGAAGAGAGCCCGTGTGAAATAAGGCATACAGTTATATTGGTGAGAGTAATTAATCATTGGAACAATTTACCAATGATTGTAGTGGATTCTCCATCACTGACAACTTTTAAATCAAGACTGGATGTTTGTCTAAAAGAGCTGCTCTAGGAATTATTTTGGGGAAATTTTCTGGCCTGTGTGATACAGCAGCATTCCGGCCTTGGAATCTATGAAAGCACCTTCCAAAGGGCAGCACGGGTTAGTAGACTATTAAACACATGAGGAAACTGAGGTACAGAGAGGCAACTCATCCAGGCTCATGCAACAGGTCAGTAGCAGAACTGCGACTGCACTGAGGTTTCCTGACTGCCTAGCCAGTGCTCTGCCCATTGGAACACACTGTCTCCTCGATAGTACATTACATTCCCTGCAAATAAATTCTGAAGAAGGAAAGGAGAGCATTCACGCTAGCAATCAGATTTCTTGGAGTTCTGCTCATCCAATCAGGGAACAGAAGTCAAGTCATATGACCCGAGTGTCCAATCCACACACTGTGAGTTTTAACTAGCAAACTGATTCCTGAAGCAGAATTATTCATTGAACTCCCCCCGTGATTATTTTTGAAATAGGGATAAATTTGAGTGCCCTGGAAGCTTTTTAGGGAGAATTTGTGAAGAGGAAATGGGATGGGTTCACAGCTTAAATTACTCCCCAACAATTAGTTGCTTGGCTGTAAATATAAGTGCTTCCATACCCCGCACATATCGGCAAGTACTGCTGACCCAATACATTCAAACAAGTCAGGCCTCCCAAATCATGAGATTTTAAAATCATCTGGGGGATTCTTTTGATTTGCCTTATACTTTTTGAACCATTAGGGTTGAAGCATGACGGGCTAGACATTTACTATTTTTTAAATGAAAGTGGAGATTCTTGCGTGCTCGGGGATGGCCCCACTCCGGGGTACTCTTTCTGCACCGGCCGCTTCCCTACCCCTGATCAGCACATTAAGTTCAAACCAAATACAATTTATTGAACAGCAACTGTAAGGAAAACAGGGAAAAATGGAAGAGGGTTAAGGGGAACAAGGGACCCGCCCTGTGAGCTCGGGGGCACCACAACCAGCGTCTCTGGGACGTGAGGGCAGATCACAGCCTGTTCCTCACACTCCTGGCTAGTCACACCATCAGTCTCATTGAAGCCCCAGGCCCTGCTTTCATCTTGGAATCTGGGGTTAAACGTCATACCCCAAGGAGAGTCTCTTATCATCAGTCTCTGTGTCCCAGGACAACAAGCACTTGTTCTCAGCCACTTTGGCCCATGCTTACAAGGCCCACTGGTTGCTAGGGAGATGGTGGAATTAGTGGGCCCCTTCTGTTAATGGGCATGCTGGCAGGGTGGGATTCAGTAGTATGGAAATCGGAAATAGTATAAGGGACCTACCATCAATCAAACCCTAACCCTTCTCCTTGGCCACTTAAACCCTGCCCCTTGACCCCTTAAGCCCCGACCACCTGTCACTGGAAGTCCCACCCATGGGGAATATGACTTCTGGGGTCAAGGAGGACACATAACCGGAAGCCAAGGGTGTCATGTGACCCCTCTAAGAACTCCTCCCACTGCCCTCTACCAATCAGGAGGGGGTTCGCCCCCATAGGCCTACCTGGAGAGGGGATTTGACCAATCAGGGGTGTTCCGGGGCATGGTGACCCATCCGGAAGTGGTTCGTGTGACCCCTCTAAGAACTCCTCCACTGCCCTCTGCGAATCACGATGGGTTTCAGCCACACAGCACCACCCTGAGAGCAGATTTGACCAATCGGTGATGTTCCAGAGCGGGGTGACTTGCCCAGAAGAGAGTCGTGTGACCCCTCTAAGAACTCCTCCCAGCGCTCTCTGCCAACCAGAGCGCATCACCATCATCCCATAAGACCCAGCAATCGGAGCAGAAGAGGCCATCTTTTACCAAGGACGCGTGCTTTAGAAATCGTGGAAACATGGACTCCTTCACCACCCTGGTGAGAACTTCAGACTTTGTGTTAGCCCCGAGGGCCTTTGGACTTGTGTGGAGAAAGCGCTACATGAGTGACAGTTCCCATGAGGGCCCTTTGACTCAGCCATTGATGGATACGCCAGAACCCGAAACCCAAACCCTCGTGAGGCACCCCAATGAGCATGAAGGCCTCTCATTTAAATGTGTCAATATGAATGTGTCCCCCTTCATATTTGTGTTAGTAAAAGACGGTACCAGTAACAGTCATTTCTACACAGGCAGCTCTGTTAAAGAAAATATATTACACCCCCGGGGAAGTTGGGCGCTTCGGCGGGTGAACCCTCTTTCTCAAGTAGCCAGAAAGCATAGCAAAACTTTGAATAGAAGACAGGTAACAGCTTGCCTTTCAGACAGGGACACTTACACTTTACACATTTCCACCCCACCATCAATCTCAGCCTGGACCATTCCACACAAGAGATCCACTTCCTAAACACCACAGCACTCATAAACGATGGCCACATAAACATCACCCTACTGACCGCTATACTTACCTACATGCCTCCAGCTTTCATCCAGACCACACCACTCGATCCATTGTCTACAGCCAAGGTCTACGAAACAATCCCATTTGCTCCAACCCCTCAGATAGAGACAAACACCTACAAGATCTCCATCAACCATTCTTACAACTACAGTACCCACCTGCTGAAGTGAAGAAACAGATTGACAGAGCAAGAAGAGTATGCAGGAGTCACCTAATACAGGACAGGCCCAACAAAGAAAGTAACAGAACGCCACTAGCCATCACCTTCAGCCCCCAACCAGCGGCGTATTATCGCCTAGGCCAACAAGGCTTAGGCCTAGGGCGGCAAATTTGCTCACGCCCCCTCCCCAACTCTGCCCCTTCCTCAAATCCCTGGCTCGCCTCCTCTCCCAGGCGCCCCACGCTTCCCCCCTTCCACCTCCCTCCCAGGCTTGCCACGCTAAAGTGCTGGGAGAGAGGGAGAAGTGAGTAGCGGCACATTCAGAGGAGGCGGAGCAGAGGTGAGCTGGACCCACGGGTGCGGGGAGTAACCTGGGGGCCGGGAACCGCTCCCCGTCCCAGCTCATCTCCACTCCACCACCACCATCCCCCGAGCATGCCACAACTCCCCTTCTCCCCACCCACTCCCAGTCTTGCCGCGGGGGAGCAGAGGTGGGCTGGCGCGCGGTGGGGAGGGGGCGCGGCAATTTTTTGAGGGCCTAGGGGTGGCAAATTTGTTAATCCGCCACTGCCTCCAACTAAAACCTCTCCAGCGCATCATCAAGGATCTACAACCTATCCTGAAGGACGATCCATCACTCTCACAGATCTTGGGAGAGAGGTCTGTCCTCGCTTACAGACAGCCCCCAATCCTACAGCAACCACACACCACACAACAAAACACTAACCCAGGAACCTATCCTTGCAACAAAGCCTGCTGCCAACTCTGTTCACGTATCTATTTAGGGGATACCATCATAGGACCTAATCACATCAGCCACGCCACCAGGCACATCTACCAATGTGATAGATGCCATCATGTGCCAGCAATGCCCCTCTGCCATGTACTTTGGCCAAAGCGGACAGTCTCTACGTAAAAGAATAAATGGACACTAATCAGACATCAAGAATTATAACATTCAAAAACCAGTCGGAGAACAATTCAATCTCCCTGGCCACTTGATTACAGACCTAAAAGTCACAATATTACAACAAAAAAACTTCAAAAACAGATTCCAACAAGAGACTGCTGAATTGGAATTAATTTGCAAATTGGACACCATTAAATTAGGCTTGAATAAAGACTGGGAGTGGATGGGCCATTACACAAAGTAAAACTCTTTCCCCGTGCTTATTATTTCCCCCACTACAGTTCCTCACATCTTCTTGTCAATTGCTGGAAATGGGCCATTTTCATTACCACTACAAACAGTCCTTTTTGTCCACTGCTGATAATAGCTCACCTTAACTGATCACTCTCCTTATAGGGTGTATGGTAACAGCCATTGTTTCTTGTTCTCTGTGTATATCTATATCTTCCTACTGTATTTTCCACTGCATGCATCCGATGAAGTGGGCTGTAGCCCATGAAAGCTTATGCTCAAATAAATTTGTTAGTCTCTAAGGTGCCACAAGTACTCCTGTTCTTTTTTGCACTTTACACAAACCGGCTCAAATACATTTTAAAAGAAACAAGACCATTGGTTCAGATGTGGATGTGCAATGGCAGGCAAATTTGGTGGATATGCACCAGTTCTCCAAATGCAACAGCGGTTTTAAGTACATCTTAACAGTGATAGACATTCTATCCAAATATGCCTGGGCCTTAGGTCAAAAACACAAGACGAGTGGTGAGGTATCCAAGGCCTTTCAAGCTATTTTCAGCAAAGGTCGCGTGCCTCTCCCTTTGAGAAATCTAAAACCAAAGGAGCTTTTGAAAAAGGTTATGAATAGACCTTTACTGATGAGATATTCATTGGGCATGCCTAGTCCTGCTCAAAACATGTTTCAACAAGCACAGACATGTATTTTGTGATAATTTTCACAGCCATGTTACCCAATAAAGCACCCCAGGTGAGGGGTTTAAAGACAATTGATGTTTGGTGTTTGTTTTGTTTTTTTTAAAAAAAAGACCAATTCAGAAAAAAAGTACACAGATTATTATTTTTTAATTGAAATAATCGCTCGTGAGGTCCCGTAAATAATCCCCCCAAGGGGGATTCCACTTACCCTCCCTTTTCACAAATATCACCAAGTCAGTGTCGTGGTACAGGCACCACTCTTGCAACCTCTCTAGGAGGTTGTATAGTTCTAAGCGGGCAGAAGCGGTGGTGAAACAGGCTATGAAGACATTGGTATTGCCAGAGACAGAGTACCGGTCTTTTGCGAGCTTCCAAGACACACATGCGGTTTCATCGTCGATAAACTCACAGGATGAAACCTTGTAATGGGGGGAAAACAGGTACTGAAAGAGTGGAGAAATTGGAGAGGGTCCAGAGAAGAGCAACAAGAATGATTAAAGGTCTTGAGAACATGACCTATGAAGGAAGGCTGAAAGAATTGGGTTTGTTTAGTTTGGAAAAGAGAAGACCGAGAGGGGACATGATAGCAGTTTTCAGGTATCTGAAAGGGTGTCATAAGGAGGGAGAAAACTTGTTCACCTTCGCCTCTAAGGATAGAACAAGAAGCAATGAGCATAAACTGCAGCAAGGGAGGTTTAGACTGGACATTAGGAAAAAGTTCCTAACTGTCAGGGTGGTTAAACACTGGAATAGATTGCCGAGGGAGGTTGTGGAATCTCCATCTCTGGAGATATTTAAGAGTAGGTTAGATAAATGTCTATCAGGGCTGGTCTAGACAGTATTTGGTCCTGCCATGAGGGCAGGGGACTGGACTCGATGACCTCTCGAGGTCCCTTCCAATCCTAGAATCTATGAATCTATAAATCTATAAAATCATAAAAGGAAAAAGATACAGATGAGAGCTAGAATTGGTTAAATGGAATCAATTCCATACAATAATGGCAAAGTTCTTGTTTCAGGCTTAGAACAGTGATAGAATAAACTGCAGGTTTAAATTAAGTCTCTGGAGTCCATCCCCAGCTGGGACGGGTCATCAGTTCTTTGTTCAGAGCTTCAGTTTGGAGTAAAGTCCCTTCAGAGGTAAGAAGCAGGATTGAAGACAAGCTGGAGATGAGGCATCAGCCTTTTATAGTCTTTTTGAGGTGTAAGAACACCTCTTTGTCCTTACTGTGGAAAATTACAAGCAAAATGGAGTCTGGAGTCACATGGGCAAGTTCCTGCATACTTTGCTGACTTACAAGGTGCATCTGCCTTCTCTCAATGGGTCAATTGTGTAGCTGATGGTCCTTAATGGGCCATCAAGCAGGCTAGGCAGAGCTAACACCAACTCGTCTGGGATGTCACCCAGAAGCATAGCATAAGTTTGAGATACAGACAGGATAGAGCCAATATTCATAACTTCAACTAAAAAATGACACGTTGATACAGACAGCATAATCATAACCAGCAACCCATAACCCTTATATGACCCCCTTTACAGAAGATTTGGTGCCACTACAGGACCTTGGTTGCAATCATATTCTATACGGTCCCAGTTCAAGTCAAGAATGTGACACAGGCATCTTCCGGTTTGGTCATTTTCTTTAAAACACGGCCAGGGTCTGCACTAAATTGCACAGCATTTATCAAGGTCACCCCTTACGCTAAATGTTCTTGGGTAAGCACAGACATTGCAGAGCATAACCTATGGCAAGAACAGCGTTTAATAAGCTTTCCAAACATAACTCAGCACACAGGCGCCGGAGCTTGAAGTTTAGATCTACTGAAGTCCAAGTCACACAGTCATGGTGCCGTTGGGCTGCCGCATCTATCACACAGCCCTCACAATCTTCAAAAAGCTTTTCCCTAAGGCACTGATTAAGGACAGCATAAACAGCAACGCGTACAATAGTCCGTGTGACTTTTTTACGCTCACGACGTGGCCTTGGCTCAGTTATTTCCATGCCAAGTCTCCTAAACTCCTCATAGCCGTCATCCTTGGAGTCCTCTTCAACAATTTGTACCGGCATTGAGCAAAAACAAGGAGAGCCCGGTTCATCTTCGCTGCTTGATGCAATGCTGTCCAGGGCCTCTGGGTCCTCTAGAAAGGCATCGTCAAGCTGTGGAGAGATTTTCAGAAAAGAAACAGTGTAAGTTCCCACTCCTTGTTTTTAAATATACACAACCCACCCCACCCCCCGGTTCCTAACCCCATTACACCCCATCATCAACAGTCACTTCTTAATCATTCATTTACCTGAGCAATGTCTTTTCCGTTCACCTTGTCCTCCGATGATTCCCCTGAGCTGCGTTCACCTTCCACCTCTAGGGGGGTGGAAAATGAGAGGCCATCACACTCATCGGTGTGCCTCACGAGAGTTTGGGTTTCGGGTTCCAGCGTATCCATCAATGGCTGAGTCAAAGGTCCCTTGTGGGAACTGTCGCTCATGTAGCGCTTTCTCCACACAAGTCCAAAGGCCCTCGGGGCTAACACAAAGTCCAAAGTACTCACGGGGTGGTGAAGGAGTCCATGCTTCCACGATTTCTAAAGCACGCGTCCTTGGTAAAAGATGGCCTCTTCTGCCCTGGTGCTGGGACTTATGGGGTGATAGTGTTGCGCTCTGACTGGCAGAGGGCGCTGGGAGGAGTTCTTAGAAGGGTCACACGACCCTCACCTGGACAGGTCACCTCGTCCCGGAACACCACCGATTGGTCAAATCTGCTCTCAGGTTTGTCCTATGGCCGAAACCCATCGCGATTGGTAGAGTGCAGTGGGAGGAGTTCTTAGAGGGGTCACACGAGCCACATCCGGATGGGTTACCCCACCCTGGAACACCCCTGATTGGTCAAATCCCCTCTCCGGGTAGGCCTATGAGGGCGAAACCTCTCCTGATTGGTAGAGGGCAGTGGGAGGAGTTCTTAGAGGGGTCACATGACATACTTTGCTTCCGGTCATGTGTCCTCCTTGACCCTGGAAGTAATACCCTGTGGGTGGGACTTCTGGTGATAGGTGGGCGGGGTTTAAGGGGTCAAGGGGCGGGGTTTTAGGAGTCAAAGGGCCGGTTTGTGTTTGATTGATGGTAGGGCCCTAATAGTACTACTGGACACACTTTGAGGCCCTTGCCTTCCAAAAGGGTGGCTTTGTAAATTTAGTGTCAGCTCTTCTTGAAGGAAGGATTGATTCTTGAACGGCATGAAGTAAAGTAATAAATCCAGTGAGCTAGCCACACGTTCAATCTCATCCAAGCTCCCAGGCCCCCCTTCATCTTGGAATCTCGGTTTAAATGTCATACCCCAAGGAGAGTCACTTATACATCAGTCTCTGTGTCCCAGGACAACAAGCCATTCTTCTCAGCCACTTTAGCCCATGCTTTCCGGGCCCACTGGATGATAGGGAGAGGTTGGAATTTGTGGGCCTTTTCTGGTATTGGGCATGCTGGCAGGGTGAGATTCAGTAGTATGGAAAACGGACACCCTTGGAGGCCCTTGCCTTCCAAAAGGGTGGCTTTGTAAATTTAGTGTCAGGTGTTCTGGATCGAGGGTCCTTGGACATTCGGGACTTCACTTTGTGTTGCAGCTTGCTGAAGGTTTGCTTCAGGCACATGAACATCTTTTGGAGAACTTTGCTCCTTGAAGGGGATGGTGTCCTAGCTCTGGAGGCCTTTGGTGACTTTGAGGGAGAACCGTCAGGACTCCAACTTGCTTTCTCCCCAGCTTGCGAAAGCCCTGTTGTACTCGTTGCAACGGACACCATCTTTGGTTGCTTGCGGGGAGCCCTTTTCCCCATTCCATCCTGCGTCTTGCTCTTGTCTGCTGGAAGGAGCCACAGCACTGGCATCTTATTGCGGTTGGATGATGCTGAGGAGTCTCCTGGAGTCCATCGCTGTGGAATTCCATGGGATCTTCCCGGCAAGTCAGCACCTGCAGAGCCAGCTGGTCTCTTTTGTCGATGCTTACCACACTTCTCGCAGACTCTGATTGGTGGCTGGTCCCTGGAGAGCTTTGAATTCACAGTTCCATTGAACCCATGTGAATGCATGATGTCTCGAACACCATGCAGCTCAGCAGATGTCTCCTTTGGAGTTTTCTCACCCTTCCTCTTTCCTGGATATGCCTTGCGGCACTGCTGGCAAACTGAGACCTGGCCCGCCAAGGGGCGGGAGCTGCTCAACATTTCCGTCAGCTGCTTGATCTGCAGGTCGTGTGCAGCCTGCCCAGCAAGGAGAGAGTCAAGGGTGGATCTTGTTAGCTGCTCAGAGCCTGGTGCCTCTGGGGCAACCTGGTGCCATTGGGTCCTGGGAGGATCTGCCCTGCTCTCACCTGCTTGTGCCCCTGGCTGCAGGCAGGAGCCTTCTCCCAAGAGAACCTTCCTCTCCATGTGCAGCTCCAGCTTCTCTTCAGTCCCTTTGGTGCCGCTCACACTGGTAAGGGCTTTCTCAACTCGCTCCTATACATTTGGAGTGTCGCTGCGAGTGTCTTCTCTGCTACTGTGGTTCCTGGAGGTGGCGATGTCAGACCCACCCCTGCTGGCAGAGTGCAGCGCTGTGGGTTAGTCTGCTTTCCTGCCGCGCCATCATTCCTGCCCGTCTCCAGGGTGATATCTTCCACTGGCGTTGGAGGACGTGTGGAAGAAGAGGAGCTTGTGCTTCGCCTCCCCGTCTGCAGGAAATCGGTCTCCATCTCACTGAACTCCACACGGGCTCCCCTGGCTGGGACGGTGTGAGGCAGCTTTGCCAGGGGCTCTGGGTCCAGGGTGAGCAGCCCCCTCTGCATGACCGGATGCTGATGCCTTATGTGGAGTTCGATGGGGTGGGCAGGCTGTTGTCCCATCGTTGGGAATGCCGCTGTCCTGTGCTTGCCTGGCTCCCTAGGGGGGTGGAGTGGCCCAGGCAGGGCAGTCTCTCTCCGGAGGGGAGCATCTCTGTGCGACTCTCGCACCATCTTAGGAAAGGCCTTCGTTTGGATCTGCCAGCATTTCTGAGCCACGTGATCCTGCAGCTTGACCACCGCTGTGGGCACAAGCCTGGCCAGGATGGCATCAGAAGATGCCATGATCCTGTGGGCCTTTTGGGGCAGGGGTCCCCGGGGGCAGACACATGGCTCCTGGATCTCCTGTGCACGCTGAGGGCTGGTGTTGGATCTGAAGGGCTCCGGGACCTTTGCTGGAAATCCACATTTGGACGGATCTGGGTCTACTTCCAATTGCTGCTTGGTGTCCCCCTCACCCAGCAATGGCTCCCCTGGGATGGGGGTTTGTGGAGCCCCCAGTCGCCTCTGCAGATGCTTCTGCCGGATGTTGAAGTCTGAGCTATGGACTGAAGTCTGGTCCAGACCCATGGTCTGCTCTCCCCGGTCTTGTCTGCTGTGGGCAGGGGACCTGGAGAGAGGCTGGGCTTGGATGGGATGAGTGGATCCTTCCCAGCTCGTGAAGGGCATGATCTCCCCTGTGTGGCAGAGGGGCTCCGACTGAATGATGGCGACTTCTCTCAGGGAAAAAGAGCTGGGACTCCAGAGGGCAGAGGTGGTGGATTCCATAGCGGAATAGGAGAACTGGCTCATCGCGGCTGTCGCCACACTCGGCCTGTGGGAGAGAGCAGACAGGGACAGATGGGACATGGCCCTGCTGAGCAAAGGCAGGGCTTGGGCACAGCCTTCCAACAGTAGTGCAATGGGGCAGTGCCTAGGCATGCCTTGCACACCACAGCCTGACACAAGGACATCAGCTGGGTAACGAAGGACTGAGAGGGGGAGCCGGCACTCATTTTATCTAGAACGATAACCCCTTCGTCACACGCACATGTGCAGCACCTAGCACAATGGGGCCTTGAGCATGACTGGGGACCTAGTGTTATTTTAATAGAAAGATTAGCTAACAACAATTGCTTTGGGTGAGGAAGACGTGAGCATGTGTGTGTAACCCTCGCCAGAGGAGGTTGTGAAGGCCAAGACTATAAACTATAAAAGGAACTGGATAAATTCATCAATGGCTATTAGCTAGGATGGGCAGGGATGGTGTCCCTAGTCTCTGTTTGTCTGAAGCTGGGAATGGGCGACAGGGGACGGATCATTTGATGATTCCCTCTTCTGGTCATTCCCTCTGCTGCACTGGCATTGGCCCGTTTTGGAAGACAGGATACTGGGCTAGATGAACCTTTGGTCTGACCCAGTCTGCCTGTTCTTATGTTCTTACATTCTAACCCACTGGAAAACTGTCCTCTTCTAATGGCTGATACACTAGAGGCTAACAACCTACTATTGCTCCCAGTTAATGGAGTTTCTCTGGTGGTGGGGGACTGTGCTATGGTCCTGAAAGTCCTGGGTTTGAACCCAGCTGATGACTCATGTTTGGGGTGTATCACGTGGTGCCCCACTCACTGCTTGTCTGGAGCCTACTCTGGGGATTAGCTCTCGAGGTCAATGCCCCTTCCAATTGTCGCATGTGGTCACATCATCTCTCTGTCATTCCGGGAACTGCAGTGTCCCCTTCTTGGCTAGGCCACTCAGCGTTTCCCCCTCTTCCAGGGTACAGTCCTTCACTTGCCTGTCACTCCCACAGTGACCCAGACAGTCCTCCTGTTCACTGCCCCGCCGGTCTGGGCCGTGCCCTCGGTGGCTGGTAGGGAAACCTGGGCCCACACTTCACACCGGGCTCCAGGCCAGGGACCCTCAACCCAGCAGTTCTGGGCTTTCCTCTCCCAGCCTGGACTGCTTCCTACTACTCCTGGTTCCCCTCCTTGCTCTGGGTGCACCAGCTCCAAACACTCCCCCCTCTTCCCAGGGAGGGGCTGCCCTTTCCCAGCCGCAGCCCCTGTCTCTTGTCAGCTTCCTGGCTTTATCGGCCCCGCCTATTCCTGCCCAGCTGAGCCTGCTTACAATCAATTCCCTGCTCCCTGGCTCTTCCTCCACGTGCATCCTGTGGAGTTCATGGGCCTGCCTGGCCACCTGAGCCCCTTCCAGTCCTATGTGTGGGGTGGACACCCCCTCACAGCGTGTCATTGGATTGCTTTTTCTTTCAGACACAGCACGGGCAGGTTCTAGACAGTCGCCTGCTGGCAGATATTGCCGTACAGAGGGATTTGATCCTACTCACAACCCCAACTTGTAGTCTCTGCATTTAATTTCTGATAATCCCTCACCTCACTTTCACTGGTATCTCAGCTGTTATTTTAGGATCCTGGAGTGTTTGGTTTTCCCTGCTCCCTCCTCTCTACATTCATTATCCCCTCCCACCCAGCCCCCAGTCTGGTGCCCCCCGCTCAGTTGCCTTACGGTATCAGAACTGCATCCAGGTGTCTGCCCACGTACTGTAGCCTCCTCTCAACCAGCCTGAGGCGCTGAGCCAAGGGGAGCTTCTCCAGGGGCACAGGGCAGCTGTGGAACAGAGAGAGCAGATAGCTGAGTGCAGGCCCTGCCCGCAGGCCCTCTTTTACCCAGAGGGGCGGCACCGAAAGGCTCCCTGTCCCCTTCTCCACTGAGGCAGCCTCCTCCCCTGCAATACCCGGGCCTTGGATGTTCTGGGTTGGGGTTAGCTGGATTGTTAGGTGATCCCTGTCTAGTGCTGAGGAGGTGAGTGTCTATCCTGCTGGCTGCATGTGTGTCATGTCCCTTCCACAGAAGCTAATCAACATGTAGGATAACAGCCTACTCTAGCTACCAACTATGCAGCTACTTCTTTAGCTCCAGGATTCAAATCCTCCGTGGAACCTATGCTGGGGGACTGGAGGAGGGGCCATTACCCAAGTGCTCCTGAATCCCCTACTCACCGTACCAGAAAGGCCAGCCTTCCTCCTGACCTCTCCACCTCACCTCCCCGGGGTGCATGGGGCTGCTCCCAGAAAACATTTTCTCCCGCTCTTGGCAGGAGAGGATGGTCCAGTCCAGTTGACACAATCTACCCCTCCCCCCCACTGCCCCAGGTTAAAGGAGCCGTATGACGCTTGAAGAAGGGAATGACCCATTGTACAAGGCGTGGGGGTGGATTAGAGATGGCAACTTCTGCAGGGTGGGAATGAATTGCAGGAGTCTAAAGGAGAAGAGTTGCCTGCGTGGTACATAGGTCGGGGCAGGGGATAGATTACTCGGGCTACTGCCCCTGGGTGGGGATGAATTGCATGACGCTAAAGGAGGGGACTGACCCACTGCAGATTTATGGAGGGGGGCATTGCTTACCACGTCTCTGGGGATGCACCAGCCTCCTCCAACTCTTCCGCACAGCATCCAAAAGCTGCCAGAAGTGAGACATAAAGGAGACATTGAGCTGCTTGGGCACCCTCTGCCCCAGATTTCAGAGGCAGCCTGTGAATGGAGCCCCAGCCAGTGCCACCGCAAGGCTCTGGGCACGACTGTGCCTTCGCAGGAAGAGGGGAGGCAGGTGGGGGAATAGACCCTATTTCTCTGCTTTGCATGGGGCCTGAGTCTGCCACCGCAGCTGTGGGGTGAGGGGCTGCTTACCTTTCGCTTTCTTTTTTGTCTTTCTGGGCCTCCTCTTCCTCGGAGAAGCCTGCCACACACAGAGAAAGCAGCAAGGTTAGAAGAGAACTCCTCAATAAACCTGGGAGAACAATGAGCCAGAGGTGATTGCCATGTGGGGCCAGAAGGAAATTTTTCCTTCTGGCAGAGTATTGCACTCTGAGGCATCATGAGTAGGCATTGTGCTTTCCTATGATGCAGCCAATATAGGGCACAAAGCACAACCCATAACAGGGGTCACTGCAACACTCCAGGGGTTGGAGAAACAGGGATTGCTGGTACCAGGAGCCTGCAGAGTTTATAAGCACTGAAGGAGAGAGCCTGCAAAGTTCTCTCTCCAGCAGAGATGATCAAACTCTGCAGGTTTTAGGATTGCAGAGTATGCAACTAACCCCAGATACCATGCACGGAATTCAGACCCTAGGGGAGAAATCTGACATCTGGACAACAGTGTTTGCTAGATACATATTTAGGGAATGCATGATATCGGGGTTTTCTCTGCAGCCATTTGGGATGGCCATGCTACTCCTGAGTGATGAAGCCATGAATGGCTTATGCAAATCCTCCCAGACAAGTGCTGCTATAACCCCTAGCTCATCCTTAAATGGCAGCTGTTTTACACCAAAACACAACAACAACAGTTTGGCATGAGCTCAGTCCACTTGCCTGAGAGCTGCAAAGTTTCTTGAAGGTAAACTGCACTGCTTGCAGCTTAACTAGCCAGGTATTCCTTTCACAGGCTAGATCTTTCTCGCTTGGGCTCGGCCCCTTCCCTCCTCCCCCACAGTTTAGTTCCTTTAGTTCTCCAGATGTTTTCAGCAGGCTTCCTTTTGGGGCAGGGAGGTGGTGGAGAAGAACCTAGATTAACTCACTTCCAAGCCTTCACTAGGATTTGACTATGACAGGAATCCTTTGTCTCCCAGTTTGACCCCACGCCCCTCCATCCTAGTGGAAAAATACCACTAGTCCAAAATGATGTCCATCTGAGGGAACTGGGATTGTTTAGTCTACAGAAGAGAAGAATGAGGGGGGATTTGATAGCTGCTTTCAACTACCTGAAAGGGGGTTCCCAAGAGGATGGACCTAGACTGTTGTGAGTGGTAGCAGATGACAGAAGAAGGAGTAATGGTCTCAAGTTGCAGTGGGGAAGGTTTAGGTTGGATATTAGGAGCAACTTTTTCACTCGGAGGGTGGTGAAGCACTGGAATGGGTTCCCCAGGGAGGTGGTGGAATCTCCTTCCTCAGAGGTTTTTAAGGGCAGGCTTGACAAAGCCCTGGCTGGGATGATTTAGTTGGGAATTAGTCCTGCTTTGAGCAGGGGCTTGGACTAGATACCTCCTGAGGTCCCTTCCAACCCTGAGATTCTATGGATTCTATAATTCTATGAGGTGACATGATCACATGACCCTGCAGTGTCAAAGCAGCATCCCAGGAAGCTTCTCAGGAAGGAGGAAGATTAGCATCTTCCATGTCCTATTGTCCTTCCTAATGGCCCATCCAGGCTGATTGCCTACTGTTTGGGGGCATTCCCCTGGTGCAAGCGCTTTTGTAATTGATACAGAGCCCATATTCCTAACTTCAGATACAGAAATGATACATCCATCCAAATAGGATAATCCCATTCAGTAAATCAGAACCTTTCCAAGGATATCTCACATGACCCATCTTGCATAAAACATACCGTAGTTATGCCATATTCCTAGAACAATATTTCTATGAAGAATATGGGGCGTAATGTCACAGGGGTGAAGAAGCATGTGGACAAGGGCGATCCGGTGGATAGAGTGTGCCTGAACTTTCAGAAAGCCTTTAACAAGATCCCTCATCAAAGGTTCTTAAGCAAAGTAAGTTGTCATGGGATAAGAGGGAAGGTCTTCACATGGACCACTAACTGGTTTAAAGATAGGAAACCAAAGGTAGGAATAAATGGTGAGTTTATGAAGAGAGATAAATAGCAAGGTCCCCCAAGGATCTCTACTGGGACCAGAGTTGTTTGACATCTTCATAAATGATCTAGAAAAGCGGGGAAACAGTGAAGTGGCCAGATTTGCAGATGATACAAAGCTAAAGATCGTTAAATCCAAA
This sequence comes from Mauremys reevesii, assembly GCF_016161935.1. NCBI lineage: Eukaryota > Metazoa > Chordata > Testudines > Geoemydidae > Mauremys > Mauremys reevesii. The sequence goes on from NC_052624.1 coordinate 279,062,997, forward strand.
GCTGAATAGGCCCTCCTTGTTCCCAGATGTATAACTCTGTGTTGGGCTGTGTGAAAATGCATTTTGTTTGAATGGGCCCCATTTGCCAAACAAACTCTCCAGAACTCTCTGTCTGACTGCCCTGTCCTCATCGTTATTTGCCATTCTGCCAATCTTCATGTCATCAGCTCATTTTTATCAGCATCAATTTTGTATTTACTTCCAAGTCATTGAAAAATATTGAATAGCATCAGACCTAGTACTGATCCCTGCAAAGCCCCATTAGAAACACCCACATTTGATGAGCCCTTTGACAATTACTTTTTGAGATCTATCAGTTAGCCATTAGCCTGTTCTCAATCCCTTTAACCTGTGCTCCATTGATATTGTATAGTGCTAATTTTTAATCCAAATGTCCCGCGGTTCCTGGATGCCTAAACAGGGGAATCTCAAGTTGGAGGAGAGAGGTTATTTTACCTCTGTATTTGGCACTGGTGCAACCACTGCTGCAATTCTGTGTCCAGTTCTGGTGTCTAACATTCAGGAAGGATGTAGATAAATTGCAGAGGGTTCAGAGAAGAGCCATAAGAATGATTAAAGGATTAGAATACCTGCCTTATAGTGATAGACCTTAGGAGCTCAGTCAATGTCTCTTAAAGAGGTTAAGGGTGGTTTGAGGAAAAGTCTATAAATACCTACATGGGGAAGAAATATTTACAAATGGGCTCTTCAATCTAGCAGAGAAAGGTCTCACATGGTCCAATGGCTGGAAGTTGAAACTAGACACATTCAGACTAGACAGAAAGCGTCCATTTTTAACAGTGAGAGGAATTAACCAGTGGAACAATTTACCAAGGTCATGGTGGACTGATTCTCCATCACTGGCAATTTTTTAAATCAAGATTGGACATTTTAATTCAAGGTATGCACTAGGCATGATTGTGGGGAAGTTCTTTAGCTTGTGCTAGACAGGAGGGTCAGACTAGAAGATCACAATGGGCCCATCTTGCCTTGGAATCTGTGAAAAACAGCACCTTCCAAAAGTCTAAGTTTGTCACATCTATGTTTGACATGGCCCATTTTCCATGAAACATTGTTAACCTGCTTTGAATATATTCCCGTCCTTTAATTCTTTATTGATTGAATCCCATATCAGTTTGTCCATTATTTCAGGCTAAGTGGCCTATAAGAAGCTGGGTCAACCTCCTGAACCTTTTTGAATATTGACAAAACATTAGCACACTTCCAGCCTTCTGGAATTCCCTCAGGAATCCTACATTGGTTAAAAAATTAATGTCCGTGGGCCAATAACCTCCTGAGCCAGCTCTTTGAGGACTCTTGGGTGGAGATGATCCGAGCCTGCTGATTGAAAACAACTTCTGTTTGGTTCCTGCATTCAGCTGGCATCAATCCAGCCTTTCCATCTCTCAAGGAGTCTCACTTACCTCAGATCTGGCAAGCCTGATCACAGCATAATACACGAAAAAGAGCAGCAGGATGCTTAGGCAGGAGGCAGAGTTGAGAAAGAGGAGGAGTGATCTCATTTTGCCGGGCTCAGGCACTAAGAATCACAGTTACGCTCAAAGCAGCACCAAGTAGCCAGGCTACACCTGAGGGCAGGTTGCTGCTCTGGCATCAGGCAGGCGCTGATGTCGTCTCTAGGTCACAATGAGGCTGCTCTCCTGTAATCTCCCTCTAGCCTGTGAGGTGTCAATGCTGTACATAGATCAGGAGATAGGATGGGGCAATCGCCCAAGGGGGCTGAGCTGCTGAGCTCAGAATAAGGCAGGAGAGAGGGCATCAGGTTTCCCAGGAAAACCCTGGGTCTTTTCCGAGCTCTATGACTCTCAAGCCCCTAGGCAAGGGACATTTTTTCCCTACTTGTGGGAACTCCTAAAACCCCTGTGACTGAGGCAGAATCTCCCAGCCTGAAGTGAGAAGCAGCCCTGAAGTGATTATCTAGTGCTACGAGGGCACAAAAACGTTCATGGTATCGGCAGCCCAAGCATTCCAAACCCTTGAGCTGGGCCCCAACTAAATCATGAGATCTTCAAAAAACATTCATCTGGGGAACTCTTCATTTGCCTTCTGGTGTCTGTGCCTCTAGGGTGCACTCAATTCACGTTCTCCAGCTTCTCTTTGCATCCACGAGGGATTAAAATTGGCTAACAAATAAAATAAAATAAAGAGCAGAGATTCTCAAATAAATCACTTGAATGCAGCAGTGGGCGCTTTAAGAAAAGCACCCTATATCATAAGATAATAAAGAGCCCTACCTCTTATTAACATCTTCAATCAGTAGCTCTCAAAGCACTTTACAAAAGAGGTCTGTAGCATTAGCCCCCTTTTCGAGATGGGAAACTGAGGCACGGAGCAGAGCAGACTGGATACTGGGCTAGATGGACCCTGGGTCTGACCCAGTGTGGCCGTTCTTATGTTACAGCTGTTCAGTCTCCTTGATACCTGTGATGTCATAATCCTGCTCAGTTCTCCAGTCTTCCATGGAGTCTGGATGGAAAGACAGGGTAGATGTCACCTAGTGAGCTGGGCCTGTGAGAGTAACCTGTGTTCAGGCAGAGAGGGGCTCCTGGGAGAGCAGAGTCAGGGCTCCGTTAAAGAGCCGGAGACAAGGGCCTGGCCTGAGTGTAACCCACCAAACTTTGATTACATCCGTACCCGTAATAATTCCATTGTATTGCAGGGACAGTGAGCAGGTTCAGTCTGTTCCGACAGCGGAACTCCCACCTGTGGAGAACACCACAAATATGCAAATTGGCACAGTTGGGGATGCCAGTAGCCAGAGTTGCTCCGATTTGGAGGAAAGACACCACAGTGTAGTAAAGCTGCTCAGACTAAACAAAAAAATTCTTCTGTTGATAAGACGACAATCTGTGGGTTAACTAAGACGCCTCATAAATCGAAACATGCTCTTATCATTACAGCAATACAGCACATAGTGGTCAAAGAAAAAGAACAGTATCTAACATACAGATTTCTTCAGTACAGAAAGGTACACGGGCCACTAATCCTACGCATTGAAAGCATGCGCTGCTCATTCGGAATTTATGTCCTCACACCCTCCCGAGCTGACCAAGCAGCAAGCACCCTGTTCTCTGAATAGGCTGGGATCCTTCTCCTGGCAGTTATCTGCTTGCTGCAGGTAGCCAAAGCAGGCCTGCGAACATCAGCCCTCAGGGCAGAGATCTTCAGCGCCCTTCCGATATGGCTGTCTCTCTCTGGGGCTGGCTGAACTGGGGGAACAGGTTGGCACCCCCTTTTTTTAAAATTTGGGAGTGGAATTGGCCCTCCACCCTTGGAGATGCCCTACTGAGCATGTGTGACCCAAAGCAGCCCTCTAGTCACACCCTACATGCGATGGTAATAATCTTTGTACAAAATATGCCTTGTGAGGTCCTCAGGCTGTGCTCTAGTAACCCCCCTGCATTGTAAGCCTGGGTTTATCATTGCTGGGCTGGGTCTCACGGCCAACATGTAACTCCAACAGACCACAGTCGTCAGCAGGATTGAACATGGGATCTGTGAAGCTCAGTATATGTGCTTCTACTTCATGAGCTAAAAGCCATGTGGTTCTTAGCTAAGGCTGTAGCAGACTCATCAATCTCTAGCTAGGCTGGGCACCACTAGAGGGGGACACAGACTGGGCTGGATGGACCTTTGGTCTGACCCAGTATGGCCATTCTTATGTTCTTATGTTCAGGTGACACAGGCCTGTGACTGCAGAGCGGAAGCACCAGACTTCACGTCCCTGCCACCATAGGGACGGAGGGTGTCTGATTCATGGAGTAAGCATGCCATATAGCCCATGGATTCATCGCATGGGATTACACTGCAAGACTACTCAAAAACTAAATCTCTTTACTGAGTGGAGCTCCAAGCAGGAGCAATCACACCAGGCAGCAGCAGATGCCTGTAGGTTTCCAGGTGGCACTGAAGACGCTGCATAACACCTGGAGCTCTAAAGACCGCATTGCATGGTCCCTCCACTTGAACCTCTCCTCCTCCCATAATCCCCCATAATCCATGGGGCTGTGCTATGGAGGCCTTGGACAGGCCATCCACATGAGGGTGAATGTCACCTGTCCCTCATGTCAGTGCTCGAGAGCCATTTCCCTGGTGGTTTCACACAGAATGACATCCGGGGAGGTCTCTCTTCGGCTGTAATTACTGGCATTAGTCACCGGAGTGCAGGGGTTATTGGGGTGACTTGTTTCCCCACCCCTTCCTGGGTAACAGACTCCAACACAGCCGTACTCCAGTGGCCTTATGCCAGGGCTTTGGCCTGACTCCGGCCTCAGGGGTCCTTCCAACCCTTATAGCGGGCGGCTTTCCAGCCTTGGTGGCTGGCAGGGAAAGCCAGGCTGCCCCTGTATTCTGGGTTCCAATCCAGGGATGCTGAAGCAAGCAGTTCAGCTCTAATCCCTCTCTAGGTCAATTCCTCCCTCAGCCAGTCTCAGTTTAGGCCATCCCCAGGCCATCCCCGGGCTCACCCCTCCACAGACTCTGCCCCCATCCCAGGCTCTGCAGAGTTCTCTCCAGCTCCTGTATCGAGCCACCTCCCCCAGCCCTACCTCTTATTAACATCTTCAATCAGTAGCTCTCAAAGCACTTTAAAAGGAGGTCTGTTCATTCCCTCTGAAACACCTGGCATTGGCCATTGTCGGAAGACCGGATACTGGGCTAGATGGACCTTTGGTCTGACCCAGTGTGGCCGTTCTTCTGTTACAGCTGCTCAGTCTCCTTGATACCTGTGATGTCATAATCCCGCTCAGTTCTCCAGTCTTCCATGCAGTCTGGATGGAAAGACAGGGTAGATGTCACCTAGTGAGCTGGGCCTGTAAGAGCAACCTGTGTTCAGACAGAGAGGGGCTCCTGGGAGAGCAGAGTCAGGGCTCCGTTAAAGAGCCGGAGACAAGGGCCCGGCCTGAGTGTAACCCACCAAACTTTGATTACACCCGTACCCGTAATAATTCCATTGTATTGCAGGGACAGTGAGCAGGTTCAGTCTGTTCCGACAGCGGAACTCCCACCTGTGGAGAACACCACAAATATGAAAATTGGGACAGGTGCGGATGCCAGTAGCCAGAGTTGCTCCGATTTGGAGGAAAGACACCACAGTATAGTAAAGCTGCTCAGACTATACAAAAAAATTCTTCTGTTGATAAGACGACAATCTGTGGGTTAACTAAGTCGCCTCATAAATCGAAACATGCTCTTATAATTACAGCAATACAGCACATAGCGGTCAAAGAAAACTGAACTGGCTGAACTGGCAGAACAGGTTGGCACCCCCTTTTTTAAAATTTGGGAGTGGAATTGGCCCTCCACCATTGGAAATGCCCTACTGAGCATGTGTGACCCAAAGCAGCCCAATAGTCGCACCTACATGCAATGGTAATAATCTTTGTACAAAATATGCCTTGTGAGGTACCCAATGGTTTCCCCAGGAATTGAAATTAGGGGAGGTGTTTGAATTTACAGGGCGGGGGTGTCAGGACCGATGAGATATATAAAAGAGATATGAATAAAGTAAATATTTTGTTAGGATGATGCAAATTTAACATAAGGATAATGGAAGTTACACCAAATCATATAACACGTCTAGATTTCTAAAAACATATACATTTTTTAAAAAAAATGTATTTAATTTAAATAGACTTTTGAAAAGTAAGCCATCATGGGATAAGAGGGAAATCCTGTCAAGGATCAGGAACTGGTTAAAAGATGGAAAACAAAGGGTAGGAATAAATTATCGGTTTTCAGAATGTAGAGAGAGAAATAGTGGTATCCCTGTGGGGTCGGTATTGGGACCATTACTGCTCAATATACTCATAAATGATCTGGAAAAATGGGTAAACAGTGGAGGTGGCAAAATTTGCAGATGGTACAAAACTATTCAAGGTAGTTAAGTCTTTCTCATTAAGTGGTCTTGGTGCCACTAGAAGGGACAGGACACCACTCCCAGGAGGTGTGTGGGTTACACACAGAGCCTTCACCACCAGACTTCAGGTCACCTTCCTCACAGCTTGGATAAACTTGGCTTTGAGGGGATCCTTTAGAACAGTGGCTCTCAACCTTTTCAATCTACTGTGCCCCTTTCAGGAGTCTGATTTGTCTTGTGTACCCCCAAGTTTCACCTCACTCAGAAATTACTAGTTTACAAAATCAGATCTAAAATACAGATGTGTCACAGCACACTCTTACTGACAAATTGCTGACTTTCTCCTTTTGCCTGTATGAAATGTTAACCTGTACTTATTTCGCTAGTGCTTGTTTTGTAGCCTGCTGTAAAACTAGGCAAATATTGACAGGAGTTGTGGACCCCGTGCCCCTGGTTGACAACCACTGCTTTAGAAGAATCAGCTTCCAAGACTCAATGGACTAGAAAAGAAAGGGGCAGACAACCCCACATTCTTTCACCTAAGAAAACAAAACCACCAGCACCTTTGGGCCCCTGGAAGAGAGCCTGAGCAAGCGGGGAGCCAGGCACCACTTTGCTGGGAGACTGTGGCTGAGAGAAACCATCTTGAACAGAGCCCGTGTGAAGTAAGGCATACATTGATATTGGTGAGAGTGGCAGGCCAAGCGGCGCTCGCTCTTTCTTTCGCGGGCGGGGGGGGCGGTCCGCTGCGCCGCGCCTCGCCATGCCTTCCACGGAGCCGCGGGCGGGGGAGCTGACCGCTGCGCAGGCATGACTGCCGCCTCGGCCGTCTTGGCTCAGCTCCGCTTGAGGCGGCCGCTGGCGGCTGCGGCAGGGCGCTCGTCCTCGCTCCCGGTGGACCTGCGCGGGGGCGCGGCGCCAGGGCCGGCAGGACCGCGGGAAGAGGGGACGGCGGCGACCGAGAAGGGCGGCGCAGCGCTCCGCGCTGCTTGGGGCAGCCCAATTTCTAGAGCCGCCCCTGGTGAGAGTAATTAATCATTGGAACAATTTACCAATGATTGTAGTGGATTCTCCATCACTGACAACTTTTAAATCAAGACTGGATGTTTGTCTAAAAGAGCTGCTCTAGGAATTATTTTGGGGAAGTTTTCTGGCCTGTGTGATACAGCAGCATTCCGGCCTTGGAATCTATGAAAGCACCTTCCAAAAGGCAGTACGGGTTAGTAGACTATTAAACACATGAGGAAACTGAGGTACAGAGAGGCAACTCATCCAGGCTCATGCAAAAGGTCAGTAGCAGAACTGCGACTGCACTGAGGTTTCCTGACTGCCTAGCCAGTGCTCTGCCCATTGGACCACACTGTCTCCTCGATAGTACATTACATTCCCTGAAAATAAATTCTGAAGAAGGAAAGGAGAGCATTCATGCTAGCAATCAGATTTCTTGGAGTTCTGCTCATCCAATCAGGGAACAGAAGTCAAGTCATATGACCTGAGTGTCCAATCCACACACTGTGAGTTTTAACTAGCAAACTGATTCCTGAAGCAGAATTATTCTGAAGCAGAACACCCCCACGACGATTATTTTTGAAATAGGGATAAATTTGAGAGCCCTGTAAGCATTTTATGGAGAATTTGTGAAGAGGCAATGGGATGGGTTCACAGCCTAAATTATTCCCCATGAATTAGTTGCTCTGCTGTAAAGATAAGTGCTTCCATCCCCCCCACATCTCGGCAGGTACTGCCGACCCAATACATTCAAACAAGTCAGGCGTCCCGAATCATGAGATTTTAAAATGATCTGGGGGATTCTTTTGATTTGCCTTATACTTTTTGAACCATTAGGGGGGTCCCATTTTGAAGCATGACGGGCTAGACATTTACTATTTTTTAAATGAAAGTGGAGATTCTTGCGTGCTCGGGGATGGCCCCACTCCGGGGTACTCTCTCTGCACTGGCCGCTTCCCTACCCCTGATCAGCACATTAAGTTCAAACCAAATACAATTTATTGAACAGCAACTGTAAGGAAAACAAGGAAAAATGCAAGAGGGTTAAGGGGAACAAGGGACCCGCTCTGTGGGCTCGGGGGCACCACAACCAGCGTCTCTGGGACGTGAGAGCAGATCACAGCCTGTTCCTCACACTCCCGGCTAGTCACACCATCAGACTCATTGAAGCCCCAGTCCCCGCTTTCATCTTGGAATCTGGGGTTAAACGTCATACCCCAAGGAGAGTCTCTTATCATCAGTCTCTGTGTCCCAGGACAACAAGCACTTGTTCTCAGCCACTTTGGCCCATGCTTACAAGGCCCACTGGTTGCTAGGGAGATGGTGGAATTAGTGGGCCCCTTCTGTTAATGGGCATGCTGGCAGGGTGGGATTCAGTAGTATGGAAATCGGAAATAGTATAAGGGACCTACCATCAATCAAACCCTAACCCTTCTCCTTGGCCAGTTAAACCCTGCCCCTTGACCCCTTAAGCCCCGACCACCTGTCACTGGAAGTCCCACCCATGGGGAATATGACTTCTGGGGTCAAGGAGGACACGTAACCGGAAGCAAAGGGTGTCATGAGACCCCTCTAAGAACTCCTCCCACTGCCCTCTACCAATCAGGAGGGGTTTCGCCCTCGTAGGCCTACCTGGAGAGGGGATTTGACCAATCAGGGGTGTTCAGGGGCATGGTGACCCATCCGGAAGTGGTTCGTGTGACCCCTCTAAGAACTCCTCCACTGCCCTCTGCGAATCACGATGGGATTCAGCCACACAGCACCGCCCTGAGAGCAGATTTGACCAATCGGTGATGTTCCAGAGCGGGGTGACTTGCCCAGAAGAGAGTCGTGTGACCCCTCTAAGAACTCCTCCCAGCGCTCTCTGCCAACCAGAGTGCATCACCATCATCCCATAAGACCCAGCAATCGGAGCAGAAGAGGCCATCTTTTACCAAGGACGCGTGCTTTAGAAATCGTGGAAACATGGACTCCTTCACCAGCCTGGTGAGAACTTCAGACTTTGTGTTAGCCCCGAGGGCCTTTGGACTTGTGTGGAGAAAGCGCTACATGAGTGACAGTTCCCACGAGGGCCCTTTGACTCAGCCATTGATGGATACGCCAGAACCCGAAACCCAAACCCTCGTGAGGAACCCCGATGAGCATGAAGGCCTCTCATTTAAATGTGTCAATATGAATGTGTCCCCCTTCATATTTGTGTTAGTAAAAGACGGTACCAGTAACAGTCATTTCTACACAGGCAGCTCTGTTAAAGAAAATATATTACACCCCCGGGGAAGTTGGGAGCTTCGGCGGGGTGAACCCTCTTTCTCAAGTGGCCAGAAAGCATAGCAAAACTTTGAATAGAAGACAGGTAACAGCTTGGCTTTCAGACAGGGACACTTACACTTTACACATTTCCACCCCACCATCAATCTCAGCCTGGACCATTCCACACAAGAGATCCACTTCCTAAACACCACAGCACTCATAAACGATGGCCACATAAACATCACCCTACTGACCGCTATACTTACCTACATGCCTCCAGCTTTCATCCAGACCACACCACTCGATCCATTGTCTACAGCCAAGGTCTACGAAACAATCCCATTTGCTCCAAGCCCTCAGATAGAGACAAACACCTACAAGATCTCCATCAAGCATTCTTACAACTACAGTACCCACCTGCTGAAGTGAAGAAACAGACTGACAGAGCCAGAAGAGTATGCAGGAGTCACCTAATACAGGACAGGCCCAACAAAGAAAGTAACAGAACGCCACTAGCCATCACCTTCAGCCCCCAACCAGCGGCGTATTATTGCCTAGGCCAACAAGGCTTAGGCCTAGGGCGGCAAATTTGCTCACGCCCCCTCCCCAACTCTGCCCCTTCCTCAAATCCCTGACCCGCCTCCTCTCCCAGGCGCGCCACGCTTCCCCCCTTCCACCTCCCTCCCAGGCTTGCCACGCTAAAGTGCTGGGAGAGAGGGAGAAGTGAGTAGCGGCACATTCAGAGGAGGCGGAGCAGAGGTGAGCTGGACCCACGGGAGCGGGGAGTAACCTGGGGGGGCCCGGGAACCGCTCCCCATCCCAGCTCATCTCCGCTCCACCGCCACCATCCCCCGAGCGTGCCACAACTCCCCTTCTCCCCACCCCCTCCCAGTCTTGCCGCGGGGGAGCAGAGGTGAGCTGGCGCGCGGGATGGGAAGGGGGCGCGGCAATTTTTTGAGGGCCTAGGGATGGCAAATTTGTTAATCCGCCACTGCCTCCAACTAAAACCTCTCCAGCGCATCATCAAGGATCTTCAACCTATCCTGAAGGACGATCCATCACTCTCACAGTTCTTGGGAGACAGGTCTGTCCTCGCTTACAGACAGCCCCCAATCCTACAGCAACCACACACCACACAACAAAACACTAACCCAGGAACCTATCCTTGCAACAAAGCCTGTTGCCAACTCTGTTCACGTATCTATTTAGGGGATACCATCATAGGACCTAATCACATCAGCCACGCCACCAGGCACATCTACCAATGTGATAGATGCCATCATGTGCCAGCAATGCCCCTCTGCCATGTACTTTGGCCAAAGCGGACAGTCTCTATGTAAAAGAATAAATGGACACTAATCAGACATCAAGAATTATAACATTCAAAAACCAGTCGGAGAACAATTCAATCTCCCTGGCCACTTGATTACAGACCTAAAAGTCACAATATTACAACCAAAAAACTTCAAAAACAGATTCCAACAAGAGACTGCTGAATTGGAATTAATTTGCAAATTGGACACCATTAAATTAGGCTTGAATAAAGACTGGGAGTGGATGGGCCATTACACAAAGTAAAACTCTTTCCCCGTGCTTCTTTTTTCCCCCACTACAGTTCCTCACATCTTCTTGTCAATTGCTGGAAATGGGCCATTTTCATTACCACTACAAACAGTTCTTTTTCTCCCCTGCTGATAATAGCTCACCTTAACTGATCACTCTCCTTATAGGGTGTATGGTAACACCCATTGTTTCTTGTTCTCTGTGTATATCTATATCTTCCTACTGTATTTTCCACTGCATGCATCCGATGAAGTGGGCTGTAGCCCATGAAATCTTATGCTCAAATAAATTTGTTAGTCTCTAAGGTGCCACAAGTACTCCTGTTCTTTTTTGCACTTTACACAAACCGGCTCAAATACATTTTAAAAGAAACAAGACCATTGGTTCAGATGAGAAATGTGCAATGGCAGGCAAATTAGGTGGATATGCACCAGTTCTCCAAATGCAACAGCGGTTTTAAGTACATCTTAACAGTGATAGACATTCTATCCAAATATGCCTGGGCCTTAGGTCAAAAACACAAGACGAGTGGTGAGGTATCCAAGGCCTTTCAAGCTATTTTCAGTAAAGGTCGCGTGCCTCTCCCTTTGAGAAATCTAAAACCAAAGGAGCTTTTGAAAAAGGTTATAAATAGACCTTTACCGATGAGATATTCCTTGGGCATGCCTAGCCTTGCTCAAAACATGTTTCAACAAGCACAGACATGTATTTTGTGATAATTTTCACAGCCATGTTACCCAATAAAGCACCCCAGGTGAGGGGTTTAAAGACAATTGATGTTTGGTGTTTGTTTTGTTTTTTTTTTAAAAAAGACCAATTCAGAAAAAAGTACACAGATTATTATTTTTTAATTGAAATAATCGCTCGTGAGGTCCCGTAAATAATCCCCCCAAGGGGGATTCCACTTACCCTCCCTTTTCACAAATATCACCAAGTCAGTGTCGTGGTACAGGCACCACTCTCGCAACCTCTCTAGGAGGTTGTATAGTTCTAAGCGGGCAGAAGCGGTGGTGAAACAGGCTATGAAGACGTTGGTATTGCCAGAGACAGAGTACCGGTCTTTTGCGAGCTTCCAAGACACACATGCGGTTTCATCGTCGATAAACTCACAGGATGAAACCTTGTAATGGGGGGAAAACAGGTACTGAAAGAGTGGAGAAATTGGAGAGGGTCCAGAGAAGAGCAACAAGAATGATTAAAGGTCTTGAGAACATGACCTATGAAGGAAGGCTGAAAGAATTGGGTTCGTTTAGTTTGGAAAAGAGAAGACCGAGAGGGGACATGATAGCAGTTTTCAGGTATCTGAAAGGGTGTCATAAGGAGGAGGGAGAAAACTTGTTCACCTTCGCCTCTAAGGATAGAACAAGAAGCAATGATCATAAACTGCAGCAAGGGAGGTTTAGACTGGACATTAGGAAAAAGTTCCTAACTGTCAGGGTGGTTAAACACTGGAATAGATTGCCGAGGGAGGTTGTGGAATCTCCATCTCTGGAGATATTTAAGAGTAGGTTAGATAAATGTCTATCAGGGCTGGTCTAGACAGTATTTGGTCCTGCCATGAAGGCAGGGGACTGGACTCGATGACCTCTCGAGGTCCCTTCCAATCCTAGAATCTATGAATCTATAAATCTATAAAATAATAAAAGGAAAAAGATACAGATGAGAGCTAGAATTGGTTAAATGGAATCAATTCCATACAATAATGGCAAAGTTCTTGTTTCAGGCTTAGAACAGTGATAGAATAAACTGCAGGTTTAAATTAAGTCTCTGGAGTCCATTCCCAGCTGGGACGGGTCATCAGTTCTTTGTTCAGAGCTTAAGTTTGTAGTAAAGTCCCTTCAGAGGTAAGAAGCAGGATTAAAGACAAGCTGGAGATGAGGCATCAGCCTTTTATAGTCTTTTTGAGGTGTAAGAACACCTCTTTGTCCTTACTGTGGAAAATTACAAGCAAAATGGAGTCTGGAGTCACATGGGCAAGTTAATAATAATAATAGGAGATATACCAATCTCCTACAACAGGAAAAGTCATTGAGTCCAGCCCACTGCCTTCACTAGCTAGACCAATTTTTGCCCCAGATTTGTAAGGGGCCCCCTTGAGGATTGAACTCACAACCCTAGGATGAGGCATCAGCCTTTTATAGTCTTTTTGAGGTGTAAGAACACCTCTTTGTCCTTACTGTGGAAAATTACAAGCAAAATGGAGTCTGGAGTCACATGGGCAAGTTCCTGCATACTTTGCTGACTTACAAGGTGCATCTGCCTTCTCTCAATGGGTCAATTGTGTAGCTGATGGTCCTTAATGGGCCATCAAGCAGGCTAGGCAGAGCTAACACCAACTCGTCTGGGATGTCACCCAGAAGCATAGCATAGCATAAGTTTGAGATACGGACAGGATAGAGCCAATATTCATAACTTCAACTACAAAATGACACATTGATACAGACAGCATAATCATAACCAGCAACCCATAACCTGGTCTTAGACCCCTTATATGACCCCCTTTACAAAAGATTTGGTGCCACTACAGGACCTTGGTTGCAATCATATTCTATACGGTCCCAGTTCAAGTCAAGAATGTGACACAGGCATCTTCCGGTTTGGTCATTTTCTTTAAAACACGGCCAGGGTCTGCACTAAATTGCACAGCATTTATCAAGGTCACCCCTTACGCTAAATGTTCTTGGGTAGGCACAGACATTGCGGAGCGTAACCTATGGCAAGAACAGTGTTTAATAAGCTTTCCAAACATAACTCAGCACACAGGCGCCGGGGCTTGAAGTTTAGATCTACTGAAGTCCAAGTCATACAGTCATGGTGCCGATGGGCTGCCGCATCTATCACACAGCCCTCACAATCTTCAAAAAGCTTTTCCCTAAGGCACTGATTAAGGACAGCATAAACAGCAACGCGTACAATAGTCCGTGTGACTTTTTTACGCTCACGACGTGGCCTTGGCTCAGTTAGTTCCATGCCAAGTCTCCTAAACTCCTCATAGCCGTCATCCTTGGAGTCCTCTTCAACAATTTGTACCGGCATTGAGCAAAAACAAGGAGAGCCCGGTTCATCTTCGCTGCTTGATGCAATGCTGTCCAGGGCCTCTGGGTCCTCTAGAAAGGCATCGTCAAGCTGTGGAGAGATTTTCAGAAAAGAAACAGTGTAAGTTCCCACTCATTCTTTTTAAATATACACAACTCACCCCACCCTCCGGTTCCTAACCCCATTACACCCCATCATCAACAGTCACTTCTTAATCATTCATTTACCTGAGCAATGTCTTTTCCGTTCACCTTGTCCTCCGATGATTCCCCTGAGCTGCGTTCACCTTCCACCTCTAGGGGGGCGGACAATGAGAGGCCATCACACTCATCGGTGTGCCTCACGAGAGTTTGGGTTTCGGGTTCCAGCGTATCCATCTATGGCTGAGTCAAAGGTCCCTTGTGGGAACTGTCGCTCATGTAGCGCTTTCTCCACACAACTCCAAAGGCCCTCAGGGCTAACACAAAGTCCAAAGTACTCACGGGGTTGTGAAGGAGTCCATGCTTCCACGATTTCTAAAGCATGCGTCCTTGGTAAAAGATGGCCTCTTCTGCCCTGGTACTGGGACTTATGGGGTGATAGTGTTGTGCTCTGACTGGCAGAGGGCACTGGGAGGATTTCTTAGAAGGGTCACACGACCCTCATCTGGACAGGTCACCCCGTCCCGGAACACCACCGATTGGTCAAATCTGCTCTCAGGTTGGTCCTATGCGGCCGAAACCCATCGCGATTGGTAGAGTGCAGTGGGAGGAGTTCTTAGAGGGGTCACACGAGCCACATCCGGATGGGTCACCCCACCCTGGAACACCCCTGATTGGTCAAATCCCCTCTCCGGGTAGGCCTATGAGGGCGAAACCTCTCCTGATTGGTAGAGGGCAGTGGGAGGAGTTCTTAGAGGGGTCACATGACATACTTTGCTTCCGGTCATGTGTCCTCCTTGACCCTGGAAGTAATACCCTGTGGGTGGGACTTCTGGTGATAGGTGGGCGGGGTTTAAGGGGTCAAGGGGCGGGGTTTTAGGAGTCAAAGGGCCGGTTTGTGTTTGATTGATGGTAGGGCCCTAATAGTACTACTGGACACACTTTGAGGCCCTTGCCTTCCAAAAGGGTGGCTTTGTAAATTTAGTGTCAGCTCTTCTTGAAGGAAGGATTGATTCTTGAACCGAATGAAGTAAAGTAATAAATCCAGTGAGCTAGCCACACGCTCAATCTCATCCAAGCTCCCAGGCCCCCCTTCATCTTGGATTCTCGGTTTAAATGTCATACCCCAAGGAGAGACTTATATATCAGTCTCTGTGTCCCAGGACAACAAGCCATTCTTCTCAGCCACTTTAGCCCATGCTTACCGGGCCCACTGGATGATAGGGAGAGGTTGGAATTTGTGGGCCTTTTCTGGTATTGGGCATGCTGGCAGTGTGAGATTCAGTAGTATGGAAACCGTACACCCTTGGAGGCCCTTGCCTTCCAAAAGGGTGGCTTTGTAAATTTAGTGTCAGGTGTTCTGGATCGAGGGTCCTTGGACATTCGGGACTTCACTTTGTGTTGCAGCTTGCTGAAGGTTTGCTTCAGGCACATGAACATCTTTTGGAGAACTTTGCTCTTTGAAGGGGATGGTGTCCTAGCTCTGGAGGCCTTTGGTGACTTTGAGGGAGAACCGTCAGGACTCCAACTTGCTTTCTCCCCACCTTGCGAAAGCCCTGTTGTACTCGTTGCAACGGACACCATCTTTGGTTGCTTGCGGGGAGCCCATTTCCCCATTCCATCCTGCGTCTTGCTCTTGTCTGCTGGAAGGAGCCACAGCACTGGCATCTTACTGTGGTTGGATGATGCTGAGGAGTCTCCTGGAGTCCATCGCTGTGGAATTCCATGGGATCTTCCCGGCAAGTCAGCACCTGCAGAGCCAGCTGGTCTCTTTTGTCGATGCTTACCACACTTCTCGCAGACTCTGATTGGTGGCTGGTCCCTGGAGAGCTTTGAATTCACAGTTCCATTGAACCCATGTGAATGCATGATGTCGCGAACACCATGCAGCTCAGCAGATGTCTCCTTTGGAGTTTTCTCACCCTTCTTCTTTCCTGGATATGCCTTGCGGCACTGCTGGCAAACTGAGACCTGGCCCGCCAAGGGGCGGGAGCTGCTCAACATTTCCGTCAGCTGCTTGATCTGCAGGTCATGTGCAGCCTGCCCAGCAAGGAGAGAGTCAAGGGTGGATCTTGTTAGCTGCTCAGAGCCTGGTGCCTCTGGGGCAACCTGGTGCCATTGGGTCCTGGGAGGATCTGCCCTGCTCTCACCTGCTTGTGCCCCTGGCCGCAGGCAGGAGCCTTCTCCCAAGAGAACCTTCCTCTCCATGTGCAGCTCCAGCTTCTCTTCAGTCCCTTTGGTGCCGCTCACACTGGTAAGGGGCTTTCTCAACTCGCTCCTATACATTTCGAGTGTCGCTGCGAGTGTCTTCTCTGCTACTGTGGTTCCTGGAGGTGGCAATGTCAGACCCACCCCTGCTGGCAGAGTGCAGCGCTGTGGGTTAGTCTGCTTTCCTGCCGTGCCATCATTCCTGCCCGTCTCCATGGTGATATCTTCCACTGGCGTTGGAGGACGTGTGGAAGAAGAGGAGCTTGTGCTTCGCCTCCCCGTCTGCAGGAAATCGGTCTCCATCTCACTGAACTCCACACGGGCTCCCCTGGCTGGGACGGCGTGAGGCAGCTTTTCCAGGGGCTCTGGGTCCAGGGTGAGCATCCCCCTCTGCATGACCGGATGCTGACGCCTTATGTGGAGTTTGATGGGGTGGTCAGGTTGTTGTCCCATCGTTGGGAATGCTGCTGTCCTGTGCTTGCCTGGCTCCCTAGGGGGGTGGAGTGGCCCAGGCAGGGCAGTCTCTCTCACAAGAGGAGTATCTCTGTGCGACTCTCGCACCATCTTAGGAAAGGCCTTCGTTTGGATCTGCCAGCATTTCTGAGCCACGTGATCCTGCAGCTTGACCCCCGCCGTGGGCACAAGCCTGGCCAGGATGGCATCAGAGGATGCCATGATCCTATGGGCCTTTTGGGGCAGGACTCCCCAGGGGCAGACACATGGCTCCTGGATCTCCTGTGCACGCTGAGGGCTGGTGTTGGATCTGAGGGGCTCCGGGACCTTTGCAGGGAATCCACATTTGGGCGGATCTGTGTCTACTTCCAATTGATGATTGGTGTCCCCCTCACCCAGTAATGGCTCCCCTGGGATGGGGGTTTGTGGAGCCCCCAGTCGCCTCTGCAGATGCTTCTGCCGGATGTCGAAGTCTGAGCTATGGACTGAAGTCTGGTCCAGACCCATGGTCTGTTCTCCCCGGTCTCGTCTGCCGTGGGCAGGAGGCTTGGAGAGAGGCTGGGCTTGGATGGGATGAGTGGATCCTTCCCAGCTGGCGAAGGGCATGATCTCCCCTGTGTGGCAGAGGGGCTCCGACTGAATGATGGCGACTTCTCTCAGGGAAAAGGAGCTGGGACTCCAGAGGGCAGAGGTGGTGGATTCCATAGCGGAATAGGAGAACTGGCTCGTCATGGCTGTCGCCACACTCGGCCTGTGGGAGAGAGCAGACAGGGACAGATGGGACATGGCCCTGCTGAGCAAAGGCAGGGCTTGGGCACAGCCTTCCAACAGTAGTGCAATGGGGCAGTGCCTAGGCATGCCTTGCACACCACAGCCTGACACAAGGACATCAACTGGGTAACGAAGGACTGAGAGGGGGAGCCGGCACTCATTTTATCTAGAACGATAACCCCTTCGTCACACGCACATGTGCAGCACCTAGCACAATGGGGCCTTGAGCATGATTGGGGACCCAGTGCTATTTTAACAGAAAGATTAGCTAACAACAATTGCTTTGGGTGAGGAAGATGTGAGCATGTGTGTGTAACCCTCACCAGAGGAGGTTGTGAAGGCCGAGATTATAAACTATAAAAGGAACTAGATAAATTCATCAATGGCTATTAGCTAGGATGGGCAGGGATGGTGTCCCTAGTCTCTGTTTGTCTGAAGCTGGGAATGGGCGACAGGGGACGGATCATTTGATGATTCCCTCTTCTGGTCATTCCCTCTGCTGCACTGGCATTGGCCAGTTTTGGAAGACAGGATACTGGGCTAGATGAACCTTTGGTCTGACCCAGTCTGGCTGTTCTTATGTTCTTACATTCTAACCCACTGGAAAACTGTCCTCTTCTAATGGCTGATACACTAGAGGCTAACAACCTACTATTGCTCCCAGTTAATGGAGTTTCTCTGGTGGTGGGGGACTGTGCTATGGTCCTGAAAGTCCTGGGTTTGAACCCAGCTGATGATTCATGTTTGGGGTGTATCACGTGGTGCCCCACTCACTGCTTCTCTGGAGCCTACTCTGGGGATTAGCTCTTGAGGCCAATGCCCCTTCCAATTGTCGCATGCGGTCACATAATCTCTCTCTCATTCCAGGAACTGCAGTGTCCTCTTCTTGGCTAGGCCACTCAGTGTTTCCCCCTCTTCCAGGGTACAGTCCTTTAATTGCCTGTCACTCCCACAGTGACCCAGACAGTCCTGTTCACTGCCCCGCCGGTCTGGGCCGTGCCCTCGGTGGCTGGTAGGGAAACCTGGGCCCACACTTCACACCGGGCTCCAGGCCAGGGACCCTCAACCCAGCAGTTCTGGGCTTTCCTCTCCCAGCCTGGACTGCTTCCCACTACTCCTGGTTCCCCTCCTTGCTCTGGGTGCACCAGCTCCAAACACTCCCCCCTCTTCCCAGGGAGGGGCTGCCCTTTCCCAGCTGCAGCTTCTGTCTCTTGCCAGTTTCCTGGCTTTATCGGCCCCGCCTATTCCTACCCAGCTGAGCCTGCTTGGAATCAATTCCCTGCTACCTGGCTCTTCCTCCAGGTGCACCCTGTGGAGGTCATGGGCCTGCCTGGCCACCTGAGCCCCTTCCAGTCCTATGTGGGGTGGACACCCCCTCACAGCGTGTCATTGGATTGCTTTTTCTTTCAAACACAGCACGGGCAGGTTCTAGACAGTCGCCTGCTGGCAGATATTGCCATACAGAGGGATTTGATCCTACTCACAACCCCAACTTGTAGTCTCTGCATTTAATTTCTGATAATCCCTCACCTCACTTTCACTGGTATCTCACCTGTTATTTTAGGATGCTGGCGTGTCTGCTTTTCCCTGCTCCCTCCCCTCTACATTCATTATCCCCTCCCACCCAGCCCCCATTCTCGTGCCCCCGCTCAGTTGCCTTACGGTATCAGAACTGCATCCAGGTGTCTGCCCACGTCCTGTACCTTCCTCTCAACGAGCCTGAGGCGCTGAGCCAAGGGGAGCTTCTCCAGGGGCACAGGGCAGCTGTGGAACAGAGAGAGCAGATAGCTGAGTGCAGGCCCTGCCCGCAGGCCCTCTTTTACCCAGAGGGGTGGCACCGAAAGGCTCCCTGTCCCCTTCTCCACTGAGGCAGCCTCCTCCCCTGCAATACCCAGGCCTTGGATGTTCTGGGTTGGGGTTAGCTGGATTGTTGGGTGATCCCTGTCTAGTGCTGAGGAGGTGAGCGTCTATCCTGCTGGCTGCATGTGTGTCATGTCCCTTCCACAGAAGCTAATCAACAGATAGGATAACAGCCTACTCTAGCTAACAACTATGCAGCTACTACTTTAGCTCTAAGGGGTGCTTTATGCTGCAGAGCTGAAGGTCCAGGGTTCAAATCCTACTTGGAACCTATGCTGGAGGACAGGAGAAGGGGCCATTACCCAAGTGCTGCTGGATCCCCTACTCACCATACCAGAAAGGCCAGCCTTCCTCCTGACCTCTCCACCTCACCTCCCCGGGGTGCACGGGGCTGCTCCCAGAAAACATTTTCTCCCCCTCTTGGGAGGGGAGGATGGTCCAGTCCAGTTGACACAATCTACCCCTCCCCCGCCACTGCCCCAGGTTAAAGGAGCCGTATGATTCTGGAAGAAGGGAATGACCCACTGTACGAGGCGTGGGGGTGGATTAGAGATGGCAACTTCTGCAGGGTGGGAATGAATTGCAGGAGTCTAAAGTAGAAGAGTTGCCTGCGTGGTACATAGGTCGGGGCAGGGGAGGGATTACTCGGGCTACTGCCCCTGGGTGGGGTTGAATTGCATGACGCTAAAGGAGGGGACTGACCCACTGCAGATTTATGGAGGGGGGCATTGCTTACCACGTCTCTGGGGATGCACCAGCCTCCTCCAACTCTTCCTCACAGCGTCCAAAAGCTGCCAGAAGTGAGACATAAAGGAGACATTGAGCTGCTTGGGCACCCTCTGCTTCCTAGCAGCCTATTGCCCCAGATTTCAGAGGCAGCCTGTGAACGGAGCCCCAGCCAGTGCCTCTGCACGACTCTGGGCACGACTGTGCCTTCGCAGGAAGAGGGGAGGCATGTGGGGAAATAGACCCTATTTCTCTGCTTTGCATGGGGCCTGAGTCTGCCACCGCAGCTGTGGGGTGAGGGGCTGCTTACCTTTCACTTTCTTTTTCCTCTTTCTGGGCCTCCTCTTCCTCGGAGAAGCCTGCCACACACAGAGAAAGCAGCAAGGTTAGAAGAGAACTCCTCAATAAACCTGGGAGAACAATGAGCCAGCGGTGATTGCCATGTGGGGCCAGAGGGAAATTTTTCCTTCTGGCAGAGTATTGCACTCTGAGGCATCATGGGTAGGCATTGTGCTTTCCTATGATGCAGCCAATATAGGGCACAAAGCACAAACCATAACAGGGGTCACTGGAACACTCCAGGGGTTGGAGAAACAGGGATTGCTGGTACCAGGAGCCTGCAGAGTTTATAAGCATTGAAGGAGAGAGCCTGCAAAGTTCTCTCTCCTGCAGAGATGATCAAACTCTGCAGGTTTTAGGATTGCAGAGTATGCAACTAACCTCAGATGCCATGCACAGAATTCAGACCATGGGGGAGAAATCTGACATCTGGACAACAGTGTTTCCTAGATACTTATTTAGGGAATGCATGATATCGGGGTTTTCTCTGCAGCCATTTGGGATGGCCATGCTACTCCTGAGTGATGAAGCCATGAATGGCTTATGCAAGTCCTCCCAAATAAGTGCTGATATAACCCCTAGATCATCCTTAAACGGCAGCTGTTTTACACCAAAAAACAACAACAACAGTTTGGCATGAGCTCAGTCCACTTGCCTGGGAGCTGCAAAGTTTCTTGACGGTAAACTGCACTGCTTGCAGCTTAACTATCCAGGTATTCCTTTCACAGGCTAGATCTTTCTCGCCTGGGCTCGGCCCCTTCCCTCCTCCCCCACAGTTTAGTTCCTTTAGTTCTCCAGATGTTTTCAGCAGGCTTCCTTTTGGGGCAAGGAGGTGGTGCAGAAGAACCTAGATTAACTCACTTCCAAGCCTTCAATAGGATTTGGCTATGACAGGAATCCTTTGTCTCCCAGTTTGACCCCCCCCTCTGCCCCTCCACCCTAGTGGAAAAATACCACCAGTCCAAAATGATGTCCATCTGAGGGAACTGGGATTGTTTAGTCTGCAGAAGAGAAGAATGAGGGGGGATTTGATAGCTGCTTTCAACTACCTGAAAGGGGGTTCCCAAGAGGATGGATCTAGACTGTTCTGAGTGGTAGCAGATGACAGAAGAAGGAGTAATGGTCTCAAGTTGCAGTGGGGAAGGTTTAGGTTGGATATTGGGAGCAACTTTTTCACTAGGAGGGTGGTGAAACACTGGAATGGGTTCCCTACGGAGGTGGTGGAATCTCCTTCCTTAGAGGTTTTAAGGGCAGGCTTGACAAAGCCCTGGCTGGGATGATTTAGTTTGGAATTAGTCCTGCTTTGAGCAGAGGGTTGGACTAGATACCTCCTGAGGTCCCTTCCAACCCTGATATTCTATGGATTCTATAATTCTATGAGGTGACATGATCACATGACCCTGCAGTGTTAAAGCAGCATCCCAGGAAACTTCTCAGGAAGGAGGAAGTTTAGCATCTTCCATGTCCTATTGTCCTTCCTAATGGCCCATCCAGACTGATTGCCTACTATTTGGGGGCATTCCCCTGGTGCAAGCACTTTTGTAATTGATACAGAGCCCATATTTCTAACTTCAGATACAGAAATGATACATCCATCCAAATAGGATAATCCCATTCAGTAAATCAGAACCTTTCCAAGGATATCTCACATGACCCATCTTGCATAAAACATACCTTAGTTATGCCATATTCCTAGAACAATATTTCTATGAAGAATATGGGGCGTAATGTCACAGGGGTGAAGAAGCATGTGGCCAAGGGCGATCCGGTGGATAGAGTGTACCTGAACTTTCAGAAAGCCTTTAACAAGATCCCTCATCAAAGGTTCTTAAGCAAAGTAAGTTGTCATGGGATAAGAGGGAAGGTCTTCACATGAACTACTAACTCGTTTAAAGATAGGAAGCCAAAGGTAGGAATAAATGGTGAGTTTATGAAGAGAGATAAATAGCAAGGTCCCCCAAGGATCTGTATTGGGACCAGAGTTCTTCAACAGCTTCATAAATGATCTAGAAAAGGGGGGAAACAGTGAAGTGGCCAGATTTGCAGATGATACAAAGCTAAAGATCGGTAAATCCAAAGCTGAATAGGCCCTCCTTGTTCCCAGAGGTGTAACTCTGTGTTGGGCTGTGTGAAAATGCATTTTGTTTGAATGGGCCCCATTTGCCAAACAAACTCTCCAGAACTCTCTGCATGACTGCCCTGTCCTCATCGGTATTTGCCATTCTGCCAATCTTCATGTCATCAGCTCATTTTTATCAGCATCAATTTTGTATTTACTTCCAAGTCATTGAAAAATATTGAATAGCATCAGACCTAGTACTGATCCCTGCAGAGCCCCATTAGAAACACCCACATTCAATGAGCCCTTTGACAATTACTTTTTGAGATCTGTCAGTTAGCCATTAGCCTGTTCTCAATCCCTTTAATCTGTGCTCCATTGATATTGTACAGTGCTAATTTTTAATCCAAATGTCCTGCTGTTCCTGGATGCCTAAACAGAGGAATCTCAAGTTGGAAGAGAGAGGTTATTTTACCTCTGTATTTGGCACTGGTGCAACCACTGCTGCAATTCTGTGTCCAGTTCTGGTGTCTAACATTCAGGAAGGATGTTGATAAATTGCAGAGGGTTCAGAGAAGAGCCATAAGAATGATTAAAGGATTAGAAAATCTGCCTTATAGTGATAGACTTTAGGAGCTCAGTCAATGTCGCTTAAAGAGGTTAAGGGTGGTTTGAGGAAAAGTCTATAAATACCTACATGGGGAAGAAATAATTACAAATGGGCTCTTCAATCTAGCAGAGAAAGGTCTCACATGGTCCAATGGCTGGAAGTTGAAACTAGACACATTCAGACTAGACAGAAAGCGTCCATTTTTAACAGTGAGAGGAATTAACCAGTGGAACGATTTACCAAGGTCATGGTGGACTGATTCTCCATCACTGGCAATTTTTTAAATCGAGATTGGACATTTTAATTCAAGGTATGCACTAGGCATGATTGTGGGGAAGTTCTTTGTCTTGTGCTAGATAGGAGAGTCAGACTAGAAGATCACAATGGGCCCATCTTGCCTTGGAATCTGTGAAAAACAACACCTTCCAAAAGTCTAAGTTTGTCACATCTGGCCCATTTTCCATGAAACATTGTTAACCTGCTTTGAATATATTCCCATCCTTTAATTCTTTATTGATTGAATCCCATATCAGTTTGTCCATTATTTCAGGCTAAGTGGCCTATAAGAAGCTGGGTCAACCTCCTGAACCTTTTTGAATATTGACAAAACATTAGCACACTTCCAGCCTTCAGGAATTCCCTCAGGAATCCTACATTGGTTAAAAAAATAATGTCCGTGGGCCAATAACCTCCTGAGCCAGCTCTTTGAGGACTCTTGGGTGGAGATGATCCGAGCCTGCTGATTGAAAACTACTTCTGTTTGGTTCCTGCATTCAGCTGGCATCAGTCCAGCCTTTCCATCTCTCAAGGAGTCGCACTTACCTCAGATCTGGCAAGCCTGATCACAGCATAATACACGAGAAAGAGCAGCAGGATCCTTAGGCAGGAGGCAGAGTTGAGAAAGAGGAGGAGTGATCTCATTTTGCCGGGCTCAGGCACTAAGAATCACAGATACGCTCAAAGCAGCACCAAGTACCCAGGCTACACCTGAGGGCAGGTTGCTGCTCTGGCATCAGGCAGGCGCTGATGTCGTCTCTAGGTCACAATGAGGCTGCTCTCCTGTAATCTCCCTCTAGCCTGTGAGGTGTCAATGCTGCACATAGATCAGGAGATAGGATGGAGCAATCGCCCAAGGGGGCTGAGCTGCTGAGCTCAGAATAAGGCAGGAGAGGGGGCATCAGGTTTCCCAGGAAAACCCTGAGTCTTTTCCGAGCTCTATGACTCTCAAGCCCCTAGGCAAGGGACATTTTTTCCCTACTTGTGGGAACTCCTAAAACCCCTGTGACTGAGGCAGAATCTCCCAGCCTGAAGTGAGAAGCAGCCCTGAAGTGATTATCTAGTGCTACGAGAGCACAAAAACGTTCACAGTATCGGCAGCCCAAGCATTCCAAACCCTTGAACTGGGCCCCACCAAAATCATGAGATTGGCTTCCAAATAATGAGATCTTCAAAAAACATTCATCTGGGGAACCCCCTCATTTGCCTTCCGATGTCTGAGCTACTAGGGTGCACTCAATTCACATTCTCCAGCTTCTCTTTGCAACCACGGGGGATTAAAATTGGCTAACAAATAAAATAAAATAAAGAGCAGAGATTCTCAAATAAATCAATTGACTCCAGCAGTGGGTGCTTTAAGAAAAGCACCCTATATCATAAGATAATAAAGAGCCCTGCCTCTTATCTAACATCTTCAATCAGTAGATCTCAAGCACTTTGCAAAGGAGGTCTGTAGCATTAGCCCCCTTTTTGAGATGGGAAACTGAGGCACAGAGCAGAGCAGTGACTTGCCCAAGGTCACCCAGCAAGACAGTAGCAGAGTCAGGACTAGCACTTCAGTCTTCTGAGTTCTATCTTGTGCTCTATCCACTAGGCCACAGTGCATTTGAAGTAAGGGGTCATAGTCAGTACATTCCTGTAGTGGTTATTTTGGGCTCTTCCAATACAATTGGGATTGAAGTTACACATTTTGACCTGTGGCCTGTGCTGGCACAGGGGCATCCTTGTTAAAACAAGTTTCTCACAGCAGGTTGCATCTGAGTTCTTGTTAGGCCTGAACACAAGTTCACTGGACCATGTCTCGGATGTCCCCATGGGAAAGTTTAAAAGTCATTGAAGGCCTTGCAGTGCACTGACATACTGGGATGTTCAGAAAGCTTTTGACAAGGTCCCTCAGCAAAGGCTCTTAAGCAAAGTAAGCTGTCATGGGAGAAGAGGAAGGGTCCTCTCATGGATCAGTAACTGGCTAAACCATAGGAAACAAAGGATAGGAATAGTGCATGCAGATGTGGTCTCCCCATCTCAAAAAAGATCTCTTGGAATTGGAAAAGGTTTAGAAAAGGACAACAAAAATGAGGAGGGGTATGGAACAGCTTGCATAGGAGGAGAGATTAATAAGACCGGAACTCTTCATCTTAGAAAAGACAACTACAGGGGATATGATAGAGGTCTATAAAATCATGATCGGTGTGGAAAAAGTAAATAAGGAAGTGTTATTTACTCCTTCTCAGAACAGAAGAAGTAGGGGTCACCACATGAAATGAATAGGCAGCAGGTCGAAAAGAAACAAAAGGCAGTATTTCTTCACACAGTGCACAGTCAAGGCAGGGAACTCTTTGCCAGAGGATGTTGGGAAGGCCAAGACTATAAGAGGGTTCAAAAAAGAACTAGATCATTTCATGAAAGATAGGTCCATCGATGGCTATTAGCCAAGATGGGCAGGGTTGCCACACCATGCTCTGAGTGTCCTTAGGTTCTGTTTGCCAGAAAATGGGAATGGACAGTAGGGGATGGATCACTTGATGATTCCCTGTTCTGTACATTCCCTCTGAAACACATGGCATTGGCCACTGTCGGAAGACCGGATACTGGGCTAGATGGACCTTTGGTCTGACCCACTGTGGCCGTTCTTACATTACAGCTGTTCAGCCTCCTTGATACCTGTGATGTCATAATCCCGCTCAGTTCTCCAGTCTTCCTTGGAGTCTGGATGGAAAGACAGGGTAGATGTCACCTAGTGAGCTGGGCCTGTAAGAGCAACCTGTGTTCAGGCAGAGAGGGGCTCCTGGGAGAGCAGAGTCAGGGCTCCTTTAAAGAGCCGGAGACAAGGGCCCGGCCTGAGTGTAACCTACCAAACTTTGATTACACCCGTACCCGTAATAATTCCATTGTATTGCAGGGACAGTGAGCAGGTTCAGTCTGTTCCGACAGCGGAACTCCCACCTGTGGAGAACACCACAAATCTGCAACTTGGGACAGGTGCGGATGCCAGTACCCAGAGTTGCTCCGATTTGGAGGAAAGACACCACAGTGTAGTAAAGCTGCTCAGACTATACAAAAAAATTCTTCTGTTGATAAGAAGACAATCTGTGGGTTAACCAAGATGCCTCATAAATCGAAACATGCTCTTATCATTACAGCAATACAGCACATAGCGGTCAAAGAAAAATAACAGTATCTAACATACAGATTTCTTCAGTACAGAAAGGTACATGGGCCACTAATCCTACGTATTGAAAGCATGCGCTGCTCATTTGGCATTTATGTCCTCACACCCTCCTGAGCTGACCAAGCAGCAAGCACCCTGTTCTTTGCATAGGCTGGGATCCTTCTCCTGGCAGTTATCTGCTTGCTGCAGGTAGCCAAAGCAGGCCTGCGAACATCAGCCCTCAGGGCAGAGATCTTCAGCGCCCTTCCGATACGGCTGTCTCTCTCTGGGGCTGGCTGAACTGGCAGAACAGGTTGGCACCCCCTTTTTTTAAAATTTGGGAGTGGAATTGGCCCTCCACCCTTGGAGATGCCCTACTGAGCATGTGTGACCCAAAGCAGCCCTCTAGTCACACCCTACATGCGATGGTAATAATCTTTGTACAAAATATGCCTTGTGAGGTCCTCAGTCTGTGCTCTAGTAACCCCCCTGCATTATAAGCCTGGGTTTAACATTGCTGGGCTGGGTCTCACGGCCAACATGTAACTCCAACAGACCACAGTCGTCAGCAGGATTGAACATGGGATCTGTGCAGCTCAGTATAGGTGCCTCTACTTCATGAGCTAAAAGCCACGTGGCTCTTAGCTAAGGCTGTAGCAGACTCATCCATCTCTAGCTAGGCTGGGCGCCACTAGAGGGGGACACAGACTCATAGACTTTAAGGTCAGAAGGGACCATTATGATCTTCTAGTCTGACATCCTGCCCAACGCAGGCCACAGAATCTCACCCACCCATTCCTGTAACAAACCCCTGACCTATGTCTGAGCTGCTGAAGTCCTCAACTTATGGTTTAAAACTTCAAGGTGCAGAGAATTCTCCAGCAAGTGACCCGTGTCCCATGCTGCAGAGGAAGGTGAAAAACCTCCAGGGCTTCTGCCAATCTGCCCTGGAAGAAAATTCCTTCCCGATGCCAAATATGGCGATCAGCTGAACCCTGAGCATGTGGACAAGACTCACCAGCCAGACACCCAGGAAAGAATTCTCTGTAGTAACTCAGATCCCACCCCATCTAACATCCCATCACAGACCATTGGGCCTATTTACCTGCTAATAATCAAAGATCAATTAATTGCCAAAATTAGGCTATCCCATTATACCATCCCCTCCATAAACTTATCCAGGTCAGTCTTGAAGCCAGTTAGGTTTCTTGCCCCCACTGCTCCCCCTGGGAGGCTGTTCCAGAACTTCACTCCTCTGATGGTTAGAAACCTAGATTTAATTTCAAGTCTAAACTTCCTGATGGCCAGTTAATATCCATTTGTTCTTGTGTCCACATTGGTAATGAGCTTAAATAATTCCTCTCCCTCCCTGGTATTTATCCCTCTGATATATTTATAGAGAGCAGTCACATCTCCCCTCAGCCTTCTTTTGGTTAGGCTAAACAAGCCAAGCTCTTCGAGTCTCCCCTCATAAGACAGGTTTTCCATTCCTCGGATCATCCTAGGAGCCCTTCTCTGTACCTGTTCCAGTTTGAATTCATCCTTCTGAAACATGGGAGACCAGAATTGCACACAATATTCCAGAGCGCCACACCAAGCAAGCATAGGTTACATACTTCCCCTAGCTGAGGAAGCGCCTCCCGAGCTTTGGATACTTCCCATCTGATATCCCAGATAAGCCCCTGGTTCTAGGGCCAATAAAGCCCAGTTATTGGCAGGCAGCATTGAATGAGATCTCCGAAGCTGAGTGTTTGAGCCTCTACTGCATTACCTAAACGCCAGCCTCCTAGGCTAAGCTTCAGAGGTCCCAGGTTTGATGCTGCCCACTGACAATTGGGGTCTATCAGTGTTATACTAACACTTCCATATTATACTACACAGACCTTTTGACTCCGGTCTGTGGCTTGAGCTGTATCCACACTGCAGAATGACAGGGCTTGGACCCAAGTCCCAGCAGAACTCAGGATCTCACCCTGAACCCCCATTTGTAGGGTCCTAAGACCCAGGCCCTGTGTGTTTGCTGACCCGAGTCGGACTCATTTGTGCATGGATGGAAGTGGGGCTTGGGCTCAAACCTGAGTCAGAGCCCGGGCTTAATGTACAGTGTAGACGTACCTGCAGTTAGCTTGGCAGGTTCGTCCTTTAGCTCAAAATAGTTACTAAACTGCTCAAGATAGTTAAGACCAAAGCAGACTGTGAAGAACTTCAAAAAGATCTCACAAAACTAAGTGATTGGGCAACAAAATGGCAAATGACATTTAATGTGGATAAATGTAAAGTAATGCACATTAGAAAAAATAACCCCAACTACACATACAATATGATGGGGGCTAATTTAGCTACAACGAATCAGGAAAGAGATCTTGGAGTCATCGTGGATAGTACTCTGAAGACATCCGCGCAGTGTGCAGCAGCAATCAAAAAAAGCAAACAAGATGTTAGGAATCATTAAAAGGGGGATAGAGAATAAGACTGAGAATATATTATTGCCCTTATATAAATCGATGGTACGCCACATCTCGAATACTGCGTACAGATGTGGTCTCCTCATCTCAAAAAAGATATACTGGCACTAGAAAAGGTTCAGAGAAGGGAAACTAAAATGATTAGGGTTTTGGAACGGGTCCCATATGAAGAGAGATTAAAGGGGCTAGGACTTTTCAGTTTCGAAAAGAGGAGACTAAGGGGGGATATGATAGAGGTCTATAAAATGATGAGTGATGTGGAGAAAGTAGATAAAGAAAAGTTATTTACTTATTCCCATAATACAAGAACTAGGGACCACCAAATGAAATTAATGGGCAGAGAGTTTAAAACAAATAAAAGCAAGTTCTTCTTCACACAGCGCACAGTCAGCTTTTGGAACTCCTTGCCTGAGGAGGTTGTGAAGGCTAGGACTATAACAGCGTTTAAGAGAGAACTGGATAAATTCATGGAGGTTAAGTCCATTAATGGCTATTAGCCTGGATGGGGTAAGGAATGGTGTCCCTAGCCTCTGTTTGTCAGAGGGTGGAGATGGATGACAGGAGAGAGATCACTTGATCATTGCCTGTTAGGTTCACTCCCTCTGGGGCACCAGGCATTGGCCACTATCGGCAGACAGGATACTGGGCTGGATGGACCTTTGGTCTGACCCAATATGGCCATTCTTATGTTCTTATGTTCAGGCGACACAGGCCCGTGACTTCAGAGCGGAAGCACCAGACTTCACGTCCCTGCCACCATAGGGACAGAGGGTGTCTGATTCATGGAGTAAGCATGCCATATAGCACATGGATTCATCGCATGGGATTACATTGCAAGACTACTCAAAAACTAAATCTCTTTACTGAGTGGAGCTCCAAGCAGGAGCAATCACATCAGGCAGCAGCAGATGCCTGTAGGTTTCCAGGTGGCACTGAAGACGCTGCATAACACCTGGAGCTCTAAAGACCGCATTGCATGGTCCCTCCACTTGAATCTCTCCTCCCCCGATAATTCCCGGCCATGGGGCTGTGCTATGGAGGCCTTGGACAGGCCATCCACATGAGGGTGAATGTCACCTGTCCCTCATGTCAGTGCTCGAGAGCCATTTCCCTGGTGGTTTCACACAGAATGACATCCGGGCAGGTCTCTCTTCGGCTGTAATTACTGGCATTAGTCACCGGAGTGCAGGGGTTATTGGGGTGACTTGTTTCCCCACCCCTTCCTGGGTAACAGACTCCCACACAGCAGTACTCCAGTGGCCTTATGCCAGGGCTTTGGCCTGACTCCGGCCTCAGGGGTCCTTCCAACCCTTATATCAGGCGGCTTTCCAGCCTTGGTGGCTGGCAGGGAAAGCCAGGCTGCCCCTGTATTCTGGGTTCCAATCCAGGGATGCTGAAGCAAGCAGTTCAGCTCTATTCCCTCTCTAGTCAATTCCTCCCTCAGCCAGTCTCAGTCTAGGCCATCCCCAGGCCACCCCTGGGCTCACCCCTCCACAGACTCTTCCCCCATCCCAGGCTCTGCAGAGTTCTCTCCAGCTCCTCTACCGAGCCACCTCCCCCAGCCCTACCTCTTATTAACATCTTCAATCAGTAGCTCTCAAAGCACTTTAAAAGGAGATATGTTCATTCCCTCTGAAACACCTGGCATTGGCCATTGTCGGAAGACCAGATACTGGGCTAGATGGACCTTTGGTCTGACCCACTGTGGCCGTTCTTCTGTTACAGCTGCTCAGTCTCCTTGATACCTGTGATGTCATAATCCCGCTCAGTTCTCCAGTCTTCCATGCAGTCTGGATGGAAAGACAGGGTAGATGTCACCTAGTGAGCTGGGCCTGTAAGAGCAACCTGTGTTCAGGCAGAGAGGGGCTCCTGGGAGAGCAGAGTCAGGGCTCCGTTAAAGAGCCGGAGACAAGGGCCCGGCCTGAGTGTAACCCACCAAACTTTGATTACACCCGTACCCGTAATAATTCCATTGTATTGCAGGGACAGTGAGCAGGTTCAGTCTGTTCCGACAGCGGAACTCCCACCTGTGGAGACCACCACAAATATGCAAATTGGGACAGGTGCGGATGCCAGTACCCTGAGTTGCTCCAATTTGGAGGAAAGACACCACAGTGTAGTAAAGCTGCTCAGACTAAACAAAAACATTCTTCTGTTGATAAGACGACAATCTGTGGGTTAACTAAGTCGCCTCATAAATCGAAACATGCTCTTATCATTACAGCAATACAGCACATACCGGTCAAAGAAAAATAACAGAATCTAACATACAGATTTCTTCAGTACTGAAAGGTACACGGGTCACTAATCCTATGCATTGAAAGCATGCGCTGCTCATTTGGCATTTATGTCCTCACGCCCTCTTGAGCTGAACAAGCAGCAAGCACCCTGTTCTTTGCATAGGCTGGGATCCTTCTCCTGGCAGTTATCTGCTTGCTGCAGGTAGCCAAAGCAGGCCTGTGAACATCAGCCCTCAGGGCAGAGTTCTTCAGAGCCCTTCCGATCTGGCTGTCTCTCTCTGGGGCTGGCTGAACTGGCAGAACAGGTTGGCACCCCCTTTTTTTTAAAATTGGGAGTGGAATTGGCCCTCCACCCTTGGAGATGCCCTACTGAGCATGTGTGACCCAAAGCAGCCCTCTAGTCACACCCTACATGCGATGGTAATAATCTTTGTACAAAATATGCCTTGTGAGGTACCCAATGGTTTCCCCAGGAATTGAAATTAGGTGAGGTGTTTGAATTTACAGTGGGGTGGAGGTGTCAGGACCGATGAGATATATAAAAGAGATATGAATAAAATAAATGTTTTGTTAGGATGATGCAAATTTAACATAAGGATAATGCAAGTTACACCAAAACATATACACGTCTAGATTTCTAAAAACATATACATTTAAAAAAAATGTATTTAATTTAAATAGACTTTTGAAAAGTAAGCCATCATGGGATAAGAGGGAAGTCCTCTCAAGGATCAGGAACTGGTTAAAAGATGGAAAACAAAGGGTAGGAATAAATTATCGGTTTTCAGAATGTAGACAGAGAAATAGTGGTATCCCTGAGGGGTCGGTACTGGGACCATTACTGCTCAACATATTCATAAATGATCTGGAAAAATGGGTAAACAGTGAGGTGGCAAAATTTGTAGATGATACAAAACTATTCAAGGTAGTTAAGTCCCAGGCAGACTGGGAAGCGTTACAAAGGTATCTCACAAAACTGGGTGACTGGGTAACAAAAGTGGCAGATGAAATTCAATGTTGATCAATGCAAAGTGATGCACATTGGAAAACAATCTCAACTATACATACAAAATGCTGGTGTCTAAATTAGCTGTTAACACTCAAGAAAGAGATCTTGGAGTCGTTGTGGATAGTTCTCTGAAAACATCCACTCCATGGACAGCGGCAGTCAATGATTCCCAACATTCTGTTTCCTTTTTTTAAAAAGAACAGGAGTACTCGTGGCACCTTTGAGACTAACACATTGATTTGAGCATAAGCTTTTGTGGGCTCCAGCCCACTTCATCAGCTGTAGCCCACAAAACCTTATACTCAAATCAATGTGTTAGTTTCTAAGATGCTACAAGTACTCCTGGTCTTTTTGCGGATACAGACTAACACGGCTGCTGCTCTGAAACCGTTGCTTTTTTAAGAAAGGGATAGATAATATGACAGAAAATATAAAATTCATGGTACTTGTACACCTTGAATACTTGTGAGGAGATCTGGTCACCCCATCCCAAAAAAGAGATATTGGAAATGGAAAAGGTACAGAGATGGGCAACTAAAATGATTAGGGGTATGAAACAGGAGGAGAAATTAAAATGAATGGGAATTGTCATCTTAGAAAAAAGACGACTAAGGGCGGATATGATAGCGGTCTATAAAATCTTGATTGGTGTGAAGAAAGTGAATAAGGAAATGTTATTTAATCCTTCACATAACACAAGAACTAGCAGTCACCCAATGAAATTAATAGGCAGCAGGTTTTAAAAAAACAAAAGGAAGTACTTCTTCACACAACATAAAGTTTAACCCGTGGAACTCTTTGCCAAGGGATGCTGTGAAGACCAAAAATATAACAGGATTAAAAAAATAACTAGATCCATTCCTGGAGAACAGGTCCATCAGTGGCTATTAGCCAGGATGGGGAGGGATGCAACACCATGCTCTGAGTGTCCCTAGCCTGTTTGCCAGAAGCTGGGAATGGGCAACAGGGGATGGATCACTTGATGATTCCCTGTTCTGTTCATTCCCTCTGACGCACCTGGCCTTGACCACTGTCGGAAGACAGGAGACTGGGCTATATGGACCATTGGTCTGGCCCAGTATGACCATTCTTATGTAAAAATTAATTATAATAATACAAATGTTTAGTACAGAAACTCCTCAACATAATGACCTCTCAAGATAGCAGCAACGTGAGATAACAACCTTGGCAAATACTGCATTTTAAAAATCTTGACCTACTAGGAAACATATTTATATACGTTTCCATTCCCAGGCACAAATCTAGCATTCTGGAGCAAAGTCACTAAAATATAGTCCAACAAACAAATGTTTATTTAACGTGCCCCTTATTTAAGGCGTCGGAGGTGCTTTCACGTGAGTCCACCTCCCAGGTGGGGGGCAAGAAGGCACCTTGCTCGTTCCTCCAGCTGCTCACTGTTCGCTCTGGCCATGGCTCTTCATTCACTCCACCACTCTGTGGCCAATGGCCCTGCGCAGTCACTTTCTGCTGCCACCTGCCACTGTGACCTCTGCAAGTTGGTCTCTTGAGGTTCCACCCGCTCTCCAGGGCCACCCAGAGGGGGGAGCAAGTGGGGCAATTTGCCCCGGGCCCCGGGCTCTGCAGGGGCCCCAAAGAGAACAGCTGAGGCTCCCGCCTCCGCCCCTCTCCTTAGCACATCAAGCGGCGTCCTCAGACAGCGCCGCAGAGTGTCTCCGGCAGGGCTCTGGAGGGGGCGGAGGTTGGGGGGGGCGGTCAGAGGGCAGGGAATGGGGGGGTTGGACTGTGGGCGTTCTGGGGGGGTGGATAGGGGTTGGGGCAGACAGGGAACAGGGGTGGGGTCCCAGGGTGGTGGTGGTGGTGGGGTCTCTGGGGGACGGTGAGGGGACAAGGAGCAGGATGGGTCAGGGATTCTGAGGGGGGCAGTCGGGGGCTGGAAGTGGGTGGAGGTCGGATAGGGGGCAGAGCCAGGCTGTTTGGGAGGCAGAGCCTTCCCTACCCTAAAGCTCATTCAGCAGTTTGAGGCTTGCAGAAGAGCCAAGCTGTTAGCTTTTCCATTAGGGCTACCATCCCTTTCACTTCTCAAATGCCAAGTTATAGTCTATATTTAATTTCAGTGCCATAGGGAGATTCATGTCAGGGGAGGGGAGCTTCATTTAAAATTAGCCACTGGGAGAGGGATCACATGAGAAGAGCAATATCCTTCCCGACCCTACCAAGGGAGACCCCCCTCCCCTGCATTCCCTGAGGCTTCAGAGGGGTTAATTCAGTGGTTCTCAAACTTTTGTCCTGGTGACCCTTTCACATAGAATCATAGAATCATAGAATTCAAGATCAGAAGGAACCATTATGATCATCTAGTCTGACCTCCTGCAAGATGCAGGCATTGGAAACGGTTATCTTTAAACAGATTAACACTCACCATCTAGTGTTTGCCACTCAAACACTGTAGCACTGAAAGTGAAACAATGTAAACAAAAGTGAAACTACCTTTTATTGACTTTCAATGTCTGAGCTGAGAGAAAGGTAGAAAGTAAACAGTGAAAAGTGAACTAGATTAAAAAATAATTCCTTCATTGATAAGCATCAAAATAGTTTACAATGATGCTAACTCTCATAAATTTTGTCATAATTCTCATAACACTTGCTGTTTTTCCTAAACCCTCAGCTCCTGGAGTCATGTGATTCTGTGAAAATTTTTGCTTTTTTTGTTTTAAGTATATTTCCTACCTTTAGGGTTGCAGAGAAAATATGAACCTTGTAGGCTCCAGCGCCAAAAGGAACATCGAGACATAGGACTGGAAAGGTCTGTTGTGATAACTGGGCCTACAAATTTACCCTAATTGTGAGCTTAACTGTAAGAAGTGAATGTAAGATGTCATAATAACCTATTTTAATTCAAATGTCAATGGGAAAAGGTGTTAAAGGGAGACAGACTGAATTAGTCCAAACAAAGAGGCCGACTGTGTTACGATTATGCCTGATAAATGAGAACACCGTGAGACTGAAAATTAATGGACCAAAATTGGTAGGTTAGTTATTAGGCCTATTTGGTGGATAAAATAATGAAGGAGTGGGCTACTCCACCCATCACTCTCTTTTTGAGGTTCTTAAAGAAAGAGATTTTGGGAGAACAAATGGCTACTGGAACAATCTTCATGAACATGGCTGCCACCCCCGAACATGGCTGCCAAGTTCACTTGGAACTCTGGATCTTCTTCATCCTACTCTTGAAAGATGTCTTGACCAGGCCAGGCCCGAGGGATGGACCCAGATGATGACACCACCTCCACCAGCTCCAGCTGAATGCCGAACTCAACCTTGGATGTGAGACTTTCTCTCTCTCTCCCTGCCCTCCATGTGTCCTTTTTCTTCCTTACCTTATTTCTTCTCTCTCCTTTTTCCTTCTGTTTAATAAGAGTCTGGCTTAGCCGGCCAAGACTGCAACACTGCTGGGAGCCTGTGACGAGAGACACAACTAAAAGCAACACTGTCAATAGCCCGATGCTGGTACAGGTTTGTCAGGTCTCAGAGTGGCCGATCAGACTGTGTGCCGGGCCTGTGTTTTCCCAGCAGTGAGCTTGTGAGTGAAAATCAACATCCGAGACAGAAGCTGCATTTTGTATCATTGCTGTTCTCTTCTCTCCCCTTTTGTGTGTGTTAGTCGTCTTTTGTCTTGTAGGAAACGGGATCAGGATCTAACAACAGCTCCGGCCCATCTTAACTAACTTCTTCTCTTGTCTCCCAATAGGATGGTTATTACCATCGTTGATACCATCTAAGCGAATGACAAACCCCGGGTTTTTGTCTTCTAAAAACTCTCTCCAGCTAAAGGGAAAGGGAACAAGCGATGTTGTTAAAACGAACACCCGATTTAAATACTTTACATTTCAGATGCTTTACTGCTTTCCCTTCTTTTTCTGTATCTTTAATAAAAGGTTGAAAGGATTTTTAATGGTGGGTTTGCCATTTTACTCAGCAGGCTGTGGTCTCTGTATGCCAAACCCCAACTTTGTTTAACACGTTTTAATGTTGGGCAGTGACTGGGTTACGTTTGTACCTTTGATTCCTTGGGCCCCTATATTCCATCTAAATTAATACAACAGGGTTTTCTAGGTCACTGAATCCAGACCCCTGCAGTTGTAGCTAATAAAAAGAACCTAAACATTATTACTTTAAAAAATCTCACCATTTTAAAGCCAGTCTCATGATCTAGGGGGAGTGCGGGAACTGATGATTTTTTAATACTTGGGGTTGGTAATACTGGGAAAGATATTTGTTGGCATACAGCCGGTTCCCCTTTAAGTTCAGTGGCTGCCTATCAGCCATCAAGAGATCAGATCTATTGCTGAGTCCTGGGTGTACCAGGTGGAGAGCCTGATCCTGAAAATCCTCACATGCATGACTACTCCTTGCAAACCTGAGCAGTTATATGGACTTCAGCGGGAGTTCTCCATGCAAAGGGATTGCAGGATCAGGACCTAAATACTGCTGCAGAACCAACGGGAATAGCAAGAAGGTCACAAAAACATTGATTTTGTGTATGTGCTACAGAAATCACAGCTGTCATTACTGATAGTTTAGTAGCTTATTTTGACAACAGAACAATGTATTTGATGGTTAGAATCCAAAGACACTTTCCCTACCAAATCATAACCATTTTACATCTGGACATATTTGAGGGGTTTAACCAATTGTCCCTTTAAAGAGAAGGGTTTGCTGTGGATGAACTTTATTTCTATGCATGGCTGCACTAGCGTTTGGCAAGGTTCTCACCACTGGGGGTCAGAAGGAAGTTTTCCCTGAGAGCAGGTTATCCTATAATTGTTAAGGCAGAATTTTTTACACCTTCCTCTGAGGCTGCTGGTATGGGCCATTGTCAGAGGCAGATACCGGCTTACATGGGTTGGAGGGGACCTCAGGAGGTCATCTAGTCCCACCCCCTTCTCAAAGCACGACCAATTCCCAACTAAATCATCCCAGCCAGGGCTTTGTCAAGACTGACCTTAAAAACCTCTAAGGAAGGAGATTCCACCCCTCCCTAGGTAACCCATTCCAGTACTTCACCACTCTGAGTGAAAAAGTTTTTCCTAATATCCAACCTAAACCTCCCCCACTGCAACTTGAGACCATTACTCCTTGTTCTGTCATCAGGTACCACTGAGAACAGTCTAGATCCATCCTCTTTGGAACCCCCTTTCAAGTAGTTGAAAGCAGCTATCAAATCCCCCTTCATTCTTCTCTTTTGCAGAATAAACAATCCCGGTTCCCTCAGCCTCTCCTCATAAGTCATGTGCTCCAGACCCCTAATCATTTTCGTTGCCCTCCACTGGACTCTTTCCAATTTTTCCACATCTTTCTTGTAGTATGGGCCCAAAACTGGATACAGTACTCCAGATGAGGCCTCACCAATGTTGAATGATCACGTCCCTCGATCTGCTGGCAATGCGCCTACTTATACAGCCCAAAATGCCGTTAGCCTTCTTGGCAACAAGGGCACACTGTTGACTCATATCCAGCTTCTCATCCACTGTAACCCCTAGGTCCTTTTCTGCAAAACTGCTGCCTAGCCATTCAGTGCCTAGTCTGTAACAGTGAATGGGATTCTTCTGTCCTAAGTGCAGGTCTCTGCATTTGTCCTTGTTGAACCTTATCAGGTTTCTTTTGGCCCAATCCTCTAATTTACAGGAATTATATTCCTGTAACCTGGTTCAGATAAACATTGGGGCTGATCCAGCTCTTACTCCAAACTATCCAAAGTTCAGCTGCAGGTCAGGCTACAGCCTTTTGCGCTACCATTACTGAGGTCCTCCAGATCTAATGAAGGTCCTCCAGCAAACAGTAAGGACCTGATTTTCTGAACATGAAAAACAAACGAGAAAGAAAATTGGAAGAGGAGTAAATAAATGTTGAGACAGTCTTTATACAAGATAATGAAGCAGTAAAGGTAAAGTTAAGGGACAACCCTCAGCTGGTATAAATTGACCCTTTGGAGCTACAATGATTTAAACCAGCTGAGAATCTACCCCAGATGTTTTTTTTTGTCCTTGTTGCCATTGACTGTAAACATGAATTGCAAGGCAAAAGGAAGTGGAGAGTGGAGCAGAATGGCATAAGGCAACCACAGCCTAGATCTTTGCAGATCAAATTGGCCTGACTTTGGTGAGACTGTGACATGAGAAGGAGCCCCTCATGTGTCCATCCATCCCTGTGAGGAATGTCACAAAATTCAAAGGCGAAAAGAACAGTGAAAAACAAAATCTGCTTGATAATATGGGATTACGCCCAGCTTGTCAAACCACTGCTGTTTGACAAGACAGAGACACGAATCAGAGCAGATCTTGTTGCTTTCTCTTTGGAATATGGTTTGATGATTTTTCCTTTTGATGCATCTACATATCTATCCATCTGTTTGCCTGCTCATGTAGGGAAAATGTCTTCATTATTTACTTTTTTATCTGCAACTAAGCTTGTGGACTTGATTTCATGTCTCTTAAGCTTCCCTTCGTGTCTGTTAGAGCCGCAGCCAGCCTGGCTGATTCATGTGCAT
Organism: Mauremys reevesii; assembly: GCF_016161935.1. Lineage (NCBI taxonomy): Eukaryota > Metazoa > Chordata > Testudines > Geoemydidae > Mauremys > Mauremys reevesii. Next base: position 279,101,565 of record NC_052624.1, read on the forward strand.
TTGCTGCTGTTTTGTAAAATGTTAACAAAGGGCTAGCGCTGGTCTGATTGTACATTGTGACTAATTTATCTGACAAGGGCGGTTCTCTTTCAAACCACAAATGGTTTGATTTTGACTAATAGAGACCCCTGTCCTGTTAAGCAGATGAGTCATCCCATTGAACTCTATCTAAACCAGCTGAGTGGCTTGCCCAGTGTGACTTCTCCTGTGCATAAGGTTAAACACATGAATAAAGTGCAAGGAATATGGAGGTATACCTACCTCTCTCATAGAGCTGGAAGGTCATTGAGTCCAGGGCCGGCTCCAGGGGTTTTGCCGCCCCAAGCAGCCAAAAAAAAAAAAAAAAGCCATGATCACAATCTGCAGCAATTCAGCAGGAGGTCCTTCTCTCCGAGCGGGAGTGAGGAACCCTCTGCTGAATACCTTAAAGTGCCACCCCGCAATGGAGTTGCCACCCCAAGCACCTGCTTGGTAAGCTGGAGCCAGCCCTGACTGAGTCTAGCCCCCTGCTTTCACTAGCAGGACCCAGTGCTGATTTTGCCCCAGATCCCTAAGTGGTCCCCTCAAGGGCTGAACTCACAATGCTGGGTTTAGCAGACCGATACTCAAACCACTAAGCTATCCCCAGCAGAGCAGAGTAAAGCAGAGCAGAAAATCTGACCAGGTCACCTCCACCTGGCACCATTTTTGTGGGCAGCTGCAGTTCCCTAGGTTGAAAATAGCCTGGATGGTCAGGATGACGAAGGCAGAGCTCAATTTCTTGGCTAGCCAGGAATTGGTGAGTTCATGGCAAGACCGTACGAAGTAGCAGGGTACCCCAGAGTGATGGATGATTTATTTGTTGGTTTGTATTGCAGTAGCACCTAGGAGCCACAGTGGTGGACCAGGAGCTCCTGGTGTTAGGCACTGTACTGACAAATGTTCCCTGCCCCAAAGAGCTTACAATCTAAGCATAATACAAGAGAGGAGAGAAGGATACAGACACATAGATGGGAAAGTACAAGGAAGCAAGGAGAGGCCCGCATGACAGGCATTGCTCTGGGGCCAACCCCCTGTCGAGTTTTTGGTCTGCATCACAGGAAAAGGAGAGTTTTACGGAGGGATTTAAACATGGAGTATAAAATGGATTTGGGGGTGTTTATGAGGAACTCTTCCCAAAAGTGAGAGCCAGCCTGGGAGATTGCAGCAGTAACATTTGCAGCACATCGCAGATCCTGTGGTCCAGCATGTGTGGGTAGCTAGAATGTTTGTGCCATGTGATTGGGGCGAGATGTTCTGTCCTTGACTCTGGCCACTACCTGAGCCAGGGGCCACTTTCTCTAACCGCCCTCTGCCTACATTCTGTGTGAGCACTTTTTACCTCCACATTGTTTGCTCTTAAAATTTGCCTGCAGACGTACTTGCTTGCCTTTGCCATCTGGTTCTATATCCCTATTGCCCCCATGGCGCGCCACCTCACTCTGGTGTTTCGTACAGACACAGCCATTGAGTCCTGTATGGCCAGGAGTTTGTTAAATATGTTCCACAGCTTGCTGTTACCTTTGCAATTGATATCTGATCTTCATGGCAGGCACCGTCTCTCCTGATTTGTCCCGTTTAATAAATATTCAGAGTGCGGGCCTGTGCGTGTGATCTCTCTACAGCTAGCAAACATTTTTCAGGGTCTCAGGCAACCCATCTCGCTGTGCTGAAAGCAGCACATAGCCCTGAAATGTCATATGGATTAAAAATCTCCATTGTTTTTGCACATAAAAATGCACCTTTCATAGCCCAGTGACTTCCAGGAGCTCTGTCTGAATAGTTGTTTTGCTAAAGCAGCTCTCCGATTCTCTCCATAAAAGGCATAAATAGCAACTCAGGTCACACACACGGTTCATCACTGTCCTGTTAATCAGAACGGTTGTTTTCCCCCCCTTTTCCTGACCGTGTTTCAGAATCTCAGAGGCCTATTAGGGAGCCATTAGTAGAAATAAGAGCCATGCCTGGGAATGCTCCATAATGGGTTACATTTCACTGTTGTGGGTATGCTTGCTATCAGAATGTGCAATTTCATCAGTGATAGCAGGGATGTGTTACACTACCCTATGCCACTAATGATCCAATTACCATACACTAATGGGTAGCTGGACAGGTATTACACCTCCTGTGAGGCACAACAAATGCTAAATGCCATTTATTTAACTTTTACATATTAGCTGGAGACAAAGTTTTGGGTTTTTTTGTTTGGTAGGGGAGGAAAGAATACAGGAGAATGAGATCAACTACCTTTAGACATTGAGATACCTTTTTGGATTTGTTACCTGCTAAATGAGATGCCCTAAAACAACAGCTCTTCTAGGCAATAACAGGCAACGTGTCTGATTCTGAGAATAATTTTAGTTCCATAGAGAAAAGTCCAAATTGGCCTCATCGTGTTTTGCCAGTAGAATGAGCTGTTATCTTTTCCCCCAGCCTGAAACTGAAGGGTTCCCGGTACCTCAGGTAATCCCGCAGGCCCCGCACCGCGAAAGCCCGGCCCTGTCTGTAACAGCAAGGGCAGCACGACCAGAGAGCAAAGATTGATGCTATAACGAGAAATAAGGAATAGTAATGTCCGACATATGTGCTGTGCTCATAAAAAATAAAGAAAGTGGATGGGGGGGTGCAGCATACAGCCACAGGGGCATACGATCTGAGCTGTGCCCTTGAGACATCGACTAAGCACTGGGGCCTTTCATGTTACATCTTCTTCAAACACCCCACTGATGTCAGCACCTGTAGGCAGAATCTGTGACGCTAAAGCTCCACACCATCAGACAGCTATTTGATGCTGTATTGCCAACCCAGAGCAGTTCAAAAATCATGGGTTAGGCCCCAAAATCATGACAATGTCTTAAAATCCACGAGATTTAACAAATAATAAATGTGTTTGGGGGGGTCTTTTTATTTGCCTCTTTGAGTCTTTAGGGTTCACATTTGCTAGTGTTTCTCTTCAACCACATGGGTCCAGAAACTTACCTTTTAAAATGGAAGTCGAGAGTTTTACACAATCACATGACTCCAGCAGCTGGAGCTTTATGAGAAATATCCAAATATCATGAGCCTGGAAATAAAATTGAAAGAGTTGCCAGCACTACTGGCAACATCCTTTTATGAAAGGATCTGGTAGCTTCCATCCAACTCTTAGTGGAGAATAGCCCACATGAAAAAAAATCTCCTAGGTCCTGGTGCCTGCCTGCTTCTGTACCCCTATGAGGGGCAGGGCAAGGGGGAGAGGTGGGGCTGGGGGCAGAGGGTGGGGGAAGAGACAATGGGGAAGAGGGGGTATAGGGCAGGGAGAACAGAAGGGGATGGGGGAGGGAGATGGTATGGGGTAGTGGGGAGGGAAAGGGGGATGGGATGGGGAAGAGAAGGGGAGACGGGAATGCGGGGAGGAGCAGGAGCCTGGCATGTGGGGTTCCCTCAGCAGCAGCAGCCCCAGCAGGGAGGTGACTGCAGCAGCACCCGGAGACACCAGAGCAGCCACGCTGCTGCAGCAGCGGGTGCCAGAGTGGCCGCAGCTCCCGTGCTCAGGTCACCCACAGCACACAGCAGCAGCTGGGGCTCCCCCATTAAGCCACCCTCCCCCTACAGCACGGGCAGCCCAGGTACCACTCAAGGTGTGGGGAGAGAGCCGGTGAGCCACAGGAACTGGCTTCAGCATGCAAGTGTGTGCGCGTGCATGGGCGGCGCGTAACCTTGCACCGCCCAGGGCGGAGGGGTGGGGTTGGGGACAATGGCAGATTTGGGGGCCCTGAAAACTTTCCCCCCGCCATGGCCCCGGGGCTGGAGCAGCTCTCGCACAGAGCCTTTCCAGTCTCGGGCTGCAGCGGGGCTGGGGGTAGGGTGACCAGATAGCAAAAGTGAAAAATCAGGACAAGGGGTGGGGGAGGGGGGGGAAATAGGCGCCTATATAAGACAAAGCCCCAAATAGCAGGATTGCTCCTATAAAATCGGGACATCTGATCACTGTAGCTGAGGGTGGAGAAGGAGCGAGTGGGCGGTGGGGCCTCAGGGCGAAGTGGTGGAGTGGGGGCTGAATGGGGGCGGGGCTGTGGTGGAAGGGGCAGAATGGGATGGCGCCATGGGCAGGGCCGCAGGTGGAAGGGGCTCCGGGCTCGGAGCTCCAGCCAGGGCAGAGCGCTCCGCTGCGGTTCCAGCCCCTGGTGTGTAAGTGCACAAGGGATATGAAGTTGCAGCTCAACACAATTCACTATTGTCGTGTTACAATCCGCAATGCAGATACCAAGGTGCCATGACAATGACAGAATATTCTCCTTGCTGGTATTTGCTGTGTTGTTTCCAGTGTCCCTTCTCCCATCCCCTCGCCTCGCTCCCAAGAATCACCCTCTGCATCCTCCACATCCCTATCTCCCTCTAACTTCCCTCACATTACAACCTTGTCCCCCCATAGGGGGCACTGTTGAACCAGCACAGAGTGTTCCAAATTCAAGCCTCTCCTGGTCGCAGAGAATGCTGCTCTTGCGGCAGTAGAGGGAGGAGTGCAAGCCCCATCCCTCAAGAAATCGAGAGGATTAGCCTGCATTGACCGGAAGACATAGAACTTTTCTATATCTGACATCTATGAATGTCTGATTCCTTCCCAGCACTCCTGCTGGTCCTAGAGCAACTTACCATAAACCGGTTCTACCAAGCCATACTCTTACACCAACAGGGCGTGGTCTACATCTCGTAGAAGTTGGTGGAAAGATTCCCATCAAGTTCAGTGGGCTTTGGGTCAGGCCTTGTCTTTTCCTGCTGAACTAGAAGACACAGCGAGCAAACAGATACTCATGGACTGATACACAAGTCCAGTCCTGGGGGACGGTGCCCTCTCCCATTTGCAGCCTCTTCCAGTAGGTGTCACTGGAAGCCTGCACTGCAAGCTAGAGCTCTTTACACGCCATGGGCATGGCTTAAATTGAGAGATTGGAAGCAATCTGAAGCCAAAGAAAAGTCATTTGTTTTGCTTCCTTCATTTTCAGTGCATTTTCCTTCTAAATTAGCTGGCATGATCGTGCAGCCAGCGAGAAGAAAGAGAAAAGGTCTGAAAACCCATTTCATTTGTATTTCATAGAGAGCTGAGTTTTAGTTAATAATGCTTTCTGGGAGGCAGAAAGGAATTTGCTCTGTGCACAAATCAGATACATTGTGTGTGCCACTTTTTGCACACAGAGGGCATCAGAAGCATGTCACCATCCAGACATAGCAAGGATGTGCAGCCCAGGACCCCAGTGCAAAGGGCCTGACCTTTTCTAAGAGGGTTCAAACAGACCCCAGGTACAATGTAATAAAAAAAAAAGTGCTTTTTTCTTCATCATTGCTGTTAAGATCACCAGTGGGATTACAAGTTGAGACTCTTGGGTTCCATTTCCAGACTCTGCCACTCACCTGCTGGATGATCTTGGGCAAGTGACTTCAGCCCAGATCCAAAGGGAGTTAGGTGCCTAAATACCTTTGAGGATGTGGGCCTTCCTTCTTCACCTCTGCGCTTCAGCTTTCTCATGTGTAAAGAGGGTAGGGTGGCCACTCATGCATCCTCAGAATACCCGACATTCCGGTGTTACCCGGGGTTCTTTCAACCCAAAGCTCTTGGTAACTTTTACTCTGTGCGAGGTGGTGTCAGGAAACAAATCAGGGGAGACACGGTCATCCAACCGATAGATGGCTGGCGCAAACAGGACAACCCGAGAGTGCTTTCACTTAAAGCTACACTTTACTTAGTCTCAAGCACTTACACACGTCCGCAACAGGTTAGTAACACACCCCCAACCCTTGATAATTACCAAAGCTGAGTGTGGCTCTGGAGTGACACAGCGGCAGCCCGTCTGCCGGTGGGGAACACAAGATGCATCCAGTGGGAGAGACCAGTCCCGAAGAGTCCCCCCCATCTCAAGCTTTTCCCCCTTACTTATACATTAGTAATACAATGACATGTCCCTTAAAGAAAACTTGTCAAGCAAACAGTTCCAATGGGCAAGCAAGAGGCTCCTTCTGATTATTGATTAACCAGGTGTGGGTTTTTCCAGAGTTTGCAGCCTTGAGACCCCAATAGACATTCCTGAGGGTACATCTTGCTGTTTTAAAATGCATGTATCAGCATCTTCAACGCAATTCTTATCAGGAAGGACGCGGGGTCAAGCTGCCCTTTCGGTGGCACCCCAAACCCCCTCCCCTCCTGCCCTGGTCAAGCTGAGACTGCTGAATGGCCAATTTACAGCTTGCTGACTAGGCCGCCTTTAACAATAAGCCATAGTGGTTTCAGAAACTTTACTGTTTTGCCAAAGTCTCCCCGTACACCGATACCTCCAGTAATGACATAACCCCGCCCCTGTTGGCATGATGTCACATGCATCGTGCATGTGAGGTCATGCTGGTGGGGACGCAGCAGCACACTCTTCAAAATGGCATCCCCTGCCCATGATACTGGACAAAACCATGTCCAGTTTCGTCTCACTACAAGACAAACCATTTAAAACAGGACTGTCTGGCTTAAAACTGCATGAATGGCTTGTCTAAAAGACAGCGGGGGAGAGCGGGGTAATTGTACACTCCTCTCTCCTAGGGGTGTTGTCAGACTTATTCAGTGAATGTCAGGGAAGTACTTGGAGAACCTGGGATGGAGGATATTATACACTGATGTAACCAACCCCCAAGGAGCTCACCTAGGTCCCTGGGGCTCTGTGTGAGTGTAACTCAGGGAGAGGCGTGCTGTCCTTGGGGGCAAGGGGGGCCGAGGACAGATTCAGAGTCTGCTCAGCAACCGAAGGGAGAGAGGGGAGACATTATTTAGAACGCCAGGGGCCCTGTCGGCCTGGGGGAGGATAGCGGGCATGAGTGCTTGGAGGAGGGGGGAAACTCACATGATTGACAAGGGAAAGCCCAGGAAGAAGAGCTAGCCTGATCAATAGGGAGATGCCCTTCCCGGGAAGCCTTGGGGGAAGCCTTGTGGGGGTGGAAAGAACCCATTTGGAGCAGTCTGGAGCTAGCCACGGAAAAGGCAGAGCTGGCTGTGTGGGGAGCTGAGGAGTTCCAGTCTTCATGCCTGCTTCCCCCTGAGAACTGGCCTCTGGGGACCTAGAAACAAGATCCCTCAGCTTGGCCCTTTCCCTCTCCAAAGTGATTCCCAGTTAGGGTGACCAGATGTCCTGATTTTATAGGGACAGTCTCAATATTTGGGTTTTTTTTTTACATGGGCTCCTATTACCCCACAACCACCTGTCCCGATTTTTCACACTTGCTGTCTGGTCACTTTATTCCCAGTCTAGAGAGTTTTGTTGGGCAGTTCGCCCTCCAGCTCCCTAGATGAAATCAGTCACCACATGGCAAGCTCTGCTCTGGCTGCTAGTCTGGGGCTGCCACCTGTCTGAGCACTAGGATGGGAGACTAAAGTTAGGGTTTTTAGCATAGTTTTGTAATCTGCACCCTGAGCCCTGCACCCCTGTGGCCAGAAGCAGCCTGACTCCTGTATGAAGAGGGCGCCTGCCAGCAGTGATCATCTGCGGTGACTGAGGGGTCCAGAGTCATCTCTGAACCTGAGGATCATTCATGGAGTTGTGAGTCACCATTCTTTAATTAGCTAGTCAGGGAAATTGTTTGGGAGACCTCCCTACTCCCTGAACTGTGTCCTCAAGCCAGGGAGTAACGATTTGGGGATTTTACTACCTGCTGCCTATTAAACCAGTGGAGGGACTGATTACCTTATCCCTTATCCCTTGCGAGTCTGTTGGTCTCCCATCCAGCCAAGTTGCTAACTGCTGTACAGAAGATACTATGGTCACAGGTCATCAAGGGTCCTACCAAGTATGCGTACCAAGTTTTATGTTTGCTATATCAGGTCATGTGACGGAGGAAATTCACGGGTATTATCAGCTTGGGCATTGGTGACCTTGAAAATAGTATTTTACCCTTTTATGTTATATTTACTTCCTGTTTAATATAATTACTGTGTTGAATATATTGTGTGGGTTGGTGTTATTTCTTGGGCATGTCCAACTATCTGGCAAGTAAGTAGGGGTTACCCCGTGGTTAGTATTTTCCTCCCAAACTGCCTTGGTGACCCTTCCATGAAGAAGTGAGGGGGATGGAGTCACTGCCAAGTAAATTGATATGGGAAGAAAATAAAGAGGTTACACCCTGCTGAGCGGGAAGCAGGATCAAAAAGAATCCAGGCCTGTCCATCAAATCCCCTAAGGAGATTGGTGCTCCAGGAGGTAACTGGGTGGATAGGGGGGGTGCTACACTGATAAGTCGTATTATTTATTAAAAAGCAGATGTTGAATGTTTGATACTGGCGTTCTTCACACATTTTGGGCTTTGCATTAACACCAGATTTAAGCATGAGTAAAACCGAATCCTTTGGTTTCATATCGAGTGATAAATGAAACCTAAGACAAGAAAAATGAACCGTTTGCTCCAACCACATGTTTAAATAGGTTTAGCCAACAAATGCACTCCATTATTTAGAGTTAGGATTTCTTGTCTTCCGTCCTTTCCTCTGTTGATGCTATGTGTTTACTTTCTGGATTTCTCTCAGCCTGAGCAGTAAACTGAGATGGGTAGGTTTGTTTTGGATCCTCATGCATTGAAACAAAGCTATTGTTTTTTAACATGGCGGCATGTGCGTGTGTGTGGGGTGGTGGTGGTGGTGATGGTGGTGAACATGCAAACAAAACTGTTTTAAGTGAATTAAAAAAAACCCTGGAATGCATTCCTACTGATATTTGTGCAAGCAGGATCTGAATGAGCCACCCACTGACATCTAGCGATGAGCTGGAGCAAGAGACTTCAGGAGTGATCCGTGCTTGCATAGATATACCTACTCTGCCTAGGTGCACAGCATGATGGAGCTGCTTTGCCAAAATGTTCAGTGGCTGGTTTTGGGTTACAAATCTCTCTAATATTCGAATACAGAGGTAATGAAAAGTTATCCTCATTGTACAAGTGAAGGGCAGCAGAACTGTGCTAGCATGCCCTGATTGAGAGCGTCACCCTAAACTACTTGCTATGCTGGGGAAATGGATGCCAAATCCCAGGGAAGAGGAGAGTGGGAGGGGTGTTTCTATGTGGTGGTGTGGCTGATGCTGAAAGAGTCCTAGATACTCTGCTCCTGTCCAATGTTTAAAGATAGAGTTGATTAGGCTCAGTTGAGAGTCCTTGTTTCTGGTTGGTGGTTCCTGGAACTGATATCATTGCTATGTAGGTCTAGGGGCTCAGCCTTAGGCCTTGTGTGTGTCAATATAGCAATAGTTGAAATCCCCCATTATTATTGAGGTTTTTTATTTTTATAGCCTCTATAATCTCCCTGAGCATTTCAGTCACTATCACCATCCTGGTCAGGTGGTCGGTGATATATCCCTACTGCTTTATTCTTATTATTAGAGCATGGAATTACTATCCATAGAGATTCTGTGGTACAGTTTGGTTCATTTAAGAATTCTACTTAATTCTATGCTTTCTTTCACATATAGTGCCACTCCTCCACCAGCACGACCTGTTCTGTCCTTCTGATATATTTTTGTACCCTGATATTACTGTGTCCCATTGATTATCCTCATTCACCAGATTTCTGTGATGCCTATTATATCAATATCCTCATTTAATATGAGGCACTCTAGCTCACCCATCTTAGTATTTAGACTTCTAGCATTTGTATATAAGCACTTAAAAAAATTGCTACCTTTTCAGCTGTCTGCCATTACGTGATGGAATTGAATGGGACTCTTTTTCATTTGACTGTTTCTGATCAGATCCCACCCTGATTTTATCTTCCATCCTCTCCTCCTTACTGGGATATAGAGAATCTTGCAGTCAGATGCTTTGGGACACCCAGAGCTCAGGATTGCACCTCTGACCATCTTGGCTAGTAGTCACCGATGGACCTACCCGAAATGAACTAATCTAATTCTTTTTTGAAACCAGTTATAGTTTTGACCTTCACAACATCCTCTGGCAATGAGTTCCACAGGTTGACTGTGCATTGTGTGAAGAAGTACTTCCTTCGGTTTGTTTTAAACCTGCTCCCTATTAATTTCATTAGGTGTCTCCTGATTCTTGTGTTATGTGTAGTGGTAAATAACACTTTCTTATTCACTTTCTCCACACTAGTCATGATTTTATAGACCTCTATCATATCCCCCCTTAGTCTTCTCTTTTCCAAGATGAACAGTCCTAGTTTTTTAATCTCTCCTCATATGGAAGCTGTTCATACCCATAATCATTTTTGTTGCCCTTCTCCATACATTTTCCAATTCCAATGGATCTTTTTTGATATAGGGCAACAAGAACTGCACAGAGTATTCAAGGTGTGAGTGCACCATGGGTTTATCATATTTACTGTCTTATTATTTATCCCTTTCCTAATGGTTCAGAGCATTCTGTTCGCTTTTCTGACTGCTGCTTCACATTGAGTGGATGCATTCAGAGAACTACCCACAATGACTCCAAGATCTTTCTTGAGTGGTAACAGCTAATTCAGACCCCATCATTTTGTGTATATAGTTGGGATGATGTCTTCCAATGTGCATTATTTTGCATTTATCAACATTGAATTTTATCTGCCATTTTGTTGCTCAGTCACCCAGTTTTTTGAGATCTCTTTGTAGCTCTTTACTGTCAGCTTTGGACTTAACTATCTTGAGTAGTTTTGTATCATCTGCAAACTTTGCCACCTCACTGTTTACCCCTTTTTCCAGATACCTGGAGAACACCACTATTTACCTCTTTTCATTCTGAAAACTGATCATTTATTCCTACCTTTTGTTTCCTGTCTTTTAACCAGCTACTGATCCATGAGTCACCTTTCCCCCCATCATTGATTTCCATATTTATCACAGACAAAAATAATATTCAACTAATATATATATATTTAATAAACAGAAAAGAGGTTTAAAAAATAAAATAATAGGCAAGAGTTAAAAAGCTATTTTAAATGGCAAAGAGGAATGGGGTAAAACACAACAGACTCACACAACAGTGTCTAGGGGAGAGCACATCAGACTGGAATTCAGGACTGAGATCTAGTCCCAGCTCTGCCACCAGCCTGCCGTGTGAACCTGGGCAAGTTGCGTCCTCTCTCTGTGCCTCCGCTTCCTGTACAGTGCATTGCCTTTCTTAGAGAGTGTAAGTTCCTTAAGGGTAGGGACTGCCTCTGATTTTGGTGGTAGGGAATGCCTCATTGTTATTAGTAACAATACCTAGCTCTTACACAGGGCTTTCCATCCACAGATCTCAAAGCACTTTACAAAGAAAGCCAGTAGCATTATCTCTAATTTTGCAGGATGAGGAAACTGAGGCAGGGAAGTGACTTGCTCAAGGTTATCCAGCAAAGTAGGAGTTGAACCCACGTCTCCTAATTCCCCATATAGCACCCTAACCACTAGTCCACACTGTCTCCCTCTTTAGCCATCATCTAGCATTTTGGTTGGGGCCTCCAGGCACCACTCTAATACAAATACTAAGAAAAACAGCATAGGATAACTTAAAAAAATAGTCTTGTGTCCTACTTTGTCTGCGTCCTCTCTGTCTCTACTGCCTATTTAAGGCCTGATTCTGCAAACACTCACAGAAGTAGTCCCACTGACAGTGACTGCAGTGGGAGAACTGACACAAATAAGATGTAATTGCCTGGGCCAGGATTTTCAGGACGGAGTCCTCGATCCCCCATTCTACAAACACTTATGCAGAAGAGTAACCTCATGCAAGGAGGAAGGCCCATTAAGTAACTGCACTGGGGCAGATCCCTGAGGCAGATATGATTTAGATCAGGACCAGTTCTGGCGCACTGATGTAAGTGATATCCACTAAGTGGTTGGCACTGGTATAGTTTCACCAGTAGAGCTATCCCAGTGGACAATATGCCCGTGTAGACAAAGCCTTTGATTGTAAGCTCTTCAGGGCAGGAACCTATCTTCTTACATGTTTGTAAAATGCAACTTGTTAAGAGCTCCCTGTAAAGAGATGCACCCTTTGCAGTCCACACTGCCAGTTTTCATTGATCCTACAAAACCTCTGACCCACGCTGTCTATTCTTGAGCACCATTTACTGGCACATTATCTATTAACTAATTACATATATACTGATATGCCTGCTGCAGAGCCCTCTTACACCATTCACACCTATGGCACTAGAGTAAATTGTTGTCCAATACTTTTAAATGAACGTACTTCTGACAAGACTCTCCAATGTTTGCTTTACCGGAGACAATTGCTGCTGTAAAGCTTAAAGTAGACAATTATTCTGAGAGAATAAGCTGATGCAGAGACCCTTTTTCCGATCTGACCTTTGTTCCCACTCTGAGGACAGCTGTCACCTGTGACAGTCACAGTTAAGCTGCAGTCTGGAGTTTCTTGAGTGAGCTAAGTGGATTCTTGTAACTCTCCTGTTCCTACCAGGAAAATATCCAATCTTGTGAGTAACATCTGTTACTTTAAAAATGACAGGCTTTACTCAGCTAAAACAATCTCTGATCTTGACAATAAGCCAAACTGGAGCTGACCCACAGAAGCTCTTTTCTACAATTATGTGATAGTTGTAAACACCAAAAAGGAGGGAAATTGTTTTAGCTTGTCAGGGAGGGAAGATGGCTTACCTGTTAAGGGCCTGATCCGGTGCTCACCGAAGTCAGAGGGGGCTATTCCAATTACATCATTGGGTCAGACTGTAAAAGAATTGGACAATGAGTCAGAGGACTTGGGTTTGCTTCCCGGCTTTGCTACCTGTTTTGTGTGACCTTGAAAACGTCACAATGGCAACTATTTTGAACATGTCAACATTTTCAAACATTTGTTGAGCTATTCAGTCTAAGTTTTCCTTTATGCCATTTCACCCCCTTATAATAATATCTGACATTTCTGTATCATCTCCTGACCACAGCTCTCAAACCAACTTACAACGAGGAGTCTTGTGGCACCGGACCGCTCGTTGTTTTTGTGGATACAGGCTAACATGGCTACCCCTCTGATACAACTTACAACTATTAACCAATTTAGCATCACAAAAGTCATACCCATTTTCTAGTTGGAAACAGTGGTGACAACTCTCATGATTTTACTGAGAGTCTCACAATAGTTGGATTATTTCTTAAAGCCCCAGATCCTAGAGTAATTTGATTATGTGAGGATCTCATAAGAACATAAGATAGCATAATAGTTAAGAGGGACAGTGGTCATAATTTAAAAAAAAAACACCAAATAAACTCATGAATATAAGAATGGCCATACTGGGTCAGACCAATGGTCTATCTAGCCATAGGCGCCGACTCAGTGGGTGCTCCAGGGTTGGGGCGGGGAAAAATTGGTGGATGCTCTGCGCCCACTGGCAGCCCCCTGCTCCACCCCCCTGCCCCAGCTTGCCTCCACTCCACCTCCTCCCCTGAGCACGCTGCCAGATCCTGCTTCTCCCCTTTCCCTCCCAGTGTTTGGCATCACAAAACAGCTGTTTCATGCGGCAAGCCTGGGAGGGAGGGTGGAGGAGGTGGCGTGCTTGGGGGAGGAGGTGGGGCTGGGGCGGGGATTTGGGGAGGGATCCAATGGGGCAGGGAGGGGCAGGGACTTTGGGGCAGGGGTGGAGTCAGGGTGAGGCCCGGTGTGTGTGTGTGTGTGTGTGTGTGTGTGTGTGTGTGTGTGTGTGTGTGTGTGTGTGTGTGCGCGAGCTCCCACCAGCACTGAAAAAAGTTGGCGCCTGTGCATCTAGCCCAGCATCCTGTCTTCTGATACTGGCTAGTGCTAGATGTTTCAGAGGGAATGAATAGAACAGGGAAATTATCAAGGGATCCATCCCCTATCATCCAGTCCCAGCTTCTGTCAGTCAGAGGTTTAGGGACACCCATAGCATGGGGTTGCGTCTGTGACCATCTTGGCTAATAACCATGGATGACCAATCCTTCATGAATTTATCTAATTATTTTTTGAACTCAATTATAGTTTTGGCCTTCACAACATCCCCTGGCAAGGAGTTCCACAGGTTGACTGTGCATTACTGGAAAAATTTAAACACAAGAAAGATCAAGGTCAGACTATTCAAACATGGAAACCTAATGGTAGGCCTCAAAATCCATTGTAGACACTGTGACTGACCCAGGCCAGCTGGGAACAGCAGAGTAGTAGAAGGGAGATATACTGGCCACTGGATAAGCAGTTTTCTGTTCCCTAAGTGACCAGAGCAGGGGCTGCTCCAGGCTAATGAGAACACCTGACTCCAATTAACCTGCTAAGAGTCAGGTGAGGCTGTTAAGCACCTGACTCTAATTAAGGCCCCTCTGATGCTATAAAAGGGCTCACTCCAGTCAGGCCAGAGGGAGCCAGAGGAGAGGAAGTGCATGCGAGGAACTGGGAGCAAGAGGCGTGCAAGAAGCTGAGAGTGAGTAGGCATGCTGCTGGAGGACTGAGAAGCACAAGCATTATCAGACACCAGGAGAAAGGTCCGGTGGTGAGGACAATGAAGGTGTTGGGAGGAGGCCATGGGGAAGTAGCCCAGAGAGTTGTAGCTGTTGTACAACTGTACCAGGAGGCACTCTAGACAGCTTTAGTCCACAGGGCCCTGGGCTGGAACCTGGAGTAGAGGGTGGGCCTGGGTTCCCCCAAACCTCCCAACTCCTGGTCAAACACAGGAGGAATTGACCTGGGCTGTGGGTTCTGCCAGAGGGGAAGGTCTCTGGGCTGTTTTCCTGACCCTTAGGGTGAATCTCTGAGGTGAGGAAATCTGCCAATAAGAGCAGGACCCACCAAGGTAGAGGAGGAACTTTGTCACAACACCTAAATAAAAGCAGTCTGTTTTTTACTCAGACCTTTGGTTTTCTTTTACTGAATAATAAAAAAATAATAATCTGAATTACACAACCAAAGTCCATTAGACTGCTGAGCAGTAGCCCAAGGGAAGTGATGAGATCCCCAGCCTATAACTCATTTCAAATTAGATTGGACAATGTTCTGGAGAGGACAATTTTGCCCTAGTTGGGATATACAAGAGAGATCAAATAGAACTTTCCTTTATCTTTCTTCCATGAAATTTCTCTTAGATAACTACGAAGAGCCCTCTAGGTCTGTAGAAATTGGAGAAGCTTATGAGAACTCTTTTTGGTACTTTTCTTTTTGGCTACAAAAGTGTCCCTAGATGTTCTTCACTTTGTTTACTTGTTACTGAAGTAAATGGCTGGCGTAATCTACCTAAGAACTCTTGGTTGGAAGGATGGATGTGTTGGTCCCCTGAAAATTCAGACACTACTGTGTATATAGCATAGGGGTAGCTCATAGATTTATCTATAGTGATGGTTGCATCAATATTGTAGTTGTAAAGGGTCATTTTCCGTTCGTTAGAACTTTTTCATACTCTTGTTTTTCTGCATGAAATTTCACAAATTTGTTCTTAGTCAATGACTGCCTTTTGGGGGAAGGTGAGAGGATGGATTTTTGAGCTAAACCAGTTCAGCTCTTTTTGAGAACAAAGTGGAAGAATACATGTTTCTCAATATTTATTTTTAAAAGGTGGCACTTTTTGAATAGCCTTTGTACATCGGCCGTAGATAATAGAAACTTTACATTTGGCAGGGAGGTAGAACCTAGCTCACAGATTTGCCTGTTGGTGTTCTGTTGAAAATTGCTTGTGACTTGTTAACATTCTAAGGGGTTTAAAATGTACTTTGTACACGCATTCTGCAATACAATCTCCCATTAGATTTCTGGAGGTGACAAGGCCAAAGCTGAGTAAGCAACTCATGTCATGCCCGTGAAATGTATTGTATGCAGCATCTGTAGTAAAGAGAAGAGGGATGGCTCAGCAGCTAAGAGGCTTGTCTAGGCTTCAGGAGACCTGGTTTCAATTCTCAGCTCCACTGAAGACTTCCTGTATGACATTGGGCAAGTTACTTAGTCTCTCTCCCTTTTTTTTTCTTTTTCGTTTTTTTGAAAACCCCACTGTCTGTGCCTCAGCTTCTCAGCTGTACAAGGGGACAATAACCCTGTGTATCTCACAGGGGTATTGTGAAGATAAATACAATGAAAATTGTGAGGTGCTCAGAGACTCCAGTAAGGGGAGCTATGTGAGTGCCATAGATATATATAGGCCCAATTATAACAATAGAGGTCATATCACTTTACTCAACTGTGAACTCAACTGTAAGAGGTGAGTGGAAGTTTATAAATGTCACAGTAACCTAGAACAATAAACATTGACAGGAAGAGGTGCAAAAGCAAGACAAGGCAGACTGAATTAATCCAAAGAAAAAGGCCTGCTGATATCATTCAAGGACTGTTAAGATCAGGTCTGGTAACCAAGAAAAATGTGGTATCAGAAATCAATGGACCCAAATGGGGTGTGTCAGAAATTAGGCCTAATTAGTGGACAAAATGAGGAGGATGGGCTATTTCACACATCACTCCTTTTGGGGTTTCTCAACAGAGACTTTTGGGGAAAACCTGGCTACCACAACACTGGCTGAGTGAACGAAGGGAAAAGAACAAGCTTCACCATCATAGCTGCCCCTGCCAGGATCTCCTGGGACTCTGGGATTCAGTATGACACCATTGTCCTTGTTTATCCTGATCCTGAGATATGTCCTGACCAGATCAGGCCAAAGAGAGGGACCCAGATAACATTGCCATCTCCACAGACTCCAGCTACATGCCATATACTACCTGGAATTTGATATTTTGTCACTCCTCCTTGTGTGTCCTTTTCCTTTCCCATCTTATTTCTTTTCTTTCCTATCTCTCTCCTTTTTCCTGCTGTCTCATAAAAGTCAGGCTCAGCTGGCTAGGACGGTATTGTTTGCAATACTGCTGTAAGCCTGTGGCAACTAAAAGCAATGCCCCAAACACCCCAATACTGGTACTAGTTTGCCATGTCTTGGAGTGGCTGATCAGGCCGTGTGCTGTGCCTGTGTTTATCCAGCAGTGAGGCTGCAAGTGAAAGTCAACATCAGAGACAGAAGCTGCATTTTCTATCTTTGCTGTTCTCTCCCCTTTTGCGTGTGCTTATTTGCTAGGAAATGGGATCAGACTTTAGCAACAGCAACAATAAAACCAACTTCAGCCCATTTCAACTAACTTTTTCTCTCCCCTCCCCTCCCCAAGAACAGTTATTACCATCTTTGATACCATCTAAGACAGTGTTTTTCAACTTGTAGTCTGCAGACTCTAAGAGGTCCACAAAGGTGGTTGTTACCAGGAAACAGTGGTTTTCAATCAGAGGTACATAGATTTCTGGGGGCTGGCAGACTATATCTCAGATTTCCAAAGGAATCCACGCCATTTGAAATTTTTTTAGAGGTCTACCAATGAAAAAAAGTTTGAAAACCACTGATCCAAGAGACTGTCAAACAAAGCCCCAGCCCCCCTCCTTTTAAAGACTCTCTCCAGGTAAAGGGAAAGAGAAAAAGGGCTGTTAAAATTAAGGCCTTATTTAATACTGGATAATTCAAATCCTTAAACTATTTTTCCTTCTTTTTCTGTATCTTTGATAACAGGTTAAAAGGATTTTTAATGGTACACATCTGACATGGTACCAAGCATCAGTGTTTCCCAAAGTTTGGTTGTGACCCAGGACTGGGTCATGGCATGTAAGGCATTAGGTTGCCTTGCTCAGCACCCAGGGACCCTAGCGGCTCTGGTCACCTCCGCTGACCGGGACATTAAAAGTTCTGTCGGAGGTGCTGCCCAGCTAAGGCAGACTAGTGCCTAACTGATCCGACCCCGCGCTGCGCCCCAGAAGTGGCCAGCAGCGTGTCTGACTTCTGGGCAAGGGGGCCACGGGGCTCCACACGCTGCCCGAGCACCGGCTCTGCCCTCCCATTGTCCAGTTCCCAGCCAATGGGAGCTGCGGGGGCCGGTGTCTGCAGGCAAGAGCCACAGGGAGCTGGACCTGCTGCTGGCTGCTTCCAGGGCGCAGCATGGTCCATGGTGCCAGGACAGGTGGTAAGCATGCCTCTGCACCCCAGTTGCGCTGCTGACTGGGAGCCGTGAGAGGTAAGTTCACACCCCAATCCCCTGCTCCAGCCCTGAGCCCCCCCAAACCTGGAACCCCATACTGAACCCCAAACCCCTCATAGAATCATAGAATATCAGGGTTGGAAGGGACCTCAGGAGGACCTCATCTAGTCCAACCCCCTGCTCAAAGCAGGACCAATTCCCAACTAAATCATCCCAGCCAGGGCTTTGTCAAGCCTGACCTTAAAAACCTCTAAGGAAGGAGATTCCACCACCTCCATAGGTAACCCATTCCAGCGCCTCACCACCCTCCTAGTGAAATAGTTTTTCCTAATATCCAACCTAGACCTCCTCCACTGCAACTTGAGACCATTACTCCTTGTTCTGTCATCTGCTACTATTGAGAACAGTCTAGATCCATCCTCTTTGGAACCCCCTTCAGGTAATTGAAAGCAGCTATCAAATCCCCCCTCATCCTTCTCTTCTGCAGACTAAACAATCCCAGTTCCCTCAGCCTCTCCTCATAAGTCATGTGTTCCAGCCCCCTAATCATTTTCCCCCGGTGAACCTAGTTTAAAGCCCTTCTCACTAGGTTAGCCAGCCTGCTTGAGAAGATGCTCTTCCCTCTCTTCGTTAGATGGAGCCCATCTCTGCCTAGCACTCCTCCTTCTTGGAACACCATCCCATGGTCAAAGAATCCAAAGCCTTCTCTCCGACACCACCTGTGTAGCCATTTGTTGACTTCCATGATTTGACGGTCTCTACCCAGGTCTTTTCCTTGCACAGGGAGGATGGACGAGAACACCACTTGCGCCTCAAACTCCTTTATCCTTCTTCCCAGAGCCACGTAGTCTGCAGTGATCTGCTCAAGGTCATTCTTGGCAGTATCATTGGTGCCCATGTGGAGAAGCAGGAAGGGATAGCGATCCGAGGACTTTGAGTCTCGGCAGTCTCTCCGTCACATTGTGAATCCTAGCTTCTGGCAAGTAGCAGACCTCTCGGTTTTCCTGGTTGGGGCGGCAGATAGATGACTCAGTCCCCCTGAGGAGGGAGTCCCCGACCACCACCACCTGCCTCCTTCTCTTGGGAGCGGTGGTCGTGGAACCCCCATCCCTAGCACCGTGCATCTTATGCCTTTCAATCGGTGGAGTCTCCTTCAGCTCCCTTCCCTCAGATGTATCATTTAATCCACTCTCCGCATTAGTACCTGTGAAGAGAACATGAAAATGGTTGCTCACCTGTATCTCCATTGCTGGTACATGGACGCTCCTCTTTCTTCTTTTGGAGGTCACATGCTGCCAAATTTCTTCCAGGGATGCCCAGAGGATTCAGGGGGCCTGGGGCAAAGCAATTTTGGGGGCCTCTTCCATAAAAAAAGTTGCAATACTATAGAATACTATATTCTCGTGGGGGCCCCTGCAGGGCCCGGGCCCTGGGGCAAATTGCCCCACTTGCCCTCCCCTCTGGGCGGCCCTGATTTCTTCACCATCCCTCTGTTCCCACTGCGCAGCCGGCTCTGATTCTTCTGAATGTTGCGCCCATAGAAGCATATCCTGATGTCTGTCCAGGAAATCTTCATTTTCTCTTATGCAACACGGGGTCGACACTTGTTTCTCCAGACCTCGAACCTTCTCTTCCAATATGGAGACCAGCTTGCACTTTGTACAGACAAAGTCACTTTTGTCCTGTGGAAGAAAGAAGGAAGGAATTATGGAAGATGAGCGTTCAGCTGTTGTAACCTGCACAGGTTGTGCCATGTTTGTCTAAGAGCTTCCTCAGCTGTTGCAGTAACTACTCAGAGAAGCCTGCAAGATGAAAGCCTCAGTGGGCTCTCCCAAGGTGAACTCCCTCTGTTAGCCTCCGCTGTTCACCACTCAGCTCGTTCGCTGCTACTGCCTTTTTATAACAGTCAGGCTCACCTGGAACGAAGCACTCCCAATTCACACTTTTCAAACAATCAATCAGGCACACAGTCAAACTGACAAACTGTCCCCACAACAGACACTCAGAACTCACCAACACAGCCCCCCTACTGCAGCACTTAGGGTACCTCTTCTCAGACAGATCCCAGGCAAACTCCCTTTGTTAGCCTCCGCTGTTCGCCACTCATCCCCAGCCCCACCCCAGAGCCTGCCCCCAGAGCCCTGACCCCCCCTGCACCCCAACCCCCTGCCCCAGCCCTGAGCCCCCGTAACCCACAGCCCCTTCCACACCCCAAGCCCCTTATCCCCACCCCAGAGCCCCTTCCCATATCCTGAACTCCTCATTCCAGGCCCCACTCCATACCCCAACCCACTGCCCCAGCCTTTCCTACACCCCAAACCCCTCATCCCCAGCTCCATTGGGTTGTGGGCATCAATTTTCTTCAACTGGGTCACCAGAAAAGAAGCTTGAAAACCACTGGTCTAAGGTCTCTGTATGCCAAACCCCACACCGTGTTTACATTGTTTAATATTGGACACTGACTGGAGACTGACTGTGTCATGTTAATACCTTTGACTCTCGGGGCTCATGTAATCCATCTAAACTAATACAACACCTCCACTGACAGTATAATGGTATATGGCAGAGATTCTCAAATGGTGTCTGCTTAGCACTTGGTGGTACACTGCAGAGGTGGCTGGTCACACAGTGCTGGTTCTTCCTCCTTGTCTCCAGCTGCCAAACTGCACTGGAAGAAGGTAAACTATGCTCAGTACTTCTCAGGGCTGGTCTACACTAGGGGGGTGGTATCGATCTAAGATACGCAACTTCAGCTACGTGAATAGCGTAGCTGAAGTCGAAGTATCTTAGATCGATTTACCTCGGGTCCTCATGGCGCGGGATCGACATCCGTGGTTCCCCGTGTCAACTCCGCTACCACTGCTCACTCCGGTGGAGTTCCGGAGTCGACGGGAGTGCGTTCGGGGATCGATATATTGTGTCTAGATGAGACACGATATATCGATCCCCAAAAAATGGATCGCTACCCGCCAATACGGCGGGTAGTCTGGATGTACCCTGATTGTCGTTTGCCAGGCAAGCAATTGCTGTGATGCCACTCAGGGATGTTTGTTCAATCACTAATGGGTGTTAGTCTGGATCTGTAAAAAGCGACAGTCCTGTGGCATCTTATAGACTAAAACATGTATTGGAGCATGAGCTTTCGTGGGTGAATACCCACTTTGTCAGACACATGTAGTAGAATTTTCTAGAGGCAGGTATAAATACGCAGGCAAGAATAATCTACAGATAACAAGGTTAGTTCAGTCAGGGAGGATGAGGCCCTCTTCTAGCAGTTGAGGTGTGAACACCAAGGGAGGAGAAACTGCTTTTGTAGTTGGCTAGCCAACTAATGGGTGGAGAGGTGTTTGTAGGACAACGTCTCAATGAAGAAGGGATCCACCTTACGAAAATGTTTTGGAAACCCTAGTATATGGTGTACATTTTATTTCAGGCCCTGGATCCAACTCTTCTATTTTAAAGCCACCCTGGGTTGAAGGGCTACCATATTAGCTGCCTAACTACCAATCAGCTATGGGCAATACCCTTGCAATGACTCTGGGGCTTCACATATACAGGTTCCATGACATTTGCCAGCTCAGCCATGCTACGTAGTGGTTTGGACTGACACCCTTCATTGTAGTATCTGAGCACCTCCCAAGTTTGGCGTAGCAAGGTCTCTTTGGCTTTTCTTCCTCCCCTGGTTATGGGATGTTCTGCTTGAGATGGCGAAATGATTGAGGAATGACATCAGGACACTCCCCTAGCATGCTCAGTGGAGTCCTGTACATCTTTGTTAAAGGGTCATCATATATCCTATATGGCCATGGCTTGAAGGAGAAATGATTATTTTGGGAGGCAGGGGTGGGGGTGATGAGTTGAGAAGTCTATGGTTTTTCAGTTGCAGAGCTAATTTGGGGCTGGATCAGTCCCTGTGCCCAGTCTAAATTTCCCTCCACCCCTAGCAACAGAATAAAATGCTTGGTCTTGGTCCTTGCTGCTTGACAGTTCAGGCTGGGGTGCTAACTCTGCTGTTAAGTATCATTTTCCTACTACCAGGAGGAGCAACTTTCAGGTGCTCCCTTGGGCCTTTGGTTCATCTTTGGGGATCGTTAAGAAAACTCAGGAACCGCTCTTGTGCTGTGTTAGAAATCTTGCCTTCTCAGGCTTCCAGAGGCTAAATGCTTCTTATTGCACATCACACTGACTTTGAGTTACACTATGTGTCATGCTGTACCGTAAAGTGATTGACACAGCTCGATGTGACACTGGCCCAGGGAAACTAGGAAGGCTGCTAGAATTTTGACCCAATGAAAGCTAATGAGCCATGAGGCCAGGCAAAGCAATGGACCTTGTTCATGACAAGTGGTCTGTAAGGCTCAGCATAATTTATGACATGTGTAAAGTGTTATTGCTAGGGTTGGGAAAACCCATGTACTGAGACAACCTGGTCCACACACAGCCTCTGTAACTGCCAGCAACCACTCTCTGTCTGTATCTCTCTCTCCCTTTCACATGCATGCTTTCTGCTTCTCCCTCCCCTGCTGTAAAACAACCAGTGTTCCCTACAGGGCCAGAAGCTACCATAGAATCATAGATGATTAGGGTTGGAAGAAACCTCAGGAGTTCAGCTAGTCCAACCCCCTGCTCAAAGCAGAACCAACCCCAACTAAATCATCCCAGCCAGGGCTTTGTCAAGTCAGGCCTTAACAATCTAAAGATGAAGATTCCACCACCTCCCTAGGTAACCCATTCCAGTGCTTCACCACCATCCTAGTTAAATAGTTTTTCCTAATGTCCAACCTAAACCTCCCCCACTGCAACTTGAGACCATTGCTCCTTGTTCTGTCATCTGCCACCACTGAGAACAGCCCAGCTCCCTCCTCTTTGGAACCCACCTTCAGGTAGTTGAAGGCTGCTATCAAATCTCCCCTCATTCTTCTCTTCTGCAGACTAAATAAGCACAGTTCCCTCAGCCTCTCCTCGTAAGTCATGTGCCCCATACCCCTAATCATTTTTGTTTGCCCTCCGCTGGACTCTCTCCAATTTGTCCACATCCTTTCTGTAGTGGGGGCCCAAAATTGGATGCAGTACTCCAGATGTGGTCTCACCAGTGCCGAATAGAGGGGAATGATCACGTCCCTCGATCTGCTGGCAATGCTCCTACTTATACAGCACAATATGCCATTAGCCTTCTTGGCAATGAGGGCACACTGCTGACTCATATCCAGCTTCTCGTCCACTGTAACCCCTAGGTCCTTTTCTGCAGAACTGCCGCTTAGCCAGTGGGTCCCCAGCCTGTAGCAGTGCATGGGATTCTTCCTTTCTAAATGCAGGACTCTGCACTTGTCCTTGTTGAACCTCATCAGATTTCTTTTGGCCCAATCCTCTAATTTGTCTAGGTCACTCTGGACCCTACCCCTACCCTTCAGTGTATCTACCTCTCCCCCCAGGAAAACCTTGTGTTTTCCTGGTGCGTGCATAGAGTGGAGAGCCCACCAGCTGTCACAACCCTGCTCTTCAGGATGGGCATTCAAAAGGGACAACCAGGCCCATCGGCAGCTATGCCACATGCCTGAACATACACATGCTGCTATGCCCCCTCTCACAAACACCCCGTGGCCTCACACTTGGACTCCTCACTCTTCTCCATTCTCTTCCCCTCCCACCCAGCTGTCTGAAAGGAGAGGAAGAAAGAGCAGAGCCCCAGCTCCTCCACGGGGAGGGTCTACAGTTGAGGGGTGGAAGTCAGGGGCCGGGCAGAACAGACAGATCTAAGTTACAGCCCACAGCAGCACCTGTATTTCCTTCTCTAGGAAATATGTGTCAGCGGGGGCATCAGGGGAGTAAGGTGTTGTTTCGGGGGGTGGAGGACTGGCAGGTGGCTGTGGGGATGGGGCTGGAGGCTGAGGAAGAGGAGTGGGAGGAGGGCTGGCTGAGAGGAGTTGTTCCCCAGCTAATCAAAGAGCTAGGGGCTCTGGTTCTTTGTCTAGGTAGGGGTCAGGGTGGCCCGGTCAGCATTTATATGCCAGCTCTTAGGTACACTCCAGGAGAGTGGCAGTGCACTGCTGCCATACTCTAGGCAATATGCCTGGCATAGGGCAGCTTTAAGCTTTGTACCGGTCTCTACAGGAACCCTAGTGGCAAAGGCTGCCATGGGAATGCACTTACTCAGTATGACCCCTGGCTTTCCTGAACACGCCCCCTCTGCAGCCAGTGCCATCTGCTTATGCCTGTAATGTCTCTGGCACAGGAGAGCTGAGGGCCCCTTGTGCTGCCACAGAGCTCCTCTGGGCACAATTTCCATGGCCAGGGGCCCTGCATCCTGGCTTATCCTGCTTCTGATGCCCTAACCTTGGGTCAGATGTAGCTCAATGTCCTTGAGACATTTTAAATGAAAAATGTCTGGGTGTGTAAGGGAGCCTACAGATCTGAGCCCCCCTAACAAAACGGAATAACTCTGGGGGCTTCCCATTTATGCACAAGCTTCATTGTAAAAATAAATCCATAGAGCAAGAGAAATGAACACCCAGAAAAGCCATCGAGAATTCTTCCCACTACTGAGATTATTCATTTATCTCTGCCGTGCTATCTCACAGGGCTACAAAGTACAGAAAGCTCACAAGGAGTGCTCTAAGGCATCCTGAGATCCACTGATGGACCCAGAACTTACTCAGTGAGACCCTCCTAGCCATGCCATATCATCATCCTAATACACACAATGCTTGTACATTTGTTTAGACCCATCCCAACATCACGGCAAGTATTTTGATTTAATGCCCCACTGACTTTCTTTTTAAAGTTTTTTTTGTGTTAAACCCCTTTCCCCCCCTCACCCCATATACACACACTCTTGATCATGTGTGAGGTTTCCCACACCCCATTTAGATGCACAAGATTCATTTGCCATATCCCCCAGGCTCCAAAACCTCTTACATGAAATTGACTAGTACTGGACACAGTCCAGTGCTATTATCTTTTGTCAGGTTCTCTAGTGATCGACCTGTGGTAGATCACTCCTCCTGGACCTCTGTCCGTTAATCATCTGTAAGCTCTGTCCACTTAAAGGAACAGCAATTCTTTAAAATATCTGACTTACTAACACTTCCTATATTAGGAAGTGAGGATGGTACAGAGCCAAGACCTTTATCTGACAACTCTTGAAGACCAAAATAAATAAAAGACGCTCACTCAATCAATTGGCAGCATTTACAACACTATCAGTAAAAGCTGATAGGACACAGAAAGGTTAGTGCCTTTAGCCCTTAAATTTTGTTGAAGGCTGCAAGAGTGTCTGCAAATTAGAAAGATGACTTTTGTGCCCTGTGAATAGCTGATGCCGTACTAATACATTCAAAAGGAGCTGCTCAACCCTGGCCTTTCCAATCAAATTGATTAACATTTAGCCGAAATCATTGGAATCACAAAGTTTTTTGGAATTTGACGGTGGCCATCCTGAGCAATTTTGAAGTCATGTTGTAGAGAGATTAACATTCCAAAATCTACCATTCAATTTCCTAACTCCATTCCAGCGGAGAGATGTGATGGCAGTTAAGTAAGATGCAAAGCAGCTCACTAATGTGAAACCCTTTTTCCAACGATGCTAGGAAACTTTCTGAAACTCTCCTGAGTAGCACAGAACTGGCTGTCCTAAAGTCAAGGTTTATGAATTACCTGCAGGGTATTCTTATCTCAGCATAATGTCAAAACTCAGGAATCTGCTGATATTTCAAGATCTGTTCCAGATTTTGTATTAATAGTTCCGAGGAGACCTCAGATGTCAAATCTTGCCAGAAGTATATTACAATTGTAAAACCATTATGCTTGCAAGTTCTCTGCTTTTCATTTTTTTTTGTAAAAGTTTATTAGTTTTCCTAAGTTTACCATTCTATGTGGATTCAATAAAAGCCAGTGAAAATTGTATTTATTTGTTTAAAATTCTACATGTTGTTCTTGATGATCAATTCCATTCTGAGTCAGGTTTGTAATGACCCACAGTTGCTATGGATGATAAAAGCATGGTCAATCCAGGATCAGTCCAAAGCCAGACCTGGATGGGCCATGTTTATGAAGAACAAAGGTTAGGCTGCTGGGGTGCAGAGACCACTCCCCATCCTGCTGACCAGTAATGTCTTATTGTTCCCTTGTACATCCCATTTGTCTAAATCAGTGTTTCTCAACCTTTTTGATACCAGGGACCAGCTTGTGCCTTCCTAAACTGTCATGGACTGATTGAGAGGGGAAAAAAGAACAGCGTTTCACTGGTATTTCTTGCTGTTTTTTCAATATTGTCAGGCATTTCTTTTTTGTACAATCTGCATGTAGGACATTTCTTACTTGCTTATCAGCAAAAGGCCACTACTCCAATTCTGTTTATTTGTTAAAATAAAGTCCAGTCAACAAGTTATGTGATATGAAAATGTTAACCTGGTTTTTAAACATTGTTTCAAATGAAGACTACAAATAACTTTGTCTACTGTATAGCTCATTTAGTACATTAGAGATAATTCAATTGATTAGCTTCAAAAAAAATAATACAAAAAAACAGATGGCTTCACTCACCGTGCTATTAATGAGATGTTTGTGCTTGCCTTGTAGACACAAGTCTTTCAATCGGGGGATGAATGTTTGACAAGGGCTCTCTCAGCCAGTTGTGGTATTTTGTTTTCATTGAAGTCACCGCTGAAAATCCAATTTCGCAGAGGTTTGTGGAATGGAACAGAAGCAAAGTTTTGATAGTAAGTTCACTGAGTTGTGGGTATTCACTTCTGACTTTGATCCAGAAAACAGGTGGAGTCAGTTCACGAAACTATAACTTCAGACCCTCATCACTTCACAGTTCCAGCAACTTGTCCTTCAATGATGGTGACAGAGGTCTCAGTTTCTAGAGAGAAGAATGGATCATGAACCCATTGATTTCCTTTCTGTGGATAAGAATCTTATGGGAAATACTCCTCAAAATTTTGGAGAGGTAATTTTAGATGGGATGCAATTATTTCACATAGGAGAGGCAGACCATGTCTTTACTGTCATCAATAGCAAGAAACATGAAAGATAGGAACATGTTATAACAATCACTCACTTTCCAGACTTGGAGCTTTTTTTGCAAAGACACTCAACATACTTCTCTGCATAGAGAGATTGCGCTGATTGAAGTAATCAAATATATCTGCCAGATATGCAGGCTTGGCAAGCCATTGTAAATCCTGGAAATATGCTGCCAGAGGAGACTTCTTTTGAGACCGAAAGGCTTCAAGTTCATGTTGCAGTTCATACACTCAGTTTAATACTTTGCCACAGGATAACCACCACACTTCAGCGTGTAAGAATAAGTGACGGTGTTTGGATCCCATTTTCTTCACAGGTTGTAGCAAAGGTGTGAGAATTGAGTCCATTTGTTTTCACAAAATTCACTATTTTAACAACTATACCGAGGACATCATTAAGCTCCAGAGATTGCCAAGAGCTCTCGATGAATAAAGCAGTGTGTTGCCTGAGCTGTCGGTGCAATTTCCATCGCTCTCACCACTACACCTGAATGTCTGCCTGTCATTACAGTCGCTCCGAGAGTGCAAATTCCAATGCAGCGGTCCCACTGAAGTCCATGTCCTGTCACTTACTCATTTAGGACCCAGAAGATTTCAGCCTGTAGCAGGCCGGTGTGGCTCCCCTCCTCCCCGGGGAGGGTTGAGCCCCGGACACCGGAGTGGGTGGGGCTACAGAGCAGTGATCCCGCCCCTCAGAGGGTCAGGCGGTGACCCGGAAGTACAAAAGCCGGCTGGCGGAGCTCAGTAGGAGCCCAGCCACCGTCGGGAGCAGACCTGCCAGAGAGGGCTCGGGACTGGGAAGCCACTGGAGCCCAGGGCAGTTGCCCTGACTGGCCGGAGCTTCCCCTCGCCCGCTACTGGGAGGACCCACCAGAGCTTCCCCGTGCCAGCTACGAGGAGGAGCCGCTGGAGACTCCCCCTGCCCCTTGCTGTTACCCCGAGGAGCCCCCGGAGCAAACCTGGCTGGACTTCCCAGAGGAACTGCCGGATCTACCCCCCAGCCCGGGCTGCGAGGAGCCCATGCTGTTGGACTTCCCGGGAGCGGACGCCACAAACCAGGTAGGCCCAGAGGGGGAAATTGGAAGTGGCCCGGGGGCAGCCGACCCCAGTCAGGCTGCAGATCAACCAGTGCCTATGTCAGTGTTTTGCGGCCAGGATCCCCACTGACCGTCAGCGGTGGTAGCCGCTGCTAGGGCCCCGGGCCGGGACACAGTGGAGTGGGTGGGCCTGCGTCCCCCCTGCCACCCCACTCACGGGTGGCAGCCTTCCCCCTCACCCCAGCGCTCAGGCCTAAGGGTCTGGGCCTGAGCTCCCTAGACTGCTGTATTGTTACTCAGCCCCTGCTCCAGAGGGCCTGAGCTCCCTAGACTGCTTGTACTGTTACTCAACCCCTGCTCCAGAGGGCCTGAGCTCTGACTGTTGTTGCCCCGCCCTGATCCAGGGCCTGGGCCTCTATACTAACTGTTTGTTGCTCAGCCTTGCCGCAGAAGGCCTGAGCCCCTAAGTGACTGTGTGCACTGTTGCTCAGCTTTGAAGAGTCGGGACAGGATGCGACTAAGAGCAGCAGGCCGGTGTGGCTCCCCTCCTCCCCGGGGAGGGTTGAGCCCCAGACACACACGTTTACACAGCCCCTATTGTGTTTTGTGGCAGTTCTTCACAGCAGAGTAGATCTTTGTGAAACCCTCATTGGCATAGCGCACATAAACAATAACAAGCGCTGCGTTAGAAATGTCCGATGACTCATCCAACTGAATTGCAAACCAGCTTGATGCTCTCTCCCTTTCTATCAGCTGAGCTTCGATATCTTCTGCAATATTGATTCGACAGGAGATAGTATCATTTGACACTGGAATGCAACTCACTTTTTTGGCAGTTGCATCACCCAAGGTTTTGCGACAGGCATCTATTACTGAAGGTATGAATAGATCTTCACCGACTGTAAATGGGTATTTGCAT
Organism: Mauremys reevesii; assembly: GCF_016161935.1. Taxonomy (NCBI): domain Eukaryota; kingdom Metazoa; phylum Chordata; order Testudines; family Geoemydidae; genus Mauremys; species Mauremys reevesii. The sequence goes on from NC_052624.1 coordinate 279,130,490, forward strand.
TTAGTTGTGTGTAGCGACAGCAAATATGATGCTTTTAATATACTGTACCTTCATTTGATGTTATGGCAGCAGTTTCTTTTACCCCTTCACTTCATCTTGCTTCCATTGGAAGAATTCTACTGGCTTTTCTTTTAAACTCTGTTTTCTTTCAAGGTGTCAAATCATTTTTCAAGGTTTTATAGCATCATTGCTCAGAGTCGTACCACACACAACACAGAGAGGTTTTGGGCATTCTACATTTTCACTTGCAACAAAACCATACTAAACGTAAGCTGGACCGTATTTTCCATTGAAGGATGAATGTTTCCTTTTCTTTTCTAACCCTTATCACATGCGGAGTCGCTTGCATCTCTGCTATGTTTTTTCTGAACCTTTGTTAGTTCTGAAAAATCGATCCAGAGGTAACTGCTTTGACAATGACGGTGTCTGGTTAAGTAAAAGTTTTATTAGAACCAGGGGCAGCTCTAGCTTTTTTGCTGCCCCAAGCATGGCAGTCAGGCAGCCTTCGGCGGCTTGCCAGAGGGAGGTCCCCGGTCCTGTGGATTTGGTGGCTTGCCTGTGGGAGGTCCCTGGTCCTGTGGATTCGGCATACCCTCCGCCACATTGCCACCAAATCCGCGGGACCGGTGGACCTCCTGCAGGCGAGCCGCCGAAGGCTGCCTGACTGCCGCCCTCGCAGGGACCGGCAGGGCACCCTCCGCAGCTTGCTGCCCCAGGCACGTGCTTGGAGTGCTGGTGCCTGGAGCCGACGCTGACTAGAACTTACATTTTGCTCACCGCTAACTACTTCCTTCCAACTGTTAGGCCTGAATAAAGATGTAGCACAAAACCAGTTATGCCAACCTGACTGAAGTCAGGCTAACAGAGGTTTCTGGGTAATCCCAGAGTGAAAAAATACTGAGAAGCAGCATTGTCTCACAAAGCCCTGGGAAAGAATAAAATAAGTAAGGGGCTGGTACCAGCTGTGTTATGTTAGGAACAGTGTTTGAAAAACTGATAAGAAACATTATCCCACAGTTCTGACTCTAACTCCCCGGTTTAGTTTTCGGTGTGTTTAACTCCCTTACATTCCTAACTTTTGGCGCTTGTTAAAATATTAACAATTCAATTCTGTAGAAACTAGGCATGCGTATATATTAAAAGGTGTCTAATTTCTAGTTGTTAGACAAAGGGGGGTGGGTTGCTCAAGTGAATAATCTATAACGTAATAAAACTGTCTATATAGGCTAATACTAAGCTTTAAAGGGGGGGCTGGTTCTCTCTGGAGCCGAGCTGCTCTCTATTGATGCGTGCACTTGTCAATAAAGAGCTTTTGATCGGACCTTGCTGGTGTTGCCTGTCTCACTGCGGTCAGACAATGAACTTCGCTGTCGGGGTTCGAGTCCCTGACACAACAAATGCATGTCAACGTGCTTTACATATCAGCATTATGGCAGCCGATGTCAACCAAATTGGTTTGTTTGTTTTGTTTATTTTTTAATGTTCAGAAAGAATTGAAGGAATACAGTGATGTAAAATGCAAATACAAAAAAACCCTTTACATTTTAAATATTAATATTCTGTGTCAGGAAAATCTCAGGGACCAGCAAGGAGGCTGCCCCGGACCGGCACCATCCACAGACCGGTTGTTGAGAAACACTGGTCTGAATCCTAGGCCTGGTCTACACTGGTGGAGGGAGGGTTTGATCTAAGATACGTTGACTTCAGCTACACTATTCTCATAGCTGAAGTTGCGTATCTTAGATCGACTTAGAATTACTTACTTCGCATCCTCACAGTGCGGAATCAACGGCCGCGGCGCCCCCATTGACTTTGCTTCTGCCTCTCAACGAGCTGGAGTTCAGCAGTCAACGGGAGAGTGATCGGGGATTGATTTATCACGTCTACACTACACGGGATAAATCGATCCCCGATAGATAGATCGCTACCCTCTGAGCCGGTGGGTAGTATAGACGTACCCCTAGAATCCTGGGCTGGAAGGGAGAGCTTGAGAGGTCATCTAGTTCAGCCCCCTGCACTGAGGCAGGACCTAGTATACCCAGACTGTCCCTGACACGTGTCTGAATCCCCCCTCCGAAGCGTCAGAGTCCGAGCTCCAGCCCAAACTGCAACTTCAAGGTGCTGTCTATACAGCTATTTTTAGAGAAGTAGTGTGAGCCCCACTAGCCTGAGTCTATTGCCCTGGGCTGGGAGACTTGCTCCAAAATGCTGTGCAGACATAGGCGCCGACTTCTGCTCGAGCTGGAGGATGCTTGACTCCCCCCCCCGCTCTGCCCCTGGCTCTACTCCGACTCCACCCCTGCCCCGTCCCCATTCCAACCCCTTCCCCAAATCCCTACCCCAGGCCCGCCTCCTCCCCTGAGCGTGCCACGTTCCCGCTCTTCCCCCCTCCCTCCTGGAGCTTGCTACGCCACGCGGAGGCAAGCGCTGGGAGGTAGGCGGAGAAGCGGGAACGTGGTGTGCTCAGGGGAGGAGGTGGAGGTGAGGGGGGCGGGGAGAGGAGTGGGGAACTTGGTTGCTGGTGGATACAGAGCACCCACTAATTTTTCCCCGTGGGTGCTCCAGCCCTGGAGCACCCATGGAGTTGGCGCCTATGTGTGCAGACATACCTCTAGGCACTATGGTAATAAAAAGTGAACAGCTGCTGTAGGTGAAAATCATCTCCTGTTGTTGAGTGCTTATGATGTGCTCAACTCTCTAAAGAACAAGGATGATCAAGGACACCTGGTGTAAGAAGGTTACACTACAGTGAAGCTTGCAGTTTAATAAGCCTGTGGTCAAAGTCTGGTGGAAAAAAAATGCCTTTTTTCTACAAACTCTTTTGAGTTGGAACAGTCTTTTTCTTCTTGATCACTTATGAAAACTACTGGAGAAAGCAAGTTATTTTTGCAAACTGAGGATATGAGCTCCTTTCCTTTAAGTGGAACCACAACCCTCACTTTGTGCTCATGAAAAGGGCGTTTTGGGTCCCTTTCAGGTCTCTCATTCAGGAAAATTAATTGCCTTTCTGAAACCTACAGACAAAAAGCATAGCAGTGCTTGAAGAAACTGATTAGTCAAAGAGAACAAAAGTGAATGAATCAGGCATTATTTCTTGTTAGAAAGTTAACTCTAGCTTGATGCGTGTGTGTGAATTTCACTTGCCTGAACCCAGACCGAAAACATTAGTGAAATAACAAGCAGAGAGGAATTATGATCAGGTGAAGTTTTGTGTGTGTTTATGGCAAAGCAACTGCAGTTTCTTCTTCCCTTCTAGAATTATTTCTATTTGCATCTGTCTAATTTATCATTGTTGCGGTACAGTGTATTAAATCACATTAATCTAATGATGAGGAGTCCTTGTGGCACCTTAGAGAGTAACAAATTTATTTGAGCATAAGCTTTTGCGGGCTAAAACCCACTTGATCAGATGCATGGAGTGGAAAATACAGTAGCAGGTGTATAGATACACAGTACATGAAAAGATGGGAGTTGCCTTACCAAGTTGGGGGGGTCAATTAACAGCAGAATACCAAGGAAGGACAATTCAATTAACAGTAGAATACCAAGGAAGGAAAAATCACCTTTGTATTGGTAATGAGGGTGGCCCATTTCAAACAGTTGACAAGAAGGTGTGAGTAACAGTAGGGGGAAATTAGTATGGGGGAAATTAGTTTGCATAATGATCCATCCACTCCCAGTCTTTATTCAGGCCTAATTTGATGGTGTCCAGTTTGCAAATTAATTCCAGTTCTGCAGTTTATTGTTGGAGTCTGTTTTTGAAGTTTTTTTGTTGAAGAATTGCCACTTTTAAGCCTGTTATTGAGTGACCAGGGAGATTGAAGTGTTCTCCAACTGGTTTTTGAAAGTTATAATTCCTGATGTCAGATTTGTGTCCATTTATTCTTTTGCGTAGAGACTGTCTGGTTTGGCCAATGTACATGGCAGAGGGGCATTGCTGGCACATGATGGCATATATCACATTGGTAGCTGTGCAGGTGAACGAACCCCTGATGGTGTGGCTGATGTGGTTAGGTCCTGTGATTGTGTTTCTTGAATAGATATGCGGACAGAGTTGGCACCGGGGTTTGTTGCAGAGTTTGGCTCCTGGGTTAATATTTTTGTTGTGTGGTGTATAGTTGCTGGTGAGTATTTGCTTCAGACTGGGGGGCTGTCTGTAAGTGAGGACTGGCCTGTCTCCCAAGGTCTGTGAGAGTGAGGGATCGTCCTTCAGGATAGGTTGTAGATCCTTGATGTGCTGGAGAGGTTTTAGTTGGGGGCTGTAGGTGACGGCTAGTGGCGTTCTGTTACTTTCTTTGTCGGGCCTGTCTTGTAGTAGTAGGTGATTTCTGGGTACCCTTCTGGCTCTGTCAATCTGTTTTTTCTCTTCAACAGGTGGGTATTGTAGTTTTAAGAATTCTTGATAGAAATCCTGTAGGTTTTGTCTCTGTCTGAGGGATTGGAGCAAATGTGGTTGTATTATAGAGCTTGGTTGTAGACATTGGATCGTGTGGTGTGTCCTGGATGGAAGCTGGAGGCATGAAGGTAAGTATAGCGGTCAGTGGGTTTCCGGTATAGGGTGGTGTTTATGTGACCATTGCTTATTAGCAGGTCAGTGTCTAGGAAGTGGATCTCTTGTGTGGACTGGTCCAGGCTGAGGTTGATGGTGGGGTGGAAATAGTTGAAATCCTGGTGGAATTCCTGAAGGGCCTCCTTCCCATGGGTCCAGATGATGAAGATGTTATCACTGTAGCGCAAGTAGAGGAGGAGCATTAGGGGAAGAGAGCTGAGGAAGCGTTGTTCTAAGTCAGCCATAAAAATGTTGGCATACTGTGGGGCCATACGGGCATTCACTGGGAGCAATGTATGTTCATCCAAAGTCAGAATATGACCCAAAGACATTGGTATCATTTAATGACATGGCCAATGCTTATCTCCAGAGAAGTAATTGTGTCATGTCTTTTGGTTTGTTGTGGAAAGAGCCAGGCACAATTTGAGACATTAGATATATAATATTCTCTAAAATTTCCATTTAAAAGGTTGAAATGTTTTTGCATAAATCAACGATTTCAGGACTGTATGGCAGAATACAGCACACCTATAAAAGTAATGTCATTTACATTTGCTGGGAACTGAATGGATACTCCAGTGATTTCACATTCGCTAGGAATTAAGAGTACTCGGCAGGAAATACTGTATTTAATATGTATATATTTATCTTGAGGGTAGTCTCTCCTTTCATGCTTGATTTTCACTCAGAACATAACAAAGGTCAGCAATTACTTCAAAATCCACACTATGCAATTCTTAAAGGCTTTCTGTATGAAAGCATGACTCTGAATATGCCAGTGTAGCTGTATGGAAGATAAGCTTTGCTCATAGATTTAAGGCTGTATTTACAACCCAGCCTTATCTGGCCCTTTCATAAAAACATAAGAATGGCAATATTGGGTCACATCAGTGGTCCATCTAGCCCAGTAGCCTGTCTTCTGGTGGTGGCCAGTGCCAAATTCTTCAGAGGCAATAAACAGAACAGGGCAATTATCAAGTGATACATCTCCTGTTATCCAGTCTCAGCGTCTGGCAGTCAGAGGTTTAGGGTACCCAGGACATGGGGTTGCATCCCTGACCATCTTGGCTAATAGTCAGTGATAGATCTATCCACCAAGAACTCATCTAATTCTTTTTTGAACCCACTTATGCTTTTGGCCTTCACAACATCCCTTGGCAATGAGTTCCACAGGTTGACTGTGCCTTGTGTGAAGAATTTCTTCCCTGTTTGTTTTAATCCTGCTGCCTATTAATTTTATTGGGTGATCCCTGATTCTTGTGTTGTGCAAAGGGGTAAATATCACTACTGTATTCACTTTCTCCACACCAGTCATGATTTTATAGACACTTGCCACATCCTCTGAGTCTCTTTCCTAAGCTGAACAGTTCCAGACCTTTTCATCTCTCCTCATATGGAAGCTGTTCCACACCCCTAATCATTGTTGTCGCCCTTCTCTGTACCTTTTCCAATTCTCTTGTATCTTCTTTGAGATGGGGTGACCAGAACTCCAGGCAATATTCAAGGTGTGGGCTTGCCATGGATTTATATAGTGGCATCAGGATATTTTCTGTTTTATTATCTATCCCTTTCCTAGTGGTTTCTAACATTCTGTTAGCTTTTTTGACTCCCGTTGCACATTGAGCAGATGTTTTCAGAGAACTATCCACAATGACTCCAACATCTCTTTCTTGAGTGGTCACAACTAATTTAGAACCCATCATTTTATATGTATATTTGGGATTATTTTCTACGTGTGCATTACTTAGTCATTTGGCTCTTGTTCATACATGAGCAGTTTCTTTTTGGTTTTTGGGCTTTGACCATCACCCCAGTTCCAGCTCTGACAATCTGATTAGGATGCAGCCAGCAACTGGACTAAAGAGCCACGAGGAGCTACAGAAGTTGCCAAAATACAGCCCCTTCCATTCCCTCAGAGGCTGGCATTAAGCAAGCTGTCCCAAAAATAAAATCACATTAAAACTTCAATCCTTGCTGTGGCGACAGACACGATTCATTAAGATGTTAATGCATTTTGCACTGTGAACCCATAGTGATACCAACCCTTAATGTCAACACTGAAGAGGGACTGGGATTGTGATATGTATTAGTCCCAAGCAGCCCAGAGGGATTTGCAGTTCTGGAGGGAGGAGTATGTGCTTCATGCCTGAACTGCACAGCAATCAATTGGTGCCACTTTTCAAACAGCTTCATCATTCCGAATGACAACAGAAAGGCCAGGTTGCGTGAATGGCTACAGTAACTACACATTGCGGTGCACCAAAGGAGGTATTCACTAGGCAGGGATGGAGAAAGGGTTTAAAGAAAGGCCATAAGGCATTATTGGCACAAGAAAAGCCATCTAGTCCAGTGTACCAGCCACTTATGTACTGTGTCTTAATCCCACCTTTCAAGGAGCTTTATTGGCTGTCTAAATTGACAGGGCCCAATTCTGAGATCCTTTCTTGCGCCGGTTGCAGAGCCCAGATCTTGTGGTCAACTCAGATCAGGTCAACCAACCAAAGTTCAGTCTGTAACACAATCCTTATCATTATTCTTGGTGGAAGCTTCATTCAATCCTATTTCCTCAAACTGTTAACCCAAATGTGGACCTGCCACAGGGTGAAACATCTCCAATTTTCAAGCACTGATGCTTCTTTCTAGCTGTAGGCCAGGATTCCCCTAAAGCACCCGGCCAATGTGCTAGTTATAGCAGGCTGCACTGCAGCTTTAACAGATTGCAGCTAGCGCACAGACAGTGGAATTAGGAAACAGCAGTGAAGTTGTTAATGTTCTTTAGTAATATATAAGGTTAAGATTTTGTCACGGTTATTTTCAGTAAAAGTCACGGACAGGTTGTGGACAATAAACAAAAATTTCTCCATCCCTGCCCAGTGAATACACACCAGCTGTGACCCGTCTGTGCCTTTACTAAAAATAACCAGGGGCTGGGGTGTGTGTGGGAGGAATGACAGCTGGAGCTCCATGGGGGGTGGGGGCACAGCCCTGGCTCCAGCCCTGGACACAGCCATGGGGTGGGGGGCAGGGTGCACAGTCCTGTCTCTGGCCCCAGCCCCCGTCACAGTTGCGGAGCAGGGCCACACAGTTCTGGCTCTGGCCCTGGCCACAGCTGCAGGAGAGGGAGGCAGGGGGGCACACAGCTCCAGCCCCAGTGGCAGCTGCGGGGGAGGAGGCACGGCTCTTGCTCTGGCAGCAGCTGCTCACATCTGATGCGGAAGAAGTCAGGGAGGTCCAGTAAAGTCACGGGATCCATGACTGCCGTGACCTCCATGACTAAATCATATCCTTAGTAATGTACTATATCATAAAGGCAGCAAAGAGTCCTGTGGCACCTTATAGACTAACAGACGTTTTGGAGCATGAGCTTTCATGGGTGAATACCCACTTCGTCGACATGCATCTGATGAAGTGGGTATTCACCCACGAAAGCTCATGCTCCAAAACATCTGTTAGCCTATAAGGTGCCACAGGACTCTGCTGCTTTTACAGATCCAGACTAACATGGCTACCCCTCTGATACTATATCATAGTATTTTCTTCTCTGGAAATTTCACACAGTTTATAGAAAGCTCTACTGAATAAAGGTAATATTTTCAAAGGCTTGTTCATGCTCCAATCTCTTTCATCAATGCCCATTTAGATCTCTTCATCTACCACTTGGATTCCATGACAGCTCCTTTTGAATTCCAAACCCAAATCTATCTGCAGACTTACTATCTCATTCAGCAGGGCAATCACCTTCTACTAGATGTTACCTCATGACAAATCTTGCCACTCATCTTGGAATTAGTTTGTCAGATAATCTATATCACCACTGAACATGCTCACCTTTTAAAGCAAGGGAAAATCTGAAGCAATTGCAACCTGTTGCTCAAAAAAACCTCAGGCCAGGATTTTCGAGAATAACTGATTTTAAGAGCATCCCTTTTTGAAGTCCCTTAAAGGGACCGGATTTCCAGAAAGATCTGGGCACCCACCCTCTGAAAATCAAGACCCTTTACGGTGTCTCAAGTAGGGCACCCAAAATTAAGGCACTCAGAATCAGGAGTCACTACTGAAAATCCTGACTATGCTTTTCAAACTGTATCTAAATTTGTGAATTCTGGGTGTATATAATACTGTAGCTTAGTGGTGTTCACAGATATAGCCTCAAAACTCACCATCATTATTAAGGGGAAATGAGATTATTTCTTTTGCAGGACGTTGTGTAAATTATATCCTTACAACATGAGTTACTGTCACTATGAAGACAATGGGTGAAAAAAAACCTGTGACCTTTGGAAAGAAAAGATAAAGGCCACTTATTTCAAACTTGTGCAAACTTAAATGTCTTTAATAATCCCTTTTAATATTCTGCAGATGGAATCATACACTGAGTTCCAGACTCAAAGGACATGTCATCTTGGCCTTCTTTAAAAAAACCAATTTGCATATAGAATCTCCTTTAATTATCTTTGGCTGGTGAAATGACATAAAGGGGCAGTCACGATTCACTGAAGTATCCACCCTCACTCTGAATGGGGATGGCCATCATCTCAGTGATATACATCAATTAAACAAGTCACTTTAAATCATGTAATTATATCAGGTGAGATTCTCATCCCTTAGGTTATTTGAACTGAACCTACAAATTGTGAACTCTGCAATAATGATCACAGCTGTTCCCCCTTCCCTAGCAATCCTGCAGGGCTATTGCACATAATTCCATCCTGTCTCCTGCTCTGAGTCAGCTTGTCCTCAAAGAGACCTTTACTTCTTGCCACACATGGTCATTTTGGTATAAGGACCACACTGGGGGCCCTCAAGAGGATTTTCAGGCCTCTATAGATGCAATAGCTCTTTTCTGATCTCTATATATTCTGATCTACTATATATATTAGGAGTAGGGGATATTAATCCTGGACAAATTTCAACTCTGCCTACCTAATTCTCCTGCGCGTTCAATTGAACATGGTCATCTTCCCTTCCTGGTCTGGATGGCTGTGTTGTGTTGATATGTGCTGAACTAACAAAAGAGTTTTTGTGCCTTTTTGTCTTTATACTTAGGAGTGGAATTGTTCTCCACCTTTGGAGATGCCCTACTGAGCATGCTTCAAGGGTTCATGACTCCCCCTGCCCCATTTGTTTACCTGCTAGTCCCAGACTAGCTGGACTTAGTGGGCAGCTGCTCCATTCTTCTGTCAGGAAAAATCCAAAATGGAGTACTACAGTTTAAAAGCAACAGCGACAGATGCATGGGTTACACAACAACTATCCACCACCACAGAGCACTTCCTATAATCCCAAATTTTCTTCAGGAACCATAAGAATAGCCATCCTGGGTCAGGCAAATGGTCCATGTAGTCCAGTATCCTGTCTTCTGACAGGTGACAATGCCAGGTGCTTCAGAGAGAAAGAACAGAACAGGGCAATTATTGAATGATCCCAGGTCATCCACTCCTATCTTCTGCCAGTCAGAATCTAGGGATACCCACAGCATGGGGTTTCATATCTGAAAACCTTGGTTAATATCCGTTGATGGACCTATCCTCCATGAACTTATCTATTTTTCTTTTTACCCAGCTATACTTTTGGCCTTCACAACATCCCCTGGCAACAAATTCCACAGGTTAACTATGTATTGTGTGAAGAAGTACTTCCTTCTGGTTGTTTTAAACCTGCTGCCTATTAATTTAATTGGGTGATCCATGGCTTTTGTGTTATGTGAAGGAGTAAATAATACTTCCTTATTCACTTTCTCCACCCCATTCATGATTTTGTAGACCTCTGTGTACTCCTTCAATAATCTCTTTTCCCAGCTGAACAGTCCCAGTCTTTTTAATCTTTCCTCATATGGTAGCTGTTCTATACCTGTAATCATTTGGTTGTCCTCCTCTGTACCTTTTCCAATTTTAATACAACTTTTTTTCAGATAGAGCTACCAGAACTGTAGGTAATATTCAAGGTGTGAGCGTACCATGGATTTATTTAGTGGCATTATGACATTTACTGTCTTATTATCCATCCCTTTCCTAACATTCTGTTAGCTCTTTGACTGCTGCTGCACATTGAGCAGATGTTTCTGGAGAACTATCCACAATGACTCCAAGATCTCCTTTTTGAGTGGTGACAGCTCATTTAGACCCCATCATTTTGTATGTATAGTTGGGATTTTGTTTTCCAGTGTGCATCACTTTGCATTTATCAACATTGATTTTCATCGGCCATTCATCAGGCACCCAGTTTTGTGAGATTCCATTGTAATTTCTCACAGTCTGCATTTAACTATCCTGAGTAATTTTGTATCATCTGCAAATTTTGCCATCCCACTGATTACCCCTTTTTCCAGATCATTTATGAATATGTAGAACAGCTTTGGTCCCAATACAGATCCCTGAGGGACACCACTATTTACCACTCTCCATCTTGAAAACTGATAATTTATTCCTACCCTTTGTTTCCTGTCTTTTAATCAGTTACTGATCCATGAGAGGACCTTACCTCTACCCATGACTGCTTATTTTGCTTAAGAGCCTTTGGTGAGGGACCTTGTCAAAGGCTTTCTGAGAGTCCAAAGAATTCTAATAGATCAGTGAGCCATGATTTCCCTTTACAAAAGCTGTGTTGATTCTTCACCAACAAATCGTGTTCATCTATGTTTCTGATAATTCTGTTCTTTTACTAGAGTTTCAACCAATTTGCCTGGTACTGAAGTAGGCTTACTGGCCTGAAATAGCCAGGATTGCCTTTTTGATCACATTAAGTGATAGTTTGCATACCACAGTAAATAGTTCAGCAATTTCATATTTCAGTTCTTTCTGAACTCTTGGGTGAATACCATCTGGTCCTGGTGATATGTTACTGCTTAATTTATCAATTTGTTCCAAAGCCGCCTCTATTGACACCTCAGTCTGTGACAGTTCCTCAGATCTGTCACCTAAAAAGAATAGCTCAGCTCTGGGAACCTCCCTCATATCCTCTGCACTGAAGACCAATGCAAAGAATTAATTTAGCTTCTCTAAAATGGCCGTATCTTCCTGAAGTGCACCTTTAGCAACGCGATCGTCCAGGTGCCCCATTGATTGTTTGACAGGCTCTCTGGTGCACTTAATTTCTTTTTTTGCTGTTCGATTTTGAGTCTTTTGAGAGTTGCGCTTCAAATTCTTATTTGGCCTGCCTAATTATACTTTTACACTTGCCTTGCCAGAGTTTATGCTCCTTTCTATTTTCCTCAATAGTATTTGACTTTCAGTTTTTAAGCGATGCCTTTTTGCCTCTAACTTGCTCCGTGTTCCAGATCTGAAGAAGAGCTCTCGAGAGCTTGTCTCTCCCACAAACTGAAGTTGGTCCAATAAAAGATATTAATTACCTTACCCACCTTGTCTCTCTAATATCCTGAGACTGACATGACTACAACAACACAGTATAAAATAGTCATTTTGTTTGTACAATAGTGTTTTTAAAATCTTTACTAGAAATGGTGTGCAAAGGAAAAAAGTTTTTTGTTCATTGGTTTGAGCCTCTTATTTTATTTTTGTATCTTCAGACAACAAACAAGTTAACTTGAGATGTGAGGATGTGAGCAGCAATAGTGTGTGTGAGAGAAAATTGTATTAGTTATTTGTAATGACAGTTACAGAAATATGTCTTAACTGTAGTGGCTGAAAAGTATCAGGCATCTCAAATGACAAACACATTTGGCAGCCCTGACAAGCCTGTCTGCAGCCTAGCTGAGGTTGTATGCCTCATACTGGAGTGCAGACAGAGCTGCAGTTGCTCTTCCAAGCCACCAGGGGCTGCAGTGGTTTTAGGCTGTGGAGTGGCTTCTCTACCTCCCCTCTCGCTGCTCTCCTGCTGGCACCAGGCTAGCACAGAACAGCCAGGGCTGCCTATAACATAGCTAGCTCACGGCATGAGGGCTAGCATCCCACACACAGGGAGTGGCACACAAAGGAGCGGGAGCGGGGAACTTATTACTGTGCTGTGCAAGCACCGTGGCCCAGAGTTTTAGAGTTATTTAAGCATCACTGTGCTCAGTATTGCAATGCCTAATTGATTTAGGAGCTAAAATCTCATTTTTCTAAAGGGATTGGGGCATTTAGGAGCCTAAATTACATTGACTATCAATGGGGTTTTGGCTTCTAAGTGCCTAAATCCCTTTTGAAAATGAATTTCAGGATCCTAAATCAGTTAGGCACTGCAACATTGAGCCAACATCTAAATACCTTTAAAATTCTAGGCCTGTGTCTATAAGATGTGAACTACTCAGCTAACTTGAAGGAAGGGCTAGTCCCTGTGACACTCTGTACCTCAGGGGAACACTCTGCACCCCCATGTTCAGCCTTATAATATGATTGTGTGGTATCCAATGGAAAGTTTGTCATATTGGGTGTCTTCGGAAGGCTCACGATTCACTGAGCATTCTTGTTATACTGATGTTATAGGTTGTAATTGTATGTCTATAGTTATGAGGCTGAAAACGTGTCCTCATGGCTTAAAACAAGCCCAGGGAAAATTCTCCAGAAGCAGAGGGACAGTTCATACCTCATCAGGGCGTGTATGGGACAAACCCAGCCCAGCCTCACAGGAACAAAGGACACTGGCCTAGGCAGCAACAAAGAGCCTGTTGGACTCTGGAGTGAGTCACCCCCCTTCCCTTGGTCAGTCTGGGGCTACGATGAGGTAATGCTCACTTGACTCTGAAGGGAGGGGGGCAAAGCCAAGAGGGAAGAAAGAACATGATAAAAGGGAGAGACGTTTGCCATGCTCTCCTCTCTCTTCCACCTCCATCTACAGACACCATCACCACCACCACCAACCAACTGAAGCGCTGATCAAAGTGGAGAGCCTGCCTGAAGGGCAACCAGCCAGCCTGTGGTGAGAAGCATCTAAGTTTGTAAGGGCACTGAAAGTGTTAAGATCAGCTTAGAATGCATTTTCCTTTTATTTAATTTGACCAAATCTGATTTGTTGTGCTTTGACTTATAATCACTTCAAATCTCTTTTGTAGTTAACAGATTTGTTTGTTTATGCTACCTGAAGCAGTGCATTTGGTTTGAAGCATGTCAGAGACTCCCCTTGGGATAACAAGCCGGGCATAACTGGGCACTGCAAGACAGGAGTTCCTAGGGTTGTGTCTGGGACCGGAGATATTGGCTAGTGTCATTTGGTTGCACAATCGAAGCAGCGGCTGGCCAAAAGTGCTCACTCACGAATCTGGGAGCAGCTTACATGCTAGAGATTGTGCGTGAACAGCCCAGAAGTGGGGGTTAGCACAGCAGAGCAGGATAAGGTTGACCACAAGAGTCGAGGATTGGAGTGACCTAGCAGATCACTGGTCCAGATAACAGCGGATGGAACTGATAGTTCCTCTCTCTACAGCCCTGCTGTGGCCTCATTTGGAAAAACATGATCATTTCTGGGCACCTCAATACCACAAAGACACTGATGAACTGGGAGGAGTTTAATGAAGAGTAACAAAACCAATCAAAAGGGCTGTTGGGATTGATTTATGAAGAAAGATTGAAAGATAACTTGGCCAAACAAAGACTGTGTGTATGTCCGTGTGTATGTTGCATAATAGTCTACAAATTTTTTTTGTTTAGTGTTTGTACAGCACATGGGCCTCTTAGGTACTACTCTAATACAATAAATGATAATAGTCACCCATTTGTACCTGCCACTTTCAGAGGAGCTTTAATTAAAATGGTTGCTCGCAAACTTTAACAAGAACATACATAGTTGAACCACTAAATGTGTATGGATCTAAACACAAAATAGATTCTGTTGCTCCAGTCTGACCTATTAGAATGTGATATAGTCATGCATCTTTATAGGCACTGGAAGGAAAGTTGATGGCAGAAGAACACGAACACAAAAATAATATCTTGGATGGATGATGTGCTATCCTGGGTGGATCAGAAGGGTTGTTCATGCACAAAGAGGTTACCAGAAGATCATACAGAATGGGCAACCATGGTTGCAAACCTCTATTAACGGAGATGCCACATAAGCAAATTTTAACTATCTTCTTCTTTTAACTTATAAAGGAAGGAAACTGATATGCAAACTTTTTAATGGCACATGTGTACAATTTTTTGACATTAAAAATGGGGGAGGAAGGTATGATTGCTCTAATCAGCCTTATCTCTAACTTCTCATCCAATTTCCATTTTGAAAGTCTTTAATGGAGAAGCAAGGCATGTTTAATTGCAATTAAAATCTTCAAAGGAAATGGCAAGATGAAAGTTGTTTCTAATTACTGTATTATGATGTAAGCTTAACGACACGCCACTTCTCCAAATTGATTTTATTAGAATTTAAGATGAGGAATTAATTGAGTTGCTGCATTGATCCAGTTTATTTTCCAGTGACAAAAAATGTCCAGTGACAAAAAAGACTGTGGAGGTGTTGAATAGTAATGAGGGCTTGAGAGAAGAAGTTGAACTGAAGATGAAAGGACTAATAAAAATAATTTTAAAATACAGAATGTGATGGTACACATTACATACAGTTATGACAGGGTACGTAGTGGTAACATTCAATTTAGTCCTAAATTAATTAGGATAAATGAAGGTTAATTATTCTGTTATTTATTTTTATTCTTTTGTCTTCTTTTTCCTCACCTGTCTCTAACACCTCTGTTAACCTTCCCTCCAGGACCTCTTAAATGTAGTAATCCCTTTTTTCTTCTCTTATAGTTTTCTTTGGAATATGTAGTTGCATTTAATGTTTTCTCTGTATTATTTCTTACGGAGTGTCCTATAGTCTGTTCCCTGTAAATTAGTTCAAGATTGCCACGGCCGCAGAGTGAGTAACACAAACTGTACTCTCTTGTATATGTTCTTTGTGTTGATTTCTCTGAATCTAAAAAGAAAAGCCATCAAGATTGAAAGTACATGTTGGCACTTTGGTTCTTTGCCATTATGTTACATTACACAAACATAGAAAAGGGCTTCCTTATAAACACAACTGGAAGCCATAAGACAATCATTTAAATGGTAGTGAAAGTGATTCAAAAATAAAGGAAATTGCTCTTGATGTTCTATTTTAAATTATAATTCCTTAGCATGTTGTATTCAGCTAGCTAATGGTTGCTAGTGGAGATGGTTGCCATCTCCACTAACAACAAATTTGTTTGATTAATTTAATGATTTTTTTCTCTGTTCATGAATTGTCTGAAAACAGTAATTCCCCCCTAATTTCTTTATTTAACATTTGCCAAATAATTTCAGTGACTAATTTTTGATCTTTAACCTGTTTGCAAGTAGCTTATTTGGTATTTGAATATCATGCTGTTGTGACTGACCATATAGTTCCGGTTGTATCGTTACATTTTTTCATTGGCTGAGCATAGCTCTTAGAATCAAGATCTAAAAAATCATGTTGAGGCCATCTCCACTTGTCATGCTAATTTATGCAAATTGGAATGCTTTACATATACAAATAGACTGCAGTGATGCCCACTGATACTTTAAACTCCAATTGACTTCAGAGGGAGTTGCAGGTACTTGAATCAAGGCTGAATTATTATGTTAATACATGGGGCTACAAGGCTGATCATGCAGAAATTTGAATGGACAGTCCTAGAGAAGTTAAACAGTATTTCATCTATTTTACCCTTGGCATTTATACCACATTCATCACTAAGTATTCCATGCTAATTTTCCACATCCTGTGTTTCCTTTGTAGAGCCAAATCTACAGTTTACAGTCAAGAAGAGACAAAATCAGAACCCTCAGTCTCTGGGAACTTGGATGAAATAGGACTTGGGTATGAACCACTCCTTGCTGTTGTTTGCAAACCCAAAACTTGGCCAACAAGGTTCTGCAAAATCAAATCTATTCCAGGTAGTGTAATCATAGTGTTTTTGTTGGATCTTTGAGTGCTGTGGTACATCAATCCCTAGCAGCACACCAGGTGTACCATGGCTGAGGCAGGTGCTACAGGCACTTCAGCTGTTAAGGATCTACGTGCCCCTTGTTCATCACCAGTATGCATTCCCCCAACTACCTTCATCACCTTGCTTCACCCAAGCCAACTCAAACACCCTGGCTCTCTGTGACCACTCCTCCAAACAGGCACAGAATCAGAGATTGTGCTGATTTGTGTATTGTAGAAATATATGCCTGGGTCTAGGATGGGTGGTAGCAACCATGTCTGACACATCAAAGAGGCACAGATGGTGAATGAACAGGGGCTCCCATATGGTTGTACCATAAGAAAGAAAGAAGAGCTATGGGTCTTCGTAAGCATAAAATGTGACTATGTCTCATTTACTTACCCTCTGGCTGAGCAAGGAAATAGGATGGAACATACACAGGCTTAATTATCCCCATCTAATCTGCAGTATCAATGGGAAAGGCTGAGCCAGATCCAGGAGAAGAAGGTGGAGGTTTCCCTGGAGGGTCTGCTGGAAGTTTGAGGGGTTTTGATTTTGTTTTGTCCCTACACGCTTGGCAGTGCATTATCCATGCTGTGCAGTTGTTCCCTCCCTTGCCTCCCGCCCACACTGCTTGTTTCTAAAGAATCTGTGGAGGACAGAATCAGAACCAATTCTCTTTGGAAACATAACTCCTCTCACTGGTTGTGCACTCAAAGCGTAGCAGTAAAACAGTGTTTTATGAGTTTATAAATAAATTGTAGTGATTGATTTTATTGCTGATCATCTGACATGGCATCAAGGAGATGGGGCTAAGTGCAAGCTAATGAATTAACTGCAGGAGAAGAGCAAAAGTAAACATTGCTCATGACAGATGGACTTGGGATTTTGGGCAGCAATATTTCTCTTTGTCCATCCACTGACTACTCCAATGCATTGGCCATTCTCAGCTCGCTGTCAGGCAAACAAGACCTTTTCATCTCTTCTCTTGAAGCTCAAAGATTCTGCTGAAATCTCCCCATGTTTGGATAATGTGGGATGGGGAGGGAATTTCACATTGGAAGCGTGAATTCCTCTTGGAATTGGAGAACTTTCCAGGGACTATTGGCCCTGATGGACTCGCCTTGCAAATCCTGGCGTGAGTGTAGCCCCTCTTCGCTGCACTTTTACCAATAGCTTGGTGGCCAAAATGAGGTATTCATCAAGGCAGGTGACTGATGGCACCAGCTTGAGCTAGATGCTGTTGAGTATTTAAGCAGTGCATAGGGCTTGTGCTGGCTCCCTGTACAGGGTCAATTTCATCTTCTGTTATTGACCAGGACCCACATGGTAGGTAGACGTGTTTCATACAGGAATGATTTCCAGGAATTACAGGTGGTAGGAACAGCTCTGGTGGACCCTCAGTCTTCCCATCTTTTCTTTCTATATTTTCTGTGTTGCTAGGTCAAAGTAGTGCTGGATACTTGATATGCACATCACTCTTGCCATTTGAAGATGTGCCAAAGTGATTCCTAAATCATTCAGCTCACGTCTTTTGCTGCCACCCTTTCAGATGAAGCAGCAATTCCTGCTTTTGGGAAGCACCATGAGGCCAGCACAGGAACAGTGGGACAGTAATTACAGTCTCTCCCATGGATGTTTAGCATTTGTCTTATCCAGCATTTGTACATATTTAGGCCCTACATGTTTCCTTTTAGGAATATACTGCTAGCTGCTTGAAGTACCCATAAAACTGCTGGGAAGTGACAGTGCCAATTAATCTGCTAACAGATTTGTTGTTTAAATATTAACAGAATGTTAACCAAATGTTGGTGGCTGCACATAAATCCATTCACAGCTCCCTCTGCTGCAGTTCTGAGGATTAGTAGGTGTGTGAAGTTGCCACAGACACAGCAAGAGCAGCAGGAAAACATGAACTAGTGTCTTGCACCCTTGATGAGTTTTCAGTTTATATCCTGGGGAGCCTGCTGTGCTGTCACCCGGGAGCCGCCTGAGGTAAGCGGTGCCAGGCTGGAGCCTGCACACTGAACCCCTCCCGCACCCCAACCCCCTGCCCCAGCCCTGAACCCCCTGCCTCAGTCATGAGACTGCACCCCACACCCAAACTCCCTCCCAGGGCCCGCACCCCGCACCTCCTTCTGTACCCCAACCCGGCCCCAGCCCTGAGCCCCCTCCCACAGCCCAAACCCCTCCCCTAACCCATAGCCCCCTCCTGTACCCAAACTCCTTCCCAGAGCCTGCACCCTGAACCCCCTCCTGCACCCCAATCCCCTGCCTTAGGCTTGGCCCGGAGCCCCTCCCACACTCTGAACCACTCGGCCCCAGCCCAAAGCCTGCACCCCCTCCCACAACCCAACCTCTTGTCCCAGCTTGGTGAGAGTGAGTGAGGGTGGGGGAGAGCGAGTGACAGAGGGAGGGGGAATGGAGTGAGTGGGGCAGGGCATCATGGAATGGGCGGGACACCAGCAGGGGCAAGGGTGTTTGGGTTGTGTGATTACTGTTATTTCTACATTTTCTTTGAGGTAGATCCTGGGTTCCACTTAAATTCAAAAAGTGATCTTGTGCTTAAAAAGGTTGGAGACCACTGGACTAGATCAGTGGTTTTCAAAGTTCAGCCTGGGTCATGGAATGCAAGGCATGGGGTCGCCTTGCTCAGCTCCCAGGGACTCTGGTGGCTGGCCACTAAAAACGAGTAGTTCCTAGTTCTGACATTGCACTGTGCCCCGGAAGTGGCCAGCAGCAGGTCCAGCTTGTAGGCAGGGGTCCCCGGGACTCTGCACGCTGCTCCCGCCCCGAGCACTGGCTCCACACTCCCATTGGCCTGTTTCCGACCAATGAGAGTGCGGAGCCGGTGCCTGCGGGTGAGAGCTGCGGGGAGCCGCTTGTGCGTCTCCGCCTAGGAGCTGGACCTGCTGGCTGCTTCCACAGCGCAGCACGGTCTGCGGTGCCAGGACAGGCGGGAAGCCTGCCTCTGCACCCTGGCTGCGCTGCTGACTGGGAACCACCAGAAGTAAGCCTGTGCTCCAGCCCTGTGCCCCAATCCCCTGCCCCAGCCCTGAACCCCCCCAAACCCAGAACCCCTTCCTGCACCCCAACCCACTCATCCCCAGCACCACCCCAGAGCCTGTACCCCCAGACCAGAGCCCTGACCCCTCCCTCTCCCCCAACCCAGAGCCCCCTTCCACACCCTGAACCCCTTTCCCAGCCCCACCCCGCAACCCTCACCCCCGCACTCCAACCCTCTACCCCAGCCCTTAGCCCCTGCCCACACCCCAAACCCCTCACCCCTAGCTCCATTGGGTCACGGGCATCAACTATTTTCTTCAACTAGGTCACCAGAAAAAAAGTTTAAAAACCACTGGACTAGATGATCATAATGGTCCTTTCTGATCTTGCAGTCTAAGAAGTAACGATCCTGGGAGGTAGGAAAAGACTACCAAAAAAAAAAAAATCCTTGTCATGTGCCTAATTTGTCAACCAGCTCTAGAGTTGAAAAAAGACAGAGGGAAGGGGAGGTGGAGTATAAGGAGTTTTTAAAGGCCGTTGTATCCCCAAGGGCAGCTAATCATTACCAGGAGTCATTACCCAGTGTTCCTCTGTTTTGGCTGTGGTGGAGTTCAGCAGCGTGGGTTCTTAGCTACTGACTGACAGTGCCACCACCTGACTGTTTAAGGGAGTCAGGAGCCCGATCTTACCTCACTGTGTGGTTTGAACTATCCCCGACCCGGTACTTAGGCCTATCACTAGCGTGATACCTCATACATATACTCTGACACCTCCATAATGAGTGAACCAACAAACAATGAAGACTTTATATCCAAGAGGATATAGAGAGGAAGCAAATGAAGGGACGGGCCAGATGAATTTGGAGTGGGTACATCAGTAACACCAGACGACCAGCAAGTAACACAACCCCCAGAGTGGATTGCCCTGAATTCACAAGTCCAGTTTATTCCACACTAGTGGGCTTCGTAATGTGGAGGAACCCATGTACCTTCACAAGGTGTTGCAGGCCTGAAGCTGCTGGAGCATGGTGAGGGGATGAGGCCACCGAGTTGCACGGGGGGGCCCACTTTTCTGCAGCCCAATAGGTGTTACTCCCAGTGGAAAAATTCGCCATGGCATAGGGTGCCTTAGTGTTTCCACTGCGAGTAGTTTGGCAAATCCCTTTCAGGGCAAAATAGGCAATGACCCAGGCAGGGGAGACAGTTCTGGGATCGCCCACACTGCCTCAGGCAGGGAGAGACAGACCAGGGATTGCCCACAATCCCCTCAGGTGGGGGAGACAGTCTGGGGATCACACGTGCTACCCTCAGGCAGGGGAAACAGTCAGGGGATCACATGTGCTCCTCTCAGGCAGGGGAGACAGTCCGGGGATCACTCGCACTCCCCTCGGGTAGAGGAAACAGTCAGGCAGTGAGAGACAGTCACAGGATCACCCGCTCTCCCTCAGGCAGTAGGAGACAGGATCACTCGCACTCCCCTCAGGCAGGAGGAGACAGTCACAGGATCACCCGCAGTCCCCTCAGCAGTGGGAGACAGTCAGGGGATCCCCTGCACTCCCTTTAGGCAGGGAGAGACAGTCAGGGGATCATCCGCACTCCCCTAAGGCAGTGGGAGACAGAGGGTTGCCCTCACTCCCTCAGGCAGAGGGAGACAATTAGGGGATCCCTCAAGCAGGGGGAGACAATCAGGGGAACCTCTGCACTCCCTCAGGCAGGGGGAAAGAGTCAGGGGATCGCCCACAGCACTTTGAACTCCGATGCACTAGCCAGGTACACTGGAAAAGCTCCGGGAACTTTTGAATTTAATTTCCTGTTTGGTCAGCGTGGTGAACTCAGCAGCACTCAGCAGCACAGGTGACCATGCAGTCCCCCCAGAATCGTAGAGCGTAGAATGTTTCTACCCTCCCCCTACCATCTCCGTCCCTGAGGTTATCGCACATTAGAAGGTGAAAAAAACCGCAAGCACAATGACATGTTTTCCGAACTCATGCAATCCTCCTGCACTGATAGGGCACAGCTTAATGCATGGAGGCATTCGGTGGCAGAGGCCAGGAAAGAATTAAGTGAGCGCGAAGAGGAGGCAGGATGCGATGCTGAGGCTAATGGGGGAGCAAACGGACATGATGAAGTGTCTGTTGGAGCTGCAGGAAAGAGAGCAGACCTCCACTGCATCCACTGTATAACCGCCTATCCTCCTCCCCATATTCCATAACCTCCTCACTCAGACGCCCAAGAATGCTGGGAGGAGGCTCTGGGCACCCAGCCACTTCACTCCAGAGGATGGCCTGAGCAACAGAAGGCTGTCATTCAAACAGTCTGATTTTTAGTGTGGCTACAATAAGCAATGTGGCCATGTCCTCCCTCCTCCTTCACCTCACCCAGGCTACCTTGTCCATGATCTCATTTTTTTAAATTAATAAAGAAAGAATGCATGGTTTCAAAACAAGAGTTACTTTATTACAAAGGGGGGAAGGTGGTTGGCTTACAGGGAATTAAAATCAACAAAGGAGGTGAGTTTGCATCAAGGAGAAACACACACAACTGTCACACCATAGCCTGGCCAGTCATGAAACTGGTTTTCAAAGCCTCTCTGATGCGCAGAGCGCCTTGCTGTGCTCTTCTAATCGCCCTGGTGTCTGGCTGCTCCAAATTGGACACCAGGCGATTTCCCTCAACCTCCCACCCTGCCATAAACGTCTCTCCCTTACTCATACAGATATTATGGAGCACACAGCAAGGAGCAATAACAATGTGAATGTTGGTTGCGCTGAGGTCTGACCTAGTCAGCAAACAGTGCCAGCGAGCTTTTAAAGTGCATGACGGTGAGCTGAGTGGGCTCCATGCTTGCCATGGTATCGCATCTTCATGGGTAACCCAGGAAAAAAGGTGTGAAACGATTGACAGCCGTTGCTTTCACAGAGGGAAGGGCAACTGACAACATGTACCCAAAACCACCCGTGACAATGTTTTTGCCCCATCAGGCATTGGGAGCTTAACCCAGAATTCCAGTGGGCAGCGGAGACTGCGGGAACTGTGGGATAGCTACCCACAGTGCATCACTCCGTAGGTCGATGCCAGCCATGGTAGTGAGGACACACTCAATACACAATCTGCTATATAAAATTGATTTCCTAAAAATCGACTTCTATAAAATCGATTTAATTTCGTAGTGTAGACATACCCTAAGAATATGCTGCTAGCATTACTGTATGAGCACATCACCCTCTATCCTCTTCACCCTCTTAGTTTTCATCCTTGTCACTTAGTGGTTTCAGTCCAATGCTCTTTCTATTTCCTTTTCCCACTAAGCACTTTCATGGTTCTAGAGAGTTTCTTGCTGCCATTTCAGCCTTGTGTCTCTTTTAATCCTACTATTTCCATTTCTTGGAACCTACCCATCAGGCTTTGGCTCACTCTTGGGTTGTTGCTGCTTTTGCATAAGCAGTTCTTGGCATCCTGATAGATATTTATCTTTTCCAGAGTTTCCATTTTCTGCTAGAGTCACTTTCTGAACCTTCCCTTGCACATTTGTAAGTTTTTCTAGCCTAAGCTAATTCCACATCTTTTCCTTGAGATATTTCAGTAAGGATCTCAACATCTCATTTCTTGGGTAGGTCTGCCAGGGGCCTTTGTTGTGTACATATCTCTATTATATATTCAGGAACAGTCAACATGGATTCACCAAAGGCAAATCATGCCTGACCAACCTGACTATGGTGAGATAACTGGCTCTGTGGATATGGGGGAAATGGTGGATGTGATATATCTTGACTTTAGCAAAGTTTTTGATACAGTCTCCCACAGTATTCTTGCCAGCAAGTTAAAAAAGTATGGATTGGATGAATGGAATATAAGGTGGATAGAAAGCTGGCTAGATTGTCGGGCAGCCGGTATCAAGCGGAATGACCAGGGGTCTGTCCTGAGGCCGGTTTTGTTCAACATCTTTATCAATTATCTGGATGATGGGATTAACTGCAACCTCAGCAAGTTCACAGATGACACTAAACTGGGGGGAGAGGTAGATATGCTGGAGGGTAGGTATAGGGTCCAGAATGACTGAGACAAATTGGAGGATTGGGCCAAAAGAAATCTTATGAGATTCAACAAGAAGAAGTGCAGAGTCCTGCACTTAGGATGGAAGAATCCCATGCACCGCTACAGGCTGGGGACCCGCTGGCTAAGCAGCAGTTCTGCAGAAAAGGACCTGGGGGTTACAGTGGACGAGAAGCTGGATATGAATCAACAGTGTGCCCTCGTTGCCAAGAAAGCCAACAGCATATTGGGCTGTATTAGTCAGAGCATTGCCAGCAGATCGAGGGAAGTGATTATTCCCCTCTATTCAGCACTGGTGAGGCCACATCTGGAGTATTGCATCCAGTTTTGGGCCCCCCACTACATAAGGGATGTGGACAAATTGGAGAGAGTCCAGCGGAGGGCAATGAAAATGATTAGGGGGCTGGGACACGTGACTTATGAGGAGAGCCTGAGGGAACTGGGCTTATTTAGTCTGCAGAAGAGAAGAGTGAGGGGGGATTTGATAGCAGACTTCAGCTACCTGACGGGGAGTGGGGTCCAAAGAAGATGGAGTTCGGCTGTTCTCTGTGGTGGCAGATGACCATACAAGGAGCAATGGGCTCAAGTTGCAGTAGGGGATGTCTGGGTTGGATATTAGGAAACATTATTTCACTAGGAGGGTGATGAAGCACTGGAATGGGTTACCTAGGGAGGTGGTGGAATCTCCATCTTTAGAGGTTTTTAAGGCCTGGCTTGACAAAGCCCTGGCTGGGATGATTTAGTTGGTGTTGGTCCTGCTTTGAGCAGGGGGTTGGACTAGATGACCTCCTGAGGTCTCTTCCAACCCTGATAGTCTATGACTCTATGATTATAAAACTGATCCATAGTGTTGAATTCTTTTTGTGCTGAAATCCATATTGATTACTACATGCTTGCCACTCCATCTCAGTTTCATTAATCCTCCCACTCTATATTGTATAATAATCAGATTACCGTAGATAGCCAGGTGTCATCTAGGGCACTGAAGGTAAAGATAAAATATTTGATCAAAGGTTTGGAAATATTCTTAGTATATCCCATTGACCCATCATCATATAAATAAGAGATTACTGATCTTTGCTTTGCTACAGCAGTCTGTGTATATCCCTGCTAGAACAGATCCTCTTAGATTAGCCCTAGGCCAAACCCTTTCCAGCCAACCTCTTCTCATACAGCGTATGTACAATGTGCATTGCATACAAGAGACGAAATGGCAAGTTAAATATTTTTGTGTGTGTTAAACCAAGCTGAAGGATCAGAAAAGCTTAGGAAATGTTGACAACAAACTTCTAGGCTTGGCTTTGACTTGGAATCTGAATGGCGCTGACATAAGAAGGGTTTCAGAATTGAAAGTTTGAACCATTTACTACTAAGAACGATTGCTCTGCCCAGGACCTGGCAAGGGCATCAATCAAGAGTCACTCCAGAGTTAAGTACTCACCCTTTTACTGCTCATTTTTATGAATGATCTTTGTGGAAGTGCAAAAACCTCTTTTTTTTTTTAGTAAGAACATAGCGAGCCTCCTCAAAAGCTTTTCTCCTAAATACCATATTGATCACTGTGCAATGCACATTTTCAAAAATAATTTATTTGGTTGTTTAGGGTACCCCAGATGGGAGTAATATGGCATAATCATTCCCAGAAGTACTCCTTGTGGCTGGCTGGCAGTAGTTCCAGGAATGATGCAGCATCACCCAGGTTGTTGATAGCAGCACCAGTAGCAACACACCTGCCCTGCTGCCAAGCCATCTAATATCTCTTTGTACAGACAGATGTGCACACTTTTCTTCATGACAGAACCCATTTGTGAGCAGACACCCACAGTACCTGCTGATGAGTATAGACCTGGTTTGCATCCTGAGGTCCTGATACTACATCACTGACTTCAATGGATGCAGGATTAGCCCAGTTACATAAAGCAAGATACTAACTTCTTCAGTAGTGTATGTGTGTGAGTGTGTGTGTGTATGCACATAAATATGTGCATGGTGCATATGTGTGCCAGCTTTCACGTTTACTAATCTAAGATGTGTATATTTCTGTATCACGTAATCCCACTTTATGTGAAAACCTCAACACAGCTTTAACTAGGAAGTTGCTACAGTTGCCTACATGGTATATGCATTTCTTTTGATCTAAAATCATATTTTATTAAAAAAATCATTGTACCAAACTTATGTTTATCAAAAGGCCCAGAAGAACAGGACAATGCATAGGTTTCTCTGGGCTAAAAGCCAATTTGCCTCAAAAAATACCATAAGAATTGATTCCAATTTCTTTTATGAGATTAATATTGACTCAGGTAAAGCTTCAGTAAATAACATCTGAGACTAAAAATTCTCAAGTCTTACTTTCACATTAAGGGTCATAATTACAACTTGGAAGAGTTTATACACAGATAATTGTTTTTGTGAGAAAAATATAATCTGTTCTGTAAAGAATCGAAGTGACATGTTCTTTCCTAGGCAGTCAAAATTTAGATATTTAAAGGAAAATATTAGGCTACATAATTTCCTTATTTTTATTTTCTTTACATTTGCTCATCACATTTCTATTTTATTATTTTGATTTTGTTCTCTTCTATTTTAACTCACTTCCAGTGGAGAAAAAAAAATCCTGTAGTGTTATGATATATTGTCTTTGTTTAGAAGGTATGCTCAAACATTGGTTTTTAAGGGAGATTGTCCCATTTCTATGGAGGGGATTTCCTGAATCTCTTGCAATGGCTGTAACTTGTGATCCTTTGGTTTGCAAGGAACTGGGCAATTCTGACAATGTTTCAGTGGGAAATGAACACTTTGCACATATAAAACCACCTTTATTAATGTGTGCACGTGGCGGTTTGGGCTATATGAAAAGCCATTGATTTTTATATATCTAGCCGCATGTGGCTGAATCATAAAACTGAGGTCCTGACTAGAGCTGGCTGAAATTTTTCAGCCAAAAAATGTTTCTTAATTTTCTTCTGCAAACATCTGGAAGTGTGATGTTCTCCCTGCTTTTTGCCAGTACAATATAAGTGAATGTCCTTTCTGCAGACCTGTTTGGTAATGGCAATGTACGGTACCCTGGTGCAACAAAGGGCATATCAGACTGAAGCCAAGACTCCTGAGAGCAGACAGGGCTCTGAAGAAGTGGTTACGTGATTGGTTATGAGCTATACAAGAAGTTAGCCAACTGAGGCAGGAGAATCTTTACTCTGAGCAAACCAGTCTATGTTCTTTGTTGCTAGTCAACAAGCAACTGCAAATACAGACGGTGGTGATTTCCTTTCAGGAAAGCAGAACAGATGGTAGGACTAGGATCATAGTGCCAAATTTAGAGACAAACACACAGTAGAAAGCTGCTGGCTAGAGAACTGAACTCGGCTGATGTTTGAACCCTGATGAGCTTGAAGGAAAAACAAGGGTTTGTCTCTCCCCATAGACCACTAACAATCTCTTGTCCAGACAGTCTGACTGTTGTTGTTAAACTAACTCCTCACTGGCTGCAGTAGGTCTATCTGGAAGAACATGTCTCCCTTGCTAGAGGCTATCCCAGGAAAATCAGTAGAATGCAACAGCTCTGACACTGGAGTGCAGGACCACAAGCAAGACATTTACAAATGGCCGGCTCTCACTCTTACATACTGGTCCTCACCCAGTCTGCTACCCAGCACACTGGCACAAGGGGCTCCCAGAGATAGACTGTGTGAACCAGTGAGAAAGGTCAGAAGACTGAGGTGTCTTGTGTGACATGTGAAGCAAGTATTCTTTTCCATCTTATTCAGCATAGGTGTTTATCTCATACTCATCATCCTGGGGCGGCTCTAGGTATTTTGCTGCCCCAAGCATGGCAGGCAGGCTGCCTTCGGCGGCTTGCCTGCGGGAGGTCCCCAAAGGTCCGCCAAAGCCGCGGGACCATCCGACCATCCGCAGGCATGCCGCCAAAGGCAACCTGCCTGCCGCCCTCGTGGCGACTGGCAGAGTGCCCCCCGCGGCTTGCCGCCCCAGGCACGCGCTTGGTGTGCTGGTGCCTGGAGCCGCCCCTGCATCATCATTTAGCCGTGTCAGAGAGTCTCCAAGGCAGTGATGGCTAGATACACTGGAGTTGATGCAGGCATGTGTAAGTCACACTTCTCTGCCTCCTGTGCCCCATGCACCTCTGGAGTGGACAGGCAATTCTGGACAGGATGTGATGAAGCTATGCTGCCCTGCCCAAGCACTTTCTGGCTAGCACTGCTCTACATCCCCTTGGTACAAGGGTCGCCTAGTGCTTCTGGAACCCCGCTGCTTCCCAATGGATATTCTACCCCAGGGTCCCATAGGCTACATCTGAGGCTATTTCTTTTAAATATTCCTTCACTTGCTGTTCCGATGCAAAGGGGTCACAACTGCAGCCTCTTCAAATGGGGACAGGCAGGTTTTAAAGTATTTCAACAGGAAGGGAAAGTGTTCCGAGCACTGGACAAGAAGCAATGCCCTGGGTTGGAATCTGACATAGACTTCCAATCTGGGCTCATCTTGCAGGGTTTCCCTCCCCATGAGGATACTATTCCGCTGTCTTCTAGGGGTACTAGAAGGATTAGTCAGTGAATGTTTCTACAATGATTTGAAAGTGAGAAATATATAAGGGCTGAGTATTAAAGTGACACACCCTCACTACTCAGGACCTCAGCAGGAGTTGCTGGACCTGATTCTGCTCTCACCTCAGTGGAAATCAGAAATTGCTCCATATTTACACTGGTGTAAAAGTGGAGTGAGATCAGACACAATGTCATTGTTTCTTTAACTGGATTTAATACCAAACTTCCTGTTCTCTGCAGCATCTTCTTTAGCAAAAGTTCTGGATCACACTTAAATAATAATCCCATTTAGCACTTGACACATTTTCAAAACACTTGACAAACATGAGCTAATTTGTCTTTAAAAACAATGCATTTTGAAAACAAGGGTCGAGTTTGCTGAATCCAGGGCGGCAGCAGAAATAACATAGAAACCACGATTGTTTTAGTGCCAAACATCAGCTCATTGGGATTAACGCCATTATAGTAAGAAGCAACAGACAAAATACCAGGGATTACGCTGTAATTTTAAAGTGTTTTACATTGGGACTGGGAGCAGTCTTAGTGTGAAAAAAAGACATACTTGGCAATTAAAATAAGTGATTCCAATTAAATTAACTGCTATGATATAGGGAAGAAACCTGAATTGACCGAGGCATGGGCTGGAATGATGCTACCTAGATTACTGAGCATGGAGACCTCTGTTTTGCTTGCCTGCATTGGGGTTCCAAGATCTCACACTTCTGACCACACAACCCTAAAGCACTGTCCAATCCTTTGTAAATGTACCCCGGCTAGACAGGAAGTCATATCCCTCCTCTCTGGTGCTCATGAAAACCAAATGCCTGCATTCTAATGCTTGCTGCACTCCTTCATCTCTCTCCAGTTGTACAACTTAAAGTGATACAGGCACTTTACAGGCAGACATAGTGTGATATTATTATTCGGTGTACCCTGTACCAGTTCATGATGCTTGACAAAACACAGAAAAGATCCAGTCCCTGCATGTGGAGCTTGCACTGCCACTGCAGAAATGCAATCTGTGAGACACTGGTACAGCTGCAAGGAGGCTCGGGAGACAACACTGGTGAGATCAATAGAGAGCTTCATGAAAGGGGCAGATTTAAAGGTAAAGGAGAGAAAGAGTACATGTGTCCTGATCCGAAGCCCACTGAAATTGATGGCTCTTGCTACAGGGAGACTCGGGGTTGTTCCAAAAGAAGCCATGAAGTTGATGCTGGGCAGAGGCATCATTTGCCATGCTGACTATGATACAGCTGCTGTCCAAGAAACAAAATGACCATACTTACTCTTCTGCTGTTACTACTATTAAGGGCATTACAGAAGTGGTGGAAAGGAAAAGCAAAGGAAAAGCCAGGCCCCTCATGGCATAAAGCTAGCAATACTGGTGACAAAATAACAGTGGATTATACTTTGAATACATCTGTAAGCAGTCAGGATGAGCTCTACCCTGACATCTGGTGGTGAATTGTGGCAAGTTGTGGAAAAGAACTTCAGAGGCTGATCTTGTTTGCACAGGCACACCCACCCCGCCTAGCATGAGCCCACAGCTGCCCAAATGGTCACTTTGGCTGCTGTGGGATCCCCAGTTTCTCTGTTATTGGGTCAGGAAGAATAAAGTGTTGTTACCCTGATTATGTGAATCAAGGCCAGTGGAACTGTTTTATGATAGAGGGACCCGCCATCAACTAAGTAGCACTTGCTAGACAAGGGACATGGGTTCCAAAACCCAATGAATTGAGAGAGGCTGGGGATAGGTTTTTGTACCTGATAGTATGGGCCGCTTTTGAGGGCCTGAGCTACTAATTGTACCTTCTCTCTCTACTGTGGAATATTGGAGCTAATTTTGATTCCATTAGGAGTCTAGTCATAGGCTGCTGAGCTGAATTCATGTTGGGCCAATGGTGTACCAGCACTGAGGCTCTCCTACTACAAGCTGAAATCACTGAGTGCTGGGGGGAGCTGAAGATATGTTGTTGGCAGGGCAGAGCAGTTTGTGGGATGACTGCAGTGGCTTGTGGGACAACTGGTGGAGCAGCTGGTGGAACAGAGCAGTTTGTGGAGCAGCTCACGGGACAGCTGGTGGAGCAGAGTGGCTGGTGGAGTGGCTTGCAGTGAAGGCTGCAGCAGAACCCCATGGAGAGGTGAGGCAGTCGGTCTTGGACCACGTAAGGTGCCCCTTAACATCCCTGTGCCCCCCTGCAGGCTGAGGGGGGCACTGCAGATAAACTTTTGAACTCTGGGGTTGCACTGACCAGGGACAGAGACTTTTGGGTTGTTGGACTTTTGGGTGATTATTGGGTTGCTGGACTCAAGAGACTTTTGGGTGTTGGACTTTTGGGACTTTGGGTGATTTTTTTGGGTTGCTGGACTTAAGACCCTGAGGGGAAAAGCACACTGCCAAACTTACCTGGAGGTGGGTCTTTTGCTCATGGTTTATGTTATGAATCCTGTTTGTGGTCTTTCCCCAACATAATGCCGCATTATTTCCTTCCTTTATTAAAACGATTTTGCTACACTCAAAAAGCAGCAAAGAATCCTGTGGCACCTTATAGACTAACAGACGTTTTGCAGCATGAGCTTTCATGGGTGAATGCCCACTTCGTTGGATGCAAGAGTGGAAATTTCCAGGGGCAGGTAAATATAAGCAAGCAAGAAGCAAGCTAGAGATAACGAGGTTAGATCAATCAGGGAGGATGAGGCCCTGTTCTAGCAGTTAAGGTGTGAAAACCAAGGGAGGAGAAACTGGTTCTGTAATTGGCAAGCCATTCACAGTCTTTGTTTAATCCTAAACTGATGGTGTCAAATTTGCAAATGAACTGAAGCTCAGCAGTTTCTCTTAGATGTCTGGTCCTAAAGTTTTTTTGCTGCAGGGTGGCCACCTTAAGATCTGCTATTGTGTGGCCAGGGAGGTTGAAGTGTTCTCCTACAGGTTTTTGTATATTGCCATTCCTAATGTCTGATTTGTGTCCATTTATCCTTTTCCTTAGAGACTGTCCAGTTTGGCCAATGTACATAGCAGAAGGGCATTGCTGGCTTATGATGGCATATATTACATTGGTGGATGTGCAGGTGAATGAACCGGTGATGGTGTGGCTGATCTGGTTAGGTCCTGTGATGGTGTTGCTGGTGTAGATATGTGGGCAGAGTTGGCATCGAGGTTTGTTGCATGGGTTGGTTCCTGAGCTAGAGTTACTATGGTGCGGTGTGCAGTTACTGGTGAGAATATGCTTCAATACGCATCATCAGGGATCTACAACCCATCCTGGACAATGATCCCACACTTTCACAGGCCTTGGGTGGCAGGCCAGTCCTCGCCCACAGACAACCTGCCAACCTGAAGCATATTCTCACCAGTAACTGCACACCGCACCATAGTAACTCTAGCTCAGGAACCAATCCATGCAACAAACCTCGATGCCAACTCTGCCCACATATCTACACCAGCAACACCATCACAGGACCTAACCAGATCAGCCACACCATCACCAGTTCATTCACCTGCACGTCCACCAATGTAATATATGCCATCATATGCCAGCAATGTCCCTCTGCTATGTACATCGGCCAAACTGGACAGTCTCTAAGGAAAAGGATAAATGGACACAAATCAGATATTAGGAATGGCAATATACAAAAACCTGTAGGAGAACACTTCAACCTCCCTGGCCACACAATAGCAGATCTTAAGGTGGCCATCCTGCAGCAAAAAAACTTCAGGATCAGACTTCAAAGAGAAACTGCTGAGCTTCAGTTCATTTGCAAATTTGACACCATCAGTTTAGGATTAAACAAAGACTGTGAATGGCTTGCCAACTACAGAACCAGTTTCTCCTCCCTTGGTTTTCACACCTCAACTGCTAGAACAGGGCCTCATCCTCCCTGATTGATCTAACCTCGTTATCTCTAGCTTGCTTCTTGCTTGCTTATATTTACCTGCCCCTGGAAATTTCCACTCTTGCATCTGACGAAGTGGGCATTCACCCACGAAAGCTCATGCTGCAAAACGTCTGTTAGTCTATAAGGTACCACAGGATTCTTTGCTGCTTTTACAGAACCAGACTAACACAGCTACCTCTCTGATACTTTGCTACACTCAGACTCCGTGCTTGCGAGAGGGGAAGTATTGCCTCCTAGAGGCGCCCGGGGGTGTGTGTGTAATTGTCCCAGGTCACTGGGTGGGGGCTCGAGCCGGTTTTGCATTGTGTTATTGAAACGGAACCCCTGGATACTGAACCCGGCCCTTGTTGCTGCCAGCTCAGACGGGCAGAAGGGTTACACGTCTATGAAGCCAGACAAAGCTCCTTAGATTTTTTTTAAAAAGACAGAGATTAAGGTTCTGATTTTCTCTGCTGCTCATTTTCAAACCCTATATATTATTAAACTGGCTCAGAAAATGACCATTTTGATGCATCTTTCAAAGGAAGCCTAGCATTTCTCTGGGCAGCTGTTATGAAAATGGCTGTAATGTTGGGTAAGACATCTGATTTTAGAGTTATTGTTAAGGAAGCTGCCTAAGGTGCAGATCCACTTTGTCACTAGGAGCTTCCAATAGAAATCTCAGCAAGAGCGCCAAGAGCCAAGCATGTTCTTTCTTTTTCACACATCATTGCTAGTAA
The DNA here is from genome assembly GCF_016161935.1 of Mauremys reevesii. NCBI lineage: Eukaryota > Metazoa > Chordata > Testudines > Geoemydidae > Mauremys > Mauremys reevesii. The sequence continues at coordinate 279,163,141 of NC_052624.1, forward strand.
TAAGGGTTCTTCAAGGCAAGGGGAGGCCTCAGTTGCTATCACACTATGTCCTCTGTGACACCGGTGCAGTCCCATTGCCTTCATTAGATTTGCACAGATATAACTGAGTGGAGCTTGGTGAGCAATTCTATCGATGCACGGAAAGGAATAGAATGCAGCTCATTCTTGTGAGTGGAATTGGGGCCATAAGGAGGAATTAAAAGGAGAAAAGAATTTGAGCAGAACAAGAAGCAGGTAACAAAGGATCATTCTTATACAGCCATGATCAGTGAGGAAGTTTATTTTAGGCATCATGGTAGAAAGGGTTTCAGTCCTATGAGTTGGGTCATTTCAAATTAACCTGGGCAAAAGGAGGCTGACGGGACTGCAAAGAGAGCATTCGGCACTTTGCACGGCAAGGCCCCGGGGGCTAAGAAATAGAATACCTTTTGATACTAGAAATCCAGCCAAAACCCAAAGAGGTTTGGGTGTCATCCTGGAAAGGAGCCTGGGATGCCGTTAGAACAACAGAGGAGGGATATTACTAAGCTAGGTAAGGAATCGGGTTCATTTTCAGTCAAAGCACTTGCAGCATGTTTCTCTGTCGCTTTCAAAGATCCCAAAGCAGAATGAGATAGAGACATTGGCATTTTTATGGGGCCATTTTGCTGCTCCTTTAGGGCCTCCTAAGGGGAACATTCGGGAGGAGTTTGGTTTGAAAGCCTTCAGTTAGACAATTGAAACAGCATCATCTTTCCTCCAGGAACCAGCCCATTCATATGCTTCCCTGAAACAAAACAGGCCCTTGCCTCCACCTGGCAAAATATCACAGCTGTCATCTTGATGCCCTGAATTTCATTTATTCTCCTTCTAAACTGCACAGGAATCGGAAATTGTCAGCGGCATACTGGCTGCTTCAGGGCTCCCACAAGCAATTAGAGCAGGGGCAGGCAAACCTTTTTGGCATCAGGGGCCGCACTGGGTTTCCAAAATTGTATGGAGGGCCAGTTAGCAGAGGCTGTGCCTCTCCCAACAGCCAGGCGTAGCCTGGCCCCGCCCCCTATATGACCCCTCCTGCTTCTCGCTCTCCCCCCGGGACTCCTGGCCCTTCCAACCCCCCTACTCCCTGTCCCCTGACAGCCCCCGGAACCCCGCCCCTGACAGCCCCCCATCCAACCCCCTCCTCCTTCCTGACAGCCCCCCAGGACCCCTGCCCCATCCAACCACGCCTTCTCCCTGACCGCCTCCGGAACCCCTGTCCTGGACTGTCCCCCACCACCCCATCCAATCCCCCCTCTCATTGCTGATTGCCCCCACCCAGGACCCTTGCCCCCATTCAACCCCCTTGTTCCCTGCCCTCTGACCACCCCGACCCCTATCCACACACCTGCCCCCTGACCACCACCCCGAACTCCCCTGCCCTCTATCCAACCTCCCTACCCCTTTACTGTGCTGTCTGGAGCACCGGTGGCTGGCAGCACTACAGCCGCACCGCCCAGAACACCAGGACAGCCAGCTACACCACCACGCAGCACAGAGACTGGGTCAGGCTGGGCTCTGCAGCTGCTCTGTCCCAGGAGCTCGCAGCCCCACCGCCCAGAGCATTGCGCTGGTGGCGGAGCGAGCTGAGGCTGCGGGGGAGAGGGAACAGCAGGGGAGGGGCTGCGGGCTAGCCTCCCGGGGCAGGAGCTCAGGGGCCGGGCAGGAGGGTCCCGTGGGCTGGATGTGGCCCGCAGGCCATAGTTTGCCCACCTCTGAATTAGTGGGTAGTTACAATGATACACTGGAGAAAGAGACATTTAGAAAACTTAGTGGCCAGAAAGGGAGATTTTCCCCATGACATTGAATGTACAGTCATTCTTTTTAAGCATCATGGCCATCACACAATCCTGTGTAGGCCTCGTCTGAATTTGACTTTTTTATTTTTATTTAATGAACTATTTCCCAATATGATCTTTTATAAGTGTCCTTCCTCTAACTAAATGCACCTCTGTAATTATTTGAATGGGCTGGTTCCTGGAAGAAAGATAGTGCTGTTTCAAATGAGGGTAGGGATAGGATATAGAGGGACCTAGACTAATTAGAGGATTGGGCCAAAAGAAATCTGATGAGGTTCAACAAGGACAAGTGCAGAGTCCTGCCCTTAGGATGGAAGAATCTCATGCACTGCTACAGACTAGGGACCGAGTGGCTAGGCAGCAGTTCTGCAGAAAAGGACCTAGGGGTCACAGTGGATGAGAAGCTGGATATGAGTCAACAGTGTGCCCTTGTTGTCAAGAAGGCTAATGGCATTTTGGGCTGTATAAGTAGGGGCATTGCCAGCAGATCGAGGGACGTGATCATTCCCCTCTATTCGACACTGGTGAGGCCTCACCTGGAGTACTGCGTCCAGTTTTGGGCCCCACACTACAAGAAGGATGTGGAAAAATTGGAAAAAGTCCAGCGGAGGGCAACAAAAATGATTAGGGGGCTGGAGCACATGACTTATGAGGAGAGGCTGAGGGAACTGGGATTGTTTAGTCTGCAGAAGAGAAGAATGAGGGGGGATTTGATAGCTGCTTTCAACTACCTGAAAGGGGGTTCCGAAGAGGATGGAGCTAGACTGTTCTCAGTGGTACCAGATGACAGAACAAGGAGCAATGGTCTCAGGTTGCAGTGGGGGAGGCTTAGGTTGGATATTAGGAAAAACTTTTTCACTAGGAGGGTGGTGAATCACTGGAATGGGTTACCGAGAAGGTGGTGTAATCTCCTTCCATAGAGGTTTTTAAGGCCAGGCTTGACAAAGCCCTGGTTGGGATGATTTAGTTGGGGATTGGTCCTGCTTTGAGCAGGGGGTTGGACTAGATGACCTCCTGAGGTCCCTTCCAACCCTGATATTCTATGATTCTATGCTAATTGTCTAGCTATATCATTGATGTCTTGCATGGGAAAATCCACATCTTTGTCCCCACAGCTATAGTGGGAGCTGGTTATCTATTTCCTCATGTCTTCAGTTGTCAAGCTAGGAATGGGAGCCTCTGTGAATGGTCTTTTTTGGACTGATGTAAATCCAGAGTACCGTGAGCCAGAGTACCATGAACCAGAGTATTTTAAATGTACTGATTTCCATGGCAAGTCCCATGTTCCTAAATCAAACCTAGCATTTTAATCTCTCTCCTATTTTACAAGAACATGGAGCTATGTGACTAACAGGGGGCTTTTTCTGAGATACAGCATTTCTCAAGGTGTTTTGGCACCTCTGGCCCTAGACAGATGTGAAGAAGTGCAAGAAAACATAAAAATGATGAGTCAATTGGTTATTTCTGAATCTTTAAGGTCAGTTTTGAGGCTGGTTCTAGAAAAGTTCATGGGTGAGGGGCAATGGAGCAATTCATATAAGTAAAGGGTTGCTCATGTGAATAAGTGTTCCAGGACTGAGCCATATTTTCTTAATAGGAAAGATTCATAGATTATAAACCAGACAGGATCATTGTGATAATCTAGTCTGAGCTGCTGCATAATACAGGCCAAAGGACTTCCCTGAATTAATTCTTGTTTGGACTAGAGCAGAGCTTTTAGAAAAACCTCCAATCTTGATTTAAAAATTTCCAGTGATGCAGAATCCAGCACAACCCTTGGTAAGTTGTTCCAATAGTTAATTTGCTATCTCAGTTAAAAATGTGCATCTTATTCCTACTCTAAATTTGACTAGCTTCAGCTTCCAGCTATCAAGTCTCATTATACCTTTTTCTGCTAGATGGAAGAGCCCCCCCATTATCAAATTTCTGATTCCATGTAGGTATTTTTAGACTGTGATCAAGTCACCCCTTAACCTTCTCTTTGTTAAACTAAACAGAATGGGTTCCTTGAGTCTATCACAGTACGCCATGTTTTCTAATCCTTTAACCATTCTCATGGTTCTTTTCTTTGAACCCTCTCCAATTTATCACCATCCTTTTTGCACTGTGGACACCAGAAATGGACCCCGTATTCCAGTGATGGTTGGACAAGTGGTAAATACAGATGTAATAGCATCTCACTGCTTCTACTCAATATCCCCCTCTTTATATATATCCAGGAATCCCATTAGCCCTTTTGGCCACAGCTGGTAAGAGATTGCAATACACAGACTGTAATATCCTTACACACACTGAGGTGTACTTTACTCCACAAGACGTTTTAATGGCTTCAGTGTGGCTGTTCAAGAGACCATTCTGCTTAGGTGAGGATATCACAATCTGGCCCAATATTTGTGACCACAGAGCAAGATTTTTAGATGATGTAAATTGAAGCCAGTGGAGCTGGGGTGGCTTACATCAGCTGAAAGACCTAGACTCAGATTTTCACTGTGGTGGTTGGGGGAAAAAAAATCACATTTTCACTATTTATCAAGGTAGAGAATCATTTGCCCTTACCCCCACCCCTGTTCTCTCATTTCAGATTTGGTCACAGACACAAAGGCAGCTGTGGTAGGTGTAAAAAACACCATCATTTTCTTACAAAAAATACATGGAAAAACCTTTGTGTAGCAGATTTCTCATGTTTGGATGAAGTTCAGGATAGTTCCTCGGTGCTCTTTAATGCATTACAATCTCATTTAGGTTTCGAGTTCTGCCCAGAAAACAGGAAAGCTTCTCAGTCAACACAGACTGCAATGTGATTAGTCTCCGGTCTTTTCAACACTGTAGGATCCTTGCTGCATATTTAACACATACGACTTTGTTTCCTGATATGGGCTGGGAACTGCTTTCAGATAATGCAAGATTCATTTCCAATTCTTTGCTCAAATAACCTTGAGTCTTTCAAATTTCAATGCTCTCCGGAAAAGAAACGCCCCTTCCCAGTTCCTTATCTTGGCTTGAGGAGTTAATGTTATACAATTGATTGAGGAAGACAAGTGGATCTTAGTATGATGCATTATGTCATTTAAGAAAAGTCACAGCCTGGTTACAGTTGATAATCTCATTCTGATTTCATTAAGCCCCAATTTAGCACTTGAGAACAACCAGCTAACTGGATGCAGCCAATTCACCCCATTCAAAAATAATTCAGCCAGACAATAAGGTGAGCATAAAATGAGATCAGTTTCAAGGAAACTCACCAGCGGATGCTCAGAAGAACGTATCCTGCACTCTTGTCACAGCTGTTCTTGAATCCCTCTCTCTAAGCACCTTCCTGTATCATGGCTCTGGTAATAAACGTGTGTGTAAAAGCAGATTGTGGTGCTGTGTAGGGGAACAACCTGTGGGTTCCCATCCATGCGTCACCCCAATACCCCGTTATGGAGGGCCACTTTGGGAGACTGCAAGTAGGCTTGGAGCCCCCACCACAGTGCAGCGCCCACCTCCCTGTGTAGTCCGGGAGCAGGAAAGAACCTGCCCATCTGCTCCTCTGTGGAGCCTGGGGAAGGGATGCTAGGCTCTGGACAGGAATAACCTCCAGAGTGGATTCAGCCCCACTCCACTGTATGTGGGGAGAATTCTGCTTTCCCCTCCACCCTCTTTCTCCTACAGAGATTCCCCAGTGCCCAGCCCAATTACTGGGGCTGCTGTGCCTAGCTATGACCGTGTGTGTCAGAGAGTTTCATCACTGGGGCAGGCAGCGGGTGTTTGCACCCGGCACGGCTCAGTGCCTTCTGGGGGGTGAACAGGGAGAGGCAGCTGCTATGCACCCTATTAGGATGGTGTAGTTTACACTTCTCTGTATGCCTGGCCAGCTTCATTGACCTCTGTGGGAGAGTCATCCCCCTCCTCTTCTCTACCCTTCTAGGAAAAGCTAGCACCAATGGTGGTGGCGTCTCTGAGCCACTCTGGGATTCAGTGGGGCCACGAGGGATGCAGCTCCAGCCAGTGCCTGGACAGGAGGGCAGGTTCTTTATGGCTGTTCGACATCAAGGATGTTGGCATCATGTGGCAAAGAGACTTGAGACTAGGCTCGCGAAGGAGAATGGGGACGAGGAAATGAAGGAGCCAGGTTCCAGTCTCCTTTTTCCCCTGAAGGGGGTGAGGGACATGGAGGTGGCAGGCAGGGTCCCTCTCTTTCCCCCTGCACTCCATGGAGGGGAAGGGAACCAGCAGGGGGAACAGATCTTCCCATAAAGGGCGGATAGGGGACTCCCCTAGCTTAGATATTCCTTCTCCCCTCAGATGTGGATGCTGCTTCACCTACTAGCAGGAAGTCAGGGATCCCAGAAACTCCCCAAGCAGATGCCAGTTCCAAATAAAAAGAACCACAGATGTAGTGCTCTACACTCCTGTTTATCCAAATGGCCTGGGGACATCTGAGACTTTTGGATAACTGGGCATGCAGATAAACAGAAGTGCTATTAACTAACATAGGGCTACATGGGGGACATCCTGTGGATTTGGATAACTAGGATTTGTGGCTAACGGGAATTTGGATAACTGGAATTACACTGCATTTTTACAGTCTCATAATTTTAGAGGCCCTGACATGGAAGTTTTGAGCATTTAGACACAGGGAAAGTCCTCTAGAGGTCTGACAACGCAGGCCCTGATGACGGATGGTGTGTCTCATACGGGTTAACAGTGGAGAACATCAGTGCAGAATTTTCCCCTACAATATATTTGCTAGTGAACATGTTTCTTCCTAAGTTGAGAGAGGCTCCAGCCTCAAAATATTTATCTGGATTTCAGCTGGGAATTTGATTTGGCCCATTATAAAGACAGCAAAGAGTCCTTCGTTGGATGCATGTATTCACCCACGAAAGCTCATGCTGCAAAACGTCTGTTAGTCTATAAGGTGCCACAGGACTCTTTGCTGCTTTTACAGATCCAGACTAACACGGCTCCCCCTCTGATACTTGATTATAAAGACAGGGACTGATTACGATTCAGGTCTGGGTTCAGATTGTGAATTAACTGCTCTTGCTCAGGGATGTTTGGAGCTGTAATTTCCTCCTAAATATAATAATGCTTCCCGGAGGCAGGGTTCTGTCCTTGTGTTGTAGGTTTGTGCAGTGCCTAGGGCCATTGGGCCCTGATCTCTGATTGGGATCCTTAGCCATTAAGTCAATAGAAATATAATCAGTAATAATAAATACCTACTTAACCTGGGCATTAGGAAGCTAAATCAATTAATGAATGTTAATTAATGTTAAACCCTTTGACATTTTAGATGAAAACAGGTAGATGCTATGAATGCAAAGCATTGTTGTGGCCCAAAAACAACATATGACACCCTTGTAATGCAAACTAAAGGCTATTAACATTCTTCTCATTACCAGATTCCACTTCACCCAGGAACATAAACAAGGCTTCAACAAGCAACACAAAGATCCCAGTGCAGCCACAGCACATCCCAATCCCAGGCAATAACCCTGCATTTCCTGAAGACCATTTCTGAGCTATACAAAAAACACACATAAAGCACATGAGCTTCACATCTCATTGTCACAAACACATGAATAATGTATTTGCACAGCAAAGGTCCTGGCACGCTGAGACTCACAAGAGTCACAGTTCCTTTCCCAGAGATCAGAAGTGTCATCCAGAGATTTTATGACATACATTGCTATGGACACGCTGTCCACACATAATCCATGGCATATCACTCAAGCAACAAAGATGCAACAACCCTAAGCCACTCAAAGAAAGTTAATTTGCAAGTGACCATGCTGCCAAGTACTGCATCCTCACCCAGAGAGAATTCACTCTGAGAAGAGTTTTTTGCTTACAGACTAGACACTGCCCAGGTTGGTAAGTCCAATGTGTTGACTTACTCCTCTCCCCTCCTATCTCTTGGCAAACATTCTATGTACATTTTTCATTTTCTTTCTCCCAAAAGCAAATGCTTCAGTGAGGCTTCTCTACAAAACACATCAGCTTGCTACTCCTGAGCATCCGTACCAGAATATATCTTGAGGCAGTCTGTGTGCTCAGCAGAGCTCTCATGCTGTCTGAGCTGGACGCCATATCGTGTAGGCTTTTGTGACATTCCCCTCTGGTGTTATCCGGACCGGTGATCTGCTAGGTCACTCCAAACCTTAACTCTGGGAACCAGGCTTACTCTGCTCTGCTGTGAGAACCCCGACTCCTGGGCTGTTCACGCACAGCCTCTGGCATGTAAGCTGCTCCTTGGATTGTGTAACCGAATGACACCCAGATGTACAAACACTCGTTTCTCAACCTGTATATTATATAATTTTAACATTAGCTTTCATAAAAAATTTAAATTTGAATGTGGGGGTCATGAAATGTTGTTATCCTTATTGTCTGAGTAAAGGGCAGCGGAATTGTACTTAGAGTGCACGAATGAGGGCGTCTCTTTCAGTGCTTAATTTGTGGTAGGGCTTGCCAGGACTGCTCACAAACAGGGAAGAATTGGTAGAGGAAATAGAAGTGGGTGACAACCTGGGCAGCAGTGACCATGAGATGGTCGAGTTCAGGATCCTGACGAAAGGAAGGAAGGAGAGCAGCCAACTTTAATTTCTGGGATGATGTTAAAACATGAGTTAAATCTAATAAAATGGTCGTGAAACATTTTTCAGTTTATACTATGGTACCATACAGCCTGCCATCGCCCTCATGTCAGCACTCCCTGCCCCCCGTATAGTCGAACATCCCCCCCCCATTTCAATTCCTGGGGTAAGCAAGGCCATGGGTGTTAGAGGAGTTATACATAAGAGTGATATAGCTCCATATATGGGAACATATCTGGCTAGTTAACAGAAAGAGCGCCATCTACTGGCACAAAAGATGTTCATAATTTTGTAGGACTACTAAAGTTAATTGCTGCTGTGCAGTGCAAATGGCTTCTGTTGCAGAGCTCTTAACTCTGGGCAAACAGGAGCTGTGAGAGCAGGATTTACAGCACCTTGCAAGCAGGACCAGCAAGGGAAAGAAGAGGAGGACAAACGGAAAGATTCCATTTGGCCCTTTACCAGGGCTGGGTGAAATACTCACAGCTACATTCAAACCCTGCAAGACTTAAGAATTTCTTTTCAAAATCACAACTATGGGCCAAATGCATGAGCAATATGAAAAATCTTTTTCTTTCTTTCTTTCCCATAATAGGCAAATCAAAATGCTGGATCTGGAATGCCCTCAAATGGCAGTTGCAAAATTGGGATCCAAATTTCAACTTTTCCCAAATTTAGGAGGTTTGGCTTCAGCTTATTAGAGACAAAAGTTTCAGCTGTGAAGTTGAACCTGCACCTGACCAGCCCACCTCTATTTTGAAGGACAGAGCACTAAAGTTAGACTTGAGAAGCCTGTGTTCAATTTCCTGTTCTGGAACAGTCTTCCTGTATGACCTTGGGGAAGTCACTTAGCCTTTTCTCTTAAGCTAACTTCCCTTCCCCCACCTCTCTGTTTAAACGCAGCTCCGCCTTGCAGCAGTTTCCCTCATCACTGTTTCCAAAACTCTAACCCAGTCATTGTCCTTCCTTCCCAGACAGCATTGGCCCAACCGACTTTATATCCCATGTCGTGCATGTTTGACTTTGATAGTGCTGTTCCCATGACACCAGTAACAAAAATATGACCAGGCTCCTAAAGCTTTGGATCAGGCCCAACGTCATGTTGCAGACAGTGCTCCCCTGGATTCGGGCAGGGTGACAGTCTCCTTTTTCTCCTGGAGGGGTCAGGGACATGGAGGTGGCAGATGCCGAACACTGGTGGGGTGGTGGAAGCTGGTATTGCTGAACCTGCTCTGGGGTTAGAAGGAGAATTTCTGACATATCTGGCTTCAAGACTAAGCTTGATAAGTTTATGGAGGGGATGGTATGATGGGACAGCCTAATTTTGGCAATTAATTTGGCAATTGATCTTTGATTATCAGCAGGTAAGTATGCCCAGTGGTCTGTGATGGGATGTTAGATGGGGTGGGATCTGAGTTACTACAGAGAATTCTTTCCTGGGTGCTGGCTGGTGAGTCTTGCCCACATGCTCAGGGTTTAACTGATCTCCATATTTGGAGTCAGGAAGGAATTTTCCTCCAGGGCAGATGGGCAGAGGCCCTGGAGGTTTTTCGCCTTCCTCTGTAGCATGGGGCATGGGTCACTTGCTGGAGGATTCTCTGCAGCTTGAGGTCTTCAAACCACAATTTGAGGACTTCAACAACTCAGACATAGGTCAGGGGTTTGTTACAGAAGTGGATGGGTGAGATTCTGTGGCCTGCATTGTGCAGGAGGTCAGACTAGATGATCATAATGGTCCCTTCTGACCTTAAAGTCTACGAGTCTGAGTCTACGAGAATTTCAATCTCTGGGCCCGTCAGGCCAGCATTTAATGTATGTGAAGAAGCCACTGACATGACTAACAGCACCGGGGAGCCACAAAAGATTTCATAGTGGATAACAGGGATTACACAAGGTGAGACATGAAGGAAAGGAGAGAGACAAAGACAATGTGCTGAAATGGGGGTAGGAAAGAAGAGTGAGGTAGAAAATGAAATTAAAATAAAATCTTTTTTTTTACATATTTTTATTTAGCTTTTAAAAATTCTGCTGCATGGGTGAAATTCATCCATGTGGAGTGGCCCTGTTCCACATTTAACTCTAGAACTGGGTGTAGGGGGGGGGAAATTGGATTTTTTTTGAATTTTGTTCTTGATTTCTAATATTTAAATAGATATTTGATATTTTGACAATTTTTTACCAGTTCTGTAGCTGGTAGGAGATGGTGCAAACAGTTCATTGTAATTTTGTATTCCTCTTCAAATTTCAAAATTCCAGTGAAATTTCAAAATTGTTACCAGCCTTACTTTATTCCCACTTCAACTGGGTGGCTCTGATCCTGCAAAAACTTAAGTAACTTAAGTTATGCGCCTGTGGAGGCCCTGATTCCGGAAAGTAGGTAAATTTAAGTCCAAGCAAATGCTTAAATCTGTTCTTATTCAGGAAAACACTTAAACATGTGCTTAACTTTAAGCACAAGGTTAAGTTCATTGACTTCAATGGGACTTAATGCTTAATAGCATCCTGAATTGGGCCAATTTTTTTTGGTCTAGTATTGGGCTGAAGGACATAAATCTGATTTAAGTGGTGGATAAATCTTGTGCTGGTCCTCTAAAAATGGGTGAATTTCTCCTCAGAAGAATGAAAATCCACTCTCGTTTCTCAGTTGTTTCCCTTTCAGGCATTTTCTTTTGCAAGGCTAATAAATAATCACGACTCTTTTTCACCCTCTTGCATTTTCTCTTTAACAAACATGTGGACATGAAGTTGTTAACGGTCCTTACGGCAGTAGCTTGTCTTTTGCTAAGAAAGGCGAATAAACACACTATTTTAATGTATAATTTGCATAAGGCTTCCTTTAATTTGTTACTTTCATTATGGCAACAGAATGAAAACAACAGATTACACCAATAAAAAAATATACAGCAATGGCAGTACCCAAAGTCATTACACTGTTAACAGAATTGCATCTTCCTCATGGTCATTATTTTTATTAATAAAGAGCCTTGTAAAAACCTCCAACCAGCGCACTGGGAAAGTTTCCGAACTTTACCAAGGAAAGAATAAAATATCCAAATGAAAGAGGACTCCAGGAGGGCTTGGAATTGATAATGAAATGCAAAGCAAAGGATAGGTCAGAAGCGATAGGCCAATGCAGACTACCTACGTTCTTGTCTATAGTCATCCCACCATTATTGTTACCTGTAGAACTGTGGTGTTGCAGGTTCCACCTGAGACTGACCCCCTTGTGCCAGGTGCTGTACATACGCATTGTAAGACTCAGTCCTTGCTCCAAAGAGCTTACAGTCTAAATGAACAGGACAGACAAAGGGTGGGAGAAAGGATGTATACTTGTATAAATGGGGAGCTGTGTCTCAGAGGATGAGGGTGAGCCAGGTGTTAAAGCTTTACCCTGGGACCGGGGGGAGGGGGCAGAATTAATTCCCTGGTCCCCCACCGGCTTCCTGTGTGACCTTGGACAATTTTCGTAACATCTCTGTGCCTAAACACCTCATCTATGAAATGAGGATAACAACACAGCCTTACATTGCTATGATTTAAATCAGCAATCAGGAACCCTTGGTTATTTTAAATAATTGATTTTAATCTTGGTTTGCATTTTGTACTTTTCAGTTATTTTACCGAAAGCAAGTTGCAATCTCATCAGCTGGTATAACCTTTAAAACATGGTGGTCTGCAACAAAATATAGCTTTTACACATCCTTTGGTACTTCTTTTTGCTAACCAGGAAGGTATCATATATCGATACCCATTTATTGAAGCAATTATATAGTTAAACATATATTGATTGGGTCAGACCAAAGGTCCATCTAGACCAGTATCCTGTCTTCCGACAGTGGCCAATGCCTGGTGTCCCAGAGGGAATGAACAGAACAGGGAATCATCAAGTGATCCATTCCCTGTCTCCCATTCCCAGCTTCTGGCAAACAGAGGCTAGGGACACCAAACCTGCCCATCCTGGCTAATAGCTACTGATGGACCTATCCTCCATGAAGTTATTTAGTTCCAGGGCTGCCCAGAGGTGGAGGGGGCAGGCAAGTGGGGCAATTTGCCCTAGGCCCCACAGGGGCCCCCATGAGAATATCGTATTCTATAGTATTGCAATTTTTTTTATGGAAGGGGCCCCCAAAATTGCTTTGCCCCAGGCCCCCTGAATCCTCTGGGCCCTGTCTAGTTCTTTTTTGAACCCTGTTAGAGTCTTGGCCTTCACAACATCCTCTGACAAGGAGTTCCTCAGGTTGGCTGGGCACTGTGTGAAAAAATACTTCCTTTTGTTTTAAACCCACTGTCTTATTAATTTCATTGTGTGACCCCTAGTTCTTGTGTTATCAGAAGGAGTAAATAATACTTCCTTATTTACTTTCTCCACACCAGTCATGATTTTATAGACCTCTATCATATCCCTCCTTATTCATCTCTTTTCCAAGCTGAAAAGTCTCAGTCTTATTAATTGCTCCTCATATGGATACCGTTCCATACACCTAATCATTTTTGTTGCCCTTCTCTGTATCTTATCCAATTTCAATATATCTTTTCTGAGATGGGGTGACCACATCTGCACACAGTATTCAAGATGTCAGTGTACCATGGATTTATACAGTGGCAATATGGTATTTTCTGTCTTATCTATCCCTTTCTTAATGATTTCCAACATTCTGTTCACTTTTTGACTGCCGCTGCACATTGAATGTATGTTTTCAGAGAACTATCCGCAATGAAGCCAAGATCTCTTTCTTGAGTAGTAATAGCTAATTTGGACCCCATCATTTTATATGTATAGTTGGGATTATGCTTTCCAATGTGCATTACTTTGCATTTATCATAGAATCATAGAATATCAGGGTTGGAAGGGACCTCAGGAGGTCATCTAGTCCAACCCCCTGCTCAAAGCAGGACCAAACCCAACTAAATCATCCCAGCCAGGGCTTTGTCAAGCCTGACCTTAAAAACCTCTAAGGAAGGAGATTCCACCACCTCCCTAGGTAACCCATTCCAGTGCTTCACCACCCTACTAGTGAAAAAGTGTTTCCTAATGTCCAACCTAAACCTCCCCCTCTGCAACTTGAGACCATTACTCCTTGTTCTGTCATCTTCTACCACTGAGAACAGTCTAGATCCATCCTCTTTGGAACCCCCTTTCAGGTAGTTGAAAGCAGCTATCAAATCCCCCCTCATTCTTCTCTTCTGCAGGCTAAACAATCTCAGTTCCCTCAGCCTCTCCTCATAAGTCATGTGCTCCAGCCCCCTAATCATTTTTGTTGCCCTCCGCTGGACTCTCTCCAATTTATCCACATCCTTCTTGTAGTGTGGGGCCCAAAACTGGACACAGTACTCCAAATGAGGCCTCACCAGTGCCGAATAGAGGGGAATGATCACATCCCTCGATCTGCTGGAAATGCCCCTACTTATACAACCCAAAATGCCATTAGCCTTCTTGGCAACAAGGGCACACTGTTGACTCATATTCAGCTTTTCGTCCACCGTAACCCCTAGGTCCCTTTCTGCAGAACTGCTGCCCAGCCATTCGGTTCCTAGTCTGTAGCAGTGCATGGGATTCTTCCGTCCTAAGTGCAGGACTCTGCACTTGTCCTTGTTGAACCTCATCATATTTCTTTTGGCCCAATCCTCTAATTTGTCTAGGTCCCTCTGTATCCTATCCCTACCCTCCAGCGTATCAACCACTCCTCCCAGTTTAGTGTCAACACTGAATTTCATCTGCCATTTTGTTGACCAGTCATGCAGTTTTGTTAGATTAAAAAAATAAAAATATGGAGATACACCTATCACATAGAGCTGGAAGGGACCCTGAAAGGTTATTGAGTCCAGCCCCCACCTTCATTTGCAGGACCAAGTACTGATTTTGCCCCAGATCCCTGGGTGGCCCCTTCAAGGATTGAACTCATAACACTGGGTTTAGTAGGCCAATGCTCAAACCACTGAGATATCCCTTCCTTTGTAGAGTGTTGTACTCTGCTTGGGACTTAACTATCTTGAGTGGTTTTGTATCATCTGCAAATTTTGCCACCTGACTGTCAAGATTCAAGATCTTTTTCTACCTCATGTGCTTCAGTGCCCATAAACATTATTTGACTGCGGAACCTCTTAAAATATGCCTGCAAATCAAATATTTCTTGTCATAAGATCTCTAACTAGCATTTGCTGAGTTCCAGTCATCTCCAATATTTTTTTCTTTGGTTACACGGTCCATGATATTTTCACAATTCTTCTATAGCACAATGATTCAAAGGATTGTAATTTCTTTATTATGTTTTGTAATGTTAGAAAATGGTGAATGACACATTTCTTTACCAGATGATACTGTCTTTACTCAGGATTTGTGTCAAGCAGCATTTGGATGGCTAATGGAATTCAATTAAAAATGTACAAAAATAGCATTTTAAAATAGTTTTTTATTAGTTAAAAAAAAAACTCTCTCCCTTTAATATGTCATAACTGTACGCAAATAAAGTTAAGCTTATCAACATGTGTTTTGCTTTTAAAACTAACTGATTTATTAAACTGAGGAAGTATGAACTGTGCATACCTCTCACTAGGCAAGAAAGGGTTAACCCCATTCCATGGGCAGTGGAAGCCCCACCCTTCAGACTGTACTGGGCATGCTCCAATTGCTGCCTCAGTATAAAAGGGAGCAGCCCAGCTCATTCTAGGTTGACTACTGAGGGGAGAGAATGCTTGGTGGAGGCTCCAGCCCAGGTGCTGCATTAGCATTTAAAGGTGGGAACCAGAGATCCCAAGGACCAGACTAGAGACCTGTGGCCAGCCAACTGGAGCCAGAATCCCAGGGAGCTACTCACATTGAGGAGCTTGGAGACCCCAGTGATGCATGGCTTCTGGAGACACAGTAGGAAGTGGCCCTGGGAGGTGGGGTGAGTGGTATCTCCCAGCCAGGGAAGGTTAGCTGTTGTGGTAGGATCCCTGCTGACTAGGTGGTGATCATATTTGCTGATGACAGGGCCCTGGGCTGGGACCCAGTGGAGCAGGGAGGGCCCAGGTCCCCCTACCTGGCCATCACCACCCCTTGGTGGTGGCCCCTGGCCATTAGGCCACACAGCCCTGATCCCCAGGGAAGACACTGACTCTGGCCATTGGGTCATGCAGTCCTGAACCCAAGGGCAGCCATATTGATTCCAGCCATTAGGCCATGCAGCCCTAAACCCAGGGGGTGGCCACATAGGTGCTGACTCTGTGGTGCTCCAGCCTTGAAGTACACACAGAAAATTATTTGTGGGTGCTTAGCACCCACTGGCAGCCAGCTCCCCTGCATCTCCTCCCTCCCAGGGCCTCCTGCCCACCACAATCAGCTGTTCCATGGCATGTAGGAAGTGCTGGGAGATGTGGTGTACTTGGGAGAGGGGGTAGAACTGGACAGGAAGATGTGGGGAAGAGGTGGTACAGGGTTGCAGTGGGGGTGGGAAGAGGCAGGTGGGGCCTGGGGGAAAGGGGTGGAGTGGGGGCTGGGGCTGAGCAGGAGTTGAGCACCTCTGGGGAAAGGAGGAAGCCAGTGCCTTTGGGCAGCCATATTGGCTCTGGTCATTGGCCCACGCAGCCCTGACCCTAAGGGAAGCCATATTGGCTCTGGTCGTTGGGCTGCACAGCCCTGATACCCCGAGGGAAGTTATACTGACTCTTGTTATAAAGCTGCACAGTCCTGACCCCAAGGGCAGATGTATAGACTCTGGTGACTAGGCTGCACAACCCTGAAACTAAGGGCTGCTATATTGACTCAGGCCACTAGGCTATATACCCCAATCCCAGGGGCAGCCATATTGACTTTTGCCATTAGTCCACACTGTCCTGATCCCACAAGGTAACCATACTGACTCCAGCCATTGGGTCGTGTTGCTCTTAGCCTAGGGATAGTCTCCAAAAGGAGACAGAGTGTGCATACTCCATGACAAAGATACGGCAAAGATGAGGGGAAGGTTAAAGCATTTGAAATGTTAAGTATGAAGTAAGGCTTTCCTTATAACATCCCTTGTTTCCTTTCCCTCTAGCTGGAGAAAGGTTTTTAAAAGGACCCATCCCCCTGCACTCTTTCCATTTGGCAATATTTCAGATAGCAGTAAAGGTGGTGACAACTGTCCTTCTGGGGAAGAGACAAAACATTAGCTGAGCTGGGCTGGCCCTGATGTTGTTGGTGTTAATCATAGAATCATAGAATCATAGAATTCAAGATCAGAAGGGACCATTATGATCATCTAGTCTGACCTCCTGCAAGATGCAGGCCACATAAGCCGATCCACCCACTCCTTAGCAAGCGACCCCTGCCCCATGCTTCGGAGGAAGGCGAAAAACCTCCAGGGCCATTGCCAATCTTCCCTGGAGGAAAATTCCTTCCCGACCCCAAATATGGCGGTCAGCTGAACCCCGAGCATGCGGGCAAGACTCTCCAGCCAAACCCTCTGGAAAAGGATATATCATACCATTGACCCATTGTACTATTTACCAGTGTGGCACTTAATTGACCTATTGACTAAGCCCGTTATCCTATCATACCATCTCCTCCATAAACTTATCTAGCTTAATCTTAAAGTCATGGAGGTCCTTCGCCCCCACTGTTTCCCTCGGTAGGCTGTTCCAGTATTGCACTCCCCTGATGGTTAGAAACCTTCGTCTAATTTCAAGCCTGAATTTCCTGACTGACAATTTATATCCGTTTGTCCTCATGTCCACATTAGCACTGAGCTGAAATAATTCCTCTCCTTCCCTGGTATTTATCCCTCTGATATATTTAAAGAGTGTAATCATATCTCCTCTTATCCTTCTTTTGGTTAAGGAAAACAAACCGAGCTCCTCAAGTCTCCTTTCATACGAAAGGCCTTCCATTCCTCGGATCATTCTAGTGGCCCTTCTTTGTACCTGTTCTAGTTTGAATTCATCCTTCTTAAACATGGGAGAGCAAAACTGCACACAATACTCCAAATGAGGTCTCACCAACGCCTTATATAACGGGACTAGCACCTCCTTATCCCTACTAGAAATACCTCGCCTAATGCAACCCAAGACCGCATTAGCTTTTTAACGCCACATCACATTGCCTACTCATAGTCATCCTACGATCAACCAGGACTCCTAGGTCCTTCTCCTCCTCCGTTACTTCCAACTGGTGCGCCCCAGCTTATAACTAAAGTTCTTGTTAGTCATCCCTAAATGCATAACCTTACACTTCTCACTATTGAATTTCATCCTGTTACTAATACTCCAGTTTACAAGGTCATCTAAATCTCCCTGGAGAATATCCCGATCCTCTTCCGAATTGGCAATACCCCACAACTTGGTGTCATCCGCAAACTTTATCAGCCCACTCCTACTCTTGGTTCCCAGGTCAGCAATAAATAGATTGAATAAAATCGGACCCAAAACCGAGCCTTGAGGAACTCCACTGGTAACCCCCCTCCAACTGGACAGTTCCCCCTTCAATACTACCCTCTGCAGTCTCCCCTTTAACCAGCTCCTTATCCACCTCTGGATTTTCATTTCGATCCCCATCTTTTCCAATTTAACCAGTAATTCTTCATGCGGTACCGTATCAAACGCCTTACTGAAATCCAGATATATTAGATCCACCGCATTTCCCTTGTCTAAAAAATCTGTTACTTTCTCAAAGAAGGAGATCAGGTTGGTTTGGCACGATCTACCTTTCGTAAATCCATGCTGTAATCTATCCCAGTTGCCATCGGCCTCATGCTCCGGAACCACTCTCTCTTTTAATGTTAAAGTCCATTTCCTAAAAGACAAAACATCTCACGAAAGGGGAAAGCAGAGAACAGCAATTGTAGAAAATGCAGTTTCTGTCTCTGGTGTTGGTGTTCACTGGCAACCTCACAGCTGGAAAACCACAAGCATGGCACACAACCTGATCAGCCACTCCAAGCTCTGACAAATTCAAACCAGCATCGGGCTGTTTAGGGCATTGCTTTTATCTGCCTCTCTGATCACAGCAGCATTGCAAAAGATAGTGTTGGCCGGCATTTAATGCACTGGATGAGGTACACCACATGTTTTTGATAGGCATGTGCAGGACCCATGGATCTTGAAAGGTGTGTTGGGGTGGGTATTGATCATTGTAGCAGTGGAGATATGTCTGCAGATTTTTCATCAGTGGTTCTGGCAGGATCCAGTGCTGCTTTGAGTTGATGAGTCCTGGTTGGTAGTTTTTAAACTCATATAAGTTGCACACCAAAGAACCATAAGAATGTATAAGTGAGATCTTCATTTACTGATGTGTAATTTACACCATTCTTTCTACCTACCTATCTGTCTGTGTTTTTTATACCACACCCATCACCATTTATCTCAGCATCCCTCATCTATAAATGTCTTGCATGATTACACTTTTATTATACCCCTCTCTGCCCACTATCCTCCTATGCACAATCCCTTCCCCCCCTACCCCGCTCAAAGCATACTTTACAATTCATTTATTTACCCAATATTGATACTTGGTTAGGCCTTTATTTCTGTTAGATGTTCGGCTGCATGGGTCACCGGTGTTAGATGTTCGGCTGCGTGTTTCTTCTCCCTATGTGCTGCCCCAGCTCTGCGCAGACAGCTGGCACAGCAAACCTCAAGCGAACCGCCCAATGACCACAAAATCCTTTAAGATACGAAGGCACCATGCCAGGTTTATTGTTGACAAAGCACGGTAATAGCACCTGGCAAACTCTACAAGAAAACTAAAACATATATGCCTGTGACAATGAATGCAGCTCAGTGAACGGTGGGACTTTCCGTTCCTCCCTAGGCCAGACAAAGATTCTCCCTCTGAGATACATTTTTATACCCCAAGACAAATAAGTTACATACTGCCCCTCTGGCACAGTTAGTTAACTCATCACATCAAGGGGCAGTATCACCCATAACCTTATTCATGTTGGTTCAATTAAAACATCTCTATTACATACCGTCATCCTGCCCTTATCTTCCAGGAGGGGTCAGTATGTTCCTGTTATTCTTGGGGAATGTTTTTGTACCATCCTTGATATTGGGATGTTTTGGTACCACTTAATATCGGGATGTGTTGCGTAAGTGCTCTGTGACTAGCACTTCTTAGAAATGTGTGTTTCTGCAATATCAGCCCTGTTCTTGCCAGATTCTGTGAGCAGGTCCTGCCTCATACCAGGCTTCCGATACAAGGGCTTATGTTTCAGGCTCTCTTCCTACTGCAGTTTCCTCCTTCACAGCACCACTGGCTGACTCACCAGCAATCTCCTAGAAAAAACCCAAACCAGTCTTCTCTCTCATTGTCAAACGGCAAATGGCAAAGAACCTCTGGAATCCTTTTCTCTGCTGCTCTTATGCCTCAGCTGCTGAAGACCTATTCGCAGCTATCAGCTGATGTAGATGCAATTAGTAATCATTCCACTTTTGTTCTATCAGACTTTTTTGGAGGCAATGGAGGCATCTGGAGGGATTGTCAAGGTCAGGGCTAGCTCTACAGTTTTTGCCGCCCCAAGCAGCGCACCGAATTGCCACCACAGATGGCGGGGGTAGTCCTTGTGCCCTTAGGGCGGCAGGCATGTTTCTGTGGCGGCAGCAATTCAGTGGCAGCTTCTATGTTTAGATGAAGCCACCACGGACAGCTAAACATAGAAGCTGCTGCTGAATTGCCGCCACCACAGAAACACGTGTGTCTCCCTAAGGGCACACGGACTGCCCCCGCCGTCCATGGCGGCAATTCGGTGCGCTGCTTGGAGACAAAACAACAGGGACTGCCGCCCCTTGCAGATTGCCGCCCCAAGCACCAGCTTGGAATGCTGGTGCCTGGAGCCGGCCCTGGTCAAGGTCAACTGAAGCCTTGTCTACACGCAAAAGTGGTGCCACTTTAACAAAACCAGTATAAATGAGAGGTTCAAATCCCCAAGCATGGTTGTTTATACTGGTATAAAGGTGCTTATATAGGTATAGCTTATTCCTGTAAGAGAAGAGGAATAGCTATGCCAGTATAAGGCACATTTATAATTGTATAAACTGCTATAATTTTGATTAAAAAGTCACACCCCTACTCAACATAATTATATTGAAAAAAAGTCGGTGTGGCCAGGCCTTGTCTGCGATGGTGCTGCACCCAGGGCCAGCGCTTCCATTAAGCGACCCTAGGCAGTCGCCTAGGGCGCCAGGATTTGGTGGGGTGGCATTTTGTGCGCTCCGCATGGGAGCTTCCGGTTCCGCTCCCGTCGCGCCGCCTAAGAAGGACCTTCTGCCAACGTGCTGCGGGAAACAGCTGCAGGTAATTGAGCAGCTCGATGACTGCTGCTGTCGCCTGCGGCATTTCGGCGGAGGGTCTTTCTTTGGCGGCACGATGGGAGTGGAACTGGAAGCTTCCACGTGCCCTGTGGGGAGCGCACAAAATGCCGCCCCCCCCCCGAATTCTGCCTAGGGTGCCAGAAACCCTGGCGCCGCTCCTAGCTGCACCTGTGAATGCACTGAAGGTGTGAAACATGCAGATTAGATGTTCGTTCCAAAGCAGTCTTCTAAAAACAAAGAAACAAACATGTGCTCTACGTGCTCAATAGGCTCCTGTATTCTGATCGACTCCTTTGATATTCTCCCATCTAAATGGTTTCAATACCCTTTGCTCTTTTTATTTTCTAGGCTGAAGTACCCGGCTTGTGAGAGTTGCTTGGGTCTTGAACTCATTATGTTAACTACTGAGCTGGAAGGATTCATTAGTTGATTACGATAAACTCTAATTAATGTTTGCAGTTGGAGTAATTTACCAACTTCCCAGATACAGCCCCCTCCCCCAGGCCCACCGGCGTAAGTGAGATGATACATCTTGAAGGGGTAATGACTTGATAAAATATTTAATAAGTGACATTCACAGTAGATGCCCTTACAATGGCTGTTTGCACAAACGCTGTAGCTCAGCGGTGGTGCTCTCTGTTGTGGCCTTGTAATTTAATAGGGGAAGTCTGATGATATGGAGAAAACATTTATTAAATGCATCTGAATGAAGAGCATGGAAGCAGCATGACTTGACTTCAGCATGGGCCTGGCTCGCCACTGGGAAGGGAAAGAGAGCTCTGATGGACCTTTGGATCATTTAGGCGGCAATTGCCAGGGCACTGCCAACATGATGGGAAGAGAGCTCTATGCTGAGGACTAGACAAAAACTGATCACACAGCAAAGAGGTGTGAGAGCCACAGGCAGGATTGAGCATTGCCTGCTCAGCTGCTACAAAGAGGCTGTAGGTTAATGTAAGGCCTCACCTATACTGGAGCTCCCGGCACAGGAGTGTTGCAGGATGGGTGGGCCAGAAGAGAGAGGGGACAATCTGGAAGTGGAAAGAGGCTTGGCTGGGGAGAGCCTGTGCCCTCCCACTTCTGCACCCCTGAAATGGTCGTTTCCACACTGTGCTGCCGGGCGAGCGCTCTCCTATAGGCATAATTACTCCACCTCAACGAGAGGCTGAAGATATGCTGGCAGGAGAGCATCTCCCACCGACATAGCATGGTGTAGACACCACTTTAAGTCAATGTAACTTACGTCGCTCAGGGAGGCGGCTTCTTCACACCCCTGAGTAATGTAATGTACATTGACTTAAGCTGTAGTGTAGACAAGCCCTAAATTAATCTGTATATCTAGCTAGCTGCTGCTTTCTAAACTAATCTATCTGTTTCTCTGTGGTGTTTTACCACTCACATCTCCATAGTTTCTGAGCATCCATCAAATTTTAATAGAGAAACACAAGACCTTCTCTCCTTCCTTATGCGGGTGGGGTGCGGAAAGAGGACAAAACCAATATTCAGTATTACACGTGGAGTATATGGGGAGTATCTAGCATAGGTAGGTATCATTCCTCCTCAGAGCTCATGTTTTATGTAATGCATACAGAGCATTGCAGACTGATGATGGCCCTGCAG
This sequence comes from Mauremys reevesii, assembly GCF_016161935.1. NCBI lineage: Eukaryota > Metazoa > Chordata > Testudines > Geoemydidae > Mauremys > Mauremys reevesii. Next base: position 279,185,426 of record NC_052624.1, read on the forward strand.
CTTGTGCATTGAAATTACCACCTGTGATTGGCAAAAATGGCACACGTGCTGTTATTTCTGGTAACCTGTCTCTCACATCCCCATCCTATCCACTTGCTTGTCTCATCCACCTTTTATATCTTTTCTTTACAGTGTAAACTCTTTCAGGAGAGAAGGTGACCAGCTCTCTGTGGAAAGAGAAGTGGTTCAGGACTATTTAGAAAAGCTGGATGAGCACAAGTCCATGGGGCTGGATGCGCTGCATCTGAGGGTGCTAAAGGAGTTAGTGGATGTGATTGCAGAGCTATTGGCCATTATCTTTGAAAATTCATGGCGATCCGGGGAGGTCCTGGATGACTGGAAAAAGGCTAATGTAGTGCCCATCTTTAAAAAAGGGAAGGAGGAAGATCCGGGGAGTTACAGGCCAGTCAGCCTCACCTCAGTCCATGGAAAAATCATGGAGCAGGTCCTCAAGGAATCGGTTCTGATGCACTTAAGAGAGAAGAAAGTGATCAGGAACAGTCAGCATGGATTCACCAAGTGCAAGTCATGCCTGACTAACCTAATTGCCTTCTATGAGGAGATAACTGGCTCTGTGGATGAGGGGAAAGCAGTGGATGTGTTATTCCTTGACTTTAGCAAAGCTTTTGATACGGTCTCCCACAGTATTCTTGCCGGCAAGTTGAAGTATAGGCTGGATGAATGGACTAAAGGTGGATAGGAAGCTGGCTAGATCATTGGGCTCAATGGGTAGTGATCAATGGCTCCATGTCTAGTTGGCAGCCGGTATCAAGCAAAGTGCCCAACACAGGGGAGGAGGGATAGCTCAGTGGTTTGAGCATTGGCCTGCTAAACCCAGGGCTATGAGCTCAATCCTTGAGGGGTCCACTTAAGGATCTGGGGCAAAAATCTAGCTGGGGATGGGTTCCCCCTTTTAGCAGGGGATTGGACTAGATGACCTCCTGAGGTCCCTTCCAACCATGAGATTCTATGGTTCAGGCCTGGACTGCCATTGACTATATGTTTATACAGCACCTGGCACAGTGGGCCCCCAATTTAGTTGGCCTCTTGTTGCAACAGAAATGTTTCACAATAATAATAACATGCCTTTGCCATGTGTAATTGCATGCGTGGTGCATGGACATCTGGTATAACTTATGTCCGTACCTTATGCAATTCCCTGTTTGCAATACAGCCCCATTCCATAAGGCAGGAGCTGTGATACTGTCAAACCTGGCATATGTTCATTCTCAGTAGTAGTTATATGTAATGACACAACAAGCTCTCCTAAGGTGCTGATGTTTGAACATCTCTTGCCATGAAGTTACTTTCCTCTAGCCCTAAAGACCTCAGTTTAGCAAGGCACAAATGTAGGCATCTGTCACAGCCACTATAAACTACTACACTGCTGTCAGCCTAGATGGCTTCTTTCCTCATTGATTTTTTTAACTCCCCCAATTCAAGTTCTACATTTTACAAGTCAGCTGCCCAGTGGTGCCCTGCGGAGAAAAATGCAGCACATTAAATAATGTGATAGGTCACAGTGTGTGTAATAAAGCATAATGGAGGCTAGTGCGAGCATTCAGAAGAGATTGAAGAGTATTCCCTATCTGCTTCTGAGCCAGGTGATCACAGCCAGTGAGGCCCTGAGTCACTATAATCAGCTGTGCATAAACTATATCTCAGAACTGAACCCTGCAAGATAATTTAAAGAAAGATTGACGGTGACATTCCCATATCCCAAACTTAAGTCCCCCGCATCTGTGTCCAGTAGCAGAGGTTAATATCAGTTCTGATACTAAACCAAGAGGATTATCACCTTTGTGCTGAATTCAGGGTGTTTTACAGGTGTGGGAACCGAGGCATAAAGAGGTTAAGTGACGAGCACAAAGCCATAATGGGAATCAGTGGCAGAGTTGGCAGCAGAATCTGAGTGAAATCCTGTCTCCAGTGAGGTCAATGGCAACACTCTTATTGACTTCAATGGGACTCGCTATATTACCCCATGTTTCTCCTGGCTTCCAGCCCTGCATCCTGTCTGCTGGGCCATTCTGCCAAGCACTCCCATTTGAATTCCCAAGGCCAGTACTGTCACAATCAGTACACTTTTCAAATTAAACAGGACAAGTGCGTGATAATGTTTGGCGGTGACGTCCAACCTCAAAAAGGTCCCATGTGGATAAGCAGCTAAAAACTTTAGGTCAAAGTCCAGCTAGAACATCTTGTGTGATTCCTGTGTTGTCAAATGTTAACCTCAGCCCAGATTCAGCTGTGAACCTCAACCCTTATTTTTCTCCTGTTCTGGAACTAGATTTCAGCACCATCTTCTCGGCCCATCTTTATATATGAATCTGTCTAGGCCCTGATCTGGAAATAATCTGAACAGATGAGGAATCCTGCCCCTATACAGTACAAGATTTAAGCACAATACCTGCTTATGGCATACTACCTTCAAATTACTGTCTTAAATTACTGTGTAGTGTTGTTGTGTACTGTTAAACAGCTGATGCAGTCCTCTCCAGAGGGGTCTGCCTTTCAGTGGTGGTGGTTGTGCTCCTTATTTATCCCTTACCTATCTCACACAGGTGTTGTGAACCTTAATTGATGTTTGTGAAGTGCTTTGATGAAGGTTGGGACTGAAGATGCAAAGTATTGTTAATATTTTTATTCTTAATAAATATTTTCTCTAACTACATTGCACTGAATTCATACAGAAAATATTACCCTTAATGAAGATCCCATTACATTCAAAATATCACATACCATATGCTCAGGCACCAGCCCAGCAAGCAGCTGCTTGGGGCGGCCAAGGGGAAGGGGTAGCACGTCCGGGTCTTTGGCAGCAATTCAGCGGTGGGTCCCTCACTCCTTCTCGGAGCGAAGGACCAGCTGCCGAATTGCCGCCAAAGACTGAAGTGGCGGCGGTAGAGCTGCAGATCGCGATTGCGGCTTTTTTTTTTTTTTTTCCTGCTTGGGGTGGCAAAAACCCTGAAGCCGGCTCTGCATATGCTTTAACTCAGAGGATTCTGATGGGACACAGAATGCTACATTCTATACCGAGTGGGAGTTTTAAAATTGAGACTGGGTGTCTTTTTTTGAAAGATACTCTCAAGCAGAAGTTTAAGGGCTTCATGCAGGAATCACTGGGTGAAGGTATATGGCTTGTGTTATGCAGGAGATCAGAAAAGATAACTATAATGGTCCCTTCTAGCCTTAAAGACTAAGAATATATGATGTAAATATAGAGTTAACTCCATAGAACTCAAATCATACGGGACTCCATAAGTGAAATCCTGGCTTTATTGAAATCAGTGGTAATCAAAGGAGCCAGGATTTCAACTCATGTGTAGATAATTTGCCTTATTAACTCTTCCCCTTAGTACAATTTAGCTTTGCTTTTTGGAAGAAAATCATATTGAATTTCAGGGGTTTTTGTTTTTTATTAGGAAGAGTTAGGGTTAGGCAACTTTCCTTCCTGATTCTATGCCTGATGGATCATTTCTGCAGTGCCATCAGGGGTGCAGGATGCTATATTTTCCAAAGAAAGCAGCAAGAAGAATAACTAATATACAGGATGGTTTGTCTCTGTGCTGCTCAAAAGCCTGGAGAATAAAAAGTACAAAAGTAAACCCCCTTCTCTTTTTTTTTAATTTGTACTTTTAATCAAGCGTCACCTACACAAAGACAAAAGGGATTTTCTTTATTTTTAGAGCAATTTTACATGAAATGCCCTATCCCAGCTGAATGAAGGAGAGAAAAGTGAAGGGGGAAATGATTCTAAAGAGCTGCAGACAAGAGTAAAGGAACTTTTTCATAAAGCATAATTGGTTTTATTGTTCCTTATAATTAAAAATGAGATGGGGGGGAGGGATGAAAAACAGACTCTTTTCTTTTTAAAATTTTTTAATTTGAAGCTAGTGCTCTGCCCATAAAAGAACTTTGAAAACCACCTCCTTCTGCCCCCTAGTTCTTCTTTTGTGTTTCCACGTTAATTCTTGTCTGCTTTCTTTTCTTCCGTGCTCCACTGTATGCATGTTTCTCTATATGATAGATGGCAGGTTTTCCACAGACGCCCTGTTTTAATCCCTCGCACATTATGGTTAGAAAGCATAATGAATCCTATTAACCCAAAGAGCACAGGCTGTTAGCTGCTGTACATCAGGATGACAACAGGATGAAAGTAAGAAGGGGACAATAGAGGCTGAACATCCTAATCGTGGAATAGCCTCCCCAGGAAAGTGTGGAAATCCCACTGCTTGGCCCATTTCAAACAAGGCTTGTAGAAAGCTCTGGAGAATATATAGTAGGAAGCTATTCTGCCCTGAAAGAGGATGGGACTGCTTTAGCTAATAGGTCTTCCTCGTCTCTAACATCGATGATTCTCATCCCCTGCATCGGTCTATATAGATCAATTATTAATCAAGTTTCTTACAGTGGTGCTAGGAACCAACCAAGATCGGGGACACCAACACAGTCCTGGCCCCAAGTTTACAGCTGAAACTGACAAGGCAGGCGCGGAGTAGGGGGAAGGGATAAAACATACAAACAGAGCAGGCAACGGGGTGATGGCAAATGGCATGTTAGTGCCACAGTTTCTGGGGGGCGAGTTAACGGGGAGGGGAATCAGGTAAATGGCAAGGCAAGAGAAGGAGGTGAGGGGGCAGGGCAGAGGAGAAGAGTGAGGGGAGGCAGGTAAGAGGTCGGGTGTGGAGTGAGGCTAAGGTGAAGAAATTGCGAGGAAGGAGGTGGGAGAGTTAGAGCAATAGCTAATCAGCACAGAGCAGAGAAAATCATCTGAAAACATTTCTGCATCCAGGGGCCCCTACATAAGCAGGGGGCTGGGGGGCTGGACGGGGACCCCAGTCTCAGCCCCACTGATATCAGTGGGAGTTCTGCAATTGGCTTGGTGGAGGCAGGATGTCACCCTCCAGCTGTCATGGATACCACAAGCCACTGGACCAAAAAAAAAATCACATATGACTAACGCACATTATATGGAATATCCATTATCCTCATCACTGACGTCTCATCCAATGGCATTTCACAACTTACGGGCCAAGTTTTACCCTGACCTACATGCACATGGTAGGTGCGATTACACTTACTGAGGCATGCAGTGTACAGACACTGCCCAAGTGTAAAGAGCAGTGTAGATGCGAGGCATGGCTTAGATGAGCAGAGGAGAGAGCCCTACGTGCCTGAACCCTAGGGTATACACCCTACACGGCTCTCCACATGCCCAATGCATGCCTTCTGCGTCTATCTGTATCAGTGTTTACCTGATTGCTGTCTCCCCTCTGACAGAGCCTTTCACTGCCACATGTAGCTACATACCATAGTGACAAGTGTGGACACAGCCTGCCTTTCACTGCTGCGTGTAGCTACCATATAGTACCTGTACTCTATAGATCAGTGGCTCCCAAACTGGGGTTTGTGAAATGTTACAGGGGGTTCTCAGGAAAAATCCCCTCATGGTGGACAGAGCCGTCCCCAGGGATCCCGGGCAGTACGCGCTCAGCAGCCCAGGGCCCCTGGACTTCCAGGAGCTAAGCAGATCAGAGCAAGCATATCTATCACACTGAGGAGATTTCAACTTCAAGACTCCTTATAAGAAACGGAAAGGGAGGTGAATATTTTTTGCTATTTTTAAAATTAAATAGGCAGCTAGCATTGTTTTTTAAATTATTATGAAGAACAAGTTTAAGCTTTTTTGTAACGTGTGCTGTTTGCCTGGACTGCTCAAGACCTGAATGCTTGTGTAGGAGGAACTGTTTTGAGTGAGATCTTGGAAGAGTGAGATATTGGAAGAGTGTTGCCGTTTTCATAATGTAATAAAAACACGGTAATGATAAATAATTAATAATAAATAGTGTGTAATAAGCGTGTCATAAAACAAATTTTATATTTCCAAGATCACTGCTTTTATAATTTATACTCAGGTACAGGAGAAAATCCCTGGAAATGTTCATTTTTAAGAGGGGGTTTGCGAGACTTGAAGTGCTAGCGAAAGGGGTCACAGGCTGTTAAAGTTTGGGAACCACTGCTATAGACGCAGCCCGTGTGTTCTCTCTGAAACCAATTGTAGTGCCCTTCTCCACCTGGTTACCTCCTTTAATGCTGATCCGCTTACAAATTTCCAGGGACAGGTCTGGGTTCTTTTTGATCCCGCCACCCACTCAGCAGTGTGTTTCTTTTTTCTTCCTATGAAATTATTTGGTGGTGCCTCCACTTCCCTCGCTCCTTCCTGGCAGAGTCACCAGGGCAGCTTGGATGGAAAATTCTACCTGCAGAGTAATCTCCACTTACTTGCCAGATTGTTGGAGACACCCAAGAAATAACACAAGCACATAAAAATATATTCAACACAATAATTATATTAAACAGGAGACAAATACAACATAACAGGGTGAAACACTATTTTTAGGGTCACCGGTGCCCACACTGAAAATACCTGTGACCTGATGTAACAAGTGTACAATTAGTGTCCCGTTCGTACGCATACTTTGCTGGGCCCTTGATGACCTATAAAATTCTTCTCTGCAGTGGTTTAGCCGTGTGGCTCACTGGGTTCAGTACAGCCCAAAGGACTCACAAGTGGGAGGAGGTGGTAAATCCCTCCACAGGTGTAATAAGCAGCAGGTTATAAAATCCTCAAACCCTCACTCCCTGGCTTGAGGAGACAGCTCAGGGAGTAGAGAGTCCCCAAAACAAATTCCCTGACTAACTAACTAAAAGCTGATGCACTCACAAACTCCAGGAATGATCCTCAGGTTCGAAGGTGACGCGGGACTCCTCAGTCACTGCAGAGGGGCCCCTGTCTGCGGTCAGGGATCCTCCTCAGGCAGGAATCAGGCTGCGTCGGCCCCAGGATTTCCCCTCACCACAAAGGGGTGCAGGGCTCAAGGTGTAGTTACACAACTACCCTAACATCCAAACTGTAGCCTCCAGTCACACACTCAGCAGACAGCTTCCCTGGACTGGCAGCCAGAGCAGAGCTGACCATGTGGTGACTGGTCTCATCTAGGGAGCTGGAGGGCGAACTCAGCCTGGCTGGGGAAATTTCCCAGCAAATGCTACCAATTGGGAATCATCAGTGGGGAAGGAAAAACCCAGCTGAGGGATCTGCTGTCAGGTCCCTAGAGGCCTGTTCTCGGGGAACCCTGCCTGCAGGCCTGGGACTCACCAGCTCCCCACACAGCCAGTCCTGCCCTTGCCCTGGCTGGCTCCAGACTGACTCCAAAATGGCTTCTCCCTGGGAGGGCCTGTCACTCCCTATTGGTTGCTGGGCGGACTCTGAGTCTGCCTTGGCTCCCCCAAGGACAGTGTCTCTGTCCCCTCAGCCGACAGAGTCCCAGGAATCTGTATCATCTCCTTGGGGGTTACATAATGAAAACCAATGCAGTTGCACAACATGTAAATAATGGCAGGATCTAGCCCCTAAAAGTCTGGAGTAGCATCCCAGAACATACTGGTGTCCTATCTGGGCTTCATCAGCGATGGAAGCAGGCCATCTGTCTGTCTCTCCCCTGCTCAAAACAGGCATAACACACCATCTTTCAAACGGAGGACAAAACCCTTTCAGTTTGCCTTTAACTCACGACGATCAGCATGTAACTAGCTCAGCCTGGTGCTCCTGAAGAGATGAGTCAAGAATTACTTGGGTAAGAAAGTCAATGAGATGCCAAGTGCTATTATTTGTTTAAACCTTCCAAATGCCCCACCGCATGAAATATTCAGCAGTGAATTAAAGTACCTGACATCAAGCAGAATGATTTGTTCTTGTAGCAAGTTGGTTTAAATGGAGTGTAATTTTGCTACTCTTTTTGGAAAGTATGAAGGAAGGCGTCTTACTTACCATTTTCAATGGCCCAAGGATGTAGCGTTCTTGAAAAGAAATAGTAAGTAAATAAATGCTGAAAGTATTTATGGCTATGCTTTTCTTTTTATTTCTTTTTAATAGAAATGTTTTGTTGAGGAAATTTTATTGTGAGGTTGCAAGCTGAATTCACACTCTATCTTAACCTGCAGCAAATAAGCTTGAAAAGAACCCAGCGCTGCTTGGGGCAGAACCTAGGAGATTTACAGTTTGCCTAAATGAAAAATGCATCATTAGAACATCAGCTGGAATATTTCAGGGGCAGGAAAATGATGGCATCAGATGGAGATGGAATAATTGGGGTGAGGGAGGGAATGAGGATTGGGGATAAGTCTGGAATCTTCCAAGGCAGGAGATGATAGAATGTGAATCAATAACTGTAGGGCACAGGATTGGACATCTCCAGAAATCTGCAGGGACTCTCAAAGCAGTAATGATACTATTGCTCCTTCCACTCTTTTCTAAGTGATTCATTTGATCCAGGGCAAATTTATTTGGGATTTTATTATTACCAAAGGGTTTCTTTTTTCCTTTCTGTGACCAGCTAGTGCCAAAGCAGAGTCAGATGCTTACTTTTTTTTTAAACCTCTTACCACCCATACCTAAGGGAAAGGAAGGTCTTGTGGTTGAAGCACTAGACCGGGGTGGCCAATCTGTGACTCTGGAGCCGCATGTGGCTCTTCAGAAGTTAATACGAGTCTCCTTGTATAGGCACCGACAGGTGCCAACCTTCCAGGGTGCCGGGGGGTGCGCACTGCTCAACCCTGGCTCTGCCCCACTCCACCCCTTCCCGCTCCCTCCTCTGAGCCTCCCATGCCCTTACTCCTCCTCCCTCCCCCTCAGAGCCTCCTGCATGCCATGAAACTGCTGATCGGTGGAACTGCCAGTGGGTGGGAGGCGCTAGGAGCGGGGTGGGGGAGCTGATGGGGGGCTGCTGACATATTACTGTGGCTCTTTGGCCATGTACACTGGTAAATTCTGGTTCCTTCTCAGACTCAGGTTGGCCACCCCTGCACTAGACTAAGAAACCGAAGATCTGGAGTCAGTTCCCAGCACTGCCACAGACTCCTTGTATGAGCTTACTCTCTATGTGCCTCAGTTGCCCATTTGTAACATGGGGATAATGCTTCCTTTCTCCATCATGTCTATTTAGTTTGTAAGCACTTTAGGGTAGGGACTGTCTCCTACCATGTGTCTGTACAGCACCGACTCCAGTGGAAACCTGGTCTTGGTTGGGTGCCAAGGTGCTACCCTAGGCGCGGGAACTAGAGGTGCAGGGGGTGCTGCAGCACCCCCAGCTTTGTCCAGGCCTCCACTCCCGACCGCCGGCCCTGCTCTCCGGCCGCTGGCCCCACTCCTGGGGCCCCGTGCCCGGGACTCCGCTCCCCAGCCCTGCGTCCAGGCTCGGGTCCCAGCCACTGGCCCCGTGCCCCACTCCCTGGCCGCTAGCCCTGCGCCTGGGGCCCCACACTCTGGGCTCTGTGCCCAGGCTCTGCTCCCTGACCCTGCACCCGAGGCACCTGTCCCAGCTGCTGGCTCTGCTTCCTGGCCACTGGCCTTATGCCGGGGCCCTGCACCCAGGGCTCTGCTCTTGGGCTACTGGCCCTGCTCCCTGGCCACTGGTCCCATGCCCTGCATCTGGCCCCCCATTCCTGGGGCTCTGCTATTGGCCCTGCATGTGGGGTCCTGGCTGTGGGCCCATGCACTTCTGGCCCCGTGCCTGCCCCTAGCCTTTGCCCCCCACCCCTGTCTGGGTCCCCCCTTCCCAGAGCTACGGCACTGCTCCTGGCCCTAGCTGAGGGAGGCGTGGACAGGGGTAAGGGGGCTGGCTTTCAGCGCCCACTATTAAAAGGGTTCCAGCACCACCGGGTGCTACTGAAGTACAAATAAAAAATAAGACGAACGCCTGTCTGGGACACATGTTGGAAGCACAAGATACAGAAGTGAATTATCAAAATGGAGACTTTATCAAGCCCTGTTCAGGATACCATGTCTGGAAGCAGACACTGAGCATAGAACTAGATACATTCATGGAGGATGTAGGAGAAAGAGGGAGCCTGGAGCCTATGACCTGGTGTCAGACCTGAGGCCTGAACCATAATCAGCAAAGTCAGGCCATGTTGTGAACCAAAAGTCAGGTCATCTATTAAAGCAGATGCTTACAACTTCACTGTCCGACACATGTACTTGGCAAGGGCTTTGCTAGCATTGCTAAAACACAGACACTCCTAAGAAGCAACAGATATCGGGTATGTGTGTGAACAAACTCCAAAAGATTAGCCCAGGTAAATCCTGACCTAACACCAGATAAGAGGGTTTGACAAAAGTGATGAATAGGAATGTTTTGCCCAAGACATTAGGAGCCAGGTACAAGGGGCGGTAACAAGCAGATTTCATGAGGCACATAAGGTGGTACGTAAGTTGTTTGTCCCAGTGTATAAATGTTGGGGTACATCGCCTTAACCGAGGGGACAGCAGAAATTCCCGCTGCTGACTGAGCCATTCCTTGTCACAGACACACATGTGTTAGTGTACCTGTGGCTCCTCTGGGATGCTAGGAGGGCAATAAACCTGGGTGAGTGCCCCACTAAACCATTCCTGGGGAGGGGGGGTTATGAGTAATATCAAGGTCTGTGGAATTACCAGGCTGCATTCTCTGCTAATACTAATAATACTGGAGCTCCAAGAACGGAAGCACTGAGCAGTTGTAACAACATTCTTCAGCAACATTCTTAACAACAGAAGATAGGTCCATCAATGGCTATTAGCCAAGATGGTCATGGACATAACTCCATGCTCAGGGTCCCTAAACCTTTGACTTCCAGAAGCTGGAACTAGATGAGGGGATGAATCACTCAAAATTGCCCTCTCTGTGTATTCCCTCTGAAACCTCTGCGACTGGCCACTGTTGGAAGCCAGGGTCTTAGACTAGATGAACTATTGGTCTGACTCAGTATGGCCATTCTTATGTTCATAACCCAAGGGTTAGAAAACAAATAATAATTAACATAATAACTAACAGCACCTTTCATTGGAGGATATTATAACGTTTTCCAAGCATTATTTAACTCCCATAAAAACTCCTGCGAGTATTCATAGCTCCATTGTGCCAATGAAGAAACTGAAGCACAAAGTGATGAAGTGACTCTAGTTAATGCAAATAGCCAGTGGCAGATTTGGATAGAGAAGCTGGAGAATTGATTTGCAGGCCTTTGCTGTACATGCTAGACAACACTCCTGAAGGGAAGGGAACAAGATGAATTGGGTCTAAGGAAAGATTGTTTTACAAATGGAAATAAAATGGCAATACCTGTGTTCCCAAAACTTGGAATCTCCACTGCATGCAGATCACCAACTAAGGGCTGGTCTACACTGGGAATTTACATAGGCATAGCCATGTCTCTCAGGGATCATGTGAAGAATCCCGGTGTAGACAATGTTAGGTCAACAGAAGAATTCTTCTGTCAACCTAGCTATTGCCTTTTGGGGAGATGGATTAACTACAGCAATGGGAGAGCCCCTCCCATTGGTGTAGGTAATGTCTACAATGAAGCCCTGCAGTTGTGCTGCTGTAGCATTCTCAGTGCAGGCATACCTAAACTTCTGCATTATCCTCTTCCTGTGATCCTGTAATTGTAGATGTCACTTGTCAGACTGGGTGCAAGCAAATGGCATGCCTTTTGACACAGACAAATGCAAGGTCATAGAATGTAGGCTGCACTTTCAGGGTGGAAGATTATCCTGGAAAGCGGTGACTCTGAATAGGGTCGTGGTGAATAACCAGCTGAACATGAACAATGCAGGGGCTAAGAATGTTAATACTATCCTTGTGTTAATACTGTGCCAGCTGAGAAACATGGATGCTTTCATGGAGAGGTTGTCTCATGGGTACCTTGCCAGATTTCCTAATCCCAACCCCATATGACATCCTACAGCCTCTTGGTGGTAAGAATACCACTTGCTTACGTGCAGAAGTAACCCTGGGGACGTATCCATGGGTATTTAGCTAGGCTTTATGCAAGAAGGGTTTTGTTCTATTTTTTTTTAATTAAACACATGCTGCTTCCTTTTGCCCTTCTCTTCATCTCCCCCGGTCCCTGTCTCTCTCCTCCAAGACCCTCTTCCATTGTGTCCTCCTCCCTCCCCCATGCACATGCTACCCTGCTGGCTTGTCCTCTCTTCTTCTGGTTTCCTTCTCCCCTTCCATGCTGCTCAGTGACCTAGACCTTCTTATCCCCGGACATACTGCCCAGTGACTATCAAGATTCCAGAGACTGCATATCTGTCTGTGAAGTGTGGAGTAGCTCCAGGGCAGTGGACCATGATCAACGGGACACCTGCAAGTGATCCCCTCTCCTTGCCTGTAAAAGCAGCAAAGAGTCCTGTGGCACCTTATAGACGAACAGATGCATGAGACGAAGTGGGTATTCACCCACGAAAGCTCTGCTCCAATATGTCTGTTGGTCTATAAGGTGCCACAGGACTCTTTGCTGCTTTTACAGATCCAGACTAACATGGCTACCCCTCTGATACTTGTCTCCTAGCCTGCTGCGTGCTGGCTACTGAATACTGGGGCTGAGGATACTGTCCCTTAGTGACTCTGGTCAACATGCAACAAAGCATGCAATATGCAACAAAGCACTTGTAGTGGTGCTTTTCCCCATGCCTTATAATTAGAATCCACAGATAGCAGGCACTAGATAGAGGCAACTGCTAATAAACTTTTTGAGTCACTATGGTCCTGAGCTGGCTTTGGATTGGTAGTTTAGGAGTAAAAGGTATTTTTGCCCAGTTACAATATCTCTGTTTCACTCAGTTCCCACCTTTTAATTAAAATTCCTCCCCACATCACGACATTCTAAGCGCTGTGGGTCAGATTCTGACATCAGTGAGCTAGTGTAAATCTGGAGTAAATTCATAAACTTCAGTGAAACAAAATGGTTTAAGACAAATCCCATATATAGAAACGTCAGTGGAATTATCTGGATTTACAAGGTGTTAATGAGAGTAAAATCTGGCTCTTTTCAGGTATTCTTCAATATGAATCATGCATGCTACCTAAGATAGCTTTCTCCCCTCATTGTTTCCATATAGATCAAAGCCTGTGCTGTACTTACTGTCACCATATTAACGTGCTATTTGAAATTTATTTAACCTCTGATTCACTTATCTTATTTAAAGTTAATTATACATGGAATAATTCTCGCAAATTTCCCATGCTGCTAACAAATGTGGGACTGATTTATTGTAATTCTGAGTTCATTATACCACACATAACTTTATCTTCTTAAACTTCAGTGGAGGCCTTTTCTGTCAATTAATATTTAATATAAATGTTTTATGGGATTTAAATTAGAAGGGGACTCTGACGCATTCTGTAAGTGTTACAAAGTACCTTTCAAAACTTTTTATCAAAAGGCGACAGGTGCCATTCCCTAGAATCATAAGATGCGACAGATTGCTCCAAAATGACCCTCTTATAGTCAACATCTTTAGTTTAAATTGGAAATCCTTAAACACATTGGGATTACTAATTGCTCATGGCAAGGCTGCCGAAAATGTAAATTTCTAATTAAAATATAAATTAATCCTCACAAATGAATACCTGCTATCTCCAGAATGATGAGCAAAAGTTTTATGCTGCTAATTAATGTTATCGCCTATTAGCTTTATTTACATAAGTAGATATAATTCATGCTACTTTGCTTGTGCTGATATGTAGCACTTTACACATTTGTTTTTTTTAAATAATGACTCTGATCCTGACTTGAATATTCTAATCACAGGTTTGTTGGGTTCTCTTTCAACATGCTGGTAAAGTTTTTTGAAGGTATTTTCCCTTGGTTAACTCTATACTTGGTACCAAGAGGTAGGAATGGGTGGGGGGAGTAAGCTGGAAATTGCTTTTGAACATCTCTGTATAAAAGAAAGTTAATATTCATTATGTTCAAAGTCTTGATGCAGTAGATAATTATTTACTATTCCTAGCTTTGAATATTTTTTCTTTAGCCAGTTAAATAGACTATAAATGTTGCATAAAACCCTGTTAAGTTCCTCTGGATTAATAAATCATTTTAAATGTTCTAGCATTCATCTTATAGGTATGAATATGCATAAGAATGTGGTCTGCACTTCAGGCTCGTTTTCCAAGGAAAAGCTTGACCTTTTGTTACAGTCTGTATAACAGTGCCGTGTAATAAAGAATACAGCATGAATTACCAACAATAGCAGCAACAAAAGGAAATACAGATCTTATTTTTAAATGGGAGCTTTTGGGCTTATCTCAGTAACTTTTTCCTTATCCACAAACCACTTAAAAAACTGCACTTTTTCTGCAAATGCATGTGTCTGGGATAGTGCTAGGAAGCACAGTTGTTTTTGCTTCTCATCTGGTCACACCTGCTGCGTGGCTTAGTTTTGGATTGCAAGGTTTGAATGAACCAAAAACCTCCATCCAAATCTCATCTGGTTTCCACCCAAGAGGGTCCTACCCAAAGCCATAACATGACCAAAGTCCATATGGATTTAACCCAGGTTGGAAACTGGTTTACAGTCCCTGCCAATTACATTTTAAAATACAAATCAGAGTGACAAGTGCTTCTTATTCAAGACAGGCCGGAGCTGCAGAATTCAGGTCCAGATGTGGATATGGAACACCCCAAAATTCAGCAGGATTTGGATCCTGGGGGGTGGTGCAGCCCATTATCATGACAAGGGCCATTTGCAAAATTTGGATCTGGAGCTGAGTTGCAGTTTAGGATGACCCTCAAGAGTCTGGGGTGTTTAGCTGTGCAGGTTATTATTGTCGGATTGAGCAAAGTATAGACTCAGAGAAACGTAGGGCTGGAAGGGAACTCAAGAGGTTATAACAGTCGAGTCTACTATGGCTTGTAATAATTTGGTCTCATTTCCTTTGTTTGGTTTAGTGGCTGGCTGCAGGGTGGTGCAGGTGGCCTGAAATATACAGGAAGTCAGACTAGATGATTTAGTGATCCCTTCTGGCCTTAAACTCTATGACTGTATGACTCTAGTCTAGCCTCCTGGGCTGAGGCAGGAGTGAGTATACCTAGATCATCCCTCACAAGTGTTTGTCCAGCCTGTTCTTAAAAACCTCTAGTGCTGGGGATTCCACAACCTCCCTTGGAAGCCAACTCCACAGCTTAACTACCCTTAGAGTTAGAAAGTTTTTCCTAACATCTAATCTAAATGGCCCTTTTTGCAGATAAAACCCATTACGGGTCTTGTCCTACCTTGGGTGGACATGGAGAACAATTGATCACAATCCTCTTTATAACAGCCCTTAATGCATTTGAAGACTATTTTAAAGTCCCCTCTCAGTCTTCTATTCTCAAAATGAAACATGTCCTTTTTTTAAACCTTTCCTCCTAGGTCAGGTTTTCTAAACCTTTCATCATTTTGTTACTCTCCTCTGGACTTTCCCCAATTTGCCATATCTTTCTTAAAGTGTGGCACCCATAACTGGACACAATACTCTATCCAAGGCCCCATCAGTGCTGAGTAGAGTAGGACAATTACCTTCCATGTCTTACATACGACGCTCTTGTTAATACACCCCAGAATCATATTGGTCTTCTTAGTAACTACGTCACATTGTTGTCTCATATTCAATTTGTGATCCACTATAAACCTAAATCCTTTTAATCAGTGCTACCGCCTAGCCAGTTATTCTCGATTTTGTAGCTGCGCATTTGGTTTTTTCTTCCTAAGTGTAGTACTTTGCACTTGTCTTTAATGAATTTCATCTTCTTGATTTCAAACCAATTCTCCAATTTCTCAAGGTCATTTTGAATTCTAATCATGTCCTTCCATGTTCTAGCAACCTCTCCCAGGTTAGTGTCTTCTGAAAATTTTATAAGCATACTCTCCACTTCATTATCCAAGTAATTAATGAAAATATTGACTAGAACCCAGGCCCAGGTCTAATTCCTGTGGGACCCCACTAGATGCATCCTCCCAGTTTGACGGTGAACCATTGATAAATACTCTTTGAGTTTGGTCTTCCAACCAGTTGTGCACCCCACCTTATAGTAATTTAATCTAGATCACAGTTCCCTAGTTTGCTTATGAGAATGTCATATAGGACTGTGTCAAAAGCCTTATTAAAATCAAGGTATGTCTACAGCTTCCCCCCATCCACTAGGCCAGTAACCCTGTCTAAGAAGAGATTGAGGTTGGTACCGTCTGGCATGATTTGTTCTTGACAAATCCATGTTGGCTAATACTTATTCTCTAGGTGTTTACAGAGTGACTGCTTAATAATTTGTTCCCGTATGTATCTTGCCAGGTATTGAAGTTAGGCTGATTGGTCTATAACTCCCCAGGTGAAGAGTTTTTATTTATATATTTCCAATAGCCAAAATGGGAAACTATGGATTTCTAAGAGGAGGGGAGACTTTGGGGAGAGGATGCAGGAAACTATCCAAAGCTAACATTACAAGAGAAGACATCATGAAAAATTGACACTGTTTAGAAAGGTTCTAATAAGAACATCTCCCATTCCAAGGGACATTTATGTAGGGATCTGTACATCGTTTATGCAGTGATGCCTATATCCTTTAAAGATCTGCACATACCATATCCTTGTATTCACCATTTGTATGCATAGTGCAAACATACATCATGGTATAAATGCATTTGTGCCCCTCTGAATAAAATTGGGGTCCTGATTCTGATCACATGCACAGTGGTGCAAATTTGGATTAACCCTACTGAAGTCAGTGCAGTTACACCAGAACTGCACTGGTGTAAGTTAGATCAGAAAAGGCCCCAGATATCTTTGCATTAGAAGATCACAAAGGAGTTATGTAAGCAGGTGTTCAGTCTGCAGTGTGATCACAGCCCATATAATATGTAAAGTCCAAATGCACCTCATATATTAACAAAGAAATCAGCAATAATCCATCACCAAATCTGGCTCAAAATTTTGGTTCCAATTTGGCTGCTCCTAGGATTCCTCCCTCAGGACTGCTTAGCTCACACACTAGATCCTCTCTTCCCCGAAAACCACCCCCCACCTCCATTATAGGCAGTAGGGGTAAGAAATCATTGATTCAGCAAAAATAACCCATTTAACTCTTTCCCAACAAGGTCAACTGCCCACAGGGTGGGGTGTTTTAGGCAAACCCTGCCAGCCTCTTACAAGCTCCTATTTTATTCTGTGTTGTGTTTTCACAGTGCCATGACTCATCCTGTGTGCTTGTTCCAAAATCCTATTTACGGATACCATTAACTTTTATGGTGTTACAGTGGTAAATGTTTATGACCAGTCTTTGTTGGATTAATCTTTAATGGGGTTTTCACTAAACAAAAGCAGAGTGCTCTCTGACCTGCATCCACAGTAACCCATTTAGACTATAAATGCCATCACTCATGCAAATTTACAACATTGCTACTTAGAGTTCACTCTTTGTGAATGACAGGTATTACTTTAATGGGCATCTGCAACTTCAGCACCGACAAAACAAAAAGACTGAGACAAAGAGACATCAAGTTATTTCTGTTCTCCTCCATTCCAAAACTCAATCATCTATTTAATGGCCAGAGGAATAAAAAGGGGATTGGTTGAGTTTATTAACAAGTATCCTGCCGGGTAGTCCATCAAAGTCCCTACTGAGACCCAGCAATTAAAGTCTGGAACAGGAGTTCATTTCACACCAGGAAGTGCAGAGTTGTTGTTGTTTTTTTAATGTCTGTTGTTATATTTCACTGTCTTTACGGTGTATGGGAGGCTCTTAGGAGAAAACTCAAAGGTGGGTTGAGAACTTCAGGAGGAATGATATTGCATGGGAATCGGAAAATAGTAGACGATGTCACAGGCAGTTCATCTTACCCGTTCCTCTGTGCTAGAGCAAAGCTGCATTCCAGCTGTATGCTTAGATACTTCTATTACTCCAGATTCTATCTGACCTCATTGGGATCCCATGCACTGATTGAAGATGGAAGTTACACCAGGAATGGAATTGGCTGCTGAAGTTTAACATACATTTCCCCCTTCCCTAATTCCATTCATCACACCTGGCTATACCCCACTTTAACCTCTTAAGTAACCCATCACTATTACTGCTTCTGGTAGTAACACTTGGCTATAATACCTCTCTTTGTCATATTCTCTATTCTAACCCTAGGGGGCCAGATCCTCAGCTGCTATAAATCAGTGTAGCACCATTGATTGCAATGGAGCAATGCCAGTTTACATCATCTGAGGATCCAGCACATTAAATTAATTTAATCTGTGTTAATGGGCCATGCCCTCCAATTCTTTTCTCATTTTCACTTTATGACTATTTCCCTATGAGACCAACAATCATTGTAGCGAAGGAGAATATTCAGCATAGCTGTCTGTATTTTTACTTACAATCAGATATGCTTGCAGGCTGCATTCACATTGGACAAATAAAAGAATGGGTAAGAGTTTCCTTTGTCTGAAGCACCAGGTACTGGACATTGTCAGAGGCAGAGTACCAGACTGGATCACTGATCTGATCCAGTGTGGCAGTTCCTGTGTTCCTATGTTTACATAGTGCCTTTCATCCCAAAAGATCCCAAAGCACTTTCTAGATTACATATATATCAAGAAATTCTCCACCCATCTCTGAGGTGCAGTTGCCTCTTGAGTAGAAGGCTGCAGATGTGTAGCAGTATATAATGGTTTAGGGCAGGAAGTGAAAAGTACCATTATTCACAAGAAATGTTAGTAGAAGTTAGGAAGGAAGAATATAACCACCCAGATTAGAATTTGTCCAGGACATTGGGGCTAATGCCCCAAATGTTGATAAAAGTACCATAAGAACATAAGAACGGCTATCTGGGGTCAGATCAAAGGTCCATCTAGTCCAGTAACCTGTCCTCCGACAGTGGCCAATACCAGGTGCCTCTGATGGAATGAACAGAACAGATAATCATCAAGTGCTCCATCCCCTGTCTCCCATTCCCAGCTTCTGGCAAACAGAGGCTAGGGACACCATCCTTGCCCATTCTGGCTAATACCCATTGATGGACCTATCCTCCATGAACTTATCTAGTTCTTTTTTTACCTTGTTATAGTCTTGGTCTTCACGGCATCCTCTGGCAAGGAGTTCCACAGATTGACTGTGCATTATGTGAAGAAATACTTCCTTTTGTTTGTTTTAAACCTGCTGCCTATTAATTTCATTTGGTGACCCCTAGTTCTTGTGTTATGAGAAGGAGTAAATAATACTTCCATATTTACTTTCTCCACACCACTCATGATTTTATAGACCTCTCTCATATCCCCCCTTAGTCGTTTCTTTTCCAAGATGAAAAATCCCAGTCTTATTAATCTCTTCTTATATGGAAGCTGTTCCATACCCCTAATCATTTTTTCCCCTTTTCTGAACCTTTTCCAATTCCAATGTATCTTTTTTCGAGATGGGGCAACACATCTGCATGCAGTATTCAAGATGTGGGTGTATCATGGATTTATATAGCGGCAACATGATATTTTCTGTCTTATTATCTATCCCTTTCTTAATGATTCCCAACTTTTTGTTCACTTTTTTGACCAGAGGAGCTTTATCAAAGTAAACAGCTATTATCATATCCTTGTTTAGAACTACACTGAGCAACAACCTCGCACCTTCCAGCCGAGCATCTCCAAGTGTTCCCAAAGCATGAAGTGGGTGCCTCCTAACACCCCTGTTGTGGACAAGTGGTCAGAGCTTCCATTACAGATCAACCTAAAACCTGCAGCTCTGGCAGCACCGTGCCTGTAGCAACATGCAGGGACATTGGCTCAGGACTGATTCAGAAGGAAAAGTGCTGCCTACTAAGCCATCAGCACCACTTTCTGCAGCACCACTGCTTCTCTTGTTCTCCTCCCATCCCCAAGCTGACCTTAGGGAGCTGTTTCAATCGTGCTTAGCAATAGCTTCTCTCCTATTCCTGTTCTTACCTTGCCCTCATCACCATAGTATCTGAGCACCTGCATCTCCGCAATAGCTGGTGAAGCCACCCCCCAGCATACAAACATACACTCACAATCTTTTTTCGTCATTTATATACACAGCTTCAAACTATTTCCCCTGGAGCTTCACACCTAAGCTTGGTTCATCCTATATATACAGATGGACATTAACCTGGTGCAACATGTTATGACATCACCAGGAATCATAGAATCATAGAAGATTAAGGTTGGAAGGGACCTCAGGAGGTCATCTAGTCCAATCCCCTGTTCAAAGCAGGACCAACCCCAACTAAATCATCCCAGCCAGGGCTTTGTCAAGCCAGGCCTTAAAAACCTCTAAAGATGGCAATTCCACCACCTTCCTAGGTAACCCATTCCAGTACTTCACCACTCTTCTAGTGAAATAGTGTTTCCTAATATCCAACCTAGACCTCCCACACTGCAACTTGAGACCATTGCTCCTTGTTCTGTCATCTGTCACCACTGAGAACAGCTCAACTCCATCCTCTTTGGAACCCCCCTTCAGGTAGTTGAAGGCTACTATCAATTCCCCCATCACTCTTCACTTCTACAGACTAAATAAGCCCAATTCCCTAAGCCTCTCCTCGTAACTCATGTACCCCAGCCCTCTAATAATTTTTGTTGCCCTCCTCTGGACTCTCTCCAATTTGTCCACATCCTTTTTGTAGTGGGGGGCCCAAAACTGGACACAATACTCCAGATGTGGCCTCACCAGTGCTGAATAGAGGGGAATGATCACGTCCCTCGATCTGCTAGCAATGCTCCTACTAATGCAGCCCAATATGCCATTAACCTTCTTGGCAACAAGGGCACACTGCTGACTCATATCCAGCTTCTTGTTCACTGTAATCCCCAGGTCCTTTTCTGCAGAACCGCTGCATAGCCAGTTGGTCCCCAGCCTGTAGCAGTGAATGGGATTCTTCCGTCCTAAGTGCAGGACTCTGCACTTGTCCTTGTTGAACCTCATCAGGAGGAGAGGGGAAAGCAAGCTCCGCTTGCACAACAACTATTTTTGGAATGACATTTGGAAGGGACAAACAGGAAGCATTTAACAGCTGAGATCAACTGATTCTTCAAGCCTCTGGGACATCAGGAGCTCATTGCAGTCCACGTTAGTAGGCCAGTATGTGAAGACATGAAGTGTGGAAGAAGGAATGTAGTTCCAAAGGTGCATTGTTCCAACTCAATCATTGGTGGAGCTACTCCCCTTGTAGCAGAGGCTGTTATCTAATCATAAAACAGCTTCCAATGTGAATGATGGGGCTGGAGGGATCCTTACACTAAGGATGATGATATCAGTCTAATCATCAGTGTGCAGGCTCCCCTTGTCAACTCAGATTAGCCCTATTGGTTTCTAGCTGATGCTCCTTCTTTCAAAAACTCCTTTATCTGAATGGCCTCTAAATACAAGAGGCTCAGTTCTGCCATTCTTCATCTGTCACCATGATTGAAATCAGTGATGCTATTTGCAGAGTAGTGTCATACTCAGGATGAGGAAAGGTGGTAATATCTTGTCCATGGAATGTAGGAACATTTCATATCAGAACTTTGGAACAACCAAGGGAGAGAAAGTAACCCTTTCTTACTTACCCGTAGAGTCTCCTGTGCCTAGTGGCATATGAGGCAATTAATCTTTGTAGTGCTGTTTGTCCAGAGCAAAAGGTTTGACTCCATCATAAGTGGTCTCCATGATGGCAGCACATTTTCAATTATCCTATTATACGTCAACCTTTGTCCTCCGTGCTTTCTCTCCCCCTGCCTCAGAGAGATCCAGTCTGAGATGTACCTTGTGCTTCCGCCATGGGGTAGCCTGGTGACATGACCAAACCACAACAGCCATCTCTGTCAATTACTGAGTCTGCCATCTGCTCCCCCCTGTGGCACAACATTTCGTCATTGATTACACAAGCTCTTCCAATAAATTACCAATATTCTTCTTAGGCCTAGTCTACATTAGGAAATTAGGTTGGTATAACTGCATCACTCAGGGGTGTGAAAAATCCATGCCCCTGAGTGATGCAGTTAAATCAACCTAACCTCCAATATACACAGCGCTAGGTTGACGGAAGAGTTCTCCCATTGACCTAGCTACCACCTTTTGTGGAAATGGTGTACTGACGCTGATGGGAGAACCTCCCGTCAGCATAGGTAGTGTCTTTACTGGAATGGTACAGCGGCACAGCCGCACCAGTGCAGTGTTTTATGTGTAGACAGGCCCTTGAACAAAACATTCAGCTTTCTGTTATGAGCTTCCACCCCTGCGGTGTTTCCAGAGCATACTATCGTTCTGGGAGGACAATAGCATTGTACAAACTCATTTTAGTGTGCAGATGTATCTTCTTACTCTTCCAGATGTTTGACAAATGGGAAAACGGACCACAGGCTTTGCCCGTTCTTCCCTTCACGTCTTTAGTGAGCTGGCCATTAACAGATATTGTATTTCCAAGATAGACGAAATAATCAACTCCTTCATTCTCTTCTCCATCAATCTTACACATCCGCCAGTGTTGACAGCATTCTCTCTTATCTCTATGATCTTTGTCTTCTGTGAACTGATATGAAGTTCCTCTTCGTCAGCTTCTGCTTTTCTGATCATAAAGAGTCTTTTCATTCCAACCAAGCTGGTATCCAGTACAACCAAATCATCTGCAAAATCTAAGTCTTGCTGCTTATCTCTCATCCAGATAATATCAGTGTCCTTGGCAGCAGCCGCTAGTCTTTTCATCACAAAGTCTATGACAAGCAGAAGAAAAATGGGAATAATATGAAACCTTGCCGTATTCAAGTAACAATCTTAAACCATTTCATGTCTCTACTCTCTTTCCTGATGCAGCACGCAGACTCATCATGCAAAGCTTTTATCAAAGTAACAATCTTTGCTGGAATTCCTTTGTGTCTCAGTGTCCAAGGAGAAGCCCATTTGGAAGATCTTATCAAATGTTTTCATAAAATCAATGAATTTAAAAAACATCTTCTGCGAGTATTCTGCAATGAATCATCTCAGGATGAAAATTTGATCTGATCTGAACATGACCCACTGGCTTGAAATCCAGCCTGTTCTTCTCTGAGTGCTTTGTCAACAGCAGTTTTCATCCTATTCAAAAGGATGATGCAAAACACTTTTCCAGGTGTGTCACCCCTCTCTAGTTACCACAAATAAGCTAGTCCCCCAACACCCCCTCTCAGGCTTCCAGTCACATCATTGTCGCTTTTCTTGGGTATCTCCAGGCTGAACAGTTCCCTGTCTTCACTGTGTTATTCCCAGCAAAAGACAGTCTGCCTATGCAGATCTGCTTGCTTTCTCTTCAGAGACTGATAACCATGTAACTGCCCCCTGTAACTGCCTAACTCTTTCTATGCATGTTTATTTATTCTTGGAGTAAAAGCATTACAGAGAAAACATATTAAACCAATCAAAGAACCCATATGCAGACTAACATGCTTAGCAGAGTTCACCCCGACTGTCATATGGGCTGTCGCAGGAGCAGTCCGTCAGAACCTCATAAAGGACCTCTATTATTGTCCCAAGGTCATAACGGCCTCCGCTCAGAACTAACACCCAGTCTTATGGGACCTCAGGACTGGGGCCCTTCAGGGACCAGTGGTCCTGTCTGTTTGCTGGACCAGGAAGAAGGCACTGAGTCACCTTAAACTCAGGCTATTTATCCAAGAGTCGTGTCTTTGTCTCTTGGTCCCTAGAGAATCTAGACTGGGTCCTTGAACTGTCCTCCTGTTACTGGTGATCAGCAAATAAAAGATCCTCCCCTCATGACAAAACTTCAAAGGCTGAGTCCTTAGGAGAAGAGGTGCAATCTCCTTCTCCTCAGTTCTTCCTAGGAATTCCACTTTGCACATATAATCACCAAAAGTCATTTGATGTTTCTAATCCTTTCCAGAGATTGCATTAGTCAGTCCCCTAGAGAAGTTACATATAATAACATATACACAATTGAATTTTTAATACAGTGGGCCCCAAAAGTATTGAACTTAATTCAATAATGCTTATCTTAATTCCATAGGGTTTGTCCAGGATATTGTCATATCTGTCACAATGTCTTCTCTATTCTTTAGTATAGATCTCCTTTTCCCAAACCATTCTATACAGCCTGCACAAGTAATTCACCATCACTTCCTCTCCAGTTTTTAACATTTCAGCATCCACCTCATTTTAGTTTGGTGTTTTACCACTCTTCAGCTGGTTTATAGCCTTGGTTACTTCCTCAAAGGTGATTACTTCTAGTCATGTAGGTAAGTCCAGGTAAGTTTACATCTCTCAATGTACGTTAGTGGTTCTGGCTGGTTGACCACAGTTTAGAAATGTTCCATCCAACGGGCATTCTGTCCTTCCTCTGTGGTTAAAATCATAACACCCCGAGCCTTCACAATGCCACAAGAGTTTGAGAATTGTGATGTCAGTTGTTTAGATAGTAAAAGAAGCTTTTTAGAATCCCATCTCTTCTATGCCTCCTCAGCTTATTTTGCTTTCTTTTTCCATCCAATCTCTCTTTTTTAGCTGATCTTTTAACTTCCTTGACTTTTCCCACATATTCTTGTTGCACGGTAGCTTTTACTGCCATCTCATTCTTTGTTGAATTCTCTTCTTTAATTGTTTCTTCTCTTCAGAAAGCCTCCATGTATCTGGTTGGAGCCATTCTTCTTTTTCAGATCTCTTCACCTGCAATTGCATTCATCCTTTCTCCTTTGAAATACTGCCATTGTTCTTCCCTATCATCTGCTAATGTTGTTAACTCTTCAAATCTATTGCTGAGTTGCAGCTTGAAGTCTGCCTTCATGGATGGATCTGCTAACTTTCTGGTATCACACATACCCTCTGCCTTGCTTGGTTTTTATTAGTTTTATTTTGATTGTCCCAATAACAAGATGGTGGTCACTTATCAGGCTTCTTGGTGAAGCCGTCATTTGCTCGCCATGTCTGTTTAGGTCTTTCCTTGTGTGGAAATAGTGTTCCACCAATGCTAAGACGGTATAGGCTGCAGAGTTCAACGAAAGGGTCTCCATTGTCATTCTGTGCTGGTATACCCATAATGTGTCTGCCCATAATGCGTTCATATCCAGTATTATCATAATCAACCTGTGCATTTAGATCTCCCATGAGGATAACAAGGCCATATTGATTGAGCTTGCAAAGGGCTCTATACAAGCTTTGATCTGTTCATCATTATCGTTTGTTGTCACATAACACTGAACAACTGTGCATGGCTCATGACAAACCGAGCAATCAGTATTGTTGAGTTTACAGGTTCCCATTCCTTCGGTGCTTTAGCAGCTTCCTTGCTTAATAATAAGACTACACCTTATGAGTGTTTGCCATCTTCTCCTCCAGAATGTAAAACAGTCACACCTTCTGATGACAGTTGGCCTCATCCAATCCATCTCATCTCACTCAGGCAAAGTAAACCTAGGCCAGAGATTTTCATTTCTCTGATGACTTGTGTCAGTCTACCTGTGCTCCAAAGTAAGGTAATGTTCCAACACCCAGTTCTTGTCTTAACCTTAGCTGTGAAGATACCCTGCTTCTGATGAAGAACTTCCTTGCAGCTTTGATTTCCATCAGTTTATTGTCAGCTGGATTTGCTTGTTGACCGCTACAAACTTGTCTTTTGTCCATCAGAT
Organism: Mauremys reevesii; assembly: GCF_016161935.1. Lineage (NCBI taxonomy): Eukaryota > Metazoa > Chordata > Testudines > Geoemydidae > Mauremys > Mauremys reevesii. Next base: position 279,210,880 of record NC_052624.1, read on the forward strand.
AGTGGTTCTCCACAGCTGATGTTTGTATTTGCAAATCTGTGACATACTTGTCTTGTTTCAGAAAATATTTTACATGGCAGGAGAGAGATCACTTGATCATTGCCTGTTAGGTTCACTCTCTCTGGGGCACCTGGCATTGGCCACTGTCAGAAGACAGGATACTGGGCTAGATGGACCTTTGGTCTGACCCGGTACGGCCGTTCTTATGTTATGTTCTTACGTTCTTATGGCTCAGAACCCCACCAGGAGAACTGGTGGACTGCCTTTAGTCTGGCTCCTACCTGTCTAGCTAGGGTGCCCTTAGCAGGAGTTATATGCCCACCAATATAGTTCTCAGGGTCATCAGAGCATGCAAACCTTCCCACTGCATCAAGGCACAGTCTACATTCTCTGCTTCCCTGTGGTTAACCTTGCTGTATGCTAGTATTCCATGCAGAGAGAGAGAGAGAGAGAGGTCTCTTTTCTCTCTGACAGGAACGCAGTGTGTTCTAGTAGCCAGTACACTGGGCTAGTAGTCAGGGAATCTGATTTCTGTTCTTGGCTCTGCTGTTGGCCAAAACTGAGACTTTGCACAAGTCACTTCCTTTCGCTGTGCCTCTTTTTTCTCTTCCCATCCTTTTTCTGCCTGGCCTGTTTACATATAAGCTTTATTTATGGCTATACTGCAATCAGGAGGGAGGTGTGATGGCAGCAAGCATAGACATACCCAAGCTAGTTTTGATCTAGCTAGATCATAGACATATCTATGTATTTGTACAGTGCCTAGCACAATGAGACCCTGATCTCACTCAGGGGCACTACTGTAATACAAATAACTTAGCATTAATTTACACCTAATTGAGCTTCTAGGCCCATTGTGACGTTACCCATGGTGCAATCGGGACCATTGAAATTAAAAGCAAAAGGTTTTGTCTCACCATAAGCTGTAGTACATTTCACAGACTGGGTCTCCTTTCAGCTCCGGACCCCTTCCCCTTCATTCAGTTCTTTGAGAGTCGGTGAGCAGAGATGAAGGAGGACATTTGTGTTGTGTGTGCATTCTCCATTCTTATACCCTCTCCTCTTCTTTGAGGATTACCCTCCACTGGGGTTCAGGTGACAAGTAGTCTCTTGTGGGCCTGAGGATTGAACCACAGTTGAAATGTAAATTTATCATTAATACCTTCCTGTTGCTGGAGAATGGCTGCTTACGCATGTGACAGCTCTTTAAGACCCGTCTGCGTTGCCAGTGTGTTTTTGTCTTTGAAAAACTGGTTTGTGGGCATTACCCAGAATTACAACATATTTCAGTAACATTAATCCAGTAGAATATTATAACTTTGCATACAGTGTCACTACACATATTTTAACAGGATAATGATATTCAGCAGATTATGACTTTTCCAATGATACCTCACAACGTATGCTTTGTACAATTTATCATACTCTTGTAAAAGTGGTGAAAATAATAGTGTAGATCGGGGGTAGTGAATTATTTTTTGTCAAGGTCCAAAATTCTTGGTCCAGATATAGTCAAGATCCAGACTATAGAGAAAGTAATAATAATAATGGTAATAATAAGTAAATAAAAAGATTTTGGGGTCGATTCAAAAGCATCTGGCAGTCCAGATTTGGCCCACGGTCTGCCGATTGACTACCCCTGGTGCAGACCATCACACCCATATAATAAAGATCTACATAACAAGCCTTTATCTCTTTTCGCCTAGTTAGTGTAACAGCTAACTTACACTCCTTAAGTAAGTTAAGGAGTGTAAGTTAGCTTACACTAACTTACTGTGTAAGCTAGTAAGTTACACAGTACTTACTGTGTAACTTACTAGTTACACAGTAACTAGTTGCTCCCTACAAAAAATATGTCATACTTTGGAAGAGTTTGGATCCAGCTCCAAACTTGATGGCTGGCCTCTATGTATCGTGGGATGTGCATTCAAGCTGGCTATGCTTCAACTAGCACTAAGCTGCCTGTCTAAAAGAAATGGACTAGGAAAAAAATCCCTTCTTCCCCCGGCCAACAAGCCAGAGGTGCTCATCTTAGACTTTTGAAGGCTGGAAGGCTGTGGGTAAACACAGATAACAGCTCTCTCAGCTGAGTTGGTTATATCTACCAGACTCAAGGTACTCAATTCTTAGCAAATTGCAGACCTGCACGAAAAAAGAAATGTCAGAAGATACAGTGAAGCTCTTTCTATAAGAGACAAGGCATTGAACTCTCTTCCCGTCTAACCAGCAAAATCCTAATTGGGTCTAACATTGGTGAGATGAAGAAAGGGACAGACACTTCCCCAAGGATGAGGTCTGTGTTTGTTGCCTGTCAGAAAAGATTTATATCATCCCATGCAATGTTGTCATCATTTCATTTCCAGAGAATTGCAAGACAGGGAAAAAATAAGTGGAAACACATGATCGCCAGATGCTTGTTTTGTGGTATTTGTAGATTTAGATAAACTCAATTTCCACCTTCCCTTGTTATATAATTCTGATTGTTAGTGGATATTATAGTAGCAACAGGACCTGATATGAAAGGGAAATAATGACACCGCAGACTATATTTTCTGCCTCCAAAAGAACACAACTAACTGCATTCTGGCAGCTGTTGGAATGGAAGGGTTTTTGAGCTACAAGATGACATGATCATTTAGCAACTGAAAATAAGAAATGGACTGGATCACCTCAGAAATAAGAACAATGTGCTAGCAATACGGTGTTGTTGGCCTGGTAGGATTGTTACCCAGGGTTCTTTCAACCCAAAGCTTTTGGTAACTTTTACTCTGTGCGAGGAGGTGTCAGGAAATAAATCAGGGGAGACATGGCCATCTGACCAATAGATGGCTGGCACAAACAGGACAACACAGGAGTGCTTTCACTTAATGCTTACGTTATTCTCGTAGCTGAAGTTGTGTAACTTAGATCGATTCCCCCTCCACTGTAGACCAGGCCTTAGTCTCAAGCACTTACACACGTCCACAACAGGTTAGTAAAACACCCCCAACCCCTCTATAATAACCGAAGCTGAGTGTGGCTCTTGAGTGGCACAGCGGCTGCCGGTGGGGAACACAAGATGCATCCAGAGGGAGAGACCAGTCCCACTACCTCAAACTTTCCCCCCTTGTTAGAGCTGGGAACAGAAGTATACTAATTACTATAAATTAGTAATACAATGACATGTCACTTAAAGAAAACTGGTTAAGCAAGCAGTTTCAAAGGTCAAGCAAGAGGTTTCCTTCTGGTCATCGATTAACCAGGTGTTTTTTTTTCAGAGTTTGCACGCCTTGAAGCCCCTAAACTGCACGCATCAGCAACTCCACACAATTCTTATCAGGAAGGACGCGGGGTCAAGCTGCCCTTTCTGTGCCACCCCAAAACTCCTCCCCTCCTGCCTTGGTCAAGCTGAGGCTGCTGCATGGCCACTCTGCGGCCTGCTGACCTGGCTGCTGTTAGCAATAAGCCATAGTGCTTTCAGCCACTTTACTGGTTTGCCAAAATCTCCCCGTACAGGATGCTCTCTCTAAAAGTGCTTAACATTTCTGAACAATAGAAGCGGACCCTCTCTGGAAGGAAGCGGGGACATTAAAAATTGTATTTTTATTTTATTCATGATCGCAAGAGGTGCTCAGTGCCTCGAGGGATGAGTACAGGCAGACCCTCTTAGGAGGCACGTCAGCACCTTGCAGGAGAAGGCTCTTTGAGGGGAAGGGTGGCTTTGTTATAAGGCGCAGGACAGGGAGTCAGGGGAGCTGACGGCTTCTGTTCCCAGCTCTAACAAGGACTTGATGGACAAGTCGCATAGGGTACAATTTTCAATCTGTTAGCCATCGTTGGCAGCTAAATCTCTATTTAAGGACACAAAGATGTGGCCTGATTTTCAGCAGTGCTGAGCAGCCGCAGTTCCTCCTGACTTCAGTGGGAGCTAAGAACATTCAGCAACTGTGTATGCGCTGACCTGGAACACTTTGGCCTTAACCCGTCTGTGCTGCAGTTTCTCTGTAGATAATATCTCCTGGCCTTTACTGCTCGGGGGTTGGGAGTATTAGTTACCTTTGAGATCTTCAAGTGGAAGGTGCTATAGAAGTATAACAAGAGCCAGATGAAAAATGGAAACAAGTTTGTGGGAAAGATGTCACTGAAATTTCTTTTCTGTTTTCTGCAGGCGCTTCAAACTTCCTAAAGTTCTTTAATGTGAACTGGCTCTCCCTGATTTTTGGTTGATTTCTCTGAGAGGAAGAGAGGACTTGGGGTATTGTATATCATGTCTTCTGTGTGGTAGAGGTATTTTAAAAATTAAACAAGTACATAAGAGTTTAGGATGACCGAACTGTGCCTCAACTGATGGAAAGATGTTTCTGGGAAATCCCCAATAACTCCCGCCCAAGGCTGTCATATGACAACACAAACCACCAATCGAATGCCAGATTACAAGCATTACATCATTGAGACAAAACTTTCATTGGCTGATCCGACTCACAGGGTGCTAGCAGAGTCTGAAAGCTGCCATTTTCCAATTAATCCTTTCATGGCTTCCTCATACAACCCAGCAACAAAATGCAAATATATGGTCATCGTATTCCATCGTCCATTAGACCCCAATACTACAACGGGACATGAAAGGGTGGAGACTCGCACCCATGTGGAGTTCTATTGAAGTGAATGGGACGCTGATTAGGTGTTGGGGTCAAGTGACTTGCATCCAATTACAGACCTGCTCCACTGCTATCACCTTTCCATGCAGAAACATTATATGAAACGTTGCCTATGACTGTACATATGCCTCTCTTGTAAACCTTCTTTGAGGTCCATGCTTTACATAAAACCTTTACTTTACAAAAGTACATAGAGGAGAGATTTCCTTCTCTACCTCCCCTGTTTAGTTTATCTGTAGATAGGTTTAATGATTTTTCATGCTGCCAAAATAAATTACTTTCTATGACAAGATTCTTTTTTTCCTTACAGCATGTTAAAAAAAAATGTAAAAACAATCAATGCCAGCTAAAAGATGGATACATTCATTCCCGAGTAAGCAAAGTTACAGAGTATTGACAAAAAGTTCTCTGTATTGGATTTTTCATTGGACTCAAGTTGCCAGTTTCAATAAATCAGCATTCTGGACTTCTACTTAGTCAGTGTTTCCAGATGGCAGCTAAAGAGCATCATACTTTAAATGGTAATGAAACATGTCAGTGAGCAAGTCTACTCCCAACCTGTGATGGAATCCGTCATTATCACGAAGCATCTGTCTTACTGCCGTATGGAGAATCATGACATCTAACATGATAGATGCTCCCGTCTCTCCCGAACGAAAAGACCCCAAGTGGAATGAAGACTGAAGTAGCCTCATTAGCTTCCCTGTGGCCTATATGTGAATCATGTAAGCACCAGGGAAGGGTTCAATTCTCACTTTAAAGCAGAGGTGGCAGGCAGGAGGAGATGAAGGAAGGTGATGGCCTTCAAGGTGGCTTGATAGTGGTTTTGTTCAAAAGGATGAAATGGTTTTATAAAGTCAGTTTGAATCACTTCTGGGATTAGACACCCCTCCTCTCAGGCCAACTACTCTGTCACCTAATATTTATTAGTCTTTCTACTAAAGCAGCTCCTAGATATTTCCCAAAGAGCAGGGCCCTGTGGTAGGTGCTAGCCACACACATAGTAAGTGATAGTCAATGTCCTGAGGAGCTTACAATGTAAATAGCTTGCACACAGACAAAGGGTGGGAGGGGAAACATAGCCACAGGGAGGGGAAATGACTCCCCCAAGATCTCACAGCAGGTCAGTCCTCTGAGCGTATTGCTCCCTTCCTCCTCCGAGCGTATTCACTGCTTTTGCTCCCTTCCTCCTCTGAGCGTGTTCACTGCTATTGCTCCCTTCCTCCTCCAAGCGTATTCACTGCATATTTGCTCCCTTCCTCCTCTGAGCGTATTCACTGCATATTGCTCCCTTCCTCCTCTAAGCGTATTCACTGCGTATTGCTCTCTTCCTCCTCTGAGCGTGTTCACTGCATATTGCTCCCTTCCTCCTCCGAGCGTGTTCACTGCTATTGCTCCCTTCCTCTGAGCGTATTCACTGCGTATTGCTCCCTTCCTCCTCTGAGCGTATTCACTGCGTATTTAATAAATTTCAATTAGTATTCTATTATTTAACAGCACGATTAAAACTGCGATTAATTGTGATTATTTTTTTAAATCATGATTAATTTTTGAGTTAATCATGTGAGTTAACTGCGATTAATTGACAGTCCTACTTTCTGTATGAAACAGCAAGGCATTATTTTGAATTTCTGTGAACCCTGTTTTTTATTCAGCTTCCACTACTTGCCACAGTCATTGACATGCCTCCCACATGACCTGTTCTGTCCTTCCGATATATTTTGTACCCCGGAATGATTGTGTCCCATTGATTGCCCTTAATCCACCAGGTTTCTGTGATGCCTGTTATATCAATATCCTCCTCTAACATGAGGCACTCTATTTCCCCCATCTTATTATTTAGACTTCTAGCATTTTGTGTACAAGCACTTGAAAAACTTGTCACTGTTTATTTGTCTTCCCTTTTCTGATGTGTCCGATTCTTTATGTGAATGTTTCTCATCTGATCTGGCCTTTACATTATCCTCTTCCATCCTCTGCTCCTGACTATAACCTGGAGATTCTCTATCAATAGACTCTTCCCTAAGAGAAGTCTGTGTCCGATCCACATGCTCCTCTGCAGCAGTCGGCTTTCCCCCATCTTCTAGTTTAAAAACTGCTCTACAACCTTTTTAATGTTTAGTGCCAGCAGTCTGGTTCCACTTTGGTTTAGGTGGAGCCCATCTCTCCTGTATAGGCTCCCCCCATCCCAAAAGTTTCCCCAGTTCCTAGTGAATCTAAACCCCTCCTCTCTACACCATTGTCTCATCCACACATTGAGACTCTGAAGCTCTGCCTGCCTACCTGGCCCTGTGCGTGGAACTGGGAGCATTTCTGAGAATGCCACCATAGAGGTCCTGGATTTCAGTCTCTTCCCTAGCAGCCTAAATTTGGCCTCCAGGATGTCTCTCCTACCCTTCCCTATGTCATTGGTACCTACATGTACCACGACCACCGACTCCTCCCCAGCACTACACATAAGTCTATCCAGATGCCTCGAGAGATCTGCAACCTTCGCACCAGGCAGGCAAGTCACCATACGGTTCTCTCGGTCATCACAAACCCAGCTATCTATGTTTCTAATGATCCAATCTCCCATTACTAACACCTGCCTTTTCCTAGCAACTGGAGTTCCCTTCCCTGGAGAGGTAACCTCAGTGCGAGAGGCAACCCCAATACCATCTGGAAGGAGGGTCCCAACTACGGGAAGGTTTCCCTCTGCTCCCGTTGACTTCTCTGCTTCCCTGGGCCTTTCATCCTCCTCAACAGCACAGGAGCTGTCTGAGCGGAGGTGGGACAATTCTACAGTGTCCCGGAAAGCCTCAGCAACATACCTCTCTGCCTCTCTTAGCTCCTCCAGTTCCGCCACCCTGGCCTCCAAAGCCTGTACGTGGTCTCTGAGGGCCAGGAGCTCCTTGCACCGAATGCACACATACGCCACCCGCCCACAGGGCAGGTAATCATACATGCTGCACTCAGCGCAATAAACTGGGTAGCCCCCACTCTGCTGCTGGGCTTCTGCCTGCATTGTCTCCTAGTTAATTAAAGGGTTTTGTTTAAATCAAGAAGTTTTGAATGTAGTTTTGCTTATAGGTTTTAAAGAACAGCAAGTGAACCTTGCCCTCTTCCCACTCCCCTTCCAAACTCCCTTGCAAAACTCCCTGTTAGCAGCCCCTGGTCACTTGCGCACTGCTTTATAAAGCCCTGGCCTTCTTAATAGCCCCACCCACTGACTAAGGCTCAGCCAATTAACAGAGGCTTCTAGCTTTCAAACCTTACTTTGAAGCTCACAGCCTCCAACTGCCCGCCACAGCACATGGTCCTTCAAACAAGCAAACAGACAGATAAACACAAGCTCAGCACACAGCAAGTAACCCCCAAACACAAACACACACTACAGACAGCCACTTACCCCAAGGGTGCTGTATTTGCTCCTCCTTCACCTGGAGAACTCCCTTGTGAAACTCCCTGTTAGCAGCCCCTGTTTGCATCTCCTTACACCTCTTGCCCCTGGGTCCCCTCTGGAGCCTAACACTCCTGGGCCAGCTCATGATTCCCTATGGGAGGAGAGCTCACTCCCAGGGTCCTTTGTGAGTCTAATTACCTCCAGTGCCTGGTGCTGCTCCTCAGGTCCAGCTCCAGAGAAGGGCTGGAGAGCAGACATCCAGACCACCCTCAGGGCTGAGGTGTCCAGCTTCACCTTTCTAAAGCTCCCCTAGCACATGCTGTCTAATTGGCATGGCCTGAGTGCAGGAAGGCTGGTTAGCCCATCACAGGGAGACAGTAAGATGAGCAACGGCCTGGCTTGAATACATGCCGGCCAGTCCAGGGCCTTAACCCTTCAGCACTGATCAGAGTTCCCTGAAAATGCCCACGATGTGACTGAGAGACACAGTGACACTGGGTATGTCTCCACAGGAAAGAAAAACCCATGGCTGGCCTGTGCCAACAGACTCGGGCTTGCGGGGCTCGGGCTGCAGGGCTGTGGCATTGCTGTGTAGACTTCTGGCCTCGGGCTGGAGCTTGAGTTCTGGGACCTCCTTGAGCACGTGCCCGGAAGCCTACACAGCAATGAAACAGCCCTGCCAGCCTGAGTCAGCTGGCCTGGGAACAAGAGTTTCACGCCAGAAGTGCTCACCTGCTGTTTGCAACGTTCCAGCCATGCTACAAGTGACCAGAAACAGTTCTGAGTGTCTTATGGGGCCAGCTACACATCACAATACTGAATAGTCAAACCCGTAGCCGCATGGTCGGCCTCTCCGCTGCCCTGTGTAGGCATTTACACCTACGGGTGTCAAATTCCACCATCCTGATCTTGGGGAAGCTGTACACCCAGTCCGACTATGCAAGGAGCAAGGCAGCGGAGAAGCAGCTCAAATAAATACTTGGCAAAGAGCTCACAGGCTGAAATAGGTTCATCTAAAGTATTTGTCTTTGCTGAATGGCAAATAGAGCTGCCAAAGACAAAGGCTGTGTCAAGCCAAACGTTATGATGTTACAGATATACAGATGAGACATTTATCCGGCCGTAATAACCGGTATTTGAGCACCTTGACTTATTCATCCTCACCCCACCACGGGGGTACTATTATCCCCATTTCTAAAAAAGAGACTCAGATACAGAGCACTCAAATTCACCCAGGAAGCCTGCAACTGAGTTTGGACTTGAACCTGGGCCAACAGAGCCCTAGGCTAACAGCTGACCCAATGGCCCATTCTTCTTCTCTGTTACAGACAACTGGATGCTATAAGCATGTTACTCACATGAGTAGTACATCTGCCACCTAACAACGCTCACTGCATGTATCCACCCAGCTCTTCCGGTGCAGACTGATTTCAACCCTCTGGAAAGATCTTTTGCATGTTTCTTTCCCTGCCTCTAAATTGCTTTAAACCGCAGAGGGTAACAGTGGTTCCTTGACCCACACACAGGTGCTCAGCAGACTAGTCGTGAGATCAGAATACACCCAGGCCCTGCAGGAAATGGGAAAAAATAGAGAGGTTTGCTCTGTGTGTGAAGGCAAATCAGCAGACAAGAACTGTAATGAGGAGTATGTACGCTCTTCAACGGCATGGAAAATAGCAGAGTAAATGGTCATTTCTCCCTGCAATGAGCAAAACAGGGACTACTCTAAAACAAGTCACAGGATTAAACTAACCCAGACAATAGGTGGCTGAAATGTCTATCCGGAAAGATTGCTGCAAAGGGTCTAGACAGAGAGCCAGATTCCCAGGGGTGTAAAACCGTGCAGCTCTCTGGCTGTCAATGGCTCTGAGCTGATTTACACCAGCTGAGCCTCTGGGCCAGAATTACTGTCAGCCAGAGACGCCGACTTTCTAAGTGCCTGGGTTTGCTTCCCCCTGGCCCCACCCCCACTCCACCCCTTCCCCCAAGGACTCCCCCCGCCTCTTTCAACCTCCACTCTGCCCCACCTCTTCTTGCCCTGTTCTGCCCCCTGCCCGGAGTGCACCCACCCTCGCTCCTCCCCACTCCCTCCACAGCGCCTGCTGCATGCTGCAAAACAGCTGAGCCGGAGGCGCTGGGAGGGACTGAGAGGCGCTGACTGGTGGGGCAATCGGCAGGTGGGAGGCACTGAGGGGAGGAGGAAGAGCTGATTGGGGGGGGCTGCCAGTGGGTGCCGAGCACCCACTATTTGTTTTCCATGGGTGCTCCAGCCCTGAAGCACCCACAGACCCTACACCTATACTGCCAGCCCTCTTTACACACGGATTGGGTTTTCCTCAGTGAACGGCTCTCTCATGCTTTTCAGAGGCGCCTAATGAATGGTTATTGCTCTCCAAATAGCGTGAACGGTTTTAGCACAATAACAAGGGCTGCCAGTGAGGAGCTATTGACAGGATCAAGAGCAGATGCCGTTGCACTGAGCAAGGCCTTGGCTTAGCAGGGATCATCAGACAGTGTATAATGCGGTTACGGATACCACCGTTCCAGTGGTGGGAGCCCAAACGCTGTGGTGATTGGCGTGTTTCAGACAGACGTACAAGGGAATAGCACAGTGTGGCAAACCCAGGACAAATGGCTACAAAGGGAGGGGTAGTAATTAGTCCCAGGGGGTTAAAAGGCCTCTCCCTATCCACTGAGGAGAGATTGCCATGGGGAAATAAGGTTTAGCTGGAAAAGGAGTTACCAGAGAACTAATTAGGTTCAGCTGACCCAACTGTTGGAGCCCTTTTTAAACCCTCCCTGGCATGGAAGCAGGGGGAGAGTGAGAAGCAGAGAAGCTGCCAGCAAGTTAGGTGTAGCAAGGCTCTGAACCCTTCCAGCAAGGAAGAGTGCACTCTGTCCCCAGAAAGGGAGAAACCCAGCACAAGGGACTGACTGAGGGAGGGATCAGCCAGACCCTGTGCGACCTGGAAGGATTTTGCTTTGCCCAAGCCTGTGTCTCCAAGGCTAAAAAGGACTGAGCCTGCTGAGGAGAAGCAGGTACTTTGCCACAACAGATTTGCAAAAGTGGGACACAGTTCTGTCTGGGCCTAGGAGTATTATCTTCTAGGAAATATTTTTGAAGTCAGGTGCGATCCAGCTTCCAGGAACAAAATACCTGGTCTCCAGAATGTCAGAGGCAGGGATAGTTCCAAATACCCAGAGAGGGAAATGAACTCCTTTGGGGGAAAGAAAATCCATCCATCCATCCCTTCTCTTACAGTCTTAACAATGGTTTTACTGGTATTTCTCCTTTTTCTATAGCGCCATCATGTGGCTCCTGAAGGTATCTAACAGGACGTTGGCCAGAGAGTTCCATGGAGCCAGACAGAGTTTAGAAGTAGAGCTGCTGGTTGGGAAATGGTTTGGTTTTATTTCCATTGAAAGCTTAGATTATTTTAACTGAAACTGAAATATTTTGATTTAGAAAGGCTGCATGGTACCTCATGGGAGTTTGAGTCCTAATCTCTTATGTTCCTATTCGCGTCTACAGGCCAGGCTTCCCAGGCAGATTACAGCTCCAATGATGCTTTTCAGAGCAAGAATTGTCTCTTACCAGGTGCGTAGCACAGTAAGGCTCTGATCACAGTTGTGGGTCTCAAGATATTATTGCATTAGAAGTAAGACATAATAATAATACCGTGTATTATCTAGAGCGTTGTCATCTGCCAGCATGGATCTGAAGGGTTAAGATGGAGAGCGCACTCATGCTGCTTCTATAATCACCTGTCGGTTCCAAACACGTCTGTACTTATTTATTCCAAAATTATCTTGCAATGACATGAATGATGATGTGAAAATGCAATAAGTCTTCTTGCTATTGAATTCCGACAGCTCAGGCCATCCCAATGACGCATCTTTATTTTGAGAGAGAACAAGCATGATTAATTTCCTGTTGGAAGAGTTAGAAACAGAACGTTGTCTGAATTGTTCATTGCTTTCTCTCTCTCTCTCACACACACACACACACATACAGGATGGCATTGGGTTACTCTCAGTTTTTCCTAACAGACTTAGGGGGTCATGGGAAGCAGAAGAAATTCTGATTCCAGCTGCATTTATTGTAGAACAGAGGAGTGATGGGCAACACTTTTCTAAGATGCCTGCAAAGGCCAAGTTCTAGAAGCTCCTCAGTGCTGCACAGAACGGAAGGAAGCAGAAGAGAGGAAGAAAGAAGGGTAGAAATGCCCCAGTTGGAAGCCGGGGAAGATCTGCTCTGAGCAGCACACTACCCACCCATATGGATGAGGGTCTTCACACAGTGGCTCACCCCTCCTGTAGATTGTGGCACGCTTAAATAAGCTAGCCTGGTATATGTGCTGCTAACATCTAGCCACAGCTTCTGCCCTCCCTCAGAGAGCAAGCAGTGTGCAGAGCCAACGGCGGTTCGAGTGAGCTGTGCTGCCTGAGGGAAGGGGGACCTGGGTGCAAACGTACAGGGACATTTCTTCATGCAGACGCCCCCTAAATGGGGGTGGATCCACATTTCCTCAGGAATCCTTGGCTCTGCAAAATTTCTCAGCCACACCAGCTGGCAGCTGGTAAACCCCTTCCCACCCGACGAGAGTGTGCCATGGAAAGGCAGCGAGACGCCATGGCTACAATTCCCCTCCATGGGTTTTCCCACAGCACAGGGAGGTATTTAGGCCAGAGTGACTTTTGCTGCTGCTTCCTTTCAAGCTCGTTGGCTGCGGCAGCACCTGTTAATGTCTCGTTCACATGAATGGAATGTCAGGGCGCACAGATTGGATTTAGCACCAGGGCAGGTGATGCTCTACATGGACTCGCCTGTGATGTTTGACAGCCATGCCCTGGAAAGACCCCACCTGGATTGTCCTCTTCTTGCAGTGGAAATTCAATTGGCAAAGCTATGCATGTAATGAAATTGCCGGCACAGGCATGAAACCATGGGTGGCCAACCAGACAGCTCCATTTGTGCTGAGGTTTCTAAAGCTATTGTAACCAGAGATGGCTCTAGCTGTGAAGTTCAGGTCAGGGTCTGATCCGGATTGGAACTTTCCCAAAGGCTGTGTGTGTGTAGAGGAATGGGGGCAGGGGGAGGGACTTGGATCTAGAATTCCATTCATGGTCTTCACTGATTGTAATATCTTTCATGTTCCTTTCAAAGTGGTTCAGGACTGCCATTAAGTAGGAATTGCTGTGCAAGGCATTCACTGAACCATACAAAGGTTGCCTGCTTTCCAGTTACAAATGCAAAACTCAGCACAGATTACTCAAAGGCTTGCTGAAATTCTGGGCCCATACAGATTCACACCAAAGAAACTGTTCATATGATCCCATTGAGAACTGAGACCAACAAGTCTCACTCATCTTTAGGCTCTAACTTATGGATACCCAAGTGCTCCTGGCCTTCCAAGATGGGGTGGAGAAAGTAATAAAGAATCTTGTCTAGGGCCTGGTCTACACTAAGAAGGGGGGTCAAACTAGGGTACGCAAATTCAGCTACGTGAATAGCGTAGCTGAATTCGAAGTACCCTAGTTCGACCTACTCACCCGTCCAGACGCGGCGGGGTCGAACTCCGCGGTTCCCCCGTCGACTCCGTCACCGCCGTTTGCAGTGGTGGAGTACCGGAGTCGACTGCAGCGCTTCCGGAGTTCAAACTATCGCGTCTAGATCAGACGCGATAGTTGGAACTCCGAGAAGTCGAACTCACCGCGTCGACCCGGAAGGTAAGTGAAAACCTACCCTAAGTGAGAAGAGGAAATTACCTGCAGTTCTGCAGCCTAGGCCTGGGATCTCCGCAGTTCTCACAGACTATGCAGGTGTTGGGCTGAGCAGTGAGTTAATGAGCACTACAATATTGATAACAAAGGGTGGGATTCAGATAGCAAGATGGACCATGGTTATTTTTCTCTTCTTTGCCCTCCCATTGGACCTTTGGAATTAGTCATTCTCTCAACATAGGCTGCACTGAAATCCCTTCAGAAGCGCAAGGTCAGCTCAGCTCAGCTCATCATCTCAAATCTTCTCAGACGTGATCCCAGGGCTCCATTTCAAACAGAAAAGAAACAGATCAATAAGAATTTTCTACAGCATGTTTCATCCTGAAGGATCCCCAAGGGCTGAATAGTTACTATACACATGGATCATTCCTCCACCTGTGAAATGCAGACACCAGTGTGTTCTTACCAGCATCACTACCCAGCAGTTATTAGGAGGGGGTGAATGAGTTTAATTGATCGTTGATTTTCACTAGAACAGACCTTTCCCATTGCTAAAGTACAGTAACTCCTCACTTAAAGTTGTCCTGGCTAACGTTGTTTCGTTGTTACGTTGCTGATCAATTAGGGAACATGCTCATTTAAAGTCACACAATGCTCCCTTATAACATCGTTGGGCAGCTGCCTGCTTTGTCCACTGCTTGCAGGAAGAGCAGCCCGTTGCAGCTAGCTGGTGGGGGCTTGGAACCAGGGTGGACCGGCAGCCCCCCCATCAGCTCCCCACTCCCCTAAGTTCCCTGTGCTGCAGCCGCTCAGCAGGCTACCAATTACCGGCAGTTCAGCTGTCCCTCCCCCCATTGCCTTGTGTTGCTCCTGCCCTCTGCCTTGGTGCTGCTCCCGCAGGGGCAGCTCTATGTATTTTGCCGCCCCAAGCACAGCAGTCAGGCAGCTTTCGGCGGCACGCCTGCGGGAGGTACGCTGGTCCCACCGCTGAATTGCCGTTGAAGCCGCAGACCTCCCGCAGGCATGCTGCCGAAGGCAGCCTGACTGCCGCCCTCGCAGGGACCGGCAGGCCGCCCCCCGCAGCTTGCCACCCCAGGCATGCGCTTGCTGCGCTGGGGCCTGGAGCCGCCCTGTGCTCCCGGAAGCCTCCTGCTTGCTGTGCAGGGGGCGGGGCAGACGGGAGCTAATGTCAGGGTGCCTTGAGGAATGTTGTCAGCGTGCAGGTCCAGTGGCTGGAAACTGAAGCCAGATAAATTCAGTCTAGAAATGAAGCGCAAAATGTTAACTGTGAGGGAGATCAACCCAGGGAACCATTTACTAAGGGATGTGGTGGGTTCGCCATCACTTGAAGTGTTGAAGTCAAGATTGCATCTCATGTATCTCATGCTGGGGGCCAAGGAAGGCATTCAGATAGTGGGGTGGTTCGATTGAGAGGGTTTCAGATAAACGGGAGCATACTGCATTCAACTGGAAAATTCACTATTGGCTTCTGTTGGCTAGTTGCCTAAATCAGCCAGTCAAGGAACAGAAACACCACCACCCAAACTACCCAGCAGAGTGTGAGTTGTGAATAGCTGCAATTAACGGCTTTTGCCAGCAATCTGCCCATCAAGAATTGCTCAGATTTCAAGTATTTTGTGCCCTGCTCTTGGAGAACTTCTGAACAGTAAAAAAGGGCAAAATGAATCAAATAAATGATTTGTTGGGACTTATTCACTCAGCTCCACTAGTAAGTGAACAAGGTCTTTTTATTGTCCCCTGTACAGCCCACACTATGGCAACGTAGTGCTTTGTCCCCTGTAGTTGTTAGACCACGTGTAAGTTTATGTCTGCTACTGTCTCTGAGCAAAGAGCCATAACTCAAGGTGTTAAAGTTCATGCTTTGAGATCAACAATCCTGGCGTTCAGCCACCGGAGGCAAACAGGCGCATCACGGCCCCTGCTCGCCACTGTATACGCTACACCTGCTAGCCACCTGTGAACAGCTTTGGCAACCTGTATCGATTTACTCTCTGTGTAACCCTTCCACTGCTCAGCCAGTGCTGCTGTGCTACTTTTGGCCATTAGAATGCCATGGAAATCAAGGCGCAATTAGCTGATGACGCAATGGAACCGCACAGCAGATGTGTTCTACCTGAATGTGCTTAGTAGGTTTAGAAGTATAGCACGTGGCTTCTACCTGTAGGTACTTGTTACGGCATGACACCACTATATTCCACTGGAATGCACCTTGAATACTGGGCACTTCGGCTGGCATGTTCTTCATGGGCAGGACATTTGACATCATGGCAGATAAGTTCCCCCTACGACAACCTGAACTGTTAAAGCTGCCCACAACCTGTGCCGTCGCACCTGGAATAGTTTGCAGTCTTCCAGAGGTTAAATAATATGTACAGGAAGCAAAGAAGTAAATATATGTCTGACTATGTATAGCAGGCTGGCAAGATGTATTGCCCAATGTGTTAAAAGACCAAAGGAAAGTTGGAAAGAAAGATGATCTGCATTGTAATGATTGCGCTTCTATAGCCTGTGGCATCAAAAACGTCATCTCATTTATGCATGCTACTAAAATTTTAGCAATAATTCTCTCCAGCCTCTCCATGCACAAACCTTTGCTATGGGTCTGTCCTCTGAGTCACCTTTAAGAAAAAAAATTATAGTTGCCTTTCATTCCTCCTTGGAGAGGCATAAAGTTTGCTCTGCTTTGGGACTGGTAGCATTAGTGGATTTAATATCATGCCTGGGTCACCGTGTGTGCAGGTTTTGTAAGCGACTGGGATGCATCCGTTAGAGGGCGAGAGAGGTAAACAATGGCTTAGATCAAAGATTTAGAACCCTGCGAGCATGTATTTGAATAGTAAGTGTTTGCCTTGATCATAGACTTCCTGTTCCTTTGTATAATATTAACCCGGATAAATGTAGACCAAACCTCAAGCTGCTCTCCAAAGTAAACATCTCTGTGCTCTTCCAGGTCCAAATGGCATCCATTCACGTGGCGCCTTTCTTCCAGGAGCGTCCTAAAGCACTTTACTGTCTGTGGGCCCACTTGTCAACCCTGAGGGGCTACGTCGGGGCACCTTGCTTGGCTTTTGGGTGCCCAAGTCAGCAGTTAGGTATTTAGGCACCATCAGCGAGAACCAATCTCAACACTGGACACCCTCATTTAGCCTCTGGAGTTTGAAAAATCATACAGGAGAGAAGGATTCCTCACCCCGCATCGATGATGGGGATGTCAGCAGCTTCTTATCCTCCCAGGCACCTAGGCTATTTGGCGCAGGAATCAAATATCAGATCTGCACAGCGGCCCAAGTATTGGAGTGATTTTGGCTCAAGTATATTCACTGGGACATCCCTAAAGCAGGTCGAGCCTCATAAGACCTGTAACCTGTAAACTGGGGCTTTGAGTGCCGAGGGAGGTGTTGATCTGGTTGGGGCTCAATGGTAACAGTGAACACAAAATGAGGCGTTAGAAGGATGGGATTTAAAGGCTCGGAAGGAATTCTTGTGGGACCCAGGGCCAATAGACTGCATAGCCAGTAGCAGCACCTTCTGTCCCCTGCCTATCATGGGCCTGGGCCTGAGAAGTGCCGAGCAGCTGTAATTTCCATGGGTGCTGCAATGAAAGAGGTCAGTTCACCACTAAGATCAACAGATTCATAGATTCGAAGACCATTGTGATAATTTAGTGTGAGCTCCCATGTAGCGCAGGCCAGAGAACTTCTCTGGAATAATTCCTAGAGCAGGTCTTTTAGAAAAAACATCCCATCTTGATTTAAAAATTGTCAATGAGGGAGAATCCAACACAGCCTTTGGTAAGTTATTCCGATGGTTAATTTCCCTTGCTGTTAAAAATTTACACCTTATTTCCTGTCTGAATTTGTCTAGCTTCAACTTCCAGCCATTGGATTATGTTAGACCTGTCTCTGGTGGACTGAAGAGCCCATTATTAAATATTTGATCCCCATGTAGATACTTTTAGATTGTGATCAAGTCACCTTTAACCTTCTCTTTGTTGAGCTGTATAGATTGAGCTCTTTGAGTCTGTCACTATAAGGCGGGTGTTCTAATCCTTTAATCAGTCTCAGGGCTCTTCTCTGAACTATCTCCAATTTATCAGCATCCTTCTTGAATTGTGGGCAGCAGAGCGGGACACAATATTCCAGCAGTAGTTGCACCACTGCCAAATACTAAGGTAAACAACCTCTCTGCTCCTATTCCTAAGGAAATTAAAGTTGTTGTCACGACTGGACAGAAGCCACTAGAAAGAGAGGGAAAGAAGCAGCCTAGAACTTCTCGAAGTCTGAGTTTGGTCTAATCCACTGAGGTCTGACTTGAAAAGACCATTTGACACTGTTACAGGGTTAGCTGCAGCTTTAATCCCTCTCTGGTCTCTCTGAGGGCATCCCCTGAGGTGTCAGGCCTCTCCCCTGCCCCCGTCTTGGGGTGGAATCCCATGGTTCTCCCCCTCAGATGGAGTCTCGGCTGCAGCTGCCTGTGTACCAACCATAATGGCTCAGTAGGTCTGACTGGGCTCAGCCTCTGCAGTTCTTCCCTCCAGCAGCCATGACCAGTGGTTAATCCAGTGGCCACACAGGTCTCTTAAAACAAAGTATTATTTAATTGTAACAGTAGGAGCACAGGAGAGCATGAGAGAAAAAGGCTGTTAGAGCAATAAAACAGCCTCCCTGCATGTCTGTCTCCCCGGAGGCTTACCCTCCCCTTGGAAGCTTATAACAATACTTTGCTCTTATATAGCACTTTTCACCAGCAGATCTCAAACCTAGTTGTATAGGTGACTGCGTTAACATGCTGAGTGACTCTCACACCCTGGAGGCCGGTGAACAATAAATAAAAGCTTTTCTTCTTCCTGAGTTGCTGTGGAGCTGCAGACTCATCCCAGCTCTGCAATTCTTCCCTCTAACCTCCCGTCCTCAATCTCTGGCTCCAGATGCTGGCATTTTGTTTATGAAGGTCTTGATGGGGTTTGCTCTGCTCTCAGGAGGGCTCTGCTGTAATTCATCTCAGCTGGAAAGGTTGCAAATCTGATTAAACAAAGTCATCCATAGCCATAACTTCTATTGACCTGAGGAGACGGAATTGGGATGACGTCTAATGAAGCCATTCTGAAGGGTCTCATTCGGGACTGTCACTTTTATTGTTTTATAGGCCCAGCTGGTACTGATTGAAAAGCCGACTGCATCTGATCCACAACAAAATATTTGTTTTAAAATTAGAATATATATATATTTTTAAAAATCCTGCAAATCATCCAGGATTTTGTTGGAATAAAACACCACACAACAAAATCAAAACCTGAAAACAACGTCTATTCCAGCTGTATTTTTCCCCCCCAAAATCTGGAAAATCTTGACAGAAGCAGAAAGGTTCACGAGAACGTTTCTGTCTTGTTGCAAAGCTGCTTACCTTTGAAAAAAGTTTTGATGGAGAATTTTCAACCACTTCTTAGCCTCTGGCTTTTGTTTCCTCCCATTATATGTTCAACAGCTATAATAAAAAATATATGGAGACCTACCTAGCTCATAGAACTGGAAGGTCATTGAGTCCAGCCCCCTGCCTTCAGTAGCAAGGCCAAGTACTGATTTTGCCTCAGATCCCTAAGTGGCCCCCTTAAGGATTGAACTCACAACTTGGGATTTAGCAGCCTAAGGCTCAAACCACTGAGCTACCCCCAATCAAGTGCCTTTAAACATTTAAATGTTTTAAAAATCAGGGTATGAATTTGTGGCTGGCAAATCAGCTCTATTTGAATGACCATTTGCAAACACTTGATTGCAGCATTTGTCCAGTTCCAGACAATCAGATCCTCCCTTGCTAAAAATGTGAGCCTAACGGCTGTCTGAGCTTGTGGAACAGAGGCAGATGTAGCAGCATGGAAGCAGTGTGCTCTAGTGGATATAGCAACGGACAGGGAATCAGGAGTTTTGAGCCGCGGTCTGAGCTCTGCCAATGACTTTTTGTGTGACCTTGGGTGAGTCATTTGCCTTCTCCTGGCCTCTGTTTCCCCTCCCATCATTTGTCTATTTTCCTGCTTACATCATGAGCACTTCATAGCAGGGACTGTGCCTGTACAGTGCCTGGTGCAACTGGGGTGTGCTTTGTAGGGGCTTTGAAGTGCAACTTTTAACACAAATAATAAGTGATCCTACAGACAGCCAGGACAATCCAAAGAGCTGAGTCCTAGCATATCTGTGCAACCTGTTCCCCACAGAAACAAAGATGCCCTGGTATAATGAACTTGCCCTATGTGTGTGTGTGTGTGAACTTCTGCCCTCAAGTGGATTAAAATCAGTCTGTGCTCCAGGGTATTCATCGTAGCAGAGCAGTCCCCTTAGCTCACTCCCTTCCGGCCTGTGGCTTTGTGTGAATGCTCTCTATGATGCTGTCTACATGAGTGACAGATGACCACGCTGAGCAATGGAGGGTCTGTGACCTATGAAACTCCCTCTGCCATCAGTTGGTCAGGTAATAGAATGCAGGGGTGGCTCTAGGCATTTCGCTGCCCCAAGCAGGGCAGACAGGCTGCCTTCGGAGGCGTGCCTGCGGAGGGTCCGCGGTCCCACGGCTTCAGCGGACTTCCCGCAGCCATGCCTGCGGGAGGTCCAGAAGCCACGGCCAGCGGACCCGCCGCAGGCACGCCGCCGAAGACAGCCTGCCTGCCGCCCCCGCGGCGACCGGCAGAGCGCCCCCCGCGGCTTGCCGCCCCAAGCATGCGCTTGGCATGCTGGGGCCTGGAGCCGCCCCTGATAGAATGGGTTTTATTTAAAGCTCTTTCTATATAAATCTGGTAGGTGAGGCAGGCACCTATAATGTACACACCACTGAACAGGTCATGACTTCAGCCTAGGCCCGTGGGCCCTGGTTTGTTTGGCGATATCAGTACAACAGCCTCTCAAATGCTATTTCAGCTGCTTCCACACTTTAGGCGGGAACCAACTTTGTTGTTTTTAAATGACATCATTTTTTTTAAAAAAAAAGGTTCAGAATGAATTTACTTATGGGCAATGGTTTTGAGTTGGTTTGTATTGTAATTAACGACTCTCTGTGTGTGTGTGTATGTGAAAGAGAGAGAGCACCGCTGCTCTCAACTGCATGGAACCAGAATTTTCCTACAATGTGTAATAGGCCCCATATTTGCTATTAGATAATGGTGATTCTCCTTTAGCCCAAGTGCTAGAGGACTGGGTCTTGCACAAGCTCTAGCTGATCGTTCACTGTGGCTGCGGTGTGCAACCCATTGTTATCTGTAAAGGCCTCACTGTCTAGGTAGCTGCGACATTATTTTATCCAAACCAATCTGGCTCATCTCTAATGAAGAAATGTAAGATTTTTGGACACGGAGGTGTTCAACTGTAGCCCATAGGGCTAGCTTGCCCTTACTATGCGCACTGGTTTGCTTTCATTATATTTAGCTGCACATCCATATACTCCCAACGTCTCTTGCAGGATGAGAAGGCTACAAACAAGAAAAAAAGGAAGAAAAACCAATTGAGCATCCAAAGAAAAAAAATGAAACAACCCCCCCAAATGATTGATTTTGTGTAGAGAAACATCAGGACTTTTATAACTCAATCCAGCAGGCTGATGGACAGCGGCATTAGAATAATCATTGGGTGGAGGCACTCTCTCCAGCCGTACTCACTCATGTGGACAGGTGGGCTGGATGGCAGCCAGCAGCTTCAAGCCTTTGGCTGAAGCTTTTGTTTTATTTAATGTCACTCGCCGTGTGAAATTAGAGTTTTTATCACCAAATGAAAAAATGACTCTGGAAAAAACAAGAAGCCCAGGAACCATTTGTCTTCCCTCCTCCAAGGAAAATGTTGATTGTCTCCAGCTCCCCTTCTTAGCAATTTGCACTGGACAATCTATGTTTTTAGTCAGATTAGGATTCAAAGCCTCTTGCTTTTGTCCTGGATTTGTTCTAGTCCCATCCCCATCATCACACTCTCTGCCGTGTTCTCTGATTCGTGTAGCGTTGCCCACAGAGAATCCAAAGCCACATCAGCTCCTCCTAAAAAGCATTGGGGCCTTGTGGTGACAGTCTTGGGGGAGTTGCTTTGTGCTGGAATGGGCCTCTTGTGCGTTGACACGGTGCTAATGGAGGCATCACCAGCTATGGTTCACCTGCTGACCTAGGGGAGGAGTGGGCAGCTGGAATGCAAATGCCTGCATTGGCTACCTTGAATCATCAGCAATTATAAAATGGGAACACAGGAGCCCAAATCTGCTCTCAGTGACAAACATGAAATGCCACGGGAGGCTTAACTAGGGTTCCCCGGCTGTGATTTAAGGGAGGGTTTGACCCACAAGGCCAAATGAAATAATTCATAATCCCAACTATACATATAAAATGATGGGGTCTACATTAGCTGTTACCACTCAAGAAAGAGGTCTTGGAATCATTGTTAAGGCTACAATTTAGTCACAGGTATTTTTAGTAAAAGTCAGGGACAGGTCACAGGCAACAAACAAAAAGTCACGGCCCGTGACCTGTCCCTGACTTTCACTAAAATTCCCCCTAACTAAATTTTAGGTGCTGGGAGGGGGGTGCTCCCGCAGATGCTGCTGCTCCTGAGAGGGGACGCTCTGGGGCCTCGCCTCTGCTGGGGGAGGGCGCTCCAGAGCCCTGACGATGCTGGGGGTAGGGGGGCTGCCCGGGGCCATGCTGCTACTGATGCTGCTGCTCCCCAACCGCTGCTTTGGGGCCGTGCCCAGGACCAGCTGCCTGGGGCCACCTGAGCAGCAGCTGTTGTGGCCGGCTCTGGGCCACCCCAGCTGCTCAGGTGGTCCATGGGTTAGCCACACCGGCCACTGCAGGAGTCACGGAGGTCCCAGAAAGTCAGGGAATCTGTGACCTCCGTGACAGTTCTCTGAAAACATCCACTCAATGTGCAGCGGCAGCCAAAAAAATGAACAGAATGTTGGGAATCCTCAAGAAAGGGATAGATAATAAGACAGAAAATATCATTTTGCCTCTATATAAATCCATGGTACCCCCACATCTTGAATATTGCATGCAGATGTGGTTGCCTCATCTCAAAAAAGATATATTGGAATTGGAAAAGATTCAGAAAAGGGCAACAAATATGATTAGGGGTATGGAACTGCTTCCGTATGAGGAGCCGAGCCAGATTCCAGCATCTGAACAACACCTCAGAATGACAAGGGTGACCCATCTCTCTACTGAGACCTGGGTCTTGTCACCCCCGGACATACAGGTTTTCAGACTCCAGAACTGGATCTGAATTTTGCAGCATGGGCCCTTCTGTGGAGAAGATCTAACATTCCCGAGGGTGAAGCTCCACCTGGCTATGAGAACCACTGCCTGGTCCAAATGGCCCCTACAATGGACACCCTAGGGCCATGATGCTCAGACTGAGGCTCTTTAATGGGTCTTCTGCAGCTCTTTGCAGCATATGATATTAAAACATGGTGTGATTTCATTATTAGCCAATCTAAGTTATTAACCAATCAGGATGCATTTACTAGGTTATTAACCAATTGTAGTTGATACAATAATAATACTTGGTCAGTCATTTTGCTGTGAAAATAACAAATACACACTAAATATTTCTCCTATCATACTGTTTAAATCTGAATCTATGGTACTATAGTAAGCAATGAATTCATACTAGTGTGGCTCTTTTGGATAATCATAGAGTATCAAGGTTGGAAGGGACCTCAGGAGTCATCTAGTCCAATCCCCTGCTCAAAGCAGGACCAATCCCCAGACAGATTTTTACCTCAGTTCCCAAAACAGCCCTCTCAAGGATTGAACTCACAAGCCTGAGTTTAGCAGGGCAATGCTCAAACCACTGATCTATCCCTCCCTTGCTTATGTAATGTTGATTGCTAATTTGGCTCCTGAACCACTGAGGTTTGAGTATCTGCTCTCAGGCATGAAATTTATCAGAGATTTCTACTACCCTGTGCTGACCCATTTCTCGGGTGACCATTCCCACCCTCTTACTCCCTTGCCCTAGTAGAACCAGCTGCCAGTGGTAATGTAGCATGTGCTGCATCACAGTGTCATTTTAAAGCTACAGCAGGGTTACCAGCTCTCATGATTTTATCACTAGTTGCATGATATTTGGGTTTTTCCTTAAAGCTCCCAGCTCCCGGAGACATGGGATTATGCGAGCAGCTCAGCTGTCATAAAGAAAAAAAAAGAGAGAGAGAGAGAGAAGGAAATTTCTAACACATGGTTTTGGGGAAAAGGTAAAAATGCAAATCCTAAAGGCTCAATGCCTCCGCTCCCCCCCCACAAATAATATATCTTAAAATCTTGTGATTTTTAAGCCAGTCTCATGATTTTGAAGTCTGACTCATGCTTTTTGAATGCTTGGCAATAGCAATAACATTACAGTATCTGTTTTATGGCACCTGGCTGCACTAGGCAGGATTCATTTTGAGGCATTAAAGAGTGAAGTTTAATATGCTGAAAATGAGTTTTAAATTGATTAAAGTTTATGAACAATACAGGCTCCATAATAAGTATGTCACTTGAATGTTCCCATTTTTTTTTAAAACTTGCTCTTGATGAAAATTAATCTATTTCCTACATTTCATCTTTCTGCACCCTTTATATGTTGGCTTGATTGCTGTCAATTTGTTTCTTTAATGTAAGCAATTAAATGGTTGATAGTTTTGCTGGCTTTCAATTATCTTCCTGCCTGACAATTGCTCCAGCTGTAACTAATTTTCTTTCTCTATGTTCATAATCCAGATCACATCCTGCAGCCATCAGGAATGGCAGGTGTTTGCTGAGGTGAAGGAGGAAGAGTTGCTTTGTGCCCTGAGCGGAGGATGGGGAAGTTGAATTTCCTGAGTCTGCCACTAATTCACTGTGTGGCATTTGGCATTACTAAAGGCTATGTCTACACTGCATCAATGTGGTGCAATTCCCAGCTCATGTTGAAGCATGTCCAACAAACATGTGGACAACACATCAACAAACATGTTGACAAGGTAGATTTTAGAAATTTTCCAGAAGGCCTTAAACAAACTCCGTACCAAAAGCTGTCAATAAAAAAAGGAAAAGGATAATTCATGGATTGAAAAAGGTTAAGGAGGAATGGAAAAAAGTAGGAACAAAGAGTAGGAAATAAGGATAATAGAGGTAGGGTGTTCCCCAAGGGAGAGGTCTAGCCTAGGTCCTCCCTAATTCAATTCCTATTCAAATAATCTTCTAAGAGTAAACAAAATGGTCTGAGAAAAAGTTTGACACTAAACTACTCAAGAAGAAGAAAGACAAAGCAGAAAGAAAAGAAGAAAGCAGAAAAGATCTCACTAAAGAAAAAACAAAACAAAAAAATGGCAAATGGCAAATAAAATGCAAAAAAAAAAAATAATTGGAAAAAAAAAATAAAAAAATACTATAAATACATACAATACTAACATACAATACAATACCTAGAAAAAAGATCTTGGAGTTATAGTGGATATCTCTCTGAAGATGTTCTGAGTCCTCTCAGAGAGTGTGCCAAAAGTGCAAAAAGGAAAAAAAAAGCAAAGTTAAATTAGGAAAAGGGGACAGAGAATAAGACTGATAATAATATATATAAATTATATATATTATCATGATGCCCACATCTAATCTATGGTGTGTACACTCCTCTCCAAAAAGATAAAAAAAAGCTCTAGAAGGTTCAAAAAAAAAAGCAAAAGAAATTTAGGGTTTAGAGAGGGGGAGATTAGAGAAAGAAAGAAGAGGCTAGGACTCTTCAGTTTGGAAAAAAGAGTTTGGAAGAAGACATGAAGAGGGTATATAAAATCATGATAAATGAATGAGAAGTGATGTTGGAAAAGGAAAGTAATAGTTAATACAATATTCTACAAACCATAATACAAGAGTAAATTAATTAGCAAAAATAAAAAAACAAATAAAGGAAGTTCTTCTTCACAAAGCGTCTCTCAACTTGTGGAACTGGACTACCTGACCTGAGGCTGTGAGAAGGGGACTATAACAATGTTTAAAAGGGGACTGGATGGTTCATATGTGCTTATTCATGGTGGCTAAGTTAGCCAATTAGATGGGTGGGGTAAGAATGGTGTCTGTCAGAGGAGAGGATGGAGATGAGGATGGAGATGGAGAGAGGAGAGATCTGTGATGTTCACTCCCTCAGGGGGGCCTCAGGCATTGGCCACTGTCGGTGAACAGATGCTGGAGCTATGCTAGATGGTTGGTCTGACCCGGTACGGCCGTTCTTATGTTCTTATGTAGACATACACGGACTAGATCTGCTCCAGCTAGCACCTAAGAATTGCAATTTGGCTGCAGTGGCATGGGTGGTGGCTTGGGCTAGCCACCCAAATACAAGCTTGTCTGAGAAGCCAGCTGTGTATTCGGGCGGTGTGACCCAAGGAATTTGATGCTCACTGGCAGAGGGTAACAGGGATCTTCTGGGTTTACCAAAAAGGGTCATGTAATTTCTCTGTGAAAAGCCCGTGTTGCCCTTGTCATCATAATCACTGCCCACTGTATGTGCAGATCATGTGTAACGAGTTATGTATGTAGGCTAAAAATGACGTTCTTCAGGCCTTGTAACTAAAGGCAGATCGCTGAGCGATAACAGGCACTGACACAGGGGGAGGGGAGAGACGTGCATCTCCCTAGTTGCCCGTTGTGCATCTTCCAGTGGAAGTCTAGCTGCATATTGAGTTAAAGACCAAAGAACAGACTGCAAGTGCTGCAGGAAAAACCAAACCCAGCAGGGGTTATCCTGTTTACAAGTAAAGACAATGAACTTTTGGGGGGATAACTGGGGTTTCGGAGGCACACAGAGCAGCCGTCCGTCTGGGAAGACAAGCTGCCAGTGATCTGGATCTGATGAAGGGTGGTCCTTGGCCATCCTGGCTGAAGGCGCCGGGAAAAGGACTTGGGGTAAGCTACTCTGTTGGAGAGAGGGGAATGTCATGTGAGTTAAGTTTAAGCTCTAGACAGCATGTTATGATTTTGTTTTTATATATAAGTATTCGTTTCCGGTCGCCTCACTGACTGTTCTTGGCTAATAGACGGATCCTTGTGTTCACTGTCAATATAGCTCTGGGCTGCGGAGTGGGGGTCCTGAGTGGAATCTAGTCAGCTGGGGTGCATTATTCCTGGGTGTGGGAGGGAAAGAATCTGAGAGCTCTGTGAGGGGTCAGCGGAAGAGGGGCTGAGCACCCCGAGGGATGCTCGGTGGGTTGACATGCACCTAGTACAGAGTGGGGGAGACCTGTGGAGGCCTGGCAGGGAGTGCTTGTGCTGCCAGAGGCTGGCGGTTTCAGGAAGCTGACCCCCGGCAGACACAGACAAGACGGCCTCACATTAAGGGCTGGTGGTAGCAAGGTGCCTCGCAAGCCTCAGTCCGCTAGCAAGCAGCACAGGCAGCTAGCCCACACTGCTGTGGCCACACTGCCATATTTAGTGAGCTGTCGTGAGCAGAGGTAGCACATCTGCCTATCTAAGCTGGGCATTACGCCGCCTGGCGGCTGTGTCGATGCACCCCAAGAGAACAAAAGCCAGGTTGCTGCTGCACTGAGCCAGCACCCAGGATAGTAGATGGGCTCTGAGGATCTTGGCAGTAGCATCTGACAGAAGCCCCCAAGCTCCCCCTGCTAGTGGGAGTAGGGTGGTCAGACAGCAAATGTGAAAAATCTGGACAGGGGATGGGGGGTAATAGGAGCCTATAGAAGAAAAAGACCCCAAAATCGGGACTGTCCCTATAAAATTGGGACATCTGGTCAGCCTAGTGGGAGAGAGAAGCTGGCGTGACGGGCCCGTAAGGGAAAGAATTGCATTACCTGGGACAGTTCAGTCTGGGGGGGTTAACAATGTGACGGGTTGAGCGCTGTCCTAAAATCCAACTCCGTGAAGCGGCCAAAGCTCCTCAGCAGCAGCAAAGGGACAGCGTGGCGAGCAAGGATGCTCTGCCGATGAAACTTGTAAAGGTTGAACAAAGACCGACGCGAGCTCTTCCTCCGCACCTCAGTGTGTGTGAGGTGAATCCTAATCTCCGTCTTCTCCTTCGCCCTGGGACTGCGTCACATCCCTCAAGTGCCTCTCCATTTCCTCAGCTCGACAATCCCCCTCCCCTCACACACACACTGAGCTGTGTCTATGGCACGGCTGGGCAAGCCGTGCTGGAAGGGGCCCCTTCGGAATCCAATGACACCACTCGCTGATTAGACCAAGGTGCCCTCTTCCCTTGACATGATCAGCCTGCTACATACAGCGCACTCCCAGCTCCGGGGAACTAGAGACCCGCTTGGGGCACTGTTTCTGCACTAGGTGTACTCCCCTATCCTGCCATTGCTTACCACCATTTCAGCTTCCTCATGGAAGACCCGGTGTACACAGTGTTCCGGGCAATTGGTTGGTGTTTTAGGCACCGTAATAACATCTAGCTCTGAACAAACTGCTTGAGATGTTGGTGGCCACCGCTGTCTTGCCTAAGGGCTCCCACAGGGGCAACTGACCTGTAGCAATAGTGTGGAAGTTTAGGACAAAAATTCCGAGCGTAGATGAGGCCTATGTGTCGCACATGGTCGTGAAGGGCGTAAGCACTGTGCAAAAGGGAACAGACAGTTTCACATCCACTCGTTGTGGCACTCTGGTTCCTTCTGTTGGTGGCTTTGTAACAGATAGTGGGCTTGATTAAATTTTAAAAGCTTGCAGCAGTGTCACTCTAGCACTTCAGTGTAGACACTACCTCTGCCAACAGGAGTTCTCCCATCAGTGTAGGTAATCCACATCCCCAAGAGGTGGTAGCTAGGTTAATGGGAGAATTCTTCTGTTGACCCAGCACTGTCAACACGGAGAGGTAGATTGGCTTCACTACGCCACTCAGGGATGTGGATTTTTCTCACCTCTGAGCAATGTAATTATGCTGACCTAATTTTCTGGTGTAGACCAGGTGAGAGCTTGATGAACCTCCTACAGGTTTGCCTCTTTTAACTCAGGCAGTGGAGGCTCAGTCTTTTGGATCCCACGGCTATAGGTTCAATCCCCACAGATGACAACCCACCCTGGGTGCTGTGTAATCTACTCATTAGGCCAGTGGTTCTCAAACTTTAGCAACCCAAGGTCCCCCATTTTGATTTGAAAATTTTCACCGACCTTCAAATCGACTTCTAATTTTCCCCGGGAGGTGCTCAACCCCCGCTCAGCCCCAGGCCCCTCCCGCACTCTACACCTTCCCCCAAAGCCCCACCTCACCCCTCCTCTTTGCTGCTTCTTTCCACCCCCTCCCCTGAGTGTGCCCCATCCCTGCTTCTCCCCACTCCCAGCACCTCCTGCATGCCACTGAACAGCTGTTCTGTGGCATGCAGAAGGCACTGGAAGGGAGGGGGAGGAGTTGATCAGCAGGGCCAGCGGCCCCAGACATGACTTGTGGACTCCCTGGAGCCAGACATGACTTGCCAACCCCCTGGAGTACACTTGTGGATCCCCAAGGGTCTGCAGACCCCAGTTGGAGAACCTCTGGATTAGGCTATTGTTTCTCAGAATTAGAGCCTATAATTTGCTTTACATTTAATTACGGCAGTTGATTAATTTCAGTTAACTCACACAATTAACTCAAGAAATTAATCACAATTAAATTAATCACACTGTTAAACAATAGAATACCAATTGAAATGTATTAAATATGTTTGGATGTTTTTCAACATTTTCAAATATATTGATTTCTATTACAACACATATAAATATGCTCACTTTATATTATTATTTTTATTACAAATAGTTGCACTGTAGATATTATAAACAAAAGAAATAGTATTTTTAAATTCACCTCATACGAGTACTGCAGTGCAATCTCTTTATCCTGAAAGTGTAATGTACAAATGTAGATTTTTTTCGTTACATAACTGCACTCAAAAACAAAACAATGTAAAACTTCAGTGCCTACAAGTCCACTCAGTCCTACTTCTTGTTCAGCCAATCGCTAAGACAAACAAGTTTGTTTACATTTACGAGAGATACTGCTGTCTGCTTCTTATTTACAATGTCACCTGAAAGTGAAAAAAGACATTCACATGGCACTTTTGTAGCCGGCGTTGCAAGGTATTTATGTAGGGGTGACCAAATGTCCTGATTTTATAGGGACAGTCCAGATTTTGGGGGCTTTTTCACATATAGGCACCTATTAACCCCCACTCCCTGTCTCAATTTTGTACACTTTCTATCTGGTCACCCTACATTTACGTGACAGATATGCTAAATATTCGTATGCCCCTTCATGCTTCAGCCCACCATTCCAGAGGACATGCTTCCATGCTGATGATACTTGATAAAAAAAAATGCGTTAATTAAATTTGTGACTGAACTCCTTGGGGGAGAATTGTATGTCTGCTGTTCTGTTTTACCTGCATTCTGCCATATATTTCATGTTTTAGCAGTCTCAGATGATGACCCAGCACATGTTCATTTTAAGAACACTTTCACAGCAGATTTGACAAAATGCAAAGAAGGTACCAATGTGAGATTTCTAAAAATAGCAACAGCACTCGACCCAAGGTTTAAGAATCTGAAGTGCCATCCAAAATCTGAGAGGGATGAGGTGTGGAGCTTTCAGAAGTCTTAAAAGAGCAACACTCTGATGTGGAAACTACAGAACCCAAACCACCAAAAAGAAAATCAACCTTCTGCTGGTGGCATCTGACTCAGATGATGAAAATGAACATGCGTCGGTCCGCACTGCTTTGGATCGTTATTGAGCAGAACCCGTCATGAGCATGGATGCATGTCCTTTGGAATGGTGGTTGAAGCATGAAGGGACATATGAATCTTCAGCGCATCTAGCACATAAATATCTTGCGATACTGGCTACCACAGTGCCATGCGAAAGCCTGTTTGCACTTTCAGGTAACTATGTAAACAAGAAGCAGGCAGCATTATCTCCTGCAAATTGTAACGAAACTTGTTTGTCTGAGTGATTGGCTGAATTAGGACTGAGTGGACTTGAGGGCTCAAAGTTTTATATTGTTTTATTTTTGAATGCCGTTATTTTTTGTACATAATTCTACATTTGTAAGTTCAACTTTCATGATAAAGAGATTGCATTGCAGTACTTGTATCAGGTGGATTGAAAAATACTATTTCTTTTGTTTTTTTTACAGTGAAAATATTTGTAATAAAAAATAAAGTGAGCACTGTACACTTCGTATTCTGTGTTGTAATTGAAATCAATATATTTGAAAAGGTAGAAAACATCCAAAAATATTTAAATAAATCATATTCTGTTATTAACAGCACAATTAATCGCACGATTAATCACAATTAGTTTTTTTTATTGTGATTAATTTTGTTAATTGTTTTACAGCCCTCTGTTTAATCAAAGCAGAATTCAGTATAACACATTCATACTGCTAGGGGCAAAATCGAGATCAGTAGCTTGCTCTGAGTCTCCAAGTGCCTTTCGCTTACCTGTGCTGTCTTATAGATGGTACACTGCTCAAAACAAGAACTGACTTTATTTGTGTCCTCTGCTGCACCTAGCACATTGCTGAGGCTTAATTTAAATGATTCACAGCAATGACCACTGAAGAGCTGATAGATGGTTCCTCATAGGGCCATTGGCAGGTAGGAATGGCCCACAGACAGCGGCGGCTCCAGGCACCAGTGCTCCAAGCGCGTGCCTGGGGCGGCGAGCCGCGGGGGGCGCCCTGCCAATCCCTGCGAGGGCAGCAGTCAGGCAGCCTTCAGTGGCTTGCCTGCGAGAGGTCCGCCAGTCCCACAGATTCGGCAGCAATTCGGCAGTGGGTACGCCGAATTCGCTGGACCGGGGACCTCCCACAGTCAAGCCACCAAAGCCGCGGGACCGGGGACCTCCCGCAGGCGAGCCACCGAAGGTAGCCTGCCTGCCGTGCTTGGGGCCGCAAAAAAGCTTGAGCTGTTCTTTCTGCCCCCAGAGAAAGAAAAAAGTGTCAGAATTCTCCCATTGCCTTCTGACCACCATGTTTAAAAATATTTATGGGCTCAGGCTTGAGCCCAGCTGTGTGGCTGCCCAGGTGAATGAAGGGGTGTACAGTATCCTTGCACAGGGCACCGCATTGCCAGACCTTGTGCAGAGGGGATAGCAGAACCCGGTGGGCTGCTACTCACCATCTTGTGCAGGTGGGTGCCTTAAAACCCAATTCTTATATAGCACTTTGCATCAGTAGATCTCAAACCATTGTACACAGAGTGCCTGCTCCATACATTAGCTTAATCAATTAGTTCATGTCTGTACCGTGCTTTGAACATGCTATAAAAATGGTAAGTGTTGTTCCAGGTGCTGATTGCTCTCTATTTCCAATCCTCGAAATGGCCTAGAGCCCAGGTAGCTCTGTGACCACTTCTCCCTCCCCTTGCTATCTGCTTCACTCGGGCTCCTCAAACCCACCTGCCCCAAAGGTGAAGCTCCAGGAGCAGAGGGTGCTTGGCGGTACGTCCCCACTTCTGCAATTAGCTCCTGTTGGATATACCTAAGGCTGCTCCTGGCCGTCTTCAGAAAATGCTGGAAGATGCACTTCCTTGTACAGGATTTCAGGCTCTGGAATTCCTGCTATTTAATCTACCGTTCAAGGCCCGAACCCTGCACACACTTAGGCGTGCCCTTAACTTTAAGCAAGTGCGTTGTAACATTGAAATCAGTGGAACTGCTCCGATGCTCAACGTTAAGCATGCGCTTAAGGGTTTGCAAGACTGTGCTGACTTTTTCTGCATCTCTGGGGTTTTTTTAAGCATGGTGCAGCTCAGGAGGGGGTGTGTGTATGTTTGTTTTAATTACTCTTTCTACCTATGAAATGCTGTTACTCTTAACACAACCCACACAAGTGGTGGCCCAGGGCCATGGTGATGGACCTCCGTGGCAATAGCAACTGCTATCCAAACAGAGGCTCAGCAGGCCTGTCCGGGACGTACAAACAAATACGTGCCTGGGTATAGGAAGCAATTAGGGCAGCCGCTCCCTGGCAGCTGCACCTACGGTGAAGCCAATTTTCATGGCGCTCATAAAAAATGTAGCACACAAAGAATAGAAGTGCTTGCGATCGTTCAGGGAAGGATTTTCACAGTTGGACTGAAGACACATGCACCCCCCCATTCAGAGATAGAAACGCCATTAAACCATGGGGGTAAAAAGTAAACAATCCAAAATGGAACGCCAGGGCGGTGGGAGAAGGGCCAGAATAGAATTACACAGCCAGAGATGTGTCATTAGCACCGCTTCCTGCTAAAGCATGAGGCACGGCAAAGATTGCTAGCAGTAGGTGGGCTCCTCGTGCTGTGATGAAAGTCGCTCTCTCTCTCTCTCGTTTTAAAACCAATGCGTGTATAATTAGTATAAACAATACATCCGTTTACCTTGGCCATTAGCGAAACTTGTGCAAAGTGCCGCAGAGAGGGCTTTGGCATTTCTTATACCAGGTTGATATTTCACATGAAATCTATGCAGTCAAAACAAAGCTGGAGAGGAACAGATGGAAAAATCGTAAGGGAGAGAAACTAACGCGAGCAGAAAGCCGTTTTATCCTGACTGCTCCCTTGGAAAATTAAAAAGGGATTCAGCTTGTATACGCTACGTATACTGACATAGTCAGTGAGGTCTTCTGTGGCATCAGTGTTCAAGTGGTTGTGTAACCCACGGGACCCTCCTGCCCGGCCCCTGAGCTCCTGCCCCAGGAGGCTGCCCCCAACCCCTCCCCTGCTGTTTGCTCTCAATTTGCTCTGCCGGCGCAATGCTCTGGCTGGCGGGACTGTGAGCTCCTGGGGCAGCGCAGCTGCAGAGCCCGGCCTGACCCGGTGCTCTGTGCTGCGTGGTGGCGTGGCTGGCTCCAGCCGGGTGGCGCGGCTGCCTGTCCTGGCACTCTGGGCAGCGCGGCTGTAGTGCCGCCAGCCACCGGTGCTCCAGGCAGTGCGGTAAGGGGGAAGGGAGCAGGGGGGGTTGGATAGAGAGCAGAGGAGTTTGGGGTGGTGGTCAGGGGGCGGGTGTGTGGATAGGGGTTGGGGCAGTCAGAGGGTGGGGAACAGGGAGGTTGAATGGGGGCAGGGTCCTGGGGGCAGTCAGGGGCTGGGGTTCTGGGGGCAGTCCTGGGGAATTGGTGGTTGGATGGGGCACGGGTCCCAGGGGGGGCAGTCAGGAATGAGAGCAGGGGTTGGATGGGGTGGCGGGGGGCAGTCAGGGGCTGGGGTTTGGTAGGCAGTCAGGGGACAGGGAACTGGGTGGATTGGATGGGGCAGGAGTCCTGGGGAGCTGTCAGGGGGCGAGAAGTGGGAAGGATGGGATGGGGGTGGGGCTGGGCCACGCCTGGCTGTTTGGGGAGGCACAGCCTCCGCTAACCGGCTCTCCATACAATTTTGGAAGCCCGATGCGGCCTTCAGGTCAAAAAGTTTGTCCGCCCCGTTGTAGAGCTTATCGTCCCGATAAAGCCTCGTTGACTCGACTGAAGGAAATAGGTGAACATTTTTAATGGTGAGGATGATTAACCACCAGAAAAAATGCCTAAGAGAAGTGGTGGATTTTCTACATCTTGAAAAGTTCATATCAAGACTGGCTGCCTTTCTGGAAGATACAGTAACTCCTCACTTAAAGTCGCCCTGGTTAACATTTCATTGTTACGTTGCTGATCAATTAGGGAACAGGCTTGTTTAACGTTGTGCAATGCTCCCTTCTAACATTGTTTGGCAGCCGTCCTCTTTGTCCACTGCTTGCAGGAAGAGCAGCCCATTGGAGCTGGCTGGTGGGGGCTTGGATCCAGGGTGGACCAGCAGCCCCCCCTCAGCTCCCCGCTCCCCTAAGTTCCCTGTGCTGCAGCCGCACAGCAGGATATCAATTGCTGGCAGTTCAGCTGTCCCTCCCCCCACTGCCATGTGCTGCTCCTGACCTCTGCCTTGGAGCTGCTCCCAGGAGCCTCCTGCTTGCTGTGCAGGGGAGGGGGGAAGAGGAGGGCTAATGTCAAGGTGCCTCCCTCCCCCGTACTCCTGCCCCCCGCTTGTCCCTTCTCCATATAGGGCAAGGTGGGGACAGGACAGGGCTCAGGATGGAGGGAGCTTGCTGGTCACGGCTGCTGTCTCAACCTCCTGATTTTTTTAAAGGCAGTGTACTTAGAGTACGGTCAGTGTACTTAAAGGGGCAATGCGCATCTCTCACTCTCTCTCTCTCCCACACACACACAGAGTGTGTGTCTCTGTCCCTGTCTGCCTTTCTGTCTCCCCTCCCTCCATTCGTGCTGCCTTGTAGAGTGTGAGGCTACATTAACAACGAGTTAACCCTGGAGGGCTCAGTCGAATGCTAGTTCATCATTTAGCAGCAAGGCATTCCCTGGGAAATATCCCTCCCTCTGCCACCCTCTAACTTCACCGCCTCAACCAAGTGTAAGCGGGGGAATGGTCCCGCTATTGTGGGGAACTTTCCTGGCTTCTGTGTACCCCGGTGAAGTGGGCTAGCGAAAGGATCTGAGTCCTCGCTCCCACTTCCTTTACCCAGAGGCCTCCCTGCCCTTGAGGACTCTCCTGTTTGGCAGAGTTCTCCCAACAAGACTGGGCCCAGGATTCCTGGGGGGCTCAACCCCCAACCCTGCTGTGGCCACCTAGGACAGGGGCTAAGGTGTCCCCACTCCGGGGTACCCTCTCTGCACTGGGCACCTCCCTGACCCACTGATTATTCCATACAATTTAAAGCAAATACAAGTTGTTTACTTAACAATCAATTTAAAGAAAAGAATAAGAATAAATGGGAACGGTTACAGGGAAATACATCACCCTGCTCTGTGGCAGGGAACATTACAAACAATGTCTCTGGACATCAAGGCACTTTGCAGTCTGTTCCTTGTAGGCCCCAGGCCTCCTTCTCAGACCCTGGCTGTGCTGCAGGGATGCTGTGGGTGGGACACTTGAAATGGTGGTGACCACACACCTCCGGGCTTTGGGTGGTGGGATCCTTCTTTCCAGTGCCAGCCCCCCAGTCAGGTTAAGGTCCCCCTCCCAGCCTGGCCTGCATGGACCCTTGGCTGGAGTGTCTTTCTGCGCTGGGCCCTGTTACCAAGGTTCCCCCCCTTGGCTGGCCCCAGTTGCTCACCACACTCTGGCTCTCTGACTGCAGCTCTGCTCCCAGCAAAGGATCTGCTCTCTCTGCGCTGTGCCTCTGGCTCTCTGGCTGCAGCTCCGCTCCCAGCACAGGATCTGCTCTCTCTGGGCTGTGCCTCTGGCTCTCTGGCTCCAGCTCCGCTCCCAGCACGGGGTCTGCTCTCTCTGCGCTGTGCCTCTGGCCCCTCTGGATCTGGCCCGGCTCTGTTCTCCAGCTCAGCTTGGGCCCCTGCTTCCTCCTTAGCTCGGC
Organism: Mauremys reevesii; assembly: GCF_016161935.1. NCBI lineage: Eukaryota > Metazoa > Chordata > Testudines > Geoemydidae > Mauremys > Mauremys reevesii. Next base: position 279,246,942 of record NC_052624.1, read on the forward strand.
CCCACTCTGTCTGACTCCGGCACATTCCTGCTCACACACGGAGGACGGGACCCACACTGGCCTTCTGTCTCCCTGATTAGCCGGCCTGCCCTGTCAATCAGGCTGACCTGGAGCATTGGCCTCTTGCCATTGTTCCTGGGGACTGTCAGTCTCAGGGTCCTGATTTGCCATCAATCCCTCCCCTTTTAGTGCTGGGAGCTAGCAGCCAAAACACCCCCACTGAATGTTAGTAAGGGGGCAACAGTCCCCTTACATTCCCCCCTGCTAAAATTCTGCCACAGCCACAATAGTTACACCGGTACATCCAGGCCCCATAACAACAACATATATCCACATCATATTATATTAAAAACCCATTAACAATTACGAAAAGAACATTTAACATAGTTAACACTCCACATCTACTTCTTAATACTATACATAACAATATTCATCAACACACTACATAGAACCAATAAAATAAGTATCTCTAAGTCTAACAGGAAGTACACCTTTATTAGCCCTCTGGGACCTCCTTAAAACTGGTGGTTCGTTACCCATATTTTCTGTTTCCCTATCCTCGGGTAATACTGGGTCAGTTTGAGGGATCTGGCCATTCTCGTTAGGGTTTGGGTTTGCCCCACTCTGTCCCCCTCTGTATTTGGTTTGTGGGACTAGAACCATTTCCCAACTGGTTTCAGCCTCCTCAGAGTGTACTGATCTACGCCTCCTATGGTACCTGTCTGGACTAAGAGTGCAATTTTTCAACTGGTCCCTGTGTACTACTCTCTCAGGACCTCCTCGTTCAGGCCGAATGGTGTAAACTGGTAGCTCGGGATTGGTGTGAGCAACTACAATGTGGGGCTTTGACTCCCACTTGTCCTGTATTTTATTACGCCCCCGGTGTCTATGGTTACGAACTAGTACACGGTCACCGGGCCTGATGAGAGCCCCACTGGACTTGCGATCATAAGTCCTTTTCCTACTTTGGGCAGTGTCTTTAGTTGTATTGAGAGCAACTTCACAGGCTATCTTCAGCCTGTCATGGTGGCCTTTGACTTGGTCATCATAATTGGTCACCTCATCCTTAGAAAAGATTTCTTGATGTTTCTCTGGCAACGCCCTTATGTTAGCCACATGTGCAGGAATCAGCCCTTGGCGTGCCACGTGAACAGGAACTGGCAGTCTCCCATCACATCTTTCTGGAATAAAGGTAACTCGTCCTCCCTTCTCCCTCATCATCTGCAGCTCATTTTCTGGTACACAGCGGTGTTCATCAAGGATCTTCCCTTTCCACGGAGGAATAATGGTCTTCTGTTTTCTGCCCACTTTAACATTTCCAATATGCCTCCTGGGGCCCAGGGAATGACTCTGCCTCTCCGCTCGAGCCAATACTCTACTCCGCACAGCATTCTTCGTATAGTGCTCGTGACAGTTCATCCTCCTGGTTCCTTCTCCTGGTAAGAGTAGCTCCTTCAGCTCACTGATGATGTTCATTCCTAGAATCCCTGGAACTTCTTCTCCCATATGGCTCCCTTTTGATGCTTTGTCTTTCAGGATGAAGATGCATTTTCCTGGCAGCGTTTGGCCCATATACTCTATGTCTGCTTCAAGGCACCCTGCCACTGGGATTGCCAGTCCATTAACAGCTGTTAGACGTACAAACCGTGTGCTGTGCATGGTCAGGTCCTTGTCCTTCAAATATTTTTTAAAATGCGACTCTGTAATGGTGGTGACTTCGGAGCCAGTATCTACCAAACATCTGGTCTTCACCCCTGCTATATATACTTCAGCAGTTAGACAGTCTCCAAATGCTCGCTTACAGAAGTCGCTAGATATGCTGGCACTGACCACGTTCCTCTCACTGTATGCAGAGGGATTTTCCACCAAGGACAGGCCTAGGAATCCTTCTGCCACTGCTTGGCCTTCTACTCTAGATGGACCACTCGCTCCTGGTGCCCCATTGGTTTCGAGTGCCTGGGACTCTGTTCTCCTTCTCAGTGAACATTCTCGGCTAGTATGTCCTGGCCTGTCACAAGTGTAACAAATGTATCTTCCCAGCTCATCCTTCAGTGGGGCTCTTCTTCGGGGTCCTGGGGCCCTTGGATGTCTTGGCATATTGGTGGGGTTTTTCTCTTTCATCACCTCAGTCATTACTTTCAGCATCTCCCCCTGTTGGACCGCCAGTTTTTGGACAGCTTCACTTAAGCTTTCCAATGTTAGCTGTGTTTGGGGCAGGGCTTTTCCCCCAGCAGCTGCATTCACTAGGCCCCCACTTCGTGTACAGGGGTTACTCTTGGCTGTCTCTGCCACAGGAACTTCCTCTTCTTCTGACCACATAATGGCAGCCTGCATGAGTTCATAGAACTTCTTACTGGGCTCTTCCTTAAACCTCCTTTTCATTTCACGTCGGAGGGAGTCATCACGAAGCCCCAACACCAGCTGCTCTTTCAGAACTGTATCTGGGTCTGGAACTCGTTGAGGGTCTCGCCGCTCCACTTTGCTCATTCTCTCCTGGAGGTCATATGCATATGCCCGGATAGTTTCACCAGGCTCCTGCTTTCTCTCAAAGAACTCCTTTAGTCGGGTTCCAATAGGCACCTTGTCTCCATACACTTCTAGGAGGAGTTCAAATACCTTTTCCACATCTTTCTTGTCTGCCACTGCCATGAACTTTACTGTGGCCTTGGCCTGGCCCTTGAGATGTTCCTCTATGAAGTCTACATGGTCTTCTACAGGTACTCTTAGCACACGCAGAGCTGCCTTCACAGACTTGACCCACTCTTCTACCGTAATGTCTCCTGGTCTTGTCGGAAGCCACCAAACTCTGTGACCTTCCGCTCCCGTGGGACATAAATAGTAGGGGGTTTCTTAGCTTCTGCTGCCTGTTGGTCTATCACTGCCTTAGCCAGCGATAAGGCTTCTCTCTGTTCAGTTCTAGCTTGTTGTAATGCCTCCGCTTGGTCTGATAATCTGCGCTGAAGTTCAGCAAACTGGGTTCGTAGTTCTTCAATTCCAGCCATGGTAGAGTGCTCAACCAGGCCTGGACAGTGCTACTAGAACTCAACCAGTAAACCAATGGGGTGGACCCTGTGGATAGGATCCTGTTCGTGACGCCAATTATGTAAGCGGGGGAATGGTCCCGCTATTGTGGGAACTTTCCTGGCTTCTGTGTACCCCGGTGAAGTGGGCTAGCGAAAGGATCTGAGTCCTCGCTCCCACTTCCTTTACCCAGAGGCCTCCCTGCCCTTGAGGACTCTCCTGTTTGGCAGAGTTCTCGTAGCCCCAACAAGACTGGGCCCAGGATTCCTGGGGGGCTCAACCCCCAACCCTGCTGTGGCCACCTAGGACAGGGGCTAAGGTGTCCCCACTCCGGGGTACCCTCTCTGCACTGGGCACCTCCCTGACCCACTGATTATTCCATACAATTTAAAGCAAATACAAGTTGTTTACTTAACAATCAATTTAAAGAAAAGAATAAGAATAAATGGGAACGGTTACAGGGAAATACATCACCCTGCTCTGTGGCAGGGAACATTACAAACAATGTCTCTGGACATCAAGGCACTTTGCAGTCTGTTCCTTGTAGGCCCCAGGCCTCCTTCTCAGACCCTGGCTGTGCTGCAGGGATGCTGTGGGTGGGACACTTGAAATGGTGGTGACCACACACCTCCGGGCTTTGGGTGGTGGGATCCTTCTTTCCAGTGCCAGCCCCCCAGTCAGGTTAAGGTCCCCCTCCCAGCCTGGCCTGCATGGACCCTTGGCTGGAGTGTCTTTCTGCGCTGGGCCCTGTTACCAAGGTTCCCCCCCTTGGCTGGCCCCAGTTGCTCACCACACTCTGGCTCTCTGACTGCAGCTCTGCTCCCAGCAAAGGATCTGCTCTCTCTGCGCTGTGCCTCTGGCTCTCTGGCTGCAGCTCCGCTCCCAGCACAGGATCTGCTCTCTCTGGGCTGTGCCTCTGGCTCTCTGGCTCCAGCTCCGCTCCCAGCACGGGTCTGCTCTCTGCGCTGTGCCTCTGGCCCCTCTGGATCTGGCCCGGCTCTGTTCTCCAGCTCAGCTTGGGCCCCTGCTTCCTCCTTAGCTCGGCCCCACTCTGTCTGACTCCGGCACATTCCTGCTCACACACGGAGGACGGGACCCACACTGGCCTTCTGTCTCCCTGATTAGCCGGCCTGCCCTGTCAATCAGGCTGACCTGGAGCATTGGCCTCTTGCCATTGTTCCTGGGGACTGTCAGTCTCAGGGTCCTGATTTGCCATCAATCCCTCCCCTTTTAGTGCTGGGAGCTAGCAGCCAAAACACCCCCACTGAATGTTAGTAAGGGGGCAACAGTCCCCTTACACAAGCTTCACAATCATCATTGCTGTATACGGTATTGTATTGTTTGTTTCAAACTTATACTGTGTGTATATATATAACATAATTTTTTATCTGGTGAAAAAAATTTCCCTGGAACCTAACCCCTCCATTTACATTAATTCTTATGGGGAAATTGGATTAGCTTAACATCGTTTCGCTTAAAGTCGCATTTTTCAGGAACAGAACTACAACGTTTAGCAAGGAGTTACTGTATGCCTTAGGCAAACACCACGTACAGGGCTCTATCCTTAGTACAATGGGTCAATGATAGGATATTGTTAGCCTTTTTCCAGAGGGTCTGGCTGGAGAGTCTTGCCCGCATGCTCAGGGTTCAGCTGACCGCCATATTTGGGGTCGGGAAGGAATTTTCCTCCAGGGTAGATTGGCAGTGGCCTTGGAGGTTTTTCGCCTTCCTCCGAAGCATGGGGCAGGGGTCGCTTGCTTAAGGAGTGGGTGGATCGGTTTATGTGGCCTGCATCTTGCAGGAGGTCAGACTAGATGATCATAATGGTCCCTTCTGATCTTGAATTCTATGATTCTATGATATCCAGGAGTGGCTGAGTGAGGATCTCTGGCCTGGATCATGCAGGAAATCAGACTAGATGACTTAATGGTCCAATATGGCCCTAATATTTCTGAATGGATATGGTACATAGGCCTTCTGTTGGCTCTCTGCAGAGGGATGAATGGCACACTGTACGAAAACCGAATGTGTGCAAAGTTTCCGTCAGAAAGCTGCATCTACATTAAAGGAATATTTTGGTAGCTGGTCAGTTATTCAAGCAGTCCCTTGCCACACTGAGTTCTCTAGAAGGAGCTTACAGCTGGCTACAGTTTATAAACCCATCAACTGTAGCCAGCAGAAGCACCGTTAATTTTCTGGCCTTTAAAACAGATAGCCGTCTAATGCAGCATGGCCAGCAAAACAAGACAGCCAGTGCCTGTCGGTTCGCTTTAGTTATGTGACAGTAGAAGCTGTGTCTGGATGGCTAAATCCACCCCAAGCCCGTGCTGGTGAGGGAACTGCCAAAGATGGGGTCCAAGCAGCAGTGAGCATGAGGTGAGTAGCCAGAGCATGTATGGCACACAGCCCTGTGCTAGGAGACAACACGGGATGTGAGATATCACCACAGAGAGGCGTAGCTTCAGGGGAAGCAAAAGGCAGACTCAAGGCAGCTGGGAGGCTGTGCTCACAGGGCCGCTGACTTAGTAGCAAAAAGCAGAAGTAAATTTGACCCAAATGAAGAAAGCAACAAAAGCCACGTTTGTTGTAAACCAGCACAAACCTCAGATTTGAGTCTGCTGAGGCCTGGCTGGCATTAAATCTAGTTCCCATAGCTGTGGTAGCCTTTCATTGCTGCACCGATTCTCCCAGAATGCCTTGCTTTGGGGAAAAGCCATGCTGGCTCAGGCTGAACCAGCCCTGTGCCCCAGGCGCTGCAGCCCTGGCAAAGGCTTTGTCTTAGCATCAGTGTTGGCGGCTGCCAGTTTTGCCACAGAGGCACAACGCACAAGCAGCCAGCAGGAAAAGTTTGCATTTAAATATGTAACAGCAGCTGGGATGTATTGACTGGGTGGGTGAAGGAGGCCCACAGCAGCTTTGCCTACTGCCACACAGAGAACTGATTGACAGCTCCCGTTACGGTATGTCTACACCTCACACTAAGTCCAGCCTCTGACTCAACCCCAAGCCCTGCTTTCAGCCACACACAGAGCAGTCTGACTCGAGCCAGCAAGAACTCAGGATCCTCCTCGAGGGGCTCGGTCAGCCCCCGAGTCCTGCTAGGGCTCGGATCCAAGCCCTGTCAGTTTGCAGTGTGGACATGTCAGCATGGCTGTGAGACCCGGTAAATGGTAAACCCAGGTTTGCAATGCAGTGTGGACGCTCAGGCATGGGCTTGGAAAGACCAAGCCCACAAGCCCGTGTCCCACAGACTTGGGCTTAATGTGCAGTGGAGATGGACCCTTTAGGTCCACTGGTTAGGGCATGAGGCTGGAGGTTGTGGGAAGTGCATGCAAGTCCTCACTGTGTGACGTTGGGAAAGCCACTTAACCTGCTGGTGCTCCAATGCCTCCCTGATACAATGGATTTAACAGCACTTTCCAACCTCCCGGGGTGTTGTGAGGATAAACGCCTTAACGATGACGAGGTGCTCAGACACTGAGGAGGTGGGGGCCAGATGAAATATATAGTTAATCTCAGGCTTTTCAGGCTTGCATCTCAGCCAACTGACACCCATCCATCCCCTGTCTGGATGGAGGAGCTTTTTCCACTTGATTTCCTGCTTCTCTTCCTCTGACAGCACCACGGTGCCCTCCGCTAACCCTATAAATATGTAAAACAAACAGAACTCTTGCACGGTGCTCATGCCAACATTGATGGCTCTTGTAAGCGATAATCAGAACAAGTGCGGAGGAAAAGAGCCCTCCTAATTGATGACAGGAACACCCGCCGTGGAGAGGGATAAGCTGGCAGCACCACAATCTAATTTAATTTGGCTGAGGAAGATCCTATCAAATAAAAATGTATCTGAATTGGTTTGGAGACAAACTCAGACTCAGGCAGTTATTGTGTTAGGCGAGTTCAGCAGCATGTATAGTATCTACCAGAGCACCCACTCATTGGTGCATCCTGGAGAATAAATGAGAAATGATATGGCTGGGAACCCAAAAAGAAGTTACATGCCCTGTGATGCGCCATCAAACCCGAATTTAAGAATGAGTCTCCTTTTATTTATTTTTTTATTGTAATATGGAAGCTTTAACCTTAAACAGACGTATTTTAATGTTGCTGAAATTACTCTAGTTGTGCCAGAAGGTTTCTCATCTCCTACATTTCTTTATTTCCTTATTTTTTTTTCCACTTTATGGGGCATGCTTAGCTAATGTGACCTCCAGCTGTTTAATAGAACGTTAGCTAAAAGTAAAATTTATTCCATGTGTCACACTCCATCTGGTGCATTCAGCCCAAGGAAAGTTTTAAAAAAGGCATTCGAGAGCTCATGTAGTGAGTTTACTGTAAGTATTTACTGATTCTTATCTAGTACCTAGCAAAATCTAAACCACAATGGACCAGATTCTTATCTCGGGCACACTGGGGTATATTGGCAGATAGAACACTTGCTATTATTAAGGTTTCCCAACACTTCCCATCGTGGGAGGTGGGTAATGGAAGCTGGGAGAGGATAAGCCTCCCCAAACCTCCACTAGTCTCCCCAGAGCTCAGAGCTTTTCCGGCTGGCCAGGGCTGGCAGGCTGGGCTGCTCAGCCGGGCCAGCCGGGCCCCTCTGGCCGCAGTGGGGGATTCAGGGCCCCTCTGGTCCGGGTGGGTGAGAGTGGAGGAGGGGGAAGAGTAGGGGTGGGGCCTCAGGCAGAAGGGGCGGGGTATGGGCAGGGCCTGGGGTGTGAGGGGTGGGGCAGGTGGCTAGTCTCCCCAAACAAGGGTTCACATGCTGCCCATGCTTCCCATTATAAAATCCTGCTTTGAGATGCTTGTAACTTTGCTAAACTTGAACTGTTTGGGGCTGAAATTTTCCAAGCCAGGTGTCTGTCTCCGGCTGACTTTGTTTTAAATTCATCCAAAATGGCTCAGCTGTTTCCCAGAACAAGCCAAGGGGAAAACACGTTGTTTCACCTATATTAAAAAATTCTGATAAACATTTTTTTTGAGAACCTTTAGCAGCCTTGTGCTTTGGCACAGACTTAACATTTGGCAAGGAGGTGGCCTTTGGATCATGGATGTGCCTTTTGCCTTACTTGTGAAAATCCACCCAAATTTGGCCAAGTCATAAGCCTTGAAAAACTGTTGTTCGTACATGCTTGGTAGAGAGGGTTTAATTTTAGCTGCTAATTTCCTTTGAGTATGCTCCAGTCTGGGGCTGGGCAGGACTTTTCCTGCAAGCGACCTCCTGAATGGCAGATCACTTAACACTACCCCCTCCCAAACCCAACAAGCAGAATTAGACCAAAGTATTACAGCCCTCTGCAGTCATGGCAATGCCTGTCACTGCTGTGCCATAAGCTCCTCTAATAAGCCTGCTGACAAGGGTGTCAAATCGGTGCCCCTAACAATGGCAGCAAAGACACAAGTTCGGGGATACCATGAACCTGCCTTCCCAATGCAGCAGCAGAACTATCCATGCCCCAGCCACAGGACTCTGTGAGGGGGAACTCGCAGGGAAACACGGATGAAATCCTTTCTCTAGCATCATTGACTCCAATGCAGTGGCTAATAGGACTGCTGGAACAATTTATGTTGAAACTTCTTTTTGGACAGAAAATGGGGGTTTTGGCTGTGTGAACATTTTCCCAGACAGTGTCTGCTTTCCTTGAAATGTTTTTATTTTGCTGTCAGAAACTGAATTTTTGGGGGGCACAAACTAAAATTGCTTTTGTTTTCATCTGAAAAATTATAGATTTGCAGCAGCTGTGGATCAAAAAAAGGGTTTTGGTTTTCAGAAGTTTTCAGCCGAAAAACGTTTTTTTCAAACAAAAAGTCAACATTTTCCACCAGAACCCCCTCCTCCATTTTCTGGCCAGCATTAGGAGCTACTACTGGTTATTTTCAGAGACAGGATGCTGGGCTAGATGGACCATTGGTCTGATCCAGTTTGACAATGGCTATGTTCCTACAATTAGAGGTTTGCACATACATCCCCAGTGGGTAATCTCTCATCCCCATGAAATCACAGTGATGTGACACTCAGTTAATTAGGGTGCTTTGAGATCCGCAGCTGGACAAATGATTATTTCCTTATTATGTTTGCTTTTCCCATGTAAAGGCTGGCAATAGGGCTGGCCAGGAAATAAGAATTCTGTTTCACAGAAAAACAAAAAAAACAAGTTTTTTTTTTGTTCCGCATCACAGTGAAAATGAAACCTTTCCAAAATGTCCACAAAAAACAGAGAGAGAGCGAGAGAGATCCACCCAGCTTATATAGTAACCAGGCCCTACTCTGCCTGAATCAGAAGAGGGTCTTTAACCTGACACAGAGCCCAGATGAGTGCCCTAACCAGTGGACTATAAAGTCGCTGGTGCTCTTTATCCCTATGAATATTTAATTACTTATTGTCACCGTGCCTCCATGGGTCACAACTGAGAATATCAAATTCAGGACAAGTTACTGGAAAAAACGGCAGACACATCCCAACACTGGTGGTTATTCTTCCATGAGATGTACCAAACCAGCAACAAAAGTAAACTTCTGCCTCACCGCCCTGGCTAACCAGAAGTCAAAAATGCAGCCTCCTTAAGTATTCCAGTCCTGGATTCAACAACAAGACACTCTACCTGGGAAAGCTGCAGGTGATGCACAGAGCTGTCAGCTGGCATCCGAGAATGCTAACAAATCTTTATGAATTTAGAATATCCGTTTCTTGTTCCATTAGGGGATGACAATTTAAAGATTTCTGGATTACACCGAGACTAATAGCATGTGTCTGGATCCTGCTGACAGCCATCTCCCTGTATGTGGCAGACGACCATACATAAAAAGATTAACAGCTTAATGCCAGCACTTTCAGTGCCAGCCCCTATTGGGAGTAGATCTTACCCACAGGAAAATTAGTAGTTAGAAAGGTAATCTTCTGTACATAAGAACATAAGAACGGCCATACTGGGTCAGACCAAAGGTCCATCCAGCCCAGTATCCTGTGTTCCGACAGTGGCCAATGCCTGGTGTCCCAGAGGGAATGAACAGAACAGGTAACCATCAAGACATCGATCCCCTGTCACCCAGTCCCAGCTTCTGGCAAACAGAGGCTAGGGACACCATCTCTGCCCATCCTAACTAATAGCCATTGATGGACCTATCCTCCATGATTCTGTGATTAAATCCAGAATCAGAGACTCTAGCAATAGAACAGAGCCACATGCCTTAGATTGCCCAGTGTATATTATTTGTTAATTACACCTCTACCCTGATATAATGTGACCTGATATAACACGAATTCGTATATAATGCGGTAAAGCAGTGCTCCGGGTGGGTGGGGCTGCGCGCTCTGGCGGATCACAGCAAGTTTGATATAACACAGTTTCACCTATAACGCGGTAAGATTCTTTGGCTCCCAAGGACAGTGTTATATCGGGATATAGGTGTATTACTATTGTTAGCTAAACACCGTTCGTGTGCTCAGTTCTGTGCAAAAGGCTGATCCTGAAAGGCCTCTCCGTTCAGGAAGGGTGCTCGAAGTCAATGGGAATTCAGCATGCCCTTAAGTGGTGTCCCGAATCGGGGGCACAATTAATAGATTCATAGATTTTATACTGAATTCACCCAGTGCCTAAAAGTAAGCACCTACTCCAGTGCTCCCCTGAATAGGGATGCTTTCCTGAATCAGGTCGCAATGAAGCACTGAGAGCAAATAAAAAATGGATTTGTCAACCATAATCATTGACCTAATCCCATATCGGAAAAAGGAAATACTGTGGTTAGTTGTCTGTGGACAGGGCGGTGTATAGTTCCTAGGTACTTACGTTCTGTAAATCAAGAGAAAATACATAGTGGCAATGCTAGACGGTCTATAATAGATTATGTTAAACTATATGCAACTGTGGAATACACTTTTGACTGACGATCCCTTATGTGGCACTAGATAGCTCCCATAATTTGTGCTCAGTTTAAGCCTCTTGTGATTAACTTGGGTAAATTACCAGCTAGAAGTAATTTGTAATTTTAAATTAGTACAAGGCTCCAGACATTTCTTTGGTGGGATTGTTCCAGGGGCTGGTTCATTGCCATCATCCACACATCGAAATAAGCAGACTGCTTGGGTCAAACTCCATTCATCAGTACCTGTGCAGCTGTTCTCTTGGAAGCCAAGAACAAGACAGGAAATGGGGGGAAGGACACTAAGTTAATCAACAAGGTTGTTTTGTTTTAAGGCTGTTGTTTCTTTCTTTCTTTCTTTCTTTTTTTTTTGCCATGGTGTGAAGAGCTGAGAATAATCAAGTGTGAATGTTATAATTACCAACTCGCCTGGACTGGAGAAAGTGATTACAAGGTGCGCGAGCAGAGGAAGCTGCATGGAAGATTTAACAGAATTCAACATGCTTATGTTGGATAAACTCTCTGGTAATTGTCATTTTTTTTAACTGAATATGTAGCAGGACAACTTTAAAGAAAAAGACTAAAAAAAAAAAAGATGGAAACAAACAAACAGTCCCCCAAGCACACATGGGATTTGTGTTTATCTAATCCACTAGGTCTCTATACTAAGCTCCCCTTTTCTATCCTGTATTCACCTTCCGTCTAACCAAGATTTGATTGGAACAATATGGAAAGGACCACCCCTAACACCTGTTTGCAACCTCCGGGTTGAGAACCCATGATCTAATCTAGTTATATCGCACTCATTACCATGGTATCGGCACAATTACCACCACTGCTGCTTTTGAAATCTGTCCATCTCCATTGTACGAAGGGAAGAGAGAATGACAGTGACACAGGAGAGTGGCAAAGAGCAGAGCCTAAAATAAGAAGAGATGGAAAAAGAAATGCTGCAAGATGCTGCAAGCCCAGTTCGATAAGGGGACAAGATCTGGGGCCAGGTCAGCTAAACAGTTTGTCACCATCATCTCCTCCAACAAAGATCAATTACTGACTCGTGTGTCAACCTCTCTCCAGACCTTAACAGATGCTTGTGCCCCCGGCTCACACCCAGATCTGCTTTAATGTGAATGAACAAAACAATCTCAATTTTAATAAATAAACAGCATGCCCATTAGAGAAAAGGCTAGCCTTGGAGTTAAGGCCCTGGTTTGAGAGGTGGGAGACCCAATGTCAATTCCTGACTCTGTCACAGACTTCCTGTGTGATCTTAGGCATGTCATTTAATCTTTCTTGGTCTCAGTTCCCTTCTGTAAAATGGGGATACCACAGCTTCCTTTGTCTGTCTTGTGTACTTAGACTGCAAGCTCTTCAGGACAGGAGCCTGGCTCTTTTTATGTGTTTATACAATACCTAGCACAAAGGAGCCCTCATCTTGGTTGAAGAAAAACTATTTTTACAAATCATGAATGATAAAGTCCCTGAAAAGCAGGAAATTCATAGAAGACATCCCGTCTGACTTGGTAGGCTGCAGAACTTCATCCAGCAATGTGTGCATCCAGCCCAATAATTGTAGGTTGAGCTAGAGTATACATTTTAGAAAGAGATCTGGTTTCGGTTTAAAGACGTCATGTGATGGAGAATCCATCACATCCTTAGCTAAGCTGTTTTGGAGGCTAATTACCCTGTTCTTAGGGCCTCTTCTCCCCAGTTTGTCCTGGTTTTGGTAAACCCACAGAGACTGGACACATAAAGCAGCAGGGCTACTGGCACTGGGTGAACCCCAAAATGTCACAGGCACATGTTCTGTTCTCAACAGCTAAGCAATTCAAGTAGGAAAAATCCTATTAGCTAAAGAAAAATACTGGATGCTGGAAACATCATCTGGATTTTTATAATGACGTGCATAGGCATTTGGGTGACAAAATGGTTGCCCACCCCTTTTAATGCTGGAGATCTAGAGTCTCAGATTCCTAAATAAGATCACAAATGACAATGAGTTAGGAACGTTGTCTTAGTTCCTATTGCTGCGTATAACACAACATCGCACAGGGTGGCACCCACACTGTTCAGGAGAGCCCCCAAGGGCGAGAACAGCTGTGTTATTGAAATGCCAAGTGTATTGACAGAGAGGATGCTTGGATAGCTGTCTACCTTAGGCACCTGAATGTCCCCCTTCACCAGAGTATCTGAGCACCTCACTGTCTTTAATGCATTTATCTTCACCACACCCATATGAGGTTACAGAGTATCAGAGCTGGGTGGAAATCAGAATATCTATCCTGCAGGAAATTCCAATATTTCATAAGTAGTTTTGTTCCTGACTTAGGGCAAGTCCTGCCCTGGGGCACCCTCCAATGGCAGGCCATAACATGATAAGAGCACCTGCCTCAGTTTCCCTCTTTCACTGGTTCCCAGAAATAGTCTCAACAGTCTGTTTGAGTATAAATATAGCCCTTACAGGTTAATTTATTACAAAAGACCCGTGCACATAAACCAGAACAAAACAAGTCCCCAAAGTTCATAAAAAAACCCAGCCCCAGCATCTCTCACCATGTCAGGTCTGCAACCTTCAGCTGTCTCTGACTCTCCAGCTTTAGCTTCCCAGCTCTGAGAGCCAACAGGTGACTCCCCTTCTGCTCTCTCTCCAACCTCCTCTGGCCCTGGCTGGCTGGCTCAAGAAGGTCAGCAGACACAAGCCCTCTGGGTTTCAAGATTATACATCCCTCTTTCCAGGGAGTGCCTGCAGATTTTTCTGCTATCTTCAAGTTTCCCCCAGGCAACTCTCTGCTGCTCCTGCTATATCTCCTTCAGGGTCCTGCTCTTCTCTAGGGGCCCAATTTAAGCCTAACTGGGGGTCAGCTGTCATCAGCCAAACCAGTTGCACTTGCCTCTTCCCTCTTGAAGGGCCAGTGCTACCCTCCGACAGCCTTAAGTTGGGGCAAAAAATTTACATATCAAAATATTTTGTGAAACAAAAAGGCTCAGAAAAATTTGGAGTCAGAACTGTTGACTACAACTCCCATGAGACACCATGTGGCTCACTCAGAGGGGAGACTGTAATGCATAATGGGAGGTGTAGTCTGGCCAAGGAGCCCAGACCATAGGAGCGAATGGGAGCATGAGGCCTCTAAACTCCCACTCCCACAAGGCACTGCAGCACTATAGGCAGTTACAGTTTAATGTTGAACTGACTCAAAATGAAATGTTTTGGCTCAGTTCAACAAACCAAAAAATGTTTTGCTTTAGGTCAACCTGATCCAAAACAAAATATTTTGTTTTGATTTTCCTGACAGATAGTTAAAAATTTACCATGGAAAATTTCAGTTTTGTGGAAGTTGCTTTTTCAGACCTGTCAGCCGCTTTCGAGACAGGCTCTTCTTGGAATCTTGTCCTCTCTTGGTGTGCCTGACAATCTCCTCTCCTAGTTCTCCTCCTATCTCTCTAGTTGTTCCTCCAACCTTCAGAGGATCCTCCTCATCCCCCTTCCAGCTTTCTTTGAGGGTGCCACAGGTCCCCTTCTCTTCCCCATCTACACCTCATCTCTGGGTAATCTTACCCACAAACACCTATTCAACTCTCTCTGCCAATGAATCACAGTATCATAGAGATTAAGGCTAAAAGGAACCATGATATCATCTCCTGTATAACACAGGCCATTAAATCCCACCCAATTCCCTTTTTTTGAGACCAAAAATTCGTGTTGGTTGTTCATATGGCTTTCTCTGCTACATTAAAGAATCCTTTAGTACCTGGTATTTTCTCCCTCTGAAGATACATATGTACTATAATCAAGTCACCTCACAATCTTCTTTTTGATAAACTAGACAGATTAAGCTCCTTAAGTCTCGGTCAGGCATTTTCTCCAGCCCTCAAATCATTTTCGGGGCTCTTCTCCGCACCCTCTCTAATTTGCCAACATCCTTTTGAAAATGTGGACACCAGAACTGCACACAGGATTCCAGTATCAGACTCACCAGTGCTGTATACAGAGGGAAAATCACCTCTCTGCTCCTACTCACGACTCCCCCGGTTATACCTCCAAGACTCACATTAGCTCTTTTTTGCCATAGCATCACGCTGGGAGCTGATATTGAATTGGTTGTGCACTGTGATGCCTAGATTCTTTTCAGAATCACTGCTTTCCGGGACACCTTCCATTCTGTGGGTAAGACCTGCACTACTTATTCCTAGATTTTTTTGTAATGAGCCCAGGCTACCAAGTGACCCAGATCATGCTGTGTGACTGCTCTGTCCTCATTATTATTTACCATTCTGCCAATCTTTGTATCTTTCGCAGTTGTTAACAGCAGTGATTTTATATTTACTTCCAGATCACTGATGACAGTATTGAATAGCATCAGGCCTAGTACCAAGCCCTGCAGAACCCCACTAGAAACACCCCCATTCAGTAATGATTCCCCATGGACAACCACTTTTTGGAATCAGTCAGTTAGCCAGTTCTTAATCGGTTTAACTTGTGCTCTATTGATGTTGTCTAGTGCCAGTTTTAAAATCAGATCTACCTCTGTCCTCCTGACCTGTCTCCTATCCAGACTAAAATATCAGCCTGTCACGCTGACATTTCTCTGTCGATGTGTAGTGGTCAGCTAAGCTCAACATGGCTAAAACAAAGCTCTTCCCCCATGTTGTCCCAGCTACCGCCTTTCTTATTCAGGGTGGATCACACACCCCTCGTGGCTGTCACTCAGACCCATAAGCTGGTCATTGTGGAGGACTGGGGAACTTCTGATTTATTTTTTTGAATAAAAAGAAATGTGTGACTCAGTTTCCCCCTCTTACATTGTATTGTTCCTTGCTGGGAGTGAAGGGGTTAATTTATATCTTGAACCAGGAGAAGCAACGCAGTGACTTTGAGGAACTGACAGAAGCATGAATGAACTATCAGGAACTAGCAACTTGTGAACTGAGCTACAGAATCATGGAATGTTCGAAGACCATTGTATCAACTTTATAGATGTCAGATGTAGCTGAATGGGCTTTTGTTTGTATTGCAGCTCCATGGCTAGGGCTGGAAGGGGTTACCGTAGTTTCCTGCAGGAACTAAAATCACCATGGGTAATTAAAGCAAATCTTTAGGCAGCTAAACAAGTCTGGAGAACCCTGACCTCCCGAGGAACATTATTTATACTAATTTGATCTGGTTAAAGAAGTCTGCCAAACAGAACACTGAATAAAGTGACCACCCTGACGCAGGGGAAGAGGTCACTCTTACCAGATCCAGAAACTGGCATGACAATGTCACCTAGAGAGACAGCCTGCAAAAAGGGTCTGAAGGACTTTGAAACCTGCCAGGACCTCCCTGAGAAGATGGACCACTGCCTGTTAAGCTAAGACCTGAATGCAAGCTGTATATTTATTTTATGAGATATTTCTCTGCAGTGCAGTTCTGAATACATAATACTTTGCTTTGTGAAGGCTGGCTGGTCACTGCTTAACACAATCATTGCCCCTGACAGAACAGGACAGCAGGGGCTGAACAAAAGTCAGCCTTGCTAAGGTGAGCAGAGTGAAGTGACGGAGGAATTGCAACCTAAACCCCCAGTTTAGAGGGAGAGAGTCACGGGAGCCCACCCAAGAAGTAGCTCAGCTGTGGTGTTGCTTTTAACTGGAATTGTCTGGCCCATCAAAGGGTATAGGCTACAGCTAGCCACTAATATAACTGCCCTGTGCAGCAATCCAGTCGCTCAGTGTAGCACTCCCACCTGAGCTAGGCCAAACAGAGGAGTTAACAGGGGTGTAGATAACACTAGTTAACTGCAGGGAGGACCCAGCCTATGACTTGTTTTTCCTTCCTGGGTGACTGAATTCCCCAGTGATCAGAGCCAGGGCAGCATGATTTTTTGCAAAGAGAACACTGCAGGTGAGGAGTGTATGTTCTTTATCAATCTGTTTCTGCATTATCCTCCTTTAGCTTCCAAAAGGCAGCAGCTGTGCCGTATTGCTGTAAAGCAGCTAATAGTGGTGAAATCTCATGGTGTTATTCTCCACAGTAAACTGAGAATCATAGAATACCAGGGTTGGAAGGGACCTCAGGAGGTATCTAGTCCAACCCCCTGCTCAAAGTGGGGCCAATCCCCAGACAGATTTTTGCCCCAGATCCTTACATGTCCCCCTCAAGTATTGAAGTCTAACGCTGGGTTTAGCAGGCCAATGCGCAAACCACTGAGCTATTCCCCCCCCAACCCCTCAGAGGCACAGGAAGAACAAAAAGCCTGGGGACTAGACTGGCTATTAACTCAGCTCTGAACTTGCCAGCAGAGAATCGTTCCACTAGATTTTGCCCCCTTTCCTTGGCAGAAAGGCATCATTCTTACCTCCGTCCTCAGCCAGGAGTTTAGAACTCAGGATTATGGAAAAGGGAGCAAGGCATAAAACCCACACTCCTGGGCAGGGGGGGGGAGTTTATGGAGGGCTTTTGCTTCTGATATTCCTATCGTCCTGGGGACCCCACTGCAGTGAATTATAAGGTCACACCAAAGCATGGGCTCACTTTGGCAGTTTCTGAGCCAGGCCTGTAGCTGTAGGGGTAGCAGAGAGGAGATGGGTTTGACTGTTGAAGTTTTGTCTGGCAATTAAATAACATCTGGGGAAGGGTGTGATAACACTGTACAAATATTTGAAGGGTGTAAACACCCAAGGAGGGGGAGGGATTGTTAAAGAGGGCCCCGGGGGTAGAATTAATAAAGCAAAGGGAAATGTAGGCTGTGCCTCAGGAAGACCACACTGAGAGTGAGCTCTAGTATGTTGTGAAACAGTCTCCCAAGAGGGTAGGGAACAACCCTGGGGGACTGACTTATAGATCCATAGGTTTTAAGGCCTCCTTATAATCTTGTTTGGCCTCCTGCATAATGCAGGTCATCAAACCTCAACCAGTAATTTCTGCATTTATACCGGACGTGACCTCATCGCTTGCCTGCTGTGTTCACATGCTGCAGGTGAGAGCTGCGCAGAATATATAGGGGTGAGATGCAGGTTCACAAACAGGCTGTGCCAGCAAGGACACCAGCTACACTTTTACTTGCTGCCAACCATGAGAGCACCATGGCCAAGCAGGAACCAACGCAGGAGAAGAGAAGCAGGGCAACCGAGTCAATACTGGTCTAAATTGCACCTGTACTTAAGCCCCAGGCTGCCCTTTGGAAGCTAGTTCATACGCAGAGACGCAGAAGTGCCCTTAAATCACTGCATCTACAGGCCACCCAGGTTATACCTAGTCCTTGACTATCACTAACCACTCCGGGCTGCACCGGCCTCCTGTGGGGCTTATGCCAAAAGGTGGTTAATATACCATGCAGCATAGAGATGGCTGCATTATCATCCAGCGCCAGGCAGGAGGGGACCATGGTCTACGAAACTACGCTATAAGGTAACTATGTGTGTATAACTTTATTTTACAACTTCTGTGAATTTCTTTCTATTCTCTTTGCCAAAATAAATCAATGACTCTTCACCAAATCCCTCCCCACTCAATCTTTCACCCCAATGACAGAGAATTCGATCCATTCTGGATCACTTCTGTTATATATCTCAGGGCTTGTCTACACTACAGGACTATTTCGAATCTACTTAAGTCGATCTGTTCGCGCCCTTCTCTGGTCGGTTACAGCGTGAATTGCTGTCATTCAAAGCCGCAAAATCGTTGAGCAACTGCTCTCAAGGTAGTGACTGGTCGGAATGTCCAGGCCAAATGGTGCTGCAAGCTTGTGGACCCCAGGGGACGTTTTACCAGTCTGTTTACGCCCAGGCAGGCACACTCTTTCCCGGACCACAAAATAACGGTTGGGGATGTGCAGATGCCTCGGGGGACCCGCTACCCGCGCCCCCCTGGTGAAGCCCTATACAGGCGCCTTGGGGACACTGAAGGAAAACTCTCAACTACCGGCTGAGCAAGTGGTGGTGGAGTGCGTCGGACGTCTCAAGGAGATGGCGGATGCTTACTCTGACGCTCGGACATCAAAAAAAAGAATATCCGTAGTTATTGCTGCTTGCTGTGTGCATCTTTTGACTTTTTTTTTTTCTGTTTTTATTTTGAAACATGGGAAGCATTCTGTGCTGGTTAGGTGTGCAACTGATGGGTGGGTTTGCCATGGGCTGCTGTGGGTTTGGCGTTGGAAGGGAGGGGGGTGGGGGGAAGGTGAGTATCTGCCCCTGGATGAGTGCATGTGAAAGGAAGCCTGCCCCTAGGGAGGGATGGCACCAGGACCCTGCACTGCACAAGCATACAAGGAAAGGAAAGAAGGGGCAGCATCACACCACACACAGACTGTCCCTGGTGCCTGACTGCTGTGTGGTGTGTGCCCTGCAGTGACCCCTGCAGCAAGTCTAGCAGCATGCACTGGTGGCTGCAGTGACATTACAATTCCCCACAGAACTGTGTGATGTGAAAAGTAGGTGATTTCCTTGAACACATACATGTTCAGTAAACACAGTCTAGTGTTTTCAGTGTGAACAACCAAAGAGAGGAACCAAGTCTCAGGAGATCTCAGAACTAGTCGAGGATTTGAATATCTCCTGCTAAAGGCAATGTGCAAAAGAAAGGATAATCCTTTTTGCAGCCCTCCCGCCAGCTAGGCGAGGGTCATTGTTATGCAACCTAATTGTAAACCATTAACAATAGTAACACTACACTAATTTGCCTACTTAGATGCAGTATTTGCAGACGAAAGACCGCATGTTACGGGACGCACTGCACAGACAGGGACATATGCAGCAAATGCTAGTAGAGCGATGGTTCCACACTTATATCGGATGTCCTGGCGTGGAAGGTTTAATATATATTATAGTTTAATATTTAGAATGTTTTAAATTGTAAATATTTAGAATTTTAAAAGTCCATTTGTGTGGACCTTCTCTTCATATAATTTAATATATATTATAGTTTAATATTTTGTTATAAAAATAAATGTTTATAACGTGTGTTTGCACTTTACCCCCTCCTCCCTGATTCCCGAGTCCTGTTTAACGGCAGGACGGTTGGTAGGGGATCTCTGTGAGGGTGACACTATTCCGTCTCGAGTCCGTCACTGTGGGGGGTACTGGTGGCAGAGCCACCTAGAATAGCATGCAGTGCCTCTAGAAGCGGCATTCACTTTCACGCGCACGTATCGCATCCCGGCTGTATCATCAGATCCTGACTTCCCGGGTCACCCATGCTGGATTGCCCTCTCTCTCTGCTGCTGCTCTGCATCGGTGCAGGTGCTGCGGAGGCTCGCCGATGTGCAACCAGAACGTCAGATCATTTCTGTGGGCTGGCCAGAAGATCCAAGCGGACTGCTGTGTCCAGCCAACAGAGGTGGTGTGCTGGAGGATAGCCGGAGCTGCTAAGTTCGATTACCCTCTAGTTCGAATTAAATGGCTTCCTGGTGTGGACGGTTGAGCGGTTAGTTCGAATTAACGCTGATAAATTCGAATTAAAGTCCTAGTGTAGACCAGGCCTCAGTGAGGGGTTGGAGCTGCTCTGTAATAATTTATGAATGCTGCATGTTGGCCTGGTTATTGGGGGGGTTTTGCTGCATAACTATATTTAGGTTTGGAAAGATCAGGCTTTTGTAGGTAAAAGTTTGTGAATGTCGATTTCACTGTACAAACAAACTGATAAAAGAATGTTTTCATCAATAATAAAAATATACACTTAGGCAAAGTAAGAAAAATGCTGCTTGAGAATTAGCAGAGTCAAAATCCAACAATCTAGACTTTTGAATTAGGCTGGTTACAAGTGGACTAGCAAATGAATAGTAAAAACAGGTAGGGTTTGATTTAAGGATATTGACTTTGTATATTTTGACATGTGATGTGGACAATGTGTCTTTTAATGGTTTACAAAGCTTTAACTTTTTGAATCTCAGTGTCTACAGTTATTAAATAATTGACTCCCCCAATAATGTCCCACAATGGTGAAAATAAAAATAGAATTCTGCCAACCCGTAATACATTGGGTTAACTGACTAGAGAGTTGCCTGGGAAAACAGGCAGCAAGAAATAGGATGCCTCCAGCTAACCACCTCTGCAAACACTTAACGTTGTCAAGGGACAACTCCAGACTGATTAGCTTTGATGATTTTGCCTCGATCTCCTGTGGAGCCTACAGGCTGATTTTGACCCAAAGGGTCAACGCTGGGAACAGAGAAGAACAAAGAATCATGGGATGATTAAACAGAAGCCTACGGGCACAAATCCTAGGTCAGGAAGGCCTAATGCCACACCAAAGTCTGGTCAGGCCCTTCCGTGGGTGGGGAGTTTCATTCTTTAAATACAGAAGCACCACATGGCTGTTGCCCTGACCAAAACTAGTCACAGGGGCCCAGAGGCCTTTCCCCTTGCATCTCTCCCCTCTGCTTCAGAGCCACCCACAGGAACCAACTCCCATCTGGCAGCTCCCCCCTCAACCACACCTTTGGCCTTTTCTAGGAATCACCTGGCCCTTCCCAACTGGGTCGGAGAACCTGCTCTCCCAGAGCCAAATACCTGTTCTGAAAAGGACTGTTTCCTCCTGGCCCTTAAAGAAGCAGACCGCACTGTTACAGACCCTCTCTCAAGAGAGGCAGTAGTTGTGTGGGGGAACGGGACTGAGACCCAAGACCCCATCTGGGGGTATCTGAAGAAGCTAAGTCTGGTTAGGTTACCACAAGGGGGTTGTTAGATTTTAGGTAAGGGAGGCAAGTGTATAGACCGTTTGTAATTTCAAAATCCTTTTTTCTGTCAAGCTTTGCTCCCACTGTTAAATAAACTATATTTCAGGTTTTCAGAAGGCTCTTGTATCACTGAATACCACGAGCCACAGGCTCCCAAAGCGACATATTGCCAATGTCTGGTCTCAGTCAGAGCTGCTGGGTAAGCATGGTTGATACACATGGTACTGCAGCCCCAAACCTGTCTCAGAGGGGGAGAATGAGAATGCACTGAGAGAGTCCCAAACTAGCCCTGCAAGCGTGACATTGTCACTGGATTCTCCTGTTCTGCTGGATTCAGTGGATTCAATTCTTCTCTTTTTGCTTGCTTTATCTCCTGCATGCTGCTTACCCCAGTTCAGCTCTGTCAACTCCTTAACAGGACAAGCCCTTTGAAAACTTAGATGGAATTCCTCCTAGTTAAAACCAAACCAAAATAAAACCAAAACAGCTTCAGATCATTATGTTTCACAGCATAAAAACAAAGCAATTACATAAAAACATCCAATACTCTTGTCGGAAATTTGTGAGATTACACTATTTTATTCCTTGGAATTCAGAACAATAAACACACAGGAACTAATAACAGAGAGAAAGAAAGCAGACTGCTCCCTAAAACAGTGAGACACAACTCACTGGACCTTACTCTGGGCTGGCTGACTGCAGACTTACTGCTGCTGCTTCAAGCTTCCTTCCAGAGGCCCTTACCCTGCAAACAGGAGCAGGAGAAGCCCTGAGAATTTAAAGTGATCAACAATTTTAACATAGTTTTCAGCACACCACACAGGTGGCCTAATGAGCCTATCTGAGAAGTATTATGGAGCACAATGGCACGTCCAGACTCTAACATCTTCTTGTTGATCACTATTAAGTGAGAGGGATGGTGGAAGCCAAGGACAAGGATTGGACATTCTTGGCAGGATGAGAGAATGAAGCACAGATGCAAACCTGTCAGTCTCAATAGTTGGAGAACAATCACAGTAAGACACATTTCATCACTGATCAGGCACAGCATGCTAGTGGAGAAGATTATTCTTCCAAATAGGGCTTTTTAAAATGTACTTCCTTTATAGGTTTATTATTTGCTAAAAGGCAGATTGACTTCCAAATCATTTGGGCAATCTAAAAGCTCCCCACGGAGATTAAACATCCACTGCTTGATGTTATCCATGCACAAACCAGCCGTATGTCAATCCTCTTCTGCTTGGCGCTGCGGTGGAGTATTTTAACCGGACGTCTTTATCAGATTTCCATTGACAGCTGTCAAAGCGTGCTAGGGGAATAATGTGTTTGCAAATGGTTTTCTTACCTTTCTCTTCTCCCTTTCTCTCTCCTCCTAAAATTGCCTGCTACAAAGTGCCTGCTCTTGAAGAAGGAGAGATAGAAGTACGATGTGCTTCATGCAAACTGATGGCAGGATGTCTCTGAGGGCCAGCATTTTCATGAGTTGCCTATGAAATTGTGCCCTGAAAACTGCATGCATACAAGCTGCCTTTTCATGATTTTGCCAAGGGACATCAAAATTGTCACACTTAATCAAACCAATGGGCCATCTTCTCTGGTCCCATATCTGTGACAGTGGCTAGATATGCCAGGGGAAGGCATAAAACCTCTAAACAGACATATTTCCATACTGTGCCCAACGGGTAAGTTTCTTTATAACCCCAACCTGTTAGTTGTTAGCTTTTGTCCTGGTGCATTGGGATTAATAGTATGCATTTTTATCCTAGATATTGTAACTGTCAATGTTCATTTTATTATTCATATAAATGTCTAGTCATTTTTTAAAAATCTGCTGAGCTCTTGGCCTCAACAATAACATGTGACAATAAGTTCCACAGGTTAATGTGTTTTTAAAAAAAGTTTATGTGAGCAAATTTGGTATCCAACTTTTATACAAGTGTAGAAAGGCGGGGTTTGCATGTGCAATTTTGGAGGATATTGTCCAAAATTTGGTCCTTTCTCTGTGGTCACCTTAATTAGCACAATACTTCACCAGTGGTTGCATTGATTTTAGAGGGTCCACTCCAACTCATTTTAATGGGACTATACCTGTGGAGTAAGGTACTGTTCAACACGAATAAGAGTGTCAGAAGCTGGCATTTAATAATAACTAGATATGGATTCCAGTATTAGAAAAAATAAGGAATATAATTTCAGTTCCAAGGAGAAATCCCCTCGTGCATTGCATTTCAGTTGTTATTCCTGCAAGTTTCAGGCACTCAAGGAATTCATGATGGAACCAAATGAAATTCTCCCTTTCTAGGAATCAGAGCACAAATGCAAACCATAGATCATTAGCCATTGCCATCAGGAATGCACTGCTGGAAATCTATCAGCACACACATATTGCTTCGGATGGGCTATTTCATCACGACAGAGACAACCCCGCACTTCTGTTTGGGCGTTACTCCCCTCCCCTTTGCCCCCTTGCCCACCTCCTTACATTTTGCAGCAGGAGATATCACTCGTCATCGTTTCAAAACACAGACAAATTATCTGCCAACACTCAGCTCTGTCTCATCTTTTCTGGCACTAAATGGTGCAGGATTGGACTAATCTCTCCGCAGTCTCTCTCACACACGCTGCAAATTGAGTTCAAATTATTTGAGGGAATCTAAACCATGCAGCAAAAATTTCATGAATACCTAATTGGCTTAAGGGTAGTTTTGAATGCTGCTTCTCCAGCTACTGATCTCGCTGTAGAGTAGTTATCAGAAAGGATAACAACACGCAGAAGTCAAATAACACTGATTGCCACGTTATCTAGAGACAGTGGCAAGAATGATGTGGATTTTTTCATCCTGAGATCTATCTCCTTGTGATTTTGTACCTTTCTCCATGTACAGAGTTGTTTGCAGGGTTGCTGTAGCCGTGTTGGTCCCAGGATATTAGAAAGATGAGGTGGGTGAGGAATATCTTTAATTGGCTCAACTTTGATTGGGAAAAGAGACAAGCTCACACAAGCTCAAAAGCTCGTCTCTTTTCCCAACAGAAGTTGGTCCAATCAAAGATATTACCACACCCGCGCGGTCTCTCTACGGACATAGGCAATAATTGTGTTGCATTTAGGATAATGCTACTAAACTGTCCGGAGGTGAATTAGGAACAAATCGGCGTGTGTTGTCTAGCATCTTTCCCATTTTACAACCAGTTGAAGCTGAGAGTAGCTACCAGGAAATAAGGAGGGCATGTCTATAATGCAGCCGTGGCATGTGGCTCGCAGCTTCTATAGACATCCCTGATCTAGTTTTAATCTAGCTAGCGTGGATACTGGAGCAGGAAAGCCATGGCAGCATGTGCTTCAGCGCGAACCCTGAGTAATTACCTGGGTTGCTAGCCCACGCTGCTGCCGCTTCATGGCTCCGGTACCCAAACTAGCCAGAGTAAAGCTGCAGCTCAGACAGACACACACAGCCCAGGATTTGTGTAAACGTACTCAGAGGCAGCCTGCAGGGACTTCTACCCTGCAGGTGAATGCTATAATATGGGGTTGTCCGTGTACTTACTTACATGGTAAGCTCTTTGAGGGAGGGACTATCTTTTTGCTCTGTTTTTGTACAGTGCCTCAACACTGGAGTCCTGGTGCCCTCCTTCAGCACAAATAATAATAATGATAATGCAGGATAAGTGGAATCCACAACTATAGATAGCCAGATTCCTTTCCTTCCTGTCTGACTGTAAGAGCTTTGTGGGAGAGACTCTGACCTCAGATGGGACCCCTCGTTGCTTCCATGATACAAATAACTAACAATAATAAGTAGGTATTCTTGCATGTAGCTGTCTATTAGTGTTTAAAGGGTTAATTTCTGTTCTCAGATCTATGCACACATCTCTTGCTGGAAAATGTCCAAGGTACCCAGCGTGCATATGCAAGGCCAAAACGTGGAAGATTTGGGAGCAGCTCTCTTCTATTTCATCTTGAGCAGAAGCATGGCTGATGTTGCCAATGGTACATAAAGGTCAGTCGAAAGCCAGATAAACTGTGAATGGAAATGAGAAAGGTGATGGCATGAGAAAGGCCGGATGAGGGTATTTCATTGACTAAAGAGAAACCAGAGTGGCAATTGAAATGTGTCACATTGCTTCATAAACTCATGCAACCAAATCCCGAGAGGAAAGAGAACTCACACCTCCTTTTGGCTTCAGCGAGTGCGTCTCAGCACCTCTCAGGGTTAAGCCTAGTTGCAAACACAAGCACTGTTGGGGATATTAAAACTGGCTCTGATCTGAATTCTTGCTCACTAAGCTGCAAAGCAAGTTAAAAAGGAAGGAGACGTTTGGCAACAAACTCTGCCATTAGTAAAAAGGCGGCAGAAGGAAGGAATTTTCTATTTGTTTATCCGAAATTGAAAGTATCAACACTTCTATCTCGAGAGGAGCTGCTCACTGGAAGTGTTTGTATTGTATGCAGGGATTATAAATAGTGCAGTAATTGGCTGGTGGTCTGTAGGGGATGTGTCTGATTTAATATCACAAGGGTAGCTGTGTTAGTCCGTATCCACAGAAACGAGGAGTCAGGTGGCACCTTAAAGACTAACAGATTGATTTGGGCAAATAAATCTGTTAGTCTTTAAGGTGCCACCGGATCCCTCGTTGTTTTTTTGATTTAATAGGGAGCCTTTGCAGCTCTTTACAGGGGGATTGCAGTCTAAAGTGCAGGAACCAGTATCGGCATTCCTGGCTCTGCCTCTGGCTTCCCTGCAAACCCGGAGAAAGGCATTTACACTCAAATTGCTCAATTATAAACCAGGTGTTGTAGTGTAGTCAGCGGTCCACTCCATGACTGGAATCCAGGCCAGAACGGGTAGGTCCCATGTGCTGTCAGTAGATAGCATGGGTAATGTTTCCTTAGTATGGCAGCTAGATTGCCAGGGAGACCTGTATGGGTCTCTCTGGGTCCAGCAGCCTCAGGGAAGAATCCCCTTAGAGTCATCCCTAAGAACTCCTCACTGCTAGCTGACAAAGGGTTCACTGTCCTGTAACAAACGAGGAGTCCTTGTGGCACCTTAGAGACTAACAAATTTATCTGGGCTGATACAGACTCACATGGCTCCCACTGAAACCTGTCCTGTAACAGCAATTCCTATCAGACCTGACAAACTCACTACAGCTAACAACCCCCAAAAGGGTCGTCTAATAAAAGCCTATGTGTGATACTTGTGTTAGTGCTGCGAAGATTGTGAAGGCTGCTAAGTTGTTACTGCTGCTGTTCTGGGCACTCCGATGGCAGCTACGCTAGCAGACGGTGCAGCATGTTAACTCAGCAGACCTTGATGTTACTCATGTAGGAAGACCACAGGTTTGGTTCGGTGGCAAAGCTACTCGGCCAGGTTTATTGTTGACAAAGCACAGTACTGGTACCCTGGCTCAATTGTTACTGGTACATTAACACCCATATGCCCGCAACAATGGTACCCGCTCAGTCATCACACCAGGATGCTGTCCCCTCGGCAAGTCCAAAGGTGCCCTGCCTGTGACTTCTCCTTTTATACATTGATACAAACAAGTTATGTATTACACTTTAGACATCGTTAGTTACCACCCTTCTCCTTGTACCCGCTACTTTGGACTGTGACACTGAATGGAATATGGGAGACAGTGTATGATATTATTGACACCAATATTATAAAATTGAAAGGAGTCTAACCAGATATGCCATGTAAGGTATCTGTGAAAATGTTATGATTTGCAAAGTATAATAATCTTGTTTATCTGTTTGTATCACTTTGTACGGTGAGGTATAGATAGGTAGGGTGTATCCACATTTCAAAACTTGTGCTATGTTTCTGGGGGACACCCCCAGACTGATTGGCATTCAGCACTGCCTAGCCTGTTTGATGGCCCATCAGCTGTAAAATGAACCCATTGAAGGCCAGGGACTAGACCCTATGACTCATCAAAGCACGCAGAACTGCCAACTGTAGTCTGTAACCTATCGTTTAAATCAGCTTCTGTAGCAACTGACTGGAGGATAGCTAATGTGACACCAATTTTTAAATAGGGCTCCAGAGGTGATCCTAGCAATTACAGGCCGGGATGCCTAACTTCAGTACCGGGCAAACTGGTTGAAACTATAGTAAAGAACACAATTGTCAGACACATAGATGAACATAATTTGTTGGGGAAGAGTCAACATGGTTTTTGGTGAGGCATGATTTCCTTTTACAATCTACTAGAATTCTTTGAGGGGGCCAACAAGCATGTGGACAAGGGGGATCCAGTGGATATACTGCACTTAGATTTTCAGAAAGCCTTTGACAAGGTCCCTCACCAAAGGCTCTTAAGCAAAGAAAGCAGTCATGGGATAAGAGGGAAGGTCTTCTCATGCATTGGTCACTAGTTAAAAGATAGAAAACAAAGTGGGGTAGGAATAAATGGTCAGTTTTCAGAATGGAGAGCGGTAAATAGTGGTGTCCCCCAGGGGTCTGTTCTGGGACCAGTCCTATTCAAAATATGCATAAATGACCTGGAAAAAGGGGTAAACAGTGAGGTGGCAAAATTTGCAGATGATACAAAACTACTCAAGATAGTTAAGTCCCAGGCAGACTGCAAAGAGCTACAAAAGGATCTCTCAAAACTGGGTGACTGGGCAAAAAAATGGCAGATGAAATTCAATGTTAATAAATGCAAAGTAATACACATTGGAAAACATAATCATAGAATCATAGAATATTAGGGTTGGAAGAGACCTCAGGAGGTCATCTAGTCCAACCCCCTGCTCAAAGCAGACGTAACACCCACTCAATCATCCCAGCCAGGGCTTTGTCAAGCCGGGCCTTAGAAACCTCTAAAGATGGCAATTCAACCACCTCCCTAGGTAACCCATTTCAGTGCTTCATCACCCTCCTAGTGAAATAGTGTTTCCTGATATCTCAACCTAGACCTTCCCCACTGCAACTTGAGACAATTGCTTCTTGTTCTATCATCTGCCACCACTGAGAACAGCCCAGCTCCATCCTCTTTGGAACTCCCCTTCAGGTAGTTGAGGGCTGCTATCAAATCTCCCCTCACTCTTCTCTTCTGCAGACTAAATAATCCCAGTTCCCTCAGCCTCTCCTCGTAAATCAAGTGTCCCAGCCCCCTAATAATTTTCGTTGCCCTCTGCTGGACTCTCTCCAATCTGTCCACATCCCTTCTGTAGTGGGGGGACCAAAACTGGATGCAATACTCTAGGTGGGGCCTCACCAGTGCCAAATAGAGGGGAATAATCACATCCCTCGATCTGCTGGCAATGCTCCTACTAATACAGCCCAATATGCCGTTGGCCTTCTTGGTAACGGGGGCACACTGCTGACTCGTATCCAGCTTCTCATCCACTGTAATCCCCAGGTCCTTTTCTGCAGAACTGCTGCTTAGCCAGTTGGTCCCCAGTCTGTAGCACTGCATGGGATTCTTCCATCCTAAGTTCAGGACTCTGCACTTGTCCTTGTTGAACCTCATCAGATTTCTTTTGGCCCAATCCTCCAATTTGTTTAGGCCACTCTGGACCCTATCCCTGCCCTCCAGCGTATCTGCCTCTCCCCCTATTTTAGTGTCATCTGCAAATTTGCTGAGGGTGCAATTAATCCCATCATCCAGATCATTAATAAAGATGTTGAACAAAACTGGCCTCAGGACCGACTCCTGGGGCACTCTGCTTGATAATGGCTGCCAACTAGATATCAAGCCTTTGATCACTACCCATTGAGCCCGACAATCTAGCCAGCTTTCTGTCCACCTTATAGTCCATTCATCCAATCCATACTTTTTTAACTTGCTGTCAAGAATACTGTGGGAGACCATATCAAAAGCTTTGCTAAAGTCAAGATATATCACATCCACCATTTTCCCCATATCCACAGAGCCAGTTATCTCATCATAGAAGGCAATCAGGTTGGTCAGGCATGACTTGCCCTTGGTGAATCCATGTTGACTCTTCCTGATCACCTTCCTCTCCTCTAAGTGCTTCAAAATGGATTCCTTCAGGACCTGCTCCATGATTTTGCCTGACAATAAAAATCCCAACTATACATATAAAATGAGGGGTCTAAATTAGCTGTTACCACTCAAGAAAGAGATCTTGGAGTCATTGTGGATAGTTCTCTGAAAATATCCACTCAATGTGCAGCGGCAGTCAAAAAAGTCAATAGAATGTTGGGAATCATTAATAAAGGGATAGATAATAAGACAGAAAATATCATATTGCCTCTATATAAATCCATGGTATGCCCACATCTTGAATACTGCGTGCATATGTGGTCACTCCATCTCAAAAAAGATATATTGGAATTGGAAAATGTTCAAAAAAGGGCAACAAAAATTATTAGGGGTATGGAACAGCTGCCATATTAGTAGAGAGTAATAAGACTGGGACTTTTCAGCTTGGAAAAGTGACGACTAAGGGGGGATATGATAGAGGTCTATATTATCATGAGTGGTGTGGAGAAATTAAATAAGGAAATGTTTATTTACTCCTTCTCATAACAAAAGAACTAGGAGGTCACCAAATGACATTAATAGGTAGCAGGTTTAAAACAAACAAAAGGAAGTATTTTTTTACACAACACACAGTCAACCTCTGGAACTCCTTGCCAGAGGATGTTGTGAAGGCCAAGACTATAACAGGGTTCAAAAAAGAACTACATACATTCATGGAGGATAGGTCCATCAATGGCTATTAGCCAGGATGAGCAGGGATGGTGTCCTTAGCCTCTGTTTGTCCGAAACTGAGAATGGGCGACGGGATGGATCACTTGATGATCACCTGTTCTGTGTACAGGATACTGGGCTAGATGGACCTTTGGACTGACCCAGTAGGGCTGTTCTTATGTTCTTATGTAGGGGCATGCCTATGGACAGGATTTTCCATGCCATGTGCTATGAAGTTTGTGTTTGGGTCAAAGGAAGTACTAGCCACATAGCAAAAGGAATAGAAAGGACAGCTGCCTCATTTCCATTTGGTCTTCAATCCTGGCTTCTTACCTCTGGAGGAACTTTTCTACCAACTGAAGCTCTCAGCAAAGGACTGAGTTACCCATCCAGGCTGTGGATGTGTTCCAGATGACCTTTCAAGCCAGCCAACTCACCAAGGCAGCTAAGAACCTGATATATGGACTTTGAAGTCTCTGTATGTATCTGAGTGCTTTATTATTTAACAACTCTCTCTTGTTCTTTTTGTTTTCTTTATAGTAAACCTTTAGTTTTAGACACTAAAAGATTATCTGGCTGCATGGTATTTTGCGTAAGATCCAAACTAATATTGACCTGGTAACATGGTTTTTGAATCTGACATCAGGAATCATAACATTCAAAAACCAGTAGGAGAACACTTCAACCTCTCTGGTCACTCAATAACAGACCTGAGTGTGTCAAGTATCAGAGGGGTAGCCGTGTTAGTCTGGATCTGTAAAAGCAGCAAAGAATCCTGTGGCACCTTATAGACTAACAGACGTTTTGCAGCATGAGCTTTCGTGGGTTAATACCCACTTCTTCGGATGCAAGTCATCCGAAGATGTGGGTATTCACCCACGAAAGCTCATGCTGCAAAATGTCTGTTAGTCTATAAGGTGCCACAGGATTCTAGACCTGAGGGTGGCAATTTTGCAACTGAAAAGCTTCAAAAACAGACTCCAACGAGAAACTGCTGAGCTGGAATTGATATGCAACTAGATACAATCATCTTAGGCTTGAATAGAGACTGGGAACGGCGGAGCCATTACAAACATTGAATCTATCTCCCCTTGTAAGTATTCTCACACTTCTTGTCAAACTGTCTGTACTGGGCTATCTTGATTATCACTTCAAAAGTTTTTTCTCTTACTTAATTGGCCTCTCAGAGTTGGTAAGACAACTCCCACCTTTTCATGCTCTCTGTATGTGTATATATAGCTCCTCAATATATGTTCCATTCTATGCATCCGAAGAAGTGGGCTGTAGCCCATGAAAGCTTATGCTCAAATAAATTTGTTAGTCTCTAAGGTGCCACAAGTACTCCTGTTTTTTTTGCAGATACAGATTAACATGGCTGCTACTCTTTAACTTCAGTGTTACCCACCAGTTTTGGGAGTATCTGCTCTCCCTTTTGCAGCCTGCCCTGACCTTGGCATTTTCAGTGAGGGCTGCCCTAGTCACCCCTGGGTCACACAGACAATACATCCTTATCCATTATCCTGTCATCCCATCCTTATTTTATAAGGCGTTGGTGTGTGCCTGTATCATATCTTCAGAATGTGTTTATGTAGTTACTTGAGAGATCTGTGTGTACCATCTTCTCTGGTCAGGAATGTGCATATTTGGTGTTAGCTAAAACCTAGTGTGTTGTTATTTTGCCAAGACCATGACTACTCTGGTTAACAGACTTTGATTCACACTGTTAGTTATGCCTAGGGCTCCAACAAGGCCTACAATACTGATCTTCATAATCATTGTGAGAGGTATGTTTCGATGATACTTAAGGAGTTGTATATAGGTACTGAAATATATTTTAGAATCTGTATTCCAGGCAAGGTTGACAAAGAGGTTTTGCCAGACAAAGGGATGTAGATTCAGCTGTCTGCTTAGGTTGATAGATACCTTAATAAATCTGAAAAAAAAAATCACCATTTTTTCAATCAGCTCTAATATATAATAGTAACCTATAATCATTTGAGGTGTGTCTTAACACAAAGACGACTGCTTAAGGTTAAATATGCGTCTCCAGAATTCTTATTCTATCTATCCATTGCCAAATATGTAGCATTACAGCTGCTCAGCAAACATATTGGCCAACTGGTTGCTAAGAGACTACAGAAATATTAAAAACTAAAGTATCAAATTACAATAGGAAACTCTATAGAGAAGGTAACAAAATAATAAAAAATACAATAAACACTCACATGAAGTATTAAGACAATAATTTTGATAAGTGTCCTCCCTATGCAGAAGTGAACAATCTAATTCTAGGAAAATCTTTATTGGTCTTAAATTATTTTCCTCCTCCTAGGAACATAATACTGACCCTATTGGGTCAGACCAATGGTCCATCTAGCACAGCACCCTGGCTTCCGATAATGGTCAATGACAGATGCTTCAGAGAGAGTGAACAGAACAGGGCACTTTATCAAGGGATTCATCCCCTGTCATTCAGTCCAAGCTTCTAGCAGTCAGATGTTTAGGGACATCCAGAGCATGGGGTTGCATCTGTGACCATCTTGGCTAATAGCCATTGATAGACCTATGCTCCATGAACTTCTCTAATTATTTTTTGAATCCAGTTACACTTTTGGCCTCCACAACATCCCCTGGCAATGAGTTCCACAGGTTGACTGATGTCTTGTGTGAAGAAATACTTCCTTATGTTTGTTTTAAACCTACTGCCTATTAATTTTATTGGCTGAGCCCTGGTTTGTCTGTTTGCTATGTGACGGGATTTATAGCAATACCTTATTCACTTCTCCACTCCCTTTTTGGTGAACAACCCAAACCCCATGAATGACATTTTTCATGCATATAGATCTGGGTATGATCAGCTGCAACTGAACCCTGGTGGCAGAGGGCAACTGAAGTTGCCCGTTGAGTTTGTTAAAGGTTTGGCATACTGAACGGTTTAGGCAAGGTGGAAACAAATGAACCAGAAATTTCTGGGAGGGGACATGCTGACAAAGAGTCTTCTGAATCTTTAAACAGTGCCAAATTATTCTGAAAGCCCAACTCAGAGCTTTTCTTTTGCCATCTGGTCCATTGGTTAGCCCTTAATCTAGCCTTGGTCTCCATTACGATAAGGCATGGTTGTTTTGATCTGGATGGCTCTAAAGGGGGTGGGGGATGCTCAAGGACTCCAGCAGAGCCCATGTTCTGTCCAAGCCTCACTGAAGGGAAGTCCAGCAGAGCACAGATGATTATATTTGGAACACCTGGTACTACAGTCTACCGAGAGTGCTGCTATCTCATTTTGGTGGCTCATGTGGGTGGAGCTTGGCTTGTGGGTGGAGCTTGGGAGAATGCCACTATTTTTCTCCTGTTCCAGTCATCATGGTAGAACCCTGTCTGCCCACAAACAGGTTTTTAACTTTGGTTCTGCATAGTTTTAAAATGTGGTTTTATGGCTTGTGTAGACACCGAGTTTAATATTTTTCTTGATGGCAGCAGAAAGCTGTAGAAACCTACAGTCAGTGGACTTAATCAAAAGCAGCCCAGAGGTTCTAGGGAGTGCAGATTTGCACCTGATCCTACATACTTAACACATGAGTGCCAATCATAATTACTTTTAGTAGAAGAATAGCACAAAGTCTGCTTTGCACATAGCCACATAAAATAGCTCAACCTAATGGTCAGGATTCAGAGCCAATAAGTAAGCATTACAAGTGCACCTTGTACCACTGCCCAATATTCTGTCAGCATGTACCTGAACATTTGCATAGACAGAAACCTCACAAAGTTCTCTCCAGACTGGGAAAACCCTAGGTCAAACACTAGGTCCTAGTGCGACAGTATAGCTAGGACTACAGAATGTCACTGTGATGGGTTCGTCCCAGGGTGCCATCTGGAACTGGGTACCAGTGAGCCCCCTGACCCACCAGCCTGGGCTCCCTTCTACAATGTAATGCTATGACAAGCTGCCAAGCCCTCCAGGCTTCGGCCTGCATGTTCACCAGCATACATACAGGTAGGGACACACCCAGCTGCAGTACATGCAGGCAGGCTCTTTAACCAGCCCCTGCATGGGAAGGCTTCAGCTAGGGCACCTCTGAGTTCCTAAGGGACAAACTCCCTCTAGAGTATAAACTAAAAATTATACCGTCTTGCACTGCACAGCGTAAGCTCATAAAATTTACCCCCTCTCTCAGAGTGGAGAGGAATATGCAATAGTTTTCTCCCCCGAGTTAGGATTCCCACACACTGGTTTTAGATAAAGCAAAAACAAATCTATTAACAACAAAAGATAGATTTTAAGTGATTATAAGGGACAGCCAACAGATCAAAGCAGATTACCTAGCAAATAAACAAAACATACAAACTAACCTTAATATACTAAATAGATTGGATATGAATAGCAGGTTCTCACCCTAAGGGATGATACAAGCAGGCTGCAGATTCTTCACCAGCTAGAGATCTCTTTAGCCTGGGTCCAGCACTTCCCCCAGTTCAGTCTTTGTTCCTCAGGTGTTTCCAGGAGTCTTCCTGGGTGAGGAGTCAATGAAGAACCAAGATGATGTCACTCCCCTACCTTATATAGTTTTTGCATATGGTGGGAACCCTTTGTTTCAAAGCTTGCTTCCCATGCCAGTCAGCGGAAAAATACTGGCATCCCAAGATGGAATCCAGCATCAGGTAACCTGGTCACATGTCCCTATAGTGTCATAGCAGACATTATTCGGTGGTTGTCTATAGCATCCTCAGGAAGGCTCCCCAGTGGGAGATAAGCATCTCCTAAGGCCTATTGTTCTCTCTAATGGCCCTTCCCCACCCAATACGTAGGCTGAAAACCTCTGGTCTAGTAGGCATTCCCTGGGTGTAAACACATTTGTAATACAGATACATAGTCAATATTCCTAACTTCAGATACAAAAATGATACATGCATACAAATAGGATAATCATATTCAGCAAATCATAACTTTTCCAAGGATCTCTCATATGACCCATCTTGCATAAAATACATCATAACTATGTCATAATCATAGCATAATGATATCACTATGAAGAATATGGGGTGCAGTGTCACAGTCACCCCAAGCACGTTTCAGTAAAGCATTGCAGAGAAAATTACAGGGTCTGCATAACTGTCTCAGGACAACAGTAAGCTAGGCCTGTCTAGACTCAAATCGCCAGGTCCCCCGTGTCACCAACTATCACAATATTTGGGGGTTTTCTTAAAACCCTAGCTCCTGGAGTCAGGTGATTATGTGAAACTCTCAACTTTCATTTAAAAAAAAAAAAAGGAAAGAAAACCTGAATCCTAAAAGCTCCCATATTAAAAGAAAAATGAAAAAAACCCTTCTAAGCCAATTTTATGATTTTTCTGATGGTGAGGCTGACTTCTGGTTTTCAAATCACTGGAATTTGCAATACGAGTCTGTTACTTAACACAGAGAGACACCATATCTATTTTCATGGGCAAAGCCTAGTAGGGGATAAAAATAGTATTGAAGTAATCAGGTTATTGGCATAGGAAACTCCCTCCATACAAGAGGGCAGCATCGATGAGTCATGGCTCTATGGGGGGAAGAGAGTTCTTCCTAATTCCCAGAAGCTGTTATGAATTTCTTAGGCACTTTGAGATCTATTGATGAAAAAGCGCTATATATGAGGGAGGTATTATTATTACTGAGGGTCAAATGATCTCTTGTAAGATGTGCCATGCGACCAGGCCCTTCCAGCAACCTAAGTGGGGAAAAGAGTGACATAATGGCTGCTCCCTGCCATACAAAACCAGTTGCCTTAGTAACTAAAACAGTTCAGCTGTAGAGCACATGCACAGGAAGACTAATACTGGAGATTCCTGTGGCAAGCTGAGGGGAGCACGGTGACAACTTACGGCTCATGGAAAAATATGGCAGAAAGAAGGGTTATATCAATTAAAAGGGGCACAGTGTGTGTGTGATACAGCAATTATAAGTATGATTTCCCAAAGAATCAGTGTCTGAATGAACTAACATAACTAATTCCATGTAAGCCTCTGGACTCACCCCTGCAGCACCTCCTGCTAGTCTCTCAGGGAATTAGCTCACTGCTAGTCAGGAGCGCCCTCTGCAGGCCGGTGATCCGCCTTACCTGTGGCCTCATGTCCCTCCCAGGACCCCAGTGCTCCATTTACCTGGGGTGCTGCCCCCTGGCAGTAACCCCTCCCAGCCTCAGGGTTTCCCCCTCCCAGGGGAACCCCCACCCACTATCCCCACCTCACCTCAGTGTCAGGCTACTGCCAGTCATTGTCTAGCCCCCACGCCCTGGGGCAGACTGCAGTATCAGCCACTCATCACTGGCAAGGAGGGTTTGGACCTGCTGCCTTGGCCTACCCTTGGGCTGCCCTCTGCAACCCCCAGTACCTGTTGGCCTTGTGCTAGGTCGCAGCCTGGGGCTTTCCAGGCTGGAGCCTCCCCAGCTCCTCTGCCTTTCCCCAGCCCTGCACCACTCAGGTATCCTGCCTCTAGCTCCCTGCAGCCAGGCCCTTCTCCCTCCACAGGCAGAGGGAGACTTTTTAGGCTCCTGGCTCACAGCCTTTTTAGACAGGCCAGCTGTGGCCTGATTGGGGTGTGGCCCAGCTGCAGCTGCTTCCCCAATCAGCCCAGCTGTTAGAGCTGCAGCCCTCCCCAGGGCTGCTTTTAAACCCCTCCGGGCAGGAGCGGGTAACCACCCCGCTGTTGCCGGCACAGAGTGCCCAAGGGGGGGCAACAGCGGGGTTCGTTGCCCGGTGTGCGTCACGCCAATAAACACACCAGGGTGGAGAAGCTAACACAAGTTTATTTGAGCTCAAATAAGGTGCAAGGGAGAAATAGCCATCTCAAATCCTGCACACCCTCACGCAGGCAGGGTCCCAGTATTTATACCCCCTTTGTTTTTCTCTTTCTATACTTTCCCACTGTGTGGGCTACTTTCTCATGCATATAACCTTGATTACAGCATTTGCTTTCCACCTATTTTATCTAGTATTGGCAGCATCTAGTGCTAACTGGCCTTGCAGCTGCTAGCAGTCAGCACATAGCACAGGAGGTTACAAAAGTTTAATAAGGCTAACAGAAGCACTTAACCTGGAGGTGCTTTGGTTCACATAGGCCTAGAGCAAGAAGACTTCATCGACACTCGTGGTCTTCCATCCTCCCGAGTTACCTAGATTTATGCCTAGTGACACCAACACCGCTACATTCCATTTTTAAACATGTCCAATTCACTGAAGTTTCTCTTTCTGATTCTAGCAAAACGCACTTGTGCTTTGGTTTTTTTAGACGCAAGTAAATCAACATGTGTTCTCTGATGTGTGAATTTACCCCTACAATGCTGTCTTTGGAGTTTTTATAAACTTTCCCCACATAAGTGCAATTAATCTGTAATTCAGTATTTAATTCTAGTCCCATTTCTAAAGAAAGAAAGGGAAAAGAAATGACATTTGATCATGTCATAAGCGGGTGAGCCATTTAAACAACCAAGTGAAACGAGACATATTAAGCCCAAAATCGCTCTCACGTATACATTTATTAATTCAAGGACCGCATCTGCACTAGCACCACTAAATAGCTAACACCCTTTGAATAGCACCGTTTGTACTGATATCACAACCCTTGATTTAGCTGGCCTTTTTATTTTGAAATTTTGTGTGTGTATGCAGGTGAAATACTATGATAGAGTGCACGAGTGATTTTTTTAAAGCACATTTCCATGTTCGTCCTTGCAATTTTGAGTTGTGCAAATATTTGTGAGGATAAATACATTAAAGATTGTGAGGCATTTAGATGCAGCAGTAATGAGGCACAATGGATAGATGGACAATAAACACACAAAGTGCATGTGTCCAACAAGTAGATTTGCACCTGCCATTGCTGTTTGCACAGATACATTTGGATTCCTGCACATGCATTGAAAATGTGGAGGCTAGACTGAGGGCCCATTCCAACAGTGCTGGCCTCATGCATTAATAGGGTGACCAGACAGCAAGTGTGAAAAATCGGGACGGGGTGGGGGGAGGTAATAAGAAGCTATATAAGAAAAAGACCCAAAAATCAGGACTGTCCCTATAAAATCAGGACATCTGGTCACCCTATGCATTAAAGATCTGTGGAGAAAAAAAACCCACACGATTTTGACTTGTAGTTGACATCCCTTCCCCTCATTTGTCTGGGCCACTATTTTCTTCAGGGATCTCAGAACACCACTGGATACCTATTTAGGTTCTTGCCTCTCCCCTCACCCCCTCGGCATGTGAGCACTTCACTACACACATGAATTTGTTCATATAACACTCACTCAAGATAGGGAAGGAGCAATATTCCCCTTTTCCAGAGGGAGGGAGAAAGGAAATGATTTCCACAGAGGTCAGACAGAGTCTGTGGAAGAGCTAGGGATTGAACTCAGTGTGGGTCCTGAACAATAAAACCATTCTTTCTTCCTTCTCAAATGTATTAACCTGACTCTACCCGCAGTAGAGAGTCCACCTGTGGACTGTGTAGGAAAGAACCAGACATCACATTTGCAAGCAGCTGGTGCTGTCTACGATCCCATGGAGACTCTGAACCCACCAGCTGTTCTGTGGATAACTAGATTCACCTGCACCATGGCTGCTGCGTCCCTGTTCGTTTTATTTGTACTCTGCATGC
This sequence comes from Mauremys reevesii, assembly GCF_016161935.1. Classification (NCBI taxonomy): domain Eukaryota; kingdom Metazoa; phylum Chordata; order Testudines; family Geoemydidae; genus Mauremys; species Mauremys reevesii. The sequence continues at coordinate 279,285,784 of NC_052624.1, forward strand.
TGCTATCAGACTCAGATCTGCTGCCTGTACAGAGACAGATGCACTGTGGAGATTGGTCTTTTGTACCTCCCCGTCAATCTCAATTACCAGTTGGACCTTTATATTGGCTATTTACGACAGATAAGAGGATGTCAGTCTGAGCTGTGGGCCCCACAGCAGCAAACCTGCCATGAGCTGTGCTTTTAGATGTACCTGCTGTGTTGGCTCAGTCAGCTGCCATGGGGTTGGATGAGACTGATAAGCTGCTGCTGTTTCTATTCTGTGATTGCAGGCATCACTTTTCCAACACAAGAGCATTGCCATGTCTGCAGCCTCTGTTGGCTCACTTCTGGTCTATTTATATTCTCAGCGTGGTGTTTCAGATTCCAGCCAGTGCTCCCCTTGGAGCTGCACAAACTTTTTTATATCCAAAGTAAAAACAGAGGTTGGTTCTTTTCTTTTCTTTTTTGTGGGGTTGGAAGGAGAGGAGTTTGGTCCATTTCCAGTTTAGGGAGTGTGCAGTTTCTGGCATTTTGCTCTCAGACATTTGCACGAATGAAATACAAATGTTGTGGCTGCAACAGAATTTTTCTATTCTGGTACGCTTATGGTCCGTTCAGTGAAAACCCTGGAAAAAGACTTTGTATTCTGCAGTAACATCCCGAATCACTGTCAGCCAAGTATTGCAATCCATAGAGTGTGGGAGATCCCAGGAGAATCTGCTTGTATTTTCTTCAGACATCCTCATCACCGTTTTTTCATCCAGCAATCTCAAAGCACCTTGCCAGGGTGAATAAACGTTATTAGTGGCAGAGGAAGCATTATCTTGTGATTGAGGCCCTGGAGCAGGACACAATTCTGCCACAAATTTACCGTGGGCAAGTCAGCTAGTCCCTTTGTGTGTCAATTCCCCAACAGTGGACGCTCACACTTCCTTTCCGCTACCCTTTGTCCATCTTGTCTATTTTGTTTCTAAACTCGTCAGGGCTGGGAATGTCTCTTGCAATGTGTAGGCGCAGTCCCCGGCATGGTGGGGGCCTTTTGGCACTTCTGGACTTGTCAAGTGCAGCCCCCTCTCAGGCGTCAGGCCTTTGGCGGTCACCAGGCTCTGGGTGGACTCAGCGGATTCTCCCACTCTCAGACCAGGCTCTGCTGGACGCACCCGAGTACTAACTGTGATGGCATCAGCAGGTCCGAAAAACTCTCACCCTGCAGTTCTGTCTCCTCCTGGACAGCGACGGTGGCAATCAGTGACCAAACAGTCTCCTTACAGCAAAGTATCACTTATTTAGAGTAAACGCATTTCAGAGAGAACAGATCACGAAGAACAATCAAACAGCTGGTACGCACGTCTAGCTCTTCCCTGTGGCTTCCCATTCCTTGGATCTGCAAGGGCCCAATTCCTTCTCCCTCCACATTCTCTCTCTGTCAACTTCTGACAAGTGACCCCCTCTCCACCCTTCTTCCCCCGAGAAAGTGCTTTTTGACTGTGAGCTTTTTATCTCCTGGTGCCCATCCTGGCAAAAGAAGTGTGTCACTTCAGCCTGGGTCCTGGAAATATCTCACCGTGTTGCATTGCTTCCAGTGTTAGTTGGGATGGTCTGATGTGGCGAGCCTTTGGATTGCCTTTCTGCACAGTCTCCATTGAATTAAAGTATTATAGGTGTGTAGTAAGTATTCCACTACTCCCGTATAAGTTAGATCAATAAAGTCATACAGGAAATTCTAAAAACCCAGCATACAATAATTTCCTTTTACTGACCCAGTCACACAGTGTTCATAAAATTATTACATCAAAGTACTCAGCAGAGACCAGGACTCAGGTTCCCTGTGTCCCAGTAAAGTGTCTCCCCCACTGCATCAAGCTGCCTCCTTATAAAATATGTTTTATTTCTTTCCATTTATAAAGTGCACCCAGCCTGTCAAACCTGCGAGTGCACAATGAAATGGTATGAAAAAAATACAGCCACATTTCCACGTGGACGATCAAAATCCTCTACACCCATCACAAGTAACTGGCCTGCAGACTGCGTCCACCCAACTGACTTCCCTGAAATCCTCTAGGAAGATATAGAAAAGTACCTCAATGTGTCTCACAGGACAGCAAATCTGGGGTTGTTCTGACCTTGTGTAAGTGTGAGTTCCAGAGTGAAGACTCCTTTAAGAATGCCCTGAAGCAGCCACATTTCCTGAGTTTGTATGGATGGTACTGTATCACTCAACTGATCTCACACTGTCACAAGTGGAGATAAAGGAGAGACTGCTCTTCCTCTCATTTGCCTTCTTACTTCACTTGAGGGATGGTGGATTTACACCAGCAGAACAGATCTGCATCAGGCCTGAGGTCTTAAAGAAGCCAGGATCCAAAGCGCTTGCTGCTTTGCAGGTCAAAGCCAACACTTTCGGATTTCGCCCACAGAGGAAGCGGAAGCAGGTGCCATGTACAGAGCACAGGGTGTAGCATGTTCCCCATGGAACCACAGCTGAGTAAGCAGGCCTGCTGCATTAGGCACTGGCTGTGATGCTGTTTATTTACTGTGCTATTTATGGAGCAAAACACAATTTTTCTTGCCATAGCAACAGCACTTGGTGTTTACAGCACACTTCCAAGTTCTATGAATCATCCCTAAAGTAATCATCGTTGTGACCACCAGACTCCAGCAAGCATCTTATTATGTAGAGAGCCCCTGGAATATATTTAGGGTATATTTTCACTTGCACTCCCTACCCCCTTCCATAAAGATCTCGTTGTTTCAGTGGTTTGGTCTAGCTCCATGGGGATTCTGCTTTCAGGGCACTTGTCTCAATCAAGGTAATTACCTGAGCTATACAATTCTGTATATATGAAAATACCCCATTTGTCAAGGGAGCAGGTCGGCTATTTGTACTCTGTGGCAGGGGAGCTCTTGCCAGTGGTTTGCCTCCGTAGCTTGTCTTGTGTTTTTTCAGTGATGTGTCCAGTTTACTGGGAAATACACACTAGCTCCTATGGGGGAGGGATAGCTCAGTGGTTTGAGCATTGGCTTGCTAAACTCAGGGTTGTGAGTTCAATTTTTGAGGGGGCCATTTGGGGATTGATCCTGCTTTGAGCAGGGGGTTGGACTAGATGATCTCCTGAGGTTCCTAATAATCTATGATCGCTGTTGTTAAAGGGTTTTCCCTTCACCCCCTCCCTGTGTTCTTGTCCTGCAGACAGGAAGCAAAAGTGCAGGCAATGTGATGTTTATTGGGGTTAGTTCCAAGCAAACATATCTGTAGCTCTGCACACTGGCAGAGTCTGTTTCCCAGTGTCCCCCTTCCTGGCTCTGACACTGCAGAGCCTTGCCTATGTCCCCATTCCCATTTCCCACTTCATCCTTATTAGCAGGCCCAAATATACCTGCAATGCATGTCCACAGTTGTACCCCATGGGAGGGGCAAGGAGTGAGGCTGTGTTGCAGTCAGGGACAGGAATTCCTTTGGTCTTTCAGTGTTTTATACCTTCCCCCAGCCACCCTTTGCGCCTTCCGACTGCTTGCTTGACCTTGCTTTGAGATAGGGGTTGAGGCCATATTAACATGTGCTCTCCACTAACACTTCAACTGCCCTTATCTGTTCCCACTGTACGAACAAGCCCATCTGACTAGGCAGAAGCAACATACACAGTCTTTGTCTTTAGTTCACACACATCTGTGAGGATAGAAGAGTATCAAAAGGTCAAACCCAAAATTCTATCTCAGGCTGACAGTCTTATGTGCTAACACCTATCAGCTCCTAGGACTGGGTATCTCTACAAACGCCTATCAAAGTACCCAATGACTTTGACTCCAAACGCCTATCAGGTATTTGGCCTCTGAAGTCACCAGTCATGGTCATTTGACAATCATGTCAGGTTGACTTTGAAAAGGTCTGAGCCACTTGGTTCCCGGTAAAGCAGGGGCTGTTTTATTCGCTCTACCCAACACTCTCTCTCTCTCTCCACATGCAGATAAAGGGAGATGGAGCAAAACTCTGAAATGTGATATAAATGAACCCTCTTTGGGCAGATTCTCTAATGCTTTCACCTGTATTCATGATACACCTGCACCGACCTCTCAATCCCAATTCTCGCTCTGGTATTTGTTGAAGAATGCACCACGTGTTTGCAGCTGAGCTTTGCTGCAGAGAGCTGGAAAAGTGTTAGCACTTGCTGAATGTTATCTAGTGGTTTAGGGACAAGAGTCAGGACAATTGGATTCTGTTCCTCGCTCTCACGCTGGCTCATTTCATTGGTCCGTGCCTCTGTTTACCATTTCATAAAACTGGTGTCATTTATAGATTTTTAACTTCTGACGAGATGGATACTTTTGCTGATCTCAGTGGGACTGCGTGTTTCTTACTTTGCTGCACACTGGGGGCTTCATGGCAGCGGTGAGGAGAAAGCTATGATGCTTGGGCTCCAACCCCACCCCCCAGCCCCTTGAGCTAAAGGATAATGGCGATTAGTGGTATGGAATACATGCCATAACATACATTGTGCTGGTCTGATTCCATGCAGCAGAGGGCAGTGGTACTGTGGCAGAACAGACTCACTCCCACCCACTTTCTAGCCCACAAACGGCTCGGGGACTTTCTTCTGGTCACACACCTCATGTCGTTTATTTACAGTGTTCTCGTCCACCACCATGACAGACGACGCAGCCTCATGTCAACAGCCTTCAGCTCCTAGAGCCATGAGCGAGCTCTTGCCCCGACGCTACAAGCCTGCCTCTCCCACTCCCACCCTGCCTGCTTTCCCTCACTTACCAGAGCTGTCACTCTGTGGGGGTCTCTCTTGGTCCCTGGGGTGATCCTCTAGTCTAGGCCATCCCTGTGGTGCCCATTCATTTTCCACCCCCAGAAATCACACTTGGCAGGGGGAGGATACCCCCACAGCTCCATTTCATCCTCCTGCAAGTCATGGGCATCCTGAGGGGTTGCTCACTCTCTTGTCCCCCTTTGGTATCTGGTGGAGGATTGAGGGCACTCCCCTCATCCCAGTGATTGCTCAGGGCCTCGGGTTCCCCAAACCGCATCTCGGCTTTTTCTCTTTGGCATTGCGGCGTGGGGAGCTCCATGGGTCCCTTGACCTCTACTGAGGGGCTCAGGTTAACTTTCTCCACCCTCCTTACCTCCTTAATTCCCATTCCTCTCAATTTCTTGTGGGACGGTCTTTTCTTTCCCTTTCACCTGAATGAGGCCCGGTTGTCTAGGGGTTTCGAAATCTGCTCCCGCTGGTTTGCTTTTTCCTCCCTTCGGCCTCCATTTCCTCCTCTCAGGTTTTCTGTTTCTCTACCGGGGCCTCCAACAGCACCTTGTTTTCCTAATGGGAAGGGGCTCCAATCAGTGCCCAACACAACAGGGTGGGGCAATCTGTCTATCACCCCAACTCGCTTCCAATTAAACCTCCCCTGACTCCCTGGGGTACCTCAGCGCTTTGTATCCCGATGGGCTCACTCTATTCTCACAGTTGCCCTTGTAAGTACCAGTGGGGTGTCACCTGCTCCCCCCAGATCAGGGAATAAGCGGAGGCCATGTCTACCAGGCCCCTTCAATGTTTCCTCCTCACCATTACTGGAATGGTGGGCAATTCCTTTCCTCTGTCTTCCCTCCACTCCCGACAAAACCAGAAAACTTGGAAATACCACATTCCCTGTAGAGGGAGTCTTTTTCATGTGCCCCTGGTGCCTGCACTGGGCTCCTCCTTCTTCCTCTCCATCCCCTTGGCATCTGTGGGTTACCCAAACTTCCTCCTGAGTTCCAGGTATAGGGTCGGCCCTCTTTTCTGAGAAGTCCACCTCCATGAACTCCTGAGTCAATTTTACCACTGAATCCAAAGTGATGGGTCGATGCTGTCTAACTCACACCCATGTATTCTCAAGGAGGCCCTGAAGGAACTGTTCCAACACCAGAGCATCTGTTTTTCTTCTTGTATGGAAAAGGGGTTTAGGAGTTTTCCTCAATTTACACATGTAAAACACTTTGAGGTCCCCTGATGAAAACTGTCAACAAGGAGCAAAATGCATACCAAGAAGGAATTCCTGCTTTATGGAAGCATATACTGTGATGTAACCCGACTTACAACTCTGGTAACAGCACACCTAAGTGTTTTTTTGTGTCACCAACCTCACTTGGCGTTAGAACCTGCAACCCTTCAGCACTAAAAAATGAGCCTTTACTGCTTCAGCTAAAGGACTCACTTTCTGTAATGGAAGCACTAATAGAGTCATTACCGTCTGTGCATCATCTGCTTGAGGAGGCTGTGCAGCACATGCTGAACAATGGTTTACATTTGAACACACAGATGCCTGGCTGGGTTTCCAGTTCTGAAAATGGAACCCCTAAGAGTTTGTTTGACAAAGAGACAAGTGGATGGGAGAAGTCTCCTGAGCAATGCAAGATTGTTTTCAAGTGTATAAGAAGAGATTGCACAAAATCTGTCAGAGGGAAAGCAGCACCCCTCAGTCTTTCTAACCCATGGCATGAGGTGCCTGGATACACATTGTTTTTTGTTTGTTTTATTTCAAATGATAAGGTCAGAAGAGCTCCTGGGTGAACGAGGCAATATTTTCCTTTGTGATGGATCTGGTGCTTATGGTTCAACCATAGGTCCCAGAGTGGGATTTTCACCTTAATTAGTGCAGCTGGCAGAGGTCTTGTTTCCACTGTCATCCCTAATCATTAAGCATAGGGAAACAGATGCATCAAAAAGTCCCTTCCATCTTCCCTCATTCCTTCCCATTACACAACTGTTCATATAAATCGGGAACTATGCTAGCATTTACTAATAACTCAGAGCTAACGTGTACTGAAGCCAAAGTCTCCCTGTCAGTCCACCTGAGGCTCTTCTAGGTATCAGTTTAGCCCTTAAAATAACTAAGTTTTGGGGATAATCAAAAGAGATGAAATATAACATTTCCTTTTATGGGATGTTTTTGGTGGTTGCAATTTATGACCCCCCCATATGCCAAAAATGGTCACAGGGGAGACAGCAATGATAGCAAACTCATGAAAATTTGGTATAGCTGATGGAGCGAGAGAGGGATGAAATTGGAAGAATGGAACTGAAGATGCGCTCAAAGGAGGCTCTAAACCCACTGGCTACTCCTGGGGAATTCTATGCCAAAAATTAAAAATTCTGCACACAATATTTTAAGATTATGCAAATTTTATTTGTCAAAATAATACTATATAATCACACCAGTTTCAATTATTTTGTTAATTTATTAAAAAAAACTTGTCAGCAAGTACGTCTGTAACAATACAGACACATACAAAAATTCCCCCAGAAGAAGAGTTAAAGAAACCACTACAACAACCCAGTTCCTGTTTCTCTTCCCTCTACTTCCCCAGAGGCCAGCTGCAGCCCCGCCACCCATCCCAGACACTCACACCGCCTACCCTCCTAGAGCCCAGGGAGTCAGAGGGAGAAAGAGCCTGATGCTGGGTCCTGGGCTTGCACAGTTTCCTGTGCACCACTGCCTTCTTTCTTCAGGGCATGCTAGGAACTGAAGCTGCTGGGAACCGTCCCATTCCCTCCTCCTCCCCCCAGACTTGTGTCCTATTTGTGAGCTGGGCTTTGCTGGGTCCAGCGGCCCCTAGTAGCAGCCAACATCTCTGCAGCCCATTTTTGTGGGGAAAAAGGAAATTCTGCGCACCTAACATTAATTTCTGCAAAATTCTGCATTGCGCAGTGGTGCAGAATTCCCCCAGGGCTAACTGGAAAATTGGTCAGTACATGGAGGAGCCATCAGTATTTCTGGGAAGGCTCTTCCTACTTACTATTAGGGTTGGCCAAGCTGGTTTGGACAAAGCCATCATTATGGCTGCATAGTCCCATTTCATCAAATTTGGTTTGCTTTTTAGTTGAACAGGGACCAGACTTCACTAGTTGTGATTGGAGCAGTTCACTCTGTGGCTGTTGGCTTGTAAACTTGACTTTGGGCAAGTGCCTCACTAGCACATTGTGGATGCTACTGCCATATAAACTACTAATCACCTGGTGTTATCCTGAGCAACAATCCCTCCTGAGAGCTCATGCCTGGGCCCCATGTACTCTTGAGCCATTAGGGATCACGTAAGGATCCCTAGAGTACCCGAGGTCTTTCTCTGCAGCACAGACAACTCCCCTGCCTACCCTTTTTGCTTTATTGTGCCTTTTCTCTCTCGCCTCTAGGATTCATCTATTTGCTGTTCTTTTAGTATCGTCTATCAGTTTGGTCTCACACCCAGTCACCACCTCTACCAGGAACCTGAGCAAGAGGGATTCAACAACTCCCATTCCAAGATATCAACAATTTTCCACCACTAAGACCCTAGATCCAGCCAAGCACTTATGCTCATGCATAACTTGAAGTATGGGAGCAACCCCATTTGATCAAGGCCTAATCAATTAGAACAAGACACCTGTGAAGTAGATAAGTACTATCATATTATTTCAGAAACATGAAATAATAGGAAACTTGTAAGAAAATCTCTTCTCCTGAGATTTTCAACTGAAGTTTAAACACCCAAGTTTTCAGATAAGCATCAAAACTTGTTTGTGTTTCTCCAACCTGATGCTGAAAGACTTTGTTCCCATCATTACATCCCAACTATGAATTTTTTGGATGATGCTAGCTTTATTGATGGAGATGACCCAGGGCTTAATCCAAAATCCACTGAAATGAATGAATCTTGATTGACTTCATTGGGTTTTGGAGCATGAAAAATAGTCATGTATGTTGTACATGCTACTCCACAGGTATTTGTGGGGGAGGGGTTGCTCAGTGGTTTGAGTATTAGCCTGCAAAAACTAAGGGTTGTGAGTTCAATCCTTGAGGGGGCCCTTTAGGGATTAGAGGCAAAAATCTGTCTGGGGATCAGTCCTCCTTTGAGCAGCAGGCTGGACTGGATGACTTCTCCCCCCTGATATTCTATGATTGTTTTTTATTTTATTTCTTTTTTGTATTATGGAACCTTTTAGCAATTCCCAATTCATTAGTAGCTGGAAACGAAAGTCTCAAAGTTCTTCCAACTCTTTCTTGGGTCTTTGGTCAGAATAACCATGCTTCTCCCATAACGCACCGCATTGTGCTTAGTTTGACTTTGAAAACATTAGAGTTTGTGATTGTGCCATAGAGATATCATAGAGCCTCTGATGCCTCCGAGCCTGGCTCACTACCCAATTGCAACCCCCTGAAAATGGGCTTGTTTGTTCTTTTTATTGCAGACATCTCTTTCAAATATGTAAAAGGCTGCTATGAAAAACCCCATTGTGTTCTTGCAGGCCAGATGGCTAAAGGGGCATTACTGCTCTGTCCCCATAAAACTGTCTGCTTCTCTGCAAGCATTAACAAGGCAATATATTTTTTAAGAGCCATTAAATACTTGAGATTTAGGTAGTGGTAGGTATTGCTGTTGTGGGCTTGAAGATGCTTTTAAAGTCCTTCACGTTGTCCTTAAAAACTCTGCTGAAATTAGGTTGCCTCAGGAGACAAATAAAAATAAAAATATCCCTCTAAAACCAAAAGTCGGCGAGGCTCCTGAGATCTGCTTTAGCTAGAAATGTTATCTTGTCGGTTGTGAAATGCCGTTTAACTTCCTGCGTGAGAGGCAGTTTTAGACTGGTATGGGTACAATAAAGAATCTCTTTCCTCTGTAGGACAGTTGTTAGCCTGCTCCCTCTATAGGTGCCTTTTCCTGTCACAGTCCAAATGCCTCAGCAGAATTAACTACCTTAAGCCCAGATACCCCTGTTAACAAAGCAAAGGAAGAGAACATAGAGTCATGGATCCCAAGGCCAGAAGGGCCCATTGTGATCAGCGAGGCTGACCTCCTGTACAACCCAGTCCAGAGAATTTCTCCATAATAATTCCTACAGCAGATCTTTTAAAAAACCGTCCAGTCTTGATTTGAATATTGTCAGTGATGGAGAATCCACCATGACCCTTCTTAATTGTTCCAATGGTTAATTATTCTCACTGTTAAAAAATGTACACCTTATATCCAGCCTGAATTTCTCTAGCTTCAAATTGCAGTCATTGGACCATGCTACCTTTCTCTGCTAGACTGACAAGCCTATTATAAAATATTTCTTATCCATGTAGATATTTATAGACTGCAATCAAGTCACCCCCTTAACCTTCTCTTTGTTAAGCTAAATATATTCAGATCCTTGAGTCTATCACTATAAAGCATGTAATCGAGTCACTTACAGTTGTTGGCAGTCAAATTCTTTATGAAGGACCACATTGTGAACATCTTACTCTGGTGAGCAGTTACTGTTTCATGTATCACCTGTTGGGTAATAATATGAGAGGTCTTTATGCTTGTAAAACTAAACTGGACTCTTTATTAAGAGAACTATTTGCAGAGATTTGCAATTGCAGCTAGCATTCCAGTCACGTACACACAGACTGACTCCCCAGTTCCTCCTCTAAACTCTTCCTTCATGCAACCTGTGCTTCTCCTTCCAAGTTCCATGCAGGTTGCAACAGCTGCTGCAATGAAAGTAGCTGCTCCTCACTTATAATGGGTTCACAATCTGGCCCTTGAATGTCTTTACTAAAGAAGGTTGGGCCTGGATTAGAGAGCAGAGCGGCCAGTAAATCTTAGGTGCTGCAGGAAGTGTGTTGATGATTCAGTAAGTGGCACTCTTCTCCATGTATCTGTAATGAACCAGTGTTCCAGTCGAGGGTTCTGTGTTTTATTTTGGATGAAACATAAAATTGAGGACCTATTTGTGATCCAGGAGAGTAGGAGCTAAAATTAACCCTGGTGTCCTGCACGATTTAGTTTGCATAATAACTGTAAATTTGCTTCAGTGCTATTCATGACTTCCACTATTCATTTTTTGGGGAGAATCATGCAAGGAAATTCGCCCCACTCCCTGCAAAAAATGTGAATTGAATGAAAAAAAATGTGTCAAATACATACAGCAATGTGTATTTGTACAAGAGCCGGTAAAAATAAAATCAGCTAAAATGTTTCCTAGTGTTTTGTCAAAATTTTTCTTACCAGCTCCAATTCACAGAGACATTTATAGCTGAAATCCATCCCATCCACATGCAGCCCAAGAAACTGGGCTCTGCAGAGATGTGAAATCCACCCACTGGATGCAGGGCTGCTTCCCAGTAGCCAGAAGCCCCTTTTTGATGGGTCCATCTCAGTACTTACATGACCCTCATTACTCTGGTATCTGAGCAACTCAATAATGAATTTATCCTCACAACACCCCTAGGAGGAAAATATCATTATTCTTACATTACTGATGGGGAACTGAGGGATGAAAAAACTTGCCTCAGATCACACAGTTTGTGTCTGGCACAGCTGGGAATCGACCCAAGCTCTTCAGAGTCAGAATCCAACACCTCCACCACTGCATCATCTTTCCTTGGTACCAGTTGCCTCAGTAGCACCTGCATTCCCAGACACTTCTTACCTAGGGTTGAAGTGATGCAGAGGGCCTTACAGTGAGCCGCAGCAATAGCTAGAGGAGGAAGGCTGGTCCCATGGTTTGGGCATCATCCTGTGACTTAGAAGACCTGGCTTCAGTTCTTTGATCTTCCACAGACTTCATGGGTGATCTTGGGCAAGGCTGTCTGTGTCTCAGTTCCCCATCTGTAAAATGGGGATAATAGCACTGCCCTGCCTTTCAGGAGTGTTGTAAATGCATTAAAGATGAGGAGCTCAAACATGAATGACATGTCTTCATTTTCGTGGCCCATCATTCCTCATGGACTTTTGGGATGTTGATCCCAGCCTTCATGGCCCACTGGTTACATTTTCAAACAAGCACCTTGTGCTTTCTCCCATGCTGCCCCTCAACATGAGAGGAGCTCAATGTAAATATTTGGATCGCCACTTCATTGTCCTCCTCTATATAAAGATATGCTAATGAGTGAATATAATGTAACTGGAATATGCTTCATGCAAAAGGTCTCTTGTAAGGTATCATTACAAAGTTCATAATCTACTGAGTGTGATCATCCTATATGTATAAATGTACCACTCTTGTATCTGAAACTAGAAATATGAAATATAACTCTGAGGGCCTATTGTAATTATGCAAAGCGTGGACCATTAACGGTGGTTTAGAATCTTGATGACTGCCATTAACCAGGACAATTGTCTGCAGATGGGTGTGTTTTACCTGTAAGTCTTCCTGCATACATGTGTGCTGGCAAGTGGGCAATGAAGTCTTGCAGTGACATGTGATCATGTCACCTCAACTGGAATTCATCTTTAAGCTGGTGTCTTTCCATTGAGAAGGAGGGGGTGGGAACCCAGAGAGGGACAAAGGATTCCCGCCTTATGCAAAAAATATATAAAGGGATGAGAGAGAACAAGGTGAAGGAGCCATCATAAAGAATCCCCTAGCTACCCCCTGAGCTGGAACAAGAGCTGTACCAGGGGAAAGAATTGTGCCCAGGCCTGGAAGGTTTCCAGCCTGAGGAAAAAACGTACTGAAGCATTTCTGAGGGTGAGATTATCTGTATTCAGTTTGATTAGACATAGATTTGTGCATTTTATTTTATTTTGCTTGGTGACTTACTTTGTTCTGTCTGTTACTACTTGGAACCACTTAAATCCTACTTTCTGTATTTACTAAAATCACTTTTTACATATTAATTAACTCAGAGTCTGTATTAATACCTGGAGGAGCAGACAACTGGGCATTTTTCTCTATCAGTGTTATAGAGGGTGAACAATTTATGAGTTTACCCTGGATAAAGCTTATAAAATGGTAAAATGGATTTATGTGGGTTTAGACCCCATTGGGAGTTGGGTATCTGAGTGTTAAAGACAGGAATACTTCTGTGAGCTGCTTTCAGGAAAACCTGCAGCTTTGGGGCAAGTAATTCAGACCCTGGGTCTGGGTTGGAGGAGACAGGAGTGTCTGGCTCAGCAAGACAGGGTGCTGGGGTCCTGAGCTGGCAGGGAAGGCAGGGGTAGAAGTAGTCTGGGCACATCAGGTGGCAGCTCCCGGGGCGGGGGGTGGGGGTGTTTCTATGATCCAACCCATCACACTCTCCTTTGCCATGAGGCCTACAAAAAACTCAACAACAGTGAGGCTGCTGGTGTGCCAAGAGCCTTGCCCATCATGCTGACCAATACCGTTTTCGTGTGCTCCCCCATTTGTTTGTAGCCATCTATTGTCTTTTGTATGTTACTTAGATTGTGAGCTCTTTGGGGCAGGGACTGACTTTTTTGTTCTGTGTTGTATTGTGCCTAGCACAATGGGGTCCTGGCCCATGATTAGGGATCCTAGGTGCTACTGCGATACTACTACTGCTACTAATTATTATTATTATTACTATTAATAAAAATAATAATAATAATTCATAATTAATTAATAAAATATTTATTTAATACTGTGGTAAAGGGGCCATATGAGTATCAAAGATTGGGCGTACCTACCTCAAGTGAATCTTACACTTTGTACACTTGAAAGTGGTTTTGTGGCATAAACAATATCATGCAATTTACGCTGAGCAATTTCACTGCAGGAATAGCAATTTTGAGCTGCAAATACTCTCAATATTGCTGTCAAAAGTCTTGGAGCAATCCATAGGCTGGCGCATGTTTGCATCGAAGAAGTTCAAGTCCTGAACAAATATGTAAAAATCCAATGCTGTTAAGTGGATAATTTGCAAAATGGAAAAAGGAGGATAAATCCTTCTAATAAATTGCTCCCTGCAAATAATTCACCCAGCTCTAATCTGCAGGCATGACAATGGGAATAGAAAAGTCTGCAGACAAATTAAATGGCTTCCTCTAAGCGATGTCATTTTTTCAAGTTCCCGAGTCCAAAAGTCCCTTTTAAAATGATTTCTGGCTTGGGTTTTGACAGCTTCTATTGTCTTTATTTCCTGATATGTTATTGCTGTCGCCTGGTCTCAGTTATTTGAATGTTTTCTGCTCATTAGGGCATCTCAATCAAAATTCAAATTTTGATTGCATCATTTCTCTGAGCCTGAGAACAACAGCAAGACCGAGTCAGGGCATTGGGACCAAAGTGATGAGCCATAATTATTGTCAGTGACACAAACAGTTCATTGTACTTGGGGATCTGTTTTCACACAGCTTAATGATCTCTCTGTTCCATTACCTATTCCATCAAGCATGTGTTTTTGCAGTATCTATTATTGCTGCTTGCTGATTGCACTTTGGCATGATGCTCTTTCAACATTTCACCAACTTTCAGACTTACGTGTCTTTCTTGTCCGGGTCAGAGCAAGTCAAGCTGATTTACATCTGTTTGAATGTGAATCTTTCCTAGTTTGCTTTGGTTTGCAGCGCTGGGATTGACAGGAAGTGGTTTCTGAGGCTATGGCTACTCAGTGGTCAGGAGGCTAAATCAAGTATTCCTATACATGCTGTCCTGATTGTAGTGTAGACATACCCTGAGACACAGGTACAAAGTCATTTTCTGCTGGACTCATGTTCCTAAGCCTTTATTTTAAGAGGGAAAACTTTTCACCTCTGATCGCCACACGGACATCTGATCCACTGTGTGAATCTCTAATGCATATTGTACCAGACACACACACACACACACACACACACACACACACACACACACACACACAGCTGGCTCTTGACATCTTGGAAACCGGCTTATGATAATTCACTTTTTTGTTACTCTTTTGTTCACCACCTCAAAGGTAACAATGCTGAGGTGCAGAAGAGTGTTACCCACTCAACTCGCGTAGGCAAATGACTACAGCTGATTGGCTCCTCCTGACAAACCGGAAGAGTAACTCTGTGTGCACATAGAGTGCAGAATATGCAACGAGCCCTGCAGTGCAGTTTGGAGGATTTGTAATGAAGAGGAGCATTGGTCTTGTGGTTAAGGCACTGATTGGACGTTGGCCAAGTCTACACTAGAAACTTTTGCCAATAGAGCAATGTTGTCTGGGGTGAGATGATTTTCTGTAATATTTCTATGCCAGCAAAAGCCCTAGTACAGATGCAGTTATAACAACATACAAGTGGTTTTGCCTGCATAGTTTATTTTTCTCACCAAACCAGTGTAAGCTACACCGACAAAGGCGCTTATTTTGCTGGTACAGGCTACGTCTGAGCTAGAAGGGTTTGCTAGTACAGCTATACTAGCAAACCTTTTCTAGTGTATACCTGACTTAAGTCTCAGGAGATCTTATTTCAGTTCCTGCCTCTGCTACAGGTTCCTCCGGTGACCTTGAGAAAGTTACTTAATCTCTCTGTGCCTCGGTTCCCCATCTTTAAAATGCAGACAGTATTTCCGTTCTCCACTTACAGGGGAGCGTCTTGGTTGAGACTGTTAGGCAGCATTGTATTGTAAGTAATAATAAAGCACAGATTTCAGAGGAAAATAGTCTATATCTTGATACTATTGGGAGCCTAGGTCATCCCTTTGCTATAGGAGGAGGCTTTTGGAATCCATTCTTTAGGCTGAAAGGAGCCATTTCAGTGTCAGGTGTTAATGATATTTTAACAATAACTTTGTAAAAAAGTTAATTTTTGTTTGTGTCTAAAGAGAAGATTAAATAATGTTTTGTTCTGTCATCACAGGCTGGATTTTGGTACAGAGACATGACTAGCAACCTAACTAGAAATAGGCTAGCCAGACCCACAACTGTCACATCTAGGGGTGAAATCCTAGCCTCATGGAAGTGGAAGATTTGCCAGTGGGGCCTGGATTTCATCTTTACAGCCGAATCTTCCCAGAGTTCAGGGATGGTTAGATCTGGAGGGCATCTCTAATTCTAGCCTCAGTTTTGGTACCAAAGCTGAGAAGTAGGAATTGGATCACCTATGAGTTGGTTCTTTTAATTAATTTGGTGGAAAGCAAGTAACCAACCAATTTCCTCACTTGAAAACATTGGATCTGTTTTATTTTTTCCCCTCAGCTATGCAGATTTTGATTCTATCCTTTCTGGGGTCACTCACTACTAAGCCCCAGGCAGCTAGTCTGTAGCTTGGATAGCTACCTGCAGTACATACATATCTTGGAAGCGATCTTGTGACAACCATTTCTTTCCTAGTTTCCTCTCCCCTCAACAATAATTACAGCAGTAAGTGGGAGGCTCATTGTCCCACAGCCTATTTTCAGTGACATGAGAGCTACATAGCAGGTGACTGATGTTTTATTCTTAGAAACATCTTTGATCTCACAGGAGCATCACTAACAAATGATTTTAGAACAAATACTGTCCATTCATATCAGTGGGCCCCAATTCCCAACCCCCGTCTCCCTTTTAGTGTGTTCTGCCCGTGTGTTGCAGATTGATTTTTTTTAAAATGCTTATTATTACATTTTACAAAATATGTAATGCTGGTGAAATGCGTTTAAGGGTGTAGCTTTTTCTTAGATACAGCCCAGGAGTTTCATGGGGATACTTTGCAGGTTTATTTGTGAATGTTTCCCTCCCGCTCCCCATTCCCCTCCCATATTCCCCTGGTGCTAGATGAGAGCAGCAGCCACAATTTGGGGGAGGAATAGCTCAGTGGTTTGAGCATTGGACTGCTAAACCCAGGGTTATGAGTTCCCTCCTAGAGGGGCCATTTAGGGATCTGGGGTAAAAATTGGTCCTGCTGTGAAGGTAGGGGACTGGACTCAATGACCTTACAAGGTCCCTTCTAGTTCTATGAGATAGGTATATCTCCATATATACATATCTTTGGAGTGTTTGTCTCTATTGAGCTAAACTCTGAATTGGTTCAGGTTCTCCTGTCACTAGTATCCTTAGTCTCCAATGGTCTTCTTAAATATTGTGTGCATATATAATACCCCTCCCTCCCCACATTAACTATAATATACATGTGGTCCTCAATGTAACCATTACCAAGGGACTCTATATCATTCTACTTTTTCAAAATGTGGTATCTCTATTTGCCCATACACAACCCCATGTAGGTTTCTTGCACACAATTGTACCAGCATTATAACCACTGTGCACAACTGACTGAATTTCTGAATGTAGCTTTCAGGCACACAGGTGAAGCTAGTGAACAAATGATTTGGTGCATGGATTTCACACATTGAAATGATGGCACACAAAACCTGCATGTGTGAATGATTGCACGGGAAAAGCAATGCACAAATAAATACAGGTCTGCTTATTATCATGACTGTTGATGCCTTGTGTTGCAGTAGTTCCCATAAGCCTCAGTGGGCGTCACTCCCATTGTGCTAGGTGCTGTGCAAACACATAGGAAGACATGGTTCCAGTGCCAAAGAGCTGTCAATCTAGAAAGACAAAAGGTAGGAGAAAGTGGTGCACCATTGAGCACAGTGATGAGAGTGATGACAGGTGTGCACCTCTTTGAAAATGTAGCCAATAGGATGAAGTGCTTTGTGGGTTAGCACTGGTCCGAGAGGAAGGGCAGTGCTTAAAGTCTGTAGTGAGACACAGGAGACTTAAGTCCAGTTCCTGACTCTACCACAGACTTAGAACATAACATACAAACCCTCTATGTTCCAGTTCTCCATCTGTAAAATGGGAATAATAGAGCTTTGTTTACTCATCTATTGAGAATGAAATCTTTTAAAGTAGGTTCTATCTCTCACCATGGGTATGTCCAGCACCTAGCACAAGGGGGCCCTTCGCTGCTATTGGCATAGAAATATGAATAATAGCAATTCTGGTAGAGTGGCTGCTCGCTGAGGAAATCACATCTTCTGCCAGTTGTGCTCCCCCAGTGCTCCTCACCAGGGTCTCATCATTAGCCTCCCATCTACAGCCACCAAAGTCACAGTGATTCTTATTCCAGCCAGGCCCCCTTTTAGAGATCATCAAGGCTTTCGCTCTGGACAAAGGGAATTGCTTGGGTGCAGCACAAGTTAATACACGGATCTGAATGCACTGCTCACATGGTCCTTCCAGACTTTCCTGGCCTGGGACCTTAAATCTCACATAGGAAATCACTAAGCTGCCACTAGACCTGTGGGCCCCTCACCTGACCCCTGTCCTGACCTTTACCCCTAAGAAGACCAGTGTCATGTTCTGTATTCACCAGCTGGAACATGTAACCGTTTGGCTTATTGTTAATCTACCTGCACGGAGTCTATGTAACCCACTCTTGGGTCTAGTATCTCTGGCCCCATCAGGTCAACAGCCATAGGAGGCTAATAAATCAATGAGAGGATTTAAGCATGTAACTCGAGCAGTTGCGACTTATGCTCTCAGTCTGGCAGGTCCCCTCTTCAAACCCTGCTGACGGTCCAAGTGGGCCTGGTTACACCCACATACTTTACATCTAAGTTAAATATCCACGAGGCTATTTGCTGGGCTGTATCAGCATCCTCTGCGGCACCTACAATCATTCGGTAATGCGGCAGGCCATGGAAGAGCAAGCCTAGAGAATCATTGGAACATTAATGTGCCTGAATATCATGGCTTACAGTGTTCTCCTGGCATCTCTATTTGCAGGGGCTATGTTCAGCAGGCTGGAAACAATAGTTTTGAGACAAGAATAGAACTCAGTGGGTGCTGCCTACTGCCAAAGAAAACAATGCAGCACAGAGAGCAGTTATTCCCATTCAAGTGACAGTTAAATAAAAATAGCAAATCTATTGAAATTAGCTACACTGAGCCTTTCTGCACTCCAGTGACAGCTCAGTGCAGTAGACAAATTGTGGGAGATCATACAAAAAAAACCCTGTGGGCATTTTGGTTTAACCAACGAAACTCCTAATCATTCTCGTTGGGGTAACTAGTTCTTGTTACTTCCCCATGGCTGGCTTTGTTGTACGCATTCAATGAAGGTTACACTGTAACTCCTTCTAGGTATTCGCTGGCACAGGGGATCAATGCACTAGCTTTTCATAATGTGACACCGAAATTGGATGTGTTTCTAAAGGATGCTCTTTACTTTAACCACAAGTTATGGGGTATCACCATATTCACCTCTTTAATAGAGAAGAATAATTCCCTGCACTGCAGGAAATGCTGGGTGAAATTGTATGGCTTGCGTTATGCAGGAGGTCAGACTAGCTGATCCCTTCTGGCCTTAAACTCTACAAATAAAAGCCCAACTGAAAACACATTTGTTGCACTTATTCCAGCCCCTAGTGGGTGCTGGCCACCAGGGGCGGCTCTACGAATTCGGCCGCCCCAAGCAGGGCAGCACGCCGCAGGGGGCGCGCTGCCAGGCGCCGGTCCCGCGCCTCCGCGGGACCTCTTGCAGCTGGTCCACGGCTCTGGTGGAGCTTCCGCAGTCATGCCTGTGGGAGGTCCACCCGAGCCGCGGGACCAACGGACCCTCTGCAGTCATGTCTGCGGGAGGTCCGCTGTCCCGCAGCTCCGGTGGACCTCCCGCAGGCATGACTGTGGAAGGTCCGCCGGACCCGCCTGCCACCCTCCCGGGAAAATGCCGCCCCACGCGCGCACTTGGCGCGCTGGGGTCCAGAGCCAGCCCTGCTGGCCACATCATAGACCTGCCACCACTACCCATAAGGGCAATATTGTGCTTCAAGTAGACATATTCTCTCTTGGGGTCCCCTATCTTGGCTTTCCCAATCATCCAGCCTCAACATCAGAGCGTCTGCCTGGGAGTGAGTGAGCATGTTCACAAAGGTCCTCCTGGGTTTAAGGGTTGCCCATCACTCCCAACTTCCTCCATCTGCAAGTCTCTTGATGCACTGTGAGCAGCGTGGAAGAATTGATCTTTAAGATGGTTGTAAATGTTGACAGGGCTGGAGCTTTATGATAACAGTGGACTAGTCTCCATGACCCAGAAGGTGCCTTCCAGTCCTATGTCGCTATGTTTTTATGAGCTCAGGTTGGTCGTAGCATGCATAGGGCAACATGGAAGAAGGCAAGGATTTGATTGCACAAGAAGCTGAGAAATGGGCTAGTACAGGTGACAAAATGGGTGGACACAGGTGGACAAAATTCTGTTCTATTCTACTCTGGTCTGTCTAGTCTATTCTATTCAGATTCTTATACTGCACTTATCACTGTAATATCGAAGCACGGTTCAGTAGTGCATTTAGTGACATGACTAACATCTGTTAGCCAGACAAAAGGCTTATCTTTCCTGCCCATCTCCCAGCCTTCACAGAACTTTAAAAATGGCCACTGGATTGCGTACCTTAATTTGTATTCAAGCTAATGTTGGCAACACTTTTGTATTCCACAAACATTCTTGAAAATAAAAAACTCACCTACCCAAATTCTGTCCAATAAAATATGGTTTTAAGAGATTCAGGCTATGCAGAGCTGAACTGAAATTTTTCAACTCAGCTCCAGGAATCAAATTGGAACATTTAACTGCAGGAATGTTGAATTGTTTCACTTTGATTTGAAATGTCAAAATAAAATGTTTCCAATAGAAAATTTTCAGCACTTTCCATTCTACAAAAACATGTTGATATTTCAACATTTCATCTCAATTCGGAGCAAAAACAAATTTAAAACAAAATTGGAATTTTCCATGGGGAGAGAAATTTCCATTTTCGATCAACCCTAGTCCTAAGTCCTGCTACTCATGCACTTCTTCTGTCTTTAACACAGGATGACTGTGTATCTGACAAGTTCGCTTGCATATCTCACTTAGGATATTTTGCGTATGGTTAAGCTACGCAGCTATCAGCCTAGAAGGAACAAAATCTATAAAAACCCACATATTTTCCACCCCAGCAGCTAAAAGCTTCATTACAAGAAAATAACCTTTGTTCCGAGGTGCCTGCAGTGACGAATGAGGTAGATATCAACATTAATTATGAGTTGGCATCACTTTAGCAAACAGTTCTGCTTCTTTTTCTTTGGAGAGATCCCTTCAACCAAGGTCAGATTTCTCCAATATTCTTATTCTCCGGCAATATGGATGATAATCTGTCTCCCCCTATGAACGTGCACAGACAACTAGCTTTTGTCACTTATCTGAGGAGCCTTCTGAAAAGTATGTGCGGGGACAGAAAATGACCCCAAAAAAGGACTTTTAAATTCAGAAGAGAACAACATGTCAAAATTCTTTAAACCATGATAAATGTACCCAAAGCATCCCAGCTCTTTCCGAGCAGCGCTGAGTGATGGTGATTTACGACTGTGGAGAGTTTTCTTAAGCGAGTGGTTTTCAGAGAAGAAAGAAAGGTCACCGTAGCTGAGGCCTTACATAGTTTATCTTGCTTTCCTGTAGTCTGCTATTCCCTTTGAACTAGTCAATGTCAGAGCAGAGCTGTCGCTGCTGGGGAACTACCATTACAATAATAATAATGATCATCATAACAAAAATATATACACACGGATTGTGTTTTGGGGCCATGTGACACCACAATATAGATAAAAGTTATGGGTCATGGATGAGCAAACTCGATCTTATTAGGCAAAAACAGCTGATCCCAAAACACGGCAACAGCAAGCAAATCAAGGAAGTCAAATGGAAACATGCTACCAAGGCGCAATCTGCGCCGTTTCAAACAGATCCGCTGGTCAATCATTTATACTTAATGACAACAACAACAACAACAGCAAAAGCATAGGTGAAATCTTCCTTGGAAGATGAGATTCTAGGTGTAGGTAGGAGAGTGGAAAAACATTTTCTGCTATCGGCCCGTCCCTGTTTGCCATTGATAACAGCATTTTAAGCATTATCTCCTTAGGAATCCCTTCCAAGGTGATCTCGCTTGGTTTCTGACGACAGTTGTGGTCGGGGCCGTGAGGAAAATGTTTGAGTTTGTTCTGAACTCATCCCTTGATTTCTTAAAGGCCTGTGGGACTGTCCAGTGTGGGGATGTATGGGCTGAGATTTCCACAGCAGCCTAGGGCAGAGGTTCTCAACGTGGGGGTTGCAAACAGATGTCAAGACGTTGCAATCAACTTGCCCTTTTACTACGTTGCTAAATTGGAAGTGCTCCTGGCTTGACCAGAGCGGAATTCTAGGGGGTCCTACTATGGAAGAGGGGGTCCCACTATGGAAAAATGTGGGGAATTCTGCCCTAGGAGACTTAGATGCACAACTTCCATTAGATGTAATGAGAATTGTGCATCCAAATCCTTTAGGTGGTGCATCCAAATCCCAAACTCCAGGGGAAATTCACCATGTACAGATAGACAGCACAAGCCCTTTGAAAGAAAGCCGAATTGGGACCTAATTCATTTTATGCTGGGCTCATGCACAGGGGTGAATTTCCCCCATAAAGAAATAAACTATCTGGATAAGTTGTCGTTGTGTGAGCTCAAAAGCAGCTAACAGATCGAAGCCGAGAGCAATTGTAAATGACATCAGATTGGTTAGACGTGCTGGTTGGCATCCGACAGATGCTCTATTTCCTACCCTTGTTAACACTCTGAAAGAAGAGGTACAATCTACACTGAGCTAAGTGTGCAGAAAAGGAGGAATTGACAACACAGCATGAGACAAGCAAAAAACTGCAGGATGATCTGAAGGTTTCAGAAAGATGGGCCTTTCTCAACAGAATGAGATTCAATTTAGATAAATGCCAGGCCAAATATTTTAGGCTAAAGGACAAATAACCCCTAAGCAGATGGAGAGAGTGGGAGAGTACGTCATAGAGAGTGGGGTGTGCTTCTTAGAAAGGAATGCTGTGGGGAAGGATCTGGGAATTATAACAGATAACAAATTAGACAGGAGACACCTATGCAATGTGCAAGAAAATTTAAGCTGGGATGTATTCCTTGTGGAGATAAATTGAAGAATCAGTACATGGATCTGGATAAGGGTTAGGCCATAGGTTGGAGCTTAGGTTGGAGATCAAGCCAGGGCTGGGATTAAATTTATGAGCAAAGCTTGCAAGGTCTTGGCTGCATTCAAACAAGAGCGGAAAAAATTGGATCAGCCCCACCCCCAAAAGTGGAGTGGAAGTGGCTGCCGATGCTACTGACGATTCATCATTATTGTTTTGTTACAAAGCATATGTTAATTTCATAGTGCTTTGCAAACATAATAGAGGCACGCTGTCATGCCCTCAATCAAATCTAAATAAGCCAAATAAACAAAGACAACATTTAACCAGAGCATGGGTGAATGGATTATTGACAGTGAAGAAAATGAAGGGTTGCTTGAAGAGGCTGGTTTAAGGGAGGTATTTCAAAGAGAGAATGGGTGCTGCAGGACAGAGTCCAGTGCAAGGAATCGAATGTTCCAGGCATAGCAGCAAGCATGATGGGAGATGTGAATCTGGGAGTGAGAAAAGAAGTCCTGGCATGAAGTAAGTTGAGAGGACTGGGAAGAGGATAGAGAGTGGGATTGTAGGGGAGTCCTAGACTGGAGGTAGAAGTAGCTGTTAGAGTATGGTGAGCCGAGTAGGGAAGGTTGGGGAGTGGAATGCACGAGAGCTGGTTGAAAAACTTTCCATAGAACAGTTTTACAGTAGAAAATGCAAATGTTTCATCAAAACTGAAACATTTCACAGGAACATGTCAATTTCAACGAAATTTGCAATGGAAAAGGGTCAAAACCATTTCATCTTTCCTGTTTTGCTTCCGTAATGTTGAAACCTTTCATTTCAATAAGGTACACATATTTCATTTTGACTTTATCTCTTTAATTTTCTTTTGCTTTTTACTATATTGTAATATATTTTAAGAGTTTAATTATATTTATATATGTAGTGAGGTGGAGTGGCCTCCCTCCAAGCCAGAAGAGGAGGAACCGTCCTCTGTGCCCAAGTGGGTGGAGCCAGGACTACCTCACCCCTCCCACCGGAAGTGGGTAACAGGGACAGGAAGTATAAAAGGTGGAGTGTCCAGCTCAGTTGGAGCTGAGACACTGAGGGAGGCAGACAGATCTTGCTCGCTCCTGGCTGCTGACTCTGGTGCTGAGCCCAGCAGTGCCCTGCCCGCTGGGGAACTTATGTCTGCAACGGATGTGCGGGGACTGCCGCTGGCCACCTACCCAGATGAGACGGAGGATGCGCTGCTGATCGAGGTACACCCCGAGGGGAGGGGAGGGGAGGAAGTGGCCCTGGGACAGCAGATCTCAGTCTGGCTGTAGCTCTGCCTGAGGCACAGTCGATGTCTTGCATTTCAAATCCCCGCTGACCCAATGGTGGACCACTCTGCCTCTGTTAGGGCCCTGAGTCAGGGTCCAATGGAGTAGGGTGGACCCAGGCCCCACCTGCCATCTACTCCTGGAGTGGCAGCCTCCCCATACCAGGCCCAGAGGCCTGCATTTGTTGGTCATCTGCTGCATCTAGGACACCCAACCCCTGGGGCTTTTGCTCTGTCTCTGCTTCCCGCATCCCTGCATCAAGGGCCCAGAGCTAAATGACTGCTGGATTTCCTCTTGCTCCTGCTGAGGGGACCCCAGGCCATAGCCTATGGTGTTTGCCCAGTTCCTGCTTAAAGAGCCCAAGGGCTATAGACTGTTGGCTGTTCAGGCCCTGCCTAAGGGCCAGGGCATACAGACTCCTGGGAGACTCTGTTTCGGCCTACGGGCTGGACCTAATTGCCTGTCCGGTGGCTTGGCCCCATTAGGTGTTAGTGTCCTGACTGGCCTAACTTGCAAATTCTCCTAATATTAGGCAGAGTTCTTGATGGCGGAGTGAGGCAGTGTGGCCTCCCTCCAACACAAAGGGGGAAGGACGACCACCACCTGACTACAATCTATATTAAATTTATCACCATCAATATATGACATTTAATATTTTATATTAGGTGATCATTTTGACAAGAATAAAACAAAATATGTAGTTTTCTGAATCAATATTTTTCAGAATTTCTGTTCTATGAAAAATTCAAAATTTTGGCCTTTGCATTCTGATTTGGAACTAAAACCAATTTTGAAATGTTGGAATTTCCCATGGGAAATTCTGTATTCTGACCAGCTCTAGAATAGACACCCACAAATGGAAATGGCAAATTTGTGTTGCAATGCACTGGACAACACATAATCTACATGGTGCAATCTTTAGAGGAGGGGAAAAAAAGAGACCTTCAGCAGGGGTTGAGAGTTTGCAGACAGTGTATATTTTGTATGAACTATACTGACTTCCACTGATGGCACAAGCAAACCCAGCCCATTTCCTCTGCAAAGTGATTCAGCTGGGATCCTCATTCATCTGGCTTACGGAGTCCTTCTCAGGCCCTTGGCTTAGGTTGCCGTGGTGACCTGTTGCCCCTTGTAGCTGCAGATTTGGTGTTGATGTGCTTACAGTGAGGTGCACTGATACAATACAGCTTCATGCTGAGAAGCAGGGCTTGAGAAGTGGGTATTAAAGGCTCATGAATGGTGCTGATAATGATCTCACATCCTGGTATATGCAGGTGAGTAAACCAGGGCCACCCAGATGAGGGGGGGGGGGGGGGGGGGCAATGCAGGGGGGGGCCCCAAAAAAAAAAAAAAAAAAATACTAATACTATATTATACTATTCCCCTGGCCCCTGGGGGGGCAAACAAATTGCCTTCCCCCCCCCCCCCGGGCAGCCCTGGAGTAAACAAAGACAGACAGGTGAGATGACATGTAGGAAAGAGGACTAGGTTTTCAGCATGGAGACATAAATAACTAGCTATATATGTATATATACACACACACACTCTACATACACATAGGCACCTAGGTATAGTTAGTTAGCTAGTTAGTTACATCAGACAGTGCATTGATATACAGGACAATCAGACAGTACATATCCACAGCTAGGGATATATGTACAGTACATGATGCTATGCAGAAACACATAGTTTTCCATAGTCACTTGGTTGTACAAATTCAATGGCATAGCAAGACAGGAGAGAGGTTACATATACAGTCACAATTTTAAAGCTGTAAATCCAGACTCCTCAATAGAGGCAAACAACATTTTTTGGATGAAACCTTTTTTGTCTGAAAAATGCAGATTCTGGTTACCTGACACGTGACTCAAATGTGTGTCAAATTTGCTGAATTGTTTTGATCAGAAAAAAAACCTAAGCATTTTCGTTCTACCTTTTTAAAATAAAATGCTTTGATTTTTCAATTTGAAATGACTTGTCATCATTAATAATTAAGAAGTTAATAATTAAGCAATCAATTTGCAAACACCTAGAAGATAATGAGGTGATAAGTAACAGTCAGTATGGATTTGTCAAGAACAAATCGCGTCAAACCAACCTGATAGCTTTCTTTGACCGGGTAAGAAGCCTTGTGGATGGGGGGAAGTGGTAGATTTGGTATATCTTGACTTTAGTAAGGCTTTTGATACTGTCTCGCATGACCTTCTTATACGCTAGGGAAATACAACCTAGATGGAGCTACTATAAGGTGGGTGCATAACTGGTTGGAAAACTGTTCCCAGAGAGTAGTTATCAGTGGTTCATAGTCATGATGGAAGGGCATAACGAGTGGGGTCCCGCAGGGATTGGTTCTGGGTCCGGTTCTGTTCAATATCTTCATCAGTCATTTAGATAATGGCATAGAGAGTACACTTTTAAAGTTTGTGGATGATACTAAGCTGGAAGAGGTTGCAAGTGCTTTGGAGGATAGGATTACAATTCAAAATGATCTGGACAAAGAAGATAAATTGTCTGAAGTAAATAGGATGAAATTCAATAAGGACAAATGCAAAGTACTCCACTTAAAAAGGAACAATCAGTTGCACACATACAAAATGGAAAATGACTGCCTAGGAAGGAGTATTGCAGAAAGTGATCTGGGGGTCATAGTGGATCACAAGCCAAATATGAGTCAACAGTGTAACACTGTTGCAAAAAGGTGAACATCATTCTGGGATGTATTAGCAGGAGTGTTGTAAGCAAGAAAAGAGAAATAATTCTTCCGCTCTACTCTGTGCTGATTAGGCCTCAGCTGGAGTATTGTGTCCAGTTCTGAGCGCTACATTTCAGGAAAGAGGTGGACAGATTGGAGAAAATCAAGAGAAGAGCAACAAAACTGACTAACGGTCTAGAAAACATGACCTATGAGGGAAGAATGAAAAAAATGGGTTTGTTTAATCTGGAAAAGAGAAAACTGTGAAGCAGGGGGGAGTGCGGGGAAGACATGATAACAGTTTTCAAGTACATAAAAGGTTGTTACAAGGAGAAGGGAGAAAAACTGTTCTTCTTAACCTCTGAGGGTAGGACAAGAAGCAGTGGGCTTAAATTGCAGCAAGGGCGGTTCAGGATGGACATTAGGAAAAACTTCCTAACTGTCAGAGTGGTTAAGCACTGGAATAAATTGCCTAGGGAGGTTGTGGAGTCTCCATTATTGGGGATTTTTAAGAGCAGGTTGGACAAACACCTGTCAGGGATGGTCTAGATAATACTTAGTCCTGCCTTGAGTGCAGGGGACTGGACTAGATGACCTCTTGAGGTCCCTTCCAGTCCTACAATTCTATGATTCATTTCAAATTTTTGTTTAATTTTATTACTAAAAGGAAAGGTTAAAAAAACTCAAACCCAAAATGAAATGTTTTGTTTTGGGTCAAACAAAATGTTTTATTCAACTTGTTTTTTTTTTTTTTTACTTTTCTGGGTGGCCAAATAATAATAATAATAAAAAAATCTGAGGTCATCCCAAAATTAATTTTTTGTGGGGACGAAAGATTGGCCAGCAGACTGAAAAATCAGTTATTTTTCACAGTAAGATAAGGTGAGGTGATATAATTTGCCCAGTGTTTCTCAGTGGCAGAATTCTTGTCTCCCAAGTGCTAGTCAGGTACTCCGTCCACTAGGCCACACTGTCTGCCTTAGAGAGAACTCAGAATTCTTAGCCCACAAAAGGAAAAATCCTTCTTTAGTACCTTAGCAAATATGTGGTTACCGAAGAACTTCACAGTTGTCACTATGCTCAGTATTGCCAAACCCAAGCATTCAGAAATCATGATTCAGACCAAAAAATGTAATGAGATTGGCTTAAAAGACACAAGATTTGAAAAAACAATACATTTTGGGTTCTTTTGAGTTGCCTTTTAGTTATTGAGCCTTTAGAGGTCTCATTTTTAGGCTTTTCTTTACAACCATGAGGGCTAGAAATGAAAGCTTTTTAGATTAAAGCTGTGATTCTCATGTAATCACATGAATCCAGGAGTTTGGGCCTTACAAAAAACTCCAGATATTGTTAGAGTTAACAAAACTGCAGACCGTGGCAACTCAGAACTTCAAGGCAGTTGTGGGAATACAACTTGAATTCTCCTTCTAAAAGCACAATTTCGTACAAACTAAATTTTAGGAGAATCATGGACAACTATAGGGGCTGGTGGTTTGGGGCATATTGCAGTGATTATGATGGGGTGATGTTTTGGGTTATATGAACGTTGCTTAAATTAGAGTAGTTTTATATTCATTTTCGTACTAAGATCTTCAGGTTTTGTTGGGTTTCACCTTAATTTCAAAACATGCCAACCCTAAAATATAGAGGCTGTGCTTCTCATTTATAATACACCCCTTTACGCTGCTCTGTTGGTACCTTACAGAGAATGCAAATGTAATAAAGCCACTTTATGCTGTTTTAGGGTGACCAGATGTCCCAATTTTATAGGGACTGTCCCCATATTTGGGGTTTTGTCTTATATAGGTGCCTATTACCGCCCCGCCTCCTGTCCTGATTTTTCACACTTGCTATCTGGTCACCCTGTGCTGTCTGTAAAGGGACTTTAGGATAAAAGAAAATCAACCCTAGATAATGTTAATACATTCTAAATAGGTCCAATGTTTCAGATTCTCGCCACTAGGGGGCTGTATGACACATATGTACTAAGCATGCTAGTTCGTTACACTACAACTAAAGAAAATAGTTCCTTTCCTCTGAGCCCTCATTCATTCAATCTTTCCAAACACTCAGCCCTCACCAGTTCCAGCTGAGATTCCTGGTTTGCCAGGAATCTGGGAAAACTGAAATATGTTCAGCCATTGATATTTACACGACTGGATTGTTAAAAGAATGGCTGCGTATGCTGTATAAACGTGAATACGGCCAAATCAGTCTGGGCTTAAATAGTTAGTTACTGACATTAATGTCTACTTAGCTGCATTAGAAAAATAAATGTAACATATCTTCCTGCCAGAAGGCTGCTTCACATAATATATTGCTCTGTTGATGGGTTTGAATAGCTTCCTAATATTGATTGGTACAGCGGAGAGAATGGAAAAATAACAACAAGGCTCTTCAATGGGTTATAAAAATAGCAAAGAAGGCAGCTCCACCACAGTGTGGAATTGAACTCCTGTCCTCACAAATGATTCTAACAATGTTTTTAAATCACTGGGCCATTTAAGAAAGAGCTGACACGCCAACAAAACAACTAATTTCTTCATCTGCCATATGTCTTCGGCACCACGTGCCCTCCCTGAGAGAACAGGCAGGAGAACCAATCAATTTGGAGCCAGTCCCTCCAGGCTGTGCTTTTTATATTTTGCCTGGCTAGCACATAGGAAAGATCTGAGATAAAGGCCACAGGGCAAGGTCTGGATGGTTTAATGCCAGGGATCGGCAACCTTTGGCCCATGGGGAAAGGATTCTGCTATTTGCTTAGTGTAGTAGGGAGAAAGCCTGAGACATAAGCCCTTGTATCAAAAACCTGGTATGAGGCAGGACCTGCTTACAGAATCTGGCAAGAACAGGGCCGATATTGCAGAAATACACATTTCTTAAAAGTGCCAGTCACAGAGTAGTTACGCAAACACATCCCAATATTAAAACACTCCGCAAGAATAACAGGAACACACTGACCCCTCCTGGAAGATAAGGGCAGTATGACAGTATGTAATAGAGATGTTTTAATCGAACCAACATGAACAAGGTTATGGGTGATAACTCCCCACTTCAGGGGGCAGTAACAGACTATGCCAGAGAGGCAGTATGTAACATATATATCAGGGTATAGAAATGTATCTCCAAGGGAGTATCTTTGTCTGGCCTAGGGAGGAACGGAAAGTCCCGCCATTCACTGAGCTGGTCCATTGTTATGGGCATACATATATTAGTGGTCCAGTAGAGTCTGTGGGATACTAGTACTGTGCTTTCTCAACAATAAATCTGGCTGGGCATCTTCATCTCTTAACGGATCTTGTGGTCATTGGGCAGTTTGCTCGAGGTCTGCCGTGCCAGCTGTCTGTGCAGGGCTGGGGTGGCACACAGAGGGAACACACACACGCAGCCAAATATCTATCAACATCTAACCACACTTAGCTCCAAGAAGAAAAGATGGAGCGCTTTTTAGCTGGGTCTCATTCTTTGCCAGCACCCATGCTAAACTTCTCTCATTTGTATCATTCCAGTTTTAGTGTTGCATGTGATGCTTACAGTGCACTGAAGAGCTCATAAAAATCTTCCCATTCTGGACAAAATGATCTGAGCTGTGCCTTCAGCCTCCCATGATCCAACTGCCAGCTTCTCAGTCTTTTTGAAGTTCAGAAGAAGGTGCTTGCATCTTAGCCTAAGAATACATTATCTGTTATAATGACTCTGGCTTTAGATCAAGTGAACTTCAAAACGCAAGTGTTGCAAACACAAAGTAACACCCTCTTTTTGGATCCAGTTAGGTAAAGCTCTCAGGTGCAGTGGGGATGTTTGCATAGATGGCTCTCTGGGACCAATTCTGCAGACCAATGGGGATGTTTTGGGCATGCTCCTATGCACTTTTCTTACCCAGCCCGTAAAGTACAGGAGGCTCAGCGGGACGTAATTTAAACCTTGCAAGTTTGCAATGTATCAACATGATGAAACAGATCATTATGTGCTAATCCCTCAAGTCCAAACTATCTGACCCAACAGTCGGGGAGAAGAAAAAAAAACTCCCAGCCACTGAGGTAAATAGATGAATGCAGAGGAAAACATGTATTTTTATGTAACACCGCAGCACAGAATGTAGGCGGGAGGGGATGGCAGGAGCACAGCCATTTACTATGGTAGTATCTCTTCCTTTGGCACAGTAATTCAGTCGGCTTCCCTCGAGAATACTGATTTCAGGGCTGGATTTATAATTTGCCTTGTAGAAGAACTAGGGCAAGTACTGGCTGAAGATTGGTGTGAAAATCAAATCGCTCTGTGCGCTCTATGAGTGCGGAGGAAGATATGCTCCCCTCACACCTTGTTAATTCTGCCTCTTCTGGCATCTGGAGCTGTTGTAGTATCTCAGGCTCAGAAGCATCATTCACCCTTCATGGAAAACTTCTATCTACAGTGGCTGCAAAACAGGCATTTAGGCCCTGATTCAGGGAAGCATTTTTATCCAGTGCAGATTCATAGCATTTAAGGCCAGAAGGGACCATTCAGTCATCCAGTCTGACCTCACAGGTCGTTACATTTCATTCAGTTACCCCTGTACTGGGCCCAATAAGTCGTGGTTGACTGAGGTCTGGTCTACACTACAGACCTATATTGGTATAACTCTGTCTGTCACTCAGGGGTGTGAAAAATCCACCCCCCTGAGTGAGGTAGTTAGACCGACCTCACCCCCGGGCAGACAGCGCTATGTCGGTGGGAGAGCTTCTCCCGCCTCTCAGGAAGGTGGATTAACTAAGTTGACAGGAGAACTCTCTCCCGTCGACTTAGAGCATCTTCATTAAAGCGCTACAGCAGCGCAGCTGCGAGGGTACAGCTGTGCTGGTGCAGCATTTTAAGTGTAGACCTGCCCTAAAACATAAAGCTCGTGTCCCACTGGAGTCGATATCAGCCAAAGTCAATGGGATTTAAGCACAAGGGCTTTTCTGAATCTGAGTCTTGTTGCTCAGCTTCTACAGTGGAGTTCTCTCAGTACCAATTAGATTGAAGTGGGCACAGCCTGGCCCGTGGCACTGCTTGATTCCACCCTATTGTTGTGCTCCCCTGAGCTAGTGTGGCTCATTCCCAGTCGTTCATTTCTCCATACTTGCCTAGAGCTGGATGCTGCCAGGGCGTAGTGGTAGGTGCAGAAGAACAGGAGCAGAATGGCTGTGGAGCATTATTCAGACTGCTTAACAAGGATACTATATGGTGCCAATCTCGAAGGCGTTCTTTTTTATGCAGACACCTGACAGTGGATGACCACCATTGACTTATCTCACCCTGGCCCAGGAGCTATTTGCAATCCAGATGACCTTATTCACATTATTATTATTTGCATTACACTCCTGTGCAGAGCGCCTGTTAGGATCAGATTCCAATTACGCTGGGTGCTGGACATTCATGTAGTGCAGAGACAGTCCCTGCTCCAGGTCCTGATTCCTGTTGAAATCAATGGAACTACTTACAATGCTTCATCTGCTGACGGGGTTCCTTTCAATAGCGTATCCATCTGCAAGTATAATCGCACGGATGCCATCCTGTCCTCAGACTTATCAATGAAAACTGTCTATAGTTGAGGTCTATTACTAAAATTTCCGTTAATCTACAACACATCGCCCCGCTGACACCAGGGCTCAGCAAACAAACCGATGTGGTACAACTGAAAAGTGCTTTAGTTTTCTCAAGATAAGATGATTCCTAATGTTTATCTTCTGGAGCCCCTGATCATATAACGTCAATGTGCAGCAGGACGGAGTTTATTCAAAACACAGCAGTACGCATCCATATTCATATGGATATTCTCAAGTCTCTGTACTAGGTTCCTGTCAAATTACATATTGATTTTAGAGTTCTTTTTGTTCCCATTCAAGGACTGAAATTACTGTGAGCCATTCTGTCTTGGGGATTTTATCATCTTTCATGGTCCCATCTGAATATTGCACTCTGAGAGCATGTCTACACTGCTGTTAGACACCAGCACCTGGCCTATGCCAGCTGACTCTAGCTTGTGGGGCTCAGGCTAAGATGCCATTTAATTGCAGTGTAGACGTTCCGGCTCAGGCTGCAGACCAAGCTCTGGGACCCTCCCATCTTGCAGGGTCCTAGATCGCGGGCTCCAGGGTGAGCCCAAATGTCTACACTGCAATTATACAGCCACATAGCCTGAGCCCCGTGAGCTTGAGTCGGCTGGCACAGGCCAGCCCTGGGTTTTTAATTGCAGTGTGGACATTCTCTGAACCATCAAATGATTTGGTTTGCCATGGTCCTAAACTTGAGCCAAAGGGAGCCAGGGCATTTTGATGACTATTCCCTCATCTGTGGAATTGGCAGCCTAATGCAATTAGAAGTGCTCTGTTTGTTACATCCTACAAGGCATGGCTAATGTCAGAGAATCAGAGACATGGGCTGGAAGGGACCTCGCGAAGTCATCAAGTCCCTCCACCTGCGTTGAGGCAAGAGGAAGTACATTTAAACCACTCTTGACAGGGGTTTGTCCAACCTGTTCTTACAAACCTCCTGTGATGGGGATTCCACAACCTTCCTTGGAAGCCTCTTCCAGAGCTTAACTACCCTTAAGTTATCTACCTAAATCTCTCTTGCTGCAGATTAAGCCCATTACTTCTTTTCCTACCTTCAGTGGACATGGAGAACAACTCATTAGTGTCCTCTTAATAACAGCCCTTAATGCACCTGAAGACTGTTAGCAGGTCCTCCCTCAGTCTTCTTTTCTCAAGACTGAACATGCCCAGTTTTTTAAACCTTTCCTCACAGGTCAGGTTTTCTAAACCTTTATCATTTTTTTTTGCTCTCCTCTGGACTCCCTCCACTTTGTCCACATCCTCCCTAAAGTGGTGCCCAGAACTGGATACACTAATCCAGCGGAAGCCTCACCAGTGCCACGTAGAGTGGGACAATGATCTCCCATGTTTTATGTATACAACACTCCTTTTAATATACCCCAGAATGATATTATCCTTTTTTGCAACTGCATCACATTATGGGCTCATATTCAGTTTATGATCCACTATAACCCCCAGATCCTGTTCAGCAGTACTACCGCCTAGTCAGTTATTCCCCATTTAGTACTGCATTTGATTTTTCCTTCCTAAGTGTAGTACTAAGCATTGGTCTTTATTGAATTTAATCTGGTTGACTTCAGACCAATTCTCCAATTTGTCAAGGTTGTTTTGAATTCTAATCCTGTCCCCCAACGTGCTTGCAAACCCTGCCAGCTTGGTGTCATCTGCAAAGTTTATAAGCACACTTTCCACTCCATTATCCAAATGATTAATGAAACACTGAGTAATGCTGGATCCAGGACAGACCCTACGGGAGCCCACTAGCTGCACCCTCCCAGTCTGACAGCGAACTGTTGATTACTTTTTGAGTACAGTCTTTCAAGCAACTGTACAGTTGCTTTATAGTAATTTCATTTAGAACAAATTTCCTAGTTTGCTTATGAGAATGTCATGTGAACAATGTCAAAAATCTTACTAAAATCAAGATATATCAAACCTGCTGCTTCCCCCATCCACTAGGCCAGTAACCCTGTCAAAGAATATGTTTGTTAATAAACTTACAATTAGTGGCACAAATTCTGGATCTAGATTTAGATCCAAAAGTCACAGAGTTTATGAGTATTTGGAAACAGGATATTGCTCAGGCCATTAGAGAGGCACTCAAATATCTTGATGATGGGGACTGGGGAAGAACGTATGATAGATAAATAGATATTCAAAGAAAGCACCAATCACAACATCTAGGTCTGGATCCAGACCCAGACTTCTTCAAGATTTGGACCCACTTAGTTCAGGCCTCAGAGAGGTAGCCGTGTTAGTGTGGATCTGTAAAAGCAGCAAAGATTGCTGTGGCACCTTATAGACTAACAGACGTTTTGGAGCATGAGCTTTTGTGGCTGAATACCCACTTCATCGGATGCAACAGGCCATCTTTCTTGATAATTCTACAATGGTTAATTAGATTGTACCCTGAACTTTTGAAGGATTCTTTATCGATACAAGTTGTCTTTATTCTTGTGTAGCAGCTAAGCTCAAAGAGAATCAAACAGGAACTGTTATCTCTTTTTAGGCCAGTAACTAGTGGGTGACATAATCACAAACATCTGATTCCTTTCAACAGAGAATATACATAAACCAATCCATTACAGCAGCTAGTTTTCTTTGGCTCTCCTGGCTCTGAAAGGCTTCTTCTGACGTCCCCTGGAGTCAATGAGAGCCGTTCAATTGAATTTAATGGGCACTGAATTGAGCCCATAGATCACTGGCACTGTAGCTTAGCTGGCTAAAGCAGTTACCTTTTGAAGAATGAGGGTTAGAGTCGTAGAGTTGCCCTTCTTAGGGATTCATATACCAAGGTGCTGAACATGGTGTAGAAATCTGAATAGAACAGAACAGAGCTGGCAGCTTAGCATGAGTCCCTGAAATCTTGTTCTGCACTCACAAGCAAAACACGTATTAAATCACAATGCAAAGCTATCGTTGGCAATATAAAGCACCTGAAAAATATGGCTGAAAGTTGTTTTAGAAGCATTACCATTTACCGATTTTACTTATTTATTTAAGATAAAGAAATGGGAATCTATAGGCCTCTTGGCATTTTTATTCAGCACACTGTCATGTGTGTTAACAAATACTTATTCTATTCATTTTTCCTCTCCACCAGAGAAAACATAAATGATGCATGGCCATTAGCTTTTCAGATGAGAGGTGCTTGTTGCTGAGCCATATAAGGATTGCTCTTGTTTTCCGTCCATGAAGGTTGTAGTTCCAGCTTAGGTATTTTTATGCTGGTGCTTGCACTTCTAATGTGTGTCCCTTGGATTTATGTGGATCTCAGTGAGCAACTGCACTGAAGTATCTCATAAGCTTCTATTTTTTCATTTTATATTTACTATCAGTAATTACACGCTGTGCATATAACAGAGGATCTAAAATCAATTGTGCACTTTATATTATACTGGACACTTATAATTTCAATATCCATCTATCTCATGGAGTGAATTTAATTGGCATTTCATGCATAAGTAGAAGTATATTTTTGGGGATGCAAGAGTAATCTATTAGTGACAGTTATGGATACTCTCTCAATGCTAGGTGATGCTTTGACCTGAAACAATAAGGAAATATGGAATGATTGATGTTGCACTTTACTGTATCCTTGGAGAATTGACCTGCAGCCTAAATTTGTTACTTCCACTTCTTACGTTATGAGTCCCAGAGCAACACATTCTCAAATGCTGTTATGCAATCAAATTTGGCTGCACAGCTTATAAAACAAGAATCCCATTAGAATCATAGAATATTAGGGTTGGAAGGGACCTCAGGAGGTCATCTAGTCCAATCCCCTGCTCAAAGCAGGACCAACACCAACTAAATCATCCCTGCCAAGACTTTTTCAATCCGGGTCTTAAAATCCTTTAAGGATGGACATTCCACCACCTCCCTAGGTAACCCATTCCAGTGCTTCATCACCCTCCTAGTAAAATAGTGTTTCCTAATATCCAACCTAGACCTCCCACACTGCAACTTGAGATCATTGTTCCTTGTTCTATCATCTGCCACCACTGAGAACAGCCAAGATCCATCCTCTTTGGAACCCCCCTTCAAGTAATTGAAGGCTGCTATCAAATCCCCCCTCACTCTTCTCTTCTGCAGACTAAATAACCCCAGTTCCCTCAGCCTCTCCTCGTAAATCATGTGCCCCAGACCCCTAATCATTTTCATTGCATTGCAGGGGTACAATCTCCCTGAAGAAAAGTCTATTTCTATTTTCTTTTGTTACGGCTGAAGTGGACTCCTAGACACTGACACTACATCACCAATACTCATTTCTTATAAAACTGATGAGTAGTAAGGAAGATAATCCACTAGCACTGCATGCTAAGGCTATTGATGCAAGCCGTTTCCATCACTGACACATGGTATAGCATGGCTGGAGAAGATGGTCGGTCTTGTGGCTAAAACAGTAGGCTGGAAATCAGATCTAGGTTTAACACCTGGCTGTGCCACAGACTTTCTTGGTAACCTTGGACAAGTCATGGCATCTCTCTGCGTTCATCTCATCTGCAAAATGGTATTAATACTTCCTTTGTCCGCCTTTTCTCTTTAGATTGTAAATTCTTCAGGGCATTGACTGCCTCTTACTCTGAGGGGATGTCTACACTCATGGCAGTGTATCAAGCACAGAGAGAGACATCCCTTCATAGGGGATGGGTGAGGGGACAAATGCGGGGTCAGGTTTCTGCTTGGCCTGCCAGGGAGGAGGGAGAGGGCTCTGTCCTTCTCCCTCCGTGCCTGCCCGCTGTCACACTCTGCCCCTGTCCGTGGCAGCCAGGCCCAGGTGGTGAGCGGAGGGGGTGGGACCAGCCACTTCTCACACCGGCTGCTTCGGGTCCCTGCTCTGTGCAGCGTGGCGGTTGCCTGGGAGAGTCCGGCTTGGAAGGCAGTGGCAGTGGGCCACCCCGGCCTGGCTGCTGGGGAGAAGGGCCGAGTAAGCTGGAGTCCCCTCTCCTGCCCCCCAGCATATTTCTGGTTCACTTGGTTCCTGTTCCTGGCAGCTGGGCCTGGGAGGGGAGCGGGGCTGTTGCCACCGTCACCCAGACCCAGAGCAGCCAGCTTCAGCCAGTGTGAAAAGTGGCTCTGTCCTGTTCAGCCCCTGTCCCTGGCAGCCAGGCCTGGGTGGGGAACATGTTACAGGGGAAGCGCAGCAGGGGAACAACAGAGGACACCCCCCATGCAGGTCACGCTGGTGGAGTGGGGAGAGTGAGGTGGCTAGGCACAAAGGGGAGGGGTTGCTGGGCAGAGGAGACACGTGGAGCAGTCATGTGCCATCCCCTTTAGATTGTGCCCCCCCAATATCAGGAGGCACAAGTTTTCTTTTGGTCCCCACCTTGCCCCTCTCAGTCACACTCACCCCTCATCTGCCCTTACTCCTCCCATCCCCCACACAGTCACACTCACCCCTCATAATAATATGGAGTTATACTTATCTCATAGAGCTGGAAGGGACCCCAAAAGGTCATGGAGTCCAGCGTCCTCTAATAGAGCCAAATACTAATTTTTTCCCTTGATCCTAAAGTGGCCCTCTCAAGGATTGAACTCACAACCCTGAGTTTAGCAGGCCAATGCTCAAGCCACTGAGCTATCCCTCCCCACATCATCTCTCCTTACCCCTCCCCCTCCCAGTCATGCTCACTCCTCATCCACCCTTATCCCTCCCATCTTCCCTCACATTCACAGTCACTCCCCTTTTGAACATGGGTCTTAGGCTCCTAAGTCACTTAGGCACTTTTGCAAATTTGTCCCTAAGCTCTTTTGGACAGGGACTGTCACTCATGCAGAGTCATGCATGCAGAGTCATTGCTTGGGTAGGGTGAATCGGGGTGACCAGTCTGGGTCCCGTGCTTTGGAGGCACCCGCAGACCAGTGCGATTGGCCAGTGCGGTCGGTCCCAGAAGAGACGAATCCGTCACTTCCCCCCGAGACCCGCAACTCCCTAGGGACGGCCCTGATGCATGTAGGTCCAATTGGACCTCAAGCTCAGCTGGGGACTCTGCATGCTAACACAATGCAAAAATAATAGCTACAACCAATACACCGTGAGTGAGAATGTCACAATCTGGCTCTGTATTGTTAGTGCTCAGATAGTCACAGCATGCATCTCAGAGTATGACAAATGCCTTGTTACTTAGCTAGCCAAGCTGGCATTCAGCTCACTCCACCACGAGGATGCTGCACAGGTTCACTCCCTTTGTTAGAAAGCTCCAACACTCGCTGCCCTTTGGAAGAAATTGCATTAAGATTATTCATAGAGCCCCTTTGGAGGGTTTTGTTTCAATACTAATTTGAAAAGGCTGATGGCGGGTTCTTAACAGATCCCAGCTCTGTTGCCTGAAGTGGCATTTATGTACTTGTTGCTATACATAGAAAAGCACAGAGAATATAAATGAATGGATAATACGTTCCACACATGCCATTCCACCCCAGCATGGGGCTTTAAAAATTTAGCAACGTTTTATTTTAAAGCTACTTCTGCTTTGACACATATTAAATTTGGAGCTGCTGGTTTCCAGCTGCCTTTGATCGTGAAATTTTCTCCCAGTCAGCGGGGGTGGGGGTGGGAATGTCATTGTATTTAAAGTGCTGCAAATTGCATCATCTGAATAAAGTGCCAACACATGTAATGTTATTTCTGCCTTTGGAAAGTACCTTTCCCCGTTTGACGTCCCTCTGACTGAGCTGGATACAAACTTAAAGCTGGCTATAATCTTCCCCCCCGTACTGGGTGTGTGGAGATTAACAGGGCAACAAAACCAGTCCAGTGATGTCTGGCCAGGGCTCAGAAACCTTTTGGGTGCCATGCCAACCGTCCTCTCTGCTTCCCACAGGTCTTTAGAGAGAAAGCTAATTTTGGTGTGTGCACCACAAAAAAACCAATCCTGGAGGGAAACTTGAGCAAAGTACCATGGCCTGGAGAACTGTGCTGGCCAGTCCCTGGGCTGCCAGCTTCAAATATTTGCAGCCTAAGATTGGGAAAATCAACATAGCAGAGACTGGTAGAGTCAAACTGGCTTCTACTGGCAGCATATGACAGAGAGAAAGGGCTGGCCGTATCGCAGCCTGGTATTTGTAGGTCTGCTGGGTGGTGTTTAAAGACAAAGGTAACACGATGATAGGGAAAGCGCTGTTTAGGATTGAACGTGAATAGGCTACAGATGAGTAAAGATGGGCACAGAGCATGGAGTGGAGTGACTTGCCCACAAAGCCAGGGCTAGACCCCACAACTTCCTGCATGCCCAGCGAGAGCCACCATCAGACCATCCTTTGTAGCATTCACTGCCCTCTATTGACACAGTCAGAATTTATTTTGTAGTGACTGCTAGTGAAGGACCCCCTCCAAGGAGAGTCAGCCTGGAGACAGGGTACATCAAGGGGAATTAGGTCCAGAATTTAGAGGAGAATTAGGCCCAAGTTGTTAAGAATTCAGGACTGTCAACATAATACCTTTCACCACCATTAAGCAGCCAGCTCAAAATAATAATGCACCCAGCATATAGCTATAGAAGGGTGATGTTTGCTTTTTTCAACTTATCAAACCACTGTGATTAGAGATGAGGGAGAAGATTTGCCGTGTAGTTGTAGCCGTGTTGTCTGTCTCACCAACAATAAAAGAGGATTTCCACTCCATACGGCTAAATGCAGTGCCTTGCATGGTGTCAAGTATCAGAGGGGTAGCCGTGTTAGTCTGGTTCTACATGCATCCGACGAAGTGGGTATTCACCCAAGAAAGCTCATGCTCCAAAACGTCAGTTAGTCTATAAGGTGCCACAGGACTCTTTGCTGCTTTTACAGATCCAGACTAACACGGCTACCTCTCTGAGACTTCACAATAAAAGACATTCCCTCACCCACCTTGTCTCTCTGAGGAAAACAGAAGCCTTAGGAAGGACAGAGATTGCAAATTCCACTATAGACTTTTCTATTGAGAAAAGGTACCCATAGAACACAACTGATCTTTGGGGGTTCGGATCCAGACTTCACGGCTTGGCTCTGTATTTTACTGCAAAGCGAATATGAGATCTAAAGGGACTCAAACACTTATGTGACTAGAACGACTGAATCAAGGGGAGCAGCAGGAGCTCAGCGCCTCTGAAAACTGGGCTATTTAGTTGGGAGTCCAGCTCCTTCTCTCCTTGGATGGTCTTGCAGTGAACGTGTGGTGAGGTGGGATTCAGTTCTTAGTTCTGCCACATTCCTCTGTGACCCTGGGCAAGCGGCTTAACCTCTCTCTGCCTCAGTTCTCCAGGTGTAAATTTGGGGTAATAATAATTCGTTTCTCCCACCCTTTGTTTGATGTATGTCTTTATAATGTAAGGTCTTTGGGGCAGGGCCTGTCTCTTTCGATGTGCATGTCCAGCACCTGGCAGAATGAGGCCCTGCTCTCAGTTTGGGCCTCTAGTCATTACTGCAAGACAAATGTAATTAACAATAATTTAAGTCATTGGTAGTTATGCCATTGACTTCAAAGGAAGATGCATCAGGTCC
This sequence comes from Mauremys reevesii, assembly GCF_016161935.1. Lineage (NCBI taxonomy): Eukaryota > Metazoa > Chordata > Testudines > Geoemydidae > Mauremys > Mauremys reevesii. Next base: position 279,326,434 of record NC_052624.1, read on the forward strand.
CAGCTTAAATTAGTGGAACTGACTGGTTACGGTTCCCCTTGTGTGCCTGATCCACAGAGGAAATGAACATTACACTCTCCCTCCCCCACAGCTAGATACCTTTAACTCAAGCTATAGTAGCTTGTGATTTTTCCTCTGGAGATCCCCTGTTCGGTTCATGGGGTCAGCCAAGATGGAGGCCATCCCATTAGCATGGTGCTTTGAAGGTGAAAAGTGCCAAGTGTTACTGTAGAAGAAATGCTGGGCTACATGCATATATTCCTATATGACTTCTGGATTTTTTTCATCTGCTTTGTAATGAATCGAATTAACACAGCGCAGTTCAAATCGGTGAAGAAAGAACATGCCGTATCTGTCTGGAAAATCAAACCAAGACTGCATGCCGTGGCCACAATAATCTTTTTCTAAAAGCATAAAGATGTTTCTGTATTGGACTCTCAGTGCTGATGGCACCAAAAATAGCATTCTGACGAGACCTAGCTATAACAAATTTCACACCAAGAAGCTTTGAGTGCAATATTTTCACAGCTGACATACAATTTCACGTCTGCTTCTGCCACACAATGACTTACACTGGGACTTACACTCATCAGTCCTGATACAATTCACATCCATCTCTGGGTGGAAGTCGGACGAATACCTGTGACAGGCTGATTTGGAATTGCTTCTATGGTCCAGGCTGACATGCAGCCTCTGGCTTGATTTATACAGTAGATTGTGGTAGCTTGTTTATAACATAATGTCATCCAAAATGATTTCACTTGCATCTTATACAGAGCATTCATACTCAAAAGCACTGGGAAGCACTTTTCTGGCCCACAGGAGCACATCTGGACAATACCCTATCTCTTACTGTGTTCTCCCCACTGCCACACAACTGTCGATAGATCACTAGATAGATATGAAGGGCTTGGTGCTAAAAACACCACAAATCCCATTGACTCTTAATGCAAAACAGTATTTTAGTCCACATACAGATGCTTCACACCAGAGGTTCCTGCACTGAGAGAAGATTAAAGTCTGGATCCATATATGTGTGGATGAAAGCCCTGAGCTGGAAGGGCATTCAGAAACCACCAGATTTTGTGAATTGTTGTTCTAAAGAGATTTCCACCCCAGATTTTCTTGGGATTTTTGTTTTTGTTTTTTTTTAAGATAGGGGTAGGCAACCTATGGCACGTGTGCCGAAGGCGGCACACGAGCTGATTTTCAGTGGCACTCACACTGCCCAGGTCCTGGCCACTGCTCTGGGGGGCTCTGCATTTTAATTTAATTTTAAATGAAGCTTCTTAAACATTTTGAAACCTTATTTACTTTACATACAACAATAGTTTAGTTATATGTTATAGACGTATAGAAAGAGACCTTCTAAAAACGTTTAAATGTATCATTGGCACGCAAAACCATAAATTAGAGTGAATAAATGAAGACTCAGCACACCACTTCTGAAAGGTTGCCGACCCCTGAGATAAACCTTTGAGCTTGCTGTTTATCTGAATTGAAGCTTTTGTGTGTCACAGATTATTAATCAGTTTTAAAACAGAGAGATTTCAAGTAACACACAGTCATTTTCAAACTATTATTTTTAGGAGAGGATTACCATGCTGTCTGTATGCAATGAGTGAACCTATGCTTTCACCTGGGATGGCTTTTGTTGTAGGTTAGAGGAAAATAAGCAAAAGATGGGGGGAGGGATAGCTCAGTGGTTTGCACATTGGTCTGCTAAACCCAGGGTTGTGAGTTCAATCCCTGAGAGGGCCATTTGGGGATTGGTCCTGCTTTGAGCAGGGGGTTGGACTAGATGATCTCTTGAGGACCCTTCCAACCCTGAGATTCTATGAAAAAAAAAAAATATGGTCTATGAAACATAAATTCTCCTGGAGGGAGCAGAGTGTGTGTCTCTCCACTATAACATACTGCATTGCTTTGCCTCTGATTAAGAGAGCTTTAAACTAGGAATTTGGGGGAGATGGTTGGGAGATGTCCAGGTAATCTCCATGCTGGAATTTAACACTGAGAGGGAAGAAAACAAAGTAAGAGAGGATACAGCCATGAGCAGAAGAATAGACATAAGGAGGAAGGGTAGTGTAGATACCAGTCTAATAGGTGATACTGGTGGTAGAATGTCTGTGCCTAACAGGATAAAGAATGTCAGTGAAGCCAAACAGCAAAAATTAAGCTGTCTGTACACTAATGCGAGGAGCCTAGGAAACAAAGTGGAGGAACTAGAGCTACTGGTGCAGGAAGTGAAACTGGATATTATAGGGATAACAGAAACATGGTGGAATAGTAGTCATGACTGGAGTACAGGTATTGAAGGCTATGTGCTGTTTAGGAAAGACAGAAATAAAGGCAAAGGTGGTGGAGTAGCATTGTATATCAATGATGAGGTTAACCGTAAAGAAATAAGAAGGGATGGAATGGATAAGACAGAGTCTGTCTGGGCAAAAATCACATTGGGAAAGAAAGCTACTAGAGCCTCCCCTGAGATAGTGCTTGGGGTGTGCTACAGACCGCCAGGATCTGATTTGGAGATGGATAGAGAACTCTTTAATGTTTTTAATGAAGTAAACACTAATGGGAATCGTGTGATCATGGGAGACTTTAACTTCCCAGATATAGACTGGAGGACAAGTGCTAGTAGTAGTAATAGGGCTCAGATTTTTCTGGATGTGATAGCTGATGGATTTCTTCATCAAGTAGTTGAAGAGCCAACAAGGGGGGATGCCATTTTAGATTTGGTTTTGGTGAGTAGTGAGGACCTCATAGAAGAAATGGTTGTAGGGGACAACCTTGGTTCGAGTGATCATGAGTTAATTCAGTTCAAACTAGATGGAAGGATAAACAAAAATACATCTGGGACTAGGGTCTTTGATTTCAAAAGGGCTAACTTTAAAGAATTAAGGAAATTAGTTAGGCAAGTGGATTGGACTGAAGAACTTGTGGATCTAAAGGCAGAGGAGGCCTGGAATTATTTCAAGTCAAAGTTGCAGAAACTATCAGAAGCCTGCATCCCAAGAAAGGGGGAAAAATCATAGGCAGGAGTTGTAGACCAAGCTGGATGACCAAGCATCTCAGAGAGGTGATTAAGAAAAAGCAAAAAGCCTACAGGGAGTGGAAGATGGGCGGGATTAGCAAGGAAAGCTACCTTATTGAGGTCAGAACATGTAGGGATGAAGTGAGAAAGGCTAAAAGCCATGTAGAGTTGGACCTTGCAAAGGGAATTAAAACCAATAGTAAAAGGTTCTATAGCCATATAAATAAGAAGAAAACAAAGAAAGAAGAAGTGGGACCGCTAAACACTGAGGATGGAGTGGAGGTTAAAGATAATCTAAGCATGGCCAAATATCTAAATAAATATTTTGCCTCGGTCTTTAATAAGGCTAATGAGGAGCTTAGGGATAATGGAAGGATGACAATTGGGAATGAGGATATGAAGGTAGATATTACCACATCCGAGGTAGAAGCCAAACTCGAACAGCTTAATGGGACTAAATCGGAGGGCCCAGATAATCTTCATCCAAGAATATTAAAGGAACTGGCACATGAAATTGCAAGCCCATTAGCAAGAATTTTTAATGAATCGGTAAACTCAGGGGTTGTACTGTACGACTGGAGAATTGCTAACATAGTTCCTATTTTTAAGAAAGGAAAAAAAAGTGATCCGAGTAACTATAGGCCTGTTAGTTTGACATCTATAGTATGTAAGGTCTTGGAAAAATTTTTGAAGGAGAGGGTAGTTAAGGACATTGAGGTCAATGGTAATTGGGACAAAATACAACATGGTTTCACAAAAGGGAAATCGTGCCATACCAACCTGATCTCCTTCTTTGAGAAAGTAACAGATTTTTTAGACAAAGGAAATGCAGTGGATCTAATTTACCTAGATTTCAGTAAGGCTTTTGACACGGTTCCACATGGGAAATTATTAGTTAAATTGGAAAAGAAAGGGGTAAATATGAAAATTGAAAGGTGGATAAGGAACTGGTTAAAGGGGAGACTACAACGGGTCATACTGAAAGGTGAACTGTCAGGCTGGAAGGAGGTTACTAGTGGAGTTCCTCAGGGATCAGTTTTGGGACAAATTTTATTTAACCTTTTTATTCCTGACCTTGGCACAAAAAGCGGGAATGTGCTAATAAAGTTTGAGGATGACACAAAGCTGGGAGGTATTGCTAACACAGAGAAGGACCGTGATATCATACAGGAAGATCTGGATGACCTTGTAAACTGGAGTAATAGTAATAGAATGAAATTTAATAGTGAAAAGTGCAAGGTCATGCATTGAGGGATTAATAACAAGAATTTTAGTTATAAATTGGGGACACATGAATTGGAAGTAACAGAGGAGGAGAAGGACCTCGGAGTATTGGTTGATCACAGGATGACTATGAGCCGCCAATGTGATATGGCCGTTAAAAAAGCTAATGCGGTTTTAGGATGCATCAGGCGAGGAATTTCCAGCAAAGATAAGGAGGTGTTAGTACCGTTATATAAGGCACTGGTGAGACCTCATCTGGAATACTGTGTGCAGTTCTGGTCTCCCATGTTTAAGAAGGATGAATTCAAACTGGAACAGGTTCAGAGACGGGCTACTAGGATGATCCGAGGAATGGAAAACCTGTCTTATGAAAGGAGACTGAAAGAGCTTGGCTTGTTTAGCCTAACCAAAAGAAGGTTGAGGGGGGAGATGATTGCTCTTTATAAATATATCAGAGGGATTAATATTAGGGAGGGAGAGGAATTATTTAAGCTTAGTAACAAGGTGGACACAAGAACAAATGGATATAAACTGGACTCTAGGAAGTTTAGACTTGAAATTAGACGAAGGTTTCTAACCATTAGAGGAGTGAAGTTCTGGAACAGCCTTCCAAGGGGAGTAGTGGGGGCAAAAGACATATCTGGCTTTAAGACTAAGCTTGATAAATTTATGGAGGGGATGGTATGATGGGATAGCCTAATTTTGACAATTAATTGGCAATTGATCTTTGATTATCAGCAGGTAAGTTTGCCCAGTGGTCTGTGATGGGATGTTAGATGGGTTGGGATCTGAGTTACTACAGAGAATTCTTTCCTGGGTGCTGGCTCGTGAGTCTTGCCCACATGCTCAGGGTTTAACCGATCGCCATATTTGGGGTCGGGACAGAATTTTCCTCCAGGGCAGATTGGCAGAGGCCCTGGAAGTTTTTCGCCTTCCTCTGCAGCATGGGGCACGGGGCACTTGCTGGAGGATTCTCTGCAGCTTGAGGTCTTCAAACCGCAATTTGGGGACTTCAATAACTCAGACATAGGCTAGGGGTTTGTTATAGAAGTGGATGGGTGAGATTCTGTGGCCTGTGTTGTGCAGGAGGTCAGACTAGATGATCATAATGGTCCCTTCTGACCTTAAAGTCTATGAGTCTATGAGTCTATGAGCCTCGCAACATGCAGCGACCTGTGCAGACAGTAGACTCTTAATTGTAGAAGTTAAAGAATAATACCAAGCTACAAACTGACACTATACTTTGGCCTTGATCCTGCAAGTGGTAAAGTGTGTAAAGACTTGCATTCCACATAAGTACAGGTGGAGATTACGTCTGGGTGCAAGTAAGGTTAAACAATAGTCATGGGGTGAAATCCTGCTCCACTGGGGTCAACTGAGTCAAGACTTCATCCATTGTCTGAGAACTAATAAATCTCTATTCACTTGTGTACCATCTCCCTCAGTTACAAATGCACAGGTTACAGAAATAGACAGGGTTCTCAGGCAACATGGTGGAAATACACAGTGTGAGTGGAGAATTGGTGTGTCACAAGAGTTATGCATTTAAACCTAATCCTTCATCATGCAAATGAGGTTCTGAGCTACACACTCCCTTTCAGGCCTTGCTATGGGGCAGGAGCTAATTGACAGTGACACATCAATGCTCTCATTAAAGCAGGATCACAGTCTCTGCTTGGGGTACTATGAGTCATTCCCTGCACCTGTGCTTTGCAGGATCGATGCCTCTATCAATGGAGACAGTAGCACTCTATCCACACTGTTTCCAAGCTCACGCTCTGTGCCCAACTTAACCTTTGGTTGAATAGGAGAAATTAGCCAGGTTCCTGGTGCCCAGTCCTGGAGAGATTAAAACCTGAGCCAATTTATAAGAAAACCCTTTTTCGGCCCCTGACTGTGCATTATACAAGGTCAGTGCTAGTTCTCCCACACAGCCTCTAACTGCCCTGATTAGCTCCTAGCTAGTGACACGTGTCTTTTTCTTTTTTTAATTAAAAATGGGAAAAGCAAATTTAGAAAGAGGAAAAAAAAGGTAAAACTCGCTCTGTCTGTCTGAATTTAATATTGGTGAAACACGAAGGATCAACAGCCTTGTAGGTAAAAATCCTGGGTCTACAGAATGGGCAATGGCATAGTAAGTTATGCCACTCCTGCTAGCTTCCCTCACGCTCCTCCCCCAATGTGTGGGAAACATGCATTAACCCTGCTTATTTGTTTATTTGTATTACAGTAATGTCTAGAGGCCCCAGCTGAGATTGGGGGCCCATTGTGCTAGGTGTTGTACATACCAGTGGTAAAGTCAGACTCTGCCTCACACATACAACAATCCAAACAGGCAAAAATAATCATTTTCATCCCCATTTTACAGATATGGAACTGAGGCCCAGAGGGATCAAATGACTTGCCCAAGATCATACAGGAAAATCCCAAAGCTAGAACTTGAACCTATGACTCTGGAGTCTAAGTACCGCTCCTTAACTAGAAGACCAGCTTTCTTTGCTCATGTGGAGGGGCACTGTGTACAAAACTGGGGGCAGGGAGGAGGTGTGAGAATGTGCAAAACCAGCACTGCATTGAGGAAAGACATCAGCTGTATAGTAAAACATTAGGAGACTTGTCCTTCTTCTTCCCCTCACCCAGTGGTTACCTTCTGCCTGGAGGGACCGTCTTTAGTAATAACTTCCCAATTCAGACTCCACAACCCATTTAGTCCTTGATCCTCTGCAGATATAGCCAAGTTCCCTAGGTGAGGGTGTTTTTGTGATGGGTACACTTCTCGCATAGGGAGTCATCAGAGACCCATAACTCATTACCTATCTCTGTTCCTGAATAACTTACATCTGTCTTGCCTGGAGAACCATTTTTAATTGTTTGTTTCCCAGCCACAACTAGTATATTTACTAATCAATCTTCATTTATGTTTGCTGATCTGTATTTGCTTCCAGACTAATATTTTTTACTTATATTGTGCTGTCATTATTATTAATAATAATGATTATTTGAGCAAGATTATTCCCATTAGATATAAATGTAATTTCCAAATGAGATATGAAGCTAAAAATATCAGCTTCATCAGTTTCTATAATTTATTGTGAAACCTACACAATGGAGCAGGAACCTATTAGTTTAAATTAAAATATAGAACCCATATTCCAGCATCTTTCTTGAGCATAAAACCCCTGTTATTGAATGTCGTGAAACTGAGCTGAATAATAACCAGATCATTTTAAGAATAGATTGCTCTTTGTTATGATATGTCGAATCATAATTCTTCTTGAACTGATGGTGGGTTTTTTTAAAGAAAATAGCTACAACTACAGAAGTAAGCAAACAGGTTTCCACACAGCTCCAGTTCCAGTTGTGTCTCCTGCTATATACCACGCTCCCCCACACCCTCTCTGGAACTCCAGACAGCACACAGAGGCATCTAGTGGTTGGATGATATATTGCAAGTAAACCTATAATTAAAGTCTCTGCCCTAGTCTACACTACAGAATAACTTCAGGATAACTATGTCACTCAGGGGTGTGAATAATCCACACCCAGGAGTTATGTAGTTATACCGACCTAAGTGCAGGTGCAGACAGCGCTATGTTGGCAGAAGAAGACATAGTTATTGCCTCTTGCGGAGGTGCATTAACTAAGCCGATGGTAGAAGCTCTCTCCCGTTGGCTTAGAGCATCTTCATTAAAGCAAAAACAACAAGGAGTCCGGTGGCACCTTAAAGACTAACAGATTTAGTTGGGCATAAGCTTTTGTGGGTAAAAAACCTCACTTCTTCAGATGCTTCATTAAAGCAGCTGCACTGATGCAATTTTTTAAGACTAGACCTGCTCTGTAGCTGATCTGAAGGCAAGGACCAAATAGAGACTCCAACTTGTGCAACATACAGTGCACTTAAGCAGGGAAACCTCTGAGGGCATAGGCATCCTCCATTTGATTCTGGGTCCCAATCTTTATGGCTTTCAACGGGTTAGAGCCTAATTATTTCAGAGACCACTTTTCTATTCATGATTCACTGAGGCAGCCATGCTTGGCTCCATTACACAGAATATATTATGTGAGTCTCAATACAATTTTGTTGCCCACACCAATGTGGGTATTAACAGTTATATTACAGTAGCACCTAAAGGCCACAACCAAGTCAGGGCTCATTGTGCTAGGTGCTGTACAAACATATAATACATTTTAGTACCCAAAGACCTTACAATTGAAAAGGTAAAATAAAACTGTCCAACAAGACAACTAACAGGCTAGAATGCAGTTCTGGCTGGATATTATGATAACCACCATAGCTAACTAGCTAACTGGAACTGCCTACATTTGTACCAAAGATCTAAATACCACAGACTTGGGTTAAACTAGTGACCAGTTATGGAATAGTCTTGGGCATACATAAAACCTCCAAGGCTTTGAGTTGTCATTCATATCTGTTCTCTCAGCCTGAATGGGGTTGGGATGGGGTTAACCTGATGACCCATCCTCTCCCCTCCCTTTGTTTTCGAATGTGTGCTTAATATTTTATATCAATTGACCAAAAGGAAGTTTAATATTTTCCCTTACCAACTTGTGTAGTGTGAAGTTTCATTCGATGTTCAATTAGTCAAATGTGCACTTCATCAATATGCATTTGTCACCACAGGCATTTGCTACGTCTGGCCCAAAACAACATGAGGACTCTGATTGTCTACAGCATCTTTTAGCCTTGCAGCTGTTTTTTTCTTTGCATAGGAAGCTTAGATAAGTCACTAGATAAATTGGTTAATTAAAACATAATCCCCAGATACATGGGAACGGAGAGCTGGGCTTGCTGTGTTACTTCTGATTGTTAGTTTAATAAACCACAAAAGATGATATAATTGTATTTCCTGGCATGTGTGGAGGTGAACTGATATTTTTTTAAAGCAGATTTCTACAGGAATATCACAGCGGAAATACTAATGTTGTTACGTTTTAAAGTAAACTCATCCCTATTAGCTCAGTCTCTGTGGCACTGCACTTGGCTAGAAGAATCCCATCTGCCCTTGCATACAGAGCTAGATAATCACTTGCCAGCATGTTTTGATTTAATTTAGTAAACATCTTTATAATTATTTAACAACCGACTGCAACGAAAGCATTGGCACAAAGAGTGGTTTAGTGGCTTCTTCGCAGTTTGCTTATGGTAATTGTCCCCTTCATGATCTGCCTGTATCCATCTTCTCCAAGTTGCAATCTGACCAGAATCTTGCAACTCATTTGATTTTTCTCTGTGGCACCTTAGAGACTAACAAATTTAAGGTCTCTAAGGTGCCACAAGGACTCCTTGCTGTTTTTGCTGATACAGACTAACACGGCTACCCCTCTGAAACTTGATTTTTCTCTGTAACAGTACTCAGCATTTCTATAGTACATCATGCATTTAACTGTAATAGACATGAAATAATTAATCCTCCCAAAAGCTCCCTGTGAGGCAAATGGCAAGTATTATTATTGCCATTTTACATATGAAAGAAACCAAGATAGGAAGATGAAGAGATGTTCCTAAAGTCACATATCAAGTAAATAGCAGAACAAGGTTTAGAAATCAGGACCACTTAATGCCCACCTATGTGTTTATTCCCCCATACTGCAGATCCTTCCTCTGTTTCTCATGCCTTCCTCTTGTAAACCATTCCGCCTGGGTCTTTGATGGTGCTCCTTCCCTTGGAAGACCTGTGTTACTGACTCATTTTAGCAATTCAAAGTAAAGCTTAAACTTTTTCATTGTTCTAATTCCTCTGCTTCTTAATTCCTCTTAGCTCTCTCCTTTCAAATTAAGAACAGGAGTTCTTGTGGCACCTTAGAGACTAACAAATGTATTTGTTAATCTCTAAGGTGCCACAAGTACTCCTGTTCTTTTTGCGGATATAGACTAACACAGCTGCTACTCTGAATCCTTTCCAATTATCTACCATGTATAGGGCTCTGGGGCTTCTTTAGTATGCTTTACTAAAGGCACGAGACAGAGCTGAGGCAAGGATAACCCTTACAACATTCATATTATGACCAGATTTTTCCATCTGTGCCTGATATGGTAACTGGGTGCATAGGAACTTAGGAATGGCTCTAGTGGATCAGATCTGTGGTCCATCTAGCCCAGTATCCTGTCTCCTGCAGTGGTCAGTGCCCGATGCTTCAGACAGATGTTCCTGTGCATATTTTTCAGGGGCATTCTTAAGCATCTATCTGTTTGGAAAATGTGGTCCCATAGTAAGGTACACAAACACTGGGAGTGAAATTGTGGCTCCTTTGGAATCAATGGGATTTTTTCCATTGATGTCAGTGGGGCTTGGGAGGTGTTTGGTCGGAAACTGAATAGACAAGGTACCAGTGCATTTGCATCTAACCTGAGGTCTTTGCTCATTTGTGGCTGAGGAAAGCTCCTCAGGAAATGTTGCTTAAGGACTGGTTGAAAACCAGTGCCTCAGGATCCTCCCTTTGCTTAATCAGTGTTGGAGATATTTCTAAAAGATTCTCAGTGATAAAGACTACATCATCCTTAAAGATTCTGCTTTGGGAGCTTCCAGCATTTCTCTTGGGGCATTTTCTTCCTGTAAAAGTTACCACCTGAGTATTTCATTGGTATAATTCTGAGGTAGAGAGGAAGAAGGGTCTTGTGGTTAAGGCCGTGTCCAGGACTCAGGAAATCTAGGCTCTGGCTCTGCCCCAGACTTCCTGTGTGACCTTGGGCCAGTCACTTCATCTCTCTGGACTTCAGGGGATACCAATACTTCCTTCCTCCCACATTTTGTCTATTTAGATCAGGGGTGGGGAACTTACGGTCCACGGGCCGCATCTGGCCCATTGCTCAATTTCATCCGGCCCGTGGCAAGTCTTGGTCCCATGGGTCAGAAGCCCGGAGCCTCGGTGCCCTCCCTGTGGGGCTGGAGCTGTGACCGTCAGCTCACCACATCGCAGGCGGGAAGCCCTGAGCCTTGACACCCTCCTGTGGGGCTGTGTGTGGCCCACGATTGATTTTTTCTCTGGGTCTATGGCCCATGATAGAAAAAGGTTCCCCACTCCTGATTTAGATTGTCAGCTGTGGTGCAGGGACTGTCTTCTCCTATGTGTTTGTACAGCACCTTGCACAGTGGGGCCCCAACCTCATTTGGGATATTTGTGTTCTATTGTAATTCTAGTTCTACCAGCAGTTATTACACTGATGTGTTTCCCCACATAAGGAAGCTGTGAAAGGGGAGTGTCATATCAGTGGGATTTGTTATATAATCACTTAAGACCCTCTATTTTAGATCCTCACAATGAAATCAAGAGGCATTTTCCTTTCAGGCAGGAAATTCTTCTCAGAATGATGCAGCCCTGAACTTTTTCATTCTGAAACTAAGGCTCAGGTAACTCCTGTTCAACTGATTCTGTCCGATACTGCCAGCAATTTACAGAGCAGTGTAATTTCAAGATCCAAGTCTGTGTTTGCTGATCTGTTAACTCTGGGTCACTTGATTACAGTGCAAGGCATGGCCATCGCTAACCTCAATCACGCTCTTGCAGGGTCTGTTGCAGACTATGTACTGGTGACATTTGTAGTTGATGGATCAAGGTGGTCAACTGAAAGATGGGCTTTGCTTGCCCAGCATCGTGACACATTCTTTTACATAAATTATCTGATCTTCCTGATACTGGTTTGCAGAGCAGCAAAGGCACAGACTGCATGTAAGCCCGACTGCAGCTGCCTTTGATTTTGGGCTCTAGTTACTTTTCTTCTATACTGACATTAGGTAGGCTCATGGCTTTTGATCTAAACAAAATATTAAACTCTTTAATTTAGGTCTTTTCTGCCTTAAGACTTCCCACATCAAAATTTTAGCCTTAAATCTTAAATGATAGCAAGGCTTGAAAGGATTAGATGTCGATAAACGTTAATTGTCGATAAACGTTAATTTCACCGTACACAGAGAAAAAGAGGATGTTTCCATCAATAATAATAGAAGTTTACAAAGAGGCAAAGTAAGAAAAATGCTGCTTGAGAATGTATTAGAGTTTGATTTAAGGCTAAAATTTTGACGTATGTTGTTGACCGTTTGTGTTTTAACAGTTCTAAAGCTTTAAGTTTTGGAATTTGAATGTCTACTGATGTTTAATTATTGCCCACATAATTTCCTGCAACTGTGAACATTTAAATTGATAAAAATAGAAAAAAATGCTTACAGATAAACACAGATATGAAGAGCACACATCATAAATGGAGCGGGGTGAAATTTTTTTGCACAAAGCTCCTTTTCAGTGACAAATGCTGATTTGGCAACATCTAAATGTTTTGTTAATTCACATCAATTTCAATGACTTCTTCACTCAGGGGGGAAAAAAACCTAAAAAATGTCTGAAAAAATCTAAATGTTTCATTTAGATGTTTTCAAAATGAAACAGTTTGATTTTTCAGCTTGAAAAGACTTTTCCTTTCAAAATTTCCTTCAGTTTTATTTTTAAAAAATTAAAAAATGTTTAAAAATGATTGACATCAAAACAAAACATTTTGATTTTGTTGAACCAAAACATTTCATTGAACAAAGAAGGATTTTTTCTCAACTTTTCAAAATAGCCAACAAACTGAAAAATCCATCATTTGCCCAGCTCTTGTTGTAAACATGGCAGCAGAATGAAACATTGATGGTCATAAGCCCTGGTTACAAGCAACCTGCCAACTTGCTGAACTTTATAACAATTGAATTCCACCAAGTCCTTTCACATAGGCCATTGAATATCCAGCTTTGAACAGGTAACAGGTAAGAGGTGAAAGCCACATATTCCATTACCAGCCAATCAGCAATCTAATCTGCCATGATAGTTTTCTATTGTGGTGTGCTGTTAGACAGCTGCTGTGTTCCACCCCAGAAGTAGCTGTTTTTCTGTGATAGGTGAAATGACTTACATAAAAACATAAGAATGGCCATACTGGGTCAGACCAAAGGTCCATCCAGCCCAGTATCCTGTCTACCAACAGTGACCAATGCCAGGTGTCCCAGAGGGAGTGAACCTAACAGTTAATGGTCAAGTGATCTCTCTCCTGCCATCCATCTCCACCCTCTGACAAACAGAGGCTAGGGACACCATTCCTTACCCATCCTGGATAATAGCCATTAATGGACGTAACCTCCATGAATTTATTAGTTCTCTTTTAAATCCTGTTATAGTCCTAGCCTTCACAACCTCCTCAGGCAAGGAGTTCCACAGGTTGACTGTGCGCTGCGTGAAAAAGAACTTCCTTTTATTTGTTTTAAACCTGCTGCCTATTAATTTCATTTGGTGGCCTCTAGTTCTTATATTATGGGAATAAGTAAATAACTTTTCCTTATCCACTTTCTCCACACCACTCATGATTTTATATACCTCTATCATATCCCCCCTTAGTCTCCTCTTTTCCAAGCTGAAAAGTCCTAACCTCTTTAATCTCTCCTCATATGGGACCCGTTCCAAACCCCTAATCATTTTAGTTGCCCTTCTCTGAACCTTTTCTAATGCCAGTATATCTTTTTTGAGATGAGGAGACCAAATCTGTATGCTGCATTCAAGATGTGGGTGTACCATGGATTTATATATATCTATATATACCTATCATGCAAAGCTCTTTGGAATCCTTTGGAGTAAAAGAAGCTATATGAATATATCAGTTACTGAGATGTATCCCCCACGTGAGCTCCACCTTAATAAAAAATTTTTTCTGGGAATTAACATATGCATGAGTCTGTGATTATTAGTACTGCTGATTCTGTGCCAATCATTTATTATTATACAATTCCCTCCCCACACTTCTTCTCTTCTACCACACGATAGATGTAGAACAATTCCTGTAGTGTGATGGATGCTGGAGCAATGGAGTGATAGTAGTTCACTGTGACAGGCTTATTCTCAGCCACTACTTTTCTGATAACCACTTTGATCCCTAAATTACAAACTGTGCTGCGCACGGAAGCCCTGAGGGAGAATGGGAGATTCTGATGCTCACACACAAGAGGATGTGGGACAACAAAGCCAGTCAACAAATCAGCAGCAGGTTTGTTCCAATTGGCTGGACTTGCTCTGTTTTGTTTTGATTGGCTAATCAGAGTAGGGCTTATTTATGCACGTAAACTGTTTTACAATATGCCGTACTTCCTGCGATGCCACTGGCTTCTCGTGGACTGAAGTTCTGCAATTGCTAGATGCAAAGGGCTCAGTTCTGCTATAAGAAATATGGGGCCCAATTCACAGTTGCTCCCTCCCTGTGCTTGGGGTATGGCTTTAAGCCACTTTTGTGATCCCCAGTAGTTTGGCTGAGGCCTCTCTAGCCCTGGGTAGAACTTAAAACAGCTTCAGTGCTGCTGTGCCTTTATGCTCCACTTCCCATGGCTGCCTATGGGAGCCTTAGAAGAGCACAGCCTTAGAGCAGTGTTCTCCAGGCACACGCCTTTGGGATTGGGAGCAGCATGAGACCTCATGCCGACTCTACACAGGCTGGGAACAGAGGCTACATTTAGGAGGCTATTTTTGCCCACTGTCGAGCGCCATTATACTGCCAGCAGGGTATAAAAGGGCCCTACTGAGGCTGAGAATCAGGCCCATGGATTTCAGGGAGAGCTGAAGTTTCTTGGCCTTGGGGCCGAACACAGGTCTGGGAGCCAGGAGTTCTAATCATACATTTTCATGCATTTCTGTCCTTCTTAGCCCTGGAAAGAGAAGTGTCCAAAGATAGAGGCTAGCAGCAGATTGCAACAGCGATCACACGAGAGAGCCTGTTCTTGCAAGAGTCCTAGTCTTATTCTGAAGACTCAAGAGGCCTGACTCATTATAAGCTTAGGATAAACTTTTAAACTGTCAGTTGTTCATTCAATGCAAACCAAACTTCTAAAACCATTGAACACACAATATCTCTACAAGGCAGCATTGAGGTCATTGGCATCCCAGTTTGACAGGTTGGGAAATTGATGTACACAGAGGTTTAGGTTTACATTTTCAGTAATGTCCGGTAATTATGGATGACTCAGGTTTTCAGTAACCAATCAAAGACAGCTACGGTATGATTTCCAGAGGTCCTGAGCACCCACAGCTCACGTCAACTTCAACAGGCCAAGATTACATATATGCTGTCATGTTATTGGGTGCTGCTGCACTCCACCCCAGATCGGGCTGCATTTCAATGGTGCCTATATGTATATAGTTATGAAGCGCTTTCATATCTGTCAGCAAGGAACACATGGCAAATGTTGTTATTTTCCCCACTCTCTAGTGCCAAAAATAGATCGTTCCTCATTGTCAATATGGCTTTATTTGTTGCCAGTGATGAGATATGGAAATCAGTGGTGGAATGACTGTAGTAGTAGAGGTTTGTGCTTTGGGTAAACTGTGTGATTTATATCCCAGGGAGAGGGATGCCACTGATTCCAGTGTTATCACTGAACACAATTTACTTCCTAATTAAACTTTGCTGTCAAATTGTCCATCCTGTCATTTTTAATTCTGCAGCTAATATCCTAGACAACAGAATGCTTAGGCAGAATGCTTTATACCAGTGGGGCCCAAATGAAGAAAGATGCCAGTGTGTGTGTCTCTGAATACAAGGCAATAGTCTATCAGGGACAATAATTGGTAGGCAGGATACTTCTTCCTATGACATGCAAAATGTATAACTCGGCCAGTGTTTGGAGACAATTGTCCTTCTTGCACAGATAAGGGACTGGGAGCAAAAGGGCTGCAAACTGGGCATCTGCACAGCTATGCAAAACTTTTGTAAGAGACCCAGAGAAAAGACAAAAAGCTCACCTGCTTTGGAGTTTGTCTTACATGCCTTTACATGCAGACTGGATTCTTTGAAAGGTTTGTTGGATCAAACTGGGACTGAATTTCATGTGGGCCGGGGAGAGGGGTGATTTATAGGGGAAAGCATGTACATATATGGCTCCCGATATCATCCCATTTGAGTAGCTCACAATACCCCTATGACACAGGGAAGGGCTATTAACTATGCTTCATAGATAGTCCTAGCTACTGGACCATTCAAAACCTTTGAGGTTTTGCCCCAAAACTAGAAAACTAGTCAGTAGTTTTACAGGGTTTCCACCAAAGCTCTTGGCTTTGTCCGCACCTGAGAGCCACAGCAAAACACGGGGCAAATGGCCCTGGAAGAAATTGTTCCTGCAAGTCACTGCAAATGGACAATGCCATGTTTCACCGGAGTCTAATTATTATTCTTGTGTGTCCCAGGAGAGCTGTTCCCTGGGAAGTGGCCCGTAGCCATTGTGATAGACCCAGGCCAGTTGTGAACAGCAGAGTAGTAGAAGGCAGATCTACTGGCCACTGGATAAGCAGTTTTCTGTTCCCTGAGTGACCAGAGCAGGGGCTGCTCCAGGCTAATGAGAACACCTGACTCCAATTAACCTGCTAAGAGTCAGGTGAGGCTGTTATGCACCTGACTCTAATTAAGGCCCCTCTGATGCTATAAAAGGGCTCACTCCAGTCAGGCCAGAGGGAGCCAGAGGAGAGGAAGTGCATGCAAGGAACAGGGAGCAAGAGGCCTGCAAGAAGCTGAGAGTGAGTAGGCATCCTGCTGGAGGACTGAGAAGTACAAGTATTATCAGACATCAGGAGGAAGGTCCGGTGGTGAGGACAAAGAAGGTGTTTGGAGGAGGCCATGGGGAAGTAGCCCAGGGAGTTGTAGCTGCCGTGCAGCTGTTCCAGGAGGCATTCTAGACAGCTGCAGTCCACAGAGCCCTGGGCTGGAACCCGGAGTAGAGAGAGGGCCCAGGTTCCCCCACAAACCTCCCAACTCCTGATCAGACACAGGAGGAGTTGACCTGGACTGTGGCTTCTACCAGAGGGGAAGGTCTCTGGGCTGTTTTCTGACCCACAGGGTGAATCTGTGAGGTGAGCAAATCTGCCAATAAGGGCAGGACCCACCAAGGTAGAGGAGGAACTTTGTCACACCATATAAAGAAGAAGATTAGGCCATTCTCCCTATGGCCACACTTGGGAAATGTGCCTTATAAAGCAGTTTCAAAGGCAGGTTTACACAGATGAAGAAGCTCATTCCTTTCAAATCCCATTTTAAAACAGCAATTTTTGGTTTGTGAAAAAGGCATTTGAATTTCCACAAATCACCCCCTCGCTGGTTGTAAAGCTGGTTTCAAAACCATCTAGGACCCTTAATCAAGTCCTCAGTAGTTTAATTATTTCTCATTTTGGGGAGTAATATAATTGTAATTAATGATTATACTACAAAGCTCTCCCTGGATTTGTATTTATAGTAGATCTGTATTTAACCCATCCATCCATCATGGGCTTCATTTTCCTCTCCCCGGACCAGTGCCATGCAGTCTCCTGCCTGCTAAACAGTGTGCTCTCAGCCTAGGGGCTACTGAGGACTGCTGCTGTAAAGACTACAGAAAACCTTGTCAAGGTGAGCGAGAGACACAGATTAGAGGCAGCCTCAGTGAATCCGTCCCAGGTTTTAACAAAGGCAGGCATGCATTTGTGGCAAGTTCAGGAAGGTCTAAGGTAGCCATCCAGACAGTCAAGATGTAACCATCGAGGGCCTGATCCAAAGCGCCTTACGTCGATGGGAATCTGTCTTTTCGCTGACATCAATGGGCTGTGGTCATGGATCAGGGTCTTTGTTTCTTTTATTCTGAGTCTCAGGGATCATTTGTGACTCTTCAGCCCAGCCCCCCCGGGGGAGAAGCAAAGAAGGAACCTGTTGCCTGAAGCAGGTACAGTGCCTTTTGGAGCTGTAAGATGGTATCCTCTCCCCGCTGCGTCTGGCCAGCCCTTTAGCCAAGGCAGCGAGATGTGGGGCCGTGTTTATGCCACGTCACCCTCCCCCTCCCTTCCTGCTTAGTTGTGGGGCTAGCCTCTCAGTGTTGCGCTCGAGGGAATGCACAGGACGGGATTATGTCCAGCAGCTACATGGGTGCACAAGGGACAAGACTTCCTCCCTACTTGTGTCTCCAGACAAGGCCAGACACCATCATGTCTCTTCTTGTATTAATTCAAGTCAGTAAACTGCGAAACAACTCGCCTCCCTGGATGAGGTAGCTGCAAACTTCTTAGAGACGTAATGAGCTTTGATTTGGAGACTGCCAGACTTACAGGCCAGAGGGCACCACAACCTGAGGTAATTACCAGCTCAGTTGCTTTCTGTGCACATATTTTGCTTCATTATATATATTTATATATTTCCCCTTGTATCTATTTAGATCTAGTTATTTTATCCTCTAGATCAGAGGAATGATGCACTCTGCTGTTATTTTACATGGCAACCCAACATGAAAGCTGGGGAGAGCTTAGGTTTGTATCTGTCTAACTAGTGTATGTTGTTGTTCCAATTAGTATTTTCAGGTAAATCCAGGAATATCATCTGACAGAATTAATATCCCATCAAGTCTCCCAGTGATGAGCATCTCTAGCTTTACAGTATTCTGATGAAGGTGAGCAATAAAAACAAGCAAATAAATAAATGAGGATTTCTTTTCCTATAATATCATTCCCCTACAGTCATTTTGGTAACATGAAATATTGTTTTCCCTCTATCAGAGTCAGCTACATTATCCTTTGTGTCTTCCCCAATTAAAAATTCTCTATTTCTTTCTCATGCTCCTAAAAAACACACAACCCCAAAGCTTCCTTGTTTGCCAGCTCAGCACATTTTGGAACACTGCTTTTCTGTCTCCTAATTTTTGCACATTTGGGCACTGCATTAGAATGCAATGCTCTGGATTATTCTTTGATACCAAATCTTTCTCTGGGCCAGGAAGCCAATTCCAGTGAAGATTATAGGATAAATTCAACACAGGTGTAACTGCACTGACTCTGTCTGTGGGAACCAGGGGCGGCTCTACCTTTTTGGCCGCCCCAAGCAGTCATGCGCGGGAGGCGCCCCGGAGCCGCGGGAGCAGCGGACCTCCCGCGGGCATGACTGCAGAGGGACTGCTGGTCCCGCGTGGCTCGGCTGGACCTCCCGCGGCTGCGGATGCTTCGCGGGTCCGGCGGCTCCGCTTGAGCTGCCGCAGTCATGCCTGCGGGAGGTCCAGCCGAGCCGCGGGACGAGCGCCCCCTCCGCAGTCATGCCTGCGGCAGGTCCAGTCGTCCCGGGGCTCCGGTGGACCTCCCGCAGGCATGACTGCGGCAGGTCCGCCGGCCCAGCCTGCCGCCCCCCCCAGCTCGCAGCGGCAGGATGAGCCCCAGCCTTTTGCCGCCCCCTAGATTTTGCCGCCCTAGGCACCAGCTTGTTTTGCTGGTGCCTAGAGCTGCCTCTGGTGGGAACCAATGTGCCATACTCAAGGAGAACATGTGGGTCGAGGCCTCCAGCAATATGGATTCTAGTCAACTGCATGGAGAGACCAGAGGGGGAGGCGGACTTTGGGTTCTTCTGCAGCTCAACCCCATCCATAGCACACGCCACGTTTAGCAGCCATGCTGCCATTGGCTTTAGGCATTAACATTCTGCAGGGAACAGCAGTTCTGAAGGCTTCCCCAGTTTGGGCTGGCTCACTTTTCCTAGGGGGACTGGCAGCTGCCCAGATACTGTGGGAAGATGGGAAGTGTCTATGTAGATAGAAGGGGGTATCCATTTAGCCCTCCACATGGGCCCAAAGTGGTTTTCCCTGCAGATTTGCGCCTCTCTACACTGTACAGTTGGGGACAGCATGTAGGGCAATGATTCCTTCATCCCCCTTGTCACAAATGTCTTGTGCACACACAAAAACACACCATCACTGGGGGTTTAGGGTTTTGCTTGTATAGTCAAATTAAATATGAATTGTGGTGGCAGTAGATTACTCCCTGTTCTGTATTTATAAATGATCAGGGCTGAGGGTTACATGTTCCTTTGATATTATATCTAGCACAATGTTTCAGGGGCGCACACATTAGACATCTTCCCTGCTCAGTGAACTCCTACGCCTCAGTTACAAAAAGCACTATAAAATGGGTCCAGTAGCATTTCCCAGCCTCACGAGTATTGTGAGGGTGAATGCTTTAAAGATCATGAGATGCTCTGACACCATGATAATGGGGATCATAGAAATAATTAAGGAAGAAAGGTAGACTTGAATGACATTGCAACAGTGGTAAAACACAAAACGCTTTGTTGCAAACTGGAATATGACTGTGTAGCAATGAAAAGATTAGAGCTATTAGTTTAATTTACTTTTGTTTTAATTATCCAGAGGAAATTATTCTGCGCTAACAGATTAATTTATTTTCACTCGGGGCTGGTTATGATAATTCACATAAGCTCTGAGTATTAAGACACTGATGCTGTGAATAAGATAATCAGACTTATTAAGAGGGAGAAAATAAACAATAAAAGAGTGAAATTGGGAATGAAAGGAAATATTTGGAAACGTGCAGCAAATGCACAGAGGCAGTTTTGACGCAGCTGGTTTGAAAGACACCATCACTGCTTTAAAACAGTCAGCATCCAGCCATCAGTGTGGATTCCCCTGATTGCATACTTCGCAGGACACTGTGAGCAATAGAGCTAATTCTATGTACCTGCTCAGCTCGGAGTCTGCCTGTCTCTCAAAGACATGCTGCTGTCTGACCTCTGGCTCCCTTGGAATAAAAATGGGGCTCTGTGTCGGGGCCCTTAACTTCAGAGTCACTTCACTTCCCTGCAAGGCACATTTTTTTAGCCAGGTTTTGGGGAAGAAGCATTTATAGATTTAAGGATAAAAATCTACTTGGCAAATGAACCGGCTGGGCCCCAATGGCAGGGAATCTAGGAATTGGTAGGCCAGAGCGGACCCAAGTTCTCTGACAGTGGCCGGAACCAGATGCTTCAGAGGAAGGTGTAAGAAGCCCCACAGTAGGCAGATGTGGGGTAATCTTCCCCACACATACACATAGGTCTCATCCGATTGTTAGAGACTGGGCTGACACAGAGTTTGGATTCATAGATTTTAAGCTCAGAAGGCACCACTCTGATCGTGTAGTTGCACCTCTTATATAACACACACCATAATACCTCAGCCAGCGAGCCCTGCCTCTAGAGCTGGACTTTGCGATGGAGTTGGGTGAGGATGGAGCAACAACCAGGGTGCATGGGGGTGGAGGAGGAAGAGTGGAGGGTGGGGGCAGGTATAATGGCTGGCTGGTGACCCTGGGGAAGGGTTGAAGAAAGAAGCAGGCTAGGGAGCCAGAGCAGCCACTGAGCCAAACAGGAGATAAGAGAAGCCGGTGCTGAGAGGAGCGCATTAGAACAAATAATCCCCTGCTTCACCCGCTCAAGAATTCCCCTGTGGATGGTGCCTTTACCTACAGCCTTCCGTAATAGGTGCTGCCTGCATGGCACTGTCATAGGTGGCATTGGACTCCAAGAGCTGCCCTTGCTCCCCACTTGCTCTACAGGGCAGGAGGTCATTTTCTGAGGACCCCTTGAAAGGCAGCGTTTTACCGTCCATCACCAAGGCTCCGCCCACTCCCCATTCTGGGCAGAGTGTCCCGAGGGAAGTCCTTGCAGGCGGCACTGGACTCAGCTCCCATGGCCAGGTAGCCCTAGTATGGCCATACAAGGGGCGTGAGAAGGGACCTTACTCACTGGCACAGCTCCTTTGGGGTAGTCAATCTGCCTCTAAACTTTTCTCTTTCCCTTTACAAAACTTCTCAGTAAATTCCCTTTCCTGCTGCGGTTCCTTATAGGAAAATCTGGGGCAGCAGCAGAGAAATGTCCTGGTTCTTGGATAAACCTTTACCTCCTCACTCGTACATCAGGCCCCTAAGGAAAAGGGGGAAGTCTTATTCTGTCACTGCCCCACTACATATTGGTTACGGTGCAGACTTTGCCATGGCACAGACGCAGGTAACATATGCACTGTGGACATGTGGAAGGCAAGTGCCCTGCCCCGAGAGCCTACAATCTAAACTGGTGGGTTGCAATTAGCCACCTGCCCCCCACTGCCACCCAGCGGGCACAGGTATTCATCAGCACCCGAGAGAAGTGTCACGCAGCTCACAGGAGAATGGCTTGAAAGCGCCGTCACCCATAACTTCCCATGGATGGGCATGGCAGTTCTGTTACAGTCCTAATGAGCCACAGCTAGTGCCAGTTCTCGCCTACCACTGACTTCAACTGATCATCTTGTTTCCTCGGAGGCATTAACTCTCTGGATGCATCCACATTACAGACAGCGGCGGCTGCTGGAACTCCAGAGATAATGATGAAAGGAAAACAAATGAAGGGTGAAATGGGAAATGCCAGAATATGCATTGGATGCATTATTAGTCTTATGTTAGTTAGCAGCGGCGGCACACTCAACTCTATACAAAATACAGGGGAAGACAGTTCATGGGCCAAGCACTTTCCATCCCTACACTGCAGAGCCATGAGGACACCTCACTAAAGTCCTATCTCCAGTCTTCTGACCAGGTAATATGAAGGCTGGCTTAGTGGATTAGGAGAGGTGGGTTTAAATCCCAGCTCTGACACACACACACACACACACAAAGTAGTATGTGACCTGAGGCCAGTATTTAATCTTTCTGTGCTTAAAGACCCTGTCTATGAAATGGGGACAAAAATTCTTCCTGCCTGTTCAGCTCATCAGCTTTCCAGGCCAGGCACTGTTTCTCATTGTGTGTTTGTACAGCGGATGATTAAAGGTCTAGAAAACATGACCTATGAGGAAAAATTGGGTTTGTTTAGTCTGGAGAAGAGAAGACTGAGAGGGGACAGGATAACAGGTTTCAAGTACATAAAAGGTTGTTACAAGGAGGAGGGAGAAAAATTGTTCTTCTTAACCTCTGCGGATAGGACAAGAAGCAATGGGCTTTAAACTGCAGCAAGGGAGGTTTAGGTTGGACATTAGAAAAAACTTCCTAACCATTGGGGTGGTTAAGCACTGGAATAAATTGCCTAGGGAAGTTGTGGAATCTCCGTCATTGGAGATTTTTAAGAGCAGGTTAGACAAACACCTGTCAGGGATGGTCTAGCTAATACGTAGTCCTGCCATGAGTGCAGGGGACTGGAGTAGATGACCTCTCGAGGTCCCTTCCAGTCCTATGATTCTATAATTCTATGATTGCATGATGCCCCGGAACCTTGCTGCTGTAATATAATAATAATAAATCTGACTTAGAGCCACTGTTGGAATTTGCATGTCCAGTATTTTAGATATTTTCATAGGTACTTGCTCAATGTGAGCCCTTTGTCTGTGTCAGGGAACATACAAATACTATAGCCCTTCCAACTCTGATGGCAATCTGCACTGGATCTTAATCATTATTGTCCGGAGAAGAGACACAGCCTTCTTGCCTGGCTCCTTTGGCCACTGTGATAAATGAGAAGAAGGTTCTAGGGCAGAGTAAACAGCATGGGGAACACACCGAGATAACATCTCTCATGCCACTTTTGCAGCATCATCTTCATCTTGTTGCTATCTCCATAGAAGTCCCATGGCCTCTAGATCTATCCATGGGTCTGGAGGATGGCCCGGGCCATGGGGTGCAGAACTCCACCCCTAGAGGCACAAGCCATTCCAAAATAGGTGGGGCCATGGCACTCTGCAAACTATGGCCACATGGTTCTGCACCAAAATCTGTCTCGTGGTTTGTCTTGTCCTCTAGTTTTCCAGTTGGATAAATGACGATTGCAAAGAAAAATGAACTTAGGGATGTGTGAACCACCTGCCATGATGTTTAGCCATCTGCATGTTTATGAGGGCTACGCCAGCCACCTGGGATAATCAGGGATCGCACAAAGCAGAGGCATCTGGGATCATAGAATCATAGAATCTCAGGGTTGGAAGGGACCTCAGGAGGTATCTAGTCCAACTCCCTGCTCAAAGCAGGACCAAACCCAACTAAATCATCCCAGCCAGGGCTTTGTCAAGCCTGACCTTAAAAACCTCTAAGGAAGGAGATTCCACCACCTCCCTAGGTAACCCATTCCAGTGATTCACCACCCTACTAGTGAAAAAGTTTTTCCTAATATCCAACCTAAACCTCCCCTTCTGCAACTTGAGACCATTACTCCTTGTTCTGTCATCTTCTACCACTGAGAACAGTCTAGATCCATCCTCTTTGGAACCCCCTTTCAGGTAGTTGAAAGCAGCTATCAAATCCCCCTTCATTCTTCTCTTCTGCAGGCTAAACAATCCCAGTTCCCTCAGCCTCTCCTCATAAGTCATGTGTTCCAGCCCCCTAATCATTTTTGTTGCCCTCCGCTGGACTCTCTCCAATTTATCCACATCCTTCTTGTAGTGTGGGGCCCAAAACTGGACACAGTACTCCAGATGAGGCCTCACCAGTGCTGAATAGAGGGGAATGATCACATCCCTCGATCTGCTGGAAATGCCCCTACTTATACAGCCCAAAATGCCATTAGCCTTCTTGGCAACAAGGGCACACTGCTGACTCATATTCAGCTTTTCGTCCACCGTAACCCCTAGGTCCTTTTCTGCAGAACTGCTGCCCAGCCATTCGGTCCCTAGTCTGTAGCAGTGCATGGGATTCTTCCATCCTAAGTGCAGGACTCTGCACTTGTCCTTGTTGAACCTCATCATATTTCTTTTGGCCCAATCCTCTAATTTGTCTAGGTCCCTCTGTATCCTATCCCTACCCTCCAGCGTATCAACCACTCCTCCCAGTTTAGTGTCATCTGCAAACTTGCTAAGGGTGCAGTCCACACCATCCTCTGATCCAAGATGGATCTGCAGGTGTCCATCTTGCTGTACTGTTGCCACTAGCTAGAGGCAAAGCCAGAGACCGCACCAGTAGACGACTTTCTTTTTATACCAAGTTTAGCAAACCGCTGATACCAGCTTGAAGTGTATTGGGAACCGGGGAATTCTGGATTGTCACCAAGGGGCTGCATGAGGAAACGTTCCACACCAGCTATCCTTCTATGTATCAAAACCAGTTTAGAGCTGATCTAGCCTTTCAGAGAGGGCCTTCACACCAAGAGAGAAATGAGGGAGGCAGGAGAAAAAGGAGAAACGTGACTATCATAGAGCCACAGTGATTAGAAACAAGAAAGACTTGTGCGGTCATCCAACCATCTCACTGCCAGACACGGTTATTGACTACAGTCTATTTTCCATAGTGTACTGGGGAGTGTCAATGCTCCAAATGAAAGAGAATCCTTCCACAGGGGACTGGTGATTTTAGCAGCCTACCTTGAGATGCTTTAAAAGGGTTTGCTTTCCAGAGCACAGGGACTCAGCATGTGCTGAGAATCAGCCCCTTTAAGGTTTCCCTTTAAGTTTAAGTGGGGGAGGTTTAGGTTGGATATTAGAAAAAACTATTTCACTAGGAGGGTGGTGAAGAACTGGAATGGGTTACCTAGGAAGGTGGTGGAATCTCCTTCCTTAGAGGTTTTTAAGGTCAGGCTTGACAAAGCCCTGGCTGGGATGATTTAGTTGAGGATTCATCCTGCTTTGAGCAGGGGGTTGGACTAGATCAGTGGTTCTCAAAACCAGTCTGCTGCTTGTTCAGGGAAAGTCCCTGGCAGGCCGGGCTGGTTTGTTTACCTGCCACGTCCACAGGTTTGGCCGATCGCGGCTCCCACTGGCCGCGGTTCGCAGCTCCAGGCCAATGGGGGCTCCAGGAAATGGCGTGGGCCGAGGGACATGCTGGCCGCCCTTCCCACAGCCCCCATTGGCCTGGAGCTGTGAACCAATAGATCTTTGAAGTTAGCACCAGGTCACACCTGGCAGTCACACCTGGCAGGTAGGGTGTGAATTTAAAACACTACAGCTCCATCAGTATAACTCCTCATGCGGACATTCCGATTCTGCTATAAAAGGGCCTTTTTCTGGGTTAGCTCATGTCACTTTGGAAGCGGTTTAAGCTAAGCTGAAAAAAGTCACACTTATTCTGGAATAAGAATGTCCACATGGAGAAGTCATATCATCACAACTATAGTGCTTTAACTCTACTAGTATCATTATAATGGCGTCACTGGAATAATCTCCTGTGTAGACAAGCCCTGATTCTCCCGTCTAGTCATTCACGTCCATGCAACTGGGGTATAAAATGCTACCTTCTGACTTGGCCGTCACTTACACCTGGTGTGCACTGGTATACGTGACTGCACAAGGTACAGGACAATGGAACCTTTGGCCTCTTACCATTAACATTCCCCTTCACATTAATTCCTTTTTTCTTCCCATCACTCCTAGTTACACCTCCTTCAACCCTCTGTGCAGTTTTTCTGTCCTTTGGTACAATGGGCACCATCAACAAAGGAATGGATATTTACTTCACCTTGGTATTACCTTTCCTGAATGGTTTGTGGAGTTTCCTGGGCTTACAATGGGAAATACTATACCTACCATGGTGCACTGAGATTTAAAAGTCCTAGATATCTAGTTTTCATGGAGATCACTGTATGTACACCTTTCAGATATGTGGTTACTTACACCCTTCATGTTATCATGTCCCCGAGTCATTGGTTAGCCAGATGCTATATTCTCTCCGAGGTCTGTTGCTGTTATCAGGTCCATGCTGGGGGGTCCTACTGTTTTCCATGGGACTTTGCACAGATCATAATGCAAGATCAGGACTGAACACTGTCGAATTTGGGTAACTGGTAGTTGGCTTCTAAATAAGTACAGTAGAACCTCAGAGTTATGAACACCAGAGTTACGAACCGACCAGTCAACCACACACCTCGTTTGGAACCAGAAGTACGCAAACAGGCAGCAGCAGGGACAAAAACAAAGAAAAAGAAAAAAAGAAAGAAGGAAAAAGCAGCAAATACAGTACAGTACTGTGCTAAATGTAACCTACTAAAAAAATAAAGGGAAAGCAGCATTTTATTTCTTCAGAGTAAAGTTTCAAAGCTGTGTTAAGTCAATGTTCAGTTGTAAACTTTTGAAAGAACCACCATAACATCTGGCTCAGCGTTACGAACAGCCTCCATTGCTGAGGTGTTCGTAACGCTGAGCGTCTGCTGGAGGTGATTTGCCAAGACACTGAGCCATTGCAGTGACTTAAATGGAGCTGAAGGTATCTAGCACCTCTGGGAACCCAGCCACTTATTTAGGTACCTAAATATGAAGTTAGGAGCCTGGCTTTATTGAAGACCAGGATGTGACCTGTGTGAGGGGCAGATTGTCCACATCTGCCTCCTGTCAGGATCCTGCACGTTTCTTCTGAAGTAGCTGGTTCTGACCACTGACGGAGACAGGATACTGGCCTGGATGGACCTTGGGTCTGATCCAGCCTAGTGATTCCCCTCTGCCTCTGTTTAAGCACCCAAGACCTGAAGATGTAGCCTCACATTTTCGTTCTTTTAACCCTTCAGTTCCCAGGCCACATTCCTTGCAGAAAGGAAAAGGCAGCATTACACACAGCGTGGCTGCCTACTCCATCCACTTCTCTCTCATCTGAAGGGATATTTTATGTCCGAGACTTTGGATTGCTTCCCATGTTGGCCCATATACCAATTCACCACTCTAGATACACATCATTTCACTAAAACAAATATTACAACCTTTAATATTTAAAAAGGCTTAGCAATAGCACAGAGGATGGAAAACACAAAACGGTAAAAATGCTCAGGGTTTCATAGCTCTTCCAGGACTCGTTTTCTATCCCCCGCTTTAACTTTGGTGGCTCTCCACATAATTTCTCTTGCAGACCTCCACGGCCACATGCCGTGCAGTGAGGATGGGACAGTGCCCTTCGCAGCCTAGCAAGCCCCTGGCTATTAACCATCACAGCATCAAACACCTTTTCCAAGTGAAGTTGGGAAAACATGGACCAGAGAGTATCCATGCCGGCTCCCAAGATTCCTCACCCCATGACTTTCCTTTAGCCTAGTGTGAATGGCAAAGAAAGGTAACCACATAACAGTGTTTAGCCCACTGGGTCATCTTCAGTCCATGCATTATGCTTTGCTGGGCCATTGGGTAAACATCCTCCCCACAAAAAGACAAAACGTGGGGGAATGTGGAAGGAAGAGAGCCTGAGGCATAAGCCCTTGTATCAGAGGCCTGGTATGAGGCCTAAGGCCACAACTAAAATAGTGGTCAAAACTTTGCTGATATGAAGCGAAGTCAGGTTGTGGCAAGAACAGGGCTGATATTGCAGAAATACACATGCCTAGGAAGTGCTAGTCACAGAGTGCTCACGCAAACACATCCCGAGATCAAGGATGGTACAAAAACGTTACCCAAGGATAACAGGAACACACTGACCCCTCCTGAAAGATAAGGTCAGGATGACAGTACGTAATAGAGATGTTTTGATCGAACCAACATGTACAAGGTGATGGGTGATAACTAGCCACGTCAGGGGGCAGTAACTGACTATGTCAGAGGCAGTACATAACTTGCTTGTAGCGGGGTATAAACATGTATCTCAGAGGGAGTGTCTCTGTCCAGCCAACGGGGGAATGGAAGGTCCACCATTCACTGAACTGCGTCCATTGTCAGGGGCATACATGTCTTAGTATCCTCGTAGAGTCTGCCAGGCGCTATTGCCGCGCATCGTCGACAATAAACCTGGCCGGGCACCTTCGCTACAAACCGAGTCTGTGGATTTATTGGGCAGTTTGATTGAGGTCTGCTATCTCTGCTCTCTGTGCAGAGCTGGGACAGCACACTGGGTGAACACACACCCGCCAGCATCTGACCACAGACACTGAAGGTGGCACTTAGACATCCTAATAATAATAGCAGAGGTGCCATTCACATCCACCCAATGATCTCAAAGCACTTTATAAAGCTGAGTAAATATCATCCCCATGTTACCGCTGGGGAAACTGAGGCACAGAGCGGGGCCACGTCTGGCACAAAGCAGCAGAGAGAGCTATTGGCAGAGTGGAGAATGGGAATCAGGTCCCCAGACTGCCAATCCTCTGCTAGACAGAGCTACCTATCTGAGTATACATGTTTGAGTGACTGTGTGACTGCCCCAGTACACAAGGTGCTCACTTGGGGTGCCTTGTAGTGAGATGAACAGGAGTACATGTGGCACCTTAGAGACTAACAAATTTATTTGAGCATAAGCTTTCATGGGCTACAGCCCACTTCATCGGATGCATAGAATGGAACATATATTGAGGAGCTATATATACACATACAGAGAGCATGAAAAGGTGGGAGTTGTTTTACCAACTCTGAGAGGCCAATTAAGTAAGAGAAAAAAACTTTTGAAGTGATAATCAAGATAGCCCAGTACAGACATTTGTAATGAGATTGCTAGAGATACAGTCCATAGCATCATAAGAGAGTATCTGTGCCCAGTAAGAGACAGTGATGCCTATTAATCTAAACAATCTGTAACTAGATGTGGGCAAATGCCCTAACAAATAAGAGGAACACATCCAAATTGACTAGACTTGTGTTTAATGTAGCTCATTTCATATTCTAAGTTTCCTGAATCCCTGTGCAATAATGAGCTCTGTGTATATTGCTTCCACTGTATCATCTGCCTAGGCAGACAGAGCAGCTACTCTGCATTCAGCAGTCGCGACAGTCATGGGCATTCAAATCTGTTTTACTCAGAGAGGGGATGTTGGCCTGGGCAGGGGGAAATATACTGCTGAGATCTTTAGCTACCACAAGGACAACCCTTGCTGGACAAGGACGGAAGGGACCTTGGTTTACCATCTCATTGGAAGGACAGCACTTGATTAGTAGTGCAGCATCAGTGCTTCTGTGGGAGACAAAGTCCTGGGGATGCAGGGGTTATGCAGCCACAACCCTCTCTCCTGGATGTGAGCAATGCTTGAAGAGTTGCTCCTCTGAAGCTAGCTGTGGGCCAGATCCTGAGAAGCGATGAGTACATGAAACTTCAATGAGAGCTGTGGGTGTCTGGCCCATTGTTAGTTACACAGAAGCATCAATCACTTCCTGCCTTTATAATTTTGAATAGGCAAGCGGCAAGATCTGCTTCCATCTGAGTCCGCCTTTTTCTTCTTCTTCCAGTGAAATCTCCACTAACTTCTGCAGAGGAAATGTTTTCAAAATGTTTTGATTTTGATAAGTTGCACTATTTTCCTTTACTTAGACAACTCGTTTCTACTCCCCCTCCTCACACGCCCACACCCCATCTTGCTATAGGGCAATGTAGCAATTTCAAAATTAAATCCCTCCAGAGCTGTTCCCCAGATGCAGGGCCAACCAAGGTGGTGTTTTGTCAAGACTGGCTGATGGAACTATGTTTCCTCAATATGTCTGACATCACATCCCTGTCCCGTACAGCTCTCAACTCCATCAACCCCACCATAACCTGGATCCCCTTAAGATACCCATTAAAGCCCCTGCCCCAGTCCATCCATGCCAGACCCCCACAGTCCCATTCCCCAGCATCCTTGTGTGGATTTATCCATACTTACATATGCACTATATGGTTAGAGGATCACACGGCGTGCTCTCTTACTTCTCAGCTATTCTAGTCTGCAGGATATTTCACCATCCAATTTGTTTCAGTCTGAAATTTAGCAGATTTGAGTTCCTAATGCTGCAAGTTAGAAATGTTCATTGTAGTTTCACCATTCCATGGTTTAAAAACACCTGACAGGAGGGATACAGAGGCATAAACTGGACATTGTGTTATGAGCACCACTGCCCTCTACTGGATGGAATCGGGACTATATAACTGTGTCTGGGTCCTGGGGGGGGGCAGTGTGGATGTAGCAACTTCAGCTTCGAATAGCATGGCTGAAGATAAAGTATCTTCTTATCCCGACTTACCTCCCTCTCTCACCGCTCGATCGCGGCGTCCGCTTCCCCGCGCCGACTCCGCTTACCGTCGCTCTCGTGGAGTTCTGGAGTGAAGAGCGCGTTGAGGAGATCGATATATCAGCGTCTAGATGAGAGATGATATATCCGATCAAAAAAAAAATCTCGCTACCCTGCGATGCGGGTCTAGTCTGACGTACCCTTAGGCTACATAGGACTAAGATCTTCTTGAGTTTGTGAAAAACAGGTCCTGTGTTTTAGGAGCAGGAGAATGCATTGTCTGCTGCAGCTGGGAAGTTTGGATAAGCAGCACAGGGACAATTGCGAAGCTCTCAGTGGCCAGTTTTGTTAGGCATGTGTAAATCATGCTGCAATTCTTAGATACAGCCATTTGGGGCCCTGCTGTCATGGAGTTGGTCCACACAGGAAGGCAGCTCATAACCTCCTATCTCAGCCCTCTGCACTTGCTCAGAGAGACTACCTCATTTCTTAAAACCCTTCTCCCTGTCTTCTAGGAGAGGGCCTGTTCTCCTTCTGCCCTCTTGGTGGCAGTCTTAACACAGGAAACTAGCAAGCGACTCTGATTTCCCTTAACTAAAAACATCAATCACTAGCCTACTGCAGGAAAGCTAACGTTTTGAAGTCGATACAAAATACATACAAAGTTTATGGACAGAAAGGAAGATGTTTAAAGGATTTGCCAGTGCTCCAGAAGCTCCACGTCGATGATTCACACTGACCTACTTCAGGGCTTCACCTGTTCTGCAAACCCTGATGGTGAGATCTGTCAGATCTCCCAGAAGCACATACCGTTCTGGATCCAGCCCAATACAGAGAGGCAAGGAGTGCAGAAAATAAACAGGGAGGATACCGTCTGCATGCTTAGCAGCTTGTTTGCTGCTGTTTGGAAACTGGTTTGGTCTCAACGTTTTCCAGGCCAGGATCCCCCACCACACACTTTCCCATGTAACTGGGACCCCACTTCCTCCCATTTAGCTACAGGAAGGGCAGGACAGCTATGGCACCAACTCCTGTTGGTGAGCTCTTGGTAAGAGCTGATGGTCTAGTGACTTGTGGAGTCTAGTTTTCAAGTGAACAACCGAGTGATGGATTTTCCATCACCTTACTAGGGAGATACCTCCAGGGTTTGATAGCTCTCACCCTTGGTAAAATCTGGTGGAATCATTCATTACAAATTAATTATTCAGCTAATTTAGCCCTTCATTTCCCCTTGTCTATTCATGGACCCGGCCTGGTCTGCAAACATCTTCACTATTCGTAAATGTCTGTGAAAGACTTTGTGTGAACTAACTTCATCCCTTTGCAAACTGTTCACAATTTGTTCCTGGTGGTGAATGATTCGTCCTTTAAGTCAGGAGGTTTCATTTTTGCCCTGAGAATGGATGACTGAATTATTTTTTAACATGGAAAATACTTGCTGCTGAGTGGATTTATGGCTAAGGAGAAGGAGGACAGGTGGAGGCATGGTCAGATGGATCCTATAGTAGATCAGCAGTTAGAGGTCTTTCTTTGGTGCTGTGCAGTAAATGTGGCTGTATTTAGAATGCAATGCAACTGGAGAGAAACAGGGGATGCTTCTCACACCCAGCTGGGAACCGAGCTCGTGAGCAATTCCAGGGCAATTGCATAGTTAACAAAAAACAAGAATTTTATTCTTGCAGGCAAAAGAACAAACAAAACCAGAATGCAGCAGTGCAAAGTATCTAGCCCCTATATTCTAGAACACAACTACCACCTACCAATCAAGCAAACCGGATACTGGCCAGATGGACCTCAGCTCTGACCCGGTATGGCAACTGCTATGTTCCTATGATAGCAGTACTTCCATCCAAATTGAAGACTACCCTTTGGTATATTCCACTAAGCAGCCCTTACCCAGCAAAGCCTGTTCTATGAAAACAGCTTATATAGCTATATGAGAGGGGGAAATGCATCCAGGAGAGCTGGCTGTATTTTAAAGAAGTCTTACTGAGGGCGCAGGAACAAACCATTCCGATGTGCAGAAAGAATAGCAAATATGGCAGGCAACCAGCTTGGCGTAACAGAGAAATCTTCAGTGAGCTTAAATAAAAAGGAAGCTTACAAGAAGTGGAAATATTGGACTGATGACTAGGGAGGAGAATAAAAATATTGCTCGAGCATGCAAGGGTGTAATCAGGAAGGCCAAAGCACAATTGGAGTTGCAGCTAACAAGGGATGTGAAGGGTAAAAGAAGGGTTTGCACAGTATGTTATCAAGAAGAAGAAGGTGGTCAGGGAAAGTGTGGGACCCTTACTGAATGGGGGAGGAACCTAGTGACAGACGATGTGGAAAAAGCTGAAGTACTCAATGCTTTTTTTGCCTCGGTCTTCATAGACAAGGTCAGCCCCCAGGCTGCTACACTGGGCAGCACAGTATGGGGAGGTGAGCAGCCCTTAGTGGTGAAAGAACAGGTAAAGACTATTTAGAAAAGCAAATATAGTTCCCATCTTTAAAAAAGGGAAGAAGGAGAATCCGGGGAACTACAGACTGGTCAGCCTCACCTCAGTCACCAGAAAAATCATGGAATTCCTCAAGGAATCCATTTTAAAGCACTTGGAGGAGAGGAACTTGATCAGGAACAGTCAACATGGATTCACCAAGGGCAAGTCATGCCTGACCAACCTGACTGCCTTCTATGAGGAGATAAATGGCTCTGTGGATATAGGGAAAATGGTGGATGTGATATACGTGGACTTTAGCAAAGCTTTTGATATGGTCTCCCACAGTATTCTTGCCAGCAAGTTAAAGAAGTATGGATTGGAAGAATGGATTATAAGGTGGATAGAAAGCTGGCTAGATCGTCAGGCTCAACAGGTAGTGATCAATGGCTCGATGTCTAGTTGGCAGCCGGTATCAAGCAGAGTGCCCTAGGGGTCAGTCCTGGGGCCAGTTTTATTCAACATTTTCATTAATGATCTGGATGATGGGATGGATTGCACCCTCAGCACGTTTGCAGATGACACTAACCTGCGGGGGGGAGGGGGCGGGGGGCGGAAGGGGAGAGGTAGATATGTTGTTAATTGGTAAGACCTTTCCTGGATCTATAGTAAAACATGGGAAGCTCTGAATGAAGAACTCTTTAAGCTCATTTACCAAATCCAGCCCTGGCACAGGTGGGCACAACTCCCACTGATTACTTAAGAGAGGCAGTATGTCCAGTGGGCAGAGCTCTGGTGTATGAGTCGGGAGACCTGGATTCTATCCCTGGCTCTACCACCGGTCTGCTGGGGAAACTTGGGCAGTCCCAGCCTCAATCTCTGCCTCCGTTCTGTAAAATGGGGATATAGACACCATCCCTGATAAAGTGCTTTGAGATGTACAGCTGAAAAGTGCTCCTTAGGAGTGATGTGTTATTATTACAGCCTCTGTTACATTTTATTATAGAAGATCTCAGTATTATTACTGTTACCTTTCTCTTCTCCTCCTAAATGTCTGGTTGCTTAGTGCAGACCTCCTAAATGTCTGGTTGCTTAGTGTCCCAGTCTTGTCCTAGGAATTTATATGGCCTCCATCACCATAGGATCCAAGTGCCTTACAATCTTGAATGCATTTATCTTCCTGCTGCATGGTGGGAAAGTGTAATCCACATTTTACACAAGGGAAACTGAGGCAGAGAGACCAAGTGACTTGCCCCAGATCACCCAGGAAATCTGTGGCAGAGCATGATGTTGAACTCAGCTCTCCCAAGTCCTAGGTGGAGCACCCTTCCACTCCAGGCCTGGGAGAAGCTGGGGAGACAGCTCCAGCTCAGATAGCAGCAATTCAGTCCACTCCTCTGACTAAATTACTCTGCCTTGAGCCTGGTGGTTCATGCACCCGGTAACCAGCCAGTTGCTTTGTAAAATGGACCACCTGCTCCTCTCCCCTCCCTTGTGCTCAGTTTCCATCAGAGGCTCCCATCCCACTTCCCCTTTGCTTGCATGTAGCATTGAAACAATTTAGCGGAGAGATGAAGAACAAAGCCATCCCCTCCATCTTCCCAGCTTCGCGGCATTCAGAGCCAACGGAGGAAAGCACCCGGAGGAGAGGTTAGAGAGGTAGGCTGGCCTCTCTCTCCATCTCGCTTGCTTGCAGTTGAAATCACTCCATCTCCTTAAATTACAGCTTCTCCTTGCAAATGAGACTAGTTCAAAAACCTCCCAGGTCCTCGCAGGGTATCCCAGCGCTCTGGTTTATAGCAAAAAATCTTGCAGTGCAGCACAGTGGGGAGAAGGGAAAGAGCCCTGGGACGGAGCAAATCAGTGCATAAGGCCATGCTGCTGTGTAAATCCAAAGTTGCTTTCGGGGGGAACCTTGCGTCTCCACCAAATGGGCGCTGTTATGTGCTCGGGGTGATTCACTGAAGCAGACATCAAGCAAACTGCCAGTTAAAGGTTACAACGGTTAGAATAACAGAATCAAAAGATTGCAGCGCCCGAGTCCCCGTCATTCCTCGTTTTGTGGCAGCTGCGATGTAAATAAATCCCTGCAAACTGCCAAATCAGACAGATTTCCCTCTCAGTGGGACATTGATACTGTGCCTCCAGGGACTAGTAATGAGGCATGAGCTTCTTTTCACTGAGGCTGGAGGTTGCCACTTTGAATCCAGCCCAGCTGAATGGGAACTGACAGTCGGTGCCAGCTGGTGTCACACGCAGGCTGCCAAGTAGCCGTGAACTGGTTGGCTCAGTCTGCTTGGGGCTTGGGAAACACAGGCCCAGTTCCCTGCTCTGCCACAGACTTCCTGTGTGTCGCTGGGCATGTCGCTTAGTCTCTCTGGAACTCATTCCTCCTCATCTGTAAACCATGGCTAATCACGCTGGCCTGCCTCACAGCAGGGTTGTGAGCTTAAATATATTATATATATTTTTTGTGATATTGCAGGTTTGGTTAATAAAGCTCATAGTGCTGTAATATACTTAGACTTCTGTAATGCGTTTGACTTGGTACCACATGACGTTTTCATTAAAAAACTAGAATGATACAAAAGTAATATGGTTCCCATTAAATGGATTAAAAACTGGGTGGCTGACAGATCTCAAAAAGTAACTGTAAACAAGGAAATCATCACTGAGCAGGTATGTTTCTATGGGGTCCCGCAGGGATCAGTTCTGGGCCCTATGCAATTTAACATTTCATCAGTGACCTGGAAGAAAGCTTAAACTCTCATCGCTCTTGAAGTCTGCAAATGACCCAAAGATGTGGGGAGCGGTAAATAATGAAGAGGACAGGCCACTAATACAGAGCGAGCTGGATCACTTGGTAAGCTGAGCGCATGCAAACAATATACATTTTAATATGACCAAATGTAAAGTCATACATCTAGGCAGGGCCAAGCTAACAGAATGGGGGACTCTATCCTGGGAAGCAGTGACCCCCAAAAAGACTTGGGAGTCATGGTGGATAATCAGCTGAACATGAGCTGCCAGTGCAAAGCTGAGGCCAAAATGGCAAATGTGATCTTTAGATGCATGAACTGGGGAAACTCAAGTTTTTGTAAAGCAATTCTATTCCCTCTCTATTTGTACTGACAGTGGGATGGCTACTGGAATACTTTGTCCAGTTCTGCTGTCCACAGTTCAAGAAGGCTGGTGATAAATTGGAGAGGGATCAGAGAAGAGTCACGAGAATGATTAATGGATTGGAAAACCCATCTTATAGTGCTAAGACTCAAGGAGCACAATATATTTAGCTTAACAAAGAGTAGAGGACGGGGTAACATGATCACAGTACCTGTATAGGGAACAAATACCGGTATTTAATAATGGGCACTCCAATCTAGCCGAGAAAGGTATAACAAGATCTAATGGCTAGAAGTTGAAGCTTCAGACAAATTCAGACTGGAAATCAGATGTACATTTTAACAGTGAGGGTGCTTAACCATCGGCACAGCTTACCCAAGGTGTGGTGGATTCTCCATCACTAGCAATTTTTAAATAAAGACTGGATGTTTTTTTCCTAAAAATCTGCTCTATTTCCTATCAAAATTATTTTGGGGGAAGTTCTCTGGCCTGTGTTATACAGAAGGTCAGACCAGATGATCCCAATGGTTCTCTTCTGGCTGTGGAATCTGTGAATTTACAAAGACAGTGTTGTCTTTATGTATCTGTGGCAGATATTAATTTAACCACACAAAAGGCTGGTGGAAGCTGGCTGCAGCTATACCGGACATACTGAGGCACATATAAATTAATAGCCCGTTGCTTTATTGCTCCCGTTGCTTGGTTTTTCATTTAAGTGGCGCCAGGTTGAAAAAAAAAAGGAAGTATCCTTGGGAGAAGAGATTCAGTCTGTGGAATGAGTCCTTAAGAGACAGCTCCAAAGTCGAATGAGAAATGGGGTCATTTTCAAAATCTTCACCCTGTTTACATCTGTCCTTCTTTCACTGGCTCCTGTGTTAATTATCTAACCAAGAGGAGCTGGGGCAGGTGCCATGAAAGGCAGCAAACTGGAACAAAGCAGCAAGGCTTGAAACAGGACTTAATTTATTCAACTATGTTAGAGACCAGCCATCCACTCTGCCGCCTTTGTGATTCCCACATGTGGAGTTTTATTGCTGTTCATAGTTCAGTATCCAGCTTTGTCCAGCAATCAGATGTCTCAAGTTAAGAATGCTTTGCACTTAGCAACTTTCACACCAGAGTATCAATGCACTTTGCACACATTAGTTATTCAGATCTAACAGCCTTGGGAGGTAGGTAAGGATTGTAATTAAATGGCTGGTCCTGATGTGCACCAGCACCCCCAAATGTTAGTAGTACTAAAATTACGCAATATAGTGTGTCATAGAGTTTATACTGCTCAAGCAGCTGGGAGAGATTCTCCTCCAGCTCAGGTGCTTTTGTAGAAGGAGGATCTGAGTTTTAGCCCCGCTGCTGTGATGAATTTCTGAAGTAGCCACAATGACAACTGTGAAGTCACCCTAGATGGCAAGGGATTTGTCACAGCATTGTCAACCCCATTTTACAGATGGGTAACCTGAGATAGACAAAGATTAAACGGTTTGTGCAAAGTCCCCCAGGGGTCCAGCCTGCTCCAATCAAAGACCACATGCCAGTCCTACCAACCAAGAGCTGCTTAAGCTGACATGGCCCCTTTCAGATCATGAACTTTATGAATCTCATTGTTCAGTCACCAGATTTTACAGACATAGCAGAGCCAGAATTACAGTTGTCGGTAAACGGTTCTCCAGGGGAACAGTCACATAGGGCAATTATCCCTGGGCACGTGTCCTCCTTCTTGAAATCTCTGGTCATTCCATAAACACTTTGCTCCATGTTCTGCGGTTGGTTGGACTATGTGCAAAATGTCTCCAGGCAAAGCACCTTCTGCCCAACTCCTTTTTTATGTTGAAAACACTGTCCTACACTTTGTCTGCCTCCTAGGCCTGCCGCTCCCAAACACCCAAAGACAGTGTCGCTGCATAGTTACTAGGTGACCACCTTCAGCAGTAAAACTC
Organism: Mauremys reevesii; assembly: GCF_016161935.1. Classification (NCBI taxonomy): domain Eukaryota; kingdom Metazoa; phylum Chordata; order Testudines; family Geoemydidae; genus Mauremys; species Mauremys reevesii. The sequence continues at coordinate 279,364,811 of NC_052624.1, forward strand.
ACAATGTACAGTATTACTACCCCATCATCCAGAGGCCCTGACCGAGTTCCGGGCCTCATTGCGCTTGGCTCTGTACATCCATAGTAAGTCAGTCCCTGCCCCAAAGACCTCACAGTCTAAGCTACACCGTGGGCTGGAGAACGGAAGTTCTGTTACCACCCGTTGACAGATGAGAACTGAGACAAACAGGGATCAAGTGACTTATCCAAGGTCAAACAGGGAGAGCTGGGGTATGAACCCAGATTGATGGTGTCCGTTGTGACAAATTTACCCTAATTATGAGCTGAACTGTGAAAAGTGGGTGAGAGTTCATAAAATGTTGCAAAACCCTATAGCAACAAATGCTGATGGGAAAAGGTATGAAAGGGAAACAGACTGAATGAGTCCAAACCGAAAAGCCTCCTGATATAACTCAAGGACAAAGTTAGGATCCTGTGTGGTAAACAAGAAGACCAGAAATCAATAAACCGAAGTTGGCGTGTTGGAAATTAGGCCTCGTCAGTGAACAAAATAATGAGGGGACGGGCTGTTTCATCCATCGCTCCCTGCTGGGCTTCTTTTAAAAGGAAGGCTTTGGGAGGAAAAGTACAGACAGAGGCTACCAGCAGCGCTGGCTGACTGAAAGGAAGGGATGGAGTGAGTGTCTCCATCATGGCCCCACCATCTCCTGGGACCCCTGGACCGTCTTCATCCTAATCCTGAAAGATGTGCAGAGCAGGCGGGGCCAGAGAGAGAGAATGAAAGGGCCTTGCCACTTCCAGAGGCTTTGGCTAAATCCAGCATACCATGTGGGAGGTGAGACTTTTTCTGCCTTCCCCACTGTGTCCTTTTCCTTCCCTACCATATTTATTTTCTTCCTCTCTCTCCTTTTCCCTTCTGTCTAATAAGAATCTGGCTTAGCCGACCAAGACTGTATGTTTTGCAATATTGCCTTGAGCCTGTGACTCAAAGGAGGCAGCTACAAGGAGTCTAAACAACCTGAAGCTGACACAAGTTTGCTACATCTTGGAGGCAATGTTTATGCGTCAGTTTAAGCCCAGGGTTCGAATTCAGGGCATTAAATTCAGGTCTAGTCTAACCCCTCTTCTGTCTAAACACAAATCACACTAACCCAGGTCTCAGGATCCCAGGACCCCATGGGGGTGGAGGGTCTGAGCTTAAGTCAAGTTGGGACCCAGGGTTCAAGCCCTATTGCTTTGCAGTGTAGATGCAGACCCACTGGACTTGTGCTCTGGAAGTATCCCACAATCCCACAGGCTGATTTTCTTTATCCTCTGAACAGTCAAGTTTGGTGAAAAGTCAAGTTTCCCCTTACTGCACCACGGACAAAGGGCTCGAGTGGCCACATTTTGGGATGGGCACAAGGAAGTCTGGGATATGGGTGGTTGAACTCAGGCCCACATGATGCAGGTTGGGACCCAGGGTTCAATAATTCCTAACCTGGGGTTACAAATGAGTGTAGATACTCAAGCCCTAGGTTAACAAACCCAGAGTCTGCTAACCCATGTAACTGGGCTTACACTGCAGTGTAGACAGACCCACAGTGGCTGGTAAGACCATGTGCTGAGCCTCTGCTTCTCCAGCAGTGAGACTGCAAGTGGCAGTCATCATCAGAGGCAGAAGCTGCATTTTCTGTCTTTGCTGTTCTCTTCTCTCCCCTTTGTGTGAGTTTGTCTCGTTTTGTCTTCTAGGAAACAGGATCAGACTTTAACAACAGCAAGGATAGCTCCTGCCCATCTCAAGTAACATTTCCCCGCCCCTCCACCACAAAAGGACAGTTATCACCATCTTTAATACCTTCTAAGAGATTGTCAGACACAGGAGTTTTCCTTCTAAAGATTCTCCAGCTAGAGAGAAAGGGAACAAGGCATGGTGTTAAAGGAAGGCCTTATTTAATTCTTTACATTGTTTTCCCTTCTTTTCTGAATCTTTATTAAAAGGTGAAAAGGATTTTTCCTAATGGGTTCTCCATGGTACTAAGCGGGCTGAGGTCACTGTATACCAACCCCCAAACCTTCCTTAAAAACTATTTAATGTTAGACAGTGACTGGGTCATATTAACGCCTTTGATCCTTTAGGCTCGTATATTGCATCTAAATTAATACAACACATCCCCCTCTAGCATTCTGACCACAAGACCACCTCTCCTTTTTCGGTTTCAGGTTCAAATCCCTGTTTCTGGGAACAAATACCCATATCTGCACAAATAAAAGTTCCTCCCTAAAAATCCATACAAGCAAAACACAGTCACACGAGTTACCTCTTAAAGAAAAGTCCCGTAGAACTTAATGGGGATGAAACCAATCGAGGATTATAGAAATTATTTTAAAACCTTCTAGAATTTAATAGACAGTGTGCTCCTTTCTGTAGGTTGTTTAAAATCAACCTGCCGTTTTTTAGAACAAGGGGTATAGCTCTCTCCTAAATTCTGATCTATTGGATAGTTTAAAAACCCACCTATAAAAGCATTATCCTTTTCTATTGAATGCTATAGGACTTTTCAGAATGGGTCGTCGAAAAGGGTGTGTACCCAATTAGACTGAATTGCAATTTGCATTGGGTGAATGCGTTTGTGAATAATATTACCCCACTATTTACCCAGCTCTATCATGGGTGAATATATATTTAAACCCCCAATAACTTCCTACATTTGCATTCCCTGACCTATGAGCTACACCTCTGAAAAGCAAAAGATCAATTTCCATGTCTTTATTAAAAAAAAATCAAATTGGGCACTGCCCATTCAGTGTTTAGCAAAAGAAAGAAACCTCAGAGAGCATAAATGAAACCTGCCTTTCACACCTGCATCACTGCACTTACTGTGGGTACAAATACACCTATTACCATCTCATTACACTCCATTAAATCAATTAGGTCAGCGGCTGGCAGATTTTTCACTGAGCCAAGTCAGCCAGTTGAGCTATATGGGGAACTGCAGAGAACACCAATAACTCACTTCAAGTGAGGCATGGAGAGACTTTCCCTGTAGTAAAACATTTAAATATCTGTCATCTCTCTCATTCCAGAAGCGAAAATTACTCTGGATTGTTCTTCCCCTCCCTCACCCCACCAACCATTTCTCTTTTTCTCTTCTGCTGCATCTAAAGCAGCCAAACTCTTTCTCTCCCGCACACCTGCCAAGAAGCATATTTCAGGGATCTTTGCCCCCTTTCCCCAAATCTGCCATTTCTCTTGTAATAGATGCAAAGGGGCAGGTGTCAATCACCATAGCTCCATTGACAATGTCTTTGGTGGAGCTACCCTGATTTTCACCAGCTGAGGGCTTGTAGGCAAAAGGGATCTCCTCTCTCCGAATCACTGTCTGGCTGGCATTTCAAAAATAACAACATTGAATGTCATTCAGGTTTCTCATATTGCCTGGGAACTAGAAGAGACAATCATTCATTCCCCAGGCACATTCCAGAAACATTAGCCCCCTTTGCCTTTTCTTCATGCTGACAGCTTGTGTTGTCCAAAACATACAAAATATATTAAATGTCTCTACGGTCCCAAGCGCACTCTGTGACATTTCTATCCTCCTTGACTGTGACTGCGATCAGGTCTTCTTCTGCGGGATGGTGATTCATGTCCGCAAGAAAGCCATTTTACCTTACATTACCATCATTGTCGGCAGCTGGCGGCACCCAGCCAAATGCAGATGTCTCTGAGGATCTGTGATCTAGCTCGCCTCTGGTATTCTGCTGTGTGTGCGGTGAGCTGTTTGTGTATGAGCTGAGATGGGAGTCCCATGCCAGGAGAGAGACCGGAGTGTTGGAAAATAGCCATCAGAAGACAATCTACCATCAGAAGACTTTTCTTCCTCTGTAGTAGCTCATAGCATGTGATCCATTCATAAATCTCATTGCTGTTTTATTGCACCGACTTTACATTGGCTCTGGGACCCTAGTAGATTGCTGAATCACCACTTGGTGGGTGAGAACTTGACAGGTACAAATATCCTCTCAGTCATTTCCTAGCCTGTAACACTCAGCAACAGAAGGGCTGTCCCAGTTTTCCAGAACAATCTTGTCTTTGTTATATGTTAGGATTAGGGGCTTTGCTGGATCTTCTGGATAACAGGTTGCTGCTTCTTGAGTGGTCCCGCCTGGCCAGAGTTTCCTTTGCAGCAGCTTCCCTCCATTCTTCCTCTTCTGGGCCCCTTACACTTGGGGCTGGTTTAATGCCCACAAGCAGGTCCAAACAGTCCCACCAATAAAGTCCATCCAAAGGTTCAGGCTTATCTCTGGCTCTTCTGCTATCCACAGGGAGCTCTTCCCTGGCCGTAGCCTGCCCTTCACAGGGTCACTCCTCATAACTGTCTTTCCCTGAAGCTTAATCCTCTGGCTCTGGCTTCCTTCTCTTGCCAGTGTCCCCTGTGTTCTGAGGGAGAAGAAGGCAGTCTATATACTGTCCTCCTCCAGGGAGCTTCTCCTGATTGGCTGCCAGAGAGTGGAGCCCTGCCTCACCCTACACCCTGGTCCCTTAAAGGAATAGTGTCCTGGGGTTCCCCCCATCCAACTCCTAATTCCCTGGGACTGCTTACTTTCTTCTGCAATCAGGCCATATCCTGGGCCTTTGGTCTTTCCAGTATCCTGGAAGGGGGTTTTCTGGCCTTCTCTAGTATACTCTGTTACAATCTGCTTCTGGGCCACAGACCACCCTTAATGACATTGGCTAAGCAACATGGTCTTAGAATCATAGAATCATAGAATCTCAGGGTTGGAAGGGACCTCAGGAGGTCATCTAGTCCAACCCCCTGCTCAAAGCAGGACCAAACCCAACTAAATCATCCCAGCCAGGGCTTTGTCAAGCCTGACCTTAAAAACCTCTAAGGAAGGAGATTCCACCACCTCCCTAGGTAACCCATTCCAGTTCTTCACCACCCTACTAGTGAAAAAGTTTTTCCTAATATCCAACCTAAACCTCCCCCTCTGCAACTTGAGACCATTACTCCTTGTTCTGTCATCTTCTACCACTGAGAACAGTCTAGATCCATCCTCTTTGGAACCCCCTTTCAGGTAGTTGAAAGCAGCTATCAAATCCCCCCTCATTCTTCTCTTCTGCAGGCTAAACAATCCCAGTTCCCTCAGCCTCTCCTCATAAGTCATGTGTTCCAGCCCCCTAATCATTTTTGTTGCCCTCCCTAATCATTTTTGTTGCCCTGATAAGTTTTCTTTTTTGTCCTTGCCATAACTGCACTGCTGCCTTCCTAGTATATCTTTATTATGACTACTTTTCCCATTCCACACGGCATGTCAGGGGATGGCATTTTTATATCTATGTGCACAGTTGCAGATTTCATAGCTAGGTCTTATGTTCCCTGAAGGGCTGGCTGATTTTGGGGGAAACGTCTCCCATGGTCCAGCTCCTCCTTTTCCTGTAGGTTTTACTTACACTAAAGAACTTCCTACATAACGTGCATTGCCAAGAATTTCTCATGAAGCCTTCAATTAAAAAAAAACAAATCTTTCTGCGGCAAAGTGACTCACTAGCTGGTGTGCCCCCTTGTGGATAGATGGGGTGTTGCTGGATTTCTTCTCTGTAGTCCAGCCATACAGGTTCACTAGTGGTCCCTTTTTGCCCGGTGACTTGGACCTCTGGCCAGCTCCACTTTGGTCCCACCCCTTTCAGGGTAAACCAGGCTTTTCACCCATTAGCCCCAGACCTCAGACCAGGTCGACAGCCCTGGTCCAGGCCCAATAGTGTGTCTGGAGTCTTCCTGCTACTCTTCCCAGTCAGGCTGTACTGTTAGTGGCACTAAGACGGGGGGGTCTAAGCCCGCCCATAACTAAAGGCCTCCCCCCTCAGCTAAGTGGGAGGAACCTCTAAGCCCCACTACAAGTGATTTCTGGTGACAACAAAGGAGAACACAGCAGTGGGAGTGAGCTCAGAGGTGGACTATCAGGGAACCCGAGAGGGACACCAAGAAGAGAGCTCTGAACAGTGCCCACTGCCCCTCAAAGGCATCTAAGGAGTCAGAGGGTGCTGCCCGGAGGAACTCTGCTCAGACATGTGACCGAATGAGGGAATGGAAATAGGCCCCCACAGTTGCGCCCTGTCCTACTTCCTCCTTCTGGCCGTCTTGGCCAGTGCTAGGAGGAAGTTGATGAGGAGGTCCCCTGACTTTGCGGGGCCACAGCTGCGGTGGGCATAAATCAGGAGGTGTGGGGAGAAGTGCAAGCAGAACCTCAGTAAGAGGAGCTGGAATTGGGGCTGCACCCTGACTCACTCTACGTAGATGTGCGCCAGGGTCTCCCTCTCACTTCAAAAGAGACAGGTGTCGGGGGAGTTTGTGAACCTCGCCTGGTACGCACTCATGCTCACAGCTCCAGGGAGGAGCCGCCAACCGATGTCCCTGGCGGGCCTTGGGTGAGGCTGTAGAGGAACCCGGTCCGTCTCTCTTCAGTCCCTTTCTTCTTGCTTCAAAGGTCCTTGGGCTGGCAGCCAGGGACCGTTGAAGCAAATGGTTAAGGTCTCTCTGGTCATACCTCTTGCATCTGCCCTGGGCTACCACCCTATGTTTCCCCCACCTTCTCAGGGGCGTGTATTTTCAGGAAAGGTCTGCCCCAGGGTTAAACCCTTTGTCTCAGTCCTCAAGGAAATAAAGGCAAGGCAACTAAATTACCGGGTAACAGAAATAAAGAACAGTACCAGCTTCTCTGTCCTAGCAGGATCCTCCAGCCATCTGTCCTACTGTTCTGTGTTTTGAGGTAGCCTAGATCTCTGCTGTGCTCTTCTCTGGGAGCTGAGTAGGAGCGGCCTGTCCACCTCCCAGAGCTGGGGCCTTCTGAACTGAGCTGCTTCCCTTTTGAGGTTATTCCTCCAAGATTGGCATGCTTTACTGGTGTGGTGGGGCAGGGCTGCCTGAACCCACAGCTGCTTTTTAACCCCTTCCTGACAGGTGCAGGGTTTGTACACCCCATCACACTGCCTCTCTTGTTGCAGAGTCAGTCACGTATCTGGTGTGGATTTAAAACAGTCTCATCACTGAAGCGCAGAAGAAAATAATTAGGCCAAGTTCACGGTTATGTGGGTGTAAATCTGACAACAACCCAATTTTCCATCAAAAACCAGTTCTGATGGAAAATTTTCGAACAGCATTAATGCTGAATGTCCCCTGCTGTCCCACTCTTTGTTTTCCTATAGCCCACAAAATTACTGCCTGCGATAGAAATTTCAAGCATTCCCACGGTGAGAATTAGCTACAAAATCAATTCCCATCTCCTCTTTGATTCAGGGTCTGAACCAAAGTCTGAAACTGACTACAGTGATTAACTCTGAAGCAGGAAAAAAAAAGAGAGAGTATTAGCAGGACCGTTTGTGTTCATTATATTTTCATTTCACTTGTTACAGTAGGTTCCATACCGCAGAGTTCTGTGTTTACATAATGAAGCGTCTGATATTTAATATTTATTAGTGTGGGGATTTTTGTGTCTGATGCTATCACACACGCTGTCTCTCTCGCTGATACTCTAGCAGTATATGCTCCTTTTTCATAATCCTTTCTCAGTGCCTGCAAAGTCTATCACTAACAGATAGGGACGCCCAGTGTAGCAGCCTCGCCAAGCCCAAGTCTAGAATTCACAAGTCAGGACCCCAAAGAAATTCATGTGATTATGAAAAAATAATAATGTGGGGTTCTTTTTATTTGCCTTTTGGGTTTTGAGCCTGTAGGGATCCAGGAGGGCTAGAAACTTATTTTTTTTAAATTGTTAAATAAAAGCTGAGGTTCTCACATAGTCCCATGACTCCAGGAGCTGGGGCCTTAAGAAAAACACCAAGTATCACCAGCCTCACTAGTCAATCATGAAAGCTGGCAATGTATGGATCATTTTATCCCCGAGGAGTTCCCAAAAATGTTCAAGATGCAAAACTAAGGGCTCTGATTCAGCTGCACTTACTCATGTTGACTGGCACTTTACTATGGGTCAGATGGTGACACTTACCTATAGCCCCATGTCGGGAGCAGGAAGGGCCCTATTAACACAGGGGAGCACCGGGAAGTATTTTGGAATGGGTCTGCACATTGCCTCCAGGAGATCTCAGTTGCACTAGGGAAAGAAGTATCTATAATGCCTCTTTTAGGGGTGCAGCAACCTCTCTACAAGCAATGGGGTGGTGTGGAGCATGGGCAGGCATGGCTCTGCCTACTCCTCTCCCCTTTCCTCCCTGCCGCATGCCTGGCAGCTGTGTAAGGAGATGCAACAATCTGGCCTTAGAATTCAAGGCCAGAAGGCCCCACCAGATCCTCTAGTCTGACCTCCTGGACATCACAGGCCACCAGCCACCGCACACTAAACCCAGCGTATCCTAGGTGAGCAGTATCCTCAATGGGCCTCCTCACAGAGTAAGAGTGAGTGAAGATGGCAGGTTCAGGCCCCAGCTGAGTCGCTAAGGCCTGAGGGTTTTACGGCAAAGTGGGAGAGATAATTCGGGTGATACAGACCAGAGAGACTAATTCCTCCTAGAAACCTGCTCTCAGATCCTGACTCACTCCTAGGTGAGCTAGGACCTGATCCAAAGGTCACTGAAGTCATTGGAAAGACTCTTGTTGGCTTCAGTGGGTAGGGTGACCAGATCACAACACTAAAATATCGGGACACATTGGGGTGCCTTCAGCCCTGCCCACAGTCCACCCCCGCTTCTCCCAGGCTCCACCCCTACTCATGTCCCGCCCCCTCCCTGCCAAGCCAAACAGCTGTTAGGTGGCGGGAAGCGCTGAGAGGGAGGGAGCAGTGGGGATGTGGCATGCTGGGAGGAGTGGGGGAGAAGGAGGCGAGGAGGGGGGAGCTTGGCTGCAATTTTTCCCCATGGGTGCTCCAACCCTGGGCCACCCATGGAGTCGGCGCCTCTCTCCCGCTCACCTCCTTACCTGAATATTGGGGCAAATGGCGTCCCAATCGTACATCGATCAGGACATGGGACAAAGGGTTAAGTATTGGGACAGTCCCGATTTTATCGGGGACATCTAGTCACCCTATCAGTGGGTTGTGCAGATGCTGATAAGCTCAGTGATGCAGAGTCTCGGCCTTGCCCCACACCGTTTGAGACAGCACAAAGGCAGTGTGAACTGACCTCCAATCACTGCCTGGGGTTCCCCTGGAGTGATGGACTCTGCACTGGCAAAGCCCAGTGCACGGTGGAGAAAGGGGGAGAAAGAGGTGGGAAGGGGGATTAGGCAGAGTGCAATATGCTCCAGCAATCCTCAGAAGCCAGCTCCCTGGCAGTCCCTACTGTGCTGGGTGCAGCCGGCAGTCTCACCCAGTGAGTAGTAATTTGTGGGTTTCCTGAAACTCTTCTGCTGGCCTAGCCACTGAAGTTTGAACACTTTGGCCTCTCTGACCTGGCAGCTCTTCCTCATCTCTAATTGTTGTGACTCTGTGAACGTCTTGACCAAATGCCGTTCCCTGTCATATTTATCTTTGGAAAATAGCTGATACCTGTAAGTAAAATAAATTCCCTTTGAAATGAGACAGGCGGCCAGGGCCTTATCTCGAGATGGGCGCACAATTGTGTAAATAGTGATTTATTTCTGGTGAGCTTAGCAGATATGGGTTTTTTTCTTTTAAAAGGCTTCTCTGGAGCTTTGCCCAGCTCAGACACATCGGGGGGAAAGGTTAAGATTCTCATAAATGCTGTTACTTAAAAATAAAGAAGACAGGAATCAATGCTGGGCTGCGTTCTGTGCTCCATCAGACACTGAGCATTGACACTGCGGCCCAGCGCGAGGTTATCTCACCTTCCCCAGCTTCTGTGCTGCTGTGGGGGTGGAAACAGCCTCCGGTGTAAATCGGAGCAGCCCCAGGGGCTTTACCTCAGCTGTCTTAGCATTTGCTGAGTGCTAAGGCCTTCCCCCCTTGTGACATCATCCCTGTGCCTACTCCAGAGCTTGGGCAGGCCTCCAGTTCTTCCCCAAGAGGACTCTTCCTGTGTCCTTTTGCCACCTCTTTATGGTACCCTCTACACCATCAGAGTTTCATATTGGGGTCAGACTGAGGTCCATGATCCCTAGGACCCACTGTACCTATACTGTACGCCCAGTATGCTGCAAAGAGACTGTATGGGGATTGCGTATTTATCCCACTGTGTCCCTCTTGAAAGTCTCCCCGTGGTTGATCTCCAGCGCTTCTGTTGGCGAAACTTATATCCGTCAAGGGGTTGTTTTTTTCACACCCCGACTGGCAAAAGTTTTACCGACCCAAGTGCTGGAGAAAGAGAGAGAGAGAGAGAGAGAGAGAGCTTCCTGCAGCAGCTCTGATTCGTTGCTCTGCTCCAGGAGGTGGGCAAGTGAGGCAGGCAGCCAATCAAGGGTTTTTCTCTTAGGCAGGATTCAAATCCACTAGCTTCTTAGGTCATCACCAGACTGGCTCCAGCTCTGGCCAGAATCCCGTGAGAGTTGGCAACACCATTAATCAAACCCTAAACTCAGACCCTGAACCTAGCCCTGCAGCCTGCCTGGCTCATCTCCCCTCATGATGGTGCTCAAGGACTCTCTATGGGATCGGTGCAGGAGTGAGCCTGGAAAAGGGCTGAGGGAAAGGCTTAGAGGCAGCCATGGTAGGAAAAATCCCAGGGAGGAAGCAGGAGGCCTGAGTAGACCGGCCTTAGCTGCTTGCTACAGGTCCCTGGGCTGGAGCCCAGATTAGAAAGAGGCCCTGGGTTCCCTGACTGACCCACTGAGGAAGGTGGTGCGAAGACTTCCGGAGACAAGGGTGGAAGGTCTATTGAATCTGGAGCTGGGCTGAAGACCCGGTGTGAGGCTGCTGGACAATTGTTTTGTTGGACTCTCTGTTACCCTGGGACTATACGCTACCTAGCCGGAGGGTAGAATCACAAGAAGTAGACCACAGGCCTGGAGCAGCTTTCATCAGGGGGCACCAGAGGCGAAGGCCCTGCGAGGCCACGCCCAGACACGAGCAGGCATGTCTGCTGGTGAGTCACACTTCTATATGTACCGGTTCAATGTGTAGAAAAATAGCTTTGACTGGGCAAAGGTGAATGATCTCACCTGAGCCAGGCATAGCATGGAGGGAGCCGCAGTGCAAAGCTCCAGCCTCACTCCTACTCAGCCAAGACAGCAGCTGATCTGAAGCAGCCCCCATTCCAGTCCTGAATCCCCACGCTGCCCATCCCAGCCCTATCAAAGCCCTCGGGCCTGACCTGCAGTGCCATTTGCTTATTTCAACCAATGGGACTGAAACGTGCAAAGGGACTGGAGGGAAGGAGTGATGATTGGCTGAGTAGCCTGTGATGTCACAATACTCCTCTGCTTGCAGCACCAAATGGGCACTGTGTGGAAACCGGGCGTTTTTGGTGTCCATGGTTGTCACCAGATTGCCACCCATTCTTCCCATTGCTACCTATAACATTCCCTGAAATTTTGGCTTGACCAGACGTGGTCTTCAAAAGTTATCATATTACAGACGGACATACTGAGAAATGCCAATGAGTTAAGTCTAACTGTCATATTTGGGGTCAGGTGGGAATTTCCCTCCAGCTCGGATTGGCAGAGGCCCTGGGGATTTTTCGCCTTCTGCAGCATGGGCCACCCACGGGTCCAAACTAGAATAAATGGTGGATTCTCTGGAACTGAAATCTTTAAATCATGAGGACGTCAGTAACTCAGCCAGAGGTTATGGGTCTATTACAGGAGTGGGTGGGTGAGGTTCTGTGGCCTGTGATGTGCAGGAGGTCAGACTAGATGATCATGATGGTCCCTGTGGCCTTAAAGTCTATGTACCTATGAGTGTGAGGTCACATGAGCTGACTGTCAGACCTCTGTCTCTTCAGCCAATTAGGATGCAATTTTATCTGTGGATTATAGTACATGTGCCATTTGCTTGGTTAGTTATAGGATGCCTAGAGCCGGGCGAATAACACTGGCAATTCCAAAAATTGGGGGCGGGGAATGTTTAGGGTCAAAACAAACATTTTTTGAAATTTTTGGTGAACCAACATTTTTTAAAAAAATTAAATGGTTTTGGGTCGAAAAAGCCATTTTTGTTCAACTTGAAATTAAATGCTTCAATTGTGAGCATTTTCTTTACATTTAAATTGTTTTAAAAATAAAATGAAAGGAAATTTCAACACGAAAAGTCATTTCGAGTCAAAAAGTTGAAATGTTTTGTTTAGGAAATGTCAAAATGAAATGTTTTGATTTTTTTTCCTGATTTTTAGGGTGTTTCATGGTGAAAAAATTGGGCAAAATGTGCATACATTTGCACATTTCAGTGTTAAGCAATATGCTTTTTTTTCTGGAAAAAAAGTTTATTTTGAACCATTTTTCCAAGTTCTTTGCAGATTGGGGCTTCTCACTCAACTGATTGTCAGCTAATCACTACACCTCATTTAATCATCTCGCCCCATTGAGCTGCTCCAAACGAACTGCAGAATTATTGCCCATATGGAAAGCTCTTCATTGATTTCCTGATTGTCCTGTTGATTCACCACCTAATTTGCTGCTGTATTCACTGACCTGCATCCTAATCCTGATTCCTCATTTACTCACCTTCTTCTCTCCTTGCACCCTCATTACACCTGTGCCTACCAGAGAGGCCCCTTGGGGATATTGGTTTGTAGGACAGGTTAGAGCAACTGGCACTCGTTCAATGCAGAGTCACCTCGGGAATGGGAGAATGAGGACACGTTTGTACCACCTCAGTGATTCTCAGCACCCTGGGGCTGCAGCAGAGCATATGACCCTTAACCAGACTGAAAGGCTTTGAGATCCTTGGGTGAAAAGGGCTCTCTAGGTGTCATGCATTATTAATTGATGATCATGGTTACTAATTATTGCATGTCACAATTAGCATGGGAGTTTTCCTTCTGCATTGTCTCTGCGCCAGGGAATCGGACAGAGAATATTGTCTGGGCAAAGCATCGTCTTTTAGTGTCCTAAAGATATTTCCTCCTTCAGACCGTGTGTGTGTGTGTAAGAGACAGAGAGAGACAGAGAGATTTGATCAGGAGGCATCTGGCATTATAGTCACCCTCATATATCTCAGCTCTGCTGAGAGATTTCCCTCTAAAATGTTCTGTGCAGTGTTGTATGTCTACCCTTCTCAAATGAACGTCTACCAACAAATCTCACGCTTTAGGGCATACAGTGAGATGATTCCTGCGGGAGTAACAAAGGTCCCACGGTCAGCAGAGCAAAACTGGCCAGCTGCCTGTGGGGATGAGGAAAATTCCCATGGTGCATCGGGCAGAGACTACTAGTGGAGGCATGTGGTTGGACTGGTCTGTGATGCTATGACAAACCTGACCTTCCTGTCTCATTTGAGAAGCTCTGATCCCTGCAAAAGGCCTGCTGACTCCTAGAGTGTCTTATTTGCATCAGGAGACTAATCTGTGTCGGCAGACCTGTCCCCTAAAAGGCTTCTCCTCCACTGAGGAAGGGACCCTGCCATGTCTAATAGGAGGTCTGCTGCCCGCGAAGCCTCACCTTTTGTGAGGTAGCCTGTTCTCACAGGGCTAGCGCAACATCTCATCTCCATTTGCAGGCCTGCCCATGGGGGAAGCCCCATTGCTTACACAGAGTTAGATGCTGCAGAGGTCACCACCATCCATAAATGCTGGAACTAGGGTGGCTGGGGGTACTGCTGCACCCCCTAGCTTGAAGTGGTTTCCATCATATACAGGGTTTGCAGTTTGGTTCAATGGATCTCAGCACCCGCACTATACAAATTGCTTCAGCACCCCTGCCACTATCGGTAGTAGATCTTGTGGGGTGTGTCTGCTGCCTGGGATCCTGACTTTACGGGGTGACCATCGCTGCTCTGCCGATTGCAATCTGTAACTGAAAACCTGGCTGCTCCGATGACGGGAAAATGTTTCCCTTTGGGCAACAGTGCAAATGAGGACCTGGGGTGACCTATAATGAAGAGCAGGAATGTATTCAACAAAACCATTTAAACTCTCACTTTTGCACCCGTCTTTGTAAACTACTTTTAGTGGAAATGTAATTCCTGTTGCAAATGGATGTGTGGTGATCAGCCTTTGAAAATCTTCTCCCTCAAAGAAGAAATATTGAATGCACTTCCCTGTCATACTGTCACTCTTTTTACCACTCTGGTTGAAACGCTCAGGATGCTCAGAAGGGAAAAGGCTGTATTAATATTTCATTGGAATTCATTATCAAGCTCTTTAATAAAGAGGACTGGAGATCTCAGAGTGTTTTTCCCCCTAAACCTTATACAATGGATGCTAAGAAACCGCTGAGTTTTGTTTAAGATTTTATTATTGCTCTCTTGTATGTGTATTTTTCTAAGCCTAAGCACAGAGCAGATTCCAACGTCCTTTCTTAGCTACTTCCTAGCTCTGCCAAATGTTTAAAAACACCACAACAGAGGCTCAAACTAAATGTATACCCCCAAATAAATAATAATAATAGTAATAATAATAAACAGTAAGAGGACAAAAAAAAAACCCAAACCTCATCACTACAGCTTAGGAGCAGAGTCAAAAAGGCAGTGAGAGGCAAAAATGCATCCGTTAAAAGTTGGAAGTCAAATCTCAGTGAGGAAAACAGAAAGGACCATAAAATCTGGCAAGTCAAGTGTACAGGTATAATAAGGCAGTCTAAGAAAGAATTTGAAGAACAGCTAGATAAAGACCAAAAAACTAATATCAATTTTTTTAAGTACATCAGAAGCAGAAGCCTGCCAAAGAGTCAATGTAGCAGCTGGATGATCAAAGTGCTAAAGCAACACTCAAGGCCCTGGTCTATACTGGGCGGGGGGGTTGATCTAAGATATGCAACTTCAGCTATGTGAATAGCATAGCTGAAGTCGGCATATCTTAGGTTGACTTACCTGGCCTTGAGGATGGCGGTGAGTCAATCGCTGCTGTTCCCCCGTTGACTCCGCGTCCACCTCTCGCGAGCTGGAGTTCCGGAGTCGACGGGGAGCGTATTTGGGGATCGATTTATCTGCGTCTAGACGAGACACGATAAATTGCAGAGAAGTTACATGAATTCTTTGCATCAGTCTTCAGTGCAGAGGATGTGGAGGGAGGTCCTCACATCCGATCACTCTTTTTAGGTGACATATCTGAAGATCTATCCCAGATTAATTGGAAAAAATTGATAAGTTAAACAGTAACATGTCACCAGGACAGATGGTATTCACTCAAGAGTTCTGAAGGAATTCATATATGAAATTGCAGAACTACTGGCTGTGGTATGTAACTCATCACATAAAACAGCTTCTGTACCACATGATGGGAGGGTAGCTAATGTAACGATGATTTTTAAAAAAGGCTCCAGAGATGATGTTGGCAATTACAGGCTGTTAATCAAACTTCAGTACTAAGCAAATGGATTGAAACTATTGTAAAGAACAGAATTCTCAGAGGCATACATAAACACAGTATGTTGGGGAAGCATCAACATGGCTTTTGTAAAGAGAAATCGTGCCTCACCAATCTATTAGAATTCTTTGAGGGTGTCAACAAGCATGTGGACAAGGGTGATCCAGTTGATTTAGTGTACTTGGACTTTCAGAAAGCCTTTGGCATGGTCCATTGCCACAGTCTCTTAAACAAAGTAAGCAGTCATGGGATAAGAGGGAAGGGGCTGTCATGGATCAATAACTGCTTAAAAGATAGGAAACAAAGTGTAGGAATAAATGGTCAGTTTTCACAAAGGAGAGAGGTAAATAGTGGGGTTCCCCAAGGATCTGTACTGGGACCAATGCCATTCAACATATTCATGAATGATTGGAAAAGGTGATAAACAGTGAGGTGGCAAAAATTTCAGACAATACAAAATTTCTCAAGATAAATAAGGCCTGTGAAGAGTCCCAAAGGGATCTCACTAAACTGTGTGACTGGGCAACAAAATAGTTGATGAAATTCAATGCTGATAAATGCAAAGCAGTACACATTCAAAAAAACGAATCCCAACTATACATACAAAATGATGGGGGTCTGAATTAGCTGTTGCCACTCAAGAATGAGATCTTGGATAGTTCTCTGAAAATATCTGCTCAATGTGCAGTGGCAGTCAAAAAAGCAAAGAGAATGTTAGTAACCCTTAGGAAAAGGATAGATAAGAGAGGAAATATTAAATGTTATAATGCCACTATCTATATATATATATATATACAGAGAAGGGCAATAAAAATGATTAGGGGTTTGGAACATCTTCCATACAAGGAGAGATTGAGAAGACTGGGACTATTCAGTTTAGAAAGGAAACAATTTGGTGGGGAGGAATATGATAGAGGTCTATGAAATCATGACTGGTGTGGAGAAAGTGCATAGGGAAGTATCACTTGCTGTTACAATCTCAAGCGCAAAATTTTTCGGTGCATTGGCCTGCAGTTATTTAAATTATTGTTAATATTTCTAACTATATTGTGTTATGCTATGTTATTAATTAAGCCAGAAGCCACTACTGGCTGGTGTATGCAGTTGTTGCCACCCTAATAATGTTGTTTGTGCTATATTACTGTTTGTGTAGGAGGCCAATCGTAACACTAGCCACAGTGTCAAAGGGAGGGTGAAAACCTAAGTGGTGACCCTTACAACATTATGTTGATTCGGGGCCAATGTGGGGAATGTCAATAAAAATTGCCCCCCCATGGGGTCCCCTGGGTAAGCACCAGTGTTGTATATTGCTAACACTTTTCTATGCATTGAAAAGTAACTTGGGAAGGGTTGAAGGTGTGAGTGTGAAGTGAAAGATTCCTTTGCAGGTTACAAGAGGCTAAAAAGAGAGGAAGGGAGAAAGGAATGGGTTAACTCGATGATCCAGCCAGGCCCGACGACAAGAAACAAAACTGCAGTCCAAGGCCAATGCACACCAACAAGCTCTCTGCTGCCAAACTGCCAGAAGCCTGTATCTCAAGCCCAGCCAGCCGTAAGAAAGAAGAACTGAGCCAGATCAAATGGAAGGGGTTGCAAAACTAATAAGACTGCGCAGGCCAGCGAGTGGGAACACAACAGGCTCGTGACCCTGAAACCGGTGTGTTTTGGGAAAGCTAAGGGAGCCGTAGAAGGCCAGTTCAGACTGGCATGGAGAGCATGGGGGATGGGATCCCTGGACGGAATGCCCCCAGAAGAACCCAGGGCTTAAAACCCTCCCAAGAGCTGAAGCAAGATGGAGATTTACAGCAGATCCTAGACGACCTGTGCATAGGGCAGAACTCTCATCTACCCTTCCCCCTCTTCTTCTTATGTTACACCCAGGCTTGGCCAGCCTTGGGTTGTATGTGTGTAAGTATGAAAGTGGGTTAGGCTCGGGCACTAATGCTTCCTTCCTTCCTCTGAGTGACGTGGGGCGCACCCAGCCCTCACCGCTGTTATTTGGTTAATAAAGCTTTAAACTGAGTCACTTGGTGTGCTCCTTCATCTCCTCCCCTAAAGATCCTGCAGCCTCAGCCTGATCACCTGAAGCCCCAGGCAGATTGGTCCACAGAAGTGTTATTTACTCCTTTCACATAACACAAGAACTAGGTGTGACGGTGCACCCCATAAGGCTTTAGGAAATATGCTTATGAATGTATATATGACATAACTGGAAAATGTTTTATGCTACATATGCCATGTAACATATCTCTGTAAAGATTAAAATCTACTGAATCTATTCATCCTATGTGTATGCATGTGTCATTTTTGTATTCAAAGTTATGAATATTGGCTGTGTACTCACTTGATTTTTAAGTAGTCTTAGTAAAGCATTTGGGCAGCTTCTTGAGAAAGGAATGTGCAATTTAAGTGCTCAATCAAAAAGCACTTAATGGACAATGGATCTTGGAAGGCTCCAATCCACATAAGAAGTCTACATTAAGACCTTCAAGATAGCATGTGAACCAGGGCTGCTACCTGTAAGTTCTGAGTCATGCATGGACATGTGACTTGCCCATGTGACTCCAAAACAAAATTTGTAGCTAGAATTCTACACAGGGGGAGGGAGGGGTATCCACCCCCAAGAGAAAGTCTATTTAAACCCCTGGGAGACCCCTCCATCTGGTCTTCAGCTGGCTCAAGAGATATCCTATCCACCCCCAAGGATACCTGAGAGAAACTGGAACAAAAGACAGTAACTACAAGGGGTGTGAGCGATTGCTGGACCCAGACTAGAAGGAGACTAGTCTGTAAAAGGAAGCTTACTGGAACACCTCTGAAGGTGAGGGTTTATCTGTATTCAGTTTTCTTACTGTATTAGGCATAGACTTGCGTGTTTTATTTTATTGTGCTTGGTAATTCACTTTGTTCTGTCTGTTACTACTTGGAACCACTTAAATCCTACTTTCTGTATTTAATAAAATCACTTTTTACATATTAATTAACCCAGAGTATGTATTAATACCGGGGGGGAGACAGGGCCGCCCAGAGGATTCCAGGGGCCCGGGGTCTTCGGCGGCAGGGGGCCCCCGCTTCGGCGGTAAGTCGGCGGGTCCCGCTTTGGTGGTAATTCGGCAGTGGGGGGGTCCTTCTATCCAGGAGAAGAAGGACCCCCCGCCAGCGAAGACCGGGAGCGAAGAAGCTCCGGGGGCCCAGGCCCCGCGAGAGTTTTCCGGGGCCCCCGGAGCAAGTGAAAGACCCCCCTCCAGGGGCCCTGAAAAACTCCCTTGGGGGCCCCTGCTGGGCCCGGGGCCTGGGGCAAATTGCCCCTCTTGCCCCTCCCTCTGGGTGGCCCTGGGGGGAGAGGGGGACAAACAGCTGTGCATATCTCTCTATCAGTGTTATAGAGGACTAACAATTTATGAATTTACCCTGGATAAGCTTTATACAGGGTAAAACGAATTTATTTGGGATTTGGACCCTGTTAGGAGTTGGGCATCTGACTATTAAAGGCAGGAACACTTCTTAAGCTGCTTTCAATTAAGCCTACAGCTGTTAGGGGACGTGGTTCAGACCTGGGTCTGGCTTTGCAGCAGGCTAGTGGGTCTGGCTCACACCAGGCAGGGCACTGACGTCCCAAGCTGCCAGGGCAGGAAAGCAGGGGCAGAAGTAGTCTTGGCAGATCAGTTGACAGTTCCCCAGGGGGTTTCTGTGATCCAACCTGTCACACTAGGGGCCACCCAATGAAATGAATAGGCAGCAGGTTTAAAAGAAACAAAAGGAAGAAATTCTTCACACGATGTAAAGACTTCCTGTGAAACTCCTTGCCATGGCAAGCTGTGAAGGCCAAAAGTATATCTGGGTTATACTGGAGGACAAGTCCATCAGTGGCCATGAGCCAAGATGGTCAGGGACACAGCCCCATGCTCTGGGTGTCCCTAAATGTCTACCTTCCAGAAGCTGGGACTGGATGACAGGGATGGATCACTCAAAATTGCCCTGTTCTGTTTCATTCTCTCTGAAGCATCTAGCACTGACCACTGTCGGAAGGATATTGAGCTAGATGGACCATTGGTCTGAGCCAGCGTGGCCGTTCTTATGTCCTTATATGGTTGATGGTTTGGAAAGAAGCATGAGCTGTCTAACAGATTGGTTCAGGGGGTGTGGTGTGGGGCATCAGGAAACAGGGTGTCCTCTGAGCAAGGCAAAGCCTCTGATTGCCTGCAAGAGGCTGAGGGCTTGATCCTCCATTGCCTTGCAACCTTGTGGCATCATTTACCCCTATGCAAAGCAAATGCAAAGGGTGTGAGGGAGGAATGGTACCATCAGTAAGAATGAGTGAAGGATTTGATCTGTGGCCCCGGCTGGAGCAAACTGCAATTTATGCTGGATGAAGAACTGAACAATCCTTTTGCCTAGGTGTAGGGGATCGGTGCAGTGCCCAGGAAGCAGGGAGATCGCAGAGACCCTGCAAATGTGACCTGAGCTGAGAAGGAGCAGGCAGTTTGGCCTGGGGGGACCTTTGCACCTGGATGGGTCACAAGCAAGAGAGGGTTTTGTAAGAGGATGCTAGATGCTGATCTTAGGAGCTATGCCACTGGTAATATTCCAATATCCCCAAATAGTTACAGAGCCTTAGTGACTAGAACTGCTCGACAGTTTTCGTTTTCACCTTTATTGACCAAAACAAAAGCCTTTTATTCTAAAATGACAATTTTTGCAGAAGGATTTTTTAATGAAGAAACTGAAAAAAAAAAACCCTAAAATCAGGGGGTGGGGGGGGGTTTCTTTCAGTTTTTGTCTTTTTTCCCATTTCTTCCTCCCTCCTCCGGTTTTCAGTTGCAAAATGGAAAAAAGGAAAACGGAGACTTTTCCTGCAGCCTCCTCTTTGCCAGAGCCTTCCACTGACACTTGCAGCAGTGCACCGCAGGGTGGGCTCAGCCTGCTTTTCTCTAAGGCGGGTACCTCCACCTACACGCCACGCCACCAGCATAGCTGTAGCCGAAGTGTTAACCTATTTTAAATCTATGTGAGGAAACTTTACCAAGCACTAAAGAAAGATGGGAAAGCATTGTTTATGCTGTGCTCGCCTGCCAAGCCCTTCTACCGATGCCCAGCTCCCCAGGACCATGCTGTCGCCTTAGATCTGGGATGCTGGAGTGAAGTCTCTGTTTGCCTGATGCTGGCATGTGCAGCTTGGAGAAATGACCAGGCTTATTTGCCTCCTGCTTAGAAACCTATCAAAGGATGCCAAGAATTAAACTCTGAGATTAGGAAGCCTGCCACCTATAAGATTTGTGGCATTGGCAGGTTACTTAAATCCTTGGAGGGGAATTGCCTCTGCATGGATTCACTTGTTTGGATGCTCTGATTGTCTGCAGAAGAAAGGATTGCCTCAGCCCTCTGGATGGAGGGTTGCTGCTGGACCCATGCCATGTATTCAAATCCTGCCAAGTCTGGGAGCATGTTAATACTACTTAGTCCTTACAGAATGTTTTTTGTGTTCATGGTGCTTTACTAATATCCACAAATTAATCCTCCCAGCAGCCCTGCAAGGAGGGCGTGGAAATGAATGTTGTGAGCCTGCCTACAGCTGGAACCAAAGCACACAGGTGAAGTGACTGGCCGAATGCCACACACTAAGTCAATGTTAGAGCTCAAGACTTACTGATTTGCAGCCTTGTGCAGATGCCAACCAGCCAGGAGGAAGGACAGTTGTGTGCTTATAACACCTGTCTGGACCTGGGCTCTATACCTGCTTCTGCCACTGATTTTGGCTCAGATCCTGAGTCTGGATAAATTGATGTAGGTCTATTGACTTCAACAGAACTATACTGATTCACTCCAGCTGTGGGTCTGGCCCTTGATATTAGTTGGCCAATTTTATGTCATACAAAAGCGATATGGCATCAAGTTTATTACATGGCCAAAAAGCCACGGTTCTCCAATCAAGAAAGAGGACAACTTTGGGTAAGTGTATTAGGAACAAAAGAAATCATAGCAATGATATAGGTCCATTACTAGATGCAGATGCTAAAATTGTTAATAATGATGTAGAAAAGATAGAAGCATTGAATAAATGTTCTGTTCAGTATTTGGAAAGAAGCAGAATGATGTACTTGTATCATATTAGGATGATGAAGTGCTTTCCAATCCATTCGTAACTAAGGAGGATGTTAAACAACATCTACTAGGGATAAACATTTTAAAATCAGTAGGCCAGATGATGAAGATGTCATCAATGTAGCATAGGTAGAGAAGGGGCATGAGTGGACAGACAGAAATTGTGGAAAAACAACATCGCTTGCCTCACAACCCAAGTCGTGCAGAACGCAATGCCATCCACAGCCTCAGAAACCATCCTGACATTATAATCAAAGAGGCTGATAAAGGAGGTGCTGTTGTCATCATGAACAGGTCTGACTACCAAAAGGAGGCCGCCAGACAACTCTCCAATACCAAATTTTACAGGCTACTTCCCTCAGATCCCACCGAGGAATACACTAAGAAACTGCACCATCTACTCAGGACACTCCCTACACTAACACCGGAACAAATCAACATACCCTTAGAGCCCCGACCAGGGTTATTCTATCTACTACCCAAGATCCACAAACCCGGAAATCCTGGACGCCCCATCATCTCAGGCATTGGAACTCTCACTGAAGGACTGTCTGGATATGTAGACTCTCTACTCAGACCCTATGTTACCAGCACTCCCAGCTATCTCCGTGACACCACTGATTTCTTGAGGAAACTACAATGCATTGGTGACCTTCCAGAAAACACCATCCTAGCCACCATGGATGTAGAGGCTCTCTACACAAACATCCCACACACTGATGGAATACAAGCTGTCAGGAACAGTATCCCTGATGATGCCACAGCACAACTGGTTGCTGAGCTCTGTGCCTTTATCCTCACACACAACTATTTCAAATTTAATGACTATATATATCTCCAGATCAGTGGCACCGCTATGGGCACCCGCATGGCCCCACAATATGCCAATATTTTTATGGCCGACCTGGAACAACGCTTCCTCAGCTCCCGTCCACTCACACCCCTTCTCTACCTACACTACATTGATGACATCTTCATCATCTGGACCCATGGGAAGGAGACTCTGGAAAAATTCCACCACGATTTCAACAGCTTCCACCCCTCCATCAACCTCAGCCTGGACCAATCTACACGGGAGGTCCACTTCCTAGACACCACGGTGCAAATAAGTGATGGTCACATTAACACCACCCTATACCGAAAACCTACCGACCGCTATGCCTACCTTCATGCCTCCAGCTTCCATCCCGGACACACCACAAGATCCATTGTCTGCAGCCAAGCACTGAGGTACAACCGTATCTGCTCTAACCCTGCAGACAGAGACCAACACCTAGAAAATCTCCACCAAGCATTCTCAAGACTACAGTACCCACACGAGGAAATAAGGAAACAGATCAGCAGAGCCAGACATGTACCCAGAAGCCTCCTACTGCAAGACAAACCCAAGAAAGAAACCAACAGGGCTCCACTGGCCATCACACACAGTCCCCAGCTAAAACCCCTCCAATGCATCATCAGGGATCTACAACCCATCCTGGACAATGATCCCACACTTTCACAGGCCTTGGGTGGCAGGCCAGTCCTCGCCCACAGACAACCTGCCAACCTGAAGCATATTCTCACCAGTAACTGCACACCGCACCATAGTAACTCTAGCTCAGGAACCAATCCATGCAACAAACCTCAATGCCAACTCTGCCCACATAACTACACCAGCGACACCATCACAGGACCTAACCAGATCAGCCACACCATCACTGGTTCATTCACCTGCACGTCCACCAATGTAATATATGCCATCATATGCCAGCAATGCCCCTCTGCTATGTACATTGGCCAAACTGGACAGTCTCTAAGGAAAAGGATAAATGGACACAAATCAGACATTAGGAATGGCAATATACAAAAACCTGTAGGAGAACACTTCAACCTCCCTGGCCACACAATAGCAGATCTTAAGGTGGCCATCCTGCAGCAAAAAAACTTTAGGACCAGACTTCAAAGAGAAACTGCTGAGCTCCAGTTCATCTGCAAATTTGACACCATCAGCTCAGGATTAAACAAAGACTGTGAATGGCTTGCCAATTACAGAACCAGTTTCTCCTCCCTTGGTTTTCACACCTCAACTGCTAGAACAGGGCCTCATCCTCCCTGATTGATCTAACCTCATTATCTCTAGCTTGCTTCTTGCTTGCTTATATATACCTGCCCCTGGAAATTTCCACTACTTGCATCCGAAGAAGTGGGTATTCACCCACGAAAGCTCATGCTGCAAAACGTCTGTTAGTCTATAAGGTGCCACAGGATTCTTTGCTGCTTCTACAGGCCTGAATAGCTTGCACACAAGTGTTCCAGAAGAGTTGGCTGAGGATATCTTTGGCCCTCTGGTGTTCATTTTTAACACACATTGGAATATCAGGGAAATTCCAGAAGACTGGAAGAGTGCTAATCTTGTACCT
The DNA here is from genome assembly GCF_016161935.1 of Mauremys reevesii. Lineage (NCBI taxonomy): Eukaryota > Metazoa > Chordata > Testudines > Geoemydidae > Mauremys > Mauremys reevesii. The sequence continues at coordinate 279,388,624 of NC_052624.1, forward strand.
GTGTTCTAAAAGGGTAAACAGGATAACCTGGGCAAATATAAGCCAGTTAGCCTGACATCAGTCCCAGGCAAACGAATGGACACATTAATATGGGATTAAACTGATAAAGATTTAAAGGATAGGAATATAATTAATAACAGTCAACATGGCTTTATGGAAAATAGGTCTTGTCAACCAAACTTGATTTCATTCATTGATGAGATGACATGTTTGGTTGATAAAGGTAACTGCAGAGATGTCATATAGTTTTGCATGGCATTTGACTTAGTACCGCAGGACGTTTTGATTAAAAAGCAGCCCTAGACAATGTCAATAAAGCACAGGCAAAATGGATTAAGAACTAAGTGATAGACCTCAAAAAGTGGTTGTCAATGGAGGCTCAACATCAACTGAGGGTGTTTCTAGAGGAGTTCTGCAGAGCTCAGTACCTGGCTTGATGCTATTCAACATTTTAATCAATGCAAAACATAAAAAATACATAGAAAATAGCTAGTAATACAATTTGAGAATGACAAGAAAGATTGGTGAAGTGGTAAATAATGATGAGGACAGGGCGTTCATACAGTGCTATCTGCATCACTTGGTAACCTGGGCCCATTCAAACAAAATTAGTTTAATATAGGCAAATTCAAAGTTTTACATCTACGAACAAAGATCACAGGCCTTACCCATAGAACGGGGAACTGTATCCTGGAAGCAGTGACTCTAAAAAGAACTTGTCAGAGTGGACAAGAAACTCAGCATGAGCCATCAGCGTGAAGCTATGGCAAAAACTGCAAGTGTGATGGCCAGTGATATAAACAGAAGAGGTGTGAATAGGAGTAGACAGGTGATTTTACCTCTGTAAATGGCATTGGTGAGACTGATTCTGGAATACTGCATACAGTTCTGCTGTCCACGTTCATAAAACCATGTTGAGCCATTGGAGAGGATGCAGGAAAGAGCCACAAAGAGGGTTTGAGGATTAGAGAAAATGCCTTACAGTGAGAGCCTTGAAGAGCTGAATCTATGGAGTTTCTCAAAAAGAAGATCAAGAGCTGATTTGATTACAGTGTATACTTATCTCTATGGGGAGACAATAGCAGGTATTAAAGAGCTCTTTTGACTAGCGGAGAAAGGCAAAACAAGAACCAGTGCCTGGGAGTTGAAGCCAGACAAATTTGAGTTAGAAATAAGGCACACTTTTTTCACTGTGAGAGTGATTAACCATTGGAACAAACTACCACGGGGAGTGGTGGATTCGTCGTCACTTGCTGCCTTCAAATCAAGACTGGCTGCCTTGCTGGAAGACATGCTTTAGTCAAACTCAAGTTATTGTCCTCAGTAACTCGGTAAAATGTCATGGCCTGTGATACACAGGAGATCAGACTATATGATGTAATCATTCCTTCTGACCTTGAACTCTATGAATCTATAAGCCAGCCATGGAGATTTTAGTGGCTTGTAGATGTCAGACAGATTAGAGAAGAGTTAAGATATACAGCTGTCTCTGGGATAGAAAATAAGCAGTCTTTTCTCCTTAGAGCAAGAACCAAGAAACATTCTTTTATCATCATAGAGACTTGAGAAGGAAAGGAACGATTCTATACATCTATATCCCTGCCAGTGCAAGATTATTTCTGGCAAGACATTTTCTATTGCCTTCTCACGTCTAGTTTAAAAATTCCAAGCAAAATTCTCCACCTGTTTCCTGAGAAGCATCTAAAGAGATTCTGAATTTAGCTGCCAGTTTTGGCAGATCCAAACTTCAACTGATGTTGCTCCATGATTCTTGGTGTGGAAATGTTTCACTTTCCTTCTCATACCACCATCACACTACATTTTATTTCCACATGGTCCCATGGAATAAGGATGAACTAGGTATAAGGTGAAGTATGTTCAATTTGCACCGCAGGCATGATCTTTCTGGGTGACCTTGGGAAGTTGCTTAATCTCCCAGAAGTGAAAGACTTTGGAGTAAAGGACGGCAGAATCTGTCCCTTGTGTCTCAGTTCCCCTTCTGTAAAATGGGGATGATTTGAATGCCAGAACGGACCAGACTGACCTCCTGTATAATGCCGGCGAGAGAGCATCTCTGAATTAATTCCTCTTTGAACTAGAGCAGATCTTTTAGGAAAAAACCCATTCAATCTTGATTTTAAAATTGCCAGTGACAGAGACGATGTACTGCCCTACTTCCCAGGTGCAAGGATAAACTCATCCATGTATGTGAGGTGTCTAGACACATTTAAGAACCTAAAGAGAAATCATATTTGGTGTAAATGCACAGCAGATGGTTATTCGAGCTAGTATGTATGTATGCAATACTCTCATTAAATAAATATTTCAGTGACAACAAACAGAAAGCCCCCGAGCAGGAAATAACTAGTAACAGGCAAAGAGACTCTACTCTAACCAAGACATTATCTAAAAGGTGTGACATGAAGCTGCAAGCAAAAAGGTGATATCTTCTCCTCCTCGGGTTCAAAGTATTCCTTTCATGTGCTGCATGCCAGAAGGCAGTAAAGGGAAAGAAAATGCCGTACGCAGGTAGGCTGGGCTTCATCACACATTGGAATCCTGAAGTGAACTGTGCCAGGAAGGAGACAGAAGGAGAAGCTTAATCAAAGGTGTTTAAGAGGAGGAACAATCCCTCACCGAGTTCCTTGGCCTTTCCGTCAGTGCGGCTTACTGCTCAGCCTTCTCCTGAGCTGGGGTGGAAGGGAGAGATGGAGCCACCCTGTAGGGAGCAAGACTCGGACCTCGCCTGGATAAAAGGATTGCAGTCAGGACCAGGCTTTGAATAAGGAATGCAAGGGCAGGGACACTCCCCTCAGCATTTCCGCCTCCTTCATGGAGGGCAGGTCCATCAGTGACTATTAGCCAAGATGTCAGGGACACAACCCCATGTTCTGAGTGTCCCTAGGCCTCTGACGGCAGAGATGCCGGAACAATTTTTTCAGTAGGGGTGCTGAAAACCAGTGGTCCCCAAACTTTTTACCTCGCCTCCCCCATACCCCTGTCCGTGCCCCCTCTCCTCAGAGCTGGGGCCAGGACTGGGCCATGGCTCTAGGAGGGTAGGGGGAAGTGGACAGGGGTAAGGAGGCTGAGACTGGGACCACAGCTCGGGGCAGAAGCAGAGCCCCAAGTGTGGGTCCTGCAGCCGGAACCCCACATGTGAGTCCAGGAATAGAGCCCCAAGCATGGGGCAGGTGGCAGCCAGGACCCCGCGTGCAGGTTTGAGAGCGGAGCGGAGCCCCGGGTGCGGGGCTGGTGGCCAGGACCCTGCACAAAAACTGGGGGCTGCTGCAGCACCCCCTGAACCTCTAGTTCCCATGCCTATCTCAAACAGGCCTGGACGACAGTGGATGGATCACTCGATAATTGCCCTGTTTGGTTTATTCCTTCTGGGGCACCTGGCACTGGCCACTGTCAGAAGACAGGATACTGGGCTAGATGGACCTTCAGTCTGACCCAGTATGGTTGATCTTTTGTTCTCCCCTCCCACATGCATGCAAAGGCCAGTCACCATCTGACTCCTCACCTGCTTCCGCCTCAGTCAGCAGAGACTTTGAGCAGTGCCTTCGATCCAGGTTCTGGAAAGGGGCGTGTTGCTGCCTGCTCTGCTTTAATGTAATTGTCGCAGGTGTGGAACTTGAATGTGTCTGGTTTTATCGAAGGTAATTTTGTGACTGACCGTTTTTTTGGAATGGGGGGAGGTGCGGGGTGCTGCAGGCTTATCTCATGGTGAAGGAAAATGTAGCTCTGACCTCCGGGACATGGGTGCAGAGTAGAAACTCATCCCTGAAAAGTGCTGCCTGCGGTCAGGGGGAGGGGACAAGGAAAAGCTAAGGACCAAGATTCCCATGAAGCAATGACTGAAATCTGTGGAAATACCCCCACTGATGCCAATGGGCTCTGGGTTGGGCACTGGAGTCGTGGCGGAGGGAAGGCACTGGAGGGACTGAAGGTTAAACCTCCTAAGGGTAAGTCAACGCAAAATCTGCTACCGCGGCTTTTTCACCTTTGTAGCACAGGCCCTGGTGCAGGTCTGATGGTGGCTGGGATCTCAGCAGGGCGATACATCAGGGTCCAGTCAGCAGCTGTGTGGCCAGTGTTCCTCAGGACCCCTGTGAAGCTACACCATGAGGTGGGGTTCTCCAGCCATGACGCGACAGGACTGGGGTTGAGCTGCTCTCCCCTCTCATTCGCATGGGGATGCTGCACTGTGACATAAGGTTCCACCTGTGGAACTCTCTGCCCCTTGAAACAAGCTGGAGGGACCCATGTGATACGGAATTTGCAGGGACTTCCACCCTCTATGTGAGGGTCTCTCAGGAAGGGAACACTTAGGGCTAGAGTCACAAATGGACTTAGGTGCCTAACTACCACTTCAGGCCCCAAAATCCCAGAATCAGGCCCCGCTCGGATTCACCAAATCCCCCCTCAGTTGCCACCAAACCCTCTAAGTGCCTAAATATGTTTGACACCTACATTTTTGCAATCAAAAGTTCCCTAAGCACCTATGTTTCTGCCTGTGCAAGTGCTCAGTGCAGCTCTCACCAGGCGCCTCGATGCCTAAGACCCCAAGCGATGCATGGACCAGAGGAAGATACACATTCCTCCATCAGATCAGGCCTCTGTAGGCGAGTATACACAACACGGCAGGGGTAGGAGGCATCAGTTTTCCCTCCTCATTTTTAGCCTACTGGTTAGGAACGCACCTGGGATGTCGGAGGCCCTGGTTCAGACCCCCCTCTGATGGGCAGCAGGGATATACAGCTCTCAGGTGCATGCCCTAGCCCCTGAGCTAGAGGATATTGGGATGATGTGAGTCCTCAGCCTCTCCTATTAAAACTCTCCCACTGTGGGTTTAGTAATAAAAGAGTTGTGGGGCCAGAGAGGGAAAGCATGAGAATAACTCAGTAGCCTGGTAATTGCAGCACTCCTGGGGGAGACCCTGTGCACCAAGGACTTTTCAAGCTTCAACTGGAAAGAATGAGAGAGGCCCCTCCACCCCATCACAGTAGCCCTCCAGCACTCCCCGTGCAGGTGGCTGACTGCTGTTCAAATCACTCCACACACACACCAGCAGAGGGGGCACTCGAACAGGGCGCTCCCACACCCGCGGTGAGTGATCTATTCACTACGCCACAAGTGAGGAAGGAGATCTTCCCCTTCCCCCACAGAGGGTCCGCAGCTGAGCGAATCCCAACCGGAGGCAGGGGCCTGCCCCCGCAGCTGAGGCGCTGAACTCCCTGAGAGGGGGTGAGGTTCAGCTCACAGCCGTTGGCTTGGCATCTCCAGTTGCTGGCTTTTGTGAATCCCCTTCTCAGGTCCCTTTCCATCTCCATTCATTGGCTAGGGAACCTAGATGCTGAATGCCAGCTCTGTGAATCCCTGTGATTTTCTAGGTGCCTACAAGTTAGGCGTGGTGACATGCCTAAATCCCTTTGCCAGTCTGGCCCTCACTCTTCCTCTGTTTTTGTCAAAGGTGCCTAACTCCCATTAGAAGTGAATGAGAGTTAGGCACCGAAGGGCCAGCTGTGCCTTTTAAAGTCTACCCAGGGCTGTAGCAACAAAAAACGTGGCCCCCTCCGAACATATGTCCGGGGACCCTTACAATGCAGAAACTGGAATGCGGTATTTATTTTATACAATATACAGGGTTCATATTATGTATACATAGGCCTACAGTGTACATGTATTCCGTATTTACGCAAAGCGCTTCTTTCGAGCCTTGTTCTCCGCAAATTGATTAATCAATGCGTCATAGTTCAGAGATCTGGCAATCTCGTTTTCGATTGAGATAACTGCAAGCGCAGAAAGCCTGTCATCTGTCATGGCTGAGCGCAGGATATTCTTGATCAGTTTCATTCTGCTGAAGCTCCTTTCAGCACCGGCGACAGTAACTGGTGTGGTCAGAAGAATTCTGATGCAAATGCAAAGATTCGGATATATCTCCTGAAGGCTGTTCTTGTATATGTACGTTAAAAAATTGTTTGCCATGACAAGTCCTCTCTCTTTCTCAATGACATAAATAAAACGATTCAATTCCATTATGAGTTCGTTGGCATCAACGTCTCCCATTTTTCTTTCAAAATTTTTGCTGTGATTCTCCAGTTCATTTTCTCTGTGACACTGCTTCAGGCTGTTAGCGTTGTTAAGAAATCCAAGCAACTTATACCACTCCACGAGTTGGTCAAATCGCGAAGAAACAGAAGATATGGCCTGATCAGTGAGAACACAAAAGAACTGTGATTTGAATTTTTCTTCGGCAGAAAGACGACTCGAATCATCAGCACATTCGTAATCAAACATTCTCTTCTTACGTCACACCCTGGTTTCTGGAAACACCTGCTCAATACCCATATGCTCTGCTATTTCACGTGCATTTGTGACCACAGAGTTATATCCTGTATTTCGATAGTCTTCCAAAAACTTCATTGTAGCACAGACTTCTGCCTGCAGTACGTCAATTGACACATCTGGTGACTGAATTAATTTGCTGGTTTTATTGACGTGAAATAGTATATCGTACTACGTGTACACAGTCAGAACAAAAGGCCACGTAGTAACATGGTCTAAAAGCGCACCGGCTTCTATTGCTGTATTGCCATCTTTCTTTTTGAGCGCATATTCTCGCAAAGATGACAAAGCATTGCACAATTCTTCAAGTTGATAACGCAATGGCTTCACAGCATCAATTCTCGACTCCCAACGAGTGTCCGATAACCCTTTAACAGATATTGGCATATGTTCTTGAAGTATATCCCAACGTGAAGGTGACAAAGAAAAGGTAACGTATATTCTGTTAATCAGACCGAAAAAGTCAACGGCATATTTCGATGACTTTGCCGCGTCTGAGATCACAAGATTCCAAGTGTGAGCTCCACATGGTACATACAAGGCACGGTCATTTATTTCTAGCATGCGGGCTTGAACTCCTTTATTCTTTCCTCTCATAGTTGCACCATTATCATAAGCTTGGCCTCTCATGTCAGCAATGTCTATTCCTAAGTTGTTTGCCTTTTCAAGAAACGCTTCCAATAAGCCCTCACCAGATGTATCATGAACATTAAGAAAACCAACAAACACTTCACGAATATTGACACCATCTTCACCGTTGCATTCAACAAAGCATAACACCACAGACATCTGTTCTTCATGTGACACGTCGGGAGTACAGTCCAAAATAACTGAATAATATTTTGCTTTTTTAAGCTGCGCTATGTTGGCCTCTTGAATGTTACTGGCAACAAGTTGAATCAGCTCGTTTTGGATCTGTGGGCTGAGGTACTGAACATGTGTCTCTGCCTTCTTAATCCTCTGTAAAAGTTCGCTGAGGACAGTATCATACTTTGCAAGCAATTCAAACAGTCCCAAAAAGTTGCCATTCGAAGGATCGCCGAGCTTTTCATTACTTCCTCGAAATGCCAAGTTTCTTTCGGACAAGAAAATAATGACATCAACCATGCGTTTGACAACATTTCTCCAGAAATCTCTTTCTTTCAGAAAAGCCTGCAATTGGAGTTGGTCAATAGATGTACGGTTTAGTATGCCAGACCGAAGGTCAAACCATTTCACCATACAGTCTTGATGACCTTTGCCTGTTTCATGCTGCTGAAGTCTTTTTGACAGTGCTTTCCAAGCAGATGTTCCACAACGTAGCGGTATGTCGCCAGTGCCAAATAATTTACAACAAAAACAAAAAATGGCATCTTTCTGAATTGAGTACATTAACCATGAACATCTTATTTTCTCGCCATTTGCCATGGTTCGATAGAAATGAGTACTTGTGAACCTCCGTCTTTCCTCGTTAAATGGAAATTCGTAACTTTCATTCTGCTGCGGTGGGCCACGTGCAACAATGTCACACACTTGCCTGTCCGATATTATAACGGCCAATCTCCTGGATCATCAGTCAGTGGTTCAGATTCAGATACTTCTTTCCCGGCAGCAGCTGGAATATCTGTCACAGTTTGTTTGGTAGAACAACTGGCTTCACCTTTGACCTCACTTGAAGCACTTCTGGATACTTCTGGATACGATTCGTCGCTGCTAGCGCTGTCCGTTTCATGTGCCTGTACCTGTACGTTGGATTGCAGTGCAAAATACGTTGACAACTTTGGAATTTTCTCAAGTTCCTTCTCGGCATCTTTTGCTGCCTTTCGTTTACTAGCTCCGCTCTTATACGTTCTCTTAGACATCACAAAGCACGCTTCTGCGTTGGAAACGATAAAAAACTAAACAACTAAATTAATAACATTTATCCGCCGACCGCCATTATGAACGCAAATACACATTCTTTGAATGGGTCCAACTAAAATTCGAAACTGACCGACAGACAACTGATGTAGCCAATAGCATTATGATGTATCATAATGACTTCACGGTTTTGTCAGTAAAACCGACATGGATTGTGCAATAGCGTCAATAAATGTCACTTACCTAGTTATACCTTACATTTTTTTTGCCACTTTTAGGGGCCCCCTTCCTTGCGGGGCCCCCTCCGGTCAGAGGGTACGGAGGGCACTCGCTACGCCTCTGACCCGAGGGAGGGGCTGGGGCAGGAAGGAAGTGAGGCCCTTGAACCAAAGAGCAAACGAAGGAGAGATCTGCCACAGACCCGAGGGGAGTGCCATCCGAATGGAGTATGACTAACCCCAATTTCCCCTCTCTACAGCACACCATCCAAGAGCTGAGATGTCCTGGGTCTGGGGTGTCGGAGCAGGGGAGGAAGATACTAATAATTAAAGGGGGCTTTAGTATAATGAATGGCCATGGCCAAGCTGTGGAAAACAGAGGTCTCAAGAACTGAGGCTTGGATAGATGAGGTGCCCTGCAACTTAAACCGCAGTCCATTGCGCCTGCATTCCACATATTAGCTGAGCTTCCTGGGCTTGAGTACCTGCAGCACAGGAACGTAGCAAGGCCAAGGTTTGGAGAGCAGAACGTTGGCCATCTGCCTAGTGTCTGGGAGCAGACAAGTGGCTGGAGAGAAGGTTCTGCTAACCCCCTTAGAGAGGCAGATACTATTACAGCAGGACTCTCCGGCCTTAAAGCGATAGCTGCCTCAAGTACAAGCAACCCATTGGCTAGCCATCCCCAGCATCACTGGGTTGGGGGAGAGGCTGGATGGGGTGGCACTAGGGCCCAGGGAAGGTATTGTAGCTGATACCTCTACAAGGAGCTTCTCAAGCCTGTGAATTATTGAGGTATCTAGCCCAAGGAACCTGATGAGATCAACTTCTAACAAAACCAAGCACTGGTTGGTTTGCCCCAAGCCATAAAGGCCCGGGAAGGTTATGGGTCTATTACAGGAGGGGATGGGTCAGGTTCTTTGGCCTGCAAGATGAAGGAGGTCAGACTAGATGATCACAATGTTCCCGCCTGGCCTTAAAGTCTACGAGGAACTGCTTTGCTTTCCAAGAGATGGGAATGGTTCAGAGGGGATCCCACATAGTTAAGACCCCAAAACTTCTCTTAAGCCCCTCCCAGTTGTGATTCCTTCTTCCTATGAGCTCCTATCCGTTCCCAGCTCTGCTGACCTCTTGGGGCCAGATTCACCATAGGGCTTAAGTGCCTAACTGCTGTTTTAGGATCCTAAAGGCCAGAATCAGGCCCCACTGGGATGCCCAACCTCCCGCCCAGCTGCTGCTCACCACTGCAGGGTCCTAAACTCACTCGACAGTGACATTTTTTATAGGAAAAGTACACTAGGCATCTGTGTTTCTCAGCACGCTCCCTGCAGCACCCACACCAGGGCGGGAGGAGTCTGGCCACCTAACTTGACTATGGGGCCCAATCAGGCTCCTCTAAGTGAGCTTACAGAGGGTGAGGGAAGGATGGGGAGGTGGAAGACCCAGTGTCCAGGCTCCCTGCACCAAGGATTTTTTGATTATTCCCCCCCCCATGGAACAGCTGCAACAGGAGTGATTGATGGAGCTCCTGTCAGGCTGTCCCAAAGCCCAGTGTGTTCACCTGGCAAGTGGCAGATCCCCACTCAAATTCTTCTCCCCTCAGCCAGAGGGTGGGCCTTGAACCTGGCATCTTCTCCACTGCCAGCTTTTGTGAATCCCTTTCTCGGGTGTCTGTCTCGCCCCAGTTGTTCTACAGGGAGCCCAGGCACCAACCCAGGTTTTGTGAATCATCCGAAAGTTAGGCCTGGTGACGTTCACTCTCACCACACCTCAGTCACATTGTGAATTTAGCTCTTGGTGTTCTGTGTCAAACTGGGTGACGTTCTTTGGATGAAGAGGATTATTTCAGTTTCGAGTAACCTGAGATGAATAACGCATTTGACAAATACAGTTTTGGCCAGTCACAAAAGGGCCAGGAGAGAAGGAGAAAGGTGGTGCTGCAGGTGCTCTTGCAACTTCTCTGCCTTTAGTCCAGTGGTTAGGCTGCATTTCCCCTAGCTGTAAAAGGCGACAGTTCAAATCTCTGCTCTGGAATAGACCCACCATGGACTGTCCTTGAGTCACCAAAAAGTCTGACAAATGTCACAGTCAGTTTGACCCAAAACAAGACTTTAAAATAACGTATTTCTCAGAAGTGCCACTGAACTGAAATATCCATTGTTTGCCCAGCTCTAGCTCTATCTAGAGCCCACTGAGGTAGTGCTGAGGCATCCAATCAGGGAGCCTCTGCCACTGTTTGATCAAGGGGGACCCCCCTCCCTTAGCCTGTAGTAAACCCCATGTCCCAGGCGGGCCTGTGCTGCAGACAGGAGCCGCTGGGGCAATCTGCATTGGTTTCCACGTTTAAGCAACACCCCCACAACCGAGCCCAGACAGAGGCCCCCTGGGCTAGCAGACTTACATCAAGCTGTCTGGGACGGGAACGGTTTCAGCCCTGTCCCTGGCAGCTCTGCTGACTGCTGAAGATATTGTCAGTGCAGCCCCGGGCTCCCATGCACTCGGAAGAGGGTCTGGAGGGTGGGTAGATGAGGAGCTTGTGAGAGTGGAACCTCAGCCGGATCTAAGAACTGTTTGGAGCTCAAAGCATCAGGGGCTGGATGTGTGTGTGTGTTTTGAATCCCAATTTCCAGTTCAGTCCAAGGGGCCTGCTCTGAAGATTGGATCTAGGCCAGCAGTTTGGGGCTGCTGCCCCCCACTGACACTTAGTGGGGTTTTTGGCTGGCCTCTCCCAGTACCAAAAGAAAGGGGAATGGATGAAGGGAAATCAGGATCCTGAGACTGACAGTCCCCAGGGCCAAGGAGGAAATGCCAACGCTCCAGGTGAGCCTGATTGACAGGGCAGGCTGGCCAATGAGGGATCCAGGAGCCCAGGAGCCCAGTGTGAGGGAAGCTGCCTGAGGCGAGCGGGGCAGAGCTAAGGGGAGAGGAGCAGCCAGAGACAGGGGAGCTGGGGCAGCGCAGATCAGCTGCGCCGTCAGGGAGCCAGGGCCAAGCTGCATCAGGGAACTGCGGGGCCAGAGCCGGGACTGCGGGCGCCGGTCACGCTGCAGCCGGGCGCGGGGAGTGGCTGGGCAGAGCGAGGGGGGCCCTGGGCAGGGGCCCAGCGCAGGGAGACGCCCCCAGACACGCAGGCCGGACTCGGGGGAGAGGGAATGTGACCCTGACCGGGGAGTGGGCAATGCTGGGGAGAAGGGCCTGGCTGGCTAGAGCCTGAGGCCTGCGAGGAAGCCGGGAGTATGAGGAACAGGCTGTGACCTGCCCTCACGTCCCAGAGACACCGGGTGTGGTGCCCCCGAGCCCCGAGCCCACAGGGCGGGTCCCTTGTTCCCCTTAACCCTCTTCCATTTTTCCTTGTTTTCCTTACAGTTGCTGTTCAATAAATTGTATTTGGTTTGAACTGAATGTGCTGATCAGGGGTAGGGAAGCGGCCGGTGCAGAGAGAGTACCCCGGAGTGGGGCCACCCCTGAGCACACAAGAATCTCCACTTTCATTTAAAAAATAGTAAATGTCTAGCCCGTCATGCTTCAAAATGGGACCCCCCTAATGGTTCAAAAAGTATAAGGCAAATCAAAAGAATCCCCCAGATAATTTTAAAATCTCATGATTTGGGAGGCCTGACTTGTTTGAATGTATTGGGTCGGCAGTGCCTGCCGAGATGTGGGGGGGATGGAAGCACTTATCTTTACAGCCAAGCAAATAATTCGTGGGGAATAATTTAGGCTGTGAACCCATCCCATTGCCTCTTCACAAATTTTCCATAAAATGCTTCCAGGGCACTCAAACTTATCCCTATTTCAAAAATAATCCTGGGGTGAGTTCAATGAATAATTCTGCTTCAGGAATCAGTTTGCTAGTTAAAACTCAGAGTGTGTGGATTGGACACTCGGGTCATATGACTTGACTTCTGTTCCCTGATTGGATGAGCAGAACTCCAAGAAATCTGATTGCTAACGTGAATGCTCTCCTTTCCTTCTTCAGAATTTATTTTCAGGGAATATAATGTACTATCGAGGAGACAGTGTGTTCCAATGGGCAGAGCACTGGCTGGGCAGTCAGGAAACCTCAGTGCAGTCGCAGTTCTGCTACTGACCTGTTGCATGAGCCTGCATGAGTCGCCTCTCTGTATCTCAGTTTCCTCATGTGTTTAATAGTCTATTAACCCGTACTGCCCTTTGGAAGGTGCTTTCATAGATTCCAAGGCCGGAATGCTGCTGTATCACACAGGCCAGAAAACTTCCCCAAAATAATTCCTAGAGCTGCTCTTTTAGACAAACATCCAGTCTTGATTTAAAAGTTGTCAGCTATGGAGAATCCACTACAATCATTGGTAAATTGTTCCAATGATTAATTACTCTCACCAATATAAATGTATGCCTTATTTCACACGGGCTCTCTTCAAGATGCTTTGTCTCAGCCACAGTATCCCAGCAAAGTGGCTCTCCCCTTGCTCAGGCTCTCTTCCAGGGACCCAAAGGTGCTGGTGGATTTGTTTTCTTAGGTGAAAGAATGTGGGGTTGTCTGCTCCTTTCTTTTCTAGTCCATTGAGTCTTGGAAGCTGATTCTTCTAAAGCAGTGGTTGTCCACCAGGGGCACGGGGTACACAGAGGTCTGCTAGGGAGCACATCAACTCCTGTCAATATTTGCCTAGTTTTACAGCAGGCTACATAACAAGCACTAGCGAAATAAGTACAGGTTAAAATTTCATACAGACAAAAGGAGAAAGTCAGCAATTTGTCAGTAAGAGTGTGCTGTGACACATCTGTATTTTAGATCTGATTTTGTAAACTAGTAGTTTCTGAGTGAGGTGAAACTTGGGGGTACACAAGACAAATCAGACTCCTGAAAGGGGCACAGTAGACTGAAAAGGTTGAGAGCCACTGTTCTAAAGGATCCCCTCAAAGCCAAGTTTATCCAAGCTGTGAGGAAGGTGACCTGAAGTCTGGTGGTGAAGGCTCCGTGTGTAACCCACACACCTCCTGGGAGTGGTGTCCTGTCCCTTCTAGTGGCACCAAGACCACTTAATGAGAACGAGCTAAAATGAGTCTGAGCAGAAGCCTTTTAGCTCATGCAGTAGAGACTCATGCAGTAAGTTCCAGAGGCCCTAGGTTCAATCCCGCTCACCGCCAACAGGGGTCTGTCAATGTTACAAGTGGGGGCTTGTCTGGGATTTCAACCAGGAAGTCTCTGAGCTTGGGATGTGCTTCCTCAGCGAGGGGAAGTATGTAACCCACACACCTCCCAGGTGTGGTGTTCTGTCCTTTCTAGTGGCATTGAGACCATTTAGAGACAGTTAAATGAGTCTGCCCTACAGCCCTAGCTAGCAGCCAGTTGGCTCTTAGCTCATGCAGTAGAGAATCACGCACTAAGCTCCAGAAGTCCTAGGTTTGATCCTGCTTCTCCACAACCAGCGTCTGTCAACATTACATGTGGTCTCCCCTCCCCCCACTTGTCTTTGCTGAAATGTAAATTGCTCTGTTCACTACCATCTCCTTCCCCTGCTGTGTTGATGATCCTGTTTGCTGCTTATATAACCCCCCATTGCTTTGTTTAGGACAGACCTCTTTAACAGCATTTGCCTAGCAGTGGCTGTAGGGTTTTCACAAGTAATGTCGTACAGGGGGAACTCATAACTTTCTATGTAATGTTGCATCATGATCTTATTGACCAGAGAGTTGTTAGTTTTCAAATGGTACCTCCAGGGATTTCCCTACACTCCCCCTGAATTTCCCCAACCCCCCCGCCCAGTTTTGTGAACTAGTTACATGCCAAACCTGGACGCTGAACTTTGTGACTTTGTCTTCACTCACAACTATTTCACATTTGTGGACAATATATACCTTCAAGTCAGTGGCCCTGCTGTGGGGAGCCGCATGGCACCATAGTATGCAAAACATTTTTATGGTCAACGCTTCCTTAGCTCTCATCCCCTAATGCCCCTACTCTCCTTGAGCTACACTGATGACATCTTCATCATCTGAACCTATGGAAAAGAAGCCCTTGAGGAATTCCACCATGATTTCAACCATTTCCATCCCACCATCAACCTCAGCCTAGACCAATCCACACAAGTGGTCCATTTCCTTGGCACTACTGTGCTAATAAGCGATGGTCACATAAACACCAGCCTATATCGGAAACCTACTGACCACTATACTTACCTACATGCCTCCAGCTTCCATCCAGGACACACCACATGATCCATTGAGCTATCTTGATTATCACTACAAAAGTTTGGTTTTTTTCTCCTGCTGATAATAGCTCATCTTAATTAATTAACCTCTTTCAGTTGCTTGGGCAACTCCCACCTTTTCATGTTCTCTGTATGTGTATATATCTCCGCACTATAAGTTCCATTCTATGTATCCAATGAAGTGGACCCATGAAAGCTTATGCTCAAATACATTTGTTAGTCTCTAAGGTGTCACAAGTACTCCTGTTCTTTTTGTGGATACAGACTAACATGGCTCCTACTCTGAAACATGCCAACTTAGTGACTGTTTGGAAATTTGAATTGAAACTGAAACATTAATACATACTTTAAAAGCATATACAGTGTATGATAAAATATGTGTTTCTGAAAGTATAATAGATGTGAAAAGTATGAACCTAGACTAGCTTCCTTATACAGCTGTTGTTTTTTATGACAATGTCAGTGCATTCATTTCCATGATGTTGGCCAACCTAATAATTTCAAATTATGATTTGTAAGCAAAGTCTCAATGAGCTCTCCCTGACAACTAATGATGAGCTGGAGGCTGCAGGGAAAGGCTTCAGGACCAGATTGTATTTACATTCACACCTAATCTACCTAGGTATCCAGCAAACAGAGCTGTGTTGCCCAAGTGATAGATTTTGGCTGGGGTTGGGTTACAAATCACTTGAATGCGGGGGGTGGGGTTGGGAATGAAATGTTGTTGTTCTTATTGTATGAGTAAAAGGCAGTAGAACTGTATTAGCCTGTGCTGATTGAGGGCATCAAAAGAGAGGGTGGGGACCTGTCCCTCTCCACTGTTTAAAGACAGAGCTGACTAGGCTCCACAGATAGTTTTTTATTCTGTTAAGTGACCACTGCAGCTGAAATCACTGATAAGCAGGTCTACATGCTTAGTCCTGCTATGGGGACAGTGTTCCTGTGGGGACAGTGTTTTTGTGTAAAAGACAGCCCAGATTGCACTAGCAGCGAGGTTCCCCCACCGAGAGTTCAGCTGAAATCACTGAGAGCGGCAGGGCCATCCAGAGAATTCAGGGGGCCTGGGGCAAAGAAATTTTGGGGGCCCCTTCTATAAAAAAATTGCAATACTATATTCTCCTGGGGGCCCTTGTGGGGCCCACGGCAAATTGCCCCACTCACTCCCCCCCACGGGTGCCCCTGGGAAAAATAAACCTTCCGCATTTCGGCACAAACCCAGTTTTGAGAAAACTTCTTTACAAGGTATCACTGGTTCTCAGCATCAGCTAGTGCTAAAAGGCACTAAAGCTCATTAAAAGGGTTGGACAAATATTTTCCATCAAAACTTTTTCTGGATCGAAAACTAAGGGTTTTTAAAAAGCAGAAAAAAATCACGGACAATGTCTGCTTTCCTTCAAAATTTTTTAATTGAAAAGCTGAAATTAGTCTGCCAAAACCTGAACATGGTTTGAGGTTTCAGAAGTGTGTGGCCAAATATTTGCTGCTTGCTGTGTTTGATTGTTTAAAGAAACAATAAAAAAATTCTGCTTAAAAAAAATCCAAAACTTTTGAACCACATCAGCTTGTAACCAAACACATGAGCCCATCCAGGCAGAGATTTTTCCAGGTTTCTGATACTCTGCTGGCTTCCTTGACTCATATCTGTCTCCATAACTTTGGGTTCATTTAGGTTAGAACATAAGAACAGCCATATTGGGTCAAACCAAAGGCCATCCTGCCCAGTATCTGTCTACTGACAATGGCCAATGCCAAGTGCCCCAGAGGGAGTGAACCTATCAGGTAATGATCAAGTGATCTCGCTCCTGCCATCCATCTCCACTCTCTGAGAAACAGAGGCTAGGGACACCATTCCTTACCCATCCTGGCTAATAGCCACTAATGGACTAAATCTCCATGCATTTATCTGTTTCCTAGAGACTGACTCCATGTGGTCCCTCACAAACTGGAGACGGTTACTGTGGGTTTGTCGTTAGTATAGCTTATGTACATACTCCACGAACTGAGCATTTGAGCTTGTTCCAGAATCTGGGATGAGCCTATGTTATCAAAATTGAAATGCTCAAAATAGCACATGCATGTGAATGGACACAGGCTGCTAAAATTAAATTAATCCAGGGGTTCTCAAACTGGAGGTCAGGACCCCTCAGGGGGTCACGAGGTTATTACTGGGGGTCGTGAGCTGTCAGCCTCCACCTCAAACCCTGCTTTGCCTCCAGCACTTATAATAGTGTTAAATATATTAAAAAGTGTTTTCAATTTATAAGGGGGGGGGTCGCACTCAGAGGTTTGCTATGTGAAAGGGTTACCAGGACAAAAGTTTGAGAACCACTGAATTAACCCCTCTGAAGCCTCAGGGAATGCAGGGGAGGGGGGTCTCCCTTGGTAGGGTCGGGAAGGATATTGCTCTTCTCATGTGATCCCTCTCCCAGCGCTAATTTTAAATGAAGCTCCCCTCCCCTGACATGAATCTCCCTGTGGCACTGAAATTAAATACAGACTATAACTTGGCATTTGAGAAGTGAAAGGGATGGGAGCCCTAATGGAAAAGCTAACAGCTTGGCTCTTCTGCAAGCCTCAAACTGCTGAATGAGCTTTAGGGTAGGGAAGGCTCTGCCTCCCAAACAGCCTGGCTCTACCCCCATCCGACCTCCACCCACTTCCTGACCCCGAATGCCCCCCTCAGAATCCCTGACCCATCCTGCTCCTTGTCCCCTCACCGTCCCCCAGAGACACCACCACCACCACCACCCTGGGACCCCACCCCTGCTCCCTGTCTGCCCCAACCCCTATCCACCCCCCCAGAATGCCCACAGTCCAACCCCATTCCCTGCCCCTGACCGCCCCCCCAGCCTCCGCCCCCTCACTGTGCCCTGACTGTCCCCAGGACTCCCTGCCCCTTAGCCAACCCCCCCCCCGGCCCCAGCCTCTTACCCCCGGCTCCCTCCTCACCTGGAGCCTCAGCGCCTCGCTGAACAGCCGCAGCGTGTCTCCGGCAGGGCCTGAGCTTCGCCCCGCTCAGAGCCGCGGGGGAGGGGGCGGGGCTGTGAGCTCACGCCGAGCGGAGGCAGCTGAGCTCCTCCTGGAGCTCGCAGTCCCGCCCCCTCCCCACGCGGCTCTGAGTGGGGCGGGGCTCAGGGGCCACGCCGGAGACACGCTGCGGCGCTGTATGAGGACGCCGCTCGATGCGCTAAGGCTCCAGGAGAGGGGCGGAGGCGGGAGCCTCAGCTGTTCTCTTGGGGGCCCCTGCGGAGCCCGGGGCAAATTGCCCCACTTGCCCCCCCTCTGGGTGGCCCTGGAGAGCGGGTGGAACCTCAAGAGACCAACTTGCAGAGGTCACAGTGGCAAGTGGCAGCAGAAGCTGACTGCGCAGGGCCATTGGCAACAGAATGGTGGAGTGAATGAAGATCCATGGCCAGAGCAAACAGTAAGCAGCTGGAGGAACGAGAAAGGTGCCTTCTTGCCCCCTACCTGGGAGGTGGACTCACGTGAAAGCACCTCCGACGCCTTAAATAAGGGGCACATTAAATAAAAATTTGTTTGTTGGACTATATTTTAGTGACTTTGCTCCAGAATGCTAGATTTGTGTCTGGGAATGGAAACGTATATAAATATGTTTCCTAGTAGGTCAAGATTTTTAAAATGCAGTATTTGCCAGGGTTGTTATCTCACATTGTTGCTATCTTGAGAGGTCATTATGTTGGGGAGTTTCTGTACTAAACATTTGTATTATTATAATTAATTTTTACATAAGAATGGTCATACTGGGTCAGACCAATGGTCCATATAGCCCAGTCTCCTGTCTTCCGACAGTGGTCAAGACCAGGTGCGTCAGAGGGAATGAACAGAACAGGGAATCATCAAGTGATCCATCCCCTGTTGCCCATTCCCAGCTTCTGGCAAACAGGCGAGGGACACTCAGAGCATGGTGTTGCATCCCTCCCCATCCTGGCTAATAGCCACTGATGGACCTATTCTCCAGGAAGGGATCTAGTTCTTTTTTAATCCTGTTATAGTTTTGGTCTTCACAGCATCCCTTGGCAAAGAGTTCCACGGGTTAAACTTTATGTTGTGTGAAGAAGTACTTCCTTTTGTTTTTTTAAAACCTGCTGCCTATTAATTTCATTGGGTGACTGCTAGTTCTTGTGTTATGTGAAGGATTAAATAACATTTCCTTATTCACTTCCTTCACACCAGCCAAGATTTTATAGACCGCTATCATATTCGTCCTTAGTCGTCTCTTTTCTAAGATGACAATTCCCAGTCATTTTAATTTCTCCTCCTGTTTCATACCCCTAATCATTTTAGTTGCCCATCTCTGTACCTTTTCTGTTTCCAATATATCTTTTTTGGGATGGGGTGACCAGATCTCCTCACAGTATTCAAGGTGTAGAAGTACCATGAATATTATATTTTCTGTCTTATTATCTATCCCTTTCTTAAAAAAGCAACGGTTTCAGAGCAGCAACCGTGTTAGTCTGTATCCGCAAAAAGACCAGGAGTACTTGTAGCACCTTAGAGACTAACAAATTGATTTGAGCATAAGCTTTTGTGGGCTACAGCCGATGAAGTGGGCTTGAGCCCACAAAAGCTTATGCTCAAACCAATGTGTTAGTCTCAAAGGTGCCACGAGTACTCCTGTTCTTTTTAAAAAAGCAAACAGAATGTTGGGAATCATTGACTGCCGCTGCCCATGGAGTGGATGTTTTCAGAGAACTATCCACAATGACTCCAAGATCTAATTTAGACACCACCATTTTGTATGTATAGTTGAGATTGTTTTCCAATGTGCATCACTTTGCATTGATCAACACTGAATTTGATATGCCACTTTTGTTGCCTAGTCACCCAGTTTTGTGAGATCCCTTTGTGACGCTTCCCAGTCTGCCTGGGACTTAACTACCTTGAATAGTTTTGTATCATCTACAAATTTTGCCACCTCACTGTTTACCCATTTTTCCAGATCATTTATGAGTATGTTGAGCAGTCATGGTCCCAGTACCGACCCCTCAGGGATACCACTATTTATCCCTCTACATTCTGAAAACCGATAATTTATTCCTACCCTTTGTTTTCCATCTTTTAACCAGTTCCTGATCTTTGAGAGGACTTCCCTCTTATCCCATGATGGCTTACTTTTCAAAAGTCTATTTAAATTAAATACATTTAAAAAAAATGTGTATGTTTTTAGAAATCTAGACGTGTTATATGTTTTGGTGTAACTTGCATTATCCTTATGTTGAATTTGCATCATCGTAACAAAACATTTACTTTATTCATATCTCTTTTATATATCTCATCGGTCCTGACACCCCGCCCTGTAAATTCGAACACCTCCCCTAATTTCAATTCCTGGGGAAACCATTGGGTACCTCACAAGGCATATTTTGTACAAAGATTATTACCATCGCATGTAGGGTGTGACTAGAGGGCTGCTTTGGGTCCCACATGCTCAGAAGGGCATCTCCAAGGGTAAAGGGCCAATTCCACTCCCAAATTTTAAAAAAAGCAGGGGCCAACCTGTTCTGCCAGTTCAGCCAGCCCCAGAGAGACACAGCCATATCGGAAGGGCGCTGAAGATCTCTGCCCTGAGGGCTGATGTTCGCAGGCCTGCTTTGGCTACCTGCAGCAAGCAGATAACTGCCAGGAGAAGGATCCCAGCCTTTTCAAAGAACAGGGTGCTTGCTGCTTGGTCAGCTCAAGAGGGCGTGAGGACATAAATGCCAAATGAGCAGCGCATGCTTTCAATGCGTAGGATTAGTGACCCGTGTACCTTTCTGTACTGAAGAAATCTGTATGTTAGATTCTGTTATTTTTCTTTGACTGGTATGTGCTGTATTGCTGTAATGATAAGAGCATGTTTCGATTTATGAGGCGACTTAGTTAACCCACAGATTGTCGTCTTATCAACAGAAGAATGTTTTTGTTTAGTCTGAGCAGCTTTACTACACTGTGGTGTCTTTCCTCCAAATCAGAGCTACTCAGCGTACTGGCATCCGTACCTGTCCCAATTTGCATATTTGTGGTGTTCTCCACAGGTGGGAGTTCCGCTGTCGGAACAGACTGAACCTGCTCACTGTCCGGGTGTAATCAAAGTTTGGTGGGTTACACTCAGGCCGGGCCCTTGTCTCCGGCTCTTTAACGAAGCCCTGACTCTGCTCTCCCAGGAGCCCCTCTCTGCCTGAACACAGGTTGCTCTCACAGGCCCAGCTCACTAGGTGACATCTACCCTGTCTTTCCATCCAGACTCCAAGGAAGACTGGAGAACTGAGCGGGATTATGACATCACAGGTATCAAGGAGACTGAACAGCTGTAACATAAGAATGGCCACACTGAGTCAGACCAAAGGTCCATCTAGCCCAGTATCCAGTCTTCCGACAATGGCCAATGACAGGTGCTTCAGAGGGAATGAACAGACCTCCTTTTAAAGTGCTTTGACAGCTACTGATTGAAGATGTTAATAAGAGGTAGGGCTCCTTGTTATCTTATGATATAGGGTGCTTTTCTTAAAGCACCCACTGCTGGAGTCAAGTGATTTATTTGAGAATCTCTGCTCTTTATTTTATTTTATTTGTTAGCCAATTTACAGCATTGACACCTCACAGGCTAGAGGGAGATTACAGGAGAGCAGCCTCATTGTGACCTAGAGACGACATCAGCGCCTGCCTGTTGCCAGAGCAGCAACCTGCCCTCAGGTGTAGCCTCGGTACTTGGTGCTGCTTTGAGCGTATCTGTGATTCTTAGTGCCTGAGCCCGGCAAAATGAGATCACTCCTCCTCTTTCTCAACTCTGCCTCCTGCCTAAGGATCCTGCTGCTCTTTCTTGTGTATTATGCTGTGATCAGGCTTGCCAGATCTGAGGTAAGTGAGACTCCTTGAGAGATGGAAAGGCTGGATTGATGCCAGCTGAATGCAGGAACCAAACAGAAGTAGTTTTCAATCAGCAGGCTCGGATCATCTCCACCCAAGAGTCCTCAAAGAGCTGGCTCAGGAGGTTATTGGCCCACGGACATTAATTTTTTAACCAATGTAGGATTCCTGAGGGAATTCCAGAAGGCTGGAAGTGTGCTAATGTTTTGTCAATATTCAAAAAGGTTCAGGAGGTTGACCCAGCTTCTTATAGGCCACTTAGCCTGAAATAATGGACAAACTGATATGGGATTCAATCAATAAAGAATTAAAGGATGGGAATATATTCAAAGCAGGTTAACAATGTTTTATGGAAAATGGGCCAGGTCAAACATAGATGTGACAAACTTAGACTTTTGTAAGGTGTTGTTTTTCAGAGATTCCAAGGCAAGATGGGCCGATTGTGACCTTCTAGTCTGACCCTCCTGTCTAGCACAGGCCAAAGAACTTCCCGACAATCATGCCTAGTGCATACCTTGAATTGAAATGTCCAATCTTGATTTAAAAAATTGCCAGTGATGGAGAATCAGTCCACCATGACCTTGGTAAATTGTTCCACTGGTTAATTCCTCTCACTGTTAAAAATGGACACCTTCTGTCCAGTCTCAATGTGTATAGTTTCAACTTCCAGCCATTGGACCATGTGAGACCTTTCTCAGCTAGATTGAAGAGCCCATTTGTAATTATTTCTTCCCCATGTAGGTATTTATAGACTTTTCCTCATTGCGACATTGACTGAGCTCCTAAACTCTATCACTATAAGGCATGTTTTCTAATCCTTTCATCATTCTTATGGCTCTTCTCTGAACCCTCTGTAAATTATCAACATCCTTCCTGAATGTTAGACACAAGAACTGGACACAGGATTGCAGCAGTGGTTGCACCAGTGCCAAATACAGAGGTAAAATAACCTCTCTCCTCCAACTTGAGATTCCCCTGTTTAGGCACCCAAGAACCGCAGGACATTTGGATTAAAAATTAGCACTATACAATATCAATGGAGCACAGGTTAAAGGGATTGAGAACAGGCTAATGGCTAACTGACAGATCTCAAAAAGTAATTGTCAAAGGACTCATTGAATGTTGGTGTTTCTAATGGGGCTCTGCAGGGATCAGTACTAGGTCTGATGCTATTCAATATTTTTCAATGACTTGGAAGTAAATACAAAATTGCTGCTGATAAAAATGTGCTGATGACACTAAGATTGGCAGAATGGTCATGCAGAGAGTTCTGGAGAGTTTGTTTGGCAAATGGGGCCCATTCAAACAACATGCATTTTCACACAGCCCAACACAGAGTTATACATCTGGGAACAAGGAGGGCCTATTCAGCTTTGTATTTAATGATCTTTAGCTTTGTATCATCTGCAAATCTGGGCACTTCACTGTTTCCCCCCTTTTCCAGATCATTTATGAAGATGTTGAACAACTCTGGTCCCAGTACACATCCTTGGGGGACCTTGCTATTTATCTCTCTTCATAAACTCACCATTTATTCCTACCTTTGGTTTCCTATCTTTAAACCAGTTAGTGGTCCATGTGAAGACCTTCCTTCTTATCCCATGACAACTTACTTTGCTTAAGAACCTTTGATGAGGGATCTTGTTAAAGGCTTTCTGAAAGTTCAGGCACACTCTATCCACCGGATCGCCCTTGTCCACATGCTTCTTCACCTCTGTGACATTACGCCCCATATTCTTCATAGAAATATTGTTCTAGGAATATGGCATAACTAAGGTATGTTTTATGCAAGATGGGTCATGTGACATATCCTTGGAAAGGTTCTGATTTACTGAATGGGATTATCCTGTTTGGATGGATGTATCATTTCTGTATCTGAAGTTAGGAATATGGGCTCTGTACCAATTACAAAAGCGCTTGCACCAGGGGAATGCCCCCAAATAGTAGGCAATCAGCCTGGATGGGCCATTAGGAAAGACAATAGGACATGGAAGATTCTAATCTTCCTCCTTCCTGAGAAGTTTCTTGGGATGCTGCTTTGACACTGCAGGGTCATGTGATCATGTCACCTCATAGAATTATAGAATCCATAGAATATCAGGGTTGGAAGGGACCTCAGGAGGTATCTAGTCCAAGCCCCTGCTCAAAGCAGGACTAATTCCCAACTAAATCATCCCAGCCAGGGCTTTGTCAAGCCTGACCTTAAAAACCTCTAAGGAAGGAGATTCCACCACCTCCCTAGGGAACGCATTCCAGTGCTTCACCACCCTCCTAGTGAAAAAGTTGCTCCTAATATCCAACCTAAACCTTCCCCACTGCAACTTGAGACCATTGCTCCTTCTTCTGTCATCTGCTACCACTCAGAACAGTCTAGATCCATCCTCTTGGAAACCCCCTTTCAGGTAGTTGAAAGCAGCTATCAAATCCCCCCTCATTCTTCTCTTCTGCAGACTAAACAATCCCAGTTCCCTCAGATGGACATCATTTTGGACTGGTGGCATTTTTCCACTAGGATGGAGGGGCAGGGGAGGGTGTCAAACTGGGAGACAAAGGATTCCTGTCATAGCCAAATCCTATTGAAGGCTTGGAAGTGAGTTAATCTAGGTTCTTCTCCACCACCTCCCTGGCCCAAAAGGAAGCCTGCTGAAAACATCTGGAGAACTAAAGGAACTAAACTGTGGGGGAGGAGTGAAGGGGTCGAGCCCAGGCGAGAAAGATCTAGCCTGTGAAAGGAATACCTGGCTAATTAAGCTGCAAGCAGTGCAGTTTACCTTCAAGAAACTTTGCAGCTCTCAGGCAAGTGGACTGAGCTCATGCCAAACTGTTGTTGTTGTTTTTTGGTGTAAAACAGCTGCCGTTTAAGGATGATCTAGGGGTTATATCAGCACTTGTTTGGGAGGATTTGCATAAGCCATTCATGGCTTCATCACTCAGGAGTAACATGGCCATCGCAAATGGCTGCAGAGAAAACCCCGATATCATGCATTCCCTAAATATGTATCTAGGAAACACTGTTGTCCAGATGTCAGATTTCTCCCCCAGGGTCTGAATTCCGTGCATGGTATCTGGGGTTAGTTGCATACTCTGCAATCCTAAAACCTGCAGAGTTCGATCATCTCTGCAGGAGACAGAACTTTGCAGGCTCTCTCCTTCAATGCTTATAAACTCTGCAGGCTCCTG
The DNA here is from genome assembly GCF_016161935.1 of Mauremys reevesii. NCBI lineage: Eukaryota > Metazoa > Chordata > Testudines > Geoemydidae > Mauremys > Mauremys reevesii. The sequence continues at coordinate 279,413,264 of NC_052624.1, forward strand.
GTATCAGCAATCCCTGTTTCTCCAACCCCTGGAGTGTTGCAGTGATCCCTGTTATGGGTTGTGCTTTGTGCCCTATATTGGCTGCATCATAGGAAAGCACAATGCCTACCCATGATGCCTCAGAGTGCAATACTCTGCCAGAAGGAAAAATTTCCCTCTGGCCCCACATGGCAATCACCTCTGGCTCATTGTTCTCCCAGGTTTATTGAGGAGTTCCCTTCTAACCTTGCTGCTTTCTCTGTGTGTGGCAGGCTTCTCCGAGGAAGAGGAGGCCCAGAAAGACAAAAAAGAAAGCGAAAGGTAAGCAGCCCCTCACCCCACAGCTGCGGTGGCAGACTCAGGCCCCATGCAAAGCAGAGAAATAGGGTCTATTCCCCCACCTGCCTCCCCTCTTCCTGCGAAGGCACAGTCGTGCCCAGAGCCGTGCAGAGGCACTGGCTGGGGCTCCATTCACAGGCTGCCTCTGAAATCTGGGGCAGAGGGTGCCCAAGCAGCTCAATGTCTCCTTTATGTCTCACTTCTGGCAGCTTTTGGACGCTGTGCGGAAGAGTTGGAGGAGGCTGGTGCATCCCCAGAGAAGTGGTAAGCAATGCCCACCTCCATGAATCTGCAGTGGGTCAGTCCCCTCCTTTAGCGTCATGCAATTCATCTCCACCCAGGGGCAGTAGCCCGAGTAATCCCTCCCCTGCCCCGACCAATGTACCACGCAGACAACTCTTCTCCTTTAGACTCCTGCAATTCATCCCCACCCTGCAGAAGTTGCCATCTCTAATCCACCCCCACGCCTTGTACAATGGGTCATTCCCTTCTTCCAGCATCATACGGCTCCTTTAACCTGGGGCAGTGGGGGGGAGGGGTAGATTGTGTCAACTGGACTGGACCATCCTCTCCTCCCAAGAGTGGGAGAATATGTTTTCTGGGAGCAGCCCCATGCACCCCGGGGAGGTGAAGTGGAGAGGTCAGGAGGAAGGCTGGTCTTTCTGGTACGGTGAGTAGGGGATCCAGCAGCACTTGGGTAATGGCCCCTCCTCCAGTCCCCCAGCATAGGTTCCCAGTAGGATTTGAACCCTGGGCCTTCAGCTCTGCAGCATAAAGCACCCCTTAGAGCTAAAGAAGTAGCTGCATAGTTGGTAGCTAGAGTAGGCTGTTATCCTATCTGTTGATTAGCTTCTGTGGAAGGGACATGACACACATGCAGCCAGCAGGATAGACGCTCACCTCCTCAGCACTAGACAGGGATCACCTAACAATCCAGCTAACCCCAAACCAGAACATCCAAGGCCCAGGTATTGCAGGGAAGGAGGCTGCCTCAGTGGAGAAGGGGACAGGGAGCCTTTCGGTGCCGCCCCTCTGGGTAAAAGAGGGCCTGAGGGCAGGGCCTGCACTCAGCTATCTGCTCTCTCTGTTCCACAGCTGCCCTGTGCCCCTGGAGAAGCTCCCCTTGGCTCAGAGCCTCAGGCTCATTGAGAGGAGGGTACAGGACGTGGGCAGACACCTGGATGCAGTTCTGATACCGTAAGGCAACTGAGCGGGGGGCACCAGACTGGGGGCTGGGTGGGAGGGGATAATGAATGAGAGGAGGGAGCAGGGAAAACCAGACACTCCAGCATCCTAAAATAACAGGTGAGATACCAGTGAAAGTGAGGTGAGGGATTATCAGAAATGAAATGCAGAGACTACAAGTTGGGGTTGTGAGTAGGAGCAAATCCTTCTGTACGGCAATATCTGCCAGCAGGCGACTGTCTAGAACATGCCCGTGCTGTGTCTGAAAGAAAAAGCAATCCAATGACACGCTGTGAGGGGGTGTCCACCCCACATAGGACTGGAAGGGGCTCAGGTGGCCAGGCAGGCCCATGAACTCCACAGGGTGCACCTGGAGGAAGAGCCAGGGAGCAGGGAATTGATCCCAAGCAGGCTCAGCTGGGCAGGAATAGGCGGGGCCGATAAAGCCAGGAAGCTGGCAAGAGACAGGGGCTGCGGCTGGGAAAGGGCAGCCCCTCCCTGGGAAGAGGGGGGAGTGTTTGGAGCTGGTGCACCCAGAGCAAGGAGGGGAACCAGGAGTAGTGGGAAGCAGTCCAGGCTGGGAGAGGAAAGCCCAGAACTGCTGGGTTGAGGGTCCCTGGCCTGGAGCCCGGTGTGAAGTGTGGGCCCAGGTTTCCCTACCAGCCACCGAGGGCACGGCCCAGACCGGCGGGGCAGTGAACAGGAGGACTGTCTGGGTCACTGTGGGAGTGACAGGCAATTGCAGGACTGTACCCTGGAAGAGGGGGAAACGCTGAGTGGCCTAGCCAAGAAGGGGACACTGCAGTTCCCGGAATGACAGAGAGATGATGTGACCACATGCGACAATTGGAAGGGGCATTGACCTCGAGAGCTAATCCCTAGAGTAGGCTCCAGACAAGCAGTGAGTGGGGCACCCTATGATACACCCCAAACATGAGTCATCAGCTGGGTTCAAACCCAGGACTTTAAGGACCATAGCACAGTCCTCCACCACCGGAGAAACTCCATTAACTGGGAGCAATAGTAGGTTGTTAGCCTCTAGTGTCAGCCATTAGAAGAGGACAGTTTTCCAGAGGGTTAGAATGTAAGAACATAAAAACAGCCAGACTGGGTCAGACCAAAGGTTCATCTAGCCCAGTATCCTTGGCCTTCACAACTTCCTCTGCCGAGGGTTGCACACACATTCTCGCATCTTCCTCACCCAAAGCAATTGTTGTTAGCTAACCTTTCTGTTAAAATAGCACTAGGTCCCCAATCATGCTCAAGGCCCCATTGTGCTAGGTGCTGCACATGTGCGTGTGACGAAGGGGTTATCGTTCTAGATAAAATGAGTGCCGGCTCCCCCTCTCAGTCCTTCGTTACCCAGTTGATGTCCTTGTGTCAGGCTGTGGTGTGCAAGGCATGCCTAGGCACTGCCTCATTGCACTACTGTTGGAAGGCTGTGCCCAAGCCCTGCCTTTCCTCAGCAGGGCCATGTCCCATCTGTCCTTGTCTGCTCTTTCCCACAGGCCGAGTGTGGCGACAGCCGCGATGAGCCAGTTCTCCTATTCCGCTATGGAATCCACCACCTCTGCCCTCTGGAGTCCCAGCTCCTTTTCCCTGAGAGAAGCTGCCATCATTCAGTTGGAGCCCCTCTGCCACACAGGGGAGATCATGCCCTTCGCCAGCTGGGAAGGATCCACTCATCCCATCCAAGCCCAGCCTCTCTCCAGGCCTCCTGCCCACAGCAGACAAGACCGGGGAGAGCAGACCACGGGTCTGGACCAGACGTCAGTCCATAGCTCAGACTTCAACATCCGGCAGAAGCATCTGCAGAGGCGACTGGGGGCTCCACAAACCCCCATCCCGGGGGAGCCATTGCTGGGTGAGGGGGACACCAAGCAGCAATTGGAAGTAGACCCAGATCCGCCCAAATGTGGATTTCCAGCAAAGGTCCCGGAGCCCTTCAGATCCAACACCAGCCCTCAGCGTGCACAGGAGATCCAGGAGCCATGTGTCTGCCCCTGGGGACCCCTGCCCCAAAAGGCCCACAGGATCATGGCATCCCCTGATGCCATCCTGGCCAGGCTTGTGCCCACAGCAGTGGTCAAGCTGCAGGATCAAGTGGCTCAGAAATGCTGGCAGATCCAAACGAAGGCCTTTCCTAAGATGGTGCGAGAGTCGCACAGAGATGCTCCCCTCCGGAGAGAGACTGCCCTGCCTGGGCCACTCCACCCCCCTAGGGAGCCAGGCAAGCACAGGACAGCGGCATTCCCAACGATGGGACAACAGCCTGCCCACCCCATTGAACTCCACATAAGGCATCAGCATCCGGTCATGCAGAGGGGGCTGCTCACCCTGGACCCAGAGCCCCTGGCAAAGCTGCCACACGCCGTCCCAGCCAGGGGAGCCCGTGTGGAGTTCAGTGAGATGGAGACCGATTTCCTGCAGACGGGGAGGCGAAGCACAAGCTCCTCTTCTTCCACACGTACTCCAACGCCAGTGGAAGATACCACCATGGAGACGGGCAGGAATGATGGCGCGGCAGGAAAGCAGACTAACCCACAGCGCTGCACTCTGCCAGCAGGGGTGGGTCTGACATCGCCACCTCCAGGAACCACAGTAGCAGAGAAGACACTCGCAGCGACACTCCAAATGTATAGGAGCGAGTTGAGAAAGCCCCTTACCAGTGTGAGCGGCACCAAAGGGACTGAAGAGAAGCTGGAGCTGCACATGGAGAGGAAGGTTCTCTTGGGAGAAGGCTCCTGCCTGCGGCCAGGGGCACAAGCAGGTGAGAGCAGGGCAGATCCTCCCAGGACCCAATGGCACCAGGTTGCCCCAGAGGCACCAGGCTCTGAGCAGCTAACAAGATCCACCCTTGACTCTCTCATTGCTGGGCAGGCTGCACACGACCTGCAGATCAAGCAGCTGACGGAAATGTTGAGCAGCTCCCGCCCCTTGGCGGGCCAGGTCTCAGTTTGCCAGCAGTGCCGCAAGGAATATCCAGGAAAGAGGAAGGGTGAGAAAACTCCAAAGGAGACATCTGCTGAGCTGCATGGTGTTCGAGACATCATGCATTCACATGGGTTCAATGGAACTGTGAATTCAAAGCTCTCCAGGGACCAGCCACCAATCAGAGTCTGCGAGAAGTGTGGTAAGCATCGACCAAAGAGACCAGCTGGCTCTGCAGGTGCTGACTTGCCGGGAAGATCCCATGGAATTCCACAGCGATGGACTCCAGGAGACTCCTCAGCATCATCCAACCGCAATAAGATGCCAGTGCTGTGGCTCCTTCCAGCAGACAAGAGCAAGACGCAGGATGGAATGGGGAAAAGGGCTCCCCGCAAGCAACCAAAGATGGTGTCCGTTGCAACGAGTACAACAGGGCTTTCGCAAGCTGGGGAGAAAGCAAGTTGGAGTCCTGACGGTTCTCCCTCAAAGTCACCAAAGGCCTCCAGAGCTAGGACACCATCCCCTTCAAGGAGCAAAGTTCTCCAAAAGATGTTCATGTGCCTGAAGCAAACCTTCAGCAAGCTGCAACACAAAGTGAAGTCCCGAATGTCCAAGGACCCTCGTTCCAGAACACCTGACACTAAATTTACAAAGCCACCCTTTTGGAAGGCAAGGGCCTTGAAGGGTGTCCGGTTTCCATACTACTGAATCTCACCCTGCCAGCATGCCCACTAACAGCAGGGGCCCACAAATTCCAACCTCTCCCTATCATCCAGTGGGCCCGGAAAGCATGGGCTAAAGTGGCTGAGAAGAATGGCTTGTTGTCCTGGGACACAGAGACTGATGTATAAGTGACTCTCCTTGGGGTATGACATTTAAACCGAGATTCCAAGATGAAGGGGGGCCTGGGAGCTTGGATGAGATTGAGTGTGTGGCTAGCTCACTGGATTTATTACTTTACTTCATGCGGTTCAAGAATCAATCCTTCCTTCAAGAAGAACTGACACTAAATTTACAAAGCCACCCTTTTCGAAGGCAAGGGCCTCTAAGTGTGTCCAGTAATACTATTAGGGCCCTACCATCAATCATACACAAACCGTCCCTTTGACTCCTAAAACCCCGCCCCTTGACCCCTTAAACCCCGCCCACCTATCACCAGAAGTCCCACCCACAGGGTATTACTTCCAGGGTCAAGGAGGACACATGACCGGAAGCAAAGTATGTCATGTGACCCCTCTAAGAACTCCTCCCACTGCCCTCTACCAATCAGGAGAGGTTTCGCCCTCATAGGCCTACCCGGAGAGTGGATTTGACCAATCAGGGGTGTTCCAGGGTGGGGTGACCCATCCGGATGTGGCTCGTGTGACCCCTCTAAGAACTCCTCCCACTGCACTCTACCAATCGCGATGGGTTTTGGCCGCATAGGACCACCCTGAGAGCAGATTTGACCAATCGGTGGTGTTCTGGGACGGGGTGACCTGTCCAGATGAGGGTCATGTGACCCTTCTAAGAACTCCTCCCAGCGCCCTCTGCCAATCAGAGCGCAACACTATCACCCCATAAGTCCCAGCACTGAGGCAGAAGAGGCCATCTTTTACCAAGGACGCGTGCTTTAGAAATTGTGGAAGCATGGACTCCTTCACCACCCCTGGTGAGAACTTCAGACTTTGTGTTAGCACCGAGGGCCTTTGGACTTGTGTGGAGAAAGCGCTACATGAGCGACAGTTCCCACGAGGGCCCTTTGACACAGCCATTGATGGATACGCTGGGACCCGAAACCCAAACTCTCGTGAGGCACACCGATGAGTGTGATGGCCTCTCATTGTCCGCCCCCCTAGAGGTGGAAGGTGAACGCAGCTCAGGGGAGTCATCGGAGGACAAGGTGAATGGAAAAGACATTGCTCAGGTAAATGAATGATTAAGAAGTGACTGTTGATGATGGGGTGAAATGGGGTTAGGAACCGGGGGGTGGGATGGATTGTGTATATTTAAAAACAAGGAGTGGGAGCTTACACTCTTTCTTTTCTGAAAATCTCTCCACAGCTTGACGATGCCTTTCTAGAGGACCCAGAGGCCCTGGACAGCATTGCATGAAGCAGCGAAGATGAACCGGGCTGTCCTTGTTTTTGCTCAATGCCGGTACAAATTGTTGAAGAGGACTCCAAGGATGACGGCTATGAGGAGTTTAGGAGGCTTGGCATGGAACTAACTGAGCCAAGGTGACGTCGTGAGCGTAAAAAAGTCATGCGGACTATTGTACGTGTTGCTGTTTATGCTGTCCTTAATCAGTGCCTTAGGGAAAAGCTTTTTGAAGATTGTGAGGGCTGTGTCATAGATGCGCCAGCCCAACGGCACCATGACTGTGTGACTTGGACTTCAGTAGATCTAAACTTCAAGCTCCGGCGCCTGTGTGCTGAGTTATGTTTGGAAAACTTATTAAACACTGTTCTTGCCATAGGTTATGCTACGCAATGTCTGTGCCTACCCAAGAACATTTAGCGTAAGGGGTGACCTTGATAAATGCTGTGCAATTTAGTGCAGATGCGCCTTGTAAGTCAGCAAAGTATGCAGGAACTTACCCATGTGACTCCAGACTCCATTTTGCTTGTAATTTTCCACAGTAAGGACAAAGAGGTGTTCTTACACCTCAAAAAGACTATAAAAGGCTGATGCCTCATCTCCAGCTTGTCTTCAGTCCTGCTTCTTACCTCTGAAGGGACTTTACTCCAAACTGAAGCTCTGAACAAAGAACTGATGACCCGTCCCAGCTGGGGATGGACTCCAGAGACTTAATTTAAACCTGCAGTTTATTCTATCACTGTTCTAAGTCTGAAACAAGAACTTTGCCATTATTTTATGGAATTGATTCCATTTAACCAATTCCAGCTCTCATCTGTATCATTTTCCTTTTATGATTTTATAGATTTATAGATTCATAGATTCTAGGATTGGAAGGGACCTCGAGAGGTCATCGAGTCCAGTCCCCTACCCTCATGGCAGGACCAACTACTGTCTAGACCAGCCCTGATAGACATTTATCTAACCTACTCTTAAATATCTCCAGAGATGGAGATTCCACAACCTCTCTCGGCAATCTATTCCAGTGTTTAACCACCCTGACAGTTAGGAACTTTTTCCTAATGTCCAGTCTAAACCTCCCTTGCTGCAGTTTATGCTCATTGCTTCTTGTTCTATCCTTAGAGGTGAAGGCGAACAAGTTTTCTCCCTCCTCCTTATGACATCCTTTCAGATACCTGAAAACTGCTATCATGTCCCCTCTCAGTCTTCTCTTTTCCAAACTAAACAAACACAATTCTTTCAGCCTTCCTTCACAGGTCATGTCCTCAAGACCTTTAATCTTTCTTGTTGCTCTTCTCTGGACCCTCTCCAATTTCTCCACTCTTTCAGTACCTGTTTTCCTCCAATTACAAGGTTTCATCCTGTGAGTTTATCGACGAAGAAACCGCGTGTGTGTCTTGGAAGCACGCAAAAGACCGGTACTCTGTCTCTGGCAATACCAACGCCTTCATAGCCTGTTTCACCACCGCTTCTGCCCGCTTAGAACTATACAACCTCCTAGAGAGGTTGCAAGAGTGGTGCCTGTACCACGACGCTGACTTGGTGATATTTGTGAAAAGGGAGGGTGAGTGGAATCCCCCTCAGGGGGATTATTTAGGGGACCTCACGAGCGATTATTTCAATTAAAAAATAATAATCTGTGTACTTTTTTCTGAATTGGTCTTTTTAAAAAAAACAAACCAAACACCAAACATCAATTGTCTTTAAACCCCTCACCTGGGGTGCTTTATTGGGTAACATGGCTGTGAAAATTATCACAAAATACATGTCTGTGCTTGTTGAAACATGTTTTGAGCAAGACTAGGCATGCCCAAGGAATATCTCATCGGTAAAGGTCTTTTCATAACCTTTTTCAAAAGCTCCTTTGGTTTTAGGTAGTCTCACGTGGTCGCATTTCTCAAAGGGAGAGGCACGTGACCTTTGTTGAAAATAGCTTGAGAGGCCTTGGATACCTCACCACTCGTCTTGTGTTTTTGACCTAAGGCCCAGGCATATTTGGATAGGATGTCTATCACTGTTAAGATGTACTTAAAACCGCTGTTGCATTTGGAGAACTGGTGCATATCCACCAAATTTGCCTGCCATTGCACATCCACATCTGAACCAATGGTCTTGTTTCTTTTAAAATGTATTTGAGCCGGTTTGTGTAAAGTGCAAAAAAGAACAGGAGTACTTGATGCACCTTAGAGACTTACAAATTTATTTGAGCATAAGCTTTCATGGGCTACAGCCCACTTCATCGGATGCATGCAGTGGAAAATACAGTAGGAAGATATAGATATACACAGAGAACAAGAAACAATGGGTGTTACCATACACCCTATAAGGAGAGTGATCAGTTAAGGTGAGCTATTATCAGCAGGGGAGAAAAAGAACTGTTTGTAGTGGTAATGAAAATGGCCCATTTCCAGCAATTGACAAGAAGATGTGAGGAACTATAGTGGGGGAAAAAATAAGCACGGGGAAAGATTTTTACTTTGTGTAATGGCCCATCCACTTCCAGTCTTTATTCAAGCCTAATTTAATGGTGTCCAATTTGCAAATTAATTCCAATTCAGCAGTCTCTTGTTGGAATCTGTTTTTGAAGTTTTTTTGTTGAAATATTGTGACTTTCAGGTCTGTAATCAAGTGGCCAGGGAGATTGAATTGTTCTCCGACTGGTTTTTGAATGTTATAATTCTTGATGTCTGATTAGTGTCCATTTATTCTTTTACATAGAGACTGTCCGCTTTGGCCAAAGTACATGGCAGAGGGGCATTGCTGGCACATGATGGCATCTATCACATTGGTAGATGTGCCTGGTGGCGTGGCTGATGTGATTAGGTCCTATGATGGTATCCCCTAAATAGATACGTGAACAGACTTGGCAACAGGCTTTGTTGCAAGGATAGGTTCCTGGGTTAGTGTTTTGTTGTGTGGTCTGTGGTTGCTGTAGGATTGGGGGCTGTCTGTAAGCGAGGACAGACCTGTCTCCCAAGATCTGTGAGAGTGATGGATCGTCCTTCAGGATAGGTTGAAGATCCTTGATGATGCGCTGGAGAGGTTTTAGTTGGAGGCAGTGGCGGATTAACAAATTTGCCACCCCTAGGCCCTCAAAAAATTGCCGCGCCCCCTCCCCACCCCGCTCACCTCTGCTCCCCCGCAGCAAGACTGGGAGGGGGTGGGGAGAAGGGGAGTTGTGGCACGCTCGGGGGATGGTGGTGGTGGAGCGGAGATGAGCTGGGATGGGGAGCGGTTCCCGGGCCCCCCCAGGTTACTCCCCGCACCCGTGGGTCCAGCTCACCTCTGCTCCGCCTCCTCTGAATGTGCCGCTACTCACTTCTCCCTCTCTCCCAGCACTTTAGCGTGGCAAGCCTGGGAGGGAGGTGGAAGGGGGGAAGCGTGGGGCGCCTGGGAGAGGAGGCGGGCCAGGGATTTGAGGAAGGGGCAGAGTTGGGGAGGGGGCGTGAGCAAATTTGCCGCCCTAGGCCTAAGCCTTGTTGGCCTAGGCGATAATACGCCGCTGGTTGGGGGCTGAAGGTGATGGCTAGTGGCATTCTGTTACTTTCTTTGTTGGGCCTGTCCTGTATTAGGTGACTCCTGCGTACTCTTCTGGCTCTGTCAATCTGTTTCTTCACTTCAGCAGGTGGGTACTGTAGTTGTAAAAATGGTTGATGGAGATCTTGTAGGTGTTTGTCTCTATCTGAGGGCTTGGAGCAAGTGGGATTGTTTTGTAGACCTTGGCTGTAGACAATGGATCGAGTGGTGTGGTCTGGATGAAAGCTGGAGGCATGTAGGTAAGTATAGCGGTCAGTAGGGTGATGTTTATGTGGCCATCGTTTATGAGGGCTGTGGTGTCTAGGAAGTGGATCTCTTGTGTGGAATGGTCCAGGCTGAGATTGATGGTGGGGTGGAAATGTGTAAAGTGTAAGTGTCCCTGTCTGAAAGGCAAGCTGTTACCTGTCTTCTATTCAAAGTTTTGCTATGCTTTCTGGCTACTTGAGAAAGAGGGTTCACCCCGCCGAAGCGCCCAACTTCCCCGGGGGTGTAATATATTTTCTTTAACAGAGCTGCCTGTGTAGAAATGACTGTTCCTGGTACCGTCTTTTACTAACACAAATATGAAGAGGGACACATTCATATTGACACATTTAAATGAGAGGCCTTCATGCTCATCGGGGTTCCTCACGAGGGTTTGGGTTTCGGGTTCTGGCGTATCCATCAATGGCTGAGTCAAAGGGCCCTCATGGGAACTGTCGCTCATGTAGCGCTTTCTCCACAAAAGTCCAAAGCCCTCGGGGCTAACTCATTTTAGCTCGTTCTCATTAAGTGGTCTTGGTGCCACTAGAAGGGACAGGACTAACACAAAGTCTGAAGTTCTCACCAGGGTGGTGAAGGAGTCCATGCTTCCACGATTTCTAAAGCACGCGTTCTTGGTAAAAGATGGCCTCTTCTGCTCTGATTGCTGGGTCTTATGGGGTGATGGTGATGCGCTATGGTTGGCAGAGCGCGCTGGGAGGAGTTCTTAGAAGGGTCACACGACTCTCTTCTGGGCAAGTCACCCCGCTCTGGAACATCACCGATTGGTCAAATCTGCTCTCAGGGTGGTGCTGTGTGGCTGAAACCCATCGTGATTCGCAGAGGGCAGTGGAGGAGTTCTTAGAGGGGTCACACGAACCACTTCCGGATGGGTCACCATGCCCCGGAACACCCCTGATTGGTCAAGTCCCCTCTCCAGGTAGGCCTATGGGGGCGAAACCCCTCCTGATTGGTAGAGGGCAGTGGGAGGAGTTCTTAGAGGGGTCACATGACACCCTTGGCTTCCGATTGTGTGTCCTTCTTGACCCCAGAAGTAATATTCCCCATGGTTGGAACTTCCAGTGACAGGTGGTCGGGGCTTAAGGGGTCAAGGGGCAGGGTTTAAGTGACCAAGGAGAAGGGTTAGGGTTTGATTGATGGTAGGTCCCTTATACTATTTCCGATTTCCATGCTACTGAATCCCACCCTGCCAGCATGCCCATTAACAGAAGGGGCCCACTAATTCCACCATCTCCCTAGCAACCAGTGGGCCTTGTAAGCATGGGCCAAAGTGGCTGAGAACAAGTGCTTGTTGTCCTGGGACACAGAGACTGATGATAAGAGACTCTCCTTGGGGTATGACGTTTACCCCCAGATTCCAAGATGAAAGCGGGGCCTGGGCTTCAATGAGACTGATGGTGTGACTAGCCGGGAGTGTGAGGAACAGGCTGTGATCTGCCCTCACGTCCCAGAGACGCTGGTTGTGGTGCCCCCGAGCCCACAGGGCGGGTCCCTTGTTTCCCTTAACCCTCTTCCATTTTTCCTTGTTTTTCTTACAGTTGCTGTTCAATAAATTGTATTTGGTTTGAACTTAATGTACTGATCAGGGGTAGGGAAGCGGCCGGTGCAGAAAGAGTACCCTGGAGTGGGGCCATCCCCGAGCATGCAAGAATCTCCACTTTCATTTAAAAAACTGTAAATGTCTAGCCCATCATGCTTTAAAATGGGACCCCCCTAATGGTTCAAAAAGTATAAGGCAAATCAAAAGAATCCCCCAGATAATTTTAAAATCTCATGATTCGGGACACCTGACTTGTTTGAATGTATTGGGTCGGCAGTACTTGCCGATATGTGCGGGGTATGGAAGCACTTATCTTTACAGCCAAGCAACTAATTCATGGGGAATAATTTAAGCTGTGAACCCATCCCATTGCCTCTTCACAAATTCTCCCTAAAAAGCTTCCAGGGCACTCAAATTTATCCCTATTTCAAAAATAATCCTGGGGTGAGTTCAATGAATAATTCTGCTTCAGGAATCAGTTTGCTAGTTAAAACTCACAGTGTGTGGATTGGACACTCAGGTCATATGACTTGACTTCTGTTCCCTGATTGGATGAGCAGAACTCCAAGAAATCTGATTGCTAACGTGAATGCTCTCCTTTCCTTCTTCAGAATTTATTTTCAGGGAATATAATGTACTATCGAGGAGACAGTGTGTTCCAATGGGCAGAGCACTGGCTGGGCAGTCAGGAAACCTCAGTGCAGTCGCAGTTCTGCTATTGACCTGTTGCATGAGCCTGGATGAGGTGCCTCTCTGTACCTCAGTTTCCTCATGTGTTTAATAGTCTAATAACCCGTGCTGCCCTTTGGAAGGTGCTTTCATAGATTCGAAGGCCGGAATGCTGCTGTATCACACAGGCCAGGAAACTTCCCCAAAATAATTCCTAGAGCAGCTCTTTTAGACAAACATCCAGTCTTGATTTAAAAGTGGTCAGTGATGGAGAATCCACTACAATCATTGGTAAATTGTTCCAATGATTAATTACTCTCACCAATATCAATGTATGCCTTATTTCACACGGGCTCTGTTCAAGATGGTTTCTCTCAGCCATAGTCTCCCAGCAAAGTGGTGCCTGGCTCCCCCCTTGCTCAGGCTCTCTTCCAGGGGCCCAAAAGTGCTGGTGGTTTTGTTTTCTTCGGTGAAAGAATGTGGGCTTGTCTGCCCCTTTCTTTTCTAGCCCCTTGAGTCTTGGAAGCTGATTCTTCTAAAGCAGTGGTTGTCAACCAGGGGCACGGGGTCCACAACTCCTGTCAATATTTGCCTAGTTTTACAGCAGGCTACATAACAAGCACTAGCGAAATAAGTACAGGTTAACATTTCATACAGACAAAAGGAGAAAGTCAGCAATTTGTCAGTAAGAGTGTGCTGTGACACATCTGTATTTTAGATCTGATTTTGTAAACTAGTAGTTTCTGAGTGAGGTGAAACTTGGGGGTACACAAGACAAATCAGACTCCTGAAAGGGGCACAGTAGACTGAAAACGTTGAGAGCCACTGTTCTAAAGGATCCCCTCAAAGCCAAGTTTATCCAAGCTGTGAGGAAGGTGACCTGAAGTCTGGTGGTGAAGGCTCCGTGTGTAACCCACACACCTCCTGGGTGTGGTGTCCTGTCCCTTCTAGTGGCACCAAGACCACTTAATGAGAAAAAGCTAAAATGAGTCTGCGCTGCAGCCTTTTAGCTCATGCGGTAGAGACTCATGCAGTAAGTTCCAGGGGCCCTAGGTTCAAACCCTCTTGCCTCCAACAGGGGTCTGTCAATGTTACAAGTGGGGGCTTGTCTGGGATTTCAACCGGGAAGTCTCTGAGCTCGGGACGTGCTTCCTCAGCGAGGGGAAGTATGTAACCCACACACCTCCTGGGTGTGGTGTTCTGTCCTCTCTAGTGGCACTGAGACCATTTAGAGACAGTTAAATGAGTCTGCCCTACAGCCCTAGCTAGCAACCAGTTGGCTCTTAGCTCATGCAGTAGAGAATCACACACTAAGCTCCAGAAGTCCCAGGTTTGATCCTACCTCCCCACAACCAGCATCTGTATATATCTCTGCACTATAAGTTCCATTCTATGTATCCATGAAAGCTTATGCTCAAATACATTTGTTAGTCTCTAAGGTGTCACAAGTACTCCTGTTCTTTTTGCGGATACAGACTAACATGGCTCCTACTCTGAAACATGCCAATTTAGTGACTGTTTGGAAATTTGAATTGAAATTGAAACATTAATACATACTTTAAAAGCATATACAGTGTATGATAAAATATGTGTTTCTGAAAGTATAATAGATGAGAAAAGTATGAACCTAGACTAGCTTCCTTATACAGCTGTTGTTTTTTATGATAATGCCAGTGCATTCATTTCCATGATGTTGGCCAACCTAATAATTTCAAATGATGATTTGTAAGCAAAGTCTCAATGAGCTCTCCCTGACAACTAATGATGAGCTGGAGGCTGCAGGGAAAGGCTTCAGGACCAGAATGTATTTACATTCACACCTAATCTACCTAGGTATCCAGCAAACAGAGCTGTGTTGCCCAAGTGATAGATTTTGGCTGGGGTTGGGTTACAAATCACTTGAATGCGGGGGGTGGGGTTGGGAATGAAATGTTGTTGTTCTTATTGTATGAGTAAAAGGCAGTAGAACTGTATTAGCCTGTGCTGATTGAGGGCATCAAAAGAGAGGGTGGGGACCTGTCCCTCTCCACTGTTTAAAGACAGAGCTGATTAGGCTCCATAGATAGTCTTTTGTTCTGTTAAGTGACCACTGCAGCTGAAATCACTGATAAGCAGGTCTACCTGCTTAGTCCTGCTGTGGGGACAGTGTTCCTGTGGGGACAGTGTTTTTGTGTAAAAGACAGCCCAGACTGCACTAGCAGCGAGGTTCCCCCACGGGGAGTTCAGCTGAAATCGCTGAGAGCGGGTGGAACCTCAAGAGACCAACTCGCAGAGGTCACAGTGGCAGGTGGCAGCAGAAGGTGACTGTGCAGGGCCATTGGCAACAGAGTGGTGGAGTGAATGAAGAGCCGTGGCCAGAGCGAACAGTGAGCAGCTGGAGGAACGAGCAAGGTGCCTTCTTGCCCCCCACCTGGGAGGTGGACTCATGTGAAAGCACCTCCGACGCCTTAAATAAGGGGCACGTTAAATAAACATTTGTTTGTTGGACTATATTTTAGTGACTTTGCTCCAGAATCCAAGATTTGTGACTGGGAATGGAAACTTATATAAATATGTTTCCTAGTAGGCCAAGATTTTTAAAATGCAGTATTTGCCAAGGTTGTTATCTCACACTGTTGCTATCTTGAGAGGTCATTATGTTGGGGAGTTTCTGTACTAAACATTTGTATTATTATAATTAATTTTTACATAAGAATGGTCATACTGGGTCAGACCAATGGTCCATATAGCCCAGTCTCCTGTCTTCCGACAGTGGTCAAGACAAGGTGCGTCAGAGGGAATGAACAGAACAGGGAATCATCAAGTGATCCATCCCCTGTTCCCCATTCCCAGCTTCTGGTAAACAGGCTAGGGACACTCAGAGCATGGTTTGTTAGTCTCAAAGGTGCCACGAGTACACCTGTTCTTTTTAAAAAAGCAAACAGAATGTTAGGAATCACTGACTGCCGCTGCCCATTGAGTGGATGTTTTCAGAGGACTATCCACAATGACTCCAAGATCTCTTTCTTGAGTGTTAACAGCTAACTTAGACACCACCATTTTGTATGTATAGTTGAGATTGTTTTCCAATGTGCATCATTTTGCATTGATCAACATTGAATTTCATCTGCCACTTGGTTGCCCAGTCACCCAGTTTTGTGAGATCCCTTTGTGACGCTTCCCAGTCTGCCTGGGACTTAACTACCTTGAATAGTTTTGTATCATCAGCAAATTTTGCCACCTCAACTGTTTACCCATATTTCCAGATCATTTATGAGTATGTTGAGCAGTAATGGTCCCAGTACCGACCCCTCAGGGATACCACTATTTCTCTCTCTACATTCTGAAAAATTTATTCCTACCCTTTGTTTTCCATCTTTTAACCAGTTCCTGATCCTTGAGAGGACTTCCCTCTTATCCCATGATAGCTTACTTTTCAAAAGTCTATTTAAATTAAATACATTTTTTTTAAAAAATGTATATGTTTTTAGAAATCTAGACGTGTTATATGTTTTGGTGTAACTTGCATTATCCTTAGGTTAAATTTGCATCATCGTAACAAAATATTTACTTTATTTATATCTCTTTTATATATCCCATCGGTCCTGACACCCCGCCCTGTAAATTCGAACACCTCCCCTAATTTCAATTCCTGGGGAAACCATTGGGTACCTCACAAGGCATATTTTGTACAAAGATTATTACCATCGCATGTAGGGTGTAACTAGAGGGCTGCTTTGGGTCACACATGCTCAGAAGGGCATCTCCAATGGTGGAGGGCCAATTCCACTCCGAAATTTTAAAAAAGGGGGTGCCAACCTGTTCCGCCAGTTCAGCCAGCCCCAGAGAGACACAGCCGTATCGGAAGGGCGCTGAAGATCTCTGCCCTGAGGGCTGATGTTCACAGGCCTGGTTTGGCTACCTGCAGCAAGCAGATAATTGCCAGGAGAAGGATCCCAGCCTATTCAAAGAACAAGGTGCTTGCTGCTTGGTCAGCTCAAGAGGGCGTGAGGACATAAATGCCAAATGAGCAGCACATGCTTTCAATGCGTAGGATTAGTGACCCGTGTACCTTTCAGTACTGAAGAAATCTGTATGTTAGTTTCGTTGTTTTTTCTTTGACCGGTATGTGCTGTATTGCTGTAATGATAAGAGCATGTTTCGATTTATGAGGCGACTTAGATTGTCGTCTTATCAAAAGAAGAATGTTTTTGTTTAGTCTGAGCAGCTTTACTACACTGTGGTGTCTTTCCTCCAAATCGGAGCAACTCAGGGTACTGGCATCCGCACCTGTCCCAATTTGGAGATTTGTGGTGTTCTCCACAGGTGGGAGTTCCACTGTCGGAACAGACTGAACCTGCTCACTGTCCCTGCAATACAATGGAATTATTACGGGTACAGGTGTAATCAAAGTTTGGTGGGTTACACTCAGGCCAGGCCCTTGTCTCCGGCTCTTTAACGGAGCCCTGACTCTGCTCTCCCAGGAGCCCCTCTCTGCCTGAACACAGGTTGCTCTTACAGGCCCAGCTCACTAGGTGACATCTACCCTGTCTTTCCATCCAGACTGCATGGAAGACTGGAGAACTGAGTGGGATTATGACATCACAGGTATCCAGGAGACTGAGCAGCTGTAACATAAGAACGGCCACACTGGGTCAGACCAAAGGTCCATCTAGCCCAGTATCCGGTCTTCCGACAATGGCCAATGCCAGGTGTTTCAGAGGGAATGAACAGACCTCCTTTTAAAGTGCTTTGAGAGCTACTGGTTGAAGATGTTAATAAGAGGTAGGGCTGGGGGAGGTGGCTCGGTACAGGAGCTGGAGAGGACTCTGCAGAGCCTGGGATGGGGGAAGAGTCTGTGGAGGGGTGAGCCTGGGGATGGCCTAGCCTGAGACTGGCTGAGGGAAGAATTGACCTAGAGAGGGAGTAGAGCTGAACTGCTTGCTTCAGCATCCCTGGATTGGAACCCAGAATACAGGGGCAGCCTGGCTTTCCCTGCCAGCCACCAAGGCTGGAAAGCCGCCTGATATAAGGGTTGGAAAGACCCCTGAGGCCGGAGTCAGGCCAAAGCCCTGGCATAAGGCCACTGGAGTACTGCTGTGTGGGAGTCTGTTACCCAGGAAGGGGTGGGGAAACAAGTCACCCCAATAACCCCTGCACTCCGGTGACTAATGCCAGTAATTACAGCCGAAGAGAGACCTGCCCGGATGTCATTCTGTGTGAAACCACCAGGGAAATGGCTCTCGAGCACTGACATGAGGGACAGGTGACATTCACCCTCATGTGGATGGCCTGTCCAAGGCCTCCATAGTACAGCCCCATGGCCGGGGATTATGGGGGGAGGAGAGGTTCAAGTGGAGGGACCATGCAATGCGGTCTTTAGAGCTCCAGGTGTTATGCAGCGTCTTCAGGGCCACCTGGAAACCTACAGGTATCTGCTGCTGACTGGTGTGATTGTTCCTGCTTGGAGCTCCACTCAGTAAAGAGATTTAGTTTTTGAGTAGTCTTGCAATGTAATCCCATGCGATGAATCCATGTGCTATATGGCATGCTTACTCCATGAATCAGACACCCTCTGTCCCTATGGTGGCAGGGACGTGAAGTCTGGTGCTTCTGCTCTGCAGTCACGGGCCTGTGTCACCTAAACATAAGAACATAAGATTGGCCGTACTGGGTCAGACCAAAGGTCCATCCAGCCCAGTATCCTGTCTGCCGACAGTGGCCAATGCCTGGTGCCCCAGAGGGAGTGAACCTAACAGGCAATGATCAAGTGATCTCTCTCCTGCCATCCATCTCCATCCTCTGACGAACAGAGGCTAGGGACACCATTCCTTACCCCATCCTGGCTAATAGCCATTAATGGACTTAACCTCCATGAATTTATCCGGTTCTTTTTTAAACCTTATTATAGTCCTAGCCTTCACAACCTCCTCAGGCAAGGAGTTCCACAAGCTGACTGTGCGCTGTGTGAAGAAGAACTTGCTTTTATTTGTTTTAAACTCTCTGCCCATTAATTTCATTTGGTGGTCCCTAGTTCTTGTATTAGGGAATAAGTAAATAACTTTTCTTTATCTACTTTCTCCACATCACTCATCATTTTATAGACCTCTATGATATCTCCCCTTAGTCTCCTCTTTTCCAAACTGAAAAGTCCTAGCCCCTTTAATCTCTCTTCATATGGGACCCGTTCCAAAACCCTAATCATTTTAGTTTCCCTTCTCTGAACCTTTTCTAGTGCCAGTATATCTTTTTTGAGATGAGGAGACCACATCTGTACACAGTATTTGAGATGTGGGCGTACCATCGATTTATATAAGGGCAATAATATATTCTCAGTCTTATTCTCTATCCCCCTTTTAATGATTCCTAACATCGTTTGCTTTTTTTGATTGCTGCTGCACACTGCGCGGATGTCTTCAGAGTACTATCCACGATGACTCCAAGATCTCTTTCCTGATTTCTTGTAGCTAAATTAGCCCCTATCATATTGTATGTGTAGTTGGGGTTATTTTTTCTAATGTGCATTACTTTACATTTATCCAAATTAAATGTCATTTGCCATTTTGTTGCCCAATCACTTAGTTTTGTGAGATCTTTTTGAAGTTCTTCACAGTCTGCTTTGGTCTTAACTATCTTGAGCAGTTTAGTAACTATTTTGAGCTAAAGGACAAACCTGCCAAGCTAACTGCAGGTACGTCTACACTGTACATTAAGCCCGGGCTCCGAGTCAGGTTTAAGCCCAAGTCCCACTTCCATCCATGCACAAATGAGTCCGACTCGGGTCAGCAAACACGCAGGGCCTGGGTCTTAGGACCCTACAAATGGGGGTTCAGGGCGAGATCCTGAGTTCTGCTGGGACTTGGGTCTAAGCCCTGTCATTTTGCAGTGTGGATACAGCTCAAGCCACAGACCTGAGTCAGAAGGTCTGTGTAGTATAATATGGATGTGTTAGTATAACACTGACAGACCCCAATTGTCAGTGGGCAGGATCAAATCTGGGACCTCTGAAGCTTAGCCTAGGAGGCGGGTGTTTAGGTCATGCAGTAGAGGCTCATACACTCAGCTTCAGAGGTCTGAGATTCAATGGTGCCTGCCAATGACTGGGCTTTATTGGCCCTAGAACCAGGGGCTTATCTGGGATATCAGATGGGAAGTATCCAAAGCTCGGGAGGCGCTTCCTCAGCTAGGGGAAGTATGTAACCTATGCTTGCTTGGTGTGGCGCTCTGGAATATTGTGTGCAATTCTGGTCTCCCATGTTTAAGAAGGACGAATTCAAACTGGAACAGGTACAGAGAAGGGCTCCTAGGATGATCCGAGGAATGGAAAACCTGTCTTATGAGGGGAGACTCGAAGAGCTTGGCTTGTTTAGCCTAACCAAAAGAAGGCTGAGGGGAGATGTGACTGCTCTCTATAAATATATCAGAGGGATAAATACCAGGGAGGGAGAGGAATTATTTAAGCTCAGTACCAATGTGGACACAAGAACAAATGGATATTAACTGGCCATCAGGAAGTTTAGACTTGAAATTAAATCTAGGTTTCTAACCATCAGAGGAGTGAAGTTCTGGAACAGCCTCCCAAGGGGAGCAGTGGGGGCAAGAAACCTAACTGGCTTCAAGACTGAGCTGAATAAGTTTATGGAGGGGATGGTATCATGGGATAGCCTAATTTTGGCAATTAATTGATCTTTGATTATTAGCAGGTAAATAGGCCCAATGGTCTGTGATGGGATGTTAGATGGGGTGGGATCTGAGTTACTACAGAGAATTCTTTCCTCGGTGTCTGGCTGGTGAGTCTTGCCCACATGCTCAGGGTTTAGCTGATCGCCATATTTGGCATCGGGAAGGAATTTTCCTCCAGGGCAGACTGGCAGAGGCCCTGGCGGTTTTTCACCTTCCTCTGCAGCATGGGACACGGGTCACTTGCTGGAGAATTCTCTGCACCTTGAAGTCTTTAAACCATAAGTTGAGGACTTCAGCAGCTCAGACATAGGTCAGGGGTTTGTTACAGGAATGGGTGGGTGAGATTCTGTGGCCTGCGTTGGGCAGGATGTCAGACTAGATGATCATAATGGTCCCTTCTGACCTTAAAGTCTATGAGTCTGTGTCCCCCTCTAGTGGCGCCCAGCCTAGCTAGAGATTGATGAGTCTGCTACAGCCTTAGATAAGAGCCACGTGGCTTTTAGCTCATGAAGTAGAGGCACCTATACTGAGCTTCACAGATCCCATGTTCAATCCTGCTGACGACTGTGGTCTGTTGGAGTTACATGTTGGCCGTGAGACTCAGCCCAGCAGTGATAAACCCAGGCTTACAATGCAGGGGGGTTACTAGAGCACAGCCTGAGGACCTCACAAGGCATATTTTGTACAAAGATTATTACCATCGCATGTAGGGTGTGACTAGAGGGCTGCTTTGGGTCACACATGCTCAGAAGGGCATCTCCAAGGGTGGAGGGCCAATTCCACTCCCACATTTTAAAAAAAGGGGGTGCCAACCTGTTCCGCCAGTTCAGCCAACCTCACAGAGAGACAGCCGTATCGGAAGGGCGCTGAAGATCTCTGCCCTGAGGGCTGATGTTCGCAGGCCTGCTTTGGCTACCTGTAGCAAGCAGATAACTGCCAGGAGAAGGATCCCAGCCTATGCAAAGAAGAGGGTGCTTGCTGCTTGGTCAGTTCAGGAGGGCGTGAGGACATAAATGCCAAATGAGCAGCGCATGCTTTCAATGCGTAGGATTAGTGGCCCGTGTACCTTTCAGTACTGAAGAAATCTGTATGTTAGATACTGTTATTTTTCTTTGACCCCTATGTGCTGTATTGCTGTAATGATAAGAGCATGTTTCGATTTATGAGGCGTCTTAGTTAACCCACAGATTGTCGTCTTATCAACAGAAGGATTTTTTTGTTTAGTCTGAGCAGCTTTACTACACTGTGGTGTCTTTCCTCCAAATCGGAGCAACTCTGGGTACTGGCATCCGCACCTGTCCCAAGTTGCATACTCCACAGCTGGGAGTTCCGCTGTCAGAACAGACTGAACCTGCTCACTGTCCCTGCAATACAATGAAATTATTACGGGTACGGGTGTAATCAAAGTTTGGAGGGTTGCACTCAGGCCGGGCCCTTGTCTCCGGCTCTTTAAAGGAGCCCTGACTCTGCTCTCCCAGGAGCCCCTCTCTGCCTGAACACAGGTTGCTCTTACAGGCCCAGCTCACTAGGTGGCATCTACCCTGTCTTTCCATCCAGACTCCAAGGAAGACTGGAGAACTGAGCGGGATTATGACATCACAGGTATCAAGGAGGCTGAACAGCTGTAATGTAAGAACGGCCACAGTGGGTCAGAGCAAAGGTCCATCTAGTATCCGGTCTTCCGACAGTGGCCAATGCCATATGTTTCAGAGGGAATGAACAGAACAGGGAATCATCAAGTGATCCATCCCCTACTGTCCATTCCCATTTTCTGGCAAACAGAACCTAAGGACACTCAGAGCATGGTGTGGCAACCCTGCCCATCTTGGCTAATAGCCATCGATGGACCTATCTTTCATGAAATGATCTAGTTCTTTTTTGAACCCTCTTATAGTCTTGGCCTTCCCAACATCCTCTGGCAAAGAGTTCCTTGGCTTGACTGTGCATTGTGTGAAGAAATACTGCCTTTTGTTTCTTTTCGACCTGCTGCCTATTCATTTCATGTGGTGACCCCTACTTCTTCTGTTCTGAGAAGGAGTAAATAACACTTCCTTATTTACCTTTTCCACACCGATCATGATTTTATAGACCTCTATCCTATCCCCTGTAGTTGTCTTTTCTAAGATGAAGAGTCCCGGTCTTATTAATCTCTCCTCCTATGCAAGCTGTTCCATACCCTCCTCATTTTTGTTGTCCTTTTCTGAACCTTTTCCAATTCCAAGAGATCTTTTTTGAGATGGGGAGACTACATCTGCATGCACTATTCCTACCCTTCATTTCCTATGGTTCAGCCAGTTACTGATCCATGAGAAGACCCTTCCTCTTCTCCCATGACAGCTTACTTTGCTTAAGAGCCTTTGCTGAGGGACCTTGTCAAAGGCTTTCTGAACATCCCAGTATGTCAGTGCACTGCAAGGCCTTCAATGATTTTTAAACTTTCCCATGGGGATATCCGAGACATGGTCCAGTGAACTTGTGTTCAGGCATAACAAGAACTCAGATGCAACCTGCTGTGAGAAACTTGTTTTAACAAGGATGCCCCTGTGCCAGCACAGGCCACAGGTCAAAATGTGTAACTTCAATCACAATGGTAATGGAAGAGCCCACAATAACCAATACAGGAATGTACTGACTATGACCCCTTCCTTCAAATGCACTGTTGCCTAGTGGATAGAGCACGAGATAGAACTCAGAAGACTGAAGTGCTAGTAGTGACTCTGCTACTGTCTTGCTGGGTGACCTTGGGCAAGTCACTGCTCTGCTCTGTGCCTCAGTTTCCCATCTCAAAAAGGGGGCTAATGCTACAGACCTCCTTTGCAATGTGCTTTGAGATCTACTGATTGAAGATGTTAGATAAGAGGTAGGGCTCTTTATTATCTTATGATATAGGGTGCTTTTCTTAAAGCACCCACAGCTGGAGTCAAGTGATTTATTTGAGAATCTCTGCTCTTTATTTTATTTTATTTGTTAGCCAATTTTAATCCCCCGTGGTTGCAAAGAGAAGCTGGAGAACGTGAATTGAGTGCACCCTAGCGGCTCAGACACCAGAAGGCAAATGAAGAGTTCCCCAGATGAACGTTTTTTGAAGATCTCATTATTTGGAAGCCAATCTCATGATTTTGGTGGGACCCAGCTCAAGGGTTTGGAATGCTTGGGCTGCCGATACCGTGAACGTTTTTGTGCTCTCGTAGCACTAGATAATCACTTCAGGGCTGCTTCTCACTTCAGGCTGGGAGATTCTGCCTCAGTCACAGGGGTTTTAGGAGTTCCCACAAGTAGGGAAAAAATGTCCCTTGCCTAGGGGCTTGAGAGTCATAGAGCTCGGAAAAGACCCAGGGTTTTCCTGGGAAACCTGATGCCCTCTCTCCTGCCTTATTCTGAGCTCAGCCCCCTTGGGCGATTGCCCCATCCTATCTCCTGATCTATGTACAGCATTGACACCTCACAGGCTAGAGGGAGATTACAGGAGAGCAGCCTCATTGTGACCTAGAGACGACATCAGCGCCTGCCTGTTGCCAGAGCAGCAACCTGCTCTCAGGTGTAGCCTGGGTACTTGGTGCTGCTTTGAGCGTATCTGTGATTCTTAGTGCCTGAGCCCGGCAAAATGAGATCACTCCTCCTCTTTCTCAACTCTGCCTCCTGCCTAAGGATCCTGCTGCTCTTTCTTGTGTATTATGCTGTGATCAGGCTTGCCAGATCTGAGGTAAGTGAGACTCCTTGAGAGATGGAAAGGCTGGATTGATGCCAGCTGAATGCAGGAACCAAACAGAAGTAGTTTTCAATCAGCAGGCTCGGATCATCTCCACCCAAGAGTCCTCAAAGAGCTGGCTCAGGAGATTATTGGCCCACGGACATTAATTTTTTAACCAATGTAGGATTCCTGAGGGAATTCCAGAAGGCTGGAAGTGTGTTAATGTTTTGTCAATATTCAAAAAGCTACGGGGGGTTGGCCTGGCTTCTTATAGGCCACTTAGCCTGAAATAATGGACAAACTGATATGGGATTCAATCAATAAAGAATTAAAGGACAGGAATATATTCAAAGCAGGTTAACAATGTTTCATGGAAAATGGGCCATGTCAAACATAGATGTGACAAACTTAGACTTTTGGAAGGTGCTGTTTTTCACAGATTCCAAGGCAAGATGGGCCCATTGTGATCTTCTAGTCTGACCCTCCTGTCTAGCACAGGCCAAAGAACTTCCCCACAACCATGCCTAGTGCACACCTTGAATTAAAATGTCCAATCTTGATTTAAAAAATTGCCAGTGATGGAGAATCAGTCCACCATGACCTTGGTTAATTCCTCTCACTGTTAAAAATGGACACCTTCTGTCCAGTCTCAATGTGTCTAGTTTCAACTTCCAGCCATTGGACCATGTGAGACCTTTCTCTGCTAGATTGAAGAGCCCATTTGTAATGATTTCTTCCCCATGTAGGTATTTATAGACTTTTCCTCAAACCACCCTTAACCTCTTTAAGCGACATTGACTGAGCTCCTAAACTCTATCACTAAAAGGCTTCATCACTCGGGAGTAGCATGGCCATCGCAAATGGCTGCAGAGAAAACCCCGATATCATGCATTCCCTAAATATGTGTCTAGGAAACACTATTGTCCAGATGTCGGAATTCTCCCCACTGGTCTGAATTCCACGCATGGTATCTGGGGTTAGTTGCATACTCTGCAATCCTAAAACCTGCAGAGTTCGATCATCTCTGCAGGAGAGAGAACTTTGCAGGCTCTCTCCTTCAATGCTTATAAACTCTGCAGGCTCCTGGTACCATCAATCCGTGTTTCTCCAACCCCTGGAGTGTTGCAGTGACCCCTGTTATAGGTTGTGCTTTGTGCCCTATATTGGCTGCATCATAGGAAAGCACAATGCCTACCCATGATGCCTCAGAGTGCAATACTCTGCCAGAAGGAAAAATTTCCCTCTGGCCCCACATGGCAATCACCTCCGGCTCATTGTTCTCCCTGGTTTATTGAGGAGTTCTCTTCTAACCTTGCTGCTTTCTCTGTGTGCGGCAGGCTTCTCCGAGGAAGAGGAGGCCCAGAAAGACAAAAAAGAAAGCGAAAGGTAAGCAGCCCCTCACCCAACAGCTGCGGTGGCAGACTCAGGCCCCATGCAAAGCAGAGAAATAGGGTCTATTCCCCCAACTGCCTCCCCTCTTCCTGCGAAGGCACAGTCGTGCCCAGAGCCGTGCGGTGGCACTGGCTGGGGCTCCATTCACAGGCTGCCTCTGAAATCTGGGGCAGAGGGTGCCCAAGCAGCTCAATGTCTCCTTTATGTCTCACTTCTGGCAGCTTTTGGATGCTGTGAGGAAGAGTTGGAGGAGGCTGGTGCATCCCCAGAGACGTGGTAAGCAATGCCCCCCTCCATGAATCTGCAGTGGGTCAGTCCCCTCCTTTAGCGTCATGCAATTCATCCCCACCCAGGGGCAGTAGCCCGAGTAATCCCTCCCCTGCCCCGACCTATGTACCACGCAGGCAACTCTTCTCCTTTAGACTCCTGCAATTCATTCCCACCCTGCAGAAGTTGCCATCTCTAATCCACCCCCACGCCTTGTACAGTGGGTCATTCCCTTCTTCCAGCATCATACGGCTCCTTTAACCTGGGGCAGTGGGGGGGAGGGGTAGATTGTGTCAACTGGACTGGACCATCCTCTCCTCCCAAGAGCGGGAGAAAATGTTTTCTGGGAGCAGCCCCGTGCACCCCGGGGAGGTGAGGTGGAGAGGTCAGGAGGAAGGCTGGCCTTTCTGGTATGGTGAGTAGGGGATCCAGCAGCACTTGGGTAATGGCCCCTCCTCCAGTCCCCCAGCATAGGTTCCAAGTAGGATTTGAACCCTGGACCTTCAGCTCTGCAGCATAAAGCACCCCTTAGAGCTAAAGAAGTAGCTGCATAGTTGGTAGCTAGAGTAGGCTGTTATCCTATCTGTTGATAAGCTTCTGTGGAAGGGACATGACACACATGCAGCCAGCAGGATAGACGCTCACCTCCTCAGCACTAGACAGGGATGACCTAACAATCCAGCTAACCCCAACCCAGAACATCCAAGGCCCGGGTATTGCAGGGGAGGAGGCTGCCTCAGTGGAGAAGGGAACAGGGAGCCTTTCGGTGCCGCCCCTCTGGGTAAAAGAGGGCCTGAGGGCAGGGCCTGCACTCAGCTATCTGCTCTCTCTGTTCCACAGCTGCCCTGTGCCCCTGGAGAAGCTCCCCTTGGCTCAGCGCCTCAGGCTCGTTGAGAGGAGGGTACAGGACGTGGGCAGACACCTGGATGCAGTTCTGATACCGTAAGGCAACTGAGCGGGGGGCACCAGACTGGGGGCTAGGTGGGAGGGGATAATGAATGTAGAGAGGAGGGAGCAGGGAAAACCAGACACTCCAGTATCCTAAAATAACAGTTGAGATACCAGTGAAAGTGAGGTGAGGGATTATCAGAAATTAAATGCAGAGACTACAAGTTGGGGTTGTGAGTAGGAGCAAATCCTTCTGTACGGCAATATCTGCCAGCAGGCGACTGTCTAGAACCTGCCAGTGCTGTGTTTGAAAGAAAAAGCAATCCGATGACACGCTGTGAGGGGGTGTCCACCCACATAGGACTGGAAGGGGCTCAGGTGGCCAGGCAGGCCCATTAACTCCACAGGGTGCACATGGAGGAAGAGCCAGGGAGCAGGGAATTGATTGCAAGCAGGCTCAGCGGGGCAGGAATATGCGGGGCCGATAAAGCCAGTAAGCTGGCAAGAGACAGGGGCTGCGGCTGGGAAAGGGCAGCCCTCCCTGGGAAGAGGGGGGAGTGTTTGGAGCTGGTGCACCCAGAGCAAGGAGGGGAACCAGGAGTAGTAGGAAGCCGTCCAGGCTGGGAGAGGAAAGCCCAGAACTGCTGGGTTGAGGGTCTCTGGCCTGGAGCCCGGTGTGAAGTGTGGGCCCAGGCTTCCCTACCAGCCACCGAGGGCACGGCCCAGACCGGCGGGGCAGTGATCAGGAGGACTGTCTGGGTCACTGTGGGAGTGACAGGCAATTGCAGGACTGTACCCTGGAAGAGGGGGAAACGCTGAGTGGCCTAGCCATGAAGGGGACACTGCAGTTCCCGGAATGACAGAGAGATGATGTGACCACATGCGACAACTGGAAGGGGCATTGGCCTCGAGAGCTAATCCCCAGAGTAGGCTCCAGACAAGCAGTGAGTGGGGCACTCTGTGATACACCCAAAACATGAGTCATCAGCTGGGTTCAAACCCAGGACTTTAAGGACCATAGCACAGTCCTCCACCACTGAAGAAACTCCATTAACTGGGAGCAATAGTATGTTGTTAGCCTCTAGTGTATCAGCCATTAGAAGAGGACAGTTTTCCAGTGGGTTAGAATGTAAGAACATAAGAACAGCCAGACTGGGTCAGACCAAAGGTTGATTTAGCCCAGTATCCTGTCTTCCAAAACGGGCCAATGCCAGTGCAGCAGAGGGAATGACCAGAAGAGGGAATCATCAAATGATCCGTCCCCTGTCGCCCATTCCCAGCTTCAGACAAACAGAGACTAGGGACACCATCCCTGCCCAGCCTAGCTAATAGCCATTGATGAATTTATCTAGTTCCTTCTATAGTTTATAATCTTGGCCTTCACAACCTCCCCTGGTGAGGGTAACACACACATGCTCTCATCTTCCTCACCCAAAGCAATTGTTGTTAGCTAATCTTTCTGTTAAAATAGCACTAGGTCCCCAATCATGCTCAAGGCCCCATTGTGCCAGGTTCTGCACATGTGCGTGTGATGAAGGGGTTATCGTTCTAGATAAAATGAGTGCCCTCTCCCCCTCTCAGTCCTTCATTACCCAGCTGATGTCCTTGTGTCAGACTGTGGTGTGCAATGCATGCCTAGGCACTGCCCCATTGCACTACTGTTGGAAGGCTGTGCCCAAGCCCTGCCTTTGCTCAGTAGGGCCATGTCCCATCTGTCCCTGTCTGCTCTCTCCCACAGGCCGAGTGTGGCGACAGCCGCGATGAGCCAGTTCTCCTATTCCGCTATGGAATCCACCACCTCTGCCCTCTGGAGTCCCAGCTCCTTTTCCCTGAGAGAAGCCGCCATCATTCAGTTGGAGCCCCTCTGCCACACAGGGGAGATCATGCCCTTCGCGAGCTGGGAAGGATCCACTCATCCCATCCAAGCCCAGCCTCTCTCCAGGCCTCGTGCCCACAGCAGACAAGACCGGGGAGAGCAGACCATGGGTCTGGACCAGACTTCAGTCCATAGCTCAGATTTCAACATCCGGCAGAAGCATCTGCAGAGGCGACTGGGGGCTCCACAAACCCCCATCCCAGGAAAGCCATTGCTGGGTGAGGGGGACACCAAGCAGCAATTGGAAGTAGACCCAGATCCGCACAAATGTGGATTTCCAGCAAAGGTCCCGGAGCCCTTCAGATCCAACACCAGCCCTCAGCGTGCACAGGAGATCCAGGAGCCATGTGTCTGCCCCTGGGGACCCCTGCCCCAAAAGGCCCACAGGATCATGGCATCCCCTGATGCCATCCTGGTCACGCTTGTGCCCACAGCGGTGGTCAAGCTGCAGGATCACGTGGCTCAGAAATACTGGCAGATCCAAACGAAGGCCTTTCCTAAGATGGTGCGAGAGTCGCACAGAGATGCTCCCCTCCGGAGAGAGACTGCCCTGCCTGGGCCACTCCACCCCCCTAGGGAGCCAGGCAAGCACAGGATAGCGGCATTCCCAGCGATGGGACAACAGCCTGCCCACCCCATCGAACTCCACATAAGGCATCAGCATCCGGTCATGCAGAGGGGGCTGCTCACCCTGGACCCAGAGCCCCCGGCAAAGCTGCCTCATGCCGTCCCAGCCAGGGGAGCCCGTGTGGAGTTCACTGAGATGGAGACCGATTTCCTGCAAACGGGGAGGCGAAGCACAAGCTCCTCTTCTTCCAAACGTCCTCCAACGCCAGTGGAAGATATCACCATGGAGACGGGCAGGAATGATGGCGCGGCAGGAAAGCAGACTAACCCACAGCGCTGCACTCTGCCAGCAGGGGTGGGTCTGACATCGCCACCTCCAGGAACCACAGTAGCAGAGAAGACACTCGCAGCGACACTCCAAATGTATAGGAGCGAGTTGAGAAAGCCCCTTACCAGTGTGAGCGGCAGCAAAGGGACTGAAGTGAAGCTGGAGCTGCACATGGAGAGGAAGGTTCTCTTGGGAGAAGGCTCCTGCCTGCGGCCAGGGGCACAAGCAGGTGAGAGCAGGGCAGATCCTCCCAGGACCCAATGGCACCAGGTTGCCCCAGAGGCACCAGGCTCTGAGCAGCTAACAAGATCCACCCTTGACTCTCTCCTTGCTGGGCAGGCTGCACACGACCTGCAGATCAAGCACCTGACGGAAATGTTGAGCAGCTCCCGCCCCTTGGCGGGCCAGGTCTCAGTTTGCCAGCAGTGCCGCAAGGCATATCCAGGAAAGAGGAAGGGTGAGAAAACTCCAAAGGAGACATCTGCTGAGCTGCATGGTGTTCGAGACATCATGCATTCACATGGGTTCAATGGAACTGTGAATTCAAAGCTCTCCAGGACCAGCCACCAATCAGAGTCTGCGAAGTGTGGTAAGCATCGACAAAAGAGACCAGCTGGCTCTGCAGGTGCTGACTTGCCGGGAAGATCCCATGGAATTCCTCAGCGATGGACTCCAGGAGACTCGTCAGCATCATCCAACCGCAATAAGATGCCAGTGCTGTGGCTCCTTCCAGCAGACAAGAGCAAGACGCAGGATGGAATGGCGAAAAGGGCTCCCCGCAAGCAACGAAAGATGGTGTCCGTTGCAACGAGTACAACAGGGCTTTCGCAAGCTGGGGAGAAAGCAAGTTGGAGTCCTGACGGTTCTCCCTCAAAGACACCAAAGGCCTCCAGAGCTAGAACACCATCCCCTTCAAGGAGCAAAGTTCTCCAAAAGATGTTAATGTGCCTGAAGCAAACCTTCAGCAAGCTGCAACACAAAGTGAAGTCCCGAATCTCCAAGGACCCTCGATCCAGAACACCTGACACTAAATTTACAAAGCCACCCTTTTGGAAGGCAAGGGCCTCCAAGGGTGTCCGGTTTCCATACTACTGAATCTCACCCTGCCAGCATGCCCACTAACAGCAGGGGCCCACAAATTCCAACCTCTCCCTATCATCCAGTGGGCCCGGAAAGCATGGGCTAAAGTGGCTGAGAAGAATGGCTTGTTGTCCTGGGACACAGAGACTGATATATAAGTGACTCTACTTGGGGTATGACATTTAAACCGAGATTCCAAGATGAAGGGGGGCCTGGGAGCTTGGATGAGATTGAGCGTGTGGCTAGCTCACTGGATTTATTACTTTACTTCATGCGGTTCAAGAATCAATCCTTCCTTCAAGAAGAGCTGACACTAAATTTACAAAGCCACCCTTTTGGAAGGCAAGGGCCTCTAAGTGTGTCCAGTAATACTATTAGGGCCCTACCATCAATCAAACACATATCAGCCCTTTGACTCCTAAAACCCCGCCCCTTGACCCCTTAAACCCCGCCCACCTATCACCAGAAGTCCCACCCACAGGGTATTACTTCCAGGGTCAAGGAGGACACATGACCGGAAGCAAAGTATGTCATGTGACCCCTCTAAGAACTCCTCCCACTGCCCTCTACCAATCAGGAGAGGTTTCGCCCTCATAGGCCTACCCGGAGAGGGGATTTGACCAATCTGGGGTGTTCCAGGGTGGGGTGACCCATCCGGATGTGGCTCGTGTGACCCCTCTAAGAACTCCTCCCACTGCACTCTACCAATCGCGATGGGTTTCGGCCGCATAGGACCACCCTGAGAGCAGATTTGACCAATCGGTGGTGTTCTGGGACGGGGTGACCTGTCCAGATGAGGATCATGTGACCCTTCTAAGAACTCCTCCCAGCGCCCTCTGCCAATCAGAGCGCAACACTATCACCCCATAAGTCCCAGCACTGGGGCAGAAGAGGCCATCTTTTACCAAGGACGCGTGCTTTAGAAATCGTGGAACATGGACTCCTTCACCACCCCTGGTGAGAACTTCAGACTTTGTGTTAGCCCCGAGGGCCTTTGGACTTGTGTGGAGAAAGCGCTACATGAGCGACAGTTCCCACGAGGGCCCTTTGACTCAGCCATTGATGGATACGCTGGAACCCGAATCCCAAACTCTCGTGAGGCACACCGATGAATGTGATGGCCTCTCATTGTCTGCCCCCCTAGAGGTGGAAGGTGAACGTAGCTCAGGGGAGTCATCGGAGGACAAGGTGAACGGAAAAGACATTGCTCAGGTAAATGAATGATTAAGAAGTGACTGTTGATGATGGGGTGAAATGCGGTTAGGAACCGGGCGGTGGTTGGGTTGTGTATATTTAAAAACAAGGAGTGGGAACTTACACTGTTTCTTTTCTGAAAATCTCTCCACAGCTTGACGATGCCTTTCTAGAGGACCCAGAGGCCCTGGACAGCATTGCATCAAGCAGCGAAGATGAACCGGGCTCTCCTTGTTTTTGCTCAATGCCGGTACAAATTGTTGAAGAGGACTCCAAGGATGACGGCTATGAGGAGTTTAGGAGGCTTAGCATGGAACTAACTGAGCCAAGGCGACGTCGTGAGCGTAAAAATGTCATGCGGACTATTGTACGCGTTGCTGTTTATGCTGTCCTTAATCAGTGCCTTAGGGAAAAGCTTTTTGAAGATTGTGAGGGCTGTGTCATAGATGCGCCAGCCCAACGTCACCATGACTGTGTGACTTGGACTTCAGTAGATCTAAACTTCAAGCTCCGGCGCCTGTGTGCTGAGTTATGTTTGGAAACCTTATTAAACACTGTTCTTGCCATAGGTTATGCTACGCAATGTCTGTGCCTACCCAAGAACATTTAGCGTAAGGCGTGACCTGGATAAATGCTGTGCAATTTAGTGCAGACCCTGGCCGTGTTTTAAAGAAAATGACCAAACCGGAAGATGCCTGTGTCACATTCTTGACTTGAACTGGGACCGTATAGAATATGATTGCAACCAAGGTCCTGTAGTGGCACCAAATCTTTTGTAAAGGGGGTCATATAAGGGGTCTAAGACCAGGTTATGGGTTGCTGGTTATGATTATGCTGTCTGTATGAATGTGTCATTTTGTGGTTGAAGTTATGAATATTGGCTCTATCCTGTCTGTATCTCAAACTTATGCTATGCTTCTGGGTGACATCCCAGATGAGTTGGTGTTAGCTCTGCCTAGCCTGCTTGATGGCCCATTAAGGACCATCAGCTACACAATTGACCCATTGAGAGAAGGCAGATGCGCCTTGTAAGTCAGCAAAGTATGCAGGAACTTGCTCATGTGACTCCAGACTCCATTTTGCTTGTAATTTTCCACAGTAAGGACAAAGAGGTGTTCTTACACCTCAAAAAGACTATAAAAGGCTGATGCCTCATCTCCAGCTTGTCTTCAATCCTGCTTCTTACCTCTGAAGGGACTTTGCTAGAATCTGAAGCTCTGAACAAAGAACTGATGATCCGTCCCAGCTGGGGATGGACTCCAGAGACTTAATTTAAACCTGCAGTTTATTCTATTACTGTTCTAAGCCTGAAACAAGAAGTTTGCCATTATTGTATGTAATTGATTCCATTTAACCAATTCTAGCTCTCATCTGTATCTTTTTCCTTTTATGATTTTATAGATTTATAGATTCATAGATTCTAGGATTGGAAGGGACCTCAAGAGGTCATTGAGTCCAGTCCCCTACCCTCATGGCAGGACCAACTACTGTCTAGACCAGCCCTGATAGACATTTATCTAACCTACTCTTAAATATCTCCAGAGATGGAGATTCCACAACCTCCCTCGGCAATCTATTCCAGTGTTTAACCACCCTGACAATTAGGAACTTTTTCCTAATGTCCAGTCTAAACCTCCCTTGCTGCAGTTTATGCTCATTGCTTCTTGTTCTATGCTTAGAGGCGAAGGCGAACAAGTTTTCTCCCTACTCCTTATGACACCCTTTCAGATACCTGAAAACTGCTATCATGTCCCCTCTCAGTCTTCTCTTTTCCAAACTAAACAAACCCAATTCTTTCAGCCTTCCGTCACAGGTCATGTCCTCAAGACCTTTAATCATTCTTGTTGCTCTTCTCTGAACCCTCTCCAATTTCTCCACTCTTTCAGTACCTGTTTTCCCCCAATTACAAGGTTTCATCCTGTGAGTTTATCGACGATGACACCACGTGTGTGTCTTGGAAGCATGCAAAAGACCGGTACTCTGTCTCTGGCAATACCAACGCCTTCATAGCCTGTTTCACCACCGCTTCTGCCCGCTTAGAACTATACAACCTCCTAGAGAGGTTGCAAGAGTGGTGCCTGTACCACGACGCTGACTTGGTGATATTTGTGAAAAGGGAGGGTGAGTGGAATCCCCCTCGGGGGGATTATTTAGGGGACCTCACGAGCGATTATTTCAATTAAAAAATAATAATCTGTGTACTTTTTTCTGAATTGGTCTTTTTTAAAAACACCAAACATCAATTGTTTTAAACCCCTCACCTGGGGTGCTTTATTGGGTAACATGGCTGTGAAAATTATCACAAAATACATGTCTGTGCTTGTTGAAACATGTTTTGAGCAAGGCTAGGCATGCCCAAGGAATATCTCATCGGTAAAGGTCTTTTCATACCCTTTTTCAAAAGGTCCTTTGGTTTTAGGTAGTCTCACGTGGTCGCATTTCTCAAAGGGAGAGGCATGTGACCTTTGTTGAAAATAGCTTGAGAGGCCTTGGATACCTCACCACTCGTCTTGTGTTTTTGACCTAAGGCCCAGGCATATTTGGATAGAATGTCTATCACTGTTAAGATGTACTTAAAACCGCTGTTGCATTTGGAGACCTGGTGCATATCCACCAAATTTGCCTGCCATTGCACATCCACATCTGAACCAATGGTCTTGTTTCTTTTAAAATGTATTTGAGCCGGTTTGTGTAAAGTGCAAAAAAGAACAGGAGTACTTGTGGCACCGTAGAGACTAACAAATTTATTTGAGCATAAGCTTTCATGGGCTACAGCCCACTTCATCGGATGCATGCCGTGGAAAATACTGTAGGAAGATATAGATATACACAGAGAACAAGAAACAATGGGTGTTACCATACACCCTATAAGGAGAGTGATCAGTTAAGGTGAGCTATTATCAGCAGGGGAGAAAAAGAACTGTTTGTAGTGTTAATGAAAATGGCCCATTTCCAGCAATTGACAAGAAGATGTGAGGAATTGTAGTGGGGGAAAAATGAGCACGGGGAAAGAGTTTTACTTTGTGTAATGGCCCATCCACTTCCAGTCTTTATTCAAGCCTAATTTAATGGTGTCCAATTTGCAAATTAATTCCAATTCAGCAGTCTCTTGTTGGAATCTGTTTTTGAAGTTTTTTTGTTGTAATATTGTGACTTTTAGGTCTGTAATCAAGTGGCCAGGGAGATTGAATTGTTCTCCGACTGGTTTTTGAATGTTATAATTCTTGATGTCTGATTAGTGTCCATTTATTCTTTTACATAGAGACTGTCCGCTTTGGCCAAAGTACATGGCAGAGGGGCATTGCTGGCACATGATGGCATCTATCACATTGGTAGATGTGCCTGGTGGCGTGGCTGATGTGATTAGGTCCTATGATGGTATCCCCTAAATAGATACGTGAACAGACTTGGCAACAGGCTTTGTTGCAAGGATAGGTTCCTGGGTTAGTGTTTTGTTGTGTGGTCTGTGGTTGCTGTAGGATTGGGGGCTGTCTGTAAGCGAGGACAGACCTGTCTCCCAAGATCTGTGAGAGTGATGGATCGTCCTTCAGGATAGGTTGAAGATCCTTGATGATGCGCTGGAGAGGTTTTAGTTGGAGGCAGTGGCGGATTAACAAATTTGCCACCCCTAGGCCCTCAAAAAATTGCTGCGCCCCCTCCCCACCCCGCGCGCCAGCTCACCTCTGCTCCCCCGCGGCAAGACTGGGAGGGGGTGGGGAGAAGGGGAGTTGTGACACGCTCGGGGGATGGTGGTGGTGGAGCGGAGATGAGCTGGGATGGGGAGCGGTTCCCAGGCCCCCCCAGGTTACTCCCTGCACCCGTGGGTCCAGCTCACCTCTGCTCCGCCTCCTCTGAATGTGCCGCTACTCACTTCTCCCTCTCTCCCAGCACTTTAGCGTGGCAAGCCTGGAACGGAGGTGGAAGGGGGGAAGCGTGGGGCGCCTGGGAGAGGAGGCGGGCCAGGGATTTGAGGAAGGGGCAGAGTTGGGGAGGGGGCGTGAGGAAATTTGCCGCCCTAGGCCTAAGCCTTGTTGGCCTAGGCGATAATACGCCGCTGGTTGGGGGCTGAAGGTGATGGCTAGTGGCGTTCTGTTACTTTCTTTGTTGGGCCTGTCCCGTATTAGGTGACTCCTGCGTACTCTTCTGGCTCTGTCAATCTGTTTCTTCACTTCAGCAGGTGGGTACTGTAGTTGTAAGAATGGTTGATGGAGATCTTGTAGGTGTTTGTCTCTATCTGAGGGCTTGGAGCAAATGGGATTGTTTCGTAGACCTTGGCTGTAGACAATGGATTGAGTGGTGTGGTCTGGATGAAAGCTGGAAGCATGTAGGTAAATATAGCGGTCAGTAGCGTGATGTTTATGTGGCCATCGTTTATGAGGGCTGTGGTGTCTAGGAAGTGGATCTCTTGTGTGGAATGGTCCAGGCTGAGATTGATGGTGGGGTGGAAATGTGTAAAGTGTAAGTGTCCCTGTCTGAAAGGCAAGCTGTTACCTGTCTTCTATTCAAAGTTTTGCTATGCTTTCTGGCTACTTGAGAAAGAGGGTTCACCCCGCCGAAGCGCCCAACTTCCCCGGGGTTGTAATATATTTTCTTTAACAGAGCTGCCTGTGTAGAAATGACTGTTACTGGTACCGTCTTTTACTAACACAAATATGAAGGGGGACACATTCATATTGACACATTTAAATGAGAGGCCTTCATGCTCATCGGGGTGCCTCACGAGGGTTTGGGTTTCGGGTTCTGGCGTATCCATCAATGGCTGAGTCAAAGGGCCCTCATGGGAACTGTCACTCATGTAGCGCTTTCTCCACACAAGTCCAAAGGCCCTCGGGGCTAACACAAAGTCTGAAGTTCTCACCAGGGTGGTGAAGGAGTCCATGTTTCCACGCTTTCTAAAGCACGCGTCCTTGGTAAAAGATGGCCTCTTCTGCCCTGGTGCTGGGTCTTATGGGGTAATGGTGATGCGCTCTGGTTGGCAGAGAGCGCTGGGAGGAGTTCTTAGAGGGGTCACACGACTCTCTTCTGGGCAAGTCACCCCACTCTGGAACATCACCGATTCATCAAATCTGCTCTCAGGGTGGTGCTGTGTGGCTGAAACCCATCGTGATTCGCAGAGGGCAGTGGAGGAGTTCTTAGAGGGGTCACACGAACCACTTCCGGATGGGTCACCATGCCCCGGAACACCCCTGATTGGTCAAGTCCCCTCTCCAGGTAGGCCTATGGGGGCGAAACCCCTCCTGGTTGGTCGAGGGCAGTGGGAGGAGTTCTTAGAGGGGTCACATGACACCCTTGGCTTCCGGTTGTGTGTCCTCCTTGACCCCAGAAGTAATATTCCCCATAGGTGGAACTTCCAGTGACAGGTGGTCGGGGCTTAAGGGGTCAAGGGGCAGGGTTTAAGTGCCCAAGGAGAAGGGTTAGGGTTTGATTGATGGTAGGTCCCTTATACTATTTCCGATTTCCATGCTACTGAAACCCACCCTGCCAGCATGCCCATTAACAGAAGGGGCCCACGAATTCCACCATCTCCCTAGCAACCAGTGGGCCTTGTAAGCATGGGCCAAAGTGTCTGAGAACAAGTGCTTGTTGTCCTGGGACACAGAGACTGATGTTAAGAGACTCTCCTTGGGGTATGACGTTTACCCCCAGATTCCAAGATGAAAGCGGGGCCTGGGGCTTCAATGAGACTGATGGTGTGACTAGCCGGGAGTGTGAGGAACGGGCTGTGATCTGCCCTCACGTCCCAGAGACGCTGGTTGTAGTGACCCCGAGCCCACAGGGCGGGTCCCTTGTTCCCCTTAACCCTCTTCCATTTTTCCTTGTTTTCCTTACAGTTGCTGTTCAATAAATTGTATTTGGTTTGAACTTAATGTGCTGATCAGGGGTAGGGAAGCGGCCGGTGCAGAAAGAGTACCCCGGAGTGGGGCCATCCCCGAGCACGCAAGAATCTCCACTTTCATTTAAAAAACAGTAAATGTCTAGCCCGTCATGCTTCAAAATGGGACCCCCCTAATGGTTCAAAAAGTATAAGGCAAATCAAAAGAATCCCCCAGATAATTTTAAAATCTCATGATTCGGGACGCCTGACTTGTTTGAATGTATTGGGTCGGCAGTACTTGCCGATATGTGCGGGGTATGGAAGCACTTATCTTTACAGCCAAGCAACTAATTCATGGGGAATAATTTAAGCTGTGAACCCATCCCATTGCCTCTTCACAAATTCTCCCTAAAAAGCTTCCAGGGCACTCAAATTTATTCCTATTTCAAAAATAATCGCGGGGGGAGTTCAATGAATAATTCTGCTTCAGGAACCAGTTTGCTAGTTAAAACTCACAGTGTGTGGATTGGACACTCAGGTCATATGACTTGACTTCTGTTCCCTGATTGGATGAGCAGAACTCCAAGAAATCTGATTGCTAACGTGAATGCTCTCCTTTCCTTCTTCAGAATTTATTTTCAGGGAATGTAATGTACTATCGAGGAGAGAGTGTGTTCCAATGGGCAGAGCACTGGCTAGGCAGTCAGGAAACCTCAGTGCAGTCACAGTTCTGCTATTGACCTGTTGCATGAGCCTGGATGAGTTGCCTCTCTGTACCTCAGTTTCCTCATGTGTTTAATAGTCTACTAACCCGTGCTGCCCTTTGGAAGGTGCTTTCATAGATTCCAAGGCCGGAATGCTGCTGTATCACACAGGCCAGAAAACTTCCCCAAAATAATTCCTAGAGCAGCTCTTTTAGAAAAACATCCAGTCTTGATTTAAAAGTGGTCAGTGATGGAGAATCCACTACAATCATTGGTAAATTGTTCCAATGATTAATTACTCTCACCAATATCAATGTATGCCTTATTTCACACGGGCTCTGTTCAAGATGGTTTCTCTCAGCCACAGTCTCCCAGCAAAGTGGTGCCTGGCTCCCCGCTTGCTCAGGCTCTCTTCCAGGGGCCCAAAAGTGCTGGTGGTTTTGTTTTCTTCGGTGAAAGAATGTGGGCTTGTCTGCCCCTTTCTTTTCTAGCCCCTTGAGTCTTGGAAGCTGATTCTTCTAAAGCAGTGGTTGTCCACCAGGGGCACGGGGTCCACAACTCCTGTCAATATTTGCCTAGTTTTACAGCAGGCTACATAACAAGCACTAGCGAAATAAGTACAGGTTAACATTTCATACAGGCAAAAGGAGAAAGTCAGCAATTTGTCAGTAAGAGTGTGCTGTGACACATCTGTATTTTAGATCTGATTTTGTAAACTAGTAGTTTCTGAGTGAGGTGAAACTTGGGGGTACACAAGACAAATCAGACTCCTGAAAGGGGCACAGTAGAATGAAAAGGTTGAGAGCCACTGTTCTAAAGGATCCCCTCAAAGCCAAGTTTATCCAAGCTGTGAGGAAGGTGACCTGAAGTCTGGTGGTGAAGGCTCCGTGTGTAACCCACACACCTCCTGGGAGTGGTGTCCTGTCCCTTCTAGTGGCACCAAGACCACTTAATGAGAAAAAGCTAAAATGAGTCTGCGCTGCAGCCTTTTAGCTCATGCGGTAGAGACTCATGCAGTAAGTTCCAGAGGCCCTAGGTTCAATCCTGCTCACCACCAACAGGGGTCTGTCAATGTTACAAGTCAGGGCTCATCTGGGATTTTAACCAGGAAGTCTCTGAGCTCGGGACGTACTTCCTCAGCGAGGGGAAGTATGTAACCCACACACCTCCCGGGTGTGATGTTCTGTCCTCTCTAGTGGCACTGAGACCATTTAGAGACAGTTAAATGAGTCTGCCCTACAGCCTTAGCTAACTGCCAGTTGGCTCTTAGCTCATGCAGTAGAGGATCATGCCAGAAGTCCCAGGTTTGATCCTGCTTGCCAGCAACCAGGGTCTGTTAACAGTACATGTACTCTCCCCCTCCCTCCACTTGTGTTTGCTGAAATGTAAATTGCTCTGGTCACTACCCATCTCTTTCCCCTGCTGTCTTTGTGGACAATATATACCTTCAAGTCAGTGGCCCTGCTGTGGGGAGCCGCATGGCACCATAGTATGCAAAACATTTTTATGGCTGATTTAGAACAACGCTTCCTTAGCTCTCATCCCCTAACGCCCCTACTCTCCTTGAGCTACACTGATGACATCTTCATCATCTGAACCTATGGAAAAGAAGCCCTTGAGGAATTCCACCATGATTTCAACCATTTCCATCCCACCATCAACCTCAGCCTAGACCAATCCACACAAGCGGTCCATTTCCTTGGCACTACTGTTATACTGGTTTTTTTCTCCTGCTGATAATAGCTCATCTTAATTAATTAACCTCTTTCAGTTGCTTGGGCAACTGCCA
This sequence comes from Mauremys reevesii, assembly GCF_016161935.1. Taxonomy (NCBI): domain Eukaryota; kingdom Metazoa; phylum Chordata; order Testudines; family Geoemydidae; genus Mauremys; species Mauremys reevesii. Next base: position 279,453,037 of record NC_052624.1, read on the forward strand.
CCTTTTCATGTTCTCTGTATGTGTCTATATCTCCGAAGTATAAGTTGAATTCTATGCATCCGATGAAGTGGGCCCACGAAAGCTTACGCTCAAATACATTTGTTAGTCTTTAAGGTGTCACAAGTACTCCTGTTCTTTTTGTGGATACAGACTAACATGGCTCCTACTCTGAAACCTGCCAATGTAGTGACTGTTTGGAAATTTGAATTGAAATTGAAACATTAATACATACTTTAAAAGCATATACAGTGTATGATAAAATACGTGTTTCTGAAAGTATAATATATGCCAAAAGTATGAACCTAGGCTAGTTTCCTTATACAGCTCTTGTTTTTATGATAATGCCAGTGCATTCGTTTCCATGATGTTGGCCAACCTAATAATTTCAAATGATGATTTGTAAGCAAAGTCTCAATGAGCTCTCCCTGACAACTAATGATGAGCTGGAGGCTGCAGGGAAAGGCTTCAGGACCAGATTGTATTTACATTCACACCTAATCTACCTAGGTATCCAGCAAACAGAGCTGTGTTGCCCAAGTGATAGATTTTGGCTGGGGTTGGGTTACAAATCACTTGAATGCGGGGGGTGGGGTTGGGAATGAAATGTTGTTGTTCTTATTGTATGAGTAAAAGGCAGTAGAACTGTATTAGCCTGTGCTGATTGAGGGCATCAAAAGAGAGGGTGGGGACCTGTCCCTCTCCACTGTTTAAAGACAGAGCTGATTAGGCTCCATAGATAGTTTTTTATTCTGTTAAGTGACCACTGCAGCTGAAATCACTGATAATCAGCTCTACGTGCTTAGTCCTGCTGTGGGGACAGTGTTCCTGTGGGGACAGTGTTTTTGTGTAAAAGACAGCCCAGACTGCACTAGCAGCGAGGTTCCCCCACGGAGAGTTCAGCTGAAATCGCTGAGAGCAGGTGGAACCTCAAGAGACCAACTCACAGAGGTCACAGTGGCAGGTGGCAGCAGAAGGTGACTGCGCAGGGCCATTGGCAACAGAGTGGTGGAGTGAATGAAGAGCCATGGCCAGAGAGAACAGTGAGCAGCTGGAGGAACGAGCAAGGTGCCTTCTTGCCCCCCACCTGGGAGGTGGACTCACGTGAAAGCACCTCCGATGGCTTAAATAAGGGGCATGTTAAATAAACGTTTGTTTGTTGGACTATATTTTAGTGACTTTGCTCCAGAATGCTAGATTTGTCACTGGGAATGGAAACTTATATCAATATGTTTCCTAGTAGGCCAAGATTTTTAAAATGCAGTATTTGCCAAGGTTGTTATCTCACATTGTTGCTATCTTGAGAGGTCATTATGTTGGGGAGTTTCTATACTAAACATTTGTATTATTATAATTAATTTTTACATAAGAATGGTCATACTGGGTCAGACCAATGGTCCATATAGCCCAGTCTCCTGTCTTTCGACAGTGGTCAAGACAAGGTGCGTCAGAGGGAATGAACAGAACAGGGAATCATCAAGTGATCCATCCCCTGTTCCCCATTCCCAGCTTCTGGCAAACAGGCTAGGGACACTCAGAGCATGGTTTGTTAGTCTCAAAGGTGCCACGAGTACTCCTGTTCTTTTTAAAAAAGCAAACAGAATGTTGGGAATCATTGACTGCCGCTGCACATTGAGTGGATGTTTTCAGAGGACTATCCACAATGACTCCAACATCTCTTTCTTGAGTGTTAACAGCTAATTTAGACACCACCATTTTGTATGTATAGTTGAGATTGTTTTCCAGTGTGCATCATTTTGCATTGATCAACATTGAATTTCATCTGCCACTTGGTTGCCCAGTCACCCAGTTTTGTGAGATCCCTTTGTAACGCTTCCCAGTCTGCCTGGGACTTAACTACCTTGAATAGTTTTGTATCATCTGCAAATTTTGCCACCTCAACTGTTTACCCATTTTTCCAGATCATTTATGAGTATGTTGAGCAGTAATGGTCCCAGTACCGACCCCTCAGGGATACCACTATTTCTCTCTCTACATTCTGAAAAATTTATTCCTACCCTTTGTTTTCCAACTTTTAACCAGTTCCTGATTCTTGAGAGGACTTCCCTCTTATCCCATGATAGCTTACTTTTCAAAAGTCTATTTAAATTAAATACATTTTTTTTAAAAAAGTATATGTTTTTAGAAATCGAGATGTGTTATATGTTTTGGTGTAACTTGCATTATCCTTATGTTAAATTTGCATCATCCTAACAAAATATTTACTTTATTTATATCTCTTTTATATATCTCATCGGTCCTGACACCCCTGCCCTGTAAATTCGAACACCTCCCCTAATTTCAATTCCTGGGGAAACCATTGGGTACCTCACAAGGCATATTTTGTACAAAGATTATTACCATTGCATGTAGGGTGTGACTAGAGGGCTGCTTTGGGTCACACATGCTCAGAAGGGCATCTCCAAAGGTGGAGGGCCAATTCCACTCCCAAATTTTAAAAAAGGGGGTGCCAGCATGTTCCGCCAGTTCAGCCAGCCCCAGAGAGAGACAGCCGTATCGGAAGGGCGCTGAAGATCTCTGCCCTGAGGGCTGATGTTCGCAGGCCTGCTTTGGCTACCTGCAGCAAGCAGATAACTGCCAGGAGAAGGATCCCAGCCTATTCAAAGAACAGGGTGCTTGCTGCTTAGTCAGCTCAAGAGGGCGTGAGGACATAAATGCCAAATGAGCAGCACATGCTTTCAATGCGTAGGATTAGTGGCCCATGCACCTTTCAGTACTGAAGAAATCTGTATGTTAGATACTGTTATTTTTCTTTGACCGGTATGTGCTGTATTGCTGTAATGATAAGAGCATGTTTCGATTTATGAGGCGACTTAGTTAACCCACAGATTGTCGTCTTATCAACAGAAGAATGTTTTTGTTTAGTCTGAGCAGCTTTACTACACTGTGGTGTCTTTCCTCCAATTCGGAGCAACTCAGGGTACTGGCATCCGCACCTGTCCCAAGTTGCATATTTGTGGTGTTCTCCACAGGTGGGAGTTCCGCTGTCGGAACAGACTGAACCTGCTCACTGTCCCTGCAATACAATGGAATTATTACGGGTACGGGTGTAATCAAAGTTTGGTGGGTTACACTCAGGCCGGGCCCTTGTCTCCGGCTCTTTAACGGAGCCCTGACTCTGCTCTCCCAGGAGCCCCTCTCTGCCTGAACACAGGTTGCTCTTACAGGCCCAGCTCACTAGGTGACATCTACCCTGTCTTTCCATCCAGACTGCATGGAAGCCTGGAGAACTGAGAGGGATTATGACATCACAGGTATCCAGGAGACTGAGCAGCTGTAACATAAGAACGGCCACACTGGGTCAGACCAAAGGTCCATCTAGCCCAGTATCCGGTCTTCCGACAATGGCCAATGCCAGGTGTTTCAGAGGGAATGAACAGACCTCCTTTTAAAGTGCTTTGAGAGCTACTGGTTGAAGATGTTAATAAGAGGTAGGGCTGGGGGAGGTGGCTCGGTACAGGAGCTGGAGAGGACTCTGCAGAGCCTGGGATGGGGGAAGAGTCTGTGGAGGGGTGAGCCTGGGGATGGCCTAGCCTGAGACTGGCTGAGGGAAGAATTGACCTAGAGAGGGAGTAGAGCTGAACTGCTTGCTTCAGCATCCCTGGATTGGAACCCAGAATACAGGGGCAGCCTGGCTTTCCCTGCCAGCCACCAAGGCTGGAAAGCCGCCTGCTATAAGGGTTGGAAGGACCCCTGAGGCCGGAGTCAGGCCAAAGCCCTGGCATAAGGCCACTGGAGTACTGCTGTGTGGGAGTCTGTTACCCAGGAAGGGGTGGGGAAACAAGTCACCCCAATAACCCCTGCACTCCAGTGACTAATGCCAGTAATTACAGCCGAAGAGAGACCTGCCCGGATGTCATTCTGTGTAAAACCACCAGGGAAATGGCTCTCGAGCACTGACATGAGGGACAGGTGACATTCACCCTCATGTGGATGGCCTGTCCAAGGCCTCCATAGCACAGCCCCATGGCCGGGAATTATGGGGGGAGGAGAGGTTCAAGTGGAGGGACCATGCAATGCGGTCTTTAGAGCTCCAGGTGTTATGCAGCGTCTTCAGTGCCACCTGGAAACCTACAGGCATCTGCTGCTGTCTGGTGTGATTGTTCCTGCTTGGAGCTCCACTCAGTAAAGAGATTTAGTTTTTGAGTAGTCTTGCAATGTAATCCCATGCGATGAATCCATGTGCTATATGGCATGCTTACTCCATGAATCAGACACCCTCTGTCCCTATGGTGGCAGGGACGTGAAGTCTGGTGCTTCCGCTCTGCAGTCACGGGCCTGTGTCACCTAAACATAAGAATGGCCATACTGGGTTAGACCAAAGGTCCATCCAGCCCAGTATCCTGTCTGCCGACAGTGGCCAATGCCTGGTGCCCCAGAGGGAGTGAACCTAACAGGCAATGATCAAGTGATCTCTCTCCTGCCATCCATCTCCATCCTCTGACAAACAGAGGCTAGGGACACCATTCCTTACCCCATCCTGGCTAATAGCCATTAATGGACTTAACCTCCATGAATTTATCCAGTTCTTTTTTAAACCTTATTATTGTCCTAGCCTTCACAACCTCCTCAGGCAAGGAGTTCCACAAGCTGACTGTGCGCTGTGTGAAGAAGAACTTGCTTTTATTTGTTTTAAACTCTCTGCCCATTAATTTCATTTGGTGGTCCCTAGTTCTTGTATTATGGGAATAAGTAAATAACTTTTCCTTATCTACTTTCTCCACATCACTCATCATTTTATAGACCTCTATGATATCCCCCCTTAGTCTCCTCTTTTCCAAACTGAAAAGTCCTAGTCCCTTTAATCTCTCTTCAGATGGGACCCGTTCCAAAACCCTAATCATTTTAGTTTCCCTTCTCTGAACCTTTTCTAGTGCCAGTATATCTTTTTTGAGATGAGAAGACCACATCTGTACGCAGTATTCGAGATGTGGGCGTACCATCGATTTATATAAGGGCAATAATATATTCTCAGTCTTATTCTCTATCCCCCTATTAATGATTCCTAACATCTTGTTTGCTTTTTTTGATTGCTGCTGCACACTGCGCGGATGTCTTCAGAGTACTATCCACGATGACTCCAAGATCTCTTTCCTGATTCGTTGTAGCTAAATTAGCCCCCATCATATTGTATATGTAGTTGGGGTTATTTTTTCTAATGGGTATTACTTTACATTTATCCACATTAAATGTCATTTGCCATTTTGTTGCCCAATCACTTAGTTTTGTGAGATCTTTTTGAAGTTCTTCACAAGTCTGCTTTGGTCTTAACTATCTTGAGCAGTTTAGTAACTATTTTGAGCTAAAGGACGAACCTGCCAAGCTAACTGCAGGTACGTCTACACTGTACATTAAGCCCAGGCTCTGACTCAGGTTTTAGCCCAAGCCCCACTTCCATCCATGCACAAATGAGTCCGACTCGGGTCAGCAAACACGCAGGGCCTGGGTCTTAGGACCCTACAAATGGGGGTTCAGGGTCAGATCCTGAGTTCTGCTGGGACTTGGGTCCAAGCCCTGTCATTTTGCAGTGTGGATACAGCTCAAGCCACAGACCTGAGTCAGAAGGTCTGTGTAGTATAATATGGATATGTTAGTATAACACTGACAGACCCCAATTGTCAGTGGGCAGGATCAAACCTGGGACCTCTGAAGCTTAGCATAGGAGGCTGGCTTTTAGGTCATGCAGTAGAGGCTCAAACACTCAGCTTCAGAGGTCCGAGATTCAATGCTGCCTGCCAATAACTGGGCTTTATTGGCCCTAGAACCAGGGTCTTATCTGGGATAAAAGACGGGAAGTATCCGAAGCTCGGGAGGCGCTTCCTCAGCTAGGGGAAGTATGTAACCTATGCTTGCTTGGTGTGGCGCTCTGGAATATTGTGTGCAATTCTGGTCTCCCATGTTTAAGAAGGACGAATTCAAACTGGAACAGGTACAGAGAAGGGCTCCTAGGATGATCCGAGGAATGGAAAACCTGTCTTATGAGGGGAGACTCAAAGAGCTTGGCTTGTTTAGCCTAACCAAAAGAAGGCTGAGGGGAGATGTGACTGCTCTCTATAAATATATCGGAGGGATAAATACCAGGGAGGGAGAGGAATTATTTAAGCTCAGTACCAATGTGGACACAAGAACAAATGGATATTAACTGGCCATCAGGAAGTTTAGACTTGAAATTAAATCTAGGTTTCTAACCATCAGAGGAGTGAAGTTCTGGAACAGCCTCCCAAGGGGAGCAGTGGGGGCAAGAAACCTAACTGGCTTCAAGACTGAGCTGAATAAGTTTATGGAGGGGATGGTATCATGGGATAGCCTAATTTTGGCAATTAATTGATCTTTGATTATTAGCAGGTAAATAGGCCCAATGGTCTGTGATGGGATGTTAGATGGGGTGGGATCTGAGTTACTACAGAGAATTCTTTCCTCGGTGTCTGGCTGGTGAGTCTTGTCCACATGCTCAGGGTTTAGCTGATCGCCATATTTGGCATCGGGAAGGAATTTTCCTCCAGGGCAGATTGGCAGAGGCCCTGGAGGTTTTTCACCTTCCTCTGCAGCATGGGACACGGGTCACTTGCTGGAGAATTCTCTGCACCTTGAAGTCTTTAAACCATAAGTTGAGGACTTCAGCAGCTCAGACATAGGTCAGGGGTTTGTTACAGGAATGGGTGGGTGAGATTCTGTGGCCTGCGTTGGGCAGGATGTCAGACTAGAAGATCAGAATGGTCCCTTCTGACCTTAAAGTCTATGAGTCTGTGTCCCCCTCTAGTGGCGCCCAGCCTAGCTAGAGATTGATGAGTCTGCTACAGCCTTAGCTAAGAACCACATGGCTTTTAGCTCATGAAGTAGAGGCACCTATACTGAGCTTCACAGATCCCATGTTCAATCCCGCTGACGACTGTGGTCTGTTGGAGTTACATGTTGGCCGTGAGACCCAGCCCAGCAGTGATAAACCCAGGCTTACAATGCAGGGGGGTTACTAGAGCACAGACTGAGGACCTCACAAGGCATATTTTGTACAAAGATTATTACCATCGCATGTAGGGTGTGACTAGAGGGCTGCTTTGGGTCACACATGCTCAGAAGGGCATCTCCAAGGGTGGAGGGCCAATTCCACTCCCAAATTTTAAAAAAAGGGGGTGCCAACCTGTTCCGCCAGTTCAGCCAGCCCCAGAGAGAGACAGCCGTATCGGAAGGGCGCTGAAGATCTCTGCCCTGAGGGCTGATGTTCGCAGGCCTGCTTTGGCTACCTGCAGCAAGCAGATAACTGCCAGGAGAAGGATCCCAGCCTATGCAAAGAACAGGGTGCTTGCTGCTTGGTCAGCTCAGGAGGGTGTGAGGACATAAATGCCAAATGAGCAGCGCATGCTTTCAATGCGTAGGATTAGTGGCCCGTGTACCTTTCTGTACTGAAGAAATCTGTATGTTAGATTCTGTTATTTTTCTTTGACCGGTATGTGCTGTATTGCTGTAATGATAAGAGCATGTTTCGATTTATGAGGCGACTTAGTTAACCCACAGATTGTCGTCTTCTCAACAGAAGAATTTTTTTGTTTAGTCTGAGCAGCTTTACTACACTGTGGTGTCTTTCCTCCAAATTGGAGCAACTCTGGGTACTGGCATCCGCACCTGTCCCAAGTTGCATATTTGTGGTGTTCTCCACAGGTGGGAGTTCCGCTGTCGGAACAGACTGAACCTGCTCCCTGTCCCTGCAATACAATGAAATTATTACGGGTATGGGTGTAATCAAAGTTTGGAGGGTTACACTCAGGCCGGGCCCTTGTCTCCGGCTCTTTAACGGAGCCCTGACTCTGGTCTCCCTGGAGCCCCTCTCTGCCTGAACCCAGGTTGCTCTTACAGGCCCAGCTCACTAGGTGGCATCTACCCTGTCTTTCCATCCAGACTCCAAGGAAGACTGGAGAACTGAGCAGGATTATGACATCACAGGTATCAAGGAGGCTGAACAGCTGTAATGTAAGAACGGCCACAGTGGGTCAGAGCAAAGGTCCATCTAGTATCCGGTCTTCCGACAGTGGCCAATGCCATGTGTTTCAGAGGGAATGTACAGAACAGGGAATCATCAAGTGATCCATCCCCTACTGTCCATTCCCATTTTCTGGCAAACAGAACCTAAGGACACTCAGAGCATGGTGTGGCAACCCTGCCCATCTTGGCTAATAGCCATCGATGCACCTATCTTTCATGAAATGATCTAGTTCTTTTTTGAACCCTCTTATAGTCTTGGCCTTCCCAATATCCTCTGGCAAAGAGTTCCCTGCCTTGACTGTGCACTCTGTGAAGAAATACTGCTTTTTGTTTCTTTTCGACCTGCTGCCTATTCATTTCATGTGGTGACCCCTACTTCTTCTGTTCTGAGAAGGAGTAAATAACACTTCCTTATTTACTTTTTCCACACCGATCATGATTTTATAGACCTCTATCATATCCCCTGTAGTTGACTTTTCTAAGATGAAGAGTCCCAGTCTTATTAATCTCTCCTCCTATGCAAGCTGTTCCATACCCCTCCTCATTTTTGTTGTCCTTTTCTGAACCTTTTCCAATTCCAAGAGATCTTTTTTGAGATGGGGAGACCACATCTGCATGCACTATTCCTACCCTTTGTTTCCTATGGTTCAGCCAGTTACTGATCCATGAGAGGACCCTTCCTCTTCTCCCATGACAGCTTACTTTGCTTAAGAGCCTTTGCTGAGGGACCTTGTCAAAGGCTTTCTGAACATCCCAGTATGTCAGTGCACTGCAAGGCCTTCAATGACTTTTAAACTTTCCCATGGGGACATCCGAGACATGGTCCAGTGAACTTGTGTTCAGGCCTAACAAGAACTCAGATGCAACCTGCTGTGAATAACTTGTTTTAACAAGGATGCCCCTGTGCCAGCACAGGCCACAGGTCAAAATGTGTAACTTCAATCCCAATGGTATTGGAAGAGCCCAAAATATCCAATACAGGAATGTACTGACTATGACCCCTTACTTCAAATGCACTGTGGCCTAGTGGATAGAGCACGAGATAGAACTTAGAAGACTGAAGTGCTAGTCCTGACTCTGCTACTGTCTTGCTGGGTGACCTTGGGCAAGTCACTGCTCTGCTCTGTGCCTCAGTTTCCCATCTCAAAAAGGGGGCTAATGCTACAGACCTCCTTTGCAAAGTGCTTTGAGATCTACTGATTGAAGATGTTAGATAAGAGGTAGGGCTCTTTATTATCTTATGATATAGGGTGCTTTTCTTAAAGCACCCACTGCTGGAGTCAAGTGATTTATTTGAGAATCTCTGCTCTTTATTTTATTTTATTTGTTAGCCAATTTTAATCCCCCGTGGTTGCAAAGAGAAGCTGGAGAACGTGAATTGAGTGCACCCTAGCGGCTCAGACACCAGAAGGCAAATGAAGAGTTCCCCAGATGAACGTTTTTTGAAGATCTCATTATTTGGAAGCCAATCTCATGATTTTGGTGGGACCCAGCTCAAGGGTTTGGAATGCTTGGGCTGCCGATACCGTGAACGTTTTTGTGCCCTCGTAGCACTAGATAATCACTTCAGGGCTGCTTCTCACTTCAGGCTGGGAGATTCTGCCTCAGTCACAGGGGTTTTAGGAGTTCCCACAAGTAGGGAAAAAATGTCCCTTGCCTAGGGGCTTGAGAGTCATAGAGCTCGGAAAAGACCCAGGGTTTTCCTGGGAAACCTGATGCCCTCTCTCCTGCCTTATTCTGAGCTCAGCCCCCTTGGGCGATTGCCCCATCCTATCTCCTGATCTATGTACAGCATTGACACCTCACAGGCTAGAGGGAGATTACAGGAGAGCAGCCTCATTGTGACCTAGAGACGACATCAGCGCCTGCCTGTTGCCAGAGCAGCAACCTGCTCTCAGGTGTAGCCTGGGTACTTGGTGCTGCTTTGAGCGTATCTGTGATTCTTAGTGCCTGAGCCCGGCAAAATGAGATCACTCCTCCTCTTTCTCAACTCTGCCTCCTGCCTAAGGATCCTGCTGCTCTTTCTTGTGTATTATGCTGTGATCAGGCTTGCCAGATCTGAGGTAAGTGAGACTCCTTGAGAGATGGAAAGGCTGGATTGATGCCAGCTGAATGCAGGAACCAAACAGAAGTAGTTTTCAATCAGCAGGCTCGGATCATCTCCATCCAAGAGTCCTCAAAGAGCTGGCTCAGGAGGTTATTGGCCCACGGACATTAATTTTTTAACCAATGTAGGATTCCTGAGGGAATTCCAGAAGGCTGGAAGTGTGCTAATGTTTTGTCAATATTCAAAAAGGTTCAGGAAGTTGACCCAGCTTCTTATAGGCCACTTAGCCTGAAATAATGGACAAACTGATATGGGATTCAATCAATAAAGAATTAAAGGACGGGAATATATTCAAAGCAGGTTAACAATGTTTCATGGAGAATGGGCCATGTCAAACATAGATGTGACAAACTTAGACTTTTGGAAGGTGTTGTTTTTCACAGATTCCAAGGCAAGATGGGCCCATTGTGATCTTCTAGTCTGACCCTCCTGTCTAGCACAAGCCAAAGAACTTCCCCACAATCATGCCTAGTGCATACCTTGAATTAAAATGTCCAATCTCGATTTAAAAAATTGCCAGTGATGGAGAATCAGTCCACCATGACCTTGGTAAATTGTTCCACTGGTTAATTCCTCTCACTGTTAAAAATGGACGCTTTCTGTCTAGTCTGAATGTGTCTAGTTTCAACTTCGAGCCATTGGACCATGTTAGACCTTTTTCTGCTAGATTGAAGAGCCCATTTGTAATTATTTCTTCCCCATGTAGGTATTTATAGACTTTTCCTCAAACCACCCTTAACCTCTTTAAGCGACATTGACTGAGCTCCTAAAGTCTATCACTATAAGGCAGATTTTCTAATCCTTTAATCATTCTTATGGCTCTTCTCTGAACCCTCTGCAATTTATCAATATCCTTCCTGAATGTTAGACACCAGAACTGGACACAGAATTGCAGCAGTGGTTGCACCAGTGCCAAATACAGAGGTAAAATAACCTCTCTCCTCCAACTTGAGATTCCCCTGTTTAGGCATCCAGGAACCGCAGGACATTTGGATTAAAAATTAGCACTATACAATATCAATGGAGCACAGGTTAAAGGGATTGAGAACAGGCTAATGGCTAACTGATAGATCTCAAAAAGTAATTGTCAAAGGGCTCATCGAATGTGGGTGTTTCTAATAGGACTTTGCAGGGATCAGTACTAGGTCTGATGCTATTCAATATTTTTCAATGACTTGGAAGTAAATACAAAATTGCTGGTGATAAAAATGAGCTGATGACATGAAGATTGGCAGAATGGAAAATAACGATGAGGACAGGGCAGTCATGCAGAGAGTTCTGGAGAGTTTGTTTGGCAAATGGGGCCCATTGGAACAAAATGCATTTTCACACAGCCCAACAAAGAGTTATACGTCTGGGAACAAGGAGGGCCTATTCAGCTTTGGATTTACTGATCTTTAGCTTTGTATCATCTGGAAATCTGGCCACTTCACTGTTTCCCCCCTTTTCTAGATCATTTATGAAGATGTTGAAGAACTCTAGTCCCAGTACAGATCCTTGGGGGACCTTGCTATTTATCTCTCTTCATAAACTCACCATTTATTCCTACCTTTGGTTTCCTATCTTTAAACCAGTTAGTGGTCCATGTGAAGACCTTCCCTCTTATCCCATGACAACTTACTTTGCTTAAGAACCTTTGATGAGGGATCTTGTTAAAGGCTTTCTGAAAGTTCAGGTACACTCTATCCACCGGATTGCCCTTGTCCACATGCTTCTTCACCCCTGTGACATTACGCCCCATATTCTTCATAGAAATATTGTTCTAGGAATATGGCATAACTAAGGTATGTTTTATGCAAGATGGGTCATGTGAGATATCCTTGGAAAGGTTCTGATTTACTGAATGGGATTATCCTGTTTGGATGGATGTATCATTTCTGTATCTGAAGTTAGGAATATGGGCTCTGTACCAATTACAAAAGCGCTTGCACCAGTGGAATGCCCCCAAAGAGTAGGCAATCAGCCTGGATGGGCCATTAGGAAGGACAATAGGACATGGAAGATGCTAATCTTCCTCCTTCCTGAGAAGTTTCCTGGGATGCTGCTTTGACACTGCAGGGTCATGTGATCATGTCACCTCATAGAATTATAGAATCCATAGAATATCAGGGTTGGAAGGGACCTCAGGAGGTATCTAGTCCAAGCCCCTGCTCAAAGCAGGACTAATTCCCAACTAAATCATCCCAGCCAGGGCTTTGTCAAGCCTGACCTTAAAAACCTCTAAGGAAGGAGATTCCACCACCTCCCTAGGGAACGCATTCCAGTGCTTCACCACCCTCCTAGTGAAAAAGTTGCTCCTAATATCCAACCTAAACCTTCCCCACTGCAATATGGTAAACCAAAAACTCTCACTGAGGCAGGAGAGATTGGAGCCAGATGGATGGCATCGGTAGACAACACGAAAGCTACTGCCAAAGGGAGCGAATCACACAAGGTACCCACCGAGACTAAACCTTACCATAGAGGGCCAATCAAGCCCACACCTACAACCCAAGCACATTCACACCCTACCTCTTCTTCTACCTCACCAGTTTCCAGTAAACCAACACAACCCCGTGACCCGTCAAGTGGGCGATGTTTTGGATGCAATGAACTGGGGCACATCAAAGCCAAATGCCCAAAGAACCTGAACCGGGTCCAACTCCTTGCACCTGCACACCAAGGAACCCCGGAATTAGATATCTCTCTTTCTCAGTACAACCAGTACAAGCAGAATTAAGAATAATCAATAACAAACACACAGAATTGCAAACATAGGATTATTAGATAAGGACACAAAGTATCTTTCTAATACTCACTATCTTGACTAGAAGAAATTAGTCAGAAAGGTGGAACTTGTAGGGACTTGATTAACTCGCCTGGTCTCTTGAACTCCAAACGGCCAAAGACCAAGACCCCCCCAAACAGAGAGAAAAAGTTCCCTCCTAGGAGTTTCAAAATCTCTTCCCTGATTGGTCCTCAGGTCAGATGCCCACCAGGTACTATGCTTTAACCCTTTACTAACTATTCATGACAGAAGGAGATTCCACCACCTCCCTAGGGAACGCATTCCAGTGCTTCACCACCCTCCTAGTGAAAAAGTTGCTCCTAATATCCAACCTAAACCTTCCCCACTGCAACTTGAGACCATTACTCCTTCTTCTGTCATCTGCTACCACTCAGAACAGTCTAGATCCATCCTCTTGGGAACCCCCTTTCAGGTAGTTGAAAGCAGCTATCAAATCCCCCCTCATTCTTCTCTTCTGCAGACTAAACAATCCCAGTTCCCTCAGATGGCCATCATTTTGGACTGGTGGTATTTTTCCACTAGGATGGAGGGGAGGGGGTGGTGTCAAACTGGGAGATAAAGGATTCCTGTCATAGCCAAATCCTATTGAAGGCTTGGAAGTGAGTTAATCTAGGTTCTTCTCCACCACCTCCCTGCCCCAAAAGGAAGCCTGCTGAAAACATCTGGAGAACTAAAGGAACTAAACTGTGGGGGAGGAGGGAAGGGGCCGAGCCCAGGCGAGAAAGATCTAGCCTGTGAAAGGAATACCTGGCTAATTAAGCTGCAAGCAGTGCAGTTTACCTTCAAGAAACTTTGCAGCTCTCAGGCAAGTGGACTGAGCTCATGCCAAACTGTTGTTGTTGTTTTTTGGTGTAAAACAGCTGCCGTTTAAGGATGATCTAGGGGTTATATCAGCACTTGTTTGGGAGGATTTGCATAAGCCATTCATGGCTTCATCACTCAGGAGTAGCATGGCCATCGCAAATGGCTGCAGAGAAAACCCCGATATCATGCATTCCCTAAATATGTATCTAGGAAACACTGTTGTCCAGATGTCGGATTTCTCCCCCAGGGTCTGAATTCCGTGCATGGTATCTGGGGTTAGTTGCATACTCTGCAATCCTAAAACCTGCAGAGTTTGATCATCTCTGCAGGAGAGAGAACATTGCAGGCTCTCTCCTTCAATGCTTATAAACTCTGCAGGCTCCTGGTACCAGCAATCCCTGTTTCTCCAACCCCTGGAGTGTTGCAGTGACCCCTGTTATGGGTTGTGCTTTGTGCCCTATATTGGCTGCATCATAGGAAAGCACAATGCCTACCCATGATGCCTCAGAGTGCAATACTCTGCCAGAAGGAAAAATTTCCCTCTGGCCCCATATGGCAATCACCTCTGGCTCATTGTTCTCCCAGGTTTATTGAGGAGTTCTCTTCTAACCCTGCTGCTTTCTCTGTGTGTGGCAGGCTTCTCCGAGGAAGAGGAGGCCCAGAAAGACAAAAAAGAAAGCGAAAGGTAAGCAGCCCCTCACCCCACAGCTGCGGTGGCAGACTCAGGCCCCATGCAAAGCAGAGAAATAGGGTCTATTTCCCGACCTGCCTCCCCTCTTCCTGCGAAGGCACAGTCGTGCCCAGAGCCGTGCAGAGGCACTGGCTGGGGCTCCGTTCACAGGCTGCCTCTGAAATCTGGGGCAGAGGGTGCCCAAGCAGCTCAATGTCTCCTTTATGTCTCACTTCTGGCAGCTTTTGGATGCTGTGCGGAAGAGTTGGAGGAGGCTGGTGCATCCCCAGAGACGTGGTAAGCAATGCCCCCCTCCATGAATCTGCAGTGGGTCAGTCCCCTCCTTTAGCGTCATGCAATTCATCCCGAACCAGGGGCAGTAGCCTGAGTAATCCCTCCCCTGCCCCGACCTATGTACCACGCAGGCAACTCTTCTCCTTTAGACTCCTGCAATTCATCCCCACCCTGCAGAAGTTGCCATCTCTAACCCACCCCCACGCCTTGTACAATGGGTCATTCCCTTCTTCCAGCGTCATACGGCTCCTTTAACCTGGGGCAGTGGGGGGGGAGGGGTAGATTGTGTCAACTGGACTGGACCATCCTCCCCTCCCAAGAGCGGGAGAAAATGTTTTCTGAGAGCAGCCCCGTGCACCCCGGGGAGGTGAGGTGGAGAGGTCAGGAGGAAGGCTGGCCTTTCTGGTATGGTGAGTAGGGAATCCAGCAGCACTTGGGTAATGGCCCCTCCTCCAGTCCCCCAGCATAGGTTCCCAGTAGGATTTGAACCCTGGGCCTTCAGCTCTGCAGCATAAAGCACCCCTTAGAGCTAAAGAAGCAGCTGCATAGTTGGTAGCTAGAGTAGGCTGTTATCCTATCTGTTGATAAGCTTCTGTGGAAGGGACCTGACACACATGCAGCCAGCAGGATAGACACTCACCTCCTCAGCACTAGACAGGGATCACCTAACAATCCAGCTAACCCCAAACCAGAACATCCAAGGCCCGGGTATTGCAGGGGAGGAGGCTGCCTCAGTGGAGAAGGGGACAGGGAGCCTTTCGGTGCCGCCCCTCTGGGTAAAAGAGGGCCTGAGGGCAGGGCCTGCACTCAGCTATCTGCTCTCTCTGTTCCACAGCTGCCCTGTGCCCCTGGAGAAGCTCCCCTTGGTTCACAGCCTCAGGCTCGTTGAGAGGAGGGTACAGTACGTGGGCAGACACCTGGATGCAGTTCTGATACCGTAAGGCAACTGAGCGGGGGGCACCAGACTTGGGGCTGGGTGGGAGGGGATAATGAATGTAGAGAGGAGGGAGCAGGGAAAACCAGATACTCCAGCATCCTAAAATAACAGCTGAGATACCAGTGAAAGTGAGGTGAGGGATTATCAGAAATTAAATGCAGAGACTACAAGTTGGGGTTGTGAGTAGGAGCAAATCCTTCTGTACGGCAATATCTGCCAGCAGGCGACTGTCTAGAACCTGCCCGTGCTGTGTTTGAAAGAAAAAGCAATCCAATGACACGCTGTGAGGGGGTGTCCACCCCACATAGGACTGGAAGGGGCTCAGGGTGGCCAGGCAGGCCCATGAACTCCACAGGATGCACCTGGAGGAAGAGCCAGGGAGCAGGGAATTGATTGCAAGCAGGCTCAGCTGGGCAGGAATAGGCGGGGCCGATAAAGCCAGGAAACTGGCAAGAGACAGAAGCTGCAGCTGGGAAAGGGCAGCCCCTCCCTGGGAGGAGGGGGGAGTGTTTGGAGCTGGTGCACCCAGAGCAAGGAGGGGAACCAGGAGTAGTAGGAAGCAGTCCAGGCTGGGAGAGGAAAGCCCAGAACTGCTGGGTTGAGGGTCCCTGGCCTGGAGCCCGGTGTGAAGTGTGGGCCCAGGTTTCCCTACCAGCCAGCGAGGGCACGGCCCAGACCTGTGGGGCAGTGAACAGGAGGACTGTCTGGGTCGCTGTGGGAGTGACAGGCAATTGCAGGACTGTACCCTGGAAGAGGGGGAAACGCTGAGTGGCCTAGCCATGAAGGGGACACTGCAGTTCCCGGAATGACAGAGAGATGATGTGACCACATGCGACAACTGGAAGGGGCATTGGCCTCGAGAGCTAATCCCCAGAGTAGGCTCCAGACAAGCAGTGAGTGGGGCACCCTGTGATACACCCCAAACATGAGTCATCAGCTGGGTTCAAACCCAGGACTTTCAGGACCATAGCACAGTCCCCCACCAGCAGAGAAACTCCATTAACTGGGAGCAATAGTAGGTTGTTAGCCTCTAGTGTATCAGCCATTAGAAGAGGACAGTTTTCCAGTGGGTTAGAATGTAAGAACATAAGAACAGCCAGACTGGGTCAGACCAAAGGTTCATCTAGCCCAGTATCCTGTCTTCCAAAACGGGCCAATGCCAGTGCAGCAGAGGGAATGACCAGAAGAGGGAATGATCCGTCCCCTGTCGCCCATTCCCAGCTTCAGACAAACAGAGACTAGGGACACCATCCCTGCCCAGCCTAGCTAATAGCCATTGATGAATTTATCTAGTTCCTTTTATAGTTTATAATCTTGGCCTTCACAACCTCCCCTGCCGAGGGTTACACACACATGCTCACATCTTCCTCACCCAAAGCAATTGTTGTTAGCTAATCTTTCTGTTAAAATAGCACTGGGTCCCCAGTCATGCTCAAGGCCCCATTGTGCTAGGTGCTGCACATGTGCGTGTGACGAAGGGGTTATCGTTCTAGATAAAATGAGTGCCGGCTCCCCCTCTCAGTCCTTCGTTACCCAGCTGATGTCCTTGTGTCAGGCTGTGGTGTGCAAGGCATGCCTAGGCACTGCCCCATTGCACTACTGTTGGAAGGCTGTGCCCAAGCCCTGCCTTTGCTCAGCAGGGCCATGTCCCATCTGTCCCTGTCTGCTCTCTCCCACAGGCCGAGTGTGGCGACAGCCGCGATGAGCCAGTTCTCCTATTCCGCTATGGAATCCACCACCTCTGCCCTCTGGAGTCCCAGCTCCTTTTCCCTGAGAGAAGCCGCCATCATTCAGTCGGAGCCCCTCTGCCACACAGGGGAGATCATGCCCTTCGCGAGCTGAAAAGGATCCACTCATCCCATCCAAGCCCAGCCTCTCTCCAGGCCTCCTGTCCACAGCAGACAAGACCGGGGAGAGCAGACCACGGGTCTGGACCAGACGTCAGTCCATAGCTCAGACTTCAACATCCGGCAGACGCATCTGCAGAGGCGACTGGGGGCTCCACAAAACCCCATCCCGGGGGAGCCATTGCTGGGTGAGGGGGACACCAAGCAGCAATTGGAAGTAGACCCAGATCTGCCCAAATGTGGATTTCCAGCAAAGGTCCCGGAGCCCTTCAGATCCAACACCAGCCCTCAGCGTGCACAGGAGATCCAGGAGCCATGTGTCTGCCCCCGGGGACCCCTGCCCCAAAAGGCCCATAGGATCATGGCATCTTCTGATGCCATCCTGGCCAGGCTTGTGACCACAGCGGTGGTCAAGCTGCAGGATCACGTGGCTCAGAAATGCTGGCAGATCCAAACGAAGGCCTTTCCTAAGATGGTGCGAGAGTCGCACAGAGATGCTCCCCTCTGGAGAGAGACTGCCCTGCCTGGGCCACTCCGCCCCCCTAGGGAGCCAGGCAGGCACAGGACAGCGGCATTCCCAGCGATGGGACAACAGCCTGCCCACCCCATCGAACTCCACATAAGGCATCAGCATCCGGTCATGCAGAGGGGGCTGCTCACCCTGGACCCAGAGCCCCTGGCAAAGCTGCCTCACGCCATCCCAGCCAGGGGAGCCCGTGTGGAGTTCACTGAGATGGAGACCGATTTCCTGCAGACGGGGAGGCAAAGCACAAGCTCCTCTTCTTCCACACGTCCTCCAACGCCAGTGGAAGATATCACCATGGAGACGGGCAGGAATGATGGCGCGGCAGGAAAGCAGACTAACCCACAGCGCTGCACTCTGCCAGCAGGGGTGGGTCTGACATCGCCACCTCCAGGAACCACAGTAGCAGAGAAGACACTCGCAGCGACACTCCAAATGTATAGGAGCGAGTTGAGAAAGCCCCTTACCAGTGTGAGCGGCAGCAAAGGGACTGAAGAGAAGCTGGAGCTGCACATGGAGAGGAAGGTTCTCTTGGGAGAAGGCTCCTGCCTGCGGCCAGGGGCACAAGCAGGTGAGAGCACGGCAGATCTTCCCAGAACCCAATGGCACCAGGTTGCCCCAGAGGCACCAGGCTCTGAGCAGCTAACAAGATCCACCCTTGACTCTCTCCTTGCTGGGCAGGCTGCACACGACCTGCAGATCAAGCAGCTGACGGAAATGTTGAGCAGCTCCCGCCCCTTGGCGGGCCAGGTCTCAGTTTGCCAGCAGTGCCGCAAGGCATATCCAGGAAAGAGGAAGGGTGAGAAAACGCCAAAGGAGACATCTGCTGAGCTGCATGGTGTTCGAGACATCATGCATTCACATGGGTTCAGTGGAACTGTGAATTCAAAGCTCTCCAGGGACCAGCCACCAATCAGAGTCTGCAAGAAGTGTGGTAAGCATCGACAGAAGAGACCAGCTGGCTCTGCAGGTGCTGACTTGCCGGGAAGATCCCATGGAATTCCACAGCGATGGACTCCAGGAGACTCGTCAGCATCATCCAACCGCAATAAGATGCCAGTGCTGTGGCTCCTTCCAGCAGACAAGAGCAAGACTCAGGATGGGATGGGGAAAAGGGCTCCGCGCAAGCAACCAAAGATGGTGTCCGTTGCAACGAGTACAACAGGGCTTTCGCAAGCTGGGGAGAAAGCAAGTTGGAGTCCTGACGGTTCTCCCTCAAAGTCACCAAAGGCCTCCAGAGCTAGGACACCATCCCCTTCAAGGAGCAAAGTTCTCCAAAAGATGTTCATGTGCCTGAAGCAAACCTTCAGCAAGCTGCAACACAAAGTGAAGTCCCGAATGTCCAAGGACCCTCGATCCAGAACACCTGACACTAAATTTACAAAGCCACCCTTTTGGAAGGCAAGGGCCTCCAAGGGTGTCCGTTTTCCATACTACTGAATCTCACCCTGCCAGCATGCCCACTAACAGCAGGGGCCCACAAATTCCAACCTCTCCCTATCATCCAGTGGGCCCGGAAAGCATGGGCTAAAGTGGCTGAGAAGAATGGCTTGTTGTCCTGGGACACAGAGACTGATGTATAAGTGACTCTCCTTGGGGTATGACATTTAAACCGAGATTCCAAGATGAAGGGGGGCCTGGGAGCTTGGATGAGATTGAGCGTGTGGCTAGCTCACTGGATTTATTACTTTACTTCATGCGGTTCAAGAATCAATCCTTCCTTCAAGAAGAGCTGACCCTAAATTTACAAAGCCACCCTTTTGGAAGGCAAGGGCCTCTAAGTGTGTCCAGTAATACTATTAGGGCCCTACCATCAATCAAACACAAACCGGCCCTTTGACTCCTAAAACCCCGCCCCTTGACCCCTTAAACCCCGCCCACCTATCACCAGAAGTCCCACTCACAGGGTATTACTTCCAGGGTCAAGGAGGACACATGACCCGAAGCAAAGTATGTCATGTGACCCCTCTAAGAACTCCTCCCACTGCCCTCTACCAATCAGGAGAGGTTTCGCCCTCATAGGCCTACCCGGAGAGGGGATTTGACCAATCTGGGGTGTTCCAGGGTGGGGTGACCCATCCGGATGTGGCTCGTGTGACCCCTCTAAGAACTCCTCCCACTGCACTCTACCAATCGCGATGGGTTTCGGCCGCATAGGACCACCCTGAGAGCAGATTTGACCAATCGGTGGTGTTCTGGGACGGGGTGACCTGTCCAGATGAGGATCATGTGACCCTTCTAAGAACTCCTCCCAGCGCCCTCTGCCAATCAGAGCGCAACACTATCACCCCATAAGTCCCAGCACTGGGGCAGAAGAGACCATCTTTTACCAAGGACGCGTGCTTTAGAAATCGTGGAAGCATGGACTCCTTCACCACCCCTGGTGAGAACTTCAGACTTTGTGTTAGCCCCGAGGGCCTTTGGACTTGTGTGGAGAAAGCGCTACATGAGCGACAGTTCCCACGAGGGCCCTTTGACTCAGCCATTGATGGATACGCTGGAACCCGAAACCCAAACTCTCGTGAGGCACACCGATGAGTGTGATGGCCTCTCATTGTCTGCCCCCCTAGAGGTGGAAGGTGAACGCAGCTCAGGGGAGTCATCGGAGGACAAGGTGAACGGAAAAGACATTGCTCAGGTAAATGAATGATTAAGAAGTGACTGTTGATGATGGGGTGAAATGGGGTTAGGAACCGGGGGGTGGGGTGGGTTGTGTATATTTAAAATCAAGGAGTGGGAACTTACACTGTTTCTTTTCTGAAAATCTCTCCACAGCTTGACGATGCCTTTCTAGAGGACCCAGAGGCCCTGGACAGCATTGCATCAAGCAGCGAAGATGAACTGGGCTCTTCTTGTTTTTGCTCAATGCCGGTACAAATTGTTGAAGAGGACTCCAAGGATGACGGCTATGAGGAGTTTAGAAGGCTTAGCATGGAACTAACTGAGCCAAGGCGACGTCGTGAGCGTAAAAAAGTCATGCGGACTATTGTACGTGTTGCTGTTTATGCTGTCCTTAATCAGTGCCTTAGGGAAAAGCTTTTTGAAGATTGTGAGGTCTGTGTCATAGATGCGGCAGCCCAACGGCACCATGACTGTGTGACTTGGACTTCAGTAGATCTAAACTTCAAGCTCCGGCGCCTGTGTGCTGAGTTATGTTTGGAAAACTTATTAAACACTGTTCTTGCCATAGGTTATGCTCCGCAATGTCTGTGCCTACCCAAGAACATTTAGCGTAAGGGGTGACCTTGATAAATGCTGTGCAATTTAGTGCAGACCCTGGCCATGTTTTAAAGAAAATGACCAAACGGGAAGATGCCTGTGTCACATTCTTGACTTGAACTGGGACCGTATAGAATATGATTGCAACCAAGGTCCTGTAGTGGCATCAAATCTTTTGTAAAGGGGGTCATATAAGGGGTCTAAGACCAGGTTATGGGTTGCTGGTTATGATTATGCTGTCTGTATGAATGTGTCATTTTGTGGTTGAAGTTATGAATATTGGCTCTATCCTGTCTGTATCTCAAACTTATGCTATGCTTCTGGGTGACATCCCAGATGAGTTGGTGTTAGCTCTGCCTAGCCTGCTTGATGGCCCATTAAGGACCATCAGCTACACAATTGACCCATTGAGAGAAGGCAGATGCGCCTTGTAAGTCAGCAAAGTATGCAGGAACTTGCTCATGTGACTCCAGACTCCATTTTGCTTGTAATTTTCCACAGTAAGGACAAAGAGGTGTTCTTACACCTCAAAAAGACTATAAAAGGCTGATGCCTCATCTCCAGCTTGTCTTCAATCCTGCTTCTTACCTCTGAAGGGACTTTGCTAGAATCTGAAGCTCTGAACAAAGAACTGTTGACCCGTCCCAGCTGGGGATGGACTCCAGAGACTTAATTTAAACCTGCAGTTTATTCTATCACTGTTCTAAGCCTGAAACAAGAAGTTTGCCATTATTGTATGGAATTGATTCCATTTAACCAATTCTAGCTCTCATCTGTATCTTTTTCCTTTTATGATTTTATAGATTTATAGATTCATAGATTCTAGGATTGGAAGGGACCTCGAGAGGTCATCGAGTCCAGTCCCCTACCCTCATGGCAGGACCAACTACTGTCTAGACCAGCCCTGATAGACATTTATCTAACCTACTCTTAAATATCTCCAGAGATGGAGATTTCACAACCTCCCTCGGCAATCTATTCCAGTGTTTAATCACCCTGACAATTAGGAACTTTTTCCTAATGTCCAGTCTAAACCTCCCTTGCTGCAGTTTATGCTCATTGCTTCTTGTTCTATGCTTAGAGGCGAAGGCGAACAAGTTTTCTCCCTCCTCCTTATGACACCCTTTCAGATACCTGAAAACTGCTATCATGTCCCCTCTCAGTCTTCTCTTTTCCAAACTAAACAAACCCAATTCTTTCAGCCTTCCGTCACAGGTCATGTCCTCAAGACCTTTAATCATTCTTGTTGCCCTTCTCTGGACCCTCTCCAATTTCTCCACTCTTTCAGTACCTGTTTTCCCCCAATTACAAGGTTTCATCCTGTGAGTTTATCGACGATGAAACCGCGTGTGTGTCTTGGAAGCATGCAAAAGACCGGTACTCTGTCTCTGGCAATACCAACGCCTTCATAGCCTGTTTCACCATCGCTTCTGCCCGCTTAGAACTATACAACCTCCTAGAGAGGTTGCAAGAGTGGTGCCTGTACCACGACGCTGACTTGGTGATATTTGTGAAAAGGGAGGGTGAGTGGAATCCCCCTCGGGGAGATTATTTAGGGGACCTCACGAGCGATTATTTCAATTAAAAAATAATAATCTGTGTACTTTTTTCTGAATTGGTCTTTTTTAAAAACACCAAACATCAATTGTCTTTAAACCTCTCACCTGAGGTGCTTTATTGGGTAACATGGCTGTGAAAATTATCACAAAATACATGTCTGTGCTTGTTGAAACATGTTTTGAGCAAGGCTAGGCATGCCCAAGGAATATCTCATCGGTAAAGGTCTTTTCATAACCTTTTTCAAAAGGACCTTTGGTTTTAGGTAGTCTCACGTGGTCGCATTTCTCAAAGGGAGAGGCATGTGACCTTTGTTGAAATAGCTTGAGAGGCCTTGGATACCTCACCACTCGTCTTGTGTTTTTGACCTAAGGCCCAGGCATATTTGGATAGAATGTCTATCACTGTTAAGATGTACTTAAAACCACTGTTGCATTTGGAGACCTGGTGCATATCCACCAAATTTGCCTGCCATTGCACATCCACATCTGAACCAATGGTCTTGTTTCTTTTAAAATGTATTTGAGCCGGTTTGTGTAAAGTGCAAAAAAGAACAGGAGTACTTGTGGCACCATAGAGACTAACAAATTTATTTGAGCATAAGCTTTCATGGGCTACAGCCCACTTCATCGGATGCATGCAGTGGAAAATACAGTAGGAAGATATAGATATACACAGAGAACAAGAAACAATGGGTGTTACCATACACCCTGTAAGGAGAGTGATCAGTTAAGGTGAGCTATTATCAGCAGGGGAGAAAAAGAACTGTTTGTAGTGTTAATGAAAATGGCCCATTTCCAGCAATTGACAAGAAGATGTGAGGAATTGTAGTGGGGGAAAAATAAGCACGGGGAAAGAGTTTTACTTTGTGTAATGGCCCATCCACTTCCAGTCTTTATTCAAGCCTAATTTAATGGTGTCCAATTTGCAAATTAATTCCAATTCAGCAGTCTCTTGTTGGAATCTGTTTTGGAAGTTTTTTTGTTGTAATATTGTGACTTTTAGGTCTGTAATCAAGTGGCCAGGGAGATTGAATTGTTCTCCGACTGGTTTTTGAATGTTATAATTCTTGATGTCTGATTAGTGTCCATTTATTCTTTTACATAGAGACTGTCCGCTTTGGCCAAAGTACATGGCAGAGGGGCATTGCTGGCACATGATGGCATCTATCACATTGGTAGATGTGCCTGGTGGCGTGGCTGATGTGATTAGGTCCTATGATGGTATCCCCTAAATAGATACGTGAACAGACTTGGCAACAGGCTGTGTTGCAAGGAAAGGTTCCTCGGTTAGTGTTTTGTTGTGTGGTCTGTGGTTGCTGTAGGATTGGGGGCTGTCTGTAAGTGAGGACAGACCTGTCTCCCAAGATCTGTGAGAGTGATGGATCGTCCTTCAGGATAGGTTGAAGATCCTTGATGATGCGCTGGAGAGGTTTTAATTGGAGGCAGTGGCGGATTAACAAATTTGCCACCCCTAGGCCTTCAAAAAATTGCTGCGCCCCCTCCCCATCCCGCGCGCCAGCTCACCTCTGCTCCCCCGCGGCAAGACTGGGAGGGGGTGGGGAGAAGGGGAGTTGTGACACGCTCGGGGGACTGTGGTGGTGGAGTGGAGATGAGCTGGGATGGGGAGCGGCTCCCGGGCCCCCCCAGGTTACTCCTCGCACCCGTGGGTCCAGCTCACCTCTGCTCCGCCTCCTCTGAGTGTGCCGCTACTCACTTCTCCCTCTCTCCCAGCACTTTAGCGTGGCAAGCCTGGGAGGGAGGTGGAAGGAGGGAAGCGTGGCGCGTCTGGGAGAGGAGGCGGGCCAGGGATTTGAGGAAGGGGCAGAGTTGGGGAGGGGGTGTGAGCAAATTTGCCGCCCTAGGCCTAAGCCTTTTTGGCGGAGGCGATAATATGCCACTGGTTGGGGGCTGAAGGTGATGGCTAGTGGCGTTCTGTTACTTTCTTTGTTGGGCCTGTCCTGTATTAGGTGACTCCTGCGTACTCTTCTGGCTCTGTCAGTCTGCTTCTTCACTTCAGCAGGTGGGTACTGTAGTTGTAAGAATGGTTGATGGAGATCTTGTAGGTGTTTGTCTCTATCTGAGGGGTTGGAGCAAATGGGATTGTATCATAGAGCTTGGCTGTAGACAATGGATCGAGTGGTGTGGTCTGGATGAAAGCTGGAGGCCTGTAGGTAAGTATAGCGGTCAGTAGGGTGATGTTTATGTGGCCATCGTTTATGAGTGCTGTGGTGTTTAGGAAGTGGATCTCTTGTGTGGAATGGTCCAGGCTGAGATTGATGGTGGGGTGGAAATGTGTAAAGTGTAAGTGTCCCTGTCTGAAAGCCAAGCTGTTACCTGTCTTCTATTCAAAGTTTTGCTATGCTTTCTGGCCACTTGAGAAAGAGGGTTCACCCCGCCGAAGCTCCCAACTTCCCCGGGGATGTAATATATTTTCTTTAACAGAGCTGCCTGTGTAGAAATGACTGTTACTGGTACCGTCTTTTACTAACACAAATATGAAGGGGGACACATTCATATTGACACATTTAAATAAATACATTTTATTAATCGCCTGGTTTCACATGATGTTTTACAAACGCCTGTAAAAATGGACACAACGACCCCTACCATAAGGGAGTCTGAGCTGGTTCATTCTTCCATTTTGTCCTTTTCCGGATTTTCCTCTTGAGATCTGTGTCTCAGACATGAGAAAAACATGAAAAAAAACTACCGCTGTCAGTTCTCAAAGGCCTCTAGAAAGGCGTCGTCGAGCTGTTGAGAGACTTTCAGAAAAGAAACAGTGTAAGCACCCCACAGCTTGTGTTTAGATTTATACAACCTCCCGGTTCCTAACCTCATTACACCCCATCATCAACCGCCACTTCTTCATCATTCATTTACCTGAGCGACATCTTTTCTGTTCACCTTGTGACTCCACCGAGCTGCGTTCGTCTTCCACCTCTAGGGGGGCGGACAATGAGAGGCCTTCATGCTCATCGGGGTGCCTCACGAGGGTTTGGGTTTCGGGTTCTGGCGTATCCATCAACGGCTGAGTCAAAGGGCCCTCGTGGGAACTGTTGCTCATGTAGCGCTTTCTCCACACAAGTCCAAAGGCCCTCGGGGCTAACACAAAGTCTGAAGTTCTCACCAGGTTGGTGAGGGAGTCCATGTTTCCACGATTTCTAAAGCACGCGTCCTTGGTAAAAGATGGCCTCTTCTGCTCCGATTGCTGGGTCTCATGGGGTGATGGTGATGCGCTCTGGTTGGCAGAGAGCGCTGGGAGGAGTTCTTAGAGGGGTCACACGACTCTCTTCTGGGCAAGTCACCCCGCTCTGGAACACCACCGATTGGTCAAATCTGCTCTCAGGGTAGTGCTGTGTGGCTGAAACCCATCGTGATTCGCAGAGGGCAGTGGAGGAGTTCTTAGAGGGGTCACACGAACCACTTCCAGATGGGTCACCATGCCCCGGAACACCCCTGATTGGTCAAATCCCCTCTCCAGGTAGGCCTCTGAGGGCGAAACCCCTCCTGGTTGGTCGAGGGCAGTGGGTGGAGTTCTTAGAGGGGTCACATGACACCCTTGGCTTCCGGTTATGTGTCCTCCTTGACCCCAGAAGTAATATTCCCCATGGGTGGGACTTCCAGTGACAGGTGGTCAGGGCTTAAGGGGCCAAGGGGCAGGGTTTAAGTGGCCAAGGAGAAGGGTTAGGGTTTGATTGATGGTAGGTCCCTTATACTATTTCCGATTTCCATACTACTGAATCCCACCCTGCCAGCATGCCCATTAACAGAAGGGGCCCACTAATTCCACCATCTCCCTAGCAACCAGTGGGCCTTGTAAGCATGGGCCAAAGTGTCTGAGAACAAGTGCTTGTTGTCCTGGGACACAGAGACTGATGTTAAGAGACTCTCCTTGGGGTATGACGTTTACCCCCAGATTCCAAGATGAAAGCGGGGCCTGGGGCTTCAATGAGACTGATGGTGTGACTAGCTCACTGGATTTGTTATTTTACCTCATCTGGTTCAAGAATCAATCCTTCCTCAGCAGATGAATGGCCGAAGTCTCATCCTTACAGATGTTTTGGCCACGTGTGTGAATAAAAGCCAACAAGCCATGGAGAAGGAGAATAGCAAACCCTCTAAATTTTCAGAAACGGACCTGGTGCTAGACATCAAAGGGTGGCAGCAGTGGGCAGAAATGTCCCAGAGATGTTTCTACTAGAGGGTGGAAAGCAGGGGACTCCATGGGGCTCAGAAGAGAAACTTCCTAGGAGATAAAGGGCAGGGCTTTCCTGGGGTGATGGAAAGTTGGAGTTTGACATTTCCAAGTTGGCAGACACAAGACCCGAGCTACCCCACTGACTTTGTAGCTCTAAATCTCTTTCAAGAATTAAGCGGCCTCTGCTCGCTCCTGATACGTCCCCACTTGAACACTTGAAGGAAAGACAATGTGCACTGGCAGATGACTAGAATGCAGCCTATAAATAATGAAAGTCTGGTAAAAGTCTGTCGGCTGTGTGATAGCATACTTCAGCTGCTAGGAACTCTTGGCTTTGATTGTCCTCCCAAAAACAAAAGGAGATTTACTTTGATCAAAACATTACGGAAACCATTTCACTATTCAATCTGAAGCCTTTGCTTACCAGACAGCAAGAAACAGTGATTAGAGAGGTGTGAATTTTGCATCCGTTTCCAGCTTGTTCTAATAACCCCAGCTCTTTTTGTTGCCTCTAGTCACAAAGTCAAAGTAAATACCAATCACTTTGAAAGCCTCTCTCCTCTGACATTTCCTTTCCCTTGAAATCACAGTTTATTTGCATTTAGGAACCTGGCAATGCTGGCATGAAACATGGGGCAAGACATGCTAGGGAGAAAAAAAAATCCCACAGCCTTTATTCGTGTCATACGAAATAAAACAATTGGAAATCAACTCATTTACACGTAGATGCATGTGCTGCATCTGATTATTGTTTTCATTTTTATACCTTTGCACTCACACAGCTGAGGAAAGCAGGAGAAGCAGGGGGTTGGAAGACAAGAACGTGACACCACCTTTCCACTCCCCCGATTCTAGATCAGCCAGGGGTGAGAACGGACCTAACTATAATTTAGAGCAGCCCAAGAGCTGCTCTAAATTAGGTCAATTGTAGTGGTCAAAAAGCTATGAATGACTAAATGGAAAGTGCGATGCAACTCTGATTATAGCATTTGCTGCCATTCCTGCTGTAAAATTCCACACAAAGGGCTAGTGTTAGCACATTGGTACGTTTCTGTGATCAAGCTCAAAGAAATTTTATCCCACACTCATCATCATCATCTCTGAGCGCTTTCCAGTCATGCAGTAAGGAAAATGATTAATGTCTGTCACATGTGGTTCATTCTCTGTCTCATTGTCTCCCCAGGAGGAGAATTATGTGTGCAGTGGAGGGTTTTTTTTGAGGGGGGGGGAGTTTTTTAGTCCTTCTCTACACTAGTTTAGTCAGCAAAAGGCAGCATAGGTGTACACACTTCAGTGCTAGTTTTGGTGGCAAAACTCTCCTGTTCTGCTGACAAAAGCAAGCGACCTCATAGAGCTTTGTGCAGCACAGTTAAAGTGACAAAGCATCAGTGTAGACGTTGCTGTTTGTTATACACACTTGTCCCCACACACATGCACTCCCTGTCACACACTCTCCTCCCCTCTCCCCCCTCACATGCTTCAGTCAAAAAGTGGCTGGCAATCTGGTAGGATGCCCATGGAATGATGGGATTGAGAAACACGCATCATGTGACACTGTACCTGTCCCATGAGCAGGGGCGGCTCTAGGCATTTTGCCGCCCCAAGCACAGCGGCTTGTCTGCGGAGGGTCCGCCGAAGCCGCAGGACAAGCGGACCCTCCTCAGGGACGCCTGTGGGAGGTCCAACTGAAGCTGCAGGACCAGTGGACCCTCCGCAGGCATGCCGCTGAAGGCAACCTGCCTGCCGCCCTCGCAGCGACCGGCAGAGCACCCCCTGCGGCTTGCTGCCCCAAGCACGCGCTTGGCATGCTGGGGCCTGGAGCTGCCCCTGCCCGTGAGGCATTGCAAATCCTTTCCAAAGCATCCCACGGCCAGTTGTACAGTGGGATAGCTACCCACAGTGCACTGCTCTCTGTGTTGATGCAAGAGCTGCTAATGTGGATGCGCTCTGCCGACACAAGGAGCTAGTATGGACACGCGGCAGCCGTTTAATTAAAGCAGTGGATATATGTCAGTATAACTTTTGTCAATAAAACTCTGTAGTATAGACAAGACCTTAATGTACCCACTGCTCTGTGTTTATATTAGAGATGGCAGCTGGGAGAAGTGTGCCCTGAACTGGAAGGGGAAGGTTTGGGATGGTCCTTAGCTGCTGAAGGAGCTCCTTCCACAGTTTTCGACCAGCCCCTGGGCATGGTCTGTCTCCTTGTGACAGAGTGCTGAGAACCGGCGGCTGAACTCAGTAAGTCCAATTAGTTTCCCCGGAGAAGGGCCTGAGTGAGGGAGGGTGGGGCTGATTACTAGATGAGTCTCAGCTGGGGAGAGCTAAGGAGATACTTAATCCATTAAATAGAAGTGTAGAAAGTCACAAGTGCACAGAGGCTGAGTGTGAGCACAAGGATGGGAGAGGTTAGCAAAGCCAGGGTAAAGGGAGATCTCTACCCTCTCTTTTCTCTGGGAAAGGGGGATGATGTTGGGAAGTTAATGTGTGACGGGGTCCCCAGGGTGAAACCTGGAGTGTGGGACCACTGAGCCCTCCAAACCCACCAGCCTGGGCTGTCCCTCACACTGTGATGCTGACATCAATCTACAACCCTCTGACAGGCATTGCACTTACACCGCCATCCACAGGCAAGGACACACCCAACTGTGTTACATGAATGCTCTCCCAGCCAGTCACCCCGGGACTGTACTGTCTTGCCCTGGTCAGAAGTCTGCCCAGTGTAAGCTCATTACCCAGTTTGCCACTTCTTCACAGGAAAATGGACATGCACCAGCCTTTGTAATCCGAGCTGAAATTCCCCCAAGCACTTTAACCAAAACACAGTGGTTTAGGTAAAATATAAAGCAGATGTATTAACTACAGAAAGATAGATTTTAAGTGATTATAAATAGCAGGAATAGAGATCAAAGTTTGGTTATCTAAGAAACAAAAATAAATTCACAGTCTAAGTCTAACTTGAACAAACTAAGCAAGATTTGAATCAACCAATGTCTCACCCTGACAAGCAGGTTACAATTCCTCAGTACACAAATAGGGACTACCTTCCAGCCTGGGACCAAACTTCCCCAGTTCAAAGTCTTTGTCCTCCAGACATTCTTGTAGGTGTTGAGATGGAGGGGAGAGAGACCACGTCATGATGTCACTGTCTCTCTTCTATACTTTCTTCCAGCTGCTAGAAAGATCCTTGCTGTGACGTGGGTTAGCCCGTCCCCTTGGCGTATGTGTCTTCTCTGAGAAGCCTCTGGGAGAGTGGATTGAGTGTTGATGAGCCATTGATAACCATCTGGCCGGTGATGGCTATTCCTTTGTTGTCACTGAAAGACCGGCCGTGGGCGTTCCCAACCTCACAGCATATTTCTGTAACACATATAGCAATATTTCCCAAGGTGCTATGCTGAGGTACAGAGTGACACACACTGTAAGCAGAGCTTCTGCACAGGACTGAAAAAGGTGGTGGCTGAGCTAACATAAATAAACTATTCATCTGTGTTTACACACTGGAGGTGTTAGAGCCATTTGTACGATGATGGGAGTGGAGGGCCACACCCTGCCACACTCCTGCACAGATGAGCTTCATCTTTATGGTAGAAAGGTCCATTCTGCCAGAGGAACGGAGTATTTGACCACGGTCACCATCTGGGAGCTTCTTTTAGATGTACTGGGCTCAGCCCATGGAGCATCTCGAAGTTAAGGACCGAGGTCTTGAACGTGAGTCTTCATCAAGAGAAGAAGCACTGCAATGTTAAGGCTCTGAAGGCCATCTTAATTGCGCCCTTGTGTCTATGCCTTTAAAACATTATCGTTACAACTGCTCATATAACTCAGGTTAACTATGTTATGATTTAGTTGGGGTTGGTCCTTGTAAACGGGTTGGTGACTCCTGCTGGTGACTCTGGGAATTAGCTCTGTTCAGCACCGGAGCGCCCTCTGCAGGCTGGTGATCCACCTGTTCTCAGGCCCCCGTGTCCTTCCCCTTTTCTCTGGGGTGCTGCCCCCTGGCAGTAACCCCTTTTCGCTCTGGGCTTCCCCTTTTGTCTCAGGGAACCCCCACCCTCTATCCCCACCTTGCCTCAGTATGTGGCTACTGCCAGTCATTGTCTAGCCCCACACCCTGGGGCAGACTGCAGTATCAGCCTATTCATCATTGGCAGGGTTGGGTTTGGACCTGCTGCTTTAGCCTACCCCTGGGCTGCCCTCTGCAACCCCCAGTACCTTTTGGCCCTCTGCTAGGCCGCAGCCTGGGGCTTTCCTGGCTGGAGCTCCCCAGCTCCTCAGCCTTTCCCCAGCCCTGCTTCACTCAGGTATCCTATCTCAGCTCCTAAGCAGCCAGGCCCATCTCTCTCTGAAGGCAGAGAGAGACTGTCTGGGCTCTGGCTTCCCTGGCCTCTTATAGGGGCCAGCTGTGGCTCAGTTTGGGGCGTGGCCTCACCTGCAGTCACTTCCTTAATTAGCTCAGCTTTGAGCAGCCGCTCTCAAGCCCTGCCAGGCCACTTTCAAACCCCTCTGGGCCCGGAGCAGGGGCCACCCTGCTACAGTCCTGCTTTGAGCAGGGGATTGGACTAGGTGACCTCCTGAGGTCTCTTCCAACCCTGATATTCTATGATTCTATGTTTGTTACAGTATTTTTACATTTTCTACACACAATAATGCCCAAATATGTTTTTTGATTACTTCCCTAGTTCTGTTTCTTAGTATTATTGCACAGCATTATTAGTGTAGGTAGGGCTGGTAACACCACCTGTTATTAAGGGGGCCTGACACTTCACATTATTAGACCTGCTTTTAAATTATTATAACTTCGCCAAAGTTTAACGTTTTGGGCTGATGTTTTTCATGCCAGGTATCTACCACAGGACGAACTTTTATGCAAAATTTCAGCCAAAACGGTTCAACCGTTTCTGTGAACAAGACAAGTGAAAAATATTTCATTTTACCAACATTAAAAAATTCTGATGAACTATTTTTTTTGTGAAAAGATGTAGCGACCCCTGTGTTTTGGAGCAGAGACCTGAAATTTGTCCCCAGGGTAGCTTTTGTGTCAGAACGGTGTCTTTTGCCATCTGTCTGAAAAATCTGCCCAAATTTAGCCAAGCTACAAACCATCCAATAATCACAGTTCACACAAACTTAGTAAAGACGAACTGGATTTTAGCAGCTAACTTCCCTGAAGATTCCAGCTGTACTGAGCATGCTAAAAGGTAATAATTGAAGATATACCAATCTCCTAGAACTAGAAGGGACCTTGAAAGGTCATTGAGTCCAGCCCCCTGCCTTCACTAGCAGGACCAATTTTTGCCCTAGATCCCTAAGTGGCCCCCTCAAGGATTGAACTCACAACCCTGGGTTTAGCAGGCCAATGCTTAAACCACTGAGCTATCCTGCCTCCAGCCTAGAACTGGGCAGGACATGCTGTACAAGTACATCTTGCTGTGTTCAGGCTAGGGTGACCAGATAGCAGTGTGAAAAATCAGGACACCTTTTTACGGGGGGTTGGGCGGGGGGCGGCGGGATAGTTGAGTATATAAGACAAAGCCTGTAATTTTGGGATGGTCCTGATAATATTGGGATGTCTGGTCATCCTAGTTCAGGCACCTGAACTGAGAGCAGGGAACCTGTTTCTTCTGTGCTCTCAATGACCCTCCTGGTGGACCCAGGCAGTGTGGAGGAGGAAACCGCCTGATATGAATGCAGGAGGGACAAAAGCCGGGGAGGTGGGGGGATAGATTAGGACAAGGAGCCAGGGGGAAGAAACAGGAACTAGGCGTTGAGGACTGGGACAGACTAAGTGAGGAGACTGGGAATGGAGCAAGGAGCCAGGGGTGGGGAAGGAAGGGGAATGGGCAGACGGGGTCACATTGTGGGAGGGATATGGGCAAGATAGTCTGTGCTCGCTAGAGCACACTCCTCTCCAGACCTGGGAATGGAGCCCCAACTTCCTGAGTCTCATCATTCCTCTATTGTCTGCAAATAGCTGTGACACCCTCTGGCTCAGTGTCCAAAAATAGCATGTGATCGTGTAATGAAGGCTGGATCACAATGCATCTGCAGAAGAAGGGCAAATTAAGGTTGCACAAGCAACCTTAAGTTTGGCATTTCCTTACGTCTAAGTGCTTGACTTTGCAACCTTAACAATGTTCTTTGAACACAGCCTTTTGTGTGCAATTATGATAGATGCAGTTGGCAGACGGTGCATAGGGAGAGATATGAGTCGATGGACAATGGTTTGGAAGGTTGTATCCATGCTGCAACATATCCCTTTTGCTCTGTGATAAGCAGAGATGGACATTTTGCCTTTTATCTTCCACTTTTGAATCTTGTCATATGAATAAACACTTTCTTCATATTAATACCGCCTCATAAATCACCCCTCAATGGGGGTGACAAGCAGGAAATTGGCGATGTATGGGAACTACTGAAAGAGCTGGCTCATAGGGCCAGCACCTATAATATATGGAGAGACACCTACCTCACAGAGCTGGAAGGAACCCTGAAAGGTCATCGAGTCCAGCCCCCTGCCTTCACTAGCAGGACCAAGTACTGATTTTTGCCCCCAACCCCTACGTGGCCCCCTCAAGGACTGAAGTCACAACCCTGGTTTTAGCAGACCGATGCTCAAACCACTGAGCGATCCCTCCCCCCTTAGTGGATGTATACTGCTCTCAATGGGGTCATGATAATTTACAGCACCTAAGGTTTGCTATTAATATTTATATTATAGTAGCACCTAGGCCCAGATCCTGGAAGTTGCTGAGGCACTGAAGTCCTGTTGATTTCAATGGCAGAACCCACATCTCCTGACTCCCTGCCCCATTCTTTAGATCAGGCTGCCTTTCAGAGGTGGCTTTGCCCCATGGGCTTTGACAATTCCTCTCCAAGGACCTGGTCCATTTCTGAGTGCCTCAGGGGACCGGGTACTCAAGTGCTTCACGTATGCATCTGGAATAAATTGCCATTCTAGAGCTGAGACAGTGAGCTACCACCCCTCTCCCTTGCTGTGGTGTGATTGGCCGCATGTCGCTTTGGCTTCCATTGAAGGATTGTGCATCCTTATTTCCCTGGGTGAGTCATGAGCCACGCAGATCTGAGCTATTAAAAATACTGTCACCTTCATTGTGCTGAACCAGCAACAGCAGCCTTTTGCCTAGCAAACTTGATAAAGGCGACAGCCCTACATTGTATTAGATAGATACACGAGGAAGAAGTTGCTTGACACAACTCAGCATAGTTTACAAGCTGAAGTTGTGAGGCAAATATAGTTGTTTAATGTCAAATGTATTCTTTGGCGTCAACTCTGTTTTCAGAATTGCATGTGTATCAAGGACTTTTTGGCTTCGGAAACAGTACGACTCAAGATACACAGCGAGATGATCACAGAGCAGAACCAAGCATAGAATCCAAGTGTCCTGATTCCCTGTGCTGTGGCCTATCCACTGACGCACACAAAACTTGATGTTTGGGCTGCAAATAATAGTTGATGTATAAGATACCAGTGAAGCTGGGACCCTGATTCCTTTTTCTCATTAAACACCCCGAGGCATTTCCTCCAAGAGTAGAGGGGTTGGTTGCAGCTTTTGGGCCCTGTTGCAATTGGGGTAATAACAGTGACACGTTACGTGTGTGTTCTGCATGTAGGCCAGGTGATGGGTGCGCATATGTTTGCACAGAAGTGGAATCTGTAGCAGCAGAAATGATGAGAAGCAACTTACGAGAACTCTATAAAAATCACGAAGCAGTCCTGTCGCAGTTTTTCCTAAGTGATTTGCAAAGACAAGTTTTACAGCCAGAGAAACAGGCACAGAGAGTACAGGCGATCAAACGGCCAGGCAGTAACAGGATAAGAACAGAACCCAGGTGTGATTCCCCTGCTGTAACCCACTAGACAACACTGCCTTCCTTTAGCTAGCTTGATCTCAGCTTTCGGGTCTCCCTGCTCGGTTCCAGTCTGTGATATAAGCAACGTGTTCTAAGCACGTGGCCTGTTCACTTGGGTAGTGTGTTGTTTCCTAGGATCTGGCCTTTAATAAATAACCAACCAATAGTATTACATCCTGAAGAGAAGGTGGGATGGAATGAATGAACCCTAGACTCCAGTTTGACTAAGGTCACCCAGTGCTTGCAAAAATCTACCTATAAACTGGGCATTTAGATCAAGGCTTCTCTCAAAATCCAACCATTTAGGCTCAGGGCCTTTAGCTCTGCTGATCAGTGTTGGAATTCCCTTCTTCTTATCATCTGTGATGGATATACACTTTCCGCTCGTAAGTGTAGCACAACTGGGTAACTGATAGAGCTCCAAAAGTAACTGTAAATGGGAAATCATCATCCAATGGTGGCATTTCTGGTAGGGGCCCACAGGGATCTGTTCTTGACTCAATTGTTATTCAGGAGCTTTATTGATCATCTGACAAAAATATCAAATTCATGGGGGCAAATTTGCAGATGACAAATAATAATGAGGACAGGTCATTTATACAGACTGATCCGGATCGCTTGGTAAGGTGGGCTCATGGGAACAACGTGCATTTTAATGGAGCCAAATGCAAAGTTATACATCTAGGAACAAAGAATGCAGGACACCCCTACAATATGGGAGATGTTATCCTGGCATGCAGTAACGTGATGTTTGGATGCATAAGAGGGGAATATCAATCAGGAGAAGGGAGGTGGTATCACCTTTGTATACAGCATCAGAGAGACCATTACTGGAACAATGGCTCCAATTCTAGTATCTATCCTTCAAAAACGTTTAAAAATTGGAAAAGGTTCAGAGAAGAGCTACAAGAAAAAAACCTTGCCTTATTGTGAAAGACTAAGGCCTGGTCTACACTGCGGGTGTGGGGGAGATCGATCTAAGTTACGCAACTTCAGCTATGTGAATAACGTAGCTGAAGTCGACGTACTTAGATCTACTTACTGTGGTGTCTTCACTGCAGTAAGTTGATGGCTGATGCTCCCCCATTGACTCTGCCTGCGCTTCTCGCTCTGGTGGAGTACTGGGGTCGACGGGAGAGTGCTCTGCAGTCGATTTATCGCATCTAGACTAGACGCAATAAATTGGTCCGCACTGGATCAATCACTGCCTATCGATCCAGTGGGTAATGTAGACAAGCCCTAAGAAAGCACAATTTATTTGGTTTATTATAGAGAAGATTAAAAGGTGACTTGATCATGGTCTACAGGTACCTAACTGGGAAAGAGATTTTTGGTAGTAGACAGCTCTTTAATCTAGCAGAAAATGGCATAATAAAATCCACTGGCTGAAAGTGGAAGCTGAACAAATTCAGACTAGAAATAAGGTGCAAATGTTTAACAGTGAGGGAAATTAATCATTGGAATAGCTTACCTAGGGATGTAATGGATTCCCCATCCCCTGAAATCTTTAAATCAAGACTGGTTACCTTTCTTAAAGATGAGCACAATATCAAACAGAGACGTGATGCAGTTTAGTGGGTGAGGTTCTCTGGCCTGTGTAATGCAGGAGGTAAGGTTAGAAGATCAGAACAGTCCTTTCTGACCTTTGAATCTATGAACTTGCCTTTGTCCTCAGTAGGCTAAATATTTCAATAAGAAATTTGGCCCATATGTGTGTCTTCTTTCATTCATGTATCAAAACGAGCTCTGGGAATATTAATTAATTAAGCCTCATGACACACCTGTGTGGTAGGTAGTCATTAGCCCTATTTTTTTTCAGATGCGGGAAACTGAGGCACAGATAGACTTTTAAGTGACTCACCCAAACAGTGTTAGACACCAAAAGTTACACACCAAAACAGTGTTAGAACTGTGATACAATCTAGAAGGCCCACTTCTCAGTCTAACCACTACCCCCTCTCTAATTTTAGGCTAGGTGGTAGCATTAAGCTGGACATTTGGGTTGGCAGACAGGTCAGACTATTGCTAAAAGGAGTCAGAATCACAGAAATCTAATACACCGAGCTTGAAACTCTGTGAAAACAACTTAACTCCTGTTGACTGGGCATAAGTGAAATGTGAGTTCACTGCTGTGCCATGCTCCTATTTAAAGGTCATCTTCCTCCAGCCTCAGGGTAAGGCACTGTGGGAGGAATTATAGCAAGTCAAGTCCATGGGTTTTACCACCTTTTTAAGCTTTACAAAGGAGATATCATATCTCACTTAACTTCCCTGCCATAGCAGGGGCCTGGGGCTTTGGTGGCATCTGGGTCTCTCTTCTTCTTTGCCTATAGCCCACAAGGCTTAGTCACCAAGGACTGAAGTGCTTTTGCTAACTGGGCTCAACAGAGGGGCACCTGGTGGCTTGTGATACACAGGAGGTCAGATTAGACGATCCCTTCTGGCCTTAAACTCCATGAAGTCATTATTAACACTTTACAGACCGGGAAACAGACGCACAGAAAGGTGAAGTGACTTGCCCCAGTGATCACCCAGGAAGCCAACAGCAGAGCCGCAAACAGAACCCGGGTTCTCTTGTGCGCCCCCTGCTTGACCACTGCAGCAAATCAATTATTAGCACTTATAGTGATGTTCCCTTGAGCCATGTGCGAATGGCACCAGCTCAGTTAAGTGCGCTACTGTAAGAAGTGCTTGTTCCTGCCCCTCCTTATTCATAAAATGCTGTGTCCTATTTGACTATTACCATCAGAGCGGCTCTCTTAGTGTGCGAAAAAGGATAAAATCCCTCCCGGCTTCTGCAGACATTCCACTGCATTCACAAGGCCTGGGCTCCTCCAAAATGTACGGAGCAGAATGGCCTCTAAGGGAGACAGGGCTCCCGGATAATGGAAACTTATTCAAGTGCCTATTTCCAATCAAAGACTGACAAGCCCCAGGGCAAACCACTGGGTTCCAACAGCCAAGACGTGTATGAAAGAGCATAAGTGTAAGAGAAATGTACAAATTGAGGGATTTTCAAGCCAGAGTGACTCATCTGGGAATGGGTTTCCACCTGGCACCATCTAGCAAAGTTTAGACCAGGGGTGGCCAACCTGTGGCTCCGGAGCCACATGCGGCTCTTCAGAAGTTAATATGCGGCTCCTTGTATCGGCACCGACTCCACGGCTGGAGCTACAGGCGCCAACTTTCCAATGTGCCGGGGGTGCTCACTGCTCAATCCTTGGCCCAGCAGCTTACTATAGCCTGTTCCTCATCTGTAAAATGGGGGTGGGAGGTCCCTCCCAGGGCTGTTGTGTAGCTAAAATCCCTTAATGAGCATGAGGCTCTCAGATACTATGGTGATAAGGGCCATAAAAGTCCCAAGAGAGATTTGCAGCATGTGCCCCCCTTCCTGGGCACTAATCACTTTCTTCATGGCAAAAACTGGTAACACCCAGCCTGAGACTCTCCATCCTATCCCCCACTCCATTCCCTCCTCTTACCCTTGCCTTGGAAATGGCTTTGTTGCCATCA
This sequence comes from Mauremys reevesii, assembly GCF_016161935.1. NCBI lineage: Eukaryota > Metazoa > Chordata > Testudines > Geoemydidae > Mauremys > Mauremys reevesii. The sequence goes on from NC_052624.1 coordinate 279,491,366, forward strand.
TATTTTGATTTGTCCCCTTGATCTCACACCCTCCCTGCTCCAGTCACCTGAACTCCCTCTTCCATCATATCCCTCTCCTGTATTCTCAGTCTCTTCTGACTCCCTCTTCCCCCCGCCTCTCCACCTCACACATCCTTTCTTCTTCCCGTAAATCCCAGCCTATCTGAGTGTGCTCTGTCTGGTCACCCTGCTTCAGCCTCCCCTGGCTCTCCTGCAGTATGGCTTCTGCGCCCTCCATGGCTTTCACTCTGATCTCCCATCGGCCAAGGCCTTTCCTCCGTCCTCATTTTTCTCAGCCTATTTGCAGCCTATGACACAGGTGACCATCCTTCCTCCCCAGCTCTCCCTCATCCTTGGGCCTTCCTGACTCTAAGCTCCTTCCATGGCTCCCTCTCCTCTCCGGCTGTCTGTTGGAGTCCCTCAGGGTTCGCTTATTCACCTCCAGGCGCTGACTCTCTTCTGATGTCTCTCACATCTTTCCCTCAGCTCCTCCCTGGAAACCTGGCTCTCTGTCTTTTCAACATCTCTTCCTGGGTGTTCTGCTGCCACCTCATGTGCAGCACAGCAAAACAGAGACCTCCCAGTCTTCCCAATTCCCAGTGAAAGCCTTGGAGACCATCCATGCTGAGGACCAGGCTGTGCAATCCTTACTCATTCTGGCGAGTACTTACTCACAAGAGTGGGTCGAAAGAAGTCAATGGGAGTGGTGGTGTGTGAGTTCCTATCTGTGTGGGCAAGTGTTACACAACTGGGCCCCTACCAGCCACATTGTGCACCTCCCTAGGTGGGTGCTCAGCGTGGACGGAGGACAAAAGATGCCTTCCTCTACTTTCTGCACCCTTGTGCCCTTACACTGAGCCCAATAACAATCTTTGCCCTTTCACTCCCTGAGCGCTGCTCCAGATTAGGGCTAACAGCAGAGTTCTTCCTGAGAAAGGGAGGTTCAGCTGTAGGAACTAGCTATATGTTGCTTTATTTAATTAACAATTATTGCACTTAACTGATGCACAGTAGTTCATTTCATCCAAGGATCTGCAAGTGCTGTACGGCTCAATCTGCACAGGTCTCTGTCCCACAGGTGAGCAGTGCTATCCCCATCTGCACTGGATGGGGAGTGGCAGCTGAAACACACACAAGGCTAAGAGGTTTGCTCTAGGCACAAAGCAAATCAGTGGAAGAGTCAAGAATAGAATACAGTAGTCCATGATCTCACCATTATACTTGTAAATAGGTTGGTTATCTCCCATGTTCCTCCTGTAATGGGGTTCACTCATCCCTCTGGCACCTCCTACTGGTTGTTTTTGGGAATTTGCTCTGTGTGGTAGTGCACCCTCTTCAGGCGGTGCCTCATTGCAATCACCCCTGCTCTAGGACCCACATCTCTCCAAGGACCATGGCATCCTCTTCAGTGACACAGTCCTCTGGCTGTTCCACCCACTGTGTCCACTATTCAGCCACTTCCTTTAGTGGCAACTGCAGCGAACTGTCTGGTCACTTCCTCGTGACCCCAGCAACCTCAGCCTCAGCCTGAAAACCCCAGCAGCCAGCCAGGAGCTGTCTCTTGTTCCCCCGGTTCCTGCTATCAGCACTGCTCTGTCCAGGGTGCTCGCAGTTCTCTCAGACCTCCAGAGACACAGTCCTTCCTCCCTGGGCTCCCAGCAGAGAACTGCCCACCTCTGCCTTGCAGCTCCCTTTTTATATGGGCCTGCTTAGCCCTGATTGGCTGCCTCAGCCTCCCTACAGCTCTATTAATCCCTTAGAGCCCAGTGTTGGGCAGGCACTCCATCACACCCCTCATGACTGAGGGTCATGCTAAAGTCAGTGTGCCTCAGTTTACCCTTTCTTGGACTCTCAGATTGTGTTTTCTTAAATTAAGCAAACATTCAAAAGAAAGTTTTCAGGTCCACCCAAAAGTCCACAGAAATAAAAGTTTCTCTCCCTTCTCCCAGGCCTTCCTGATTTGGCAGGCCACTCCCAGGCCCTGCCTGGCTGGAGTCTTAGTCTTCATGCCCAGGACTCTCTTTTAGGGCACGTCCACACTACAAACTTAAGTCAACCTATAATTAGGTCGAGTTATGGCCACCACAGTAATTGTTGTGGTGGTTCATGTCCACACTACCCTCCTTCTGTCGGTGGTGCGCACCCTCACCAAGAGCACTTCCACTGACTTAGGAGAGACAGTGAGGAGGGCTGAGGGCCTGGGTTCTCAGGTCTGCAGAGATTCCTGTTGGGAGTCTGGGAGCCATCCGGGCTCTTGGCTTCCCACTCTCCACCAGGAGCATGGCAGCCACCTGGCTTGTGGTGGGGAGCTCCGTGCTTGGAACCTGGGTGACTACCAGGCTCCCAGCAGGAAGCCGTGAGCCTCAGTGCAGGGAAGCAGGGAGTGGGAAGTCAGGTGGGCGTAGCCTGGCTCGGAGCAGGGAGACCAGGCAGCAGCAACGCTGGGAGCGGGGACCCGAGAGCACAGGGAGCAGCCTGGCTCTGAGCAAGGAGCTGGAAACCTGGAGGGAAGCCAGGCTGTAGCTGGAGCCTGCACCTGTCTCAGGGTGACAGCTGGAGCTGTGAATGGCTTTCTTATCAGTTGATAGCCAGCAACCGATGTAAGTCACCCGCAGCGGCTACACAGGCACTCGTCGCCCTAACTACACCAACATAAGCCCTACACTTCTCGTGGAGGTGGAGTTATAATGCTGGTGTAGCAGGGCACTTACCTCAGCGAGAGCAAGGCTGTAGTGTGCACACTGACACCATTACGTCGACCTAACTCTGCAGTGTAGGCCAGGGTTTAGAGCCTGCTCACTCCTGGCAATCGGTAAACCCTGGACATTTTCCCTTTCCTGCCAGCCTCCTGCTGCTCTTATAAAACCCAATACACCCTTCCCTTGCAACTCACCATTAGGCAGCCTTACAGCCCAGCTTCTGTCCTTTTCGACGCAGACGTTGGCCAAATCCCATCGCTTCCTATGCAATAAGCTGAAGCATGTCTAGCAGCTACCAATCCTATACAATCACCTTCCAACAATACACTCTTCAGTCCATGACTTTGTTCTGGAATACCATGCGTGGAGGATAGGAAATAATATTCTGCCTTCTAACCTGCATTCAAAATTTGGCGTTTATTCCTTTTCTTGCTTCGCACTGGTAAGTAACAGAGTTAGTCATCAAGCTGAATTGCTCTGTGTTGAAAATCGGATGTAGGAGGTGTGATTAGCATAATGGTAGCTGAACTACGTACAAAGGGCTCTGTTCATGCCTGTTGACATAATTCCCACTATGGCTAATGTACGTTTCGTGTCACTATCATGAACACATATGACTGCAATTTCTTATGAGCCCGATCCTGGAAACTCATGCAAAGAATTTCATCACGCAACATTATTTCTTCACACAGTGCACAGACAACCCGTGGAACTGTTTGCCAGGGGATGTTGTGAAGGCCAAGACTATAAAAGGATTAAAAAAAAACCTAAATAGATTAATGGAGGATAGGTCCATCGATGGCTATTAGCCAGGATGGGCAGGGATGGTGTCCCTAGCCTCTCTTTGCTGGAAGCTGGGAATGGGTAACAGAGGTTGGATCACTGGATAATTACTTGTTCTGTTCATTCCCTCTGAAGCACCTGGCATTGGCCACTGTTGGAAGACAGGAGACTGGGCTGGATGGACCGTTGGTATGACCCAGTATGGCTATTCTTTATGTTTCAAAAGTCCCATTGATTTAAATGGGACTTGCTGTGGCATACAAGTGCTCCTCTGTCCCTAAATGAGGAAGGGTTAGTTAACCAGTTTCCTTGCGAGCTCTGCACCAAAGCATGAACCCCTTGCTTAGGACCCAAAGGTGGCCCTTACTCACTTGAGTATCCCAATTGTCATCAGTGGGACTCCCTGCACGAGTAAAGGTCGGCAGTTTTTCATTCACCATAAGTGGTGCAGGGAGCAGACTGAGTTGCAATGTTACATGCTGAGGCTCTAGAGTTTGTGCAGTAGCAGCCTGGCACCAGCTTGCATTCCTGAGCCCCTGGTTCCGTATCAAACGAAGTCCCTCTGGAAACCCCTGACCATCTTTCTCCAGTTCCACTCACCATGGTCCATGCATCATCAAGCCCTCAGTTTTCACCTATTCCTTACTCAGGCAAATCTTCCATTCAAGTCTGTGGGAGTCCAGTTTGTGTAAAAACTGAGCGAATGTGACAGCTGATATCTTGACTGACACACCACAGATTGAAGGAGGAACCTCCAGAGCTAAAAGCTGTTACTTTTTGAGATGTAAGAGCCAAATGTCCTTAACAGGAGCTATAACAGACTCGTCCTCTGTGGATTGGGCACAGAGTGAGACCAATAACACCCACCCTTCTGCGGGTTGCACAAACACGGAGTAACAAGAGCTCAGAATTTGGCTTTATATGCACAGCAAAATTTCCCTGGGGTGCTTAGTCTCATTGCAGCTTTAAGAAATTCCCAAGGAAGGAAGCTGCCTTAATAGAAAGTTATACCACTTTTAAAGCTGCATTTGTACGGCTCATGCAGCAAGAGCACTTGTCACATGGAAGCCGTCAAATCAAAACACTGATGTGGCAAGAGAATAAGGAGAGATAATGAAATGGGAAATTAAGAGCATGAAAACGAAATGCCGTAGAAAAGCTGACATTTTTATAACACTCCAAGTGAACACTTGCCTGTATTTCAAAGTCGGACGATAAGAAATTATTTGCTTTCCTTATATAACAGAACTAAAGGATTCCATTTGGATAGCAGAAGATTCCAGCAGGCTGCAATTTACGTATGAATGCTCAATATTTAAGGAAATTGCTTCTTTCACTTTGGCAACTGGCATAAATATATGCTAAAGAGGGAGTCATTAGAAAAATCCATGCAATGTATGAACTTGACTGAAATAATCCTGTTCTTGCTGGCCAGGTGTTTTGCATGCTATTAGAAAAAGGCATATTGAGCTGCAGGAGGCTTAACATATGGCTTGTATCGTGCCTCCCTGAAAACAAAGCTCAAGGATCTCGTCTCCACCACCGTAAATCTTGCTGCTGTTTAATGTCATTACAATATTTTTGGAGATGTAGGGAGGTGTGTATTGGCCAGTGCAATCTTCTAAACTCATAATGCTGCACTGGGAGCTAAGAAAGGTGTATGGAATGGACGTTTCCCATCATGCTTTCAAAAGAAAGTCACTGAGCTTTTTAGAGTAACTTCTCTGAGCTAACCTTATGGTGCAGTAGTGGGTGCAACGCAGGGTATATTCCCAGAATGACAGCAAAGCCTATATCAATGGCTTGCTGTTCTCGTGCACCACGGAGAAGTTGGGGGGTAATTGTGCTACTTTCCTCCACCTTGCCATGCACGAGAGGCTCAGTCTTGCAAGGTGCTGATGAGCTCCCCAACTCCTGTTGACGTCTGTGAGAGACGAAGTTTCTCTGCACCTCACAGAAGATCTCAGCATCTTGCCGGGTAGATCCCCGGGTGGCTGATGGCAGAGTCGAGTTCACTGAAGCATCTGGTGATTTGCTGTGTCATTAGTTCAAGGAAATATGTGTGAATCTGCTAGTGAGGAGATCACCATCCTGTAGTGATGATCCCATGGCTGATTTCTCTGAGACAGTATCAAGGGAGCTGTTTGAATGCTTACGGATTCCTCTCTCTGGGGACTTCAAAACACATGCAGATGGTGGTGTTGCTGGGTCAGTATATGACTTTCTAGATGCAATGGGCTCATGTGAGTTTATCCAGAAGCTGAAGTTCTTTAAGGCCCAGCTTGACAAAGCTCTGGCTGGGATGATTTAGTTGGGGTTGGTCCTGCTTGGAGCAGGGGGTTGGACTAGATACCTCCTGAGGTCTCTTCCTACTCTAATCTTCTATGATTCTATGAAGAAGAGTTCCCACAGGACTGGTCTTCTGCTTGACTTCATTGTGGGGTTTAGTTTAAATAATTCAGGTTCGCAGGCTACCTCTTTAAGATGTTTTGTATGCTATGGCTATTCCATACCTAAATCATCTGCCACTGGCTTTAACATTTCCAATTTCTGTTGCTTGCAGCACTGTGTGAAAGTCAGTGGTTTCAGTTGTCTGGGGTTTTCCCTTTGGTTTCAGTCGACCTAGGTTCCACTTCTCTGAGTTTTGGGCTCAAATGAAGCTAAGAATTCAAAGAGGATCCCAGGTGAACAGCTGAATTTCACCTAGTTTCAGAATCCTGAATCCACCCAGGCTGGTTTGAAAGGACTGGGCTGAGCCTCAAGTTTTTACTGGAAAGAGAATCCAAATGGTCAGTTTCTGAACGAGTTTCTGAACAAGTGTTAGTAACATTCACTTTGAGCAAAAGAACAGTGCCAGATAACATCCACATCCACCTGACTTTCCTCTGCTCCATCATGCTGAGTACCTGTCCCACTGGACTGCTGATAAACACAGAGCAAATTTTAGTCAGCAATACGTCTTCAATAAATGTTTTGTAGTATAAAAAAATATGCCATCACACCACAGATGTTTTGATTGATGAGGTGACAAACTGGGTCATTTCTGGTGTCCTGAAAGGATTTCCTGAAAAATCGGGACAGGGGGCAGGAGATAATAGGAGCCTATACAAGAAAAAGACCCCAAAATCAGGACTGTCCCTATAAAATCAGGACATCTGGTCACCCTATTGGACAAAGTTCTGGAGAGAGGGAGCTATTCAAGTTGCCAGAGAGTGTGCTCTCTGCCTTGGGCTCTGATCGGAGTCCATTTTTGAGCCAGAATTTCTCCCTGGGAAACAAGCATTGGTGCTGGGCTGAGAATCCTGGAAGAAGGGGTTGCCTTTCATTCTATCTGACCATCTTTGTTCCAGGACAGGTGTGTGTGTGTGTGTGTAAATAAAACATGTTACACTGCAAGTACTCTCACATTCCACCTCACTGATTTCTCCTCATGTGGAAAGGTGACCTGACTCCCCTCTCAACAAGGGGGAAGACCGTGCTTTCCTCCTATGCTTTTCCCTTACTGAAGTTGCTGCAGGAATGTTATGTGATCACAAATGAGAACAGAGATGTCCCTGGCGATAGTGATTGGGAAGAGAGGTGAGCACAAGACAATCTTGATTAAGATGTGGTCCACATTATGAGAAGCTTTGGAAACCCCCTGCTCAAGAAATTATGCTAATGAACCAGCTGAAGGAGCAGAAAATGGTGTGTTTGGGTGGTCCCTACAAAAATAATAGCTCTTTATTTGTAAACAAATTCTCTGTGTGTCTAACACTTACACCCCCCACACACATTATTTTCAATAATAAGCCCCATTCCCAATAATACTCAAGTGTAGTGACACCAAATGTGGGACATTCCAAACTGACCTAGTTCTGGCTAAGCTGCAGATCTGTTCTAGGGACATAACTGTTATGCAGCTTCGGCCTGTGACCCTGGGAAGGGACTTTACTAGGAGGCGAATCAAAGAAAGAGGATGATGGCTAATTCCTGTAGTGCAAATAAAGCAGCCTCCCTGCTGCTTTGAAAACTAACTAAGATTTATATTGCAGTAGGTGCATCTAGCCTGACACCTGAACTTTCAGTGTCAATTAAGCTTCTTCGGTGCTTTCTACGCGGGCATTTAAAGTACAAATGGAAATTATATACTTGGATGATTTTTATAAAACCCACTAATAGCCATTATAATCAGCTAAAAGGCTACTAATTAAGCCTGCTGGTGGCAGGCTGGGTGGCTCAGGGGCTTTAGATGCTTTTTCAGCAGCTATGGGTCATCAGTTCAAATCCTGCCAATGGCTAAATTCAATTCAAGGTTACCCTGGCTCAACTTTAGGTGAAGGATCTTCTAGGACCATATGAACTGGTCACAATGTCCTGTCCTTTAGCCTCCTAACATGGCTGTGCTAGCCAGGGAGATGAAAGTGCTGAGGCTGGTGGGGGTACACTTCTAAGGGGTTCCCCCCAAATAGATTATAAAGCTCCTCCCCCAGAGCTGAATTCCCCATGGACACCACTGACACAGGGGGATGTAATTTATATGACCCCAGTCCACCAAACATGACTCTGGTCCCTGTCAAGGGTGATCAAAAGTCATTAGTAGCTGAAAACCCATCTGAAAAGAAAACAGTTAGATGAACCAAAATGATGTGCAGAGATAAATGACATAGCAATGCCATGGGGAAAGGGCTGCCTTGGGCTGAAAGAATAGGTGCCTTTAGCCTGCTGCTCTGTCTCTCTGTATGGGGCCAGTGCTCAGTGATGTGGAGGCAAAGATCTTCCACTCACTAAGAAAAGTGGAGGCATATGTCTGTCTAGTGCATTAGGTACTGAACGGGGAGTCAGGAGGCTTGCAGTCTATTCCAAGCTCTGTTACTGACTTGCTGTGTGACCTTAGGCAAGTCCCTTCCTTGCCCACCCTTTGTCTATCTTCTCTATCTAAACTGCTAGTTCTCAAAATGAAGGAATGCTTCTCGCCACATGTTTGTACAGCCCCTAGCACAAGGGAACCCTGAGCTTGTTCAGGGTCTCTCAGCAGTCTCCTCCTGTATCACACTTTTCCATCTCTTGTCTCTTGCTGCTCTTTGTCTAACTCAGACAATAAGCTCCAGCCTCTAGCCCAGCTTTGAAATGTGCACTCCTATGACATGCTGCCATATAAAAACAATCTGTACAGGAACTCACTCCGGCACTAACAGCATCAATCTCTGCTTATTATGTCTGTTTTGCAGAAAGGTAAACTGAGGGTATGTCTATACTATCCACCAGATCGGCAGGTAGTGATCGATTTACATAAGAACATAAGAAAGGCCGTACTAGGTCAGACCAAAGGTCCATCTAGCCCAGTATCTGTCTACCGACAGTGGCCAATGCCAGGTGCCCCAGAGGGAGTGGACCTAACAGGCAATGATCAAGTGATCTCTCTCCTGCCATCCATCTCCATCCTCTGACGAACAGAGGCTAGGGACACCATTCTTACCCATCCTGGCTAATAGTCATTTATGGACTTAGCCACCATGAATTTATCCAGTCCCCTTTTAAACAAAAGGGATCGATTTCTTGGGGATCGATTTATCGTGTCTAGTGTAGACATGATCAAATCAATCCCTGATCACTCTGCAGTCGACTCCGGAACTCCACCGCAGGGAGAGGTGGAAGCGGAGTCGACGGGGGAGCGGCAGCGGTTGACTCGACGCCGTCCTCACGGCCAGGTAAATCGACCTAAGATACGCCGATTTCAGCTACGCTATTCACGCTATTCACGTAGCTGAAGTTGCGTATCTTAGGTCAACTCCCCCACCAGTGTAGACCTAGCCTGAGACAGAAAGATGATTAAGTGACTTGGCTGTTAGCAAGGTAGAACTTCTACTGCTGAATAGGGAACACCGATGAAGTAGGTTTTAGCCCACTTAAGCTTATGCCCAAATACATTTGTTAGTCTCTAAGGTGCCACAAGGACTCCTCGTTTTTTTGTCTGCTGATATGGCAACCACTAAAACCTAAGGGACAAACTCACAGAGCTTTAGCCTTGAAGGTGCTATTTTCCCCCAGCTGCTCTTGTTGGACTGATGATCTGGCACTGGGGGGCTTAGAAGATTTAGTTATTATTCCCAGAGTGATGCTGTCTAAATAGGTTACCAGCTCTGTGATGCAGACAGACCAGCTCAAATCAGAGCAAGGGGGCTAGTCACTTGTGTATGAATATCAAAGCAGGGTTGAGTGTGGCAATATGCCAATTCGCTTGTGCTGATAGAAATCAAGAGAGATGTGGATTGTATTGTTTTCAACTGGCTGTAGCCTGTACTTAATTAGCCATAGATTGAAAGATGTGTTAGTGTTTAAATGTGAATTTCCTTGATGCTTAAACCTGCAGGAAAACTACTGAAGAATTGTTTCTTGCTGTCCCGTTGTGTTTACATGATATTTACCCATTGGAGATTGGAGCCTTGGAAATGTAAATGAAGGAAATTGTGGACTTCAAAGCCTGAGTCATTGTGTGTTCAAGGATGGGGTGTCTAGGGACCCAGGCTGTGATAGAAATGCTTCCCAGACTGTTTTCAGCCATAAGGCAGGACCCTGGGAGCGATTCTCAGCTCTGCTCTATTTGGATGCTGTCAGGGGGCATTCCAGACATAAGACAGAGGTCCCTCAAAGCCATTTGGGGCAACCCTGAGAGACCTCCAGGAAACTAGCAGATATCACATCACTGCTACCAGTTGGACTTACAAACTCTGCCTCACCTATATATTTTACCTGCTTTGACTTCTCAATAACTCCCATTGCTTTTTTCTTAGCTAATAAATTTGTAGTTTAGTTTACTAAAGACATTGGCTATCAGCGTTGTTTTTGCTGTGAGATCCAGAGCATCCATCGACCTGAGGTGAGTGACCGACGCTTTGGGGTTGGAAGAATCTAGTGTAATAACATAGAATCACAAAGCCTAGTTAGTCTGAGTGGCAAGATGCGCTGGAGAGCCTCAGGGGACCCTCTGTGGCTCCAGGGTCAGGTTAACACAGTAATCCAGGAGTTGTCCACGCTTGTTACTGGTATGGTAAAACCTAAGTATAGAAAACCCCCAGTTTGGGGGATCTACCCTGTTTTCTGACCTGAGATTGGCACTCCCAGTTGTGAGCCACATATCAGACACCGTGACACCCAGCTTTACCACTGAACCCCACTATCCCTTGGAGCAAGCCACTTCATGTATTGGTGGGATACTGGTGAGCAACCCTGCCTTCCATGCAGTTGACCTGGGTTTGAGTCCCAGCCAATGCAAAAACAACTTTAGGGAGAGGGAGAGGGATAGCTCAGTGGTTTGAGTGTTGACTTACTGAACCCAGAGTTATGAGCTCAATCCTTGAGGGGGCCATTTAGGAAACTGGAGTAAAAATCTGTCTGAGGATCAGTCCTGCTTTGAGCAGCAGATTGGACTAGATGATTTGCTGAGGTCCCTTCCAACCCTGATGTTCTATAATCTTCCCTACCTGTAAAATGGGTGCTGTGAAAGTAAGTTCATTAGCATTTGTAAACTATGATGAGGGAACAAATTAGCTTGAAAGCTGCTAAATCCTTTGCTCTAATCAGTAGGCAATATACCTCCATGCCAGCTTGCTAGAACAAATAACTCATTCCAACTTGCATGGGATAGCATCTCCCAAACACTTACCTCCTGGAGCAGAGAGGGGGACGCTTACATGAAAGAGACATCTTTATTTGTGCCAGGAACTGCAGCAGAAGGAAGACTCGTGCTATACCAATGTAAGTTTACCCAAAGCTCTTAGAACTTTTCCATGTCTTTATTTTTTCCACCATCTTCTTGCTTTTGCAGACGGAGCTTGTCAGCCGTGCTCTCTCGGGATTTGGCCAGCTGCATCCGTTGATAGCTGTATTTGCCATCAAAGCACCCTTTAAAAGCTCCAGCCATTCAAAACCACACATCGCCTCCGCTGTTGTTTCTGGGGTTTTTTTTGTTTTTTTTTTAACATTTATTTCTTCTTAGTGGGTGGCTGGCTTGTCTATATTTAGCTTAAGTGCTGGATTGCCACTGTATGCTTGTCTGACGCCTAAGAAAAATACCATCCTCCTGTCTTAGTTATAAGTCAGATAACAAAGGACAAATCTTCCATTTGTCCATTTCCCCCGGGAATGACACATAAAAGGTGCTGCTGACAGGTTGTTATTTTATTTATTTATTTATTGCTTGCTTGCCTCAGGACCTCAGGTGAATGACCAGGGATAAAACTCCCCGGTACTTTGGAGCTGGATGCTTTTCCGTCGTGGTCTGATACGTTTTGAATTTGTTAACGGGAAGAAGCCGGTTGGATGCTGAAAGGGCTGCGCATCTTTTACTCCTGTAGAGTGTTGCCTGCATGGTGGTAGGGTGGGCCCGTTCTCGCCGCCCTCTCAATGCTTGTTTACCAAGAGGCAGCAGCTGCCCCCATTCTAAAGGATGAAGCAAAGGAGAGACTGGACTGGAATCATTCATCCCCAGCAAAAAAAAACCAATCAAAAACTGTCATGTGCTGCAAGCCTGGTCTTTGCAGTACGGAGCCCAGCTGCTTAGGAATGACCTGAGAACAGGATGTATTCTCCTGGATCAATACTGGTGAGGGTAGAACAAAACATAGGTGTCTCCGTACATTTTTAACCGTGAGAGCAATTCGCTAATGGAGCAGATTGACAAGGGATGTGGTGGACTCCTACGTCAAGACCTGATGTCTGACTGAAAAGAGATGGCCTAGTTCAACCACGATGTGCTGGGAACTACAGGGCGATAGATATTCTCTGGGCTGAGTTAGACGGGAAGTCAGACGAGAAGATCATAACAGTCCCTCTGGCTTGAACATGGGTGGTGGGTCGCATAGGCAAGGGGAGGCGTTTCCTCCCCAAATAGCCGGGTGTGACCCCACCCCCTGCTGTGATGCTCTCTGCATGTGGCTGTGGCTCCAGTCCTCCTCCCAGCTCCAAGTCCAGACCCTAGTGCTCTGGGGCTGGGGCTGCCTGCAGCCCATCTTCCCACGCTCCGGTGCTGGGGGGGCTGCAGCCGTGCACCCTCCCAGTGCTTTTGGGGGGCTGGGGGACTAGCCAAAGGACTGGGCCAGTGGCCTTGGTGGGGGGTGGCTTGGGCTCCGGTGCGGGGAAGGGACTTGGCTCCAGCAGATCCTCGGATGGAAGGAGTGGGGCCTCAGGCAGAAGGGGCGGGTCCTTGGGCAGAAGGGGCGGGTCTGGGGATTAGTCTCCCCCAGCCGGCAGTTCACGCATCAGCCCATGAGCTTGAACCATTCAAGATGTGGCCCAAAGTCAGGGAAGTCACGTGGCTAAAAGAACAGTCACTGCTAAGTACTACTTGCAAACGGTCCCAGGGAGCTTCTCACACTCTGCATAAGGGATAACCCTGCGGAAATGATGTTCGGCAAGATTCTGGGACTGGATAAGATGCTGCCAAGAGGAGCTATGGGAACAGCGAATCCTGAAATAATTCCCCTCCGCTGTCCACTGGGGCCAAGTCATTTTGGGATTTTTTTCCAAAGTTATCCCCATGGTGAGTGGCACGGAAGTGGGCAAATAGATTCTTCAGCTGGGAAAGTAAAGAAAGGCCAAATCTATAACAGGGTTCAAAAAAGAACTATGTATGTTCCTGGTGGATAGGTCCATCAATGGCTACTAGCCAGGATGGGCAGGGATGCAACACCAGGTTCTGAAGTGTCCCTAACCTGTTTGCCAGAAACTGGGAAAGGGCGACAGGGGATGGATCACTTGACGATTGCCTCTTCTGTTCATTCCCTCTGAAGCACCTACCATCAGAAGTCAGGATATTCCACTAGATAGACCATTGGTCTGACCCAGTAGGGCCGTCCTTATGTAAAGTAAATTGTTGAGATGTTTTTACAATGTTGGGTGAAGCATTCATTTTATTTATCAAGTGTGCTGATGACAGCCAGGCTCCTTAGTTTGGCAAGGTACTAGCCAGAGCAATGTTCTTCTATCCCTGGCATGCCAGCAGTTCATGGGCCTCTGGAGAGCTCTGAAAGGATTCATCTGAATGTGAATTTAACCTTCTCTCCACCCAATCAAGGCCAGAAGGGCTTGTAGAAAGCTCCTCTTATACCACCACACACCACCCTCCTTGCTTTTATCTGTCCCTTCCTCTGCATTCAGTCATCCCGGGCATTTTGTTCCCATTCCATCACAATCTTCCTTCAGCCTGTCTCAATCCTTCCTAATCACTTTGACTCAGCAGCCTATTGGAGGCTAGCAAGTGGACCAGAGGATGGTCTCATGGATTGGGCAATAGTCAGAGGCTTGGGTTTAATTGAGTGGGGGCAGGTTGATAACTGCTTTCAACTACTTGAAGGGGGGTTCCAAAGAGGATGGAGCTGGGCTGTTCTCAGTGGTACCAGATGACAGAACAAGGAGCAATGGTCTCAAGTTGCAGTGGGGGAGGTTTAGGTTGGATATTAGGAAAAACTTTTTCACTAGGAGGATGGTGAAGCAATGGAATGGGTTACCTAGGGAGGTGGTGGAATCTCCGTCCTTGGAGGTTTTTAAGGTCAGGCTTGACAAAGCCCTGGCTGGGACGATTTAGTTGGGAATTGGTTCTGCTTTGAGCAGGGGGTTGGATTAGATGACCTACTGAGGTCCCTTCCAACCCTAATCTTCTATGATTCTATGAATTTTTCACCTCAGGTGCAGACTTCTTGTGTGACACTGAACCAATCGTAATCTAAATTCAGTGCCTTAATTCCCGATCTGTAAAATGGCGATAATGCCCAACCCTCCCTCACAGGGGGTTGTGATGAGCTATTGTACTAGAGCATGAGGCCATATGAAGTACCTGGCTAGAATAAAATCTGTCTCTTGAACTTGTTTAGCTCTTTCCTTTGAGAGACATTTTTAGCTCTGCTTCCATCTCTGCATCTCACGTCCTCCACTCCCCCCACCCATCATCTCTCCGCAGTTGTCATCTGCATGTCAAGCTTTGTTCCATGCTGGTGAGCAACACGTCTGCCCCGCACAGTCCCCTCCAGATGTGCATATTTGACGCCAGCTGGCGAAGTTGTTTCTGGACACCTATTCCCATCTCCTCTGTGCAGTCTCGCGTTGAGCTTTAACCTCTTTGTCTTAGAGAAAAGCGGCACCTGTTTGAATTTCTGACTGCTGTCAGCCTCCACAAGACGCAAACAAGATGAACATCGAGGAGCTAGTGGGAGAATCATTTAAGGATATCGAAAGAGAGAGCGATGGGTGAATGTCAGGCAGTAATTTGTTTTCTCGAGGAATAATAAACCTGCGGGATAAACTTTCATCTCCAGTCGTCACGCTGAGATGGTGGTGAAGTTGAAGAATGAAACACGTACTTCACTGTAACAAAATAATGTCGGAAAGGTTAAATAAAAAGACATATTAGACATGTCCATTCCCTCCAGATAACAAGCCAAATCTTCAAGTCTTTGCTGAGTATCCTAACCAGTGAGGGTTTTGCCTGGGTAAAGACTGAGTGAACACTCAGTATTTGGGCTGAAGGTTCACTATATATTGCCATTTTCTGGAGCGATACAAGCATAGGAATTTGCATATCAGAACAGGACAAAGGTTGGACTAGATGACCTCCTGAGGTCCCTTCCAACCCTGATATTCTATGAAAAGTCCTCCTGCCTTTGTATGTACTACTTCAGAGGCAGGTGTAAGACTCCGATGACTGTTCCACCATGCAAAAAGTATGAGGAGTTTATTTATTTATTGGGAGAATAAATTTGTTATTCTCTAACGTGCCATAAGTACTCCTCATTCTTTTTGCTGATACAGACTAACACGGCTACCCCTCTGAAACCTGGTCCACCATGGTTCCTTTAAATAAATTTCTATTGCTTCTGTGACAGTAGCTTTTAGAGGCCCCATCCGAGATGGGGGGTCTCCTTGTGTTGGGCACTCTATGAACACAGTGAGAGCTTCCAGGCTAAATAGCCAATGTGTGGAACAGAAGAAGGAGTATTAGCCCATAGAGACCAAGGGCCATTTAGAGACTCAGGGCTAGGTTTTTAGAGGTATTTAAACACTGGTCTTCTCAGCATTGCGACACCTAACTGACTTAGGAGCCTAAGTCTTATTTTCAAAAGTGACTTGAGAGCGGCACTGAGCACCAACAGTGAAAAAATTGGGAAGCGCAGGACCTCAGTGCATCTGAAAATCAGGCCACTAAATGAACTGTCTAAGTGTGGGGTTAGGCATCTAATTCTATGCACTGCTAGCCTGAAAATTGGCTTTAACCTTCCTGTGTTTCATTTTCCCGCATCTCTATACTGGGGATAATGACACTTTTGTAATGTGCTTTGAGCTCTACCGATGAAAGAGGCAATATATAAAAGCTGGTTGTTCTATACAGCAAATGGGCCTTTCATACTGCTAATGTTATTTACCAAGGGTTCTGATTCGGATCTAGTTTTATACCAGTGCAAATCAGTTGTAATGCCACTGAACTCAGCGAAGTTATCCCTATGTAAAACTGGTGAAAAATGAGCCTGGAATCAGGCTCCAAATCTTTTTAAGCCAGAGCAGCGCTTCATAATGCACTACTTTCAACAAGCACAGTGACAAGATGGATTAAGACTCTACAAATTCCCCAAGGGTGGTCCCAATATCATTAAATATAGTGCACTGGGTTATTGATGGCTACCCTGGCTTGTTGCCATGTCTGCACTTTATCGTCCTTGCTCTTGCAGAATAAATAGGGACCCCTCTTAGTTAATTGCAAGTTTAAAAATAAAAATGAACTCGTGATGCTGCCTCTAAGGAACCAGTCCACACTTTCAATCTGAAATCCCCCAAATCAATGACTCGGCAGTATTATGATGAGGATGTGATTGTACTTATTAGCAATGATTACTGATTCTAAGATGTGCAGCGTGTTAACACAGAAGACACAATCTCATTTTTTTTTAAAGTTACAATGGACTCCCTTCAAAAGCTCAGTCTGGTTTTTAGAGAAATTACCACTGCCCTATCTTAAGTGTAGACGATATTACTGAAACTGGTAACATCTCAAAAACTGGGATTAATGGTTTAATCTGGCCACTGTGTATTGCAAGATTTCTCTTCTCTATGGGCTTGTCTAAGAACAAAAATTATGCCTCTTTAACCAGACTGTTATAGTTACAGCAGCACAATCCACTAGGTTGTGCTTATACTAGTGTATAGCTTATTTCCCTACATTTAGGAGTACAAACAATACCAGCGCAACTGTGCAAGGGCCTTTTATACCAGTGGAATTGCATCCGAACGCGGGCTTGTGCCATTTCAGGTTGTTTTTTTTTAAAAAACCCACCCATGCCCCTACCAAAAATAGCGAAACTTGCTTGTGATTCTAAAGACCGTACGTGATCCCTGTTCTTCACCAAGAGGGTGTCAACATAAACCCCCCTGACAAATATGCTCTGCTGTTACTTTGTTATACCCATTAGTGCAGGGGTCGGCAACTTTTCAGAAGTGCTGTGCCGAGTCTTCATTTATTCACTCTAATTTAAGGTTTCGTGTGCCAGTAATATATTTGAACGTTTTAAGAAGGTCTCTTTCTATAAGTCTATAATATATAACTAAACTATTGTTGTATGTAAAGTAAAGAAGGTTTTAAAAATGTTTAAGAAGCTTCATTTAAAATTAAATTAAAATGCAGAGCCCCCCGGACTGGTGGCCAGGACCCAGGCAGTGTGAGTGCCACTGAAAATCAGCTCGCGTGCCGCCTTTGGCACATGTGCCATAGGTTGCCTACTCCTGCATTAGTGTGAAATTCCACACTGGGCAAAAAGCTAGCCCAGGGCTAATGCAGCACTTTCATTCTCGAAGTAATCCTTAAATGTGTCTTAATTGGAGGATCTTGCTGGCCTTCTGCACGGTGATGATTTCCTCCATTTTTCTGTCCCACTGACTCCACTCCCTTTGCCTAAACTCTTCTTTTCTGGCACCGCCAGGCCACAGTAGAACAGTAACAGGGATGATCAAAACACCTTGTGAATGTTTGTCTTTCCTGCAAAGTGTCCCTTCCCCCTCCCACGCTGGGGAAATGGCGCCTGAGAGGAATAGCAGCACCAATCGCAGTTTATTGTATGTGGCTATTCCCGTTCCAAAACATAACATGAAGCATAAAACAGTTGAACACAAGTTTTAACATCCATACGATTCATTTTAGCATAAATACACAGCCTTGAAAATTTAATAAAAAAAACAATAGCAATTATAAAAGCTATTTACCCAGACCAATAAATCTTGTAATCTGTCACTTTTATGCACACACACTTGATTTCAGGCTATCAGTCACTTTTACACTCTCTTTAGCTGCTAAATATGCACATGAACACACAGCAAACTGTACAGAATTCAACAGCCATCATGTTTTCTTAAAATAAACACCTTTTTTTTTACATTGAAGAGATTTAGACAGATTGGTGTGTGTGAGTGGGGGGTATTGTTTTTTCTTTATGGAGATCTTAAAATATGCTAGCAGCCCTCAATATTCAGTGTTTGATTATTTATCATCTGGAACACTGCACTGGGTAGGCTGGGGCACTGAGGTGCTACAGAGAATTCTTTCTTTCAGATGCATGGCTGGCTGGTTCTCACTCACATGCTTGGGGTCTAAATGATCACCAGATGTAGGGTCAGGAAAATGTTTCCCCCCAGTCAGATTGGCAGTGACCTTGAAGGTTTTTCCCCTTCCTCTACAGCAGCGAAGGCGGCACGCGAGCTGATTTTCAGGGGTACTCACACTGCCTGGGTCCTGGCCACTGGTCCGGGGGGCTCTGCATTTTAATTTAATTTTAAATGCAGCTTCTTAAACATTTTTAAAACCTTCTTTACTTTACATACAACAATAGTTTAGTTATATATTATAGACTTATAGAACGAGACCTTCTAAAAACGTTAAAATGTATTACCGGCATGCGAAACCTTAAATTTGAGTGAATAAATGAAGACTCGGCACACCACTTCTGAAAGGTTGCCGACCCCTGCTCTACAGCATGTGGGTGTGGATCACTTGCCAGGATTATCTGGGTATATTTCACTTAATTATTTCCCTGCCAGTGCAGGGGCCTCGAGTACTGGTGCACCTCTGTCCTTCCTAGTCTCTGCCTGTGGCATGGAATAGTCTAGTCTCCTGTGGGCTGTTACACTTTGGTCTGGGTTTAGTGGGTAGGTGCTGGGTAGTGTTTAGTGATCTCTGATATACAGGGAGTCAGACTAGATGATCTGGGGGTCCCTTCTGGCCTTAAATTCTGTGATTCGATGATTTGTCTTATGGTAGCATCTAAGAGGCTAATAACAGAGGTGGTGGCCCCCTTGGGGTAGGGCCATTCTTCACATCAATAGTAAGAGACAGCCCTCGAGTGCCTTATCAGAGAATCCCATAACACCCAGGTGTGACACAATCATCTTCGCAAATTTCTAGATATAATGATACAATAACTGAAACTCTTTAGCCTGGAGGCCAAGTAAGTCTTGAGAACCAAACTACACGGTTAAAGGCTCAGTCTCCTGTAAACACCTGCTGTTCTTTCCTGCAGCGGCGATTTTATTTTAGGATTGCAAAGAGAGGAAATAAAGGTGTTAATATCCCATAGAGACCCATTTCCACCCTCCTCCCTCCCCCATTAATGAAGCTAAACAGCTTTGATGCTGTTGACTATTCCCTCAAGAAAGGAGACCATTTCTGGATGCTAGATTGGACTTTACCACCGAGTGTATATTTACTCAACAAGAACACCTAAAAGCACCTTAAATAAGTACATAAAAATCCCAGCCTAGAAATACAATGAGAACTCTAGAGAACAGCTGAATTAAAGAGCTGCCATCAGGGTCTCTGTTGAGCTATTTGACTCATGGCTTCTCATTATGAGCCCCCCGATTCTTCTGAAGGAACTTCGAGAGCTAAGCAGGACACTTACTGAATGTACTTCCATGTACCCAGTCTCTCAAAGGAGCCAGTGGCAAAGAGTTAAAAAGTAACTTATTTACCCTAGGCAACCTCCCTCCGTTTGCTTCTCTTTTGTTCACTGCTCATGGGGTTCACAACTGGCTTCCTTTTTATAAGCTTTTTAGCTACCTGTTTTTACCTATAAGTTTATGGAGGGGATGGTATCATGGGATAGCCTAATTTTGGCAATTAATTGATCTTTGACTATTAGTGGTAAATATGCCCAATGGCCTGTGATGGGACACTAGATGGGGTGGGATATGCGTTACTACAGAGAATTCTTTCCTAGGTGTCTGGCTGGTGAGTCTTGCCCACATGCTCAGGGTTTAACTGATCGCCATATTTGGGGTCGGGAAGGAATTTTCCTCCAGGGCAGATGGGCAGAGGCCCTGGGGGTTTTTCGCCTTCCTCTGCAGCGTGGGGCACGGGTCACTTGCTGGAGGATTCTCTGCACCGTGAAGTCATTAAACCACGATTTGAGGACTTCAATAGCTCAAACATAGCTTAGGGGGTTGATATAGGAGTGGGTGGGTGAGATTCTGTGGCCTGCGTTGGGCAGGAGGTCAGACTAGATGATCATAATGGTCCCTTCTGACCTTAAAGTCTATGAGTCTATCTCAAAACCAAAAGGGACACATACAGGTAATGGAAGGAGGGGCATGTCACCAAGGAGGTATACATGGGAATAGTCCAAACATGTAGGGACAAAATCGGGAAAACCCAGGCAAAGAATGAGTTACAGCTGGCAAGAAATGATAGAGACAACAAGAAGTTCTTCAAATATGTCAGAGAAAAAAGAAAGATCAGGGACAGTGCGGGTCTGCTGGTCAATGCAGAAGGATCAGGATAAGTCAGGGTTTCTCAAACAGGGGTCGCCGCTTGTGTAGGGAAAGCCCCTGGCAGGCCGGGCCGGTTTGTTTACCTGTCCCGTCCTCATGTCCAGCCGATCGCGGCTCCCACTGGCTGCAGATCACTGCCCTGGGCCAATGGGAGCTGTTGGAAGTGGCGCGGGCTGAGGGACGTACTGGCCACCGCTTCCAGCAACTCCCATTGGCCCGTAGCAGCGTTCTGCCGGACCTGCGGACGGGGCAGGTAAACACACCGGCCCAGCCCGTCAGGGGCTTTTCCTACACAAGCGGTGACCCCTGTTTGAGAAACCCTGGGATAAGTAAAGAACATGTCAGAGATCTTCTGACCAATTTGAATCCATTCCAATCAGTGGGGTCGGATGCTATTCACTCAAGGGTACTGAAGGAATTAGCTGAAGAAATCTTGGAACCACTGGCAATATTTACAATCTCATGGACGCGGGGGGGGGGGGGTGTCCTGCAAGACTGGAGAAAAACCTAACATAATGCCCATCTTTTAAAAGGGGGGAAAGGGGGACCTGGGGAAGTGTAGCCCAGTCAGCCTGACCTGGATACCTGGGAAGCGAGTAGAGCAAAGTAGAAAACATTCAATTTGCGAATACCTGGAGGATGAAGGGGTGATCACTCGCAGCCGGCATGGATTTATCAAGAACAAATCACGCCAAACCTGCTTGATTTCCTTCTTTGACAGGGTAACTGGTTTGGGGGTGGGTAGGGGGAATGCAGTGCACATATACACCTGGACTCGAGCAAAGCTTTGGACACAGTCCCATATGACAGTCTGTTAAGTAAGCTGGAGAAATTCAGGTTTGATAGAATACCATGAAGTGGGTAGATATTTGGTTTAACAATCACAAGTAACGAGTAACTATAATGGAATGATGTCAGATTGGAAGAAGGTCTCAAGTGGGGGTCCACAGGGATCCGTTCTGGGTTCGGTGTTATTTAACATCTTATTAATGACCCTGGCTGTAGGAACAGAGAGCACACTGATCAGCTTGCAGATGACACAAAGTTGGAGGTGGGGGTTGCCAACACTTTAGAGGATAGAGCTAAAATCCAGAGGTATCTTGATAAATTGCAGAACTGGGCTATAGACAACAAAATGAAATTCAACAAAGACAAATGTAAGGTGCTACACTTAGGGAAGAAAAACCAAATGCACAATTACAGAATGGGGGAAAACTGGCTTGGCAGCAGAACTGCTGAGATGGAGCTGGGAGTTGGGGTGGATCATAACCTCAACGTGTGTCAGCAATGAACTGCTGTTGCAAAAAAAACCCCAGGAAATTCAACATTGGGTGCCATTAACAGAGGCATAGCATGCAAGTCTCAGGAGGTGATAGTACCACTCAGCTTGGTACTGGTTAGGTCTCAGCTGGAGAACTGTGTCCACTTTTGGTCGTCAATGTATAGAAAGGATGTATCAAAACTGGAAAGGATCCAGAGGCTAGAGACAAAGATGGTTAAAGGATGGAATACAAGCCATATGAGCAAAGGCTGATGGAACTGGGTACGTTTCGTTTGGAAAAGCGGAGATTAAGGGGGGATATGATAGCGATCTTCAGATCTTGAAAGGCTGCCATAAAAAAGATGGAGAAAAGTTGTTCTCTCTTGCCACAGAGGGCAGGACAAGAGGCAAAGGGTTCAAACTGCAGCATAGCAGATTTAGATTAAATCTCAGGAAAAGCTTCCAAACTGTAAGAACAGTAGGACGGTGGAACAGATGCCTAGGGAGGTTGTGGAAGCTCCTTCACTGGAGGTTTTCAAAAGGAGGCTGGAGCCATCTGTCTTGGATGGTTTAGACACAACAAATCCTGCATCTTAGCACGGGGGTTAGACTTAATGACCATTGTGGTCCCTTCTAACCCTATGGTTCTATGATTCTACCGTTATCCACCCCCTCTCTCCCAGAGTCAGTGGAAAGAAATGAGATCAGCAGGCCTAGAGTCTGGAGTTCTCTGCTTATCGACAGAGCAGGTTCACTGAAGGAAACGGCTCCATTGCACCAAGCTGGCAGGCGAGAGGAGCCTTAGACAGAGTTTGATTTGCAGCCACTTTAAGGTTCCTTTCCTCAGCCTGCCCAGTGTAAAGGACCTTAGTGTAAATGAGACTCAGGCCGGTAAAGTCTTCTGCCAATCACAAAGGGCTAGATCAGGGGTCGGCAACTTTTCAGAAGTGGTGTGCCGACTCTTCATTTATTCACTCTGATTTAAGGTTTCGCATGCCAGTCATACATTTTAATGTTTTTAGAAGGTCTCTTTCTATAAGTCTACAATTTATAACTAAACTATTGTTATAGGTAAAGTAAATAAGGTTTTTAAAATGTTTAAGAAGCTTCATTTAAAATTAAATTAAAATGCAGATCCCCCTGGACCAGTGGCCAGGACCCGGGCAGCGTGAGTGCTACTGAAAATCAGTTCGCATGCCGCCTTTGGTACTCATGCCATAGGTTGCCTACCCCTGGGTTAGGTCCTCAGCTGGTGTAAATCAGGGTAGCTCCACTGATTTTGATAGGCCTCTACCAATTGACACCAGCTGAGGATCTGGTGCAATACGTGGGAAAACTTCAGAGAATTAGTAGGTTTCAGAGTAGCAGCCATGTTAGTCTGTATCCACAAAAAGAACAGGAGTACTTGTGGGACCTTAGAGACTAACAAATTTATTTGAGCATAAGCTTTCATGGGCTACAGCCCACTTCATTGGATGCATAGAATGGAACATATAGTAAGGAGATATATAGACACACAAAAAAGTTTTTTCTCTTAATTAATTAGCCTCTTAGAGTTGGTAGGACAACTCCCACCTTTTCATGTTCTCTGTATCTGTCTATATATCTCCTTACTGTATGTTCCATTCTATGCACCCGATGAAGTGGGCTGTAGCCCATGAAAGCTTATGGTCAAATAAATGTGTTGGTCTCTAAGGTGCCACGAGTCCTCCTGTTCTTTTTTTAGAGAATTAGTAGTAAGCCACAGACTTGCTCATGCCCAAAGTTGCTGATCTGAAGCCAGACGGAATTGGCAGCTGCTGAAAGTCATCACTGGAAGGCTGTTTGGTGGCATATGTGAAATGGGGGTCTCAGTCTAGCTCCTAGCACACATATCTCAGCTTTGCCAAATGCCTCTGGCGCTAATTGGCAATAGAACTGAATGAGCTATGGATAGTGGAGTCCATTTCCATCTCTGGAAGTGATCCCTTCAGGTCAGCAATGGGAAAGGGCACGTTGGCAGGACAGCAGAGACGCAGTCACGCTGCCCTCTCCGCTCTCACAGTAATATTAAAGAGGAGCGAAATCTATCTCCTGGCGAGATCATCCTACTACATTTAATTAACTGGAAGAAAATGTGGGAGGTCAGCAGTGCTGCTGCAGCATCTTCCCTGAACTTAGTGTTAATAATCTTTTCTTCACTGTCGAGTTATCTTCCATACCGACAGCCACAGAGTCCTGAATCCAAGTTGATTTAAATAATGGAATCCAGGCATTTCTTCATGTAACCCACTAATCCGTGGGGGGTGGGGTGTAGGTCTATGAAGTCAGCAGTGGCGAGGTTCATGCTATGGTGCTAAAAGGAGCTGTGTAGACATTCAGGCTTGGGCTGGAGCTTGAGCTGTTAAGCCCACCTCCCTCCTCTGGGCTTCGGAGCCAGAGATCCAGCCCAAGTCTGAACGACTACACTGCTGTTTTTAGAGACGTACTGCAAACCCGAGGCTGTCAACCCAGGCTCTGAGACTCGCTGCCGTGGGCTGCTGCTTGCTGTGTCGCTGTACCCTTACGAGTCCCTTTCTGGCCTGGTCCGCAAAGGATATGAGTTGTTACAGGCCCCGGCTAGGGAGCCTTGGCCATTAGCTCATGATTTTTGATCTGGAGGTTCCCCAGTTCAGTCCCTGGTGTGCCAGCCAAGAGTCACTCACACTTACACAGGAGGAAGCTGACTTACCACGTCACGTATGCTGGGTCTGCTCAGCTCTGATCACGTGCTATAGAAGCTAGATCGTCAGCTGGTATACGTGGGAAAAGTTCCACTGACTGCACTGGAATTAGAGAACTGGGCTCTGAATACCTCCACTTACGTGTGATCTGAGTTTGCCATGAGACACCCACAAACCATTGGTGCTGACACCGTGGGTGGTCCGGGGCTCTAGCACCCACAGGGAAAAAAATAAGGGGTGCTCAGCACCCACCAGCCACAGTGGTTCTGGGCCCCAGGGCTGGCTGCCAATTGGCTCTTCAGTGCGGGCCCCTGGGTGGGCAGCCGAGCAGCCAGCGGCTGGCGGGAGGCGCTCGGGGGAGGCAAAGAGGGGACCTTGAGGGAAAGGGCAGAGCGGGGGTGGGAAGAGGTGGAGCGAGGGCGGGGCCTCAGCGGAAGAGGCAGAGGTGGCAGCCATTGTTGGGGGGGGGGAGAAGTCAGCGCCTGTGCTGCCTACTGACCTCTGATTTCTCAGCAGTATCACATACCAGCCAGCGCGTTCTGTGTCTCTTATGTGTGCTGATCCCCCATCACTTTAGTCCCCATTTAAAACCCCAAGGGGCGATGCCATAATCCCTGAGTAATCCTCCAGGTGGGGCAAGATTCGGTGCAGAGAGATGGGGATTGTGTCTAAGGCAAATTCATCCCCGTCACAAAAAGGCCTCCGGGCAAACAAAAGAGCTCATCACAATTATAGGGGAACAGCTCATTGCTGGTATTTTTTAAACCGCCAGCACTGGAAAGCCTAAGTAGGGAGAAATAAGTCTGATAATTGATCATTTAGTCAGGGAGGTAAGGGAGAGTGGAGTATTTTGGTGCACACTGAATGAGCAGGAGACACTTGTCCTGCTTTATTATTTTCTGATAGCACTTAGGCATTGATTTCAATTAAAATTCAGGGAACAGACATGGACCCCCATCAACTCTAGGCTCGGCATTTCAATAAAGCCACTGTGGGGCTCTCCCAGTCTATAAAGGAGCATGAGAGTGATGAATGCAAATGGGCCCATCCTCAATGCTTTGGTAGGCTCATCAGGCACAAATCCATTGCTCCTGCAACCCCGTCAATTAACCTGCGCAGAGCTCTCAGAAGGCAACGCTGGTGTCACGCCGCTTGACAAAGGAGCTTTGCCGTTCAGCACTTTGGGCAAGGGGAAATTGCGGGGAGACGGCCTGTTTTATGCTCTGGGCACCCAAACTGATTTTACTTCCTCACCTGTGGCTACTGCCACAAGCCTGCTAGTGCGTCCCCCTGCTTCCCTGACCCATCCCAGTGGCTGCAGCCCGGTCTACATGCCATGCTACAGAATCGAAATAAAATCCTCCCTGCTGTTTCACAGCTTGCTACATTATTCTTCACCTCCCCTACTTACAACGCACCCTTGCGTAGAGCTGCCCTTTGCAAACGGCCACCCTGTTCCACCCCACGGGCCTGGGAGCGTTTCAGCGGAGGGCAAGGCGAGCCTTCCACAAATGAGGCCTGATTCCGATGTCCTTGCTAGGGCAAAATTCCCACTGGAGTCAGTGCCAGCAGTGGTGGAACACCTGCATGGCCCAGTGGTTCAAGCCTCTGTTTGGGACTGGGGATAACTGGATTTAATTCCCTGCTCCACTACAGACTTCTTGTGTGACTTTGGGCAGCTTGGGGTGCCTTGATATTCCCCTCTGTAACAGGGGATAACAGTGCTGCTTGACCACACAGGGGTGTTGTGAGGATACACACATCAATGATTGTGAGGTGTTCAGATACCATGGTAATGGGGGGCATAGGAATACCTTGCCTAAGCAGATTGTACTCAATGGGGATTTGCAAATGCAGAGGCATCAGGATGGGGCTTTTACAAGTTGACAGGCACTTTGCAAATCCAAATGTCTGATTTTCATGAGCCCTCTGAAAGATCACATTCTTTTTGGGGCTCGGCTCCTGTGCTGAGAGTGGGCGGGGCAGATAAATACTTAGATAGGCAGAAGGATCGGTTGGTTTTTCCTTCTTTGTCTCTTGAGCTTCTACAGGGTTATTGTAAATGAATGAAGGCAAATGAAAAGTTGTGAAACAAGTAAAAGAATCCCAGTCCCCAGCAGCCTGCGCTGAAGTACATCTGAGCATATGTCTTCAAGCTAAGAATGGATCCTGGGAGCTCTTTGGGTTAGACTTTCAACCTCAGATCCCATTCAGGCACCAAAATACGTCTGGCCAGATTATCATAAGAGTTAGCCCATGGGGCACTGTGCACCCTGGCTGCTGGAAAGTGGGACTTCCACTGTCAGAGTTGTCCTATGCACAGTGTGTTTGTAGGGCCAGGCCTTCTCCCATTGCATTAAGCACCCAACTAGACATACTATTTCTTATGCTGTGACTGATATCTCGTGGCACAGTGGTCACCTACACGGGACTGCGCCAGAAAGTGTCTTTAGTAGGACTAACATTGGTCTATTGATTATCTCTGGCAGAAGCCCTGGATGCACTATAGATGCAGGGCACTTGCCTCATGGGACACATTACCGTGATGAAAATGTAGATGAGATGATCTCTGGTTGTATCAGATGGCTTTATGGATAATCTTGAGTATCCATCAAGGTAGACACCCTCCTCCAAAATCACTGGTGGGTGCTAGTTAGTCTAAACTAGAGGTAATTCATTTAGTTATACTGGGAAATAGTACTCTTCTGGTGAGACCCTACATTTCCCAGCATGCACTGGTTCAGGGCCTAATCCTGCTGCCTTTACTCAGGCAAAATTCTCATCGACTTCAGCAAGTGCATTGTCAGAATATAGACTGAGAAGGGCCTGCAGGATTGGGTCTCTTGAGTTCGAATCACTCTAGCTGCAAGCACTTTGCCAGACAAATCATGGCTTGTGACTCATGTCACAATAATAAATTCCAAACATTTCTCATGCAGATAGTGTCTGTTGAAAGCTCTTTAATGGGAAAAACGGAAGTCTGAATCTATAGGCACTTTAATAGAGGTCAGAAGCGCTGTTCTTTAGCAGTCTGCAAGGTGACCCTATTTGTCGGATAGAAGTGGAGATTGAGGAGAAGAAATATGCTTTGTCTCCTTTTTTTCCCCTTCTCTCCTTTGGTCTCTAGCTTAAGGCTGCACTTCCAAGAAAGGAGAGTAATTCTTCTGAATTTTCTACATTATTTCATGGCTGAGAATGAACAGGCCCTCCATTAAGTGGAAATGATATTATTCAAATTGCAGCAGCTCTGTGGCATTTTCTAAGGCATCACTTTGTATGGATGAAATAATGGTGTTAAAGATTTATTGCAAATTGTGCCACTAAATGTATTCTGTATTAGAGAGGGTGGCTTGAGACACACCTATATTGAGAAAAAAATACTGCTATGAACCTCAGCATAGGAAATGAGTTGATACAGCAGTGACAGGCAGATAGATCAATGATAGCTGCAGCACATGGATAGACGGCCCTCACAAAGGAATTCATTTAGGAGTAAGATACTGGTATTTGTGCCATATGTTACGGGTTGCATTTTACTCTTTCATTCTATAATGTTTTTCAGGGGTAGTTTTGTGACAGAGATTCTAGAAAATAAGGCCCCTGTTCAGGACTGTACTTAAGTATATGCTTCTCTAAGTACTCAAGTGGTCCCAAAGGAAATACTTAGCAGGCCGTCAATTTTTCAACAAATCGCTTTCCATCAAAAAATGCCAATTCATCAAAACTGTGTCAGATTCAATGAATTTCCCGTCTTGAAAAAAATGTCAAGAAAACCAGTTCTGAAATTGTCAAAACAAAACATTTCAGTATTTTCTAAATGACAAATTCCTGTTCGAAATGACTTTCTGTTTAGAAATGTAAGCTGACATAAAAAAATTACAGAAAAAAGGCTGAAGTCAAAGCAGAACATTTCAAAGTTATTGAAATGAAACATTTTGTGTTGACATAAAATGAAAAAAAAAATGGTTTCTAGGTCCACAAATACCTTTATGGTTCCTGGTTAGAAATGGGAAAAAATTTCAAACTCAAAAATTTGTGTGGGGCAGTAACACTGTTTCACACTGAGCTCTACTGCTTACATGCTTAAAGTTAAGCACATGCTTAAGCACCTTCCTGAATGAGGCCTTAAAATTATGTGATATTACATCACTGTACAGTGCAACAGAATGGAGTTTTCTCATGTGACGGTCAGACACACAACCGGCAACACCCAGCAATTGGATAACGTTTTAGGATGTTACAGCGAGAGGATGTGAGAGAAGGTGGGGACAACTGACTAGGGGTGAAATTCATCCCAGGCCGAGGGTCAGAGCAAGGACTAGGTGCCATTTGTGCCCTATTTTGAGAGTATGTATCCCGTCAGGATTTTGAGAGTTTAATTAAGGCTTGAACAGTGCATAAGCCTCATTCTGATCCTTGTACAAAGGTGAATGTCACTCTGGGAGAGACATGAAAGGCAGGTAGTTAAGTTAGGCTTCTAACCCCATGGTTAGGCACCTTTTTATCATTTACATATGGTCAGGAGGTTGGAACCATTCCTTTAGGATGCAGACCTCGTGACTGTTGTTTATACTTTTATTTTAGACTATTGAAAATGTGCTATCTCTGCGGGTATGAAGAGATCCACTCACTGCTATGGTTTAGTCAATTCTTAGTCATAAGAAAATAAGAACAGCCATACTGGGTCAGACCAATGGTCCATCAAGCTTAGTATCCTGTCTTCTGAGAGTGGCCAATGCCACATGCATCAGAGGGATTGAAAAAAATAGGCAATCATTGAGTGAGCCATCCCCTGTCGTCAACTCTCAGCTTCTGGTAGTCAGAGGCTAGGGACACCCAGAGCGTGGGGTTGCATTCCTGACCACCTCGGCTAATAGCCTTTGATGGACCTAACCTCCATGAATTTATCTGATTCTCTTTTAATCCAGTTATAGTTATGGACTTCACAACATCCCCTGGCAATGAGTATCACAGGTTGACTGTGTATCGTGTGAAGAAATACTTCCTTTTGTTTGTTTTAAAAAAAAGATGCCGATTTATTTCATTGAGTGATCCCTGGTTCTTGTTTTATGTGAAGGGGTAAATAACACTTCCCTATTCACTTTCTCCACACCAGTCATGATTTTAAAGACCTCTGTCATATCCCCCCTCAATCATCTCTTTTTCAAGCTGAAAAGTCCCAGTTTTCTTAATCTCTCCTTATATGGAAACTGTTCCTTACCCCTAATCACACTTGTTGCCCTTCTCTATACATTTTCCAATTCTAATATATCTTTTTTGAGATGTGGTGATCAGAACTGAATGCAGTATTCAAGGTGTGGGCATACTATGGATTTATACAGTGGCATTATGATTTTTTCTGTTCTATTATCTATCCATTTCCTATTGGTTCCTAACCTTCTGCTAGCTTTTTTTGACTGCTGCACCACATTGAGCAGATGTTTTCAGAGAACTATCCACAATGACTCCAAGATCTTTCTTGAGTGGTAACATCTAATTTAGATCCCATCATTTTGTATGTATAGTTGGGATTGTGTTTTCCAATGTGCATTACTTTGCATTTATCAGCATTGAATTTCATCTGTCATTTTGTTGCCCAGTCACCCAGATCCCTTTGTAACTCTTCACAGTCAATTTTGGACTTAACTGTGTGGAGTAATTTTGTATCATCTGCAAATTTTGCCACCTGTTTCCCCTTTTCCCAAATCATTTATGAATGTGTTGAACAGTACTGGTCCCAGTATAGATCCTTTGGGGACCTCACTATTTACATCTCTCCATTCTGAAAACTGACCATTTATTCTTATCTTCTGTTTCCTTTCAACCAGTTATTAATACATAGAGGACCTTCCCTCTTATCCCATGACTGCTTACTTTGCTTTAGAGCCATTGGTGAAGGACCTTGCCAAAGTCTTTCTGAAAGTCCAAGTACACTATCTCCCCTGGGTCACCTTGTCCACATGTTTGTTGACACTCTCAAAGCATTCTAATAGATTGGTGAGACATGATTTCCCTTTGCAAGAGACGTGTTGACTCCTCCCCCAACAGATCATGTTCATCTATGTGTCTGATCATTCTGTTCTTTACTATAGTTTCAGACAATTTACCTGGCACTGAAGTTAGGCTTACCAGCCTGTAATTGCCAGTGGGAGTTTGAGCAAATAACAAGTGACTTTGTGCTCAAACCCCCAGCCTGGGACTTGGGAAATCTGGGTTCAGTACTTGGTTCTGCCACAGACTTCCAGTGTGACCATGGGGGCAAGTCACTTAATCTCTTTGTGCCTCTTTTCCCCATTTGTACAATGGGGATAATAGTATTTTGTTCTCCCACACTTTGTCTGTCTATTCAGACTTTAAACTCTCCATCACTATACCATGAATGTATGGATAGTGCCTAGGTCAGTGGGGCCCGGTAGAATCATAGAAGTGTAGGACCGGAAGGGACTTTGAAAGGTCATCTAGTCCAGTCCCTTAGACTCAAGGCACGACTATATTATAACTAAACCATTTCTGACAGGTGTTTGTCTAACCTGTTCTCACCGCCAGTGAGGTTTGGGCCTCCAGTCCCTACTAGAACATAAATAAATAATAATACGGATCTCTGGACAGGATCCGTTGACTGTCAGGGCCTCTGTATATGGCTCTTCAACCTCTGGGTTTGAAAGATGGGAAGTGGGCCGGCTCAGGGCTGCCCAGGGAGGGGCAATTTGCCCCAGGCCCTGGGCCCCGCAGGGACCTCCACGAAAGTTTTTAGGGCCCCTGGAGCGGGGTCCTTCACTCGCTCCAGGGGCCCCAGAAAACTCTCGCAGGATCCAGGCCCCCGGAGCTTCTTTCACTCCTGGTCTTCGGCGGTGGGGGATCCTTCCGCCCCAGGGCGGAAGGACCCCCTGCCGCCGAATTACCGCTGAAGCAGGACCCGCCGCCGAAGTGCAGGGTCTTCAGCGGTAATTTGGTGGCGGGGGGCTCCCGCTGTGGGTCTTCGGGGCACTTCGGCGGTGGGTCCCGGAGCGGAAGGACCCCCCCCGCCGCTGAATTACTGCCGAAGCGGGGGGCCCCCACCGCCGAAGACCCCAGGCCCCCTGAATCCTCTGGGCGGCCCTTGCCAGCTAGAACAGAACTCTCCACACCCCGCCCCCAAAAGTGAAGCATCAGCCATTAGCCCAATTCACCATCTGTTCCAACACTAACATCTTCACTGATGTTCCTCTATGTGATAAAAGTTTAAGCTTCCCCAGTGCCAGATTGGGAGCAGCGCACTGTAAAACAAGATAATGACACACTCCCTCTCTCTGCAAACCACTCTCTAGATGGAGGCTGGTCTGTTGTTTTAAAAGATTTAAGTCGTGAGCTAGCACCTCTACATGAGCCATAGATACTACTTTAGAGCCTAACAGCCTGTGAAGCCCAAATGTTGGTCTATTAACTCCAGCTAATGATACCTTCCTGTTGAAGGGACGTTTTTATTTTTTCTTCTGCTGACTATCTTGTGGAAAAGTCTGACAAGTTATTAATGGTTCTGAGTAAACCTAAATCTCTCATCTACTTCACTGGAATGTAAAAATCCCTGATGATAATTGCAAATAAAGTTTTCCATTTGGGTTTTAATTTGACTGACGTGTTAGGTGGGGTTGCCTGTATTCATTTGACAGCTCAATGATTTTTCTTCCCAGTCAGATTCCTAGAGAACAATTTATGTCAAAGAGTGGCTACTTCATAATAACATGCTCAGATCAGTTATGACTCATTTTCAAATTCCTACCTAACATTCCCCACCAAACGATCCTACGTGTAGGTGTGTTCTCAGCACACACAGCATAGGAGATTCACAGATGTTATTGTATTTAAGGTCAGAAGGATGAAGGCTGGGATTTGATATTGCATCTTTCAGGTTTATATTAATGGTAGCAAGCACTAAACTTAATGAGACAAATCTTCAGATCTGTACTCAGTTCTTATACAAGCCAGGTCCGATGAAACAGCTCCTAAGGGATGCTGAGCAACTATGGACATGTCTACAATACAGGTACTTCAGTGGCAGCTGTAGCATCATAATGTAGAGTCATCCTACATTGATAGAAGGGTTTTTTTCGTCAATGTAGATAATCTTCCATCAATCTAGCCATGTCTACACCAGGAGTTAGATTGGCTTAACTATGGCGCTCTGTGTGACAAAACTAGGTTAGTCTAAATTTTAAATGGAGATGAGGGCTCAATCTCCTATTGATTCCAAGGACTTCCCATTGACGATGGCAGGCCCGTGTGGGAAAGCTTACTCAGTAGATGGCCACACTCATCCTTAGCTCTCACTGCTCCTTCTCATGCAGAAGCCCCATACTGACTTACATATTTTCAGACCAGAGCCTTAGCTGGTGACTTCCACCAGCTGGGGATCGACCCGAAAAGAAGAATACTTTCAAAAAAATGTACTCAGGAAGAATATCTGATTAATGATGATATGCTCCATATAGCTAACACTTTGGTGTTTTATTGGTATTGCACTGTAAGCCTTTGGGGACACGAGCTGGCTTTTACTTTGGGTATAGCAGAGACCATTGAAGTTTCTTGCTCATTCTGATCTCTTCCAGAAGCAAGTTCCATAGCCGTGGGCTGGTCACTATGCAAGATCCGTCTGCTGCGCCCAAAAGTCTTACTCTGGGAAGTTCCATTGTGACCCTGGAAATCAGCTGTCCTGGGCAGCTAAGAGTGCATCAGACCCTCAAGTAACTCGGGCCAGTTCCATGGAAGGTGCTGAAGAGGAGTCTAGAAACTCTCAATTTAAACCACCCACCTCAG
The DNA here is from genome assembly GCF_016161935.1 of Mauremys reevesii. Classification (NCBI taxonomy): domain Eukaryota; kingdom Metazoa; phylum Chordata; order Testudines; family Geoemydidae; genus Mauremys; species Mauremys reevesii. Next base: position 279,524,386 of record NC_052624.1, read on the forward strand.
AGTCCTGGTGCTCCAGATGTGGCCTCAGGCCTGTGGAGAGTTGTCCCATTTGGAAAGGTGCTAGGTCTCCTGGGGGGGTGAAGGATGCCAGTAGCATCCCATCAGGTGATATCATTGCTATTAGCATAGAGTCAAATTGTAAGCTCCTGGGTGAGCCGTTACTCACTTGCATAGTTCCACCAAAGTAAAAAAGGACCCCTTGTGGGAGTAACTGCTCATCACTTGTACGAATGGGTTCACAATCAGGGATTTACATACCATTAGATTCTGCCGCCCGTATGTTGAGCTGTATCCTCCCCCATAAGGGGTCCCCGTGATTGCAAGGGAGTCCCTCCCAGAGTAAGGTATGACTCAGTGTGAGCATGCAGGGCACATTCTGGCCCGCAAACAAAATGTAACATCATTTGTCAGCCAGCTTTGTGCTGATGACAAGTTACTGTAAACCATGGGGGAACATGGGAGCTTAGTTACAACAATCATCTTTGAGCCTTTTTCCCTGTACAAAAGTGACTCTTTGTGCCATGCAGGAAATAAAGCTTTAAGCATACGTTATTCTTCCGCCAGCATTGGCTAGTCAGGATAAAAAAGACTTAGTCACACATCTGGATACTCATTTGCTTGATACTTAATGTTAAACTAATTTAGAGATGTTAAGCTGCTGAATCATTTGTGAAGGTAACGCAGTTGTTATGGCCCCGATCCAGTCCCTGCTCATGTCAACAGGAGGTCTTCCATTGACGTCCATAAGCACTGGATCAGGCCCCATATGACAGGCATTGCATGAATAATCTGATTCTTGACTTTAACGTTCTAGATTAGTTTACCCAGCTGTAACATATTTGACACATATGCCTGGAAACATTAGTTTAACATACTACATGTATATGATGTTATTCAGCTGAGGGCCTTAATATATTGAATATAGGAGTATCATAATGAGTCAGATCAGTCGTCCATCTAGACAAGTATCCTATCTTTGACAGTGGTCAGTATCAGCTACTTCCATTCAGGAATCTCCATAGAGGAAAATTATATTAATTAAGTCTCACGTCATTTCTGTGATTGAGCACACCTCAATATTATTGTCCCCATTTTACAGATGGGGAAGCTGAAGCACAGAGGCTGAGATAGGAGTTGTTTGTGCCTAACTCCTTTAGGCCCCTTCAAAATCCCAGCCAGAGAGATTAAGAGACTTCACCGAGACTAGACGAGATGTGCGCAACAAAGCCAGAAATAGAACCCTGGTCACTTGGATTCAGTCCTGTGCCTTAAGAACAAAATCAAACTTCTCCCAAGAAATGAAATGGAAAAAAGACACAAACATGGACTGAAGTCACTCATTGTTAGAGAGTTAAGGCTTGTCTTCATGGGGACAGTCGGCAAATGAATCTGAATTAATTACTGGTATGAATTTAAAATGGATTAGTTAAACTGCATTAAACTACTGCGTGAACACTCATTCAGAATTAAAGTGAATTCAACTAAAGTGAATTAAGGCCCCTTTAATTCTGTATGAGAGTGTCCACACTGGGGTTTATTGCAGTTTAACTAATCCATTTTAAATTCATACCAGTAATTAATTCAGATTCATTTGCCGAGTGTCTCCATGTAAAAAAGCCCTAAACTTATTCCTATTGCTCTGAGAATACATGAGTCCCCAGTATGAGCAAAGAAGGAATATAACTGTCTGCTTGCACATACACAAAAGCTTAGCTGACCTCAATGACGCCAGGGTTTTCATTGCACAAAACCTCCCTCTGCAAATGTCTGTCTCCTTTGGACGAGATTCTTTTAAGGCTCTGCTGCAGTTGTATCTAAAGGACTGCATTGCTGGAGGAAAGTCGCTAATGAATAATGAGAAGCTATCTGCTGAAGGCTGACCTGCAGGAGCCCACCAAATTGAATATTTTTTCTTCGGATTTAACACCATTAAACAACACTATTTGTGTCCAATCACTTGCTTTACCAGAGAATTTATCCTCCTGCTGCTCTCTCCAGTCCCACACAGACTAATTTAGATAGCATTAATTGGTAATTTCCCAGCTCAAAGCCCTTAATCAAATCAATAAAGATAGCCGCTGTGCTGTGTACTGATTACTATTCGTGGCCAGAAAATATGATTTGTCATGTCTACCTTGAGAGCGATGGGAGGGGAATAACTAGACCAACAATGAAAGATGTGCTGATAGCTTAATACGGTGGCAACACAGAATTCTAGATGGGCAGCTCTTAGATGTGACATGCGGCCTTATCCTGCTTATCTAGAAGGATTCTTTAAAGACAAGGCTGCAAGCGAGCGTAGATCTATTTAAACGAGCAACAGCAGTATTGCCAGCCCCCACCATGTTTGCAAACTTGGCCAAATGTAGCTATTTCCAGGGAGATATTTCCCTTTTGTTAAATGTTCTCAAGTATTATGCCATATCATGGCCTGGTCATTTGTGGCTGTGTCCGGAGTAGTTAGTCCCCCTCTTCAGCTCCCAGTGTGGCTTCTCCTCATTACTGTGGGCACTAGGCAAAGAGAGCCAGGACTGTGTCAGTGGTACACTCACCACTCCAAGCAGGCGGGTGGAGCATGGTTGGGGAATCGTCAGAATCCTGGATTCATCTCCCAGTGTGCCAGCTAAGATGATGGGTGTGTGTGGGGGGTGGGGGGTGTTAAGGAGCAGAGCAATTTGCTATTGGTTAGAGCCAGTCAGAATAATTATAATCATCCCTAACCCTTATACAGCATAATCCACTGTAGATCTCAGCGCACAAGTAGCAGATGAGCACAGAGCAGATGAGCACAGAGCAAACTGGGATGGCCTCATAACTTCTCGAGGTCTGATGCCTCCCCCAGAGTCCCCCCCGGAGCTGCACACCAGCCCTTACGGAGAACCAGGCGCTAAAGCATTATCTCGCCCAGAGCCGTCCCTTGGGTAGAATCATAGAATCTCAGGGTTGGAAGGGACCTCAGGAGGTCATCTAGTCCACCCCCCTGCTCAAAGCAGGACCAAACCCAACTAAATCATCCCAGCCAGGGCTTCGTCAAGCCTGACCTTAAAAACCTCTAAGGAAGGAGATTCCACCACCTCCCTAGGTAACCCATTCCAGTTCTTCACCACCCTACTAGTGGAAAAGTTTTTCCTAATATCCAACCTAAACCTCCCCCTCTGCAACTTGAGACCATTACTCCTTGTTCTGTCATCTTCTACCACTGAGAACAGTCTAGATCCATCCTCTTTGGAACCCCCTTTCAGGTAGTTGAAAGCAGCTATCAAATCCCCCCTCAGCGAATCGAGGTGACCGCACTGGGCCCTGTGCTTTGGGGGGCCCCATGGGCGGGGAGGTGAGGCGGGCGGGTGAGCGGGGTGAGGAGGCAAATGGGAGGTGAGCAGCAGGTGGGGGGGGGGGCGAGGAGCCCCCTACTAGAACCTTCCCCTACCCCCAGCAGCTCCAGCCTGCTGGTGGGCCCCACCAATCAGCGCCTCCCCCACCCTCTCAGCACCTACCACCTGCCACGGATCAGATGTTTTACGGCATCAGGAGGCACTGAGGGAGGGGAGGGGAGAGGGTGCAGCACGCTCAGGGGAGGGGGCAGAATTGGGTGGGTAAGAGGCAGGGAGGGAGCAGGAAGAGGAGGGGCGGGACAAGCAGGGCAGGGGTGGGGCCTTGGGGGAAGGGGTGGAATGGGGGTGGGGGCTGGGTGGAGTCAGTGGGGAGCCCCCCGCAGGCAGATTAGAAACTCGGTACCTATGTCCCGGGTCCCGCATCCCTCTAGGGACGGCCCTGATCTAGCCCATTATAAACTCAACATCGTTTCTCAGACTTCAGATTCAATCTGAGAAAGCTCTTTGTCTTTCAAGCCTGCACAGATGGGGGAGAGGAGGGGGGGAGTGATTTTTTTGGTTTTTATTTGGCATTTTGCAAAAGAAAAGTTAAAACAAACCCTCTACAGAGAGGCTTCCTTTCCTGCCGCTTTCCATCAGAAATCTGACAGCTTTAATTACTGTGCGGAGACATAATGACGTGAGAAGAGTTGTCAGAAAAGATCTTGTCTCTTCTTTCATGGAAACAACTTTTTGTGTGTGTGCTCTCTTGCCCCTGACGCCCAGGTACTATCTACGGCAGGTTTCTCAACCTTTTCCTTCCTGAGGCCCCCCTGACAATGCTACAAAAACCCCAAGGCCCCTGTGCCACAACAACATTTTTTTCTGCATATCCCATAGATTCAAAGCTGTATTAAATGGATTGTTATACAGCTAAACATGCACACACATGAAATATATTTAAAAGAGGGGAGACATAGCTCAGTGGTTTGGCCTTCTAAACCCAGCGTTGTGACTTCAATCCTTGAAGGAGTCATTTAAGGATCTGGGGCAAAAATTGGTCCTGCTAGTAAAGGCAGGGGACTGGACTCAATGACCTTTTAAGATCCCTTCCAGTTCTATGAGATAGGACAATATAGGCAGAAAAATAAACGGACTATTATTTTTACTCAGTGTGAAATTTGTTGTTGGCGCTGATCAACAATTCTGTCAAGACATGGGGGTGTCTTTGACAAGCACACGTGCATGTCATGGTCAGTGTTCATTGTGGTTCGGTACTTTGGTTTCATTCATGTCATGGTTGAAAATCCAGTTTCCCATAAGTAGGTGGTACCAAAGGGGTTCAAAACTTTCAGCGCTGCAGAAAAAGCAGTGACGTATTCATCGGAACACTCACACCAAAATGTCTCCAGCGGCATTTCTGTGAACCTGGTTCTGAGGGAGCTGTCTGACAAAATGTCAATGAGCTCTGCTAACGATTCTGATGGAACATCGGATGGAAGTTTAGCTTCAATGTTCTTCAAGGGGTTTGTAGTCCACATGTGTGTAGCAGCTTGTTCTGTTGTGAGTTCAGGAAAATAAGCAGACCAGACAGATGCACTGCGAGCTGAGGTTAATTATGCCAAAGTCAATGTTTCGTTCCAGAATGTAAGAGCTCAAACATAGCAGTAGTGCCCCCACAGACACGAACTTTCCAGAGTTGTAAGGTTTTTTTTGAATCCCTCAATTCTTTCACACTGGGCAGTAAAATTAGTGTTCCCACCTTGAATAGTTTTAGTCATCTTATTCATTTCACTGAATATGTCTGCATGGTAACCCAGTTTTGCCAGCCACATGTCATCTTTCAGCACTTTGGCAAATTCGGGTTTTTTTATCAACTAAGAAAGTACATAACTCTTCCTTGAGATTAAATATAGAGGTAAGCATTCTGCCTCGAGATAGCCATCTCACCTCTGTGTGCACGAGCAAGGAATGGTGCTCTGTATCCTTCTCACAAAGTGCAGCAAAGCACCTGGAGTTTTTTGCTCTGCATTTAATAAAATGTGTTACCTCTGTATTCAGAACACTGTGAAGACCTGGTTCAATATCTTTTGCAGCAAGCGCTTCCTGGAGTAAAAAGCAGTGTCTCCAAATAGCACAAGGTCTCCAAATATTTTTTGCACAACACCAGCATGCTTTCTGGTCATTGCTGCCCTCCACCAGTGCAAACCCCAATGCAATTAGTCCCAGCTGATTTTTGCTGAAGTCATAAAATCATCTAACGGTTTGAAAATGTTGTCAGACTTTGTTGTTGTCTTGAGCTCTTTGCAAAACAAAAAGTCTTCCTTTATTTCCTAGTTCCACACATCCTGAACATAGGCAAGTAAATGGGACATTTTTTAAATGTCTGTGGATTCATCTAGTTATATAGCAAAATCATTGTCATACAGTCAGTCGATCAATACACTGAGAAATTATGTCTTCTGATAGAGAAATGGTCTGTTGTTTGACAGTGTCATCTGACGTCGGTATTTTTGTCACTACTTTGGTCTTCTCCTCTCCAAACTCTTCCTTTGTTATTTCAATAGCACATGGCATTATCAAAATCTCAGCAATCGTATGTGATTTTTTTGTTTTAGTCATTTTCTGTGCCACTAGGTAGGATGACCTTAAAAGCTTTTCATCTGCAGTAGTTGTGGATTTCATTACTGCTTTAGTATGAAGCAGTTTCTTGGCCTCTCAGTCAAATGTAACCCCTGTTTGTGGTTTTTTCTGGGGAGCCTTGGAATTTCAGGGTCTTGCATTTGCTCCTTCCCCAAGCCCTGTTGGTGTTTCCCTGAAGCTTCCTAATGGTTTGCTGCAATCTCTGAGATACACTTGCATGATCTGTCTTGTTTTGGCAGTCCAAGGCATAGTGACCATCTCTTCCACAGTTGTAACAGAAACCTTCTCGTCGGCTATCACCCCTCCTGCTACTCTCCCCTCTCAAGGATGGCACGGCATGTCCCTGAGCCTTCATCATGGCCACTTCTCAGGTCAAATCTCTCAGTGCTGCTGCCACTGATGGGGCCTCTTCCATCTCTCCAAGCACTGTGGTGGTGTGACTCCTTGCCATCTTTGGCTGCATCACTGCATCCACTTGCAACCATCACTCCTCCTCTTCATGTATCTCTCGAATGAGCTTGTGGAATGGGGCTGGGTTTTGGGCCCACTCCCTCAGCTGCAGTCGCCACAACATCAACCCATCTTGTCGGGTGCCCCAAAGGATTTGGTCCAACCTAGTGGAATCAATGCGCTTGATGGGGATGCCCTCCTTCCGCACTACCTGCTGTAGCAAATCCTCTAGTCTCCTGATGAAATCTGACAGTCGTTTGTGGGGCTCCTGATAGGTATAACGGAAACGATAATATAGGTCTTCACTGCTATCAGTAGCACCGTAGACACTCTCAAGAGTGGTTAAATAGTCTTGCACTGTTGCAGTTGGTTGTGAGTCTTTCAGGGGTCGGATAATTCGCATGGCAGCTCCCTCAGACTCTCAAGCACACGTTTCTGCTTCTCAGCATCAGAGCATTCCCACTCTTGGACAAGTGGCACCGTAAAATCACTCCAGGTCTCGTAATCATCCTCCCCTGAGGGTACAGGTGACACCCCCGAGAATGAACATAATCGCTTGTATGGAGCACTTTCATATACCGGCTTCAATGCATCTTTGAGAGCGTTTCCCAGCTCTTTGGCCCATCCCACCAGGCTGGGTGCTGCAGGTGTTGGAGCCCCTCCTAATGCCAAAATTAATTCTTCTCTTGTCCGCTTCTCATCCATCATCAGAGCTTGCAATTTCTGCACTAAAGAATCCACCTCCAGTGACACGGGCACACTAGGAGGGGACTGCTCTGCCCCCAGAATTGTCCAGGGGATACTTTCTACTTGCACCTCTTTGGGCACTTCATCAAGATCTGCCTCCTTGGAGTGAGTACATAGTGCTACCATGCCCTGCACTTTGTGGTTGTAAATACGGGTGTGGACCTTTACCCTCCCCAGTATTTCAGCTGCATCTAGGCTCTCCTCAATCTCATTTGGTTCCATCTCTTCTGGGAACCCCGCCACCAGCACAGCTTTGGTTACTGGGATTTGTGCCCCTCAACACAGGTCTTCTAATAATCCTCTCTCCATTTTTTTTTTGAGGGGGGCGGAACTGAGATGAATGTCACTCAGGAGTTTCTGTGCTCTGTGAAGGAGATCCCAGGGTGCACAATATAGGTGTGTGCGTGTGTGTACTGCAAAGTCCCCGTACGGGCCACCAAGTATAACTTTAGCGCCCTCGTGGCCAAGATGGAGACTGTTCTGCAGGCAGCTCTGGCCAAGAGACGGCGCGCGCAGGAGAAATCCCTTCCACCCCAGGGGCACCTGTTCCAACGCCCCCAGAGTGAACACACCCACCCACAGGAAAAGCACAGTCTATATAAGAAAGGGAGATATTTATTTACAGAGGGATGAGAGGAGAAAAACAACAAGGGGGAATATTGGGGGAGCAGTAAAACAGGTCTGCACCCAAGCCAAGGCCCCACAGGCCCAGTGGGAGCACAGTCTGGAAGGGCAGACACCGAGCAATGTGTCTGCACACAGAGTTCAGGAGTCCTGAGCAAAGTTCCAGTCCAGTGCTGAGTCTTGGGTGCTCCTGGTCGTCTTTGGCGCCAGTGAACTCTCCCCAGCAAACCCCTCCGGTGCCCTCTTCTGCCACTCTCTGCAAAGCCCCACAGAGCGACCCCCTCCCCACTTAACTGGCTACAGCCTCCCTCCTTGTTCCCAGTGCAGAGTCACAAGCCCCAGTACTCACAGCCCCACGCAGCCCTGGGCAGCCGTGATACTGGGTCCGGCTCCGGCCTGTCCTTCTCCGGCGATTCCTCCCTGGCACAGGGCTGCTCCTGGCTCCTGTCTTGGGCTGTCCCCGACAGGCCGCCCCGTCCCTCCCAGGCTTCAGGCAGGTTCTCTCTGCTTCCTGTGCAAGGGCCTGCGGGCTGCCCCTCTCTCTCCCTCCCAGCTCCAGAGCCACCCCCTGGAGTTTCCCTCCTTTTTTCTCACTCTCTCACTCCCCACTAAGAAAAAGATTTAAAGAGGCCATGCTCTCTAAACCCCAAAGGGGTAACACAAAAAACGAACCAGGCCTATCCTTATAGATGTCATGTTTTGTAATTACATGCCTCTGTAATTTGGAGGGTTTCAAACATTCATTGGACAGCACTTACGCACAAATTACACACTATGGTTGAGGTATATCTCCACTTCCGGAACAAATAAAACCGAAATTCAAATATCTGTCTTCGTATTTCCGAAATGTTGCGAGGTTAATGGCGGCTTTATGTTTCTTATTCACATCACCTCTTTGATGTTCTTCAGCCATGATGGTGATTGAACTTGCTGAGGGAAGTTCGGTATCATCGCTCTGTGGGTTTTGTTTTGAAGCTGATGGTTGAATTAAAAATGTACCCATCTGTGATATTTAATGTTGACACTTCCATATTTTCCCTCTGTGCTGTGTAACTTGTCCTGCTCCTCTTGAAATAGCTCCAACTGGTAAAGGGAGCTAGCTTACCTGCAAGGCTGGCATCAGACTCACTGGGCCCACAAACCAAGGAGTGAGCCCTTGCGTCTCTGAGGGTGGAGCCAGCGCTGGGCCAGAAGGCTGTAAGGCTGACCTGCAGGCTGGGTGACCCCCACCCCAGAAGTCTGAGCCCCCACTTTCCGGGCAGGACTTGAGTTTCAGCCCCCAGCTAACTTCAGCACTGCGGCTCCCTGTTTTAGCCCTACGGTGTCACTGGGTCTCATGGCTTCAGGATTCAGGCCTGGCTCCCAGCTTCATCCCGCAGCACTGTGGCTTCAGCCCCGCAGCAGCACCGGGGATTGGTGCTTCAGTCCTGCAGCCCCAGGGCTGCACGGCGCTCGGAACTTTAGTCTGGGCTTCCCAGATGCAGCCCCTCAGCAGCACCGGGGTTGGGGCTTCAGCCCGCGGCTCCTGGCTTCAGCCCAGTGGCGGCACCGGGCCTCAGGGCTTCAGCCCATGGCTCCCCGATGCTGCCCCACCACAGCACCGGGGCTTGGGGCTTCAGCCCACCAGCTCAGTGCTTCAGCACCTCAGCACCAGGGCTCAGGGCTTCAGCCCGTGGCTCCTGGCTTCAGCCCAGTGGCAGCACCGGGGCTTGAGGCCTCAGCTGAGAACTGTTGATCTACGGGAGCCTCACATTAGATCCAGAACTTGATATTCACCGACACCAGGGTAGTTACAGGAAAAGGAATTTACCAGCAAAAAAGCTACATACAGTAAAACATGCAGGGTCCAATTTTCGAAGGCAGGCTTTTCTTTATGAATCCACAGCTTTGCAATGCATTCCTCTGTGCATGTGTAACCTACGCCTGTTCGGTGTGGTGCTCTGTCCCTTTTGGTGTCACCTAGCCCAGCTAGCGATTGATGAGTCTGCTAGAGCCTTAACTAAGAGGCATGTGGCTTTATCTTGTCCAGTAGTGACTCATACAGCAAGCTTCAGAGATTCCAGGTTTGATCCCACCCACTGACAACAGGGGTCTGTAAGCATTACAAATGCAGGATATTTCACTGTCTCAGGCTGAAAAGCATCCCTGTGCTGAGGGCCTATGCTATATTTAAGACCTCAAAATAGGTCGTTAGTGGTGCATAGGCCTTGAGCTGCCATTCTGTTGTAGGGTGAATTTCACCCTTAGTGATGATGCTCAGATTACTATTGGGCCAGTTTTTCAAAGACATGTCAGTTGCATTATTTGAACATCTGTCACTTTGGGTCATGCAGCAAGAGATTTTCATACTCACGGAAAACACGTGCTGACCTCATTTGCAAAAGCAAATCAAGCACAGATGGTTTTGCACATGTAAATTTTCCTACTTGTGAGTGCATGAGCAATAGTGCAGGAAAATGGCATGTGGAAATCATTTGCTTACACTAAATGGTGCACACAAAACAAATCCCATGCTGAGGCCCAGTTGAACCTCCTTCTAAATATTCTCTGATGCAGCACATGCAGCTAGAATATAAGCTTATCCTCTGTCGCAACTTCAGAGCTAACGGCACCACTTTCCCTTTTGGAGTCTTTCTGAGTGAACTCCTTCAGGCCTCAGGCCTTTCCTTCTGGAATTCTGCAATTCTCCCATTCCTGGACTGGGCCCTGGGCTCCAGCCCCTGTGTATCAAGCTTGCTTCCCCCCTAGGTCCAACAGAGTTTGGACATGTGTGATTATGTCCTTCAGGGGTTTGTGACCAGTGGTGTATAGAGTGACCGGAGAGCCTTCTTACATCAAAGTATTGTTTATTTTAACAGTAGGAACTAAGCATTTAGAGAAAAAGGATTTTAAAGCAACAGTTTGCACACATATCTATCTTATCTAAAATCTCACCATCCCTTGCTGGTTACCTACACAAGTCTATATATTCTGTCTCTAAGTTTGGTTTCCCAAACAACTCCCTGTTCTGGAGAGAGTGTTTCTTTTTTAAACAGCTATAGTCCTCTAGATCTTCTGGTTCCCAGGCCTTCTTCCATCCTGGAATTGTCTCTTAACAACCCCCAAGGATTTGCAGAGAAGTGGCTTATCTTAAGCCTCCCTTTTTCCTTCCTACTTGTTTTGCCTTACTGTCCCCTATTAAACTAAACGAGCATATTCATACAATAAACTTCCTAATTATCCAGGTCAACATACGGTATTCAGAAATTATTACAGAGCAACTCCAAATCCATCACACTCACTGCCTTAAGCCTTGCTACGCCATAAACTTTATATCCGTGACATGAAGGGACCACTTCCAAGGGTACAAGAGAATTTCCTGTCTGTGCTTTTACAATGCCAACAGACCCCAGTCATCGGGATCAAACCTGAGACCTCGGGAACTTAGTGCATGAGCTTCTACCGCATGAGCTAAAAGCCAACTAGCTGTTAACGAAGGCTGTAGAGCATTGTCTGTCTGTCTCTGTCTCTCCCTTTCCCCTTCCCTCCACTAGCTGGACAGAACACCATACCCAGGAAGGTGTGTGGGTTACACTTTGTCAGGTAGTGTAGGACAGACTGATACTTTTGGTGTCCTGTATTGCATCACTACACTTCTCTCCGACTGGCCCTTTGTGCAGAGCTCAGCAGCTCCGATTTTGGCATTACTGGCACTGCAGATTGCTGCCCACTCTTTCACCATTTTAACGGGTTTAATTGGATTCCATGAGAATCACAGCTTTCATTTTTTTAAAGTATGTTACTCACCCTCTCTATTGCAGAGAAAAACTTGAAAACAGAACCCATGTGCACCCATAAAGCTCAAACCAGAATGACAATTAAAAGCACCCATATTTATTATTTAAAAAAATCTCCTGGTTTAATGCCAGTCTCATTGTTTTTGCACCTTTGGGGTTGGCAATACGGAGTCTATCATAGAAGACTCACACAACCCGTGCTCTCCCATGGAGAGTTTACTTTTGTTCTTTCTTGTTGTGGTTTTCCTTAGCTTAAAATAAAGACAACTATCGTCTGAAAGCACAGATCTCTTTTGACCCCAATGGAGCTGGGTCAGTTTGCACTTGTTGGGGCTCTAGAAACATAGCAGTTCAATCTTTGGCCTTTTCGTTGAGTTTGTCAACAAAGGACCTAATTAGTGCCAATCAGAATGTGGCTACCTTCTCACTTGGAACTGGCTTGACACCCACCTAGCCGTTACATAAGCCTTGAAACAGTTTCGGCTGCTTGCTTCTTTCAATCCCTACTTAATGAATGCTGGAGGTGAATGAACGGCAGGCTCTGTCTCACATTACCAGTTTCTTGAGCAAGTTAGTCACCCTTAGAAGAGTTACTTTAAAGAACAGTTGCTTGGGCTGTTAGCAACATTTCCAAACCAAACCTTATTTTCTTCCCCCAGCCTTCATCAGCTGTAATCTAGGAAAATATTTAGCAAGCACAGAAAGGACAGTTACCCTTTTATTCCAGTCCCCTGCCTAATCACCCAGCAGCACCTGTTTAAGTGATATTACACTGTAATTACATTAGCTGCAGTATCAGCCACTCACTGTGGCTGCTTAATTGTGCAATAATTTTGATCAGTGTGTAGTTCCTATGATGCTGACTGCTGAGATAACAAAATAACAATGCTGCTTTGAAACTGGGCCATACACATTTCCCAGGACAGGGTATTTGTGTGTGCGTGTGTTTGTGAGACAGAGTGCCCATGCTCTGGGTGGATGCTCAGTCAAATGTTCTCTGCTTGCAATTTGAGCCTTCACAACCAAATACTCACGACTGATTGCCCAGCTGGCCTGGCTGATGGCACCCAGTCAAGAGCCCTGGCAAACAGACAGGAGGCTAGAGGATGAGTGAGCAAAGGCGATGGGAAAGCACAAGGAATGCATGTGTAATGCTCAGTCATAATCTGAGGCCTTGTGGTCCCTGTGTAGAAGGACGCAGGGACTCTAATATGGACCACAGTCAGGTGCTGAGTAGCGCAGTATGGACAGAGCTGATATCGCTTTTTGGTCTAGACTGGGATGAGGGAGGTGAAGCTTAGTGGTCAGAGCAGGTGTCAGAAACCAAGCACCAAAACCCAGGACTAGGATCAGAGCCAGAGTCAGGAGGCAGAAGACAGAGCCAAAGGTCAAGCTGGAGGGAGGAACTGGAACAAGCAGGGCAGCAGGTGGTCAAGGACCAAGGCTGGGTGCAAGGCAGAAACAAGGTAACACAGGAGCAGGCCAATGAGTATTGAGCAACCAGTCAGCAAGCTAGAGCCAGCCGGCTGGCTTCTGCAGTAAACCAGGTGGTGTGGTCTATCAGTCAGCCTGCTGCAGGCCAGCTGTACTGATGAGTTTGCCTGGAGACTAGTTCTCCTGCAGGCGCTGATTCCTGACAATGGGTACATAGTGAAATGGATATTAACAACTATAACACAACTCAGCATTTCAGGACAGGAAGTGAAGGACAAGGCATCAGCCAACTGAAATTTTGCTAGGCAGAACGTCATAACCATTGCTAAAATCTGGCCAGAACACGGAGGTAAACGCTTTGTAATAGGCTGGCCGTGTTTGTCTGAAAATCTTAACTGCTTAGCATGAGATGATCCTGTGGGTGGGGAATGATAAGTGAGTTTTTCTGGCTCCTTGTTGCAATGTGGCTCATTATGGATATTAGGGAGGTAGAGTAGAAATCTAGAGGGGACCAAGCATGTGAGCTAAGCCGTCCTTGGGGAGGAACCCTGAGAACAGCCAAGCTTTAGGAGAACCCTTGGGTTGGTTTGCACATTGTTTCATTTTGTGTTCCTTTCCTGAATAAAGTCAAATTCCAGGGAGGCAATTTAGTTCTGACCCTCTGCAACTTCGGTGGACTCTATCTGGGGAAAGTCACCCACATATCAACGCCTATAAAATGTTCCAATGGAACATTTCAACCTTATCAAACCACTTTTGTTTATTTTTTAAAACAAAGTTTTGTCACATTGACGAGTTCCAACTTCAACAAAACAGCATTTTCTGATGGAACCGTTCCATCAGAAAATGATCAATCAGCTCTACTGCTAAGTGTCCTACTACCTTGGAATCAAAGCACAGTTAGAAAATTCTTCCCAAGGGTTGGACTAGCCCAACTCCATGTAAGTGGTGTAGGAATGGATCAAGGCCCTGCTACCCAGTCCCACACCTATGACTAGGGCAGGCCAGAAAAAATAGAATTCTGTTTCATGACAGTTTTTGAGGTTTTCAATTTTGCTCTGATTCTATATTGGAATGAAAAAGGAGACTTAAAAAATGGGGGAAAACACAACATCAAGACCTTCCCCAGTGGTTAGAACACTCACCTGGAATGTGGGAGACGGAAGTTCATGTCCCAGGTCCAAATCAAACAGAATAGGGGTTTGAAGCTTTGGCTCCCCCATGTAGCCTAACCATCAGGTTATGTGGGCCTGTCTCTCTTTTTCTAGCCAGAAATTCCATCCTGGACCTGAGCACATTTTATTGAAATTGATACATTTCCACACACAAAAAAATTGGTTTTGACAAATTGACATTTTTCAGTGTAAAAATCTTTCATCAAAATTTCCCAGCCAGTTTTGCTTAAGACCAATGGAGGGATCACAATACTCGGTGTAAGATGGTTGCAGACAATAAAGGCAGACTGCTCGGAAACACTCCATTTGAAATCTGTTTTCTGCAGGTTTCTTGAGACATGACATGCAGCAAAACTAATGGATTCACTCTGGAAGTTCTTTTTAATAAGCAAAATGGCTTAAAGGATCTCAACGGGACAAAAAAACAAACACCAGTACTGTATTGCTACCTAGAGAAAATGAGCATGTTCTGCCTTCATAGCTGCACGAATATTTACTCTAACACCTACTCAAGGGACAGATTTGATCTCTAGAAAAAGACTAAGAAACTTGATGGAGGATAATAACACAGATTAAACAGAGCAAGAACTAATAATGCTGACGGTTAAAATGAAAGTTTCTTTTAAGCCAAGTTACCTGAACTGGAGAAACTTCCCTCTGAGAGACACCAGCATGAGTGGAAAATGTCCGGGGTTTCACTTAGCAGGATTTTAGTTACCAGGGTGGGTTAATGTGGCAGGGAATCAATATAATGACTTCCTGGAAGATCATTTTCTTTACAACAAAAACAACAAAAGAGAAATGTTCAAAGAATGAAATGACTATTAAAATGTATGTATAATGACACTTCAACTCAGGTGCTGAGGAGGTGACATTTTTTCACCAGCTTATTTCTCTTCCGGAAATCTCATCCTCCCTTGGCTTTTGTGATTCTCTCCTGGTTCTCTTCCTACCTCTCCAGTCATTCCTTCAGTGGATCCTCCTCAACACTCCTCCAGCTTCTGGTGGGCATCTGTGATGGGGTGTACTAGTCATTCACTGTCCCCTGCGAGAGGCGCCACCACTTTGGCACATGCTGCCCTAAGAAGAGGTCCTGCTTGAAGAGAAAAGCAGTGAGTTCTGACCTCCAGGGGATGTCTAGAGAGGCCTCCCATAGTCAGACGCAGGCAGAACTAGTAAGAGTTGGTGTTCCAGCGCCTAGCATGACTAGGAGCAGGCAGAAGCCAATCAGGGCCCAGCAGGCTAGATAAATAGGGCTGTCTGTTTCTACTAGGGGCCAGTTCTGGGTGAAGCCAGGGCAGAAAGAAAGGCTCTCCCTGCCCTAACCCAAGTAACCTATCCCAGCCAGGGGCTTAACATTGGATCTCTATGAAGGACTAGTGTTTATATTACGGACTTTAACACCCTGCTGGCTATTTTGAATTGAGATTTAATTTGTTTTCGGTTAACCCCAGATGCAGTCTGGACTGAGAGCTGACCTGGCTGGAGGGCTAGGCCCGGGAAATGGCAGAGTATTGCAGAACCAATACATAAGGGGATGCCAGAGAGGAAGTGTCCCTGCAACATCATGTCAATGACACACGGGGGTGTGCTGGTGGTGAATGCACACTATAACACAAGCCTGCACAACATGGGGTCCGGGGGCCGCATGCGGCCCGCGTGGGCTCCCTGTGTGGCCCGTGGGGGGTGAGTAGGCAAGCAGCGGGTGAGGGAGGGGGGCTAAAGAGGTGGGTGGGCAGTGGCAGGGGGTGAGGAGGCGAGCCGGGGAGGGGCTGAGGAGGCGATCGGGCGGGCAGTGGCAGGGGGGGCAGGTGAGCCGGCGGTGGGGGAGGGGGGAACTGATGAGGCGAGTGGGCGGGCAGGCAGTGGCTGAGTAGGCGAGCCGGGTGGGTGGAGGGCTGAGGAGGCGAGCGAGGAGTCAGTGGCTGACCTGTTCTACTGATCTGGTCTGGCTCCCATCCCCTCTCCAAAGGTTGCAGCTGTCTGGAGGTGCTGCCTTCCACGCCTTCCTCAGTCACACCTCATTCATCCAACAGGGCAATTGATTAAAAAGTTGGAGGAAGATCTTATTCTACTTCTAGCAAAAAGACATTTTTCTTTTACCTTAATTATATTACCTTAGGGGCCCGCTATAACATATTACCAAGGTTCAATACTGTTGTTTCGGTGGGGCAGCGATGGGGAAGGAGGGTTTGTTTCCCCGGGGTGGGCGGTGCTGAGGGGGGTGGAGTATTTCAGGGGTGCTGGGTGGCGCTGGGGGGGGCATTGTGTTTTGGGGGGCCTGGCGGCGCTGGGGTGGGGTTCGGCAGGGCTGGGGGGGGTTGGCCCTCAGCTGTTTTCTTTGGAGTAATATGGCTCTCGTCACTTTACGAGTTGTGCAGGCCTGCTATAACATGTTTCAGAGTAGCAGCCGTGTTAGTCTGTATCCGTAAAAAGAACAGGAGTACTTGTGGCACCTTAGAGACTAACACATTTATTTGAGCATAACTATAACAGGGGCCTACTGGGCTCTGCCCTGGGGTCCTCCTCCCTCCTGCCGGATCCTCTCTCTGGGTTCTCCAATCTGTTCTTACAACTTCCTCTGACATCTTTATATTGAGATATTAGTTTAACATTATCTATATTTAAATTATTTGTATATAATATTTTACATTATATTTGGAAGTTATCAAAACAAAAGTTTTTACCTGATGAAAATGAAAGGATTCGGTGTTACCAGAACAAAGCATTTGTGATCGTTGCAGATCAATTTTTATTTTTTTGAATTTCCATTCAATGGAAAATTTCTAAATTTGGATTTTTTGTTCTGATTTGGAGTGAAAAATTTCAAGAAGTCAGAATTTTCCATGGAATAGCAATTTCACTTTCCAAGCAGCATTAGTGATAACCTCGTAGCCTCTGACCTACTGTGCAGCTACTTGGCCCCTTCGACTTCATTCACAACACTTCTGTTCAGTTCATCTTCCTGGCTCCTTGCTCAGACCCTCCCTGCCCTTCTTTGAATCTTTACACTTGCTCCTTCTTCTCCATTGTATCGAACACAAGCTTTCCTTGCCATCGTTAGGACTCTTCACAACATGGTCTGTCACAGCTAAATGCTTTCTTAACTCCTCCACCATCTTCATTCTGACTGCATTCTCTGGCCTTATTGCCCAACACTAAGGGCTTTGTCGATATTTTCGGCTAAATCAGCACTGCTGCAAAGCGGTGTCGATTTAGCAGGTCTAGTGAAGACAAACTAAGTCGATGGCAGAATGCTCTCCCATCGGCATCTGTACTCCAGCTCCCCGGGAGGCGGAAGGTAAGTCAGCGGGAGAGTGTCTCCGATCGACACAGCGTGGTGTAGACACCGCTGTAAGTGGACCTAAGCTATGTTGACTTTGGTTATGTAACTTACGTAAATGAAGTAAAGTATCAGAGGGGTAGCCGTGTTAGTCTGGATTGAAGTGGGTATTCGTCTGACGAAGTGGGTATTCACCCATGAAATCTTCTGCTCCAATACTTCTGTTAGTCTGTAAGGTGCCCCAGGAATCTTTGTCATAAATTAAGTAGCGTAATTTAGGTTGCCTTACAATGTTAGTTTCTCCCATAGTCAGTGTCTCCCACAAGCGCTTCACACTTTCTTCCGTGCTAGCCACTATGCACGGGGAAAAAGATCTGCAAAGACTTATCCTTCTTTTAAATTACTCCTCGAGATGCGCTTCTGACTCAGTGCCTCCGGAACCCTGCCAGCTGAAAATGGCTAGGTAGGGGATGAGCTGTGATTGCTGCTCACCGTGGAATACTTGCTTTTTATTCTGTTACCTCAGCCTCTCCAGTTTTTTTCGCCCACCTGATCAGTCTTGTAAATAAGCCGAAAATCTGAGCTCTTTGGGGGCAGAGGCTGTCTTTTTATTTCATGTCTGCACAGCACCTAACACAACGAGGTCTCTATTTATAATAGGGGCTTCTAGGCACTCATTATACAAATTTATAATAATTACACCTACAATTGTTAAAAGACCACACAGGACACTCCCACTGCACCCTGGCTCCTTGCCAGGTCTGCCTCCCCTCTGTCCACCTCTTACCGCCCACCCCATTAGTTCCTACTCCCAATCTCTGTAACCAGCTAGTCTCTGTCTCCTCATCTGATCTCAGGCTGTGCTCTGAACTCCACTCCCAGTCCACCCCCTCAACATTATTTCTGTTCCTGGCTCCTAGTCCCAGTCTCATTTTCTAGCCATTCCCAGACTCCCCCCATCTCTCAGTTTCCCTCTTCTCCCTCCAGCTCCTTGTCCCAATATACATCTGTCACCCCTCCCCACCCAAGACCAGCTCTTGTCCCCTCTGCATTCAGTTCAAGCAAATTCCAGTTCCTTCAGTGGGAACTGAAACTGCAGAGAAAGTCCTGTTCAGCCCCCTGTAGCACCAGACTGGTGCACGCTCAGTAGGGATAGAATTTTTGGCTAATTAAGCTATGACATTCTAGCAAATACCTACTAAGTTTCTGCAACTTGGAATTTTTCAAAGGCTTATTGCATGGCTAAATTGCATAGGCAAATTTTTCCAGTGATGGCAGTATGCACGTGCCTGATGCAAAGGCCACCCTCCTGCCAGATTTCAAGTCCCTGCTCCAGATCATGGGAGTGCTAGAGCTTCTAAAAGAAAAGGTCACCAGAATTCTTGGACATGGGCAAAACACCATTGGTTCCCTAGCCTCATTCTCAGAAACAGCTGAAACATTTTGGTTGAAAGTTTCCCCAAAAAATCAGCCTGAGGCAGACACCCAGAATGGGACATTTCAGCCCAAATGGCTAAAGTTTGGCAAAGTTATAAAGAACTGTTAGTGGGTTCTTAGGCAACCATAATAATATGGTTCCACCAGCCTCACCTATAATAATACTGATACAGATTCTAAAACATTTGTTGTGCTGAGAATTATACATAGTCACAGCCATGATGCAATAACTCCATTATCCTGTCTCTAGCACAGGCCAACAGCTGAAAATTTAGGGGCAGGCCAAACTCTCATAATGCACCTAGCTGATTATGCACTGCTGGAACTTGGAAGAACTCAGTGGTTTGAGCATTGTCCTGCTAAACCCAGGGTTGTGACTTCAATCCTTGGGTGGGCCACTTAGGAATCTGGGGCAAAAATCAGTACTTGGTCCTGCTAGTGAAGGCAGGGGACTGGACTCAATGACCTTTGAGGGTCCCTTCCAGTTCTAGGAGATGGGAATATCTCCAATTATTTATTTATTTCTTATCTCCTGCAGTATTGCCCATGTGTGATATGTATGTAATTTACTATATATATACTGAAAATATATGCATGTTAAGATCCATAAAGTTACCAGTCCAATAAATAAATAAATCCACCAAAATACAAATTCACAATAGGCAGGATTTTCAAAAGAGAACATGATTTAATGATTTAGAAGCATTGAAAGTCAACGGGACTCAAGTCACTTAGGTGCTTTTGAAGATCGTACCCAATGTGTTTTAGATTTCATATTTCTGGTTCTTATTTTTCTGGCCATTTTGACACCATATTGGTTGTGGTCTTCAGCAAGTGTGTTGCATTTTCAGCCTGCTTCCTTGGGGAAATGAAATCAGCCTGATTCAGTAGTTCCAACATAGGTAGCGCCTTTTAAAATGAGCCCATCTCTGCTGTTGATTCCGATCCCCGTTCCTGGGGGATCTCAGGGGCTGATGTCCAGGCTGTATTCCCAGGGGGCTAGAGTGGGGGTCAGAGTGGGAGCAAAGAAGCTCTATGAGTATGTCCTTGTATCTCTAGTAGATTCCATTTATCCACAGGATGTGGATCCAGACATATGGCTTCTTCCTTGGGTTGCAAACCCTGATCCCCTAACTCCTCCTCTGACAGAAGAATTTGGAGAAAACCCCAGAGAGTGAACTCTGTAGAGTTTTTCATCTCCATCTTGCATCTGAAGAAGTGGGTATTCACCCACGAAAGCTCATGCTGCAGAACGTCTGTTAGTCTATAAGGTGCCACAGGATTCTTTGTTGCTTCATCTCCAAAGGCTCCTCCTTTGGTTTTTCCCTTGGGAATATGTAATCTGACGTCAGCAGTTTACATCTCCAATTATTATCTGAGGAGCATCCCTATCCATCAGTTTATGCACATAACTCCCACTAGTTTAACAACATCATTGTCCAGCCCAGCAAAGCAATGCTAGCTTAGCCATGCCTTACGTAAACAACTCAGGAACCCTCTGCCACCTCACGCCTTAGAGAAGCAGGAGTGTAATTGCTCAACCTTGGATAGTTCCAGTAACTGATCAAAATAGACAATTTGCAGCGTTTCGGGGAAACAATGAAAAGAATGAAAGGCCTGATGAGAGCAGCCTAATTTCTCAGCCCAGAGAAGGGAAATCGGCATCATTTTCCCATATTCAAAGTTGGAAAACATGAGTTCAATTTTCATCCTTTCATCAGCAGCAAATAATTTGGATGTTTCCCATTCCTTAATTGTGCCTTTGTTTCTACAACGAGGGGAAGTCATTATAATTTTGATCTGTTGGCTAAATTCTCAACACATCTGCAGAGCATCTCGCCGCGGGGGGCAGATGCTCTGGATTTCCTGCCCATTCACAGTGTAGTGAATCGGAAGAATTTCCCACAGTCAAAGCTGTTTGTCTCTGGGTCTGCAGAGAAAGCTAGGTAACGTTGCTTCGCAGAGAGCAGTACTCGCTGGTCGTCTGGTGGGAGTGCTTTAACACTGGCCATGCTGGAATCTGAAAGAGTGACTGATAGGTACAGTTTAACTGATTGCTGGGTCCATCTTGGTGAAATTAAAAGCTGAGCTAGTCGGGAATATTTTGAAGGAACCTTGCCAAGCTATTGAAGGTGAAACCTTTTTGTGGAAACGTATTGGTTTGGACAAAATTTTCATCAGGATGGAATTTCTGGAGAAAGAATGAGCACCTAGAATAGCCAATATCTCAGTGTTTATAGCACTCATCCGGGATGTAGATGACCCAGGTTCATCTGCCTGATTGAGCGCAGTCACTTGAACCTGTCTTTTATATTCCAGTTGAGTGCTATAAACACGGGGCTATAGAGTCAGTGACTCTCTCTTTAGCCCAATGATTATTTCATTATCTATACAAAGTAGAGCAGCTCCAATAGGAGAGATTGACTCTCTAATCCGGTGGTGAGGGCACTCACCTGGGATATGGGCCATCCAGGGCAGAGACTTGACCCTGAGTCTATCTATATCACAAATAAATGTCCTAGCTATTGGCTATTCTGAGGTGGTGCTTGTTTTTGTTTTGTTTTTGTTTTTTTCTCTTTTTTTCATGAAAATTGTTGAAAGGGATTAGTTTTGGTCTGTTATGGAACAAAAACAAATTCCAAAACCTTGACATTTTTTGTGAAATGGAACTCTTATTTTCTGCCCAGCCTGAATAACAACTAAGTCTTGGGTCTTTGAGAATCTCCTACCGTTATTTAACCACAAAGCAAGACCATGTCTACACTACAGCCTTTTCTCGACAAGTTATATCAGCATAAAGCAGCCACAGTTAATATAGCCTTTGTGGACGTGTATACTTGGCTCCTTACATCTGCACTGCGCGTACTCATGAAGAGTGCTTGTGTTGATGCATGCTGCAGTGTACCTTGGTTAGGTATCCCAGCGTGAAACCCTCTACTGTCCAGTGCACTTTTGGGAAGTTCTAGCAATTCATGGTGGGGCAGAAACGAGACACACAGAATGATGTGAACAAGTGGTCAACTTCCCACTATGCAGCATCCAACCATCTCCATCCCATAATATCATCAATATCACATAATTTTGAGCCATTAGTATAGATCCCATGAACCCACATAGCCATCCCCATTGTCCACCATCTCTGACAGAAACATGGATCCTGCACAGCTCTGCGCTATTGTCATGAGCATTGAAAGCACAGGATGCACAGCTTCTCCCTCCCCCCAGTTTTGAGTTGCACAAACTGGATTTTAGTATAAACAAAAACCAAGTTTATTAACTACAAAAGGTAAATTTTAAGTGATTATAAGGGATAGAAAACAAAACAAAGCTGATTACTGAGCAAATAAAACAAAACACGCAAACTAGGCTTAATACATTAAAGAAATTGGCTACAAATAGTAATTTCTCACCCTAAATGTTGTTTTATGCAGGTTGCAGAGATTCTTGCAGCTTAAATCTCCAGGTATACCCTTCACCGGCTGACCATTCTCACCTGGACTCAGCCCCTGCCTCTCCACCCCCAGCTTAGTTCCTTTGTTTCTTCATGTATTTTCAGCAGTCTGCCTTCTTGGACAGGGAGCCAGTGGAAAAGAGCCAAGATTAATTCACTCCCCAAACTTAAACAGGATTTACATATGGTGGGAATCCTTTGTTTCCTAGTTTGACCCACATCCCCTTCCAGTGGAAAAATACTAGAAGTCCAAAATGATGTCCAGTACCAAGTGACATGATCACTTGATCCCGCAGTGTTAAAGCAGCATCCCAGGAAAGGAGGGAGATTAGTATCTTCAAAGTCCTATTGTCCTTCCTAATGGCCCATTCAGGCAAATTTCATACTTTCTGGTGGGCGTTCCGCAACTGTACACACAGTTGTAATTGTTACATAGTCAATATTCCTAACTTCAGATACAGACATGGTGCATGCATACAAATTGGATAATCATGTTCAGTAAATCATAACCTTTCCAATGATATCTCACATCCCCATCTTGCATAAAACGTATCTTAGTAATGCCATATTCATATAACAATATTTCTATGAAGAATATCGGGTGTAGTGTCACAAATGCTACCTCTTTTTGTTGTACCTCAACCTCTTGTAGTACAAGTAAATTAATGCAAAATCAAAACACGAGAGGTAATTCTTCTGCTCTACTCCGCGCTGATAAGGCCTCAGCTGGAGTATTGTGTCCAGTTCTAGGTGCCACATTTCAGGAAAGATATGGACAAATTAGAGAATGTCCAGAGGAGAGCGACAAAAATGATTAAAGGTCTAAAAAACATGATCTTATGAAGGAAGATTGAAAAACTTGGGTTTGTTTAGTCTGGAGAAGAGAAGACTGAGCAGGGCATGATAACAATCTTCAAGTACATAAAAGGTTGTTAAAAGGAGGAAGATGAAAAATTGTCCTCCGTAGCCTCTGAGGATGGGACAAGAAGCAATGGGCTTAAATTGAAGCAAGGACAGTTTAGAATGGGCATTAAGAAAAACTTCCTAACTGTTAGGGTGGTTAAGCACTGGAACGAATTGCCTGGTGGTGGGGGGGTGTTGTGGAATCTCTGTCATTGGAGGTTTTTAAGAAGACAAAAACCTGTCAGGAGTGGTTTGTTATTACATAGTCCTGCCTTGAGTGCAGAGGACGGAACTAGACAACCAAAGGAGGTCCCTGCCAGTCCTGCACATCTATGATTCCATTAGGTCCTATTCTGGGTTGCAGATAAGCCCATAGACAGGTGTGTTACATTACCATAAATTAGACTGGCCCAGACAACTCCTGGACCAACCATATCTAGAGAGGGAGAGCTCAGTGGTTTGAGCATTGGCCCGCTAAACCCAGGGTTGTGAGTTCAATCCTTGAGGGGGCCATTTGGGGATTGGTCCTGCTTTGAGCAGGGGGTTGGATTAGATGATCTTTTGAGGCCCCTTCCAACCCTAATAATCCATGATTCTATGATGTGCAGTGGCACCTTTATCCCTGGCTGGGCTCCACTTCCTGAAGGGCACAACACAGGATCTGGACCTCTCTCTTTTAAATTATTACCGAGCTTGAGTTAAAGCTCGTCTCTGTCAAAAAAACAATACCCCTCCTTCCCCCCCCCCCCCGAGTGCATGGTATTCTGTCTTCCCATTTGGAGGGTGGGTGGTTTTGAAATGGTAATAGCTTTCATTAGGAGTTCAAAGCAGCACATGCTCCCTAGCATACTGTCGCTCTCATCTGTTCTCTACCCCTGGGATATAAAAGAGAGTTATCTGTGAGAAAATGCAATGCCGGCCTATAGGACGTGGCTTAGCAGGTTGGCTCTCACACTGATCTTGCCGTCTGATATTCTCCACAGGATATTGCAAATATTTCCTTCAGGGTTTTTAATATACTGTAATGTCTCATATGTGGGTTCCCCCCCCTCTTTACGGAGCTTGCCTGCATGTTCTCTCATCTCAGCAACTTGCATTGAAACTTCAGCAAGGAGGTGAAAGTCATTTGCATTCATTCATTTTGAAAATGATAACTAAAATTAGTTTCATGCTATTTTAAGTCTGTGAGCCTAGTTTCAACAAGGAACCCAGCACAACCGCCAGTTTTACAGGAATACTTCTCACCTGCAATTACTCATGTGTATGTAATAACCCCTAGTTCAAAACACTATCAAGCTTTGAATCTGGGAACTTCAGGTGTTTAAGCACAGGCTGCAACCAGTGATGCTAAAGGAGCAGTCCACTTCCTGTCCCGGTATGCTGTTACCCTGTAGTGGGCCAGTCATTAGTGGGGGGCGTGCCACATGCTTTGCTAGTCTGGGGTCTAAGCACAATCAGCCAGGGTATCATAGAATCATAGAATCTCAGGGTTGGAAGGGACCTCAGGAGGTCATCTAGTCCAACCCTCTGCTCAAAGCAGGACCAACCCCAACTAAATCATCTCAACCAGGGCTTTGTCAAGCTGACCTTAAAAACCTCTAAGGATGGAGATTCCACCACCTCCCTAGGTAACCCATTCCAGTGCTTCACCACCCTCCTAGTGAAAATGTTTTTCCTAATATCCAACCTAGACCTCCCCCACTGCAACTTGAGACCATTACTCCTTGTTCTGTCATCTGCTACCACTGAGAACAGTCTAGATCCATCCTCTTTGGAACCCCCTTTCAGGTAGTTGAAAGCAGCTATCAAATCCCCCCTCATTCTTCTCTTCTGCAGGCTAAACAATCTCAGTTCCCTCAGCCTCTCCTCATAAGTCATGTGCTCCAGCCCCCTAATCATTTTTGTTGCCCTCCACTGGACTCTTTCCAAATTTTCCACATCCTTCCTGTAGTGTGGGGCCCAAAAATGGACACAGTACTCCAGATGAGGCCTCACCAATGTCGAATAGAGGGGAATGATCACGTCCCTCGATCTGCTGGCAATGTCCCTACTTATACAGCCCAAAATGCCATTAGCCTTCTTGGGAACAAGGGCACACTGTTGACTCATATCCAGCTTCTCATCCACTGTAATCCCTAGGTCCTTTTCTGCAGAACTTTTGCCTAGCCATTCGGTCCCTAGTCCGTAGTAGTGCATGGGATTCTTCCAT
Source organism: Mauremys reevesii (assembly GCF_016161935.1). NCBI lineage: Eukaryota > Metazoa > Chordata > Testudines > Geoemydidae > Mauremys > Mauremys reevesii. The sequence continues at coordinate 279,549,829 of NC_052624.1, forward strand.
CCTAAGTGCAGACTCTGCACTTGTTCTTGTTGAACCTCATCAGGGTTCTTTTGGCCCAATCCTCTAATTTGTCTAGGTCCCTCTGTATCCTATCCCTACTCTCCAGTGTATCTACCACTCCTCCCAGTTTAGCATCATCTGCAAACTTGCTGAGGGTGCAGTCCACGCCATCCTCCAGATCATTAATTAAGATATTGAACAAAACCGGCCCCAGGACCGACCCATGGGGCACTCCGCTTGATACCGGCTGCCAACTAGACATGGAACCATTAATCACTACCTGTTGAGCCCGACCATCTAGCCAGCTTTCTATCCACCTTATAGTCCATTCATCCAGCCCATACTCCTTTAACTTGCTGGCAAGAATATTGTGGGAGACCATATCCAAAGCTTTGCTAAAGTCAAGGAATAACACATCCACTGCTTTCCCCTCAGCCACAGAGCCAGTTATCTCCTCATAGAAGGCAATTAGGTTATTCAGGCATGACTTGCCCTCGGTAAATCCATGCTGACTGTTCCTGATCACTTTCCTTTCCTCTAAGTGCTTCAGAATTAATTCCTTGAGGACCTGCTCCATGATTTTTCCAGGGACTGAGGTGAGGCTGACTGGCCTGTCGTTCCCCGGATCCTTCTTCTTCCCTTTTTTAAAGATGAGCACTACGTTAGCCTTTTTTCCAGTCATCCGGGACCTCCACCGATCGCCATGAGTTTTCAAAGATAATGGCCAATGGCTCTGCAATCACATCCGCCAACTCCTTTAGCACCCTCGGATGCAGCGCATCCGGCCCCATGGACTTGTGCTCATCTAAATAGTCCCGAACCACTTCTTTCTCCACAGAGAGCTGGACACCTCCTCCCTGTGCTATGCTGCCCAGTGCAGTAGTCTGGGAGCTGACCTTGTTCATGAAGACAGAGGCAAAAAAAGCATTGAGGACAGTAGCTTTTTCCACATCCTCTGTCACTAGGTTGCCTCCCTCATTCAGTAAGAGGCCCACATTTTCTTTGACTTTCTTCTTGTTGGTAACATACCTGAAGAAACCCTTCTTGTTACTCTTAACATCTCTTGCTAGCTGCAAATAGATGTGTAAGTACTAACATTTGCACCTGCAAAAAATAGAGGCTACTTAAAAAAAAAAAAGGCCTTTTTCAGCAGGCTTTAGCTTACCTACTGACTAAGAAGGGCTGATCTGCTATGCATTAAAAAACAGCAGGTCTGAGTCCCCCCTTCCCTCCCCCACCCCCGACCCGTGCTTTAAGAGAATTGCTGGAAGACTTGCTAACATTTGATTAAGTTTTCTTTGTAATTGTCTTTCATTTTCACGGATCACTAGGTGTCTTTCAGACCAGCAGGGGAAGAGCTGAAATATGATTCAGGGAATTATGACTATTTATCTGTGCTTTTTATTACAGAAGCACCTGGAGGCTCCGTCCAGGATCAGGGTGTGAAACATTTCAGGGACTCAGCCAGGCTATCCATTTTGGGATGTTTACTGTAGCACCACTAATGGCACAAAAGCACAGTGTATCTCTGGTACATATATGCTCCCATTACTGTAGTATCCGATGCTTCATAATCTTTTAATATATTTATCTTCACAACCCCCTTGTGAGGCAGGATAATGCTACTATCCTCATTTTACAGATGGAAAACTGAGGCACGGAGCAAGTAAGTGACTTGCCCATGGTCACACAGGCAGTCTGTGGGAGCTGAATTTGGGTCTCCTGAAGTCCAGGCTACCAACCTAACTACTGAGGCAACCCTTCCTCTTATAAGCACAAACAGTGCAGGCACCAGGATTTTGGCTGATCCCCAAGCAAGTGTGCTGGGAGGGAGGGATAGGTCCTTGTGCCCTCTTCCCTCCACTACTGCATACCAGGGCATGAGGCAGCCAGAATATGACCCATAATATTTTGTTTGCGACGCCATCATTGTTTGCTCCAGAAATTATTGTGATTTCACAAATCCAAATGTCAAGAGGAGAGTGAGCAATGGCTCCGTCTGGCACCTCTCCACAGCACAACTTGAGCTAGTCACCAAGGCCCATAACTCACCAGCTAGTATATCATCATCACTGGGGCAATCAAACCTTATAGGAAGGGACTTATCTACGTTGGCATGGGAAGGAGGATGGTCTAGTAAAAAGACTGTAGTTTGAGACATGAGGCTCAATTACAGGTTCTGCCGTAGATTTCCTGTGCAACCTTGGGAAATCACTTATACTACAGTGTCTCTTAATGCCACACCTGTGAAATGGGGATAGGAATTCCCTAGTTTACAGGAGGAGGGAAAAATCCATTAAAGATTCTCAGGTGTTTAAATGCTAGAGGGACGAAGGCTCTTCTCAGGCCCTAGCAGACTGCAACATTTTTTTGTGTTGTGGATGATGGAGGTAGATGACATGATACTGACCACAATTCATTAGTTAGTGGAGAGGAGGACCAGTCATGTTCAGCATTGATTTAATCTTGGCTAGCTGACATGATAGTGAACTAATTTGTCCTGGCTTACACTTAGCCACTAAGTCTCGGCAATATTGTATCATTAGGTAATAATTGGAGATATACCAATCTCCTAGAACTGGAAGAGACCTCGAAAGGCCATTGAGTCCAGCCCCCTGCCTTCACTAGCAGGACCAATTTTTGCCCCAGATCCCTAAGTGGCCTCCTTAAGGATTGAACTCACAACGGTGGGTTTAGCAGGCCAATGCTCAAATTGGAAGCTCTTTGGGGCAGGGATTGTCTTTTTGTTCAGAGTGTGTATAGCACATAGAACAACGAAGTCCCAACTCAGCGGTTTGAGCATTGGTCTACTAAACCCAGGGTTGTGAGTTCAATCCTTGAGGGGGCCACTTAGGAATCTAGGGCAAAATCAGTACTTGGTCCTACTAGTGAAGGCAGGGGGCTGGACTCAATGACTTTTCAGGGTCCCTTCCAGCGCTATGAGATAGGTATATCTCCATATATTAATTTAATTAACCAAACATGCCAGAACCCTGCAAAAACCACTTAAGCGTTAATGACTGAGGAATAAAACTGGCAAAAGGGTAAATTCCCTATGGGCTTTCTGACATGAGAATAAATTTCCTACAGAAATGGAACAGGTTCCCCCTCTGTATTAAAAAAGCCAACCAAACAAAATGACCTTGAATGCATCTGTCACTTGTGTTTGGCAAGGGGGTGGGAGGGTGATTTTGTATGGAGCAACATCAGACGGCTGTCTCCTGGTGAGACTTGACTAGCTGTTGCTAATAGGCAAGCAGAGAAAATTCTGCTGCCCCAGGGGTGAGAGCGGGGTGCTGGGGTTGTCTGGCTCTTCCCGCTGGGTTTTGGGGGTGGAATGGCACTTTTGACACTGGCCATAGGACTGTTTGGAATTTATCATCACCTCCATGACAAGACCACGGGGATCGCTGTGGGCAATGGGATGAAAGCAAACAAAGAAATTTCAGGAAGGGGAATCAAGAAAATGTCCTAGCGGTGAGGTAGCGCATGAGGGTTACGTCCAGGTGGTGACTAAGATTAGCCCTGTTTAGCTGGTGAGGTCTGAGAAGATCCCAGCCCCTAGTGGCAGGGATGTAGGCAAAGGGAAAGCACAGTAAACAGAAAGCTACAGCAGGCTTCTCTGTGGTGATGCCGTCCCTTCTCTTCTTTAAGTCACTTTAAACACCGCTCATGTTGCCTTCCGGAGATACGATGTGCAGCCAGCATCAGCACCTGGATGGCTCCAGGGTTCGTCACCACACTGCACCACATATCCTACTGCTTCACTGAGATTAACAGCACCGCCAAAAGACAAAATTAAAGGCATCAAGTAGCCTCCAAGGAATTAATCAGCACTTCTTCTTTCATCAGCTGTCGCTTCCCTTATCTTTCTAGCGGCAGGTATTACCCTTTCACTCATCTATCTTCAGCTGCTGCCAGTTTAAGGACATCCAGAATGTGTGTGTAACATATATATACATGCATTTAGGGAGAGAGGCAAGTGTTGGGGTGGGAGGCAGGGATTCTGTTCCTTAGTTTGCCATTGATTTTCCTCATTCCCTTGGGAAAATTACATAACTAATATGTGCCTCGGTTTCCCTATTTGTAACATGAGGGAAATTACTAGTGCTGGGTGCGATGTGGTTTTCCTATCCTGTGAAAATTTTCAAGATTTCTAACAATTTTCCCTTCCCAAACTTTTGCAAACCAAAAATATTTCGGTTTGGGTCAATTGAAACCTTTCAATAATTGCAAAATGTCTTGTTTCATTTTTGTATGCAGTGTTATTGTAGCCCAACAGACCAGAACATATCAAGTCAAAGATGCGCCAGCCCCTGCCTGAAGAACAGACGCAAAACCTGCAGACATATCTCCACTGCGACAATGATCAACACCTCCCACAACACACCTTTCAAGATCCATGGATCCTACACACACCTATCACAATATGTGGTGTACCTCAGCCAGTGCACTAAATGGCCAACAACAACTATGTGGGTGAAACCAGACAATCACTATGCTTTCAAGTGAACTTATACAGGGAAATGCTAAAAGAGAACAACACCTGTCACCTGTGGGTGATCACTCTATAGCTGACCTATCAGTCCTCATCAACACTTTCCAAAGACGAGCCTGTTATCTTAAATTCATTACTGTGCTAGACACTAAAAATCATGGATTGAACAGAGACACTGTATTTATGGCCTATTGCAGCAATCTGTAACACACTACAAGGGCCACTCTACCTAGAACCGTCCCTTACAATATGTGCTAACTACTTATACTAAACCATCTGTTCCACCTTGCATTTTACTGTGAGGCTGGGAGTACCTTTCCCGGACATGAAGAAGAGCTCTGTGTGGATCAAAAGTTTGTCTCTCTGACCAAAGAAGTTGGTCCAATAAAAGATACTACTTCACCCACCTTGTCTCTCTTGTTTCAATTTTGACTATTAAAAAAATTAAATATGGTTAGATTATATTTTGAAACAAAATGTGGTTTCAAACTGGAAAACCAGATTTTTTTTTCATTTAAAAAATGTCAAAATGAGACAGTTAAAAAAATCCTGACTTGCTCTAAAAATAACATTCATCTGAAAGTGCTTTGAGGTTTTCTGATGAAAGATGTGACACGAGTCCTTCCCTAAATGTCACTGTTAGACACACATGATCACCGCACACTCCGAGTCCAGAGACGTGGGTAATGGACATGGTGATATGATTTATGGGATGGGAAGAACAAAGGGAGTTCAGATCACATGACCAACTCCCTAATGTGAGGAACGGGTTTCTGGTAATCTTCCCTGGAAAAATGCAAGGGTTTTGGTCAAGGAAAAGGTCGGGGGAGCGGTGGACAAGAACCCAAAAACCTGGTTAAACAAAATGCAGCACAGGAAAGAAAACACTCTCCAACCTCTGAAATGTTATTACTAATTAATAATCAAGGGTTTTTTTGCTTGTAGACCATCTCACATCTAAGGCTCTCAAATAGCTTTGCAAACATTAATTCTTTATAAGGCAAACAGTTTTTCCATCCCAAAGAGAACAATAACATGTCCCACAAAGGCTCACTCAAGGTCAGATCATGAGTCAATGGCAGAGGTGTCAGTAGAACGTAAGAGTCCTAACTCCCTCTCTCTTGCTTTGACTACAGGCCCCCCTTTTTATTAATGCAGCGTGTCTCCCCAGGCATCCCGCACAAAGCCAGGGAAACCTCCCTGCACCCCAACTTTATTTTATATGGGCAATTTACAAAAGAACTGGCCATATGCAACACAACCTGCATGTCGCCTGAAGGGTGCTGGGCCGCTAGCAAAGCTGGTTTGTGAATTACGTGGGCACTGTGTGTGTTTCAGCTGTCTTACACTTTGGCCTTCAAATGCCTTTAGAGAGCAAAACTTTACTGGTGCCGGAGAAAGAAAAGTTAAATACAACAGATTGACTGCTAGGCAGGCTAACACCAAGTACTGGAGGGAGTTCTGGCATGTTTCTATTTCATCTTGTTCAAGGCCCAGGTGCAGGCATGCAGTGTTGACACTTGCCATGATGCAGCATGTGACCAAATGCCACTAATACATAAAAACCTGCAGTGACCATAATACATTCCTCCTCCTCAGTTTTTTTAAGGAAGGAGAACACAGCATTTTGCTATCCTCAGTGAGATGGGGGAACGTGACTGTAGGTAGCTGGTGACTGGGCTTGGGAGAGAGGAGTGTGTCATTCTCCCTGGTAGATGTGGTACTCTCTGAATAAGAACATGTTAAGCCCCTTTTAATTTACTCTCTTAAAATACCACCCATCCATGAATTCAGATTTCATCCATATCCAGTGCGTCTCTATTGCCATCAGTGGAACCACTCTGGATGTACTCTGGTGTATCAGAGATCAGAATCTGGTCCCTTTGATCTATAGTCTAAAAAAACATTTTCTATTAATTCATCTTGAAAACAAAATCCTTTATTTCAAAGTAAGTAAAAACTAACTGAAGAAGCCCTGAAAGTCCATCTCACAGGAGCTCAAGTGATAATGAAAGGGCAGGGCATATACCAGGTACTCCCACAACTATGGCTAATCTGTGCCAAATGGTTTATTAAAGCAAGCCACAAGTCACCTGCAAGCAGAATGCAGTTACTAAAACCACAGACTGCTTCACCAGAAACGAGCCCCTAAGAACTGGAGGAAAGGCCTCTAGCCAAAAGAATGTACCTCTCCTGTCAAACCCTGCAAAGGCAAACCCTAAGGCAGCTACATCTCCACAGAACCCCACTGTTTCCGCTGACGCTCCCTGAGCTTACAAAGGAAAGCTTTCATAATTGCAAGTGGAGCCCAGACAGCTCACAGCTGAATTAAATAATCCTGGGTATCCACCCCAATTAGACCCAACAAGATACCTTATAAAACTGGAGCCAGCTATTTACTCAGATTCTTTAGCTTCTGAGTGGTTACTAGGGTCATGTGCTAGAAGGCTTCTTTCTACTGAAAAGCATGAAACTCAGCTCTAGCATTGCAGATTATAGGGGTTCTAGAGAGGAGCAGAGAACTTAGGGAAGTTGTAGGTTGCATGTAAAGATTTTCAATTGGCTTCTGCAGATATTGAAAAACATTATGGAGTTTCTCTAGCTAATAAAGCTTTTGTTCTCCCTTTTCTAACTTCTATTGCCTTACTCACCTAAATAGGCACATACTTAGCTCTGAGAAGCTGATGAATGCTAGAAGCTGTGAGGAAGCTTCTTTGCTTCCCAGTGCATATTTAAAGACAGGGTACAGTGTTTTCAGCGACAGTGCTCTGCTTGTATCACAGGGACAATGGCACAGTACAAAACACTTATGAAATGAGTTATTAAGTAGTATATGGGATAATCTGGATTCCCCTGTGCTGATGGCTAATTAATGTATTTCTGACTATGAACTATACAGAGTTGACTTTTTTTGCTTTTATTGAAATGAGGAGACGGTTCCTGATATTGCACACTCAAGTACTACATGGGATAGATAGGTTACTTCAGCTCCAGTGCATGACTTAGCCTAGAGTTCCTACTGGATGGTAGAGCTTGCCTGACACAGAAGTAATAGCAACTACTAATTGATAAGTTCACCTGTTAGTTCTGGGTAGACATTAATGGGTTAAGGGTTCAGATTTGCATAAGCACCTGAACACTGTGTGCTGCTTCTCTGATGGGTGTGTAGATGAGGTTTGGAGAGAAGATCAGATGGGTATAACTCTTTACTGTGGCAAAGCAGATCACTGCCTATGGATAAGGACACACAAAACATGCACAACCACCATAGCCACAGTCTTCTTACAACATCCCAGGTGAGTTTCTCTCCTGAGAGGTTGCTCTCTTGCCTTTAGGAGGGAGCTTTACCAAAGAAGCCTTTCCAGGACTCTGATTTCCCCCCTAGGGAATTGCCTCTGCAGTACAACACTGCTAGTATGTTATTGATTTGTTGGAAAAAAAAATTTTTTTTCAAGAATTAGGGATGAGAGTCTCTGAATAGTAAATAGCCCAGGTTAAATGAGCAGCCTTCCCAGAATACAATAATAAGTCATGTGGTTTGGAATACTCACATAATTAACACATGAGAGGAACCCCCAAGATTTTTATTTAGCTATAGGACTAGCTCTTTGTCCATTAAGGGAGAAAGTATCTTTTCTATCATTTTTTCCCAGTGACTTGCTAGTAGTGGCTGAAAAGAGCATGCAGAAAATTGACATGGATGTAACTAAGCCAATCCCACTTTTGAGTTAGTGTGGTATGGAGACCTCTCTGTCCTTCTAAATCCATGAGGCCAGCTGCCACCTTCCTTTTGGAAACCATGGATGGAGCTATAGTGTTTAGGCCATCCCAGCTTTCATTTTGAAAGACTAAGTCTCCGTCCCTTTTGTGGCAAAGGCAGGCTTGGAACCATAACGTCCCTGCTAGTGTTAGTTTGTCAAAAATGCATTTTCTTACAAATGTGTCTGCCAAAATGGAGCTAGGTGGATTATTGGCAGCTGAGAATCTGGCCCCAAGGGTTGTTCCTAGTGTCCCTTGGGCAGGTCGTGTTAGAGACTAGACTAGACTAGAGACTCCACCAGCTCATTTTACATAAGAAGGCTGGTTGGTAGTCTGTTGCTATGCTGGAGGGTGCTAGCGGTTGCCATCAAGTGAGGCTTTAATCCAAAAGCCGTGTGGGTATGCTAAGCATTCCTTCAGACTAAACAGAAGCAGCAATTAAGCCCTTTTGGGTGGTGAGACAACTGGAAACAATGGAGGCGACTGCCCAAGGCACCGGGCTTCATGGGAGGCCTGAGCAGAATTAACAGAGGTAGATTCTCAGGGGCTTCCCTGTTTGAAAATGCTGAAGGCTAGGAGTTTGGGCTTGAAAGATCTGTATTGGAGGCTGAAAGCCTGGAGAAGTAACTTTGCGGGTGGGACCCTGAGAAGAAGCAGAGAGATTGAGCTCCTTGGGCATAGAGCTCTCTGAAGAAGAAATTGGGGGATTTCTGAGCAAGGGAGCTGCCTGCTGTTTGTTTCCACTACATTCAGGGAAACAGGACTTTGTAAGTAGGCAAGATTGTATCCAGAATACACCTAGCCAGTAGCATCAAATTCTCCTCATGATGAAAAACCATCCTGAAAAGCCTTGAATATTGGCCAGCTGCTCAGGCCAAAGGGTCAGCAGTACATAGAACAGTGTTTCTCAAACTGGGGTCACTGCTTCTGTAGTGAAAGCCCCTGGCGGACTGGGCCTGTTTGTTTACCTGCCCCATCTGCAGGTCCGGCCAATTGTGGCTCCCACTGGCCACACTTCACTGCTCCAGGCCAATGGGAGCTGCTGGAAGAGGCGGCCAGTAAGTCCCTCAGCCCCCGCCGCTTCCAGCAGCTCCCATTGGCCTGCCGCGGTGAACCGCGGCCAGTGGGAGCCACGATCGGCCGGACCTGTGGACGAGGCAGGTAAACAAACCGGCCCGGCCCACCAGGGGCTTTCCCTACAGAAGCGATGACCCCAGTTTGAGAAACACTGACATAGAGTAACATTTTTGGATCTTTGAATTTCAGGTGCATAACTCTATACCTTATTACAAGTCCCCTAAGCCGTTCAGTTCCATTACGGGATGCATGTTTTCCTCCTTTCACGAGCAACTGATTGCTGAACACAAGAAGCATTTAACTCATATCTTGAGCATAAGCAGATTTCACACCGTACCCACCATTTAGGTGTCAGACTGTCATTAAGTAAGTTGGACAGAACATAATGGCCAGTGCCCCTCAACTTACAAACAGCGTCATGAGATCTTTAATGACTGCAAGTGGTAGAGGGGCTCAGATTCATATCTCATCACAAAGACCACACCTCCAAAATGACAACATGATGGATAGAGATGTTTTGATCAAACCAACGTGTACAAGGTAACAGGTGGCCCCTGGATATGCCAGAGGGCAGCACCTAGATACGTCAGAGGGGCAATACTTAACTTGTTTGTACTGGGATATAAAGGTTTATCTCAGAGGAAGTGTCTTCAGCTGAGGGAGGATCGGAAAGTTCCGCTGTTCACTGAGCTGATCCATTGTTATGGAGGCATACATGTATTAGTGGTCCAGTAGAGTCGGAAGAATACTAGTACCAAGCTTTGTTCACAACCTGGCTGGGTGCCTTTGTACCTTAACGGATCTTGTGGTCATTGAGTGGTTCGCTCGAGGTCCGCTGTGCAGAGCTGGGACAGCACACAGGGAAACACACACGCAGCCGAACATCTGTCAACAGAGCAGACCGAAATGTTCTGCCTACTGAATCACCACCCCTGCTTCTCTTGGCAGCTGATCCTTTGAGGTCTCCCACCTAGTGATGGCCCCGGCCAATACTGCTTAACTTGTGAAGTCTGATGAGATCAATGCGCCAAGCTAGTGTAGCTGAAAGTTACTACTACTGAATGTGAAATAAATGGGATCCCATGGTTCTTTTTGTCATGTTGCCAGTCCAGTCTGTAAAAACATAAATCATTTATCTTCTGATTTTAAATTTTAGAGCTAAGCGATTGGATTAGAAACTATCTCCCACACCTCCACCCCTCTTTCATCTCCCACAAGCTCCTGTGTTCCTAGCATGTGTCCTAGACTGTCACGACTGCTGAATTATTTAGAAGTCTTTGAAGTGAGCAGTCCATCCTTTGTAAGATCTAGCAAACAGATAACTGGCCAGGCACAGCACACAGATTGGCAAGAATCATCACTACGCTGCTGTAGCAACTTGACCATACGTTTCCTTCCAGGAGCTGGGCAGAAGTTTCTGAAAGGGACCACAAGCTCTCAACCCCAATGAAAAAGGTTTGCAACCTAAATAATCATATATCCTTCCCAGGCAGATAAGATAGAAACATTGAGCTTGGTCTACCTTAAACTACAAAATAAAATATGAATCAACAGCTTGGCTTAAAATTTGTAAGGACTGTTTGTCTCCATGAATCCTGGCAGTGTAAGGTAAGAAAGTACATAGCAGTGACTCTGGTTTAGTCACTATGTTTATTTAGGTCTTTTCTTTCCGCATCTTGCTACAGGTCCGGGGCCCAATCCTACTCCCATTTAAGTCAGTAGCATAATTACTTTAGACTCCCGGGCTCTATAGATAAGAATCATTTTAGCCGTCTGTGGAGTAGCTCAAGGTAGCTGTTAGTGCATAGCAAGCACTGCACACAGCTCAGCAGAGGAGGTATGGAATACCATATCCCCTTGAAAACGATCGGGGGGTTAGCGAGGCAGCATGTGTTAGTATAATATCCTGGCCATATTCCAATGTAATTAACAATGCTACACTGACAGGGGCTGTCATGAAGTCTTAATTTTAGTTACTCTCCATGTGGCCAGATATTGCAGTGTTGGCACCTACAAAGAAGGAACTGCAAGTGGGAAGAACTGGATCTGATGACTCTTCTGAAAGACAAAAGCCCCCCACTCCACGCTAGCACAACGCTGGGGTACGAGAGCTTAGCAGAGTGGAGTGAATCACTCTCCACAAAGAAATGGAGTCGGCTTTTCTGTTGTTGGTTATTCTTAGTGTAGCAGCAACACTGCAATCAGCATAGCGATAAAGGCCGATCTGATGTGTGGGTATATATCATCCTTTCTGTTAGTACACGTCCAATGTTGACAGATCAAAATAACACACTCCTGGGAGGGGAGGGGAAGACTATCTTGCCTTGTTGACTCTCTCTGCCATGAGCTGTTACTTTCTCAAAGTGAAATGCATGGACTGTGGAACAGTTTCCCCTCCTAGGTGCCCAGGGGGGTGGCAGAGCTCAGTTTTCGTGCATGAGTCTGTTTCAGACTGTGACAAATTCGTTCCCTGAATCCATACTCTTTTTAATCTAAATGTCAGGTAGGAAATTAAAACCCCGCTGAAACAGAGTGTATTACCAGCATTTTATTAGATCACAAACAATTTAATAACCAGATAGAGGGAGAAGGTCATTTTGTTGTCAGTCCGGCTTATCTCATAAATTAGGCATCAGGTTTTGCACAAAAGCATCTTTCACCAAATAGAATTATCTGGTTTGATGAAGGACCTCTGTCCATGGAAAACAGATAACGCGGATGAAAGAGGGAGCCCTGTAATAAAATTATTACCCAGAAATGTATGAAAGGGGAGAGAATCTTTAAAAATACTTATCACGCATTTCCCCTATTAACAGTAAGTAAATGTCAAGGTAACAAAGGACACGCCAGCCCGATGAATTAATGTGAAATAGTTTCAAGGTCAGTAAACAAAAGGATGGCAGATGAAATATTGATTATAAATAGGGTAGCTCTCAGTGACCTGACTGGCTGAAAAGGGAGAGAACCTGGGCATTATCTCTTCACTAGAAAGATTTATGGCACCAAAGTGACAGTTTTCTGAGTGGATACAGTGCAGTGAATGATGCTGTGCCAATGTGGCGTTGCTGCTGTGAATCATATCCCAGGTTTGTATTCGGGATGGATGGGAAAATGATTCAGCGGTAGAAAACCCTTTCAGAGCATGAAGACATTGGGTTGATTGGGTGTGCGTCTGTGTCATCCCCTGGCCTTTTGTGTGTGGCGGGGGAGAGGGGGGAAGGGGGCGCCATGATTCATCAAGGCCAGTGTTTCTCAAACTGGGGTTCCACTTGTGTAGGGAAAGCCCCTGGCAGGCTGAGCTGGTTTGTTTACCTGCCCCGTCCGCAGGTCCGGCCGATCGTGGCTCCCACTGGCCGCGGTTCACTGCTCCAGGACAATGGGAGCTGCTGGAAGCAGTGGCCAGTAAGTCCCTCAGCCCGCGCCGCTTCCAGCAGCTCCCATTGGCCTGCAGCGGCGAACTGCGGCCAGTGGGAGCAGCGATCAGCCGGACTTGCAGACGGGGCAGGTAAACAAACCGGCCCAACCCACCAGAGGCTTTCTCTACACAAGCGGTGACCCCAGTTTGAGAAACACTGATCAAGGCACTTATATACCTGCCTAAATTTAATCATGTGAGTTAGTCCCACTGAAGACAAGCTAGGCATGTGCTCCAGTGCCTTGCTGAATCGGGGCCTCTAGTGCCGGGGAATGGTGCTGGACTGGCAACCCCTGAGAATAAGCCACACAAAAGGGATGGCACAAGCAGCAGCAGTAAAAGCTTTCTGCCATGAGGTCTGGAGAGACCGTCTCCACTGAGCGTGACAGTAATTTAGAGACATATCTGCAACTGTCGCAGATACAGAGCAAGCTGCACCTTTGTCCCCTTACTGGTATCTCTGAGTGCATTCCCCTCATGTGACAGGCCTCTAGACCTTACTGGTTTCAGGATGAAATCATGCAATTTTTTTCCAACTTTTGGGAAGCTGTGACCAGTGATACAGGGTCTGTCCACACTGCAATGTAAGGCCAGGGTTAGTAGAACTTGAGTTAGGAGACCCTGGGTTTGTTAACCTAGGGCTTGAGCGTCTACACTCATTTGTAACCCCAGGTTAGGAATTATTGAACCCTGGGTCCCAACCTGGGGCTTCAGCATCTACACTTCATTATGTTGGCCTGAGTCCAACCACCCATATCCCAGACTTCCTAGGGCCTCCCCAAAGGTGGCCGCTCTAGACCTTTGTTTGTGGTGTCATGTGGGAAAACTAAACTATCCACCAAACCTGACTCTCCAGTGGACAAAGGAAGTCTGCCTGTGGAATTGTGGGATACTTTTGGCAGACTCCCAGAGCATGAGTCCAGTGGGGCTGCGTCTACACTGCAAAGCAATAGTGCTTGAACCCTAGATCGTGGCTTGACTCAGTCTCAGACCCTTCACCCCCTGGGACTCTGGGTTGAGCCCCTGGTTAGCATGATTTGTGTGTAGACAGAAAGGGGTTAGGCTTGAGCCTGAGTTTGAACCCTGGGCTTACACTGCCTTGTAGACACATCCATGTTGACTAGCAAACTCCTCCAAACAAACTAGGACCAAGGCTCTGGACAAAGGAAATTTCGAAATAAGTAGCCTGCACCTATATTTAGTCTCATGTAAACATGGACTTTGCTATAGGTTGAGTTAGATGTAGGGGGACCAGGTGTCTAGTTTTTGACCGGAGCCACAAGCACCCGCTCACCCTGCTGCAAGGGGAAGCCCCGCCCCTCCACACACACACACTCTCTCTCTCTCACTCACTCACTCACTCTCCCTCCCTCCACCCCGGGGCAGGTAAGTGGCCCGTGACTGATTGCTTTTTTTTTTTCCCTGTGGGTCAATGGCCCATGACAGAGAAAAGGTTCCCCACTCCAGAGCCTGCACCCTCAGCTGGAGCCCTCACCCCCCACCACACCCCAACCCCCTGCCCCATCCCTAATCCTCCACCCACCCTCCAAACCCCTCAGTCCCAGCCTGGATCACCTTCCTGCATCCCAAACCCCACATCCCTGGCCCTGCCCCAGACTCTGCGCCCCCAGCTGGAGCCCTCACCCCCTTCTGCACCCCAATCCCCTGCCACCCAGAGCCCTCTCCTGCACTCTGAACTGCTCGGTCCCAGTTCAGAGCCCCCTCCTGCACTCCGAATCCCATAGCTCCTCCCACCCCCCAACCCCCTACCTCAGCCCAGAGCCCCCTCCCATATTCTGAACACCTTGCTCCAGGCCCCAGCCCAGAGCCGCCTCCTGCACCCCAAAGCACTCATCCCTGGCCCCACCCCAGAGCCTGCACCACCAACTGGAGCCCTCGCCCCGTGCCCCAACCCCGGTGTGTTTACCTGCCCCGTCCACAGGTCCGGCCGATCGCGGCTCCCACTGGCCACAGATCACTGCTCCAGGCCAATGGGAGCTGCTGGAAGCGGTGCGGGCCGAGGGACTTACTGACTGATGCTTCTAGCAGCTCCCATTGGCCTGCAGCAGCGATCCGCGGCCAGTGGGAGCCGCGAGCGGCCAGACCTGCGGACGGGGCAGGTAAACAAACCAGCCCGGCCCGCCAGGGGCTTTCCCTACACAAGAGAAACCCTGCTTTAGGCAGACTGGTTAGCTGGGGAGATCACAGAGTGAGGTACAGGGCAGTGTAGCCTCCAAAACCCCAATCAGAAGGGAGTGTGATGAGGGTCCCTTCCATGGGACGGGTGACAGCAGGAGACCTGAGACCTGACTGGGCACTCCTGGCACAGCCCACAGAGCAGGGGATACAGGTGCAGTTTCCCTGAAACTGTGACACTCTCCAAACAAAGTGATATTAAAGCTGTTTCAATCAATGTTACCACCTTGGCTTCAGTGTAGTTCCAAAGGTGAAGGCAGTGAGTGACTGAGACTTATTGCTTCAAATGCTCTGTAGAAACCAAAGGGCAGAGCCACTTACATTACCTTATAAAAAGCCTCATTCGTTCCTGCTGAGAGAGGAAAACGGAAAATCGGATGGAAAACAGAGACGATATTTAATGTCAGCCTTTTTGGAGACCTGAATCCCTATTACTCTGGAACTAATGGTAGCAGGCTAATTCGCTCAATCTGTCTATATCTACACACCTAAGCATAATAATATCCCGTTCTTTATCTATCTACATATCTGCCTACCTATCTAATCTCGCTATATATCCATGGTGTTTCTAAGGCACTTATCACCTACATTTGGAATCCAAGTGCCACATAGGTTTTGTTGGTTCATCCTCTAAAGAAGAAAATACAGTCCATCCATAGCATCTGTAGTCCGTGTATCGGTCCTGCACAGCTCCATGCTAGGAGCAGAGAGGAATCACACCGGAGGGAGTTCAGGGGACACTTAGAGATTGAATTCTTCCCTGAGCTCCAAGCATATAGGGAGAACCAAGCTTGCTTCTATGCCATTTGCAGATGTTCCCTCTGGATGCCCAAGCAGCTCCAGTGGTCGGTGCGTGGGGTTGGCGCATGGCGTATCGGTGGGATTGTTACCCGGGGTTCCCCCGAACCCAAAGCTCTCGGTAACTTTACTCTCTGCAAGGTGGTATCAGGACAGACCAAGGGAGATGCAGCACTTCTGGCCACTATGTGGCTGACACAAACAAATCAAGTCTGCGTGCTTTCGTGGAAGTCAGTACTTTATTAGTCTCCAGTATTCGAATAAAAGCAGCAAAGAGTCCTGTGGCACCTTATAGACTTAGGCCTTGTCTACACTACAAGACTATTTCGAATCAACTTAGTTCAAATTTGTGGATTCGACCTTATGAAGTCGAATTTGTGTATCCATACTAAATACACAAATTCGAATTTCTGAGTCCACATTCACGGGGCCAGCGTCGACTTTGGAAGCGGTGCACTGTGGGAAGCTATCCCACAGTTCCCGCAGTCCCCGCTGCCCATTGGAATGCTGGGTAGAGCTCGCAATGCCTGCTGGGGGAAAAAATGTGTCGAGGGCGGTTTTGGGATACTGTCGTCATTGAACTGTCAATCACGCCCTCCCTCCCTGAAAGCGCCGGCGGGAAATCTGATCGCGCCCTTCTCTGGTCGGTTACAGCGCGGACGCCACAGCACTGCGAGCATGGAGCCCGCTGCGATCATCGCTGCACTTATGGCCGTTGTCAACTCCTCGCACCTTATCGTCCACCTCTTCCACAGTCAGATGCTGAGAAATCGGGCGAGGAGGCTCCGGCAGCACGGTGAGGAGAGTGGCACAGACCTCTCAGAAAGCAGGGTACGCCGCACCGTGGAGATCATGGTGGCAATGGGTCAAGTTCATGGTGTGGAACGGCGATTCTGGGCCCGGGAAACAAGCACGGACTGGTGGGACCGCATAGTGCTGCAGGTCTGGGATGAAACAGAGTGGCTGCGAAACTTCAGGATGCGTAAGGGCACTTTCCTTGAACTCTGTGACTTGCTGGCCCCTGCCCTGAAGCGCCAGGACACACGGATGCGAGCAGCCCTGAGTGTGCAGAAGCGAGTGGCCATAGCCCTCTGGAAACTTGCCACGCCAGACAGCTACCGGTCAGTAGCGAACCACTTTGGCGTGGGCAAATCTACCGTGGGGGTTGCTGTGATTCAAGTAGCCCACGCAATCGTTGAGCAACTGCTCTCAAAGGTAGTGACTCTCGGAAACGTCCAGGTCATCATAGATGGCTTCACCGCGATAGGATTCCCAAACTGCGGTGGGGCTATAGATGGGACTCACATCCCTATCCTGGCACCAGCCCACCAGGCCAGCGAGTACATTAACCGAAAGGGCTACTTTTCAATGGTGCTGCAAGCACTGGTGGACCATAGGGGACGTTTTACCAACATCTTCGTCGGGTGGGCGGGCAAGGTTCATGACGCGCGTGTGTTCAGGAACTCTGGTCTCTTCAAATGCCTCCAGGCAGGTACTTTCTTCCCGGACCACAAAATAACGGTTGGGGATGTGCAGATGCCTACAGTGATCCTCGGGGACCCGGCCTACCCGCTAATGCCCTGGCTCATGAAGCCCTATACAGGCGCCTTGGACAGTGAGAAGGAACTCTTCAACTACCGGCTGAGCAAGTGCAGAATGGTGGTGGAGTGTGCTTTCGGACGTCTCAAGGGGAGATGGCGGAGCTTACTGACTCGCTCGGACATCAGCGAAAAGAATATCCCCGTAGTTATTGCTGCTTGCTGTGTGCTCCACAAACTGTGTGAGAGCAAGGGCGAGACCTTTTTGGCCGGATGGGAGGTTGAGGCAAATCGCCTGGCTGCTGTTTACGATCAGCCAGACACCCGTGCCGAGAGAATATCCCAGCGGAGCGCTGTGCATCCGGGAGGCTTTGAAAGCTAGTTTCCTCGCAGAGCAGGGTAACCTGTGACTGTCCACTTGATTTTAAGAGAGCCTGATCATGGGCCTGTGTCTGTATGTGTCGAGTTAGATCTGAGCTCACAAACCCAGTTCTCCAAGTTTCCCCCACTTCCAAAGCACGTTTTAAAACTAATGAAATGTAACAGTAATTAATAATAAATCTTTCGTTGACTTTGCATTTCTGTTCCTGGGTTGAAACATGGAAGCATACTGTGCTGGGTTCGGTGTGCACTGATGTACAGACCGCTTGTCCAATACAGGACGGACAGCCTCCTGCTCCTACATAGGTCTGTGGGGTGGGGGACGGTTTACAGTGATTGTGCATGTACGGGTGGGTTTGCAGGAATGGGTGGGTTTGCAGGAAGGGGCGAGGGGTGCCGTCTTTGGATAGGGGTTTGCATGATGGCTGTGGGCTGTGGGTTTGGGCGTTGGAAGGGGTGAGGGGTGTGGGGGACGGGTGAGTATCTGTCCCTGGATGAGGGCTCTTTTTGGGGCTCAGGGCAGCGGAGAGGCTCGTGGCTACGGTCAAAGTGCATGGTAAGGGAAGCCTGCCTTTACATTCGGGGATGGCAGGCGCCAGGACCCTGGACAAGCATACACATCAAGGAAAGACCCGGGGCAGCATACACCACACAGACTGACCCTGGTGCCTAGTGACTGCAGTCTGTGTGTGCCCTGCAGTTGACCCTGCCCCCAAGTCTGTACCCTGGTAATGTGGGCTATGCACTGCAATTAAAAATCCCCCCCCCTACACACACAGTCTTCTGACACGAGAAACGTGACGGAAACAGAGAGTAACAGCAAACCGCTTTTAATAATGTTATACACAGTGGGGGGTTGAAACTTGGATTTGGGACTGGGTGATCCTGTAAGGGAAGAACTTCTACAAATTTAGAGCGCGAGAGGTGTCTTGTACATTAGCGCTCTGCTGTGGTGCAGTGACAGTTCTCACGGCCCCTACCGCCCCTCCTTCTTGTAACTTTGGGTGAGGGGGGGACAGGACTTCTTGGCGTTGGAGGGCGGTTGCAGATGCAGTGCAGGGGGGCTCTCTCCTCCTGCCTGCGGTCCTGCAGAACATCTACAAGGCGCCGGAGCGTGTCCGTTTGCTCCCTCATTAGACCAAGCAGCGTTTGAGTCGCCTGCTGGTCTTCCTGCCGCCACCTATCCTCCCGTTCGATGTGTGTGCGATGCTGCTGACACAGGGTCTCCCTCCACTGTCTCTGCTCTGCCGCCTCGGCTGTGGAGCAGGCCATCAGTTCCGCGAACATGTCATCCCTAGTCTTTTTCTTTCGCCGCCTAATGTTAGCCAGCCTCTGCGAGGTGGATGACGGGGCAGTCCGGGAAAGAGCCGAAGCTGTGTGATGGGAAAAAGTAAGTGATTTCCTTGAACAGATACATGTTTGCGAACAGTGAACACAGTCTAGTCAGTTTCTGTGAACAAGACCATACAGGGCACCTAGTCTCACGAGATCTCAGGCCAAGTTCGAGATTTCGGAATACGCTTTCAGTGGTTGCGGTCTTGCACAGGAGAGACGCCAAGCGGGGAGGGACAGCTGAATCCGTCTAGCAGCCAGTCCTGGTAAGCCTTACAGTAGAGTCTGCTTAACAGTTAATCGATAGCTGTGCCCTCCCGCTAAAGGCAATCTGGAAAGCATAAAGTCTGAGCCTTTTCCAGCCCCTCCCGGCAGTGCACGGGAAAGATCACTGTATGCTTTTCCTCTGTGGCCTCCAACACGTGGCTGTTAAGCGAGGGTCATTCTTATGCAAAGTAAAAGTCTACCATTCACAATAGTAACAGTACACTAATTCCCCTAATTAGATGCAGCACTTCCAGAACGACATTACCCTGAGGCGTGTCACTCGGAGTCAGAGAGAGCGGATGCTAAGAGAAGCCCTGCACAGACCAGGACCATATGCTGCCATGCTTGTCGAGGCGATGATTCCCCTTTACATTAGGATGGCCTGGCGCGGAAGAGTGTGCTTCCACGGAGCACCCAATAAGGCACCTCTCCCCAGGAACCTCCTGCTGAGGCTTTTCGAGCTGCTCTCTGAGAGCTTTTTTGGGCTGTCCCAAGAGGATTATTGCTCTATTCCTATATGTGTTGACCTACTTTTTGTATAGTTTGAGATTTAAAATTTTTTATATAGTATTTCTATTTTTTATATACCTGTTTCTTAAAAAATAAATGTTTCCCTGTTTGTAGCACTTACCGCCTGATCCTTCCCCTGATTCTGAGTCCGGGTTAACGGGCGGGGACGGTTGGTAGGGGATCTCTGTGAGGGTGATGAAGAGATCCTGGCTGTCAGGGAAAGCGGGAGTGGGTTCGCTGTCGCCTGCGCCGTCCTCCAAAGACCATTCCTCATCTTCCCCATCGCCGAACATCGAGGAGGAACTGTCCCGGTACACTATTCCGTCCTCGGAGTCCACCGTCACTGGTGGGGCAGTGGTGGCAGACCCACCTAGAATGGCATGCAGTGCCTCGTAGAAGCGGCATGTCTGGGGCTTGGCTCCGGAGCGTCCGTTTGCCGCTCTGACTTTTTGATACCCTTGTCTTAGGTCCTTGACTTTCACGCAGCACTGCATCGCATCCCGGCTGTATCCTTTGTCTTTCATGGCTTTCGAGAGCTTCTCGAAGGTCTTTGCATTCCACTTGCTGGAGCGCAGCTCCAAGAGCACAGACTCCTCGCCCCACACAGCGATCAGATCCATGACTTCCCGGTCAGTCCATGCTGGGGCCCTCTTTCTATTCTGGGATTGCCCGGACTCCTCTGCTGGAGAGCTCTGCATCGTTGCAGGTGCTGCGGAGCTCGCCCCGATGTCCAACCAGGACGTCAGATTCAAAGTGCCCAGACAGGAAAATGAATTCAAATTTTCCCGGGTCATTTCCTGTGTGGCTGGCCAGAGAATCCAAGCTCGGACTGCTGTCCAGAGCGTCAACAGAGTGGTGCAGTGTGGGATAGCTCCCGGAGCTACTAAGTTCGATTTGCATCCACACCTAGCCTAATTCGAGCTAGCCATGTCGAATTTAGCGTTACTCCACCTGCCGGGGTGGAGTACCAAATTCGAACTAAAGAGCCCTCTAGTTCGAATTAAATGGCTTCCTGGTGTGGACGGTTGAGCGGTTAGTTCGAATTAAAGCTGCTAAATTCGAATTAAAGTCCTAGTGTAGACCAGGCCTAACAGACGTATTGGAACATGAGCTTTCGTGGGTGAATACCCACTTCGGCAGTTGCATGAAAATTCGAATACCTTTACTCGAAGTCACTGCTTTGTTTAGTCTCAAGCACACACAAACACAATAGGTTATAGAGCACCCCAAACTGATAATTACCCCTTAGGAGTTTGGAGCCGTATTCAGGTGACTCAGCAGCAGATTTCTGGTGGCCGGCCTGCTGTCTGTGGAGGGAGATCTTCTTGATGTGTCCACAAAGAGATCCGTTTGACCCAGGCTCACAATTCCCCTCTTCTATCCAAAAAGTTACCTAGACAAGTCAATCAAAAGTGTTACATGGCTGACCAAACAAAGTCAGCCGTTAGGCAAAAGCAGGAGTTACAAAAACATGTCACTTAAAAAAAAAAATTAAGCAAGCAGTTTTGAGCTGCTAGTCTGGCAGTTAAATTTCCCCATAACGACAATCCTAAACTATATCCGGACTTCCTGTTTTTCACAGACATTTGCCCCAGCATGTCAGAGAGCGTGTAGAGTCAAACTCACTTCTTGAGATAGCAGACTACCCCTCCCGGCTTACCTTAGTTATGCTAAATTCCTGCACAGGCCTACTAAATGCAACAAGCAGAAGAATTAATAATAATTGTCAGTGGCTTGGACACCTAGCTGGATGCTGAAATGCCCCTCTATAGGCAGGGGCGGCTCCAGGCCCCAGCACGCCAAGCGCGTGCTTGGGGTGGCATGCCGCGGGGGGCGCTCTGCTGGTCGCCGGGAGGGCAGCAGGCAGCTCCGGTGGACCTCCTGCAGGCGTGCCTGCGGAGGGTCCACCGGAGCCGCGGGACAGGTGACCGGCAGAGCGCCCCCCGCGGCGTGCCGCCATGCTTGGGGCGGCGAAATGGCTAGAGCCGCCCCTGTCTATAGGGTGTCTTATGCCCTGGAAAATGCACATGTGCAGGGGTATGTCTCTTTGCACCTAACCTCCCGACCCCCAGTGCCCACTCTAGTGGGGCACAATCTAGCCGTACCAAATAATGCCCAAACATTTACCCCAGCTCCATTAAGGCACCTTGGTCACTGTACCCTTCAATCACCTCTTACTCTGGAAGCAGATCGAGGCGTATCTTGAACACATTGAGGGCCAATCTTGGTCCATGCTTTTGTGCTGCTCCCCGTAAAGCTAGCCTAAAGAGGCAGCAGAGGATTCTCTCTGGCATGGGGGATTTCGTGGCTAGCCCAGAGCATGCAGAGCCAACCCTATATCACCCCCTTCCAGCCCTCTGAGGGTATGGCTGGAGCACGCTGTGCTCTGATGAGCTCCAGTTAGTGTAACAAGCACAGGGGACCATGCGTAAATGAGAACATCCCTAATTTACACCGAAGGATGGGTACAGCCAACTCCTCCCCACCATGGGCCCTGCACTGATTGGAGCTCAGCCAGAAGTGAGGATCGGAGCCTTATATGCTCTGTTTTAAACAGCATAACATTCAAAACCAGTCGGAGAACACTTCAATCTCTCTGGTTTCTCAATAACCAACCTCAAAGTGGCAATTCTTCAACAACAAAAACTTCAAAAACAGACTCCAACGTGAAGCTGGAGAACTGGAATTAATTTGCACACTAGATACCATCAGATTAGGCCTGAATAAAGACTGGGCGTGGTTGGGTCATTACAAAACCTAAACTTAATTTCCGCAATACTAATTTCTCCCTACTGTTACTCACATCTTCTTGTCAACTGTCTGTAATGGGCCACTCTCTTACCACTTCAAAAGTTATTTCTCCTCCCTTGGTATCCTGCTGTTAATTG
Organism: Mauremys reevesii; assembly: GCF_016161935.1. Lineage (NCBI taxonomy): Eukaryota > Metazoa > Chordata > Testudines > Geoemydidae > Mauremys > Mauremys reevesii. Next base: position 279,572,488 of record NC_052624.1, read on the forward strand.
ATTTATCTCGTTAGACTGACCTAACACTTCGTAAAGCACCCCCATCCTTTCATGTATTTATACCTGCTCCTGTATCTTTTACTTCATACATCTGATGAAGTGGGTTCTAGCCCACGAAAGCCAAATAAATTAGTTAGTCTTTAAGGTGCCACAAGGACTCCTCATTTTTTTTTTGCTGATGCAGACTAACACGGCTACCACTGAAACCTGTCTCTTATGGGTGTTTGTTAAGCATATCTATTATTCTTTGCCTTAAATAGCCCTGCCTGAAATTATCCTCAGCCCTTGACTGTTGGATTCATCCCTCTGTTTTTTGATTCCATCAACAGACTTTAAAATCAACCAACAACTAATCTCTGCAGATTCTGTTAACCCCACTTGCAATCTGAAAAATCCCCACTGCAGTTCTGCAGTGAGAATGATCCTTCCTGTTTTAGCCTTTCCTCACCCTCTAGATTCTTTAGGCCGTCATTACCTTTATTGCTGGCTTTCCTTGTATTGCCCCATTCTCCACTGCAAATGTGGTCAAGGTGACCAGATGTCCCAATTTTATTCAAAAGGATTTTGAATAAAGGATTTTGGTGTTTCTGGCCAGGAGGGATTTTATAGTGTTGTACACAGGAGGGTTGTTACCCTTCTCTTTATAGTTATGACAGGCGCCTATTATCCCTATCCCAATTTTTCACACTTGCTGTCTGGTCACTCTAGATGTGGTACTGCACTCAGTTCTCCAGGCCTGGATTTAACAAGCACCCTATGCAGCAACCGTACCGCTCTCTCCAAAGCCACAGTGATAAACTGACCATGCACAACAACCAGCGCAGCATAGTCCCCTTAGGGTTAATGACAGGCCATTATACTGGACCCTAGGGCGTCACTGTTCCCCACCTCCCATTGAACTGTGCATCTGAAACTGGGATTGTTTGGAATGGGAGGCAGCTAATTAGCCAAAGTCTCATAAACCGGCTCAACTGCCCGAATAGGCTAGGATCCGTCGCTGTACATGACCGCTGAGAAGTTAAGGTGCTGGGCTCCTAATAAATAATCCAATTGTTTTAAAGAAAGAGTGTGGAGGGGAACAGAGCTAAAGTAATAGCAGAATATAAATGATGGTGTTAAGCAAATTGGAACGAGGAAGGAAGAAAAGATGCAGCAGGGTGAGCATTGCCTGGGATATTGCTGAAGGCACAGGCAAAATTACTGGGGAGCGAGCGTTCTTAAGCACAAAGTAATTATCATTGATTTTATGTTTCAATTATCTCAGACTCATTTGCTCACATGTGCCTTTAAAACAAATATATTAGGTGAAAACCCCTTGGGATTTCATGCGTCTTGAGATCAACTAATGTCTCTAACAAGCTGTTCCCTTCGGAACTGCTGACCTCAGCAGAACTCCAGGATCTGGGGAAGCGGGGGGTAATGTATGTTAGTTAATGAAAAAATTAAACTGTCAACACCATGTGAAAATAGTGATCTGGGAGTCAAATTAAGCAAACAAGATCTGAGTATTAAAGAAGTGATCTTGATCCAAAATAGCCCCAATGTAGTTATTTTTTGGGGCATGCTGAAAAAGACATCTGTTCAACAGAGTTTATGGAGAAGGCTGAGCATGTGCTTCCTAGACTGTGACGAGAGGATTGGAGCGTGTGTAGGCGGGTGTTCTGGCTGGGTTCCTGTTAAACTGATCATTTTGATGCTGCTGAGATTTAATTACATTTTTAATGGTGTGTTACAGTATCAAGAGCTGTGGGTGGGCGTCTTTTAAAGTTATTTAATCAAAATAGATAGGACACTACCCATGTTCTGTTCCTGGCTCATTGAGCCTCAGTGTTCTCATCTGTAAAATGGGGTAGTATCTATCTCATGAGGGTCATGTGATGTGTATTTTAATTAACAGCTTGTGAATCTTTTAAAAAGGACCATACCAATCCAAATCATTATAACAAAAATCTCCACGTTTGTACTGATCGAGGGCTTCCAATGGGCCAGACCGAGAGATCCTTCCTTACTTTGAGTAGAACCTTCCACTCTGAGTAGCCTTGTTGTAGTCAGACAGTAATTCATGTAGCTCTTATAGTTAGCTTGACCATGTGTGGACTCAGGTGCTATGTGCATCACATCCTGGCCTGTAATGGGATTTTGCCTCGGGTTCAATGGGAGAAGGATCAGGCATCAATATCACAGTCCTACATGCAGCTATCAAGCTACAGTAACAAGTACAGGGAACCGGACATTGTGTTCATTTACAGCTCATCTACACCAGCATGACTCCACTGACTTCAATTGCATCTCCCTTTCCCTTTACGCCAGTGTGAGTGAGACTAGAATCAGGCTCCAGGGTTTTCCACGTAAAAAGTCTATAGAGTACTGAAAGATCAAAACCAAGATTCTCTTTGCAATTTTCCTTTTTTTTTTTTTTTAATTAGGTGTGCCAAAGACCAGATCTCTGTTTCTGATTAACCCCCCTGACCCACTAGGAGTCAGCAGGGATGTGTTCTAATCCTGGCTATATCGCTGACCTACTATGTGACCTTCCCCGTGACTCAGTTTCCCCTCTTGCCCATTTTCTGTCTTGGCTATTTAGGTTGTACGCTGTGTTGTTGTGATCATCGGGCCAACAAATTTACCCCAATTGTGAGCTGAACTGGAAAATGTGAGTGTCCATTCAGAAAATGTCACAGTAACGTAGAATAACAAATGTGGATGGGAATAGGAGCAAGAAACCCAGTCAGAGAAGCTGGATTAGTCTAAACCAAAAAGTCCACATCGATGTAATCCAAGGAGTGTTACAATTATGCTTGTTAAAACCAAAAGATGTGGAACTGGAGATTAATGAATCAAAAATGGTTTGTTGGATATTAATTCTAATTGGTGGACAAAATAATGAGGGGATGGGCTCCTTTTGGGGTCCTTCAAAAAGAAGATTTTGTGGGAAAAAATTGGCAAAAAAGAACAAAAAGAAGAACAAATGGAGGCTACTGGAATGATCATTACAACCCACTATTTCCTGGGACCCTGGGCCTTCATCATCCTGATCCTCATCATCCTGACCAGTCCAGGCCAGGGAGAGAGAGCCTGATGACTTCACCATCCCTACCAGTGGTAACTGAATCCCACACACCAGCTGGGATGACAGGTCTTCTACAACGGCAGGCATAACAACATGTCCAGCTCATCTCAACTCATTTCTTCTCTCTTCCCCAAAAGGGTAGTGTGACATTATTGATATAAATTGGGACCATATAGAACATGGGTTGCAACCAAGGTCCTGTAGTGGCACCAAATCTTAGGTAAAGGGGGTCATACAAGGTGTCTAAGACCAGGTTATGGGTTGCTGGTTATGATTATGCTGTCTGTGTGCATGTATCATTTTTAGTTGAAGTTATGTATATTGGCTCTATACTGTCTGTATTTCAAGTTGGTGATGTGCTTCTGGGTGATATCCCAGACAAGTTGGTGTTAGCTCTGCTTAGCCTGCTTGATGGCCCATTAAGGACCATCAGCTACACAATTGATCCATGGAGAGAAGGCAAACACGCCTTATGACTCAGCGAAGTATGCAGGGACTGGCCAATGTGACTCCAGACTCCATTTTGCTGTAATTTTCCACAGTAAGGACAAAGAGGTTCTTACACCTGGAAAAGCCTATATAAGGCTGATGCATCATCTCCATCTTGTCTTCAATCCTGCTTCTTACCTCTGGAGGGTCTTTGCTACAACCTGAAGCTCTGCACAAAGGACTGAATGACCCATCCCAGCGGGGGATGTTCCAGAGACTTGATTTGAACCTGCAGTTTACTCCATCACTGCTGCAAGCCTGAACTAAGAACTTTGCCATTACTGTATGTAATTGATTCCATTTAACCAATTCTACCTCTCATCTCTACCTTTTTCCCTTTATAAATAAACCTTTAGATTTTAGATTCTAAAGGATTGGCAACAGCATGATTTGTGGGTAAGATCTGATGTGTATATTGACCTGGGTCTGGGGCTTGGTCCTTTGGGATCGAGAGAACCTTTTTCTTTTATTGGGGTGTTGGTTTTCATAACCATTCATCCCCAGGACGAGTGCACTGGTGGTGATACTGGAAGACTGGAGTGTCTAAGGAAATTGCTTGTGTGACTTGTGGTTAGCCAGTGGGGTGAAACCAAAGTCCTTTTTGTCTGTCTGGTTTGGTTTGCCTTAGAGGTGGAAAAACCCCAGCCTAGGGCTGTGACTGCCCTGTTTGAGCAATTGGTCCTGATTTGGCACTCTCAGTTGGGTCCCGCCAGAACCGCATCGTCACAGGTAGTTATCATTGTCTTTAATACCACCTCTAAAAGTGCATTGAGACAGGTATTTTATGAAAGCTGGTGAGACACGGGTGATTAATAGCATAGTGAAGTGTGTGTAATACTACATGAGGACTGATGGATACTTTATGCTTTAAAGTCTGTGACCAAACAAAGGGAGAGAGAGGTTTTCTCATTGATAGGCGAGAAGAATGAAACTGAATGGGAAATATAAGTGATCAGAAAAACAGCAGAGCATCGGCTTGCGGCTAGAGCACTGGTCTGGGAATCAGGAGATCTGGGTTCTAGTGACTTGCTGTAAGACATTAAGGACCAGATTTTCAGAATGCCCTTTCGATTGAGGCACCCACAATGAAGAGTTGAGTTATCAGTGGGTATTTTTATTATTTATTTGTGTTGCACTATCACCTAGGAGCTCCAGTCGTGAATCAGCGCCCCATTGTGCTAGGTGCTGTACAAATGCAGAATGAAAAGATGGCCCCTGCCTCAAAGAGCTGACAATCTTGCTAGTCTGCTAATGTATTAACTGTATTTTAAAGAGTTTGCCAAAGGCACCCAGAGCTTATGCCAAGTGATCTTTTAATGTAGTTTATCCACCTAAATAAACACTGAAACAGCCAGAATTAGGGGCAGCTTTTTAAAATGTGGGTCTGGCCCTCTCACTGCTTCAGTTTTCCCATATGTAAAATGAGGCTAGAGTCAATATTTATTATCCGTATTACTGTAGCACATCAGAGCCCTAGTCTTGGCAAGGGCATACCTGCCCTAAATAGGTTCGTTTGTACTTTTATACATTAAAAAGCATAATGTTCTTCGGGATCCTCATGCAGACGGTGTTAGAAGTGTGACATATTATTTATTATTCAGATAATCTTAAATTGAAAAGAAGATTGCATGTTCCTCCCTGACAAGCACTGAGCGCTCCCATTGCGGCCAATAACAATTGGACACCTGGGTCTGAGGTCAGAAGTAGGCTCATGATTTTTAATATACCTTGAAATCTGATTGCTCTGCTTACCTGTCACTCAAGGGCAGGCTCTCTTGGCTGTTTTGGTCTCTGGCTCTAGTGTAACAAAACACTCCAGTGTGTGCTTGAATGGGACTCAAATATGTGCTCGAATGCTTTGCTGAATTGAGGCTTCCAGTATCCAGGTACAAGTATAAAGGACGAATACCTTTTCATACAAGGAACAAAAATTATTAATGAACAGGGAAAGATAAGGGTAGAAGAGGAGAGGAGCTATCAATGATCAGTTATCACCAATATACAATAACATTGCTTTAATACATTACACTGCAAGAGATTTTCCTTTCAGCATGTAGCAAACAGTTAGAATATATAAGAACATAAGAATGGCCGTCCTGAGTCAGACCAAAGGTCCATCTAGCCCAGTATCCTGTCTACTGACAGTGGCCAATGCCAGGTGCCCCAGAGGGAGTGAACCTAACAGGTAATGATCAAGTGATCTCTCTCCTGTTTCTAGTAAGTTTTTCACAGAACACACGAAAGCAAGATCTCAGTTACAAACCTCCCTCCCCCACCCCAGGAAATCAAACAAAACCCCCTTTGAGTTAATCAGCATTCCAAGAATAGAAAAGTTCTTGGAGATGCAATTTGCCAAGCTATTTCATTACTTGCGGAGCAATCCAATCCACATCCTTATTTATCTGGATTGAAAGAAGCTGACAAATTCCAAGCAATGGGAGAACACAACAATACTCCAATTAGCTTCGGCAGCGTTAATAACAATGATTCGCCACTTGCATCTGCTAAATGTTTCCACATCTCAGATTAAACTAATTGAAATTAATCCGAAGCATATCATTGAATACAAAGACAGAGGAATATTTAAAAAGTATGATGGATTCATGTAGCTTTGGATTTCACCTACAGTAAAAAGAAATGCAGGTCTAAAAATACACAGAGGCACATGAGGCAATTAAAAGCCAAGAAGAAACTTTTCGGGATAGAAGCACAGAGATGACCTGCAAGAAGAAGTGGGTCAATTTATACCCTGGATTTCTACAATGTAATATCCCCAAGGTACAGACTTTAATATCCATCCATCCACTGGTATACAAAGATAAATATCAGGGAATCCATAAGCATTTATCTGTGTTGTCATTCAATTAATGTTAGCTCTGGATAGCCAAATAGTTTGCCTTGTTTTCCAAACTTTTAACAGGCTATTCATTATGCCCGGTGAATTTGTTTTTCTAGCATCCTACTCATCTGTAACGAACCACTGACAAATTTTCACACAGCTGCTCTTCGGTTTGTTCCTATAGAAATCCCATTTGTGTGTGACAACGTTTGTGGGAGCGAGGAGGCTCACTGGTAGTCTGTGCTGGGAAGGGGTGAAGGTAATAATAAATTCTTAGCGGTATGGGTCCCGTGCCTCAGGTGGAAGGGGTGGGGTCTCAGGTGGAAGGGGCGGGGCTGGGGGTTAGCCGCCCCCCAGCCAGCCCGCCCATCCAAGCTGTCTGGCTCCCACTACCCTGGGGCTCCGGTGGCAATTTAAAAGGGCCCGGGGCTCTGGCCTCTGCTGTGGTAGTGGCGGTGGCGGCTGGAAGCCCTAGGCCTTTTTTAAATCGCCGGCCCTGGGGCAGCTGCTCCTTTTACCCTCTGTTAAAGCGCTGCCCCTTTTGCATCCCCTGTTGGCGGCCCTGCCAGTACAGACCCTACGAGGAAGGGGCAGCGTACGGGCTGTATACAGGCTGGTACTGGCTTCTTACCGGTATGCCATACTGTCCCATACCGGCTCACTTTCAGCCCTGGTGCTGGGACCCAGAAAGGCCAGCAGCTCTATAGGTAATTCCCAACATGCAGGAAGATGGACACTTGAGTGGATTCCACACATATCAACAAACTCAAGTTCTTTAGGCCTGAATCTCAAGTGGGAATTTTGCTGCAGTATTTGTACCCAACACGCTTTTCTAAGCCCCCCCCCTCCCCCAGAGGCAGACGGAGTAGGATTCCTCACTTCACAAGTCTTCCATATAACAGACCCAACTCCATTCTCATTGGCCAAACATCCATTGTCTTCAGCAGGAGAAAGGCAGAGACCCCAGCTAGTGTAGTCCATTTAATCTACAGAAGGGTGATTGCTAAACTCATCTGCCTCTCTGGCTACATCTCTCCCCTCTTCAAACACCTTCCCTGGCTTCCTCTTTCCCCATCAAATTCAAGCTGCTTCTCCAGAGATAAATACTCCCATCAAGAGTCATTGGGAACCCTGGAGTTTCAGAACTGGGCTGCAGATCTCTGCTACAGCAGCTGAAGGAGTAACTCCACTAGATGTTACCCTGTAGAGGAGAGGTTCACCAGGGGAGGGCCCTTTACAATCCTATTATGTTTACATTCAAGGCACTGCATGACTCCCTACCGGCCTAATTCTCTGCTCCCATTCCTACATATTCCCCTCCTGCCTGAATGCCCTTTCTGTATCCTCCTTCCACTCTCATCCCTGCCCCTGTCTCTTGGAATTTCCATCCTCTCCTTTGGAATCAGATCGCCCCTCCCTGCCTGCATTAAAACCCTCCTTCCATGTGAGTCCTTTTCATTAGAATCAACCAAGCAGTGACTATACAGGGTATCAAAGAGAAAGCAAATACACATTGGGATGATATCTCTGCACCACTGACATGTGGAGCATTGAACATGTGGTCCTGAGCATCACAACTCCCATTGACTTCAGTGGACCCTCAGCACCTGTCAGGGTGAGGCTCTGTGTATCATTCATGTATGGATCTGTATACACTGTGCCTCTGTAAGGCTGCAGTTTGGCAAAGGGATGCACCCACCTGCTCTCAGATGACCGTGCAGAGTCCTGTGGGATTCTGAGATCTTTGTGGCAGGGACCACAGTTTTTTCTGTTAGGAAAACACTTGTGCATCATCGCTGCTCAATAAGGAACAAGCAGGGAGTGGCAGTGAGTTGATAAAAGGGAGCAAAAATAGGCAGGCAGGAAGATTAAACCCTCTGTCTTGGGATTTATGAATGTTGAGGTGCACTTTAAGCAGGTCCTTTTTGGCTAATTTTGCAGTTATTGCTTATTTTTGATTCAAGCCTGCTGATTATGAGGCATTACTTATTTCATCTACCTTCGTAAACAATCTCGGCTCCCACAGTCCTCAGCTGAGAGCAATCAGTTTAAAGGCGTACAACGTAGGCTAGACTCTCACATGGTCTAAATCAGTGGTTCTCAACCAGGGGTACACGTACCCCTGGGGGTACACATAGGTCTTTCAGGTGGGTACATCAATTCATCTAGATATTTGCCTAGTTTTACAACAGGCTACATAAAAAGCACTATCCAAGTCATTACAAGTTAAAATTTCATACAGACAATGACTTGTTTATACTGCTCTATATATTATAAACTGAAATACAAGTACAATATTTATATTCCAATTGTTTTATTTTATAATTATATGGTAAGGATGAGAAAGTAAAGACATTTTCAGTAATATTACAAATAGTGGGGTGAGACATGTTTGTATTTTTATGTCTGATTTTGTAAGCAAGTCATTTTTAAATGAGGTGAAACCTAGAATCATAGAAGATTAGGGTTGGAAGAGACCTCAGGAGGTCATCTAATCCAATCCTGTGCTCAAAGCAGGACCAACCCCAACTAAATCATCCCAGCCAGGGCTTTGTCAAACTGGGCCTTAAAAACCTCTAAGGATGGAGTTTCCACCACCTCCCTATGGGACCCATTCCAGTGCTTCACCACCCTCCTAGTGAAATAGTTTTTCCTAATATCCAACCTAGACCTTCCCCACTGCAACTTGAGACCATTGCTCCATGTTCTGTCATCTGCCACCACTCAGAACAGTCCAGCTCCATCCTCTTTGGAACCCCCCTTTCAGGTAGTTGAAGGCTGCTATCAAATCCCCCCTCACTCTTCTCTTCTGCAGACTAAATGAGCCCAGTTCTCTCAGCTTCTCCTTATATGTCATATGCCCCAGCCCCTAATCATTTTTGTTGCCTTCCGCTGGACTTTCTCCAATTTGTCTACATGATTTCTGTAGCAGGGGGCCCAAAACTGCACCCAATACTCCATATGGGGCATCACCAGTGCCGAATAGAGGGAAATAATCACTTCCCTTGATCCTAGGGCATGCCAGAGAAATCAAACTCCTGAAAAGTGGTACAGTAGTCTGGAAAAGTTGAGAGCCACTAGTCTAAATTACTATCGTTCTACTGAAGTCATGTACCAGGCAATTAGACTGAGGAACTCATTGGATGTTATACATGCAACGAACTTGGCAATAGTCAAAGCAGGATTGGACATTTTATATGGATAACAATATCCAGTGTTTTATAATAGTTAATGCTAGCAAAACATTTGGAAGGGATATTAAACCTCATGCCTCAAGGTTTCATTTGATTTCTATTAAGGATTGGGATGAGACCTTCATGGGGGGCAGATTACTCCATGTGGATTTTCTTGCACCTTCCTCTGCAGCATCTGGTTAGAGAAAGTACCAGACTAGATGAACATTGGGTCTGGTTCATGATGGAAATTCCTGTTTCTGTGTTCCTGTGGCCCCATGGAAGTCAATGGACCTGTGCTGACGGTCTGGCCCTGTAACTTCATTTTCCACATCTGACAGGGCAGAGCGGCCCCACCCTGGTACCACAGGGGTTAACCCTCCCTTCCTAGCAGAGGAAGCCACGCCCCGGAAGCTCTGCTGGGCATGCTCCAACTGGAGAATAAGTATAAAAGCCTGCAGACCAGCTCAGTTGGGGCTGACCACTGGAGGAGAAGGATGCACGCTGCCAGCTCTTCAGGAGCCTGTGTGCCAGGATCCAGGAGTCAGCCAAGCCGAGGCACTACCTGAGACCCCGACAGAGGATGTCACAGGGGAGGAACTGACCAGAGGATTCCCCCACCGCCGGGGCTGGCTCCAGGGGTTTTACCTCCCCAAGCAGCCAAAAAAAAAAAAATAAAGCCGCAATTGCGATCTGCAGCAATTCAGCAGGAGGTCCTTCGCTCTGAGTAGGAGTGAGAGACCCTCCGCCAAATTGCCGCCAAATACCTGAAAGTGCTGCCCCGCTCTGGAGTTGCCGCCCCAAACACCTGCTTGATAAGCTGGTGCCTGGAGCCGGCCCTGCCCACCTCAGATGAACTGGTACTCACGGTAGGAAGTGACCCAGGGAACTCTAGAGACAAACGGCGTTTGAGCTGTATTACCGCTCGGCATGTTGTGGGTGGATCCCTGCCGAGCGAGTGGCAAGGAGAGGGGAAACCATGAGGGATCCTAGAGACTCCAGCTGCGAGGCAGCACTACCCCACCCGTAAGAGGGGTTGTATAGACTCTGGCCGCTAGGCCGTGCTACCCCGCTCGTAAGAGGGATGGTATAGACTCTGGCTGCTAGGCCATGCTACCCCGCCCATAAGAAGGGTTGTATAGATTCTGGCCACTAGGCTGCACTCCCCCACTCATAAGAAGGGGGTGTATGGACTCTGGCCTCTAGATCACGCTACCCCGCTCATAAGGAGGGGGTGTATGGACTCTGGCCACTAGGCCGTGCTACCCCACTCAACAGAGCAAATGGGGGGAAGAAGGCTGAAAGGCCGTAATCGACCGCCCGCAGGGAGGCGGACGTAAGGACTGGAGAGTGGTGAGGTGCTGACAACCCACCCCACCTCTGCCACAAAGGGGCGCTGCGGTGCCAGGCTCACCACACCACATAACAAGCCAAATCACTCTCTGAACAAAATGGAAATATTTTTTAAATCCCTTTTACCTTTTCTCTAAGTTAGTTTAGTGCTGGCAAATAGTTGAGAGCCATGAAAAATTAAGTCAACAAACCTGCAGCATAGGGAGGGTAGTCTAGAGGACTGGGACTTGAGAGGCCCAAGTTAAATTCTCTGCTCTGGTGCAAACTTCCTGTGTGACCCAGGGCAAGTCACTTGACCCAGTGCCTCAGTTTTCTATCTGTAAAATGGGGATAGTACTTAGATGCTATGAGGATAAAGTGCTCCAATATAATGCCAATGAGGGCAGGGTATGTAAACAGATGGGCAGTAATGCTGCATGCCTCCATGACACTGCTCTCTTCCTATGTGCCTCAATCCTGACCCATAGGAACCAACTAGATACTCCATATCTACTCAGGCCTCCCTGCTGATATTCTCAGTCGTAATGGTGGTTTCCCTTCTGACTAGATCCACCACCTCTTTACATAGGTCAGCAGACAGGCATTAGATGGTATTAACTTCCAGCTATGAGCTGGACTGAACCCAATGATGTAGCGGTGAAAGGTTGTATATTCTTGGGGAGAAGAGACTATATTAACTTGAAATTATTTGACATGAGATGTTACAGAAGTAGCATCAAGTGACATTGTATGATGGAATATGCTGTGGGGTGAAGAACAAAGAAGAATACATGCCATTGGGTGCAGGGAGACCATGAGACTTGGACTCTGGGATGGAAGCTTCACCTAGACTGCTCGTTTAGAACTGCTGGAGGGTTGAATTTTAAGGCTCCTGAGGAGAAGAGGAAGCAAGATCACAGAGGAGTCGGGAAGCTAGATGGTGAAAAGGAAGTGTGCTGGGTGGTGTTGATGGACTGTGATATACAGGGGTACAGACTAGATGATCTGGTGGTCCCTTCAAGTCTTAAATTCTGCATCCCTGTGACTGTGCCACTCCTGGCTCTGATAAGATCAGACTCTCCCTAGTGGAGTAAGAAATAAAAAGATTGCTGTACACTGTTCTGTTTAATCAGGTTCAATGAAAGCTTTGAGGCATAGTCACCCGGTGGGTTATCAACAGATCTGCAGGACACTCAAAATAGAGTTAAGAAAAGCAGCCTGGATTGTCCAATATTTATATGCAAGTGTCATGAGAGGAAGCTTAGAGGGGAAAAGGGCTGTATCAAGGATCCAGAGACCCCAGTATTGAACCAGGTATGGGCCCAGCAAAGGGCAGGTCATGACAATTCTATTATCCATCCACTGAACCTCTCAGGTATTTGTGGTCACCATTCGCCCTAGTAGGTGAGAATCTCTCAATCTTTAATGAATGTATGCTTCCACCACCACTGAGAGCTAGGAAAGTATGATGCCTATTTTTCAAGTGGGGATCTGCGGCACAGAGATTAAATGACTTGCCCAGGTCACACAGGAAGTCTGTGGCATAGAAGGGAATTGAATCCAGGTCTCCAAAGTCCCGGATTAGGGTTTTAATTTAAGATCACCCTTGAGGACCTTTCGGAAGGGTCAAAAGCAATGGTGTGAGATCCTGCTCTAGAGGAACTGGGACTGTGATAAAATCAACCCCAGCTTTGTCCCAGATGCATCTTTTCCCATTGTGCTTCTCACCTCCTTTCCAAAAAAAAGTGTACATGACGTGCACTTTGGTGCATTTTAAGCAGCGATAAATGTTTCAGCAGCTTGGGCGTTGAGTATTGCTGGGAAATCTTTCAAAGCCACCACAGTGACCATAATAAAACTGTCAGAGGCAGCCTCAGTCTCTCCTGCGTGTACACAGCTTGCTTAGTGGGGCCTGCCATGCATCACCGGGCCGTAATTCACTTAGGTGCCGGTGAGAGGATAATTTCCCACATTTACCGCAATTAATCTTCAGCCAGCTGACATGGACAAAATGAAAACAGCTTGGGGGTGTTTTGGTGGCTGGGGGTTATTCTTTCCTCAGGGTGCAAGTGGAGACGCGTATCAAGCCCCCCACCAGCCCGTCACAACAAACCTGCCTCGGCTTCTAAGTGGAAGTGATTAAATGCGGTGTGCGGAAGAGGAGGAATTTGTAACTGGCAGTGTAAATGCTGCTCAGGAGATCCTTGGAATCTCTCCCATCAGCACACTCTGCTGCAAACAAATTCCAACATTAGCGGTGTCACCCGAAGGTCTGTTGTTCCGAGGAACATTGTGTTCCTGAGCTAAAAATGAAGCATGAGCAGACGCTGGCTGTAAGCAGCTCAGCTCCTGAAAGCGAGTGTGTTATGACTGCCGTCTGGATTGTTTAATGTTGTCAACAACCAATAAACACATTTAAACAAGTGTGAAGTCTTGTTTTTGCCTCTGTTCTCTCTATCGCCAACTTTTGACAGAGGATCTCAAAGCACCCCACCACTATTAGTTAACTGAGCACTACAGTTGCCTCTCTGGTTCTTATCCCTACTTTACACATGGGGAAACTGAGGCACAGAATTCAAAGTCTCCTAGCTTCAGCTAACTTTTGAAGGCTCCTCATCATTCTAAATGGCAACGCATTCTCCGTTGCTTCAGCTGTTCCCTTCAGATCCACTCTAGAGCTGTGGATTTTTTCCCCATTGACATCTCTGGTCTTTCTGCCAGAGGGCTGTGCCGACCTTCGGTGCCCATGTAGCTGCTGGACTGAAGGCCCATGACAGGTGCATGCAGAGCAGAAAGAGTGATTAATAGATTCTAAGGCCAGAAGGGGCCATTGTGATCATCTGATCTGACCTCTTGTATCAGGCAGCCCATGGAACTTCCCCTAGCGAGAATGAGAGCAGCTCCTCTGACATCTGTTGCAATGCTGGGGACAATGCACAAGGCGATGAGAGAGCGGAGAGAGCCTGGGAGAATGAGAGTGGGGATTATCTTGTGTTTCTGTGGAAACAAAATAGCCATCCAGAGTCCTCTCTCTGCCTCCCTCTCTCCATCCTCAAGTAGCCTGATGGGCTTCCTTCTCAGTTCTGGCAGGATGGCTCCCCCTAGGAGGCGAGGCCCGCCTCAGCTCCTCCCTGCTGAACAGCAGCAAACTCAGCCAGAGACTACTCTGCTTTCACAACCACAGGGCACCACCATCCAGCCCACATGGGGCCAGCAAGTTGAGTGGGTGGGTGGATGGGAACCTGGCCATTCCGGTATGAATGAATCAGCACCTTCGGGACAAACAGCTGGTGTGGGCCCTGTAGGAAAACTGCTTTGTCATAGCAATTTGCTCTTTGAGGAGAGTTCCCATCCTAGACATGTACCAGGTCTACTGGAATGCTCCTCAGAGAATCATCCACCATGTTACCCCTTTTGACCCAAGCAGTTATCCAGATTCAGAGTGTGGCGAGTTGTTCCACTTAGGAAGAGAAATTGATGGCAGAGTCAGGAATTTTCTTGGATGCAATCTTGTTTTGGTACAAAGAATTGACATGGCCATGTTTCCTCACACGCAGGAGGAACCAAACAATAGGAGATTGGTTCTCGGATGACAGCCGCAACCCTCTTTAGCCAGCTTGTCCAGACCCAGAAGCCCCCTCTCTTGGCTTCTACAAGGGTCAGGGTCCCATACCATGCTTCTCCAAGGTGTCTGTCTTCTTTTTTCCTGCTTGTTACACTATGCCCTGCCAAAACCCCTCTGGCTCAGTCATTAGAATTTCAAAGTGTATTGGGGACCACTATTATTTCTTATATTTAACCTGGGTGAAGGGTGGCTGTTACTCAACAGTTTGAGGGGGTTGAGTCCAATGTACAACTTACCCCATTTTCTCTTCATGCTGTTGCTCAAATTCTAGGCTAGCCCTGCTTTACCTGTGGGAAGGTTTCCTCGTGTATCACTTGCAAAATATCATCACCTGAGGAAGATTCCCTTCAGGGAGATCCCTTGTTCATCTGTGAGGCGCATGTTTTGGGTGACTGCATTATTTTGGATGTTTCTGTATTTCCTCATGTGCACCATATAATTTTTGACGGGATGTCTTCAGGGGCTTACCCGTTTCTGTAGTACTAGTGTTTCTCTTTTAGAGCCTGTCTTCATTGCAGATTCATAAGTTCTCCCATTAAGTTTTATCAGGCCTGGCAAGAGAAGAGACCTGATTTTATTTGAATTTTCAATTATTGTTTTTATTTTATTACATCATGATTCAATCTCATTTTCTTCCTTTTTTCCCCTTTGGTTGAGATACTCTCTGATGATTTACATTCTGCAAGTTATTATGGAGTCGTTCAAGGAGTTTTTCCTTTATTCATCTAATTTAATTCATCTAATATCAGACATAATTATTCCTCTGAATTTTCATGGCTTCCCATAGCAACGCTGGTGAGTGTCCCCTATGTTATTCATTATAAAGACGGTGTCGACCTGTATTTCAAACAGTGCCCATCTTTAACAGGAGCAAAGGCCTGATGGTTCTTGAGTGACCCTGTGTCTAGTTCCTTACTCTAGCAATAGAAGATGCTCCATTAATAAGTTGTAAATAACTTTCCATTATCATGCTGATTTGGGGGACCTACCTTTTTAAAGCTCACCAAAAAATCAGATCAGCCTCAAAATTGGTAGGTTAGCTCTGGGGCTAAGGGAGAGTTTTTCTATGACATTTTAAATTAACTGGCTAATGGGTTCCTGAACTGTGACTCCATAAGAATTTAAAGTTCAAAAGATCTCACTGTTTTTGCCACAAAATACCCCTTAAAGACAGAAGGCAGGAGACAAATGAAATGTAAGGCGAGGTCTTAAAAAAACCTCAGACCCTTCTACCTGGTCCATCCATAAGAAAGAGCTTCACTGTTTCAGTGCTTGCACAAACCACAATGCCCTAATCATAGACTGGTTGGGCTGCTTTACAGCTTTCTTTACAATCACACACAACTAGCACTCAAGATCTATGCAAATATCTGGTGAGGCAAATACAATCAATCATTCTCCACTCTTAATTCAGTAAGGGCCTGATCCTGCCAAGCACTCAGACTCTATGATTAAACGTGACAAGCAATTATCGGAGTGGTATTATGCACAGAGATAACACACACCCCATGTATAAATCTCTTGCATCCATATCTTTCTATTGCTGCACTCTAACATGGAAATACTCAGCGTTAGCATGGTGACAGATCATCACATTATGCAACAGATATGCATGTATGTAGCAATGATAAAACCCATGTTTTGTGGTGCACATTCTGCATGCAAAAAAGGAAGATGTCATTTCTCTTGTCGTTATTATTGTTAGTATTTGAATAGAGCTGATTGAAAAACTGAGCTTCCATCCTGGGGAATTCCAGTATTTGCTTTTATCCCAAGTTGGGATAAAATTCAAAATATTGGAATTTCTTGTGTAAGAAAAATTGTTTTGGAACCGTGGAAACAAAACTTTGCAAATCATTGTTTCAGTTAGTGTCAACATAATTTTTTTTCCACCTGAACCACTATAGTGTCTCATGGGAGTTGTGCTTCTGGATTGCACGTGCCCCACCATGCTATCCCACCAAGACTACATCTCCCAGGATACTTTGTGGTCTCTCTCAGAGGCTGAGCTGTAGTGGTGCATCATGGGATTTCTTTTGACTTTCCTGACAGATAATTCTGCCCAACTCAATCTTTTCCTACAGAAAATGTCTTTCAACTAAACCACATTTTTTACTGGAAAATGTTTCCTTTGAAAATTTTGGACAATCCCGGTAATACTGAGGGGGCCCAATCAGGATCCAGGGACTGTTGTGTTAGATGTAGCACAACCACAGTAGAAATAGTCTTTGCCCCGCAGAGTTTAGGGTCTAAAGCCTAGATTGGTGATCTAGATTATCTATGGAAATATGCCATATTACACCAGGTGAGGATCTGGCTCAATAAATTAACAGCATGCAAGAAAAGGGGTAGGCAAAGGTAGCATGGGTGGTACCATAAGTGGGTGCTTAAATCTACTATGTGAGCATCTTGCTGACGTCTCCTCCGTTATTGACCCTCTTCACAGTCTATAATTATGATTGTAATTCTCTTCCTTTTATGTTTCTCTTTGTCTCCCATGTTGTGTGCAGACCTGAAGTGATGTGGGCAAGGAGTGGGGAAGCTTTGAGAGCAGGGGAGCTACGATAATGGGGTTGGGGGATAGGTAAGGGGAAGTAAAGGGAGATGGGAGGAGGTGGAGGCACGAAACATGAGGAGTGTGGAGGAGGCATAGATAAACTGGCAGCAGGGAGTTAGTGAATCGAATGAAACAGCATTAAGGACGGATCAATTAATGCCAATGATGACAGAGACAAACAGCTTATGGGCGATATCCTCTCCCCTGTGCATTTGATTCTTCCTCTCTTGCGTGATATGGATCTGGCGCTGCTCCTTATGCCTGGTGAAATTGTTTATCAGTCTGTTTGGGGCTCTGAACCAAGTGGGCTGAGGTAATGTGGTTGCCCTCACCCTTGAATGGCTTCAGACTGGCAACAGGTGGCTCCCTGGGTCCCATTTCTATGGTGGTGTAAATCTCAGCTTGCGAAGAATAAAGCTCCTAGAACCCTCTAGTCCAAGACCCGTTCCACTGGGCTGGCTTTATTTATGAGATCTATAAACAAAATACTCCAAATGAAAACCAGCCACCCAGAACAATGGGTCCATATTACTAGAGACCTTTCCAGCTTCTTAGCCAGCTGGGAGGGGAAAGGACTCATCCCTTTCCCTCTGGCAGCCCTTCCTTGGTGCTATGGGGAGCCCCTCTCAAGTTTTCCCCTGTCCCCAGCTCTTCTACCTTTTATTTATAGCAGCTGCCACGTGCAACCTGAAGTCACATGACACCTCTATCCTGTGCTCTCCGAACTCAGTCTCCTGAGCCTTGAAGGAGCAGGGCACTGGGACATCATGTGCACGCACCCAAGGACCAGTATGCTAGTCCAGACTGGAAATAAGGGTGGCAAATGCCTCCTGTTGAAAACAAAATGCTGTTAGTTACCATGCACATTCAAAGCGACTTACAGTACAAAACAAGCTAGCGCCAGGCCATGGCAGCAGGACATCTACATCTCACAAAAAAAACCACCAACCTTCTGGCCCCACTGTTGTTAATCTCATTGGAGAGCCCAGAGACTGAACAGCAATGGAGATTGGATTCCCCTTTCACCCCCATTAAAGATGGTCCTACTAGAGGAGTGCTCTGCGGAGATGCACTTGCAGGATGACAAATGGAAGCAACTTGCACTACCTCTGCCTACTCTTTGGCTGAATAATTTTGTATTACGAAAGTCACAATCCAGCAAGCATTCAAACCCTGGTTGAACTGTAAGCATCTATTTAAATGCCATTGACTTTAATGGAACTTAAGCACAGGTTGGGACTTAATGGGATTTAAGCACAGAATGACGATAACTTTCAGAGAAGAGCCACAAAAATGATTACAGTGATAAACAGATTGCGCTCCTGGAGTCAAGAACAAGAAGTTTAAGGGATGACTTGATTACAGACTAAGGGCTAGTCTACACTACTGAACTACGTCAGCACAGCTACACCACTGTAGCCGGTCTGGTGACGACAGGAGAGCGCTCTGCTGTCAGCATAATTACTCCACTTCAATGACATGCGGAAGTTATGTCAGCTGGAGAGCGTCTCCCATCGACATAGCGTGGTGTAGACACTGCTTTAAGTCTATGTAATTTACGTCGCTCGGGGAAGGGGGCTTTTTCACTCTCTTGAGCAATGTAACTTACATTGATGTAAGCAGTAATGTAGACAAGTACCTATATGGGAAACAAATATTTAATAATGGGCTCTTCAGTCTAGCTGAGAAGCATGGCTGGAGAACACATAAAACATGGCTGGAAGTTGAAGCTAGATACATTCAGAGAGAAAATAAGGCATACATTTTTAAGTGAGAGTAATTAGCCACTGGAACAATTTACCAAGGGTTGTGGTGGATTCTCCACAACTGACCATTTTAAAACCAAGATGGGATGTGTTTCTAAAAGATCTGCTCTATTATTATGGGACAGTTCTATGACCTGTGCTATACAGGAGGTCACACTAGGGTCATCACAACGATCCCTTCTGGCCTTCTAATCTGTGATTAAATGCTTTCCTGAATCGTGAGGCTGTTTTAAACTAGGGCCTGATTCTGGCAATGCAAGACCTTTCACTTTCACTCTTCCAAGGTTTATGAAGAAAAGCAAGAAGAATTTGTAAATATGTTTTTTCTTTAAATCTTGAGAAATAACAAGCTTCAAAAAAAAGCCAAAGATGCATCTAACCTTATCGCCTCAGAAAATGGCTGTAAGTTGAGGAGCACCTTTGCAGAACAGAGCATATTTACATTCCAAATATTTTAAATATCTATAAATATTCATTACATATCCATTCCCCCATACATATTTAAAAACCAAAGCCTCTGCTTGCATTATATGGAGTTACTGTAGATAAAAGTATGCTTTAAAAGGAATAGAATGATTATTGTTTGGCCAGCTGGAGTGATAAATCACAGCCAGACAACAAGATTAGGGGACCAAAATGGAAATAAATATGCATTCACACTAGAGCACTAGCAGAGAAGGAAAGTAAGAGAAGGGGAGAAGAGGATTTGAAAGTTGGTCTTCTACAGATACAGAATGTTGTAAACCATTCATAGGCCTGGTCTACACTGGGGGAGGGGGGGATCGACCTAAGATATGCAACTTCAGCTACCAGAATAGCGTAGCTGAAGTCAACGTATCTTAGATCAACTTAGATTGACTTACTTCGCGTCCTCGTGGTGTGGGATCAACGGCCGCGGCTCTCCCGTCGACTCCGCTTCCGCCTCTCATCCTGGTGGAGTTCCAGAGTCAACGGGGAGTGTGTTCGGGGATCGATGTATTGTGTCTAGATGAGACATGATACATCGATCCCCAATAGATTGATCACTAACCGCCGATCTGGAGGGTAGTGTAGACATACCCATAGATTCTCCTCCAGGGAGCTTAGATCTTTTGCAAAGCCAAACCAGGGACTCTTCTTTTATTCATTAAGTATCATTTGAATTACAGTAGCACCTAGACACTGCAACACTGATCAGGACCCCATCATGCTAGAGGTTGAATAAACAGATTCTTTGTGCCATCGTTTCACTCTATTCCCATCTCTGTCTGTCTGCCTTCACCTGTTTTTAACACAGATCTCCTGAATCACAGCCATGTGCCTTAGCCATAAGAATGTTTAGGGTCAAGCTATACTCATAAAGAAAAAAGATACACTTAAAAAGTGTGGGCTGGTGCCAGATTCTGACTCCACAGCAATGTATGAATATTTCTCAAGGGGGAGGATATTTCCGATAATTTAGACGCTAAGTCTGCGGTAAGTTTCATGTGGGAAAACCTCTGCGGTGACGTGATTCCCATATCAGGATCAGGGCCTATGTGTGCTTAATGAATTTATCATAGAACACAGAGTGTCATTAACCATTCCCTTTGAGCAAAAGACCAGTTTTGATAGTATCTACACTCATTCAACTATTCTTGCCGTTACAAACACTTCATCACACTAAGCAATCATTGACATGGACTCTTTGTCCCCGGGACCAAAGAACAAATTTCAATCAGTACGGCAATATGTCTTGAAAAAAAATATTTCAGATGTCTCAGAAATTCCGTGTGAGTCTAAGACTTCGTTTGGAAAACCTATCCTGTCCTAGGAACTTAAACGATATGGTCCATGTATCTGGGATGTTTTCAATTTCTGGAAGCAGGCAACCCTTTTTTCATTGATTGATGGATTACAATTTTATGTATGGTTTCAGAGTAGCAGCCGTGTTAGTCTGTATCTGCAAAAAGGACAGGAGTACTTGTGACAAGAAAGACTAACAAATTTATTTTAGCATGAGCTTTTGTGAGCTACAGCTCACTTCTTCGGATGCATAGAATGGAACACACAGACAGGAGACATTTATACATACAGAGAACATGAAAAGGTGGAAGTATGCATACCAACAGGAAAAGTCTAATCAATTGAGATGAGCTATCATCAGCAGGAGGAAAAAAAACTTTTTGAAGTGATAATTAAGATGACCCATAGAAGGTGTGAGGAGAACTTAACATAGGGAAATAGATTCAATTAGTGTAATGACCCAACCATTCCCAGTCTCTGTTTAGGCCAGAGTTAATTGTATCTAATTTGCATATTAATTCGAGTTCAGCAGTTTCTCTTTGGAGTCTGTTTTTGAAGTATATGTTTGTGGGGTGGACAGTTGCCAAAAGAAGGTTCATGGAAAGCAATATTGTCACAAATAGTTGTGTTCACGCAAAGGTGCAAGAGACTCCCCATATAGGATCTGGGTGAAAGTTCTAGTATTGATCTACAAAGCTAGTAAGGAGGGAACCCTGAGGAACACATCATCTCCTGCCATCATAGATATGATTGGGTAGCACTCAACAGTAAACAGAGCCCAGTTACAGAGAGAACCGGGGAGGAATCTTTTCAATTTCAGATTGAAGGCTATCGAACACACTCCCAAAGGAGATCAGGAATGGTCCAAACTGTTACTTTAAGGTCCACTTCGAACCTCTTTCCACCAAAGCAGTCCCTAGCTAACCAGGCAGAAGGGAAACCCAGCAGCATGCTCACAAGCAGCAGACAATGGCTAAACTGAAGGGTAGGGCATAAAATTGCCATGACAGGCACTCGCGGATCAGATGGTTCCAATGAAGTGGCTGAATCCTAAGAAGAAGAAATGGAAGAGCCTGTAATAGCAAGCACTCATGTTACCCAGACTTCACTGTTCCTACAAAGTACAGTACAGAGCAGTTACTAGGAGGCTGGGAAATATTAACATAAATTAAAAACAAACCACATTGGGCATTGTGCAATTCAGCAGCTTTGATTGTTATAAATTGCTTGTTTGTTTGCTTCCTCACTAATTCTAGCATTCAGCAACTCTATAAGGAGTTGGCTAGTCATTAGGGCTAACGATCTTAATTGATTTATGATTTCATCATGTACATTTCAATGTATTTCTTTGCCTGTGAAATGCTACAGTGTATTGATTCACTGACTTTAGGATCCAGCATGCCACACCTAAAACTCAAAAGCATTTGGTGTATCATAGTTATAATTTTAGCTGGGGTAGTTAGAATGGATTCTTGTTCTGGTAATGTACTTTAAACCAGCTTGTGCCACCAGG
The DNA here is from genome assembly GCF_016161935.1 of Mauremys reevesii. Lineage (NCBI taxonomy): Eukaryota > Metazoa > Chordata > Testudines > Geoemydidae > Mauremys > Mauremys reevesii. The sequence continues at coordinate 279,594,616 of NC_052624.1, forward strand.
AGTATATGAACCACAATTGGAAAATTGCCATTGTAACATGGTCAGTCCTGACTGGTCTAGTAGGATGCATAAAAATAGATGCATTTAATAATTCCATCTACTCTAAGCCATAATGACACTCCCAATTCCCTACCAGAGAATGGTAAACAACAGGTCTGTTTCATTGCAGAAATTTCTTTTTTTTTTTAAATGAATTTTTGAACTGAAGACATTCCAAAGCCCCAAACCATCCCATTAAGTTCCATGGTCTTGCATAAGGAACAAATTTAGCCCCAGGGTTTTCTTGTACTGTTGGAACTAGATTTATAGTCTCTCGATACAATGAGAAAACAGAATTGTGACGCTTTGATATTTTATTGTTTGAAGATGTCAGTTTGTTCCTGACGTGCCTTGACCATTGTCTGTGTTAGAACATTAGGAATTGTTTTAATGCAAATATATTTAAAAGGAGGGGGAAAATCTCAGAAAATAGTGCCACAAATGAACTGATCCCAGAATACCTTAACTAGGATGTTGCTTTGTTTCTCAGGTAAAGTTGGTGCTTGTGAAAGGTGCTGGAGAACAGGTAGTAGTAATGCAGTGTATGAGTGGCTAGACCACTAGTGGATAACAGCCTACTACTGATACCAGCTAATGGAGTTATTATTTCTGCTCAAGTGGTAGAGGTCTGTGCAGCTGTACTAAGGGTCCCATGCTCAAACCCTGCTTCTCCAGATCACACGATCAATGTACAACAATCCTGATTTGGGAGACCACCTCCGGGGCTGAGATTTGGGAGACCAGTCTCCATGCCTGTTCACTTCTGATCTCTGTGGAGGTCACTAAAAAGGTTCCCAATAGTGCTGCTGGTTTTTCTGATGTGGACATTTGTGACAGAGACCAACTCCTGTTATTCATACAGGCCGCTGAACAGCCATTAGAGACAGTGATAAGGACTTTCAGTCGCTGCCTTCCTGGACTGAATCTGATCAGGGGACTTAAATCTCTGAGCTCCTGTCTAGGGCCACTTTCAGCTACTGTTGCCCCTCTGCAGTTGAGAGGTGTTATGGAGAGTCTGACTCAGTTTCCCTTTGATCGGCCAATCTCTGTTTAGCCCCGCCTGGTAGTTCCTCACGGTGACTCCAGGCCCTGAAGCCAGATCATTAAAAATCTCTCCCTCCTGGGGTGGAAAGGAGTCTAGTGAGTCAGGAGGCCAGTAAACAATAGTGAGGGGTTGACAGTCTCCAGCCTTTTGGAGTTCAGACCCCTTCACTCTGGAAGCTTTAATAACCCCTCTCCAGGGGCTAGTAGGGGAACCCAGGCCCACCCACTCCTCTGGGTTCCAGCCAGGAACCATCCATGAAACAATTGGAACAGGCATCTCCCACTCCCTGGGCTTCTTCCCACCACACCTCTCCAACAGGCTGTTTCCCAGACTCATTCTCTGAGCTCCTCTTCTCCTGGAGGTTCAGCTACCTGGGCTGCTTCCCACCAGTCTAGCGCTGAAGGACTGCCCTCAGCAGTCCCGCAGGCTCTCCGGTAGCCATCCCTCCCTTCTGAGACACAGATTTTTTTCTCTGCAGCTGTGCAGGGCTACCAAGTCCCTCCCACACTGGGGAAAGAGCTAGTCCCCCTACCAATCCTTTAATGGCTACAGTTTGTACACCCAGTGACAGGCACCCATAGGCTGTTACTGAAGTAGGTCCTACTCCTGCAATGTGCTAGTGCCCTCAAGTCCCATCAATCATCATCTTGCGGGACTGGGCCAAGAAAGAGCCTGTGATCATATACAAAGGGAACAGCACAGTCCTCAGTGGGCATTGAACTGGGAACCTTCAGAGCCAAGAGGCAGCGTATTCTGAAACGCCATGACTTACCTCAATTAAGCACCATATTCCCGTCCCAGGAACCATAGAGAACGCTTCTAGCTGTGAAGAGACTCAGTCTCCATGGTCTATTCAGCCCAGGGCCTTTCTGGAAATGCATATGGCTCAGGATATGAACTAATCACACCCTGTAGCCTCCATGCCTTTGGTTGCCTCCTGAGAGCAACTCACTGAGCTACTCACTAGCCTGATTCCCTTCCTCAGCCTGGGGGACCTTTGTCGTCACCTACCCAGGCTGCAGCACTGGGGCCAAAATGTAGCAGGTCATGTGCTTTGTGGGGAGGGGCAGTGCAGTAGCTTAGGTGCAGGGGGTTCTGAGGCCAACCCTCACTGGTGATGTAGATTCTTGTGGGCAGTCAAGGAGAGGTTGTGGTGGCAGAGGGAGCAGCAAGGATGAACCTTCCAATACATATCAGTGCAGAGAGCCACTGGCTCTTGCTGCTTCTAGATTGCTAGCAGGGAGGGAGGGGTAGAATCTGCCGTTCCTGTTGCTTTATTTCTCCGCTCCCTTGCTTTCAGAGCAACCGGTATATTTCCACCCGTTTGTTTGCTATATCTTAATTTACAGATCTGCGCTCTCTGAGCCATACTTGTCCCGTACACGAAAGCAGGCTCCTTCTAATGATCTATCGCTGTGCCTTGTGGAAATATGTTTTAAATTTGGCTCCTGAAACATGGATCAAGCGATGCTGCCAACACAAATATCCTTTGCTGTCAAATATTTCTCCCCTCTGGAGAGTGAAGCACCTGCACAGCAGCTTAAACAAAAGCCGGTGCTTTGTAGTGGTGTTTTCTAATGCAAGTGGAAAATTGGAAGTAATTTGTTTAACAATTAGTTGAGACATCCCCGAAATACATTAGACATCAACATCTCAGGCTTATGTTTGCAGGGCCAAATCCCTGGCTGGTGATTTACAGCTGCTGGGGATCCAGCCTGGAGCCTTACGTTGCAGAATAAACCTCCCCGTACCTACAACCACGCTTCAGCAGATCTCATGGGTTGGCCTGGAGTCTTCCAAGATGCAGCAGGAAGAGAGTCAAATAGGTGGCGCTCTTCTTCCCGAGCGTATGCTGTAGCAAAGCACCCCCATGGCACTAAGGACATTATCAGCGTTAAATCCGACTTAATCCTTATGCTCAACCGCACCCACCTACAACCCGAAAGTCCACTGGAACTAACTCTCCAAATTTTCATACCTCCACCTCAGCTCGGTGGAGGCAGGTGCAGGTGGAGTTGGTGCAGTATTCCAGCGTTGGTGTGCGCTGGTGGGCGCAAGCGCCTCCGGTGGAGCGAGCACAGTGCTCCACCTTACAATGTCTCTGCACAGCAGCAGGAAATGAGACTGGGGCTCTGCAGACACAGCCTCGCTGAAAACATCTTTGAATTCATTTTTGAATCTGAATCTCTTTGAATCTCTCTGGTTGCTCTTCATCATTTGAATCTGCACAGCAGAGTTGTGCATGCAGAGCCAGCAGCAGCAGAGGAGTCCAGCAATCTCAGAAGTCCCAGTCAGAGCGGAAGTCTGGTCCCAGAGTGATCGCAGGATCTGATCGCTTGTGTCTGTGTGGTCTGTGCTCTGGAGCTGCTCGAGCCGCTGTCCCCTCTCCCCAGCAAGCCGCCAAAAAGCTCTGGCCAACAAAGCAGAGCACAGAGAACAGAGCAAAGCAGCACACAGACAGCATACTTCTCCTACGCAGATTGCGCCAGCGGTCAGCAGCTTTCACCCCCTCTCTGCCCTTGCTCAGTCCAGCCACTCCACCACCCACACCAGCACTGCCACCACCTTTCTGTTCCAGTTTTCAGTGTCCAAGGCGCCAAGGCGCGGCCAGGGTGAGCACAGGGGCTAGGGGTAGGCAGGCATTAGGAGTAGCATCACTGTAGGCACTGCACATCCCCTGCCCCCCCCTGCAGTGTGGTCCGGGAAGAGAGTTGAGAAACACTGCGCGTCAAACAGACCAGAACAGATGAACAACGGAACACACCCTTGAACACCCCCCCCTATGTTCCAACCTTCCCTTATTCCCCACCAAGGTAGCAACCACCGCAGCACCATTGAAAAGCACCATTGGCTGGTGCCATGCGCTGGTAATGTGGGTGGGTGCCAGGTGAGGAGGGGGATGGGAGCCCCATCCCATCTATAGCCATCGCGGGCCCCATCTCATTTCCGATTCGGGATAGCTGATGAGGATGACATTCACGCAGTTGACAGAGAGCTGAGCAGTTTGCTTGAATGACAGCAAACGACAGATTAGCAGACGGCACGCCACCCAGGTTCGCCCCTAGCTGGCGCTCGCTGGTGTGGCTGCTGTGGGTGGCCAGGGGGTTATGGGCTGCACAGGCAGCTCTGCTCAGTCACTGCTCTGCTCCGCTTGTGGCAGGGGACAGGCAGGGGACACAAGTCAACACAGGACACAAAAAAAGTTTCTCGCAGCCCCCCCTTGTTCGCAGCCACCTCTGTGTCATCCCAGACCTGCACACCTATGCGGTCCCCTGTCTGTGTGCTCTTCCGCGCCCCCCACACCCCCCACCCCACCCACCACACCCACCCATTGCCCCATTGCCCCCTGCCTGGCCACGTAGAGTGGAGCTCCTGCTCTCCACTCTCACTCTCTTGCCTCGCCCGCTCTCCTCTCTCTCAGCAGCATCTGACTGTGAAGAGGTGAGCGTGAGACGAGTGCGATAAGCGCTAATGGCCATAAGTGCAGCGGCTCGATGTGTGGCTGCTCTCCCTCGCTGCGCTGTAAGGCCCAGAGAAGGAGAAGAGAGCATTTCGCAGACGCGCCGCCGCTTTCAAGGAAGAGGGGGAGCGGGATTGGGATTGACATTTCAACATTTTTTCCCAGCATGCATTGGGGGGAAAATTCAACAAAATGGGGGCAGCGGGAGGAACTGTGGGGTTAGGTTCCCACAGTGCACCTTCCAAAGTCGAAGCTGGGGCCTGTGATGTGGGGATTGAGTTCGAATTTGTGTATTTAGTATGTGGACACAAAAATTCTTTATATTCGAATCCACCACAAATTCGACTTAAGTAGATTCGAAATAGTCCTGTAGTGTAGACAAGCCCTAAGTAGTGGAGAGCAGCGCACAGCTAGGGACGTGGGCCAGATCTTCCTTCGGTGGAAATCAGTCAAGCACCACCGATGTCCAATGATTTGTGGGCATTAAAGATCCCATGTTTTCAATGCAACATTAGAGGTGTTAACTTCAGTGCCCCGGATAGGTTCCAATTTGTTTAACAGCATTCTGCCTATCTGCCCCATAGTCACAATTGAATACAACACTCTTTAACTCCTGCCTTAGCTGTTGCGCGTTGTTATGTGCTGTTAAACAGCTGCCATGCTCCTCCCCAGATGTGGCTGTATGTCAGTGGTGGGGGAAGGGATTCTTCTATATAGTTTGCAAAGCCCTTTGGGATCCTTCGTGATGGAAAACATTGCATTATATTTTAGTTGTTTCTGTTATACAAACATTTCAAAGAACTGATATTTTGGAAGCTTTCAGGTAATATAGTGTGATTGAGGCACAAGTTAAGATTTAAGTTTAGACACATTTAAAAGTTAGTCCCATCCACTCTGGTCAGCATGTGCTGGCTCAGCCATGTTACCTGAAATGTGTTTTAACCTCAGGCCTTGCAAATCATTTTAATAAACCTCCAATTCCTCTGCATAGACAAGGCTTATCTGGCACAAAAGTGTCATCCTGACAGCTATGAAGTTGCCAAGCCAAGCCAGGGAGGGGGTGTTGGCTGCCCTTCTCCAGAATAAGTGATTTTCAGGGTGAAGCGGTTAGCCTTGAGAAGGTTAGCAGTAAGATCTTAGAGTTCTGAGCCTGACCTGAAATCCCACTGAGAGGCACCATAAACACAACACACCGGGACCATTAACATCACTGCTTGCCTCTTTTACTTGATGCCTTTGAGCAAGGTCACAGAAGAAGCATGTTGAAAGCTCTGACATCTCTGTTCTAATAGTGCATGTAGCCATGCAAAGCTGCACCCATCCTACTCAACCCAGCAGTCTGGAGGTTCCCAGAGCGAGAAGCATTTGTTGTCACCATGAATAAATTGCAAGATATATTTCTTTCTAAACAGCAAAGACAATCTCAAGCAGAATAGATCAAACCCGTCTTCTTCCTCTCACAACTGGATACAAAGAGATAAGCACATACAACAAGGAGAAATATTTTAATTCCAATAGATTTTTTTGCTTAGTAGCTCTGTGATGTATTTAAAAACAATAAGGTGTTTTTTTTAATTGAAGTGCTTCCTGAGGTGAATATTGGAGGCAGCCATTTTGCTGAAACATAATCTTGTTTGTGACAATGGGTGCTCAAGAGGCCAGTGGAACAGATTGCAAACCAATTCCCACCCTGGTTTAGCCACTTGGCTGCTGTAGTGGAACTAACAAACGTGAGTTGTTGCCTGATGTATGTGGTCAGCTTTGCCAAGGGGAGGCCAGTGATTGAAAGGAAAAGTTACTGCGTTCTGCGTGCATGCAGCACTGGTGGTAGGGGCTGCGGACAAGAAGGCTCATGAACGGACAGAAGGCAGATCAGGAGAGAGGCCAGATAAGTCTAAGAGTCAAGTGGTGTGAGGAACTCTTGCTAATGGCTGTGGAAATTATGGCCTCCCAACAGGTTTGCCACCCCATCTGTGTGAAGTGTGACACAGATCTGCATGGTGGTTCAGGGTGTCTGTTTCCACATTAGACATACAGGAAGATGTTTCTCTCAGGCTCCAGGTGTCCTGACAAAGTATTACCACTGCAGCTCCTGACAATAGTGAAACAACACCATATGCCACCTGCAGAGAACATAAATATCATCATTTCTTGGTTCTCCAAACCTGCCCCTATCCCACACAAGCCCTCTCCAAATGTCCGGATGGTAAAATGAGTCAGTGTAATGTGGTCTAAACATCCTTGTAGTGGTTTGAGCATTGGTAAGTATAGGTGAGGAAGCTAGACAAAGGATGCGGCTTATGCTTCACAGGGAATGTCTGCTCCTTCTGCAAGTGGTGCTTAAACCATTGCGAGGCGATAAGGGTGACTAAGTGTTCAAACAAAAGCAGACCCCAGCCCAATCCAGTTTAACCATGGCCTCAACCGTATTCCGTGTATGCATCATCTTGGACAGAAGACTGCGATGGAACGCTGGTCTCTCAACAGCCATCACAGAAGCGGCTTATTGAAGAGAAGGTTGAGAAGAGATTTGATCACCGTGCTTTGGAAAGAGATCTGATAGCGAGGGTGCTTTTCAGTCTTGCTTGTAAAGGCATAACAAGATCCAATGGCAGGAGGCTGACGTTTAGATAAATTCAACCTTAAAATAAGATAGAAAATTACATCTGTGAGGATAACTAGATGTTGGAACAGCTCACGGGTGCGGGGAGGGGCGGCTCACAAGATTAGGTGTCTTTTCAAAGTATATGCTTTACTGCAGCTTCTGAGAGAATTTCTACAGTCTGCGTATGCATGAGGATCAAGCTTCTGGCCCTTGGAATCTGTGAATGGGGAGAACAGGACTGCCTGCATTACTCTCACCATACTCATAACACTTGCAGCTCTGCATTAAGATCATCACTATCATCAAATCTCGTTCTTCGGCAAGCCAGCAGAGGGGTTGTTTTTCCTCAATGCACAAATGGCCAGATGTATTTTGTGGTTTTATTTTGCCTTTCATTAAACGGCAGAGCTGGAGGTGGGACACCAGGTGGAGAGGACCAGTGCTCTGAAGTTGTGCAAAGAATCCACTTTCTAGATGCCTGGCTGGTGTGTCTTGCTCACATGTTCAGGGCCTAAATGATCACCAGATTTGTGGTTGGGAAGGATTTTCCCCCTAGCTTAGATTGTCAAGGACCATAGGGGCTTTTTGCCTTCCTCTGCAGCGTGAGGTGCAAGTTGCCTCCTGGGATCATTTGGACATATCACACAATCAATTTCCTGCATTGCAGGTGGCATTGGTGATACCATGGTCTCTCCTGTCCTCTGCTTGTGGCACAGTTTAGTCTCCTGAGGACTGAAATGCTTCTAACTGGCATCTTTGGGATGAGTATAGGGGTGTCCAGGTGAAATTTAATGGCCTGTGATATGCAGGTCAGATTAGATATTCTAATGGTCTCTTCTGGCCTTATACTCAATGAAATTATTATGTAATGGCCTCCATGGTAGAGAAGAGACAGCATTTGGCTACCCTGAGTTTTTTCAGATGCATTACCAAGTCTCTGTTCTAGGAGTATTTGAAGGGGATATATGCCAAGAAGGAAAAAGAACAGCTTAGAATGCCAAGTAATAGGAGTAACAGGATGAAAATGGACAAAGGAAAATGTGGGCTTCATAGCATAGGTCTATTAGATGGAAGAATGGTCTCAACCAAAAGGAAATATTGGGAAACCCTTTACTTGGGTCATATAAAACTGGACTGGACAAAAAAACCTTGCAACTATAGCAGAGAGAACCCACCCTAAACTAGCCAGGAGAAGAAGATCCAATGGGTCTCTTCCATGTCTAACATCTCTGATATATCGCTGGAAGTTTGGTTTGAAGGACTTGGGTAGTTTGCATTCTAAAAGTCCCAGGCAGCTGCTCCCTCAACATCTTAGTTTCGAAGGATGCGAGAAATTATAAATGGAGATGACAAAACCTCTTCCTTGAAGGATTATATGTTCCTCGTTAAACTGTAACTTCATTTAAAATCCATCTTTGATCCTCTTAAAGTATTCACTTCGTGAAAGGGGGATGGAAAGTGTGACAGAAGCTTTCCTCCTTGGGGAAGCTGCTGGACCAATTTACATATTTATTAAATATTTTATATTTTACTGTGTTTTCATGTCACATCTTATTTTCAGTCTGAGTGTCAAGAAACAACAGCGGCCATTTCTAAGACCTGTACAAAAATTCTGCCTTTCCTTCAGATTTGGCTTCTTGAGAATTTTGTGCTGTGCTCTGCAGAAGTTCATTTTGGAGAACACTTCAACCTCCCTGGCCACACAATAGCAAATCTTAAGGTGGCCATCCTGTAGCAAAAAAACTTCAGGACCAAACTTCAAAGAGAAACTGCTGAGCTTCAGTTCATCTGCAAATTTGACACCATCAGCTCAGGATTAAACAAAGACTGTGAATGGCTTGCCAACTACAGAACCAGTTTCTCCTCCCTTGGTTATCACACCTCAACTGCTAGAACAGGGCCTCATCCTCCCTGATTGAACTAACCTCGTTATCTCTAGCTTGCTTCTTGTTTGCTTATATATACCTGCCCCTGGAAATTTCCACTACTTGCATCCGAAGAAGTGGGTATTCACCCACGAAAGCTCATGCTACAAAACGTCTGTTAGTCTATAAGGTGCCACAGGATTCTTTGCTGCTTTTACAGATCCAGACTAACACGGCTACCCCTCTGATACATGAAAAAGGAAGGGAGCGAAAGCATTCTAGGCTGCAGCACTGGGAACATGAACTTTTGTGGGTGTGCAAAAGTGTCTTTGTTTTCCTAAGCCAACTGACATGAGAATTCAGCTCTCCAAACTTCCAGCAACACCAGGATCAAACTAAGGTAGCTGTTTAGAAGGCAAATTTGCCTTTAAGTAAAGAAAACATGAAGATGTTATAGGTCAAAGATATGTCTGGACATATATTCTACCCAACAGGCAAAGAGATCTGCCTTAAAAATTGCAGGATATTTGATGCACTATGACCATTGCTTTTTACATTGGTCATAACCATCTTACTGCTAACTAGTGTTTCCTCCATCTGTTGTGTTCACCTGTTGTCTCCTATCAGAGAGTGATATTGTAAGCTTTTGAGGGCAGGGTCAGTCTTTTCATTATATTTTTACAGCACCTAACACAATGGGGTCCTGATTCTTGACTGGGGCCTCTAGACACTACCACAGTCCAAATAATCTGAGGCAGTGTAGTCTAGTGAATAAAGAACTGGAATGGAACTCAGCCACACACGGTATTCATACAAAATATTACAGAAAGTTCCAATTCCATCACATCAGGTGCTAACAGATCTAGGCAAACATCCACTCTCATTATTTTATGTTTTTTCCTATTCTTTGACCATCCCAGATATCACTGTTGGGAAAAGGCCTTGATCCAGCAAAGCACATGCTTAAGCTTTAAGCATAGGAGTGGTCTTATTGACCTGGAAGGATATTTGCAGGGCTGCCATCACTGTGGTATCTCAGCACCTCATTCTCACAATGCCTCGGTGAGATTCAGAAGTACTATCCCCATTACAGACTGGGAATGGAGACATAGGGTAGATTATAGGAGTTGTCCAAGGTCATTCAGGAAGTCTGTAGCTTTACTGGGTACTGAAACCAGATCCCCTGGGTCCCATTTTGTGCTCCAGTGCGCTGCCTACTTGACCTAAGTCCTGGGTGGAAAATGTAGGCTCTAGACAGAGCTAGGAAGCAAGCAGGAGCTGCTGATTGTGAATAAGAGTTAAACATCCAGTTGTCCTTAGTGACTAATATGTCACACATAGTGCACTAGTAGGGGAAAGGTGTCTAATCATTTCCCTTCAGCCCTGCCCAGAAAACTGCACTCTCCATCTGCCCGATGTGCTTGCTTGATGGGTAATGGCAGACACAGCAGGTTTTGTGCCCTCTTTTGGCTACTGTCAGACGTAGAGCTCTGCCCTTTGTTAATGTAGGCAATGCCTGCCAACCAATTAGCCTAATTCTCTGAGAAAGTCAATGCAGACTAGATGCTATGAATAATGATCAGTCTTCTGGAATGATTCTGATGGTCGTAAAGCTCTCGCCCAGAGGTCTGTAAAGCAAATGGTAGCCTTTTCCTGCAAGGTGCAACAGCAAGGAATGACACTAGCAATATCCCTTTGAAGGGCCGCAAGAGCATTTGCAATGCTCAAGTTAAACTGTAAGTTCTTCAGGGCAAGGAGCTCCTCTTAATATGTGTTTACCTGGTTCCTGGAATAATGGAGCCCGGATTCTGACTGGGGCCTCGAATTACTAATGTAATACAGATACAAGGTGGGTGAAGTAATATTTTATATTGGACCAACTACTTTTGGTGAGAGAGACAAGCTTTCGAGCCACATAGAGCTTTTCTGCAGGTCTGGCTTCCCAGAAAGCTCATCTATCTGTCGAACAGAAGTTGGTCCAATAAAATATATTATCTCACCCATCTTGTCTCTCTAATATCCTGGCACCGATCGCTACAACTACACGGCATACAATAGTGTAAGACAGACAGTCTGAGGAAGGGATACAGGGGAATGTACAATAGTTGTTAATAGACTAAAAGGACAAGAAGGAATCTTCCTAACTAGCTCTAACACCCATCTCTTGTTGGGTAACACCAACTCCTTCCTTCCTTGCTGCTGTTGCTAGCATGGTATTTTCCTTTATTTAGGGTAGTAGAAGGAGCTGATCTTTCTGTACAACATGGATAGAGCTTGTTGAAAATTCTGTCTGATTTTTTTTTTAATGGAAAATGTGTTTTTGACCAAAATCGGAAAGTCTGCACACATTTTAATTTCGGTAGAATGCTTTGATTTTTTTGGTGGGGGGAGGAGGAGAACCCTTTGCCCTTCTCTCATATTTTTGCTTTTTTTCCATTGAAAAGATTAACCCGAAGGAGGAAGTTAAAGTGAAAGAAAAGTGGGTTTTCCCCCCACCAACATAACTTTTTTTTTTTTTAATTTAGGAAGTTTTCATCCAACAAACAGAAACCCAGACACGTGACATTTGAACAGAATGAAATTTCACTTATTTCAATTTCCTTTTCAAAATATTTTTTTGGCCAGCTCTAGTAATTTATTTGGACCTAAGGGTGAAATCTCAAGTCCCTTGAAGTCAATGGCAAAACTCCCACTGGCTTCAACAGGGCCTAGAGTTTAGCCTGAGGCTCTTTATCCCAAACAAAGCAAAAGCATCACCTCCATGCTCGATCCATCCCTGGCATAGGGAATGGGAGTGAGGTCCCAGATGCTTATGCTTTGTGCCAAGTTTCCTAATGGACACTAAAGAACCTCCTGAGCTTTCTAGTTGGTGTTGGTCCTGCTTTGAGCAGGGGATTGGGCTAGATGACCTCCTGAGGTCTCTTCCAATCCCAATATTCTATGATTCTTCCAGGCCTGATTTGCACAATTACCAATAACATTTTCTTCCCAGCATGATGCACCCAATCCAATGCTGGTGCTAGAACGAGGAATGAAAGTCCTGATCTTTGAGTGGTGGCCCAGGGCTCTGATCCAGCACTACGTTAATTTACTGTAAGGCTGTGACCCATACTGATTTAAACCAGCTGAGAATTTAGCCCATAGCTGTTAAACTGGGAAAAAAATGGGCTTTGACATCTTCAGACTTGCAGTGTCTGATGGTCTTGAATTTCTGTTTAAAAAAAGGCTGCAAGTCACAACCTGTTAATGTTAATTTGCACTATGGACCTGACCTAGCAAAGCACATAGGCAAATGTGAATTATTATTATTTGTATTACTGTAGTGCCTGGGAGTCTAGCCGTGGACCAGGGCTCCATTGTGTGAGGTGCTGTACGAAGACAGAACAAGAACAGTCCACTGCAACCAGGGGAGAAGTCCCACTGAAGTGCTTAAAGTGGTGCACTTCCTTAGGTGCTTTGTTGAATCAGGACCTATTTAACTGATCCAGAACTGTAAAAATGATCAGTATTGAAAAGTTATTAAAACTTTCTTTTCCATGCATCACTCGTTGTACAGGCTTTATCAGCTACATTCCTTTCAGGGCTATTAAATGTTTGCCATGTCTGTCTGCAGAACAGTGTCATCTTCCTGGCATATTCATTTATTGATGGTAGTGAGCCAAGAGTACCGCCCCCCCTCCCCCCCCGCACACACACACACACACACACACACACACACACACACACACACACCTTGTCTTCTGCAGGTATTAATATATACATAATGCAAAGAGAGGTTGTATTTCCCCAGGCCTTGTGCAATGGGGCCCAGATCTCCACACACAACTGCACTACAAATAATAACAATACCCAGTGCCTAGCAAGAACTTTTGGGAACATGCCCATGCTGCAGTTAGAGAGCGCTCTGCCCAGGGTTGAATGGCTCAGAATGTCACAGAGTCAATGAGTTTAAGGCCAGAAGGCACCACCAGAGAATCTAGTCTGACCTCCTGTATATCACAGGCCACCAACACCACCCAGTATCTGCAAACTAAACCCAACAACCAAAATTAGACCAACATGATTACAGCTTTCAGGATACTAGACTAGCGTGTGCCTCATGCAGAGAGTAGAAGGGACTAGGGGACCGAGGTGCACCATGTCCTAATGTGACGGCCACCATCTTGGCTGACGCTCCAGTGGTTGAACCAGAGCTAAAAGCATGAACGGCTAAAGCTCTCCAGTTGGGGATTGTAACGCTCAGCTCATCTGTAGACTGGACACAGAGGGAAGGGATCTGTAACACACATGAACCTGTGGGTTACACTAATACCCTGTATTCTTTGTCTTCTAGGACATTTTGCCTGATGGTCTGACATCTACAATGAAGAGAACTGATCCTCCAGCCTTCTGCCACTGAACGGGCAAAGATTTAGATACCTATAAGGGAGGAATGGTTTTATCTGGGCTAGGCATTGAGTCTTGTGAGAGAGATGATGCTGTGACAGAGCCATCGAACAGAGCTGGGGCCATTCTCTTGAAGATAGAGGATTGCTTAAGCTTTATGCTGAAATACGGGCGACGGACTCCACTTGAGGAAATGCTATTGATATCCCTTCCCATTTTTTAGGCAGGGAACATTACCTTGCAGGAATCACTGATGCTTTAACACAGCCTGCTCTGCTCTGAGGAGTTAAAGGGACAGAGGCTTCTTTTTGTCTGGAATTGAAGACTGCATTTTAACTCCTGGGACATTCAAGAGACTATAATCTAAAACCTCAGGATGCAGTTGCAAAAATATTTAGGCCAGCTCCTTATAAGCAGCTGACCATGGGGCTGTTTGCTACGGAAGACCAGCCCTGGTTACAATGTGTTGCAAAGGCCATACATTTCAGGATTATATGGAGGGGAATTATCCCAACGGGATGCATCCCTGTATTGTTAGTATATGGAAAAGGGGTATGACCTAGTGCCCTGAGTTTGGAGGAAAGGATAATCCCAGTTCCTACCCTGAGTCCTTCAGTGGCTTACAACAAGCCACTTAGGTCCTGATTTTATTATAGTCGATTTGTACAACACAGTTTAGTGTGTGTGTCCCTTGAAGAGTGTGACCTGCCTACATGACTTGTTTTGGCTCTGTGTTTATCCAGGAGCCCTCTTCTCTGAGTGCCTCACCGAATAACCATGTTCCTTCTGTTACCCAACCTTGGAGCTACCATGCATCTGTTTCAGGCCACTGCAACCATTCTCAGTGGTGCTAAACCCCCATGCACGTGTTTGAAAACACTTGTGAAAGGCACAATTTGCACAGTATTTATCTTCAACATATTTCGTTTTGAAAAAAAATAAAGGAAATAAAATGTTTGTGGCCAGCTCTGTCTGACTCTGAAGAGCAGGGCCTTGGGGTACGTCCATACTACCCGCCCGGGTCGGCGGGTAGCGATCGACTTCTCGGAGTTCGATATATCGCATCTCATCTAGACGCGATACATCGAACTCCGAACGCGCTCCCGTCGACTCCGGAACTCCACCACCGCGAGTGGCGGTGGCGGAGTCAACGGGGGAACCGCGGACTTCGATCCCGCGCCGTCAGGACGGGTAAGTAGTTCGAACTAAGGTAGTTTGAGTTCAGCTACGCTATTCGTACCTTAGTTTGAACCCCCACCCCAGTGTAGACCAGGCCTTGGTGTCTAAAGTTGGACACCAAAACCCCAGCAACTCAAAATTAGAGGCTGCTTTTGAAAATAAAGCTCATAATCTCTCTGCCTTGGTTTCACCTTCTGCAAAAGCATGTAATGCTTCCCTAATTTACAGGGATGCTGTGAAGATGAAATAATTGATGTTTGTAGAGTGCAACATAATTGCTAAATTCAGTGAATGGGCCTGATTCATTCCTGGTGCACTCAGTCAAAGAAGTTACATCAGGGACTACTGTAGGCCATCGTGTTGATTATTTACTTCGAAAGTCTGACATTTTCATAGATTCCAAGGCCAGAAGAGACCATTGTGATCATCTCATCTGACCTCCTGTGCATCGCAGGCCAGAGAACTTCCCCCGAAAGTTAATTCTGTTCATGATACATGACTAGATATGAATCCATCTCATTGCCCCAGAGCTCACACTAGTAAACCAGCTTATTTTAGTCAGTAAAGAACTCTAAACAGGGATGACTGAATACACGCAAGGAGCTAGGCCATGGGGAAAGAAAATGCTATTTGTAAATAGCTCCTCACAGTAGACATTTTTCAAATGGGATCAAGCCTTAAAAGCTGTAAAGTGCAGCTGTAGTTGGAAAAGTGACTATGTGCCCTCTCCTTTCCTATTGATTTCTGCCAAAAGAGATGGCTGTAATTAATAGTGCTTCCATGGTCTAGTGAATAGCGTAGGACTCAGGAGAGCTGGATTTTGTTCTTGGCTTTCCGGCTGGGTGAGCTTGGGCAAGTGACTTAGTCTCAGTTTGCCCATCTGTAAAATAGGAAAAATGATATTGACCTTCTTTCTAAAGCATGTTGAGATCTCCATATCAATGTTGGGTACTATTGTTATTGATTAGAACAGGGCTTGGCAACCTTCAGTACGCAGCCCATCAGGGTAATCCGCTGGTGGGCCGTGAGACATTTTGTTTAAATTGACCATCTGCAGGCACGGCCCCCCGCAGCTCCTAGTGGCGTGGTTCACCGTTCCTGGCCAACAGGAGCTGCGGGAAGCAGTGGTCAGCATGTCCCTGCAGCCCACGCCTCTTCCCGCATTTCCCATCGGCTGAGAACCGGGAACTGCGGCCACTGGGAACTACAGAGGGAGGAGGGGTCGTGCTTGAGGATGGTCAACGTAAACAAAATGTCTCGTGGCCCGCCAGCGGATTACCCTGATGGGACACATGCCGAAGGTTGCTGACCCCTGGATTAGAATAATTTATTTACCAAATTTTACCTTTTTTTTCCTGTTGGATGAACTGTGTGTGAACAAATCTCAAATGTCTCAACTTTATTTGTTATTTGGAATGACTCACAAATGGGGAGCTGGTCCAAAAAATGTGAACAAAAAGGGGTTTCTTTCCTCTTAAAAAAAATAGCCTTAAAAATGCCACTCCCCCAACTTACGTTTAAATTGACATTATCTATGAAAATGTAAACTTTTTGACAGCGCGGAACCTTTTTTAACATCTTGTTTTTTTTCAAATAACCAAAATAGTGGTTGAAAGTTTCTCATTGTATCAAAAAGTCAGTTTGCAGTAAACAAAAAACAAGGTTGATGGCCATATGGAGATAATATTTTTGAAAAATTGAAACAAACAAAAAAAAACAAGGAAAATTTCCCTAGATTGAAATGTCCTTGTACTTTTCAACATGGAGTTTGATAGCAGGATATAAAATCCATTCTATGGGTTTGATTTAGAGATCAGATCTAATCTCCGGACACTGATATCTCTCTTAAATGCCTGCCAGGTTTTATTGAAATGGATTTTATTATTTATAGTAGGATATTGTGGTGATGGCTCAGGGAGGTGTTAGGTTTTTGTATGTGTGTGTTCTTTTCTCAGCTACTGTCAGTGCTCAAGGGCTGATGCCATTCTTCTGTTATTTTACCATTCAGCATTTTTACTTCTCTGGCCAGTAATTATTTTTGCCTCCAGATGCCTGGGTTCCCTATGAACAGAAGTGGACAGAGAAAGATGAACCGCAAAAGAATAATTAACATTCGGGGTTAACAACTGCAGCAAAGGAGCCCCCTGGATTCAGGTCCAAAGGAATACAATTAGGAGTTGAGATGAAACAGTGCAAAGAAAAATAAATCTGGTTATTGGGAAGGGTTTCCTCATATGGATGTTTTTTGAATGATAGGCTAGTCTCTTAAATCACTTCTAATCGGCCTGTTTTCTAAGGCAAGAACAAAGGGACAGTCAATGAAACTGGAAGGTGACCAATTCAAAACTAATAAAAGGAAATACTTCCACACCACATGGAATTAGCCTGTGGAACTCTTTGCCACAAGATATTACTGAGGCCAAGTGCAAAGACGAATTCAAAAAAAGATGTATATGGATCACAAGAATATTCACAGTTATATCAGTAGGGATTTTTAAAGAAACTTACTTTTTAGTACATTCTTTCAATGAGGGAAAAGGTGAACCTCACATTGGATAATTCTGCTGGTTGCCCACTTTTTATAATGAGAGGGCTCTAGCTTGGACACCCCCCCATCTCTGCTGATCTAACCTGTGGTGATATGGCACAGACAGACAAGCAGTCACTCAGGTAGGAAGAAATTCTATGCCATTTGATACATTATTTGATGGGAAAATGTCAAAATGATTCTCATTTACTTTTGATAACGTCATAATGTTTCATTTCAATACGTTAATGTTTTGTTTTGACCTTCATTTGATGCTGACTGTTATAGATTACAGAACATTGCTTCGACATTATCGAAACGCTGTTTTTACCTTATCAAAATGAAACTAGTCAACGTTATTGAAATACAATTTTTCTGATGATTCCGATTCAATTTTTACAGATTTGCATGCCCAGGATGGATCAGTCAAGTCAGAAGACAGGATACTGGGTTAGATGGACCACTGATCTGACCTAATATTGCTGTTCGTATTCTAGAGCCTAGACTTAATTAACAAGCTACTCTCATGGCTTGCAGAGTATTGCTCACCCAAAATCTTTGCAGTGATTTACAGCCAGGCTGGCTGTGACCCTCCTTTCATGAGAGGTTGCATGCTGTCAGTTTTCCCCTAGGTGAAGGATTCAGTGTCTATCTGCATGCCAAGATTTACCACCACCAATCCTTTGTCTTTATTCATAAACGGGACACCACCATGCTGTTTGTTTCTTCTTGTACTTTGCAACAAAGAGTCCTGTGGCACCTTATAGACTAACAGATGTATTGGAGCATAAGCTTTCGTGGGTCTGATGAAGTGGGTATTCACCCACAAAAGCTCATGCTCCAATACGTCTGTGAGTCTATAAGGTGCCATGGGACTCTTTGCTGCTTTTACAGATCCAGACTAACACGGCTACCCTTCTGATTCTTGTACATTGTCTTTCTTGTAAATAAAAACTCATTGTTAATATAATAATCTACCTATCTCATAGAACTGGAAGGGACCCTGAAAGGTCATTGAGTCCAGCCTCCTGCCTTCACTAGCAGGACCAAGTACTGATTTTGCCCTAGATTCCTAAGTGGCCCTCTTAAGAATTGAGCTCACAACCCTGGGTTTAGCAGGCCAATACGCAAACCACTGAGCTATCCCTCCCCCCTAATTAAATAACCAGCACTCTGTCCTGAGGGTTTGAACCTGGGGCCTTTATCACTACAGCACAGTCCTTTAGCACTGGAGCTAAAGGATAAATGATACTAAGCAGTAAGGAGTAAGTTGTTATATTTTGTGGACCAGCCACTAACGGAGGGTGCATAATACATGGAAACAGTGGGTTTTGATATGCATGACTAGTCCCATTGCATGGACCGCCTTGAAAAGCACATGGGTTTGGGGGATTCTTCTTCAGCAGCAGTGTAGCAGAGACCTAGTTCTGACATAGGAAGGAAGAAGTTTCTTCTCATCGCTTGTGTTACCTCTCAGCATAGTATGAGGCCTTTGTCAATTGTGAAGGGCACAGAATTATTACCTCCACCAATCAGGAGAAGAAACGGGTCTACAGTTAATGGTCTCCTGGCTCCCGGCCCAATGCATATTCACTTAGGCCAAAGGGCATTTTGACAGGGAAAATCATCATCATCATGATGATAATAAGGATGCTCTACTTTATCTGAATCCCATCCAAAGGTTCAGTTCAGAGGGGTATGTTAAAGCAAGAGGTCAGGGTCATACCCAGTGTTGGCAGAATGATCAAGGATTTTAGCAGCTCTACTGGTCAAAACCCCAGACAGAAAAAAAGGTGACTTCAAGAGATGATTACTTGGCCAAATCTATTTAGATTTTCATGGGGTCTACAAAAGCCTCAGGTCTATCCCCCAGACAAATTTCAAGATACTACTGCAAACCATGGAATGCTAGAGTTTTTCAAAGAGAGTTTGATGACATATTATAATGGAATAACCAAGCAACCTAAATATTGGATACGCTTGCCACTCTCTCTATAACATCCAGAAGGTTAACTACATGACTGAATTACTTTTACCTCCTCTGTGTTATTCTTAATCCACATGTTTTTGGAGTCCAACTATATTAACTACATAGTATTTAACACTGTAATTATTCTAAATCATGTAGCGAACCTTCTGGTGATTATAGGTACCAAGAAGCATAATCACAGTATAACTTCACTGTAACTACAATTATTCTGTTTTCAAATGTAACCAAACCCTTGTGCTCAACACCTCTTGTGCAGTAAGTGAGTATTTTTATACCCATTTTGCAGATGGGGATGAATAAAGTTAAGAGACATGTCCAAGGTTACCTTGTGAGTCTGTGGCAGAACCAAGATCAGAATTTACTTCTCCTGAGTCCTTGTCCTGTTCTTTGCCTGCAAGCCCTATGGCCTATGGTTACAAGAGGTCAGTCTAGATCGCAAATGTCCCTCCTGGCCTTAGAATCTATGACTATCCTTCCTCCCAGATTGCTGCCCCTTACTTTCAGTCTCAAATGTAAAATCCTTTGTGCATAGGAGTAAAAACTGGGCTCTGTGGAAGGAAAACATTTAAACCATCAGGAAGGAGAAAACTAATATTCTCCAGGTTTAAAATTTAATCTACTGCCTGTTTCTCAAAATAGAATGGTCCTTTAGGCAGACACAGCTCAAGGTAAAGTCTTTGGGTTTCCAATGTCCTCAGTACCTAAGCTGATTTCCAACTCCTGGGCAGACAGGAGGAATTTCAAATAAATCATTCCTTATTATAGGAAGAGGAAGTTAAGCTGCATATTTCTGTCTCCCTAATAAAGATTGAATTCTCTTGAAATAGGGATAGGAGGGGGTGAATCTTTGGCACCTGTTACAGTCTCTGAGATGGTAAGAAGGGGACCGCAAGCGATAGTTAATTCTTTATTATCCAGAAAGGAATCCGCAGCCTGGAGTGCCTTTCTGGAGAATATAACAAAGTTTATTTTTAAAGTCGGTTCCTCCCAGCGTGTCCCGAAATCATCTCAGACACACAATGGGCTGGGAGGAGGCATGTTGAAAAAGGGACAGGTACAAAGAGAAAACAAAGAGTGCACCCAGGAAGCGAACACACAAATCGGTGTGATGGAAATGTTGTGAGCAACTGTGCTTTGCACTCGGTACATCCTGGCCTACGTTTTCAAAACTGTGTGCTTCAAGTTAGGTTCAGAAGGCCTGTATTTGGAAGACGCTGAGGGCTGATTTCAGCAGGCATTTTTGGGGGCTCAGCATTTCTGAAATCAGGCCGCTTTGAACTGAGGTGACTAATGATGGAGTTAGGGTGCCCAGGTCTGAAAATCTGGACCAGCACCTTTTCTCTGAGTGTGTCTGAGTGCTTTACAAGCAATAATTTCCCCAGTACTCTGCTGAAGTAGGTATCATCCCCATTTTACCGATGGCGGTTACAATTTATGCTAAGTGCCAGATAAAATTAAGGGTGGATTTTCAGAACGGTGTGAGCAACTGTGCAGCAGATTTTCACAAAGTTAGGCTGGCTCGTCACAGCATTGGCCATTTGTGGGTGCCGTTGTCCTACGATTGTCCACGCTAATGCAGCACCTGCGCTTGCAAACTTTGGAACAACTAGCCCTTAAGTGATTTGTCTACAATCCTAATAGGGAGTCAGTAACAGAGACAGATAATGCAGCTCTGTGTCCTGCCTTGCAGCCCCCTTCTGCCCCCCGCTAAATCCACTCCCTTCCAGAGCTCAGAATAGATTTCAGGAGTCCTGATGCTGTCCCTTGCTGTAGCCAGGACACTCCCTCAGTGTAACATGATATAATTAAAATGAATAGACACAAAAGTTTATTGAAGTGTCTCAGGGCAAATGTGCTGCTTCTCTCTGTCCTGCAGCTTGTTTCTGACATTGTTTATTTAGGCTTAAGGGCTTGCTAATAAGGGACACACAAGGCTTCTCAGGTTAACCAGTATCCTCCTCCCTTTTATTTTTATTTTCTATCCTGCATTTGCCAAATGTGCGTGTGTCTGTGTGCACGTGCACCCCGAAACTGGGATGAACACACAACTTCACACGGTCAGAGATCTCTAGCTGCTAGAGAAGACTGAGGATACCAAATGCATTATTTAGCCCATTATTTCCCTCAGGCCCATGAAGGCTTTATTCTCCGCAGTCTATTTTTAGAGCTGGTCATTGGAACCAGGATGGCCTGGGGGAAGCCCATTATCTGATGGTTGAAATCTGCACTAATGACCAATCTGGGCCTTTGCAACACATGGGGCAGCAGGAGCTGCTTAACAATGCTGGCTGTTATCCCAGGTGCCCTCTGCCTCCCCGCTGCCACCGCCTTTAGTGCAAAGCAGAATACATGGCCTGAGCTGCTGAGTCCCAGCCAACCATTGACAGGAGAACTTCAGCATTGCGAACACCCCGGAATGGAAGTTGTTCGTCACTCGGAAATGTCCGTAACGCTGAGCGAAACGTTACGCTTGTTTTTCAAAAGTTTACAACAGAACATTGACTTAATACAGCTTTGAAACTTTACTGTGCGGACGGAAAATGCTGCTTTCCCTTTATTTTTTTTAGTCGTTGACTTTAACACTGCACTGTCCTGTACTTGCTTTTTTTTTTCTTTTTTTTTTCTTATTTTGTTTCTGCTCCTGCCTGATTGTGCACTTTCCGGTCCAAAGGAGGTATGTGGCTGACCGGTCAGTTCATCACTCTGGTGCTCGTAACTCTGAGGTGCTACTTTACTAAGCATTTCATATTGATCCTGGCATAACCCCCGTCCCCCTCCTTCACACACACCCCATGTCTGTTCTGCCCTCCAGAGCCCCACCTCCCCTCCTTTCTTCAGCGACACCTTCACATACAGAAAAAAAATTCCACGTTTGGAATTTAACTGCTAAATGGTACCATCCTTGTCTTGTCGATGCCTCATAAATCTCTGTTACCCACTTCTCTACCTCCCCCCCCAGCTGATCTGCTCCGCTGATTCCTCCCCATTCCACAAGGTGCTCTCTCTGTTGATTCTTTAGCTCTCTGCGGGGGGAATAAGAGTGTTTACCGCTGGTGGGATTTCCGAAGGGGAAGAGGAGTGGGCAGCTAGCCGCGAGGAAGGGTGAGCCATCCTCCTGAATGAATCAGCCAGGACTGGGCTGTGTTTAATATACAGTTGTATTGCTCCGTTCCTTACCTGCAAAATAACTAAATAAGTACCCAGCCGGGATTAGTCACGGATTTACAAAATGGATTTGCTCTAAGAGATTCCTTTTGCCTTCACTAGCTGCTTTTAGTCTTTTGATAGCGCTTCAGCAGTTTTTTAATATAATATTCCCCCCCGCTTCTTTTTCTCTACTTTGTGCTTAGGAGGAAGAGGGGAAAATCCATTTACTTTAACAGTCATATCTCTGAGAAGCAGGCTCTGAGGAAAGCTTTTAAATACTGAATTGAAAGACGTGAACTGCTTGGCTTTTCCAGTCAGTTTCCCCTTAATTCTCTCTCTCTCGTGCTGAGTTTTCTGTTTAATTAGGGGGAAAGAAAATAGTGACATCAACTCAAGGCCATAATCCCTTTCCAAGTTGGCAAAGGAGGAGTGTAATCCAGCTGGCACGGCCCCCTCCAAAAGCAAGGAATGTCTCATGGCCAGACACATGTGACTGAGATTTCGGGGTTTGTTCTAGCACTGGGTGAAGTCAGTGGAAATCTTTGCATTAATAAGTGCTGGACTGGGCCCTAGGAGCCGGATCCTGTTTGGTTCTGAGCATGCACAGCTCCCGCCGAAGCCTGTGGAAGTGGAGGGTTGGGCTGAGTTTTCTGCCGGGGTCAATCTCGGCCCTGTGGATCTAAAAGCACAAGCTTCTGCTGCTTGAGCAAATGGGCCAGGATCCTCAGCTTGGAGGAGGTGGCAGATTCCCACAACTGTTCTGTGAACCAGCCACTAGTGGAAGGGGACAAAAATCCCACACCGGAGTAATGTCGGTTACACAGGTGGCTCATCTGATCTTTCGATGGCCTCGCTTGTTTGCCACGTGACTCCATGCTTCAGTCATTGTCCGAGCTGCCCCCCTTTCTAATGTATCACAGTAAGGTTTTGACTGGCGTTCAAACAGCCCCCACTTTGGAATACGTTTTGATTTCTGTGTGTGCGCCTTTTCCCAATTTGCATTCCATGGCTACAATCCTGCCAGGGGCCACAGGCCCCCAATTCCCACCGACCAAGCGAAAATGAATGCAGATGTCACTGCCTGGCATAATCAATAGCACTATCACACTGGGTCTTATATTTACAAGCAACTCTTTCAGCATGAAGTTTCCCAAAGCCGTGTTGCTTTTGTGAATCGCAGGGTACAATCCAAATATCAGAAAGGAGCTGGATTAGATCAGTGGCTCTCAACCCTCCCAGACTACGGTGCCCCTTTCAGGAGTCTGATTTGTCTTGTGTATCCCCAGGTTTCACCTCACTTAAAAACCACTTGCTTACAAAATCAGACATAAAAATACAAAAGTGGCACAGCCCACTAGTACTGAACAATGGCTGACTTTCTCATTTTTACCATATATACCGCTACCTCGATATAGCGCCACCCGATATAACACGAATTTGGATATAACATGGTAAAGCAGCGCTCCAGGGGGAGGGTGGGGCTGCACGCTTCGGTGGATCAAAGCAAGTTCAATAGAACATGGTTTCACCTATAACGCTGTAAGATTTTTTGGCTCCCAAGGACAGCGTTATATCGAGGTAGAGGTGTAATTGTAAAGTAAATCAATTGGAATAAGAACATAAGAACGGCCGTACCGGGTCAGACCAAAGGTCCATCTAGTCCAGTATCTGTCTACCAACAGTGGCCAATGCCAGGTGCCCCAGACGGAGTGAACCTAACAGGCAATGATCAAGTGATCTCTCTCCTGCCATCCATCTCCATCCTCTGCCGAACAGAGGCTAGGGGCACCATTCTTACCCAGCCTGGCTAGTAGCCATTTATGGACTTAACCACCATGAATTTATCCAGTTCTCTTTTAAACGCTATTATAGTCCTAGCCTTCACAACATCCTCAGGTAAGGAGTTCCACAATTTGACTGTGCGCTGCATGAAGAAGAACTTACTTTTATTTGTTTTAAACCTGCTGCCTATTAATTTCATTTGGTGACCCCTAGTTCTTGTATTAAGGGAATAAGTAAATGACTTTTCCTTATCCACTTTCCCCACATCACTCATGATTTTATATACCTCTATCATATCCCCCCCTTAGTCTCCTCTTTTCCAAGCTGAAGAGTCCTAGCCTCTTTAAGCTTTCCTCATATGGGACCCTCTCCAAACCCCTAATCATTTTAGTTGCCCTTCTGTGAACCTTTTCTAGTGCTAGAATATCTTTTTTGAGGTGAGGAGACCACATCTGTACACAGTATTCGAGATGTGGGTGTACCATGGATTTATATAAGGGCAATAATATATTCTCAGTCTTATTCTCTATCCCCTAACATCCTGTTTGCTTTTTGACTGCCTCTGCACACTGTGTGGACATCTTCAGAGAACTATCCACGATGACTCCAAGATCTTTTTCGGACTCGTAGCTAAATTTGTCCCTATCATGTTGTATGTATAGTTGGGGTTATTTTTTCCAATGTGCATTACTTTACATTTATCCACATTAAATTTCATTTGCCATTTTGTTGCCCAATCACTTAGTTTTGTGAGATCTTTTTGAAGTTCTTCACAATCTGCTTTGGTCTTAACTATCTTGAGTATATATATATATCTATATATCTTGAGAATATAAATATTGTACTGATATTTCATCATATAGTATATAGAGCAGTATAAACAAGTCCTTGTCTGTGTGACATTTTTAGTTTGTACTGACTTGGCTAGTGCTTTTTATGTAGCCTGTTGTAAAACTAGACCAATATCTAGATGAGTTGATGTAACCCCAGGGAGAACTCGGAGTACCCGCAGGGGTATGTACCCCTGGTTGAGAACTACTGGATTAGATGACCTTATCTATCCGATCTTTTCCATTTCTAACTTCTATGGTAAAGGCTATATAAAGTATGTAGGTGCCTATCTAGCAAAGTCCTATATACTAGCTATATAAATAATCTGTATACAGCAATCTATACTAGGGTGACCAGATGTCCCGATTTTTATAGGGACAGTCCCAATTTTTGGGTTTTTTTCTTATATAGGGTCCTATTACCCCCCATACCATCCTGATTTTTCACACTGTCTGTCTGGTCACCCTAATCTATACACAAGAATATACTGGAAAGAGTTTATATAGAGATTAGTTTCCATAAGCATACAGGAATCAAGTGTACAGTGTGAAAGAACGTATTGCATACAGTCTATAGAAATCAGTCACTCGCCACTGAAGTGCAGCCACTTCTAAGTGTGGAATGGGGCAACTTTTTCAGAGCCTGGGGCAATACTGTCAAAGAGCTTGTAGGAGGGAAAGCACAGGAAATATCTCCAGATGAAATTATGGACAGAGGAGAGGTTTTCTTTTTGGCAGGACAGTGAGTAATTACCCAAACTGGACTTCTGCCAGGACACCAGCGATTAAAACACTCTTAGAGCTTGTGAACAGGGCCACAGGATCTCTTAATGACTGTGAGCGGATTTTTTTCCAACAGCTCATCAAAAAGATGGAATAATAAAACAGAGAGGGAAAAAATATCAAAGCAGAAGTTAATCTGTGCCGTGTGATGGGGTATGCAAATCCCACTTTGAAATGATAATTTATTAACTTCTATTTAAGATAAAAATGCAATTAGCTCATTCTTTCATTTTTCCCCCCTGTGAAAAAAGAGACACATATATTATCATGTCCTTTGCTCCCGTGTCAAATCTGTATCATTTAATTTCTTTGCAGTGAGACTGCTGAGCGTTCCAAGGTGTGGGTTTCCCTTTGTTTTTTCCCTCCTTATTGTGGCTTGTGGCTATATAAAAAAAAATTAAAAGATTTCTAAATTCAAAAATGATCCCTGTTAAAAGCTGCTCTGTACTGGGCTTTTAACGGTTATGGGTCATTTTCAAATTAGCTGCAGAGTCAGTAATGAGCAATCGGTTCGAGGGACTTCTTATTTTTATTCCTATTCATAAACTGTTGAGGGAAGGACTGTGAGTGGTGAAAAGGATCTGCCTAGTTTGTTTTCTGCTTGGTCGATTTGGCTAGAGTGTCAGTTTCACCTGATCTTTAAATACCATGTGCCGGATATAAATCATCCTCTGGCGTCAATGAAGTTATGCTGATTTACACCTGTTGAAAATGTGGCCTTGTACTTTTAAATTGTGTCAAGGTTATGCCGAGCTGGGGTTTGGTGCTCGTTTGTCTTTTTAATACAAATTGAAAGAAAGAAAGAAATATCTGAAATTACAAGGAAGGGTCAAAAGATTTTGAATTTGGAAGACTTTTTTTTCATACCCCTCAAAAAGAAATAAACCCCAAAGGAAAGATTTGTTGTTGTTGTTGCTAAAAGGTTACAGAATTCCTTCTCCCCTATTTTCCAATCATCTCTAGCAAATACAGACCCAAGATAATAAAATTTAACAAGTCAAGAAATATACCAGGTGCCAAATTTAGTAATAATAATAATACCTGGCTCTTAAATAGCACTTTTCATAGGTCAGTATCATTAACTCCATTTTACAGATGGGGAAACTGAGGCACAGAGTGGCCGTGACTTGCCCAAGGTCACCCAGCAGGCCAATGGCAGAGCTGGGAATAGAGCCCACATCTTCTGACTCCCATTTTGGTGCTATGGTCACTAGGCAACACTGCCAAAAGCTTCGTGAAGTTCTTGGCCATGACTTAGCAAGGAACTTCAGCACGTGCCTAACTATAAGCATGCCAGCCCTCCCATTGACTTCAGTGGATCTACTCACCTGCTTAAAGCTAGGAATGTACTTAAGTCCCTGGATGAACTGGGACATAGGCATGTGCTTAGGCACGTTTCTGGATCAGGGTCTTTCCAGAGAGGAAGGAAAGACAATCCAGTGTGAATCCTTCCTGGGGAGAGCAAAATATACTGAATGCTTGGAAGTGACTGAGATGACCTGGACAATGCACCTAACGGGCCCCGTTCCAAACCCATTGACATCAAATGGCATTTTCCCATTTGCTTTGGATCAGGCCTTACTTGGTCACAGAGACGACCTGTTCAGTCTTCCCAGGAATGCCACGCTATAGGTCAGAACTACTCTTGTCGAGTCTCAGCCTTTCTGGGTACATGTTCCCCTGCCCGGGACAAGGGTAACGGTAAGAACAGACCTTAAATGACTCACAGTATCAGGCGCTTGGATGTTGTGCTATGCAGGATCAGGGCAGTTAGGGCTCGAAGGGGCAGGAACGGCCTTGCAATGGAGTATCTACGGTAACAGTCCGCAGGTAAAGACATTGTCAGCAGCCCGCTGATGGCAAAATGATAAAGGGGCGGGGGTGGCAAGGAGGGAAACCTGACCAAAGGATTTCAACTTCCATAAAAATTCCTTTAAAAATGGGGACGAAAATTCCTTGGGAGTTGGAAGGATGGTGTTGTGGTTCAGGCACACGGAGCTTGGACTCAAGACAGTCATAGAGTTTAAGGCCAGAAGAGACAAATAGATCATCTAGTCTGACCTGCATAACGCAGGCCTCAAAATTCCATCCAGTTATCCCTGTACTAAGCCCAGTAATTTGTCTGACTAAAGCATATCTCTCAAAAAGGGTTGTCTTGAGCCGAAGACAGCCGGAGATGGAAAACTCACCACTTCCTTGGCAGTTTGTTCCAGCGATTAATCACCTTCACTGTTACGTGTTTTGCCTTATTTCTAATTTGAATTCCTCTGGCTTCAACTCCCAGCCATCGGCTCTTTTGATGCCTTTGCAAAATGAAAGAGCCCTTTAGTGCCTGGTATTCTGGGTCTGTTCTCAGCTCTGACACACATTTCCTGCGTGACTTTTGGCAAGTAATTCATTTGTCTGCACCTCAGTTCTCCACCTGTGACAGAGGAGAGATTTGCTTCTCTACCTCCCAGGTGAGGGTAAAAATCTACGAATAGTTGGAAGGTATTCAGATACTTCAGTAAGAGGAGTCATATAAGCACCTCAATCAACAAGTCTAGCAATTCCAGGAAACCGGAATAGCATCTTTTCTATAAACCACTATCCAAAAAACAAGGCATAGAGTTCAATACTATAGCAGAGAGAGCAGTATAGACATGGGGAAAAAAAACATGATCCAGAGAGATTTGGAAAGTGATTCCGTGTAGGAAGGCTCCCACTGGCAGGAGCTGCAATGGGAGAAGGCTCTTGCACTAAGAGTGTTGAGAATGTGGGAGGGAACAGAGGAGCCCCATCCTATTTGAGCACAAGATGCAAAGAAGGGACCACATGTCTATACAGACCTTACCACAGTGGGGCTCTGTTCCTGATCAGGACCTCTGGGCACTACTGCAAGATAGATAAATAATTTTATATATAAGAGCAACTATGAGGTTCTTATTTAATCTGAACTGGTTTTTCCATCCCCAGTGAACCCCTGAGGCCCCTTTAAGAACATAAGAATGGCCCTCCTGGGTCAGATCAAAGGTCCATCTAGCCCTGTATCCTGTCTTCCGACAGGGGCCAGTGCCAGGTGCCCCACAGGGAATGAACAGAACAGATAATCAGCTAGTGATCCATCCCCTGTCACCCATTCCCAGCTTCTGGCAAACAGAGGCTAGGGACACCATTCCTGCCCATCCTGGCTAATAGCCATTGATGGACCTATCCTCCATGAATTTATCTAGTTATTTTTTCCACCCTGTTATAGTCTTGGCCTTCACAACATCCTCTGGCAAGGAGTTCCACAGGTTGATCGCATTGTGTGAAGAAATACTTCCTTTTATTTGTTTCTGAAGCATCTCTATTCTGTGCTGCTTGGAAGTGTTCTAAGAAAGGAAAAGCCGAGCACTGAACTGGGCTGATCATGACTTCAGAGCATGCATCTCCCTAGCGTTGCTGCCACAGTAGCTCATCTGCAGTCTCACCAATAACTGCATCTTCCTTTTCTCCCTGCTGCCGGAAACTCATACGTCCGCCTCTGACACTGTTATTGCCAGAAGGACCTTATTTTACAGCCACTGTCCAGCCATCACTTTTTGACTACAGACATTCTGAACATTTTAAAGCAAACCCATTTTGAAGGCGCTGTGAGTGGGGAAGAGGTATTACATCCTCAGGATGAGAATAGAGCTGCTCCAGTCCTTGTGATTGTGTCGCCCCCTTGTGGCTGGCTCGCTAAGGTGATCTAGGCCCTGTGTAACCCTGATAACTCCCGATGATTCTCTTACTGACTCAGATGGTGATGTGTTTTTGCAGCCGGCGCTCAAGAGCTCCATTCCCGATCCCCATGTGTGCGCTGTCACTTGTAACCAGGGTGTCTGTGTATGTGTGAAGGGAGCTTGGATAGTTACATGAGTTTTACACTACAGCAGCCTGGCCGGCCTTTACAATTAAAGCTTTGACTAAGAGAGAGGGGATTAAATATTTTTCATTAGCAAATTTGGAGATTCTAAGCCCTACTACAGAGATCTGTCACAGTCATTGTGAGCGAAACAGCTGTATAATGAGCAATTATAAAGGAAAGAAAAGGACGTGACATTTTGCCCAGATACTTTATTGCTTCTATAGTGTAGACCCTAAAATCCCATGGAGACAATTATCTTGAATAAGAAGTATTGTTATTCCCTTCTGAGCTGGTAGGTTATTTGTGGAGTATCCTCACAAAGGTTAAGCATAACAATGGATCATTCTTTGTGCTGGGTTAAGATAACTTCAAGTTTCCACTCCCCGAAAAATAAAATCCCACGGAATCCATACACTCGTATTATATAAATCTCAGGACACAGGCGTGCATGAGACGACAGGGTTGTGATTACAGTTTTTTTTAATAAACCAGGATTATTGTTGTGGGGGGAGGTTGGAAAGAAAGTTTGTGAAATTATCTGAATTCAAAAACACACGCTCCTTTTAAAGTTTACATCAGAGAGCTTTAATCCCAAGCAAAGCTGATAATTCAAACAACTCTTCAATGCACAACAGCATGGCATATTCGTCTTAGGATGTTTTAAAAGCCATTTTCTTTTAGCTCCTTTTATTACATATTACAACACACAGAAAAGGGGACATCCAATGAAACTGAAAGGCAGCAAATTTAAGACTGTTAAAATAAATGTTTCCGCCCACCCACATGATGCACAATTGGCCTGGAGAACTCACTGCCAAAAGATACCATTTGATGCTCAGATATTAACAGGAGTCACAAAAGGACTGGGCACCTATATGGATCACAAGATTATCCAGAATTCATATAGTAAGAATTAAAAAAAATAAAACAAAACAAGAGATTGGGAAGGGATATAAATGGTCGTGCTTCAGGGCATGACCTAACTCATTGGGTCAGGAAGAACCTTTCCCTTTAGACATGCTGTTCCCAAACTGCCTGCTGTAAGTGTGTCTTGGAATTTCTTCTCTGAAAGGCACGCCTGACTATGCAATTCTAAGACGGAAGTTACAAACTGTCTGCAAGATTCTGTGTTGTGCCTCTGAGAAGTGCAGCACAAAAGTTACAGGCCAGGGAGAAAGCTCTTAAACCACCTGTGCACTGGGATCCTCTAGGGGCTGGAGAGGCCCTGGCAAAACATAGGCATTTTTTGGGACCTAAATTGCAGCAGCCTCTAAGAGCTGGCCCCATGGGCCATCACACTCCCTGGAATCTCAGGAGCACGATGTGCTGCTCCAGTGCCAACTCCCCACCCCTCACTAGGCCAGCGATTATGGTCCCGGGAAGATGGCTTTAAAGGTGTTTTCTGCGGTGCCCATTGAACTCTGGTTACAAAAGTATCATTCCATTTTACTGTGGGAATCATGAGCGGATTCAGTCTGTTTTGACAGCAGAATTCCCCTGTGGATAATAACACGTAAGATAACTATACACAGTTGGACGGTCATGGATGCCCATACCCTGAGTTGCTCCAGTTGGGAAGCAAGACACCACAATGTAGTAAAGCTGCTCAGACTAAAAAAATTGTTTAATTGCACAAGAGG
The DNA here is from genome assembly GCF_016161935.1 of Mauremys reevesii. NCBI lineage: Eukaryota > Metazoa > Chordata > Testudines > Geoemydidae > Mauremys > Mauremys reevesii. The sequence continues at coordinate 279,625,765 of NC_052624.1, forward strand.
ACAATTAACCAAAACTCATAAAGCTAAATGTGGTCTTGTCATTACAGCAGTAGAGCGAATACTGATATTTTTGTTTGCCTTGTATCAAACATACAGGTCCCCTCTCCACCGCCACTAGCCACAGGCTAGCGGGAGTCAGTGAACAGTTGCTGCATTTTTCTAACAACCCCTCACCTCCCAACCCCCCCCCCCCCGACTACTACTGGAACAGTGGCAAATACATGGGTTACACCTGCAACAGGGGAATCTTCCCCTTCTGGAACCAGTGGCTCTCAGGGCTGTTTTATGCTGTTCCAGCCCTTTTATTGGTTTAAAGTGGCCACAGTGGAGGGTGAAAAACCTCGCTCCATGGCCCTAATTTGCAGAAACAGCCCTCTTCACAAACCAACTTACACACATGCTTAATTTAAACATGTTGTGATAAGTGAAGGGGTGGGAGAGGTAGCTCCCTTTTGTGGACACCCAGTCAGCCAGTTAGCTATAGAATCCCTCTTAGTAGCTGTTCTCTACTTGCTTACATGTAAAGGGTTAAAAAGTCTGACTGTGATGCATAGGTAAAGGGAAGTGAGTGGGCACCCGGCCAAAAGAGTCAATTGGAAGGCTACAACTTTTCAAAATTGAAACAAGACTCCCTTTTTGTCTGCCTGTTGTTGTTCTCCGGAGAAAGGAGACGCAGAACAGGAAGAGGGCTGAACTATGCTGTAGGAAGCTTTAAGCCAGATATGAAAAACCATCAGATCATACCTAGAGACTACTTATTTGAAACCCCCAGATATGTAAGTAGATCAGGGAATGTCTAGGAAGACGCAATTAGGTTTCTCTCTTTTTTTTTCCTTATTGGCTTGTGGACTCCTCTGTGCTAACCCCAAATGCTTTTGTTTTGCTTGTAAACTTTAAGCTGAACCACAAGAAGGTTATTCTTGATGTGTAATTTTTGTAAGGGGTTTTTTAAAATCTAGCAAAACCCTAAGTTCCAGATGTATTTTCTTTCTTTTTGTTTTAATAAAATTTACCTTTTTTAAGAACAGGATTAGATTTTTGGTGTCCTAAGAGGTTTGTGCATGTTTTCTTTAATTAGCTGGTGGCAATAGCTGATTTCCTTTGTTTTTCTTTCTCAGCTCTTTCCTGGGGAGGGGGGGCACAAAAGGGCTTGAGGGTACCCCACAAGGAGGAATTCCCAAATACGCCTTCCTGGGTCCGAAGGGTTTTTTTGCACTTGGGTGGTGGCAGCATCTACCCAACCAAGGTCAGAGAGAAGCTGTGACCTTGGGAGTTTAATACCAGTCTGGCGTGGCCAGTATTAATTTTTAGAATCCTTGCGGGGCCCCACCCTCTGCACTCGAAGTGCCAGAGTGGGGAATCAGTCTTGACACATGTGTTTAAATCCCATTAAAGTTAATGGGACTTCAGCATGGGCTGAACTTTAAGCCCTTGCTTAAATCCTTCCCTGCCACAGGGATGGGCATAAGCATGTATTTAACTGCTTTTCCGAATCCAGGATGAGACATCCCAGGTGGGACGTAGGGATGAGAGGTGGGAGATATTGATCAGATTAGGTTCCTAGCTGGTACTCCTATATACCACCTTAATAAAATGCACAGCACGCACAAATTTAATCCTAATACATCTAACAATCATGCTATAACACAGAAGCCAGCTTTCTGCTTGGGACGTATTTTCAAAGGCAGCATGCTAGCTCTAGAGGCATAATGAAGTTTCTCATTAATATCCATCTAGCCTAGGAGTCTTATGGTCTAAAAATCAGCAGGCAAGGTGCAGGATGGAACTGGGAGCAGCCTTGCTCTGGCTTATTTTTTTCCATTGAAAAATAAAATAGGAAAGTAATGATTCAGAACGCTGCCATCCTGCAGCTCTGATTCACCCAAAAGCAGTGGCCCCCAGTAGCAAAGGTGTGAACACGAAAGAGGGAATTCACAGGCCTTGACTGTTCTCTCAGTATGTTTTTAATGAACAGCATAAGCCTGTCTTAGCAACTCCAAAGTCCCCATCAGCAAATTGGCTCATATTTTTTATCCTGCAGATTTCAAGATTAATGGGGCTTTTGATGGCGCAATGTTGGGGTCATCATTTAAAATGCCATTCTACTCTGGATGGGCTTGATGGAATGAGGTGATACCACTGCTTTTGGAGGGGTTCTAGTGTAGGGGTCTGAATAAATTCCAGTTCTTGTGACTTTTTTGCATGTAGACAGACTATGCTGATGCCATCAATCGAGAGGCCTACCGTAAAAGGGAAAAATGTTGAAGGGAGAATGGGATCTGTCTGAAGTGAGTAAATATTTGGGTGGCATGTGTGATGAGTACCACCAGGCATTTGCTGCCCCTGCCAGAGACTCCACTGCTTTGGTAGCTTTGCCCATGAAGAGGAGGGCAGTGAGTTTGTACCTCTGGGGGTTACCTAGAAAGGATCTCCAGGATCAGCTACTGGTGGAACCAGTGAGACTTGGTCCTCCAGCAGCTAGAAGGGCTGGGAACAGGCAGAGGCCAATCAGGGCCCAGCAGGTCAGATAAAAAGGGCTGTCTGCGTCTGTCAGGGGACAGTACTGGGTGCAATTGGGATGTGGGAGGAAGGATTTTCCCTCTGTCTTAGCCCAAGAGACCAGGCTCGGTGAAATCTTAATTCTGTCTGAACCTTTTTGTTTAAGTCAATGACTTTTGTTTCCTTTGCAGCATGTAAGGCTCAGATGGGTCATCCAGAGTGGACTGTTAATTGGACTGCTGTAAAATTACGTGAGCTCGCTTTGTGAGATGCTCCACTGGCTCAAGGAAGCCCAGGACAGCATGAGTGAAATGTAAATGCACCTATCCACTTTTGTAGTTTCTTCCTAAAAGTGAATTTAATTTTGGACTGAGAATCTTGGAGAATGAGCCCCTGGATGTACCTGACATCAGAGTGGATGGAAGTTATTAGTATTATGGTATTGTTGAACGACCCCAGTTGAGATCAACACCCCATTGTCCTAGGTATTGTGCAAACAGAATAAAAGACAGCCTTTCCCTGAAAGATCTCACTATGATGGTAAGTCAATGCTATATGGAACCTAGGATTTGCCAGACTGGATCAGGCCCATAGTCCATCCAGTCCAGTATCCTGTCTCTGACAGTGGCCAGTACCAGATGGTGATTTCAGCTGGTGAAGTAGATGGTGAAGATAAACCCACATCTGCAGTAGATGATGTGAGGTAATCTGCTCCCCACCCACATTAGGTCTCATTCTGATCCCTATTAGTTAGAGAAACATTTAAAACCTGATGATGAAGCCCTATATTCTCATCACACCCTTCTTTTTGCCTTCAAGCCTGAAGCCTCTATGTGTAATGTTCTCCCTCAAAAAACTATTCTCCTCTGTTGTTCAAATATAAAATTCAAAACAAAAAGTCAGAATTTTTGGACATGTCTAAGGGAACTCATGTGCTTTTCATCAGGCTTCTAAGAGTTTGAAATATTCTGGGGTTCATATTCCCCTAGCATGACTGAATAATTTGAAATCTTCAGTAGGAAGCTACTGAAGAAGACCTCAAGAGGTAGCAAGCTATCTTAATCTCCCTCACTGGAGAGTTTGCCTAAGGAAAGACTGAGGAGTAGTAACTGATTAAAGACGTCAGGGTTCGGAAATCCCACAATATGGGGCTTCTGCTGAACTCAACACACTCAGGGTTATTAAAGTAATACTATGAATAATGGTGAAATCTTGCTCAAGGTTCTTAGAACTGTAAGCGTTGTGTTACTGCTCTGCCAGACCAGGAGTGAGCTTTCCTGCTGCTAACCAGTGTGTCAATTCCCTGATACACCAGCTTGTCTGCCCGGCCAGCAAACTCTCCAGGACTTTGCCAGTCTAAACCTTGCCTTGCACAGAACAGTCAGTGAACCCCAGTTCCCAAGAGCCCCAGAGATATTCCCTGCAGTGTTCAGTCCCTCTCATTGGACAGTCACGGAAGTTAAGTTAGCTGCCTCCAGAGACAGAGTACACACCAGCCTGTTACGTTAGCTGAGGATTCCCTCTCCCCTGTTAATTCTCATCCATGATATGGTTTTGTAATATAACAAGAATATGTTTATTAACAAAGAACACAGATTTAAGTGATACTAAGCAAGGATAAAATACGGGTATGGTTACAAGCAAAACAAAACATGATTGCAGCTTCATTTTAGCAATCTTTGCCTAAGCAGTTTTCTTTCTTACATCAAATTACCAACATATTTTGCCTTTCAGGTCAAAAAGATTCAGCTTTCATAGGCTCAAAGGGTGTTGTGCCCTATTTTCCCTTTAGTGAGGGATTCCTCAAATGTCTCTTTACCCCCCTTATATTACCTAAAATCTATTGTCTCTGTTTCAAGAGCCAGGAAGGTGTCTTAGGGTGCAGATTCCTAGCATAACTATTAAACAGTTTTCCCCCAACTAATCTAGCTTGATGGCTTTGTTTACCTTATGTGTAAATGTACTTCTGTTGTTCTCTGCCTGTAACCAAGCTGGTTAGACAGATAAATGTACATTCCTTTGTCTAGGACAGGCTGGGTGCATGCTCTGCCTCCCACATATATTTAAAGGACATGTTCCCAGCCCACATCTATAACGTTTTGTACACAGCTTGTACATACATTCATGCGTTGATTTTTGGGAGCAGCGTGTCACCGGTTTACATCTGATAACTTACATGACACTTTTAAGATCTATTATAACAGTGTGTTGGGGCAATGAGTGTGTCAGTCCCAATGTGAGTTACAAGATGGGGGGGCCCTCTGCCCGCTGGCAGTGAGGGGCTTTTACGATCACCTTAATAGACATAGGACCTGAAACATTAGTCCTTACTCAGGACTCATATTTTTAATATGTTGTTTTAATATTTTTAAAATGCTTCATGCATATGTAACACACACTTCTGTCGCTGTTCCTTTTAAACAGCAGTAGTCAGTTTGGGTAGGCGGGGGGTTGCCTGAATAGCAGAGCAGTTGTCCACTGACTCCAGATAAACTGGGATTAGCAGGTAAACAAAGGAAGAAAGTTCATGAACACTTGGAGCATGCTCAGTAGGGCATCTCCAAGTGCGGGGCCAATTCCGCTCCCAAGCATAAAGAAAAAAAGGTGTCAAACTCTTCAGTTAATTCAACCAGACTCAGAGGGAGACAGCCATATCGGAGGGGAGGTGAAGATTTCTGCCCCAAGGGCTGGGGCTCACAGGCCTGCTTTGACTAATTGCAGCAGAAAGATAATTACAAGGAGAAGGATACCAGCCTATTCAAAGAACTGAGTGCTTGTTCAGCTCAGGGCGGTGTGGTGACATTAACGCGAAATCGGCACTGCATATTCTAAATGCATAGGATTGTGGCCTGTGTACCTTTTGTTACTAAAGAAATCTGTATGTTAGGTTATTATTATTTTTGCTTGCATTGTATTTGCTTTATTGCTGTAATGATGAGACCACGTTTAGATTTATGAAGAATCTTAGTTAACCCTCCAATTGTCCTCTTGTAAATATAAAGATTTTTTTATTTTAGTCTGAACAGCTTTACTACATTGTGGTATCTTTCTTCCAAACTGGGGTAACACAGGGTACAGGCATCCACGTTTGTCCAAATGTGCATATTTATCTTATGTGTTGTTATCTACCAGTGGGGGTTCTGCTGCCAAAACAGACTGAAGCCACTTACTGTTCCTGCAGGAAAATGGCATTAAAGTGGAAACTTGTGTAATCAAAGATCATAGAATCATAGATATCAGGGTTGGAAGGAACCTCAGAAGGTCATCTAGTCCAACCCCCTGCTCAAAGCAGGACCAATCCCCAACTAAATCATCCCAGCCAGGGCTTTGTCAAGCCTGACCTTAAAAACCTCTAAGGAAGGAGATTCCACCATCTCCCTAGGTAACCCAATGCAGTGCTTCACCACCCTCCTAGTGAAATAGTTTTTCCTAATATCCAACCTAAACCTCCCCCACTGCAACTTGAGACCATTACTCCTTGTTCTGTCAACTGCTACCACTGAGAACAGTCTAGATCCATCCTCTTTGGAACCCCCTTTCAGGTAGTTGAAAACAGCTATCAAATCCCCCCTCATTCTTCTCTTCTGCAGACTAAACAATCTCAGTTTCCTCAGCCTCTCCTCATAAGTCATGTGCTGCAGCCCCCTAATCATTTTTGTTGCCATCCACTGGACTCTTTCCAATTTTTCCACATCCATCTTGTAGTGTGGGGCCCAAAACTGGACACAGTACTCCACATGAGGCCTCACCAATGTTGAATAGAGGAGAATGATCATGTCTCTTGATCTGCTGTCAGTGCCCCTTTTATACAACCCAAAATGCCTTTAGCCTTCTTGGCATACTGTCAACTCATATCCAGCTTCTCGTCCACTGTAACCCCTGGGTCCTTTTCTGCAGAACTGCTGCCCAGCCATTCGGTCCCTAGTCTGTAGCAGTGCATGGGATTCTTCCGTCCTAAGTGCAGGACTCTGCACTTGTCCTTGTTGAACTTCATCAGGTTTGGCACAATCATCTAATTTGTCTAGGTCCCTCTGCATCCTATCCCTACCCTCCAGTATATCTATCACTCCTCACAGTTTAGTGTCATCTGCAAACTTGCTGAGGGTACAGTCCATGCCATCCTCCTGATCATTAATGAAGATATTGAACAAAACCGGCCCCAGAACCGACCCTTGGGGCACTTCGCTTGAAACCGGCTGCTAACTAGACATGGAGCCGTTGATCACTACCCGTTGAGCCCGATGATCTAGCCAGCTTCCTATCCACCTTATAGTCCATTCATCCAGCCCATACTACTTTAACTTGCTGGCAAGAATACTGTGGGAGAACGTATCAAAAGCTTTGCACACATCCACTGCTTTCCCCTCATCCACAGACCCAGTTATCTCCTCATAGAAGGCAATCAGGTTAGTCAGGCATGACTTGCCCTTGGTGAATCCATGTTGACTGTTCCTGATCACCTTCCTCTCCTCCAAGTGCTTCAAAATGGATTCCTTGAGGACCTGCTTCCAGGGACTGAGGTGAGGCTGACTGGCCTGTAGTTCCCCAGATCCTCCTCCTTCCCTTTTTTAAAGATGGACACTACATTTGCCTTTTTCCAGTCATCCAGGACCTCCCCCGATCACCATGAGTTTTCAAAGATAATGGCCAATGGCTCTGCAGTCACATCCACCAACTCCTTTAACACCGTTGGATGCAGCGCATCTGGCCCCATGGATTTGTGCTCATCCATCTTTTCTAAATAGTCCTGAACCACTTCTCTCTCCACAGAGGGCTGGTCACCTCCTCCCCAGTTTAGCGGGTGACACATATTTAGCAGTGAAGACAGTCATTCGGAGTTGTCTGGTGGATGGAGCATTGGATTGGACTCAAGAGACATGGTTTCTGTTCTCAGTTCTGCTACTTACGAGTCTGCTAGGTGACCTTTTGCAAATCATTGTACCTCTCTGTACCTCCATTTTCTCATCTATTAAAAGGGGAAAATGTGACCGAGGTCCTGTCGAGACCAATGGTTGGGTGGTCAGGGTCAGGCCCAGAGTCTAAGAACCTGGTTCAAGTACCAAAGCCTTGGGTCAAGACCGAAGTCTGACAGGGTCAAAGCCAGGGGTCAAAGCAGGAGGCAGAGTCCAAGTACCGAAGCTGGGGATTGGGATCAGTGTCAGGGTTCAAAGGTAAAGGCCAGGAGTCGAAGTCTGTGAGCCAGCCAAGAGGCAGGTCCATTGCTCTCACAAACTAAGGAGTCAGCCTAGTTGCATAGATACTTCCTGGAACTTCTCTTAGGCTTAGACAAATTGCCTGGGCCAATCAGGGGCCACGAGAGAAGTTGTCAGTCCAGCCTTCCGAGGTGGTACTTCCTGGGGTGTTTATCTCCATGGGGTCTACGTGATAATGCATGCCGACTTATCATGGTTGCTGGGCAGTGGCATGGAAATGTCAGCTGCTCTGCAGGCCTAGGTTCTATTTTCCACAGACCCTCACATCTCCCTTGTAAAGTGCTTTGAGATCTACTGATGAAAAAAGTTGTTATAAGAACTGGGTGTTGTTATTCCAGCCCAACATTTCTATTGTTCCGTGATTATCCACCGAACAGGTACACCAGAATCGGTGCTTATTGGCCTCCCTTGTCGGTCTAAGCCGGCTGATGATATACAGAATGGGAATGGAGTATGGAAAAATATGGTGCATTCAGGCTCTTTTTGCATTTCCTTTCTCCAGTCTAGCAAATAAATGTATTCGTAGGAGTGTTCAAGGAAATAGTCAAATTTTAAGCAAATTTTACAGGAGAAAAATACTCCTGTGCAAAGGGTCTTTTGGGAGCTTACGTGACACATGGTTGTTGTACTTGTCCTATGTACAGGGGTGCATTTCACCCAGGAAGCAAATTTTATTTTTATTATTTATTGTTTGCATTGTGGTAGGACCTAGGAGAGCTAGTCAGGGACTAGGATCCTGTTCTGCTAGGCCCTGTCCAAACCCAGAACAAAAAGATGGTCTCTGATCCAAACCGCACTTATAAATGGTAATTTTCACACTGGAAACCTGATACTCAGATATCAGAGGGGTAGCCATGTTAGTCTGGATCTATAAAAGCAGCAAAGAATCCTGTGGCACCTTATAGACTAACAGACGTTTCGGAGCATGAGCAACGAAGTTGGTATTCACCCACGAAAGCTCATGCTCCAAAATGCCTGTTAGTCTATAAGGTGCCACAGGACTCTTTGCTGCTTTTACTAAAACTCAGAGTTCCTCTCATCCAGTCAGAGAACACAAACAATATCACGTGTCCAATCTAAACAAGTTTCCAATTTCACAGTCTATCTAGTTAAGGGAGTTGCCTGACCAAAGTTATATTCTAAGCAAATATCACATAATTGCATCAAACTGCTCATGAAAATCTACAGGCCATGAATTATTTCGAGCGACTGGGTCGTATCCTCAGGTGCTGTAATCTGGCAGAGCTAAATCACTGATTGAGGCCAACTGAAGCTCTTGTGTGAGTTTGGAGAAGAATTCCAATTAGCATATGTAGTCAAGAAAACCATAAGCTGCTTTACTTGCTACAAACTCTCTGCTCCACTCTCCTATCAAGCTCACAGGACTGTATGAATATGCAAGAACCAGACTAGTTTTTAAGCAACTCGCATACACCACTACATCAAAAGGGGATGGAATCTACTTTCTTCACCCTGCTCAGAATGAACCCAGCATGCAGAAACAAAAGGCCATATTTTATAGAAAGTATTCAGCTAGGGTCATTAGCTTTCCAATTTGGCTTCATCAGATGGCTACACAGGAGGGGGCTTTCCAAATTTATTGGATGGTTTGTCAATAAGCAGCTGCCTGTTAATGGCACAAAGCTCCATGGACTTGAAAAACTAAATATCTCACATTCACACTAGACAACAGAGAGGTCCATCTCTGTGATCTTTGGTTATTGGACGGATGGGACAGAGAGAGGCAGGGGTGGCTCTATGTTTTTTGCCACGCCAAGCATGACTGTCAGGTGGTCTTCGGTGGCATGCCTGTGGGAGGTCCACTGGTCACGTGGATTCAGTGGCATTTCTGCAGGTGATCTGATGGTCCCGCGCCTTCGGCACCCTCCGCCGAATTGCTTCTGAAGCCGCGGGACCAGCGGACCTCCCGCAGGCATGCTGCTGAAGACCACCTGACTCCCACCCTCATGGCGACCGGCACACCGCCCCCCGTGGCTTGCCACCCCAGGCATGTGCTTGCTGTGCTGGTGCCTGGAGCCACCCTCGGAGAGAGGGCTTGTCTACACTTAAAAACACTACAGCAGTGCTGCTGTAGCGCTTCCATGTAGACACAACCAACACCAATGAGAGGGAATCTCCCATCAGCAGAGGTAATCCACCTCCCTGAGAGGCAGTAGCTAGGTCAATGGAAAAATTCTTCCATCAACCTAGTGCAGTTGAAAGTTAGGTCACCTTAACTACGCCACTCAGGGGTGTGGATTTTTAACACCCCTGACTGACATAGCTAAATCAACCTAATTTTCTAGTGTAGAGCAGGCCAGAGACAAGAATATCCCTTGATTCCACCTCCACTGTTATGGATAATCTAATCAGCAAGTGCCACAGTGGCATGTACTGGTGGTTCATGCTAATGAACCATCCTACCTCCAAGAGTGGCCAAGACCACAGATTGCAGAGGAGGGTGGGAAAAGATCCATAATGCACTTGACCCATTGTACAATCATAAATATTACAAGAGAAGTTCTTCCTAACCCTAGCTACAGCAGTTAATGCCCTGAAGCATGAGAACTCGTAGCCCTGGCAAATACTATCCCAGCTATTATAACAGCAGCACTGTGTTTGAATATCTCTAAGACTAGAACTTTGCGGGAACTGGACTTTTCCTCCCTCAGAAAACTTCATATTACAGTTAGGAAAAAGAAAATCATTACAAATCAAACCAAAAATCTCAGATTTGCAAATTTTTCTGATGGAAGAACATTTAGAAAAAATAGATTTAGAAGAATCAAAATAGAATTTTTTGGAAATTTCTGGTCCCACCACACTGGACTGCTGAATTTCCAAGGAGCTTGGGAGTTTGGGAGCCAGGGTTCGTAGGGCTGCCAGACAAGATGCCAAGGAGCTAAGAGGTAGGCGAGCTGTCAGGAAACTAGGCAAGTTTCCATCCCAGGTTTCCATTGAAAGTTTAGTGAGAATTGACATCTTCCCATGGAATGTGTTGATTTCAACAATATGGAATTTCCAACAGAAAAAAAAATCCACCAGAAAATTTCCAACCACCTCCATCTAATGCCATCTATGAATCTTGCAGAGCCATGTCTAGATCGTCGGGCTCAACAGGTAGTGATCAATGGCTCCATGTCTAGTTGGCAGCCAGTATCAAGCAGAGTGCCCCAAGGATCGATCCTGGGGCCGGTTTTGTTCAATATCTTCATTGATCTGGAGGATGGCGTGGACTGCACCCTTAGCAAGTTTGCAGATGACACTAAACTGGGAGGAGTGGAAGATACACTGGAGGGTAGGGATAGGATACAGAGGGACCTAGACAAATTAGAGGATTGGGCCAAAAGAAACCTGATGAGGTTCAACAAGGACAAGTGCAGAGTCTTGCACTTAGGATGGAAGAATCCCATGCACTGCTACAGACTAGGGACCAAATGGCTAGGCAGCAGTTCCACAGAAAAGGGGTTACAGTGGGTGAGAAGCTGGATATGAGTCAACAGTGTGCCCTTGTTGCCAAGAAGGCTAATGGCATTTTGGGCTGTATAGGTGGGGCACTGCCAGCAGATCGAGGGATGTGATCATTCCCCTCTATTCAGCACTGGTGAGGCCTCATTTGGAGTACTGTGTCCAGTTTTGGGCCCCACACTACAAGAAGGATGTGGATAAATTGGAGAGAGTCCAGCGGAGGGCAACAAAAATGATTAGGGGGCTGGAGCACATGACTTATGAGGAGAGGCTGAGGAAACTGGGATTGTTTAGTCTGCAGAAGAGAAGAACGAGGTGGGATTTGATAGCTGCTTTCAACTACCTGAAAGGGGGTTCCAAAGAGGATGGATCTAGACTGTTCTCAGTGGTAGCAGTTGACAGAACAAGGAGTAATGGTCTCAAGTTGCAGTGGGGGAGGTTTAGGTTGGATATTAGGAAAAACTTTTTCACTCAGAGAGTGGTGAAGCACTGGAATGGGTTATCTAGGGAGGTGGTGGAATCTTGTTCCTTAGAGGTTTTTAAGGTCAGTCTTGACAAAGCCCTGTCTGGGGTGATTTAGTTGGGGATTGGTCCTGCGTTGAGCAGGGGGTTGGACTAGATGACCTCCTGAGGTCCCTTCCAACCCTGATATTCTATTGTTCTATGGCAGAGACAACTGCGTGAATTGATTCTGGATTAAGTTTCACTGTAGCCTTCTGAACAGCCATTTTTTTCTTATGTCTGCAATGTACCCCTGGGATGCTTCGTAAATTACTAGGGATAAGAAAAACAAGAGTGAAAAAACATTAAGTTCATCGAGTTCATCCTCTGGCCAGTGCTGGATTATTCTCCACATTCTTCAGACCCCACTTAAATGACTCTAGTAATTGGCCTTCCACTATGTCCACTGAGACCATTCCACAGTATATTTATGTTTTTGTTTGCTCCAGGTACTTTTACCAAAGTTAAAATACAAAGTACCAAATTAAATCACCTGTCTATGAACTGGACTGCCACTGCAACACCTTACAGTAGTGTTATTTACCCACCCTTAGCACAAACCTAGGGCTAGATGGTGACTTTAGTCACAGCCCTGAGAACAGAGAGATGCAGACCAGGGTACATATGCCTCAGAGCCACAATTCGTCCCCTCCTTCCTCCTTGCCCCTGAACACAGGGGGTTGGTAATTTACTGATAGGCTAAATCAGTAGGAAATTACATCAGTCCCCCCACCCCATGTGGACAGGAAGGAGTCCATAGATCCCAAGGCCAGAAGAGATCATCATGATCATCTAGTCTGACCTCCAGCCTAGCACAGGCCGTAGGACGTCTTTGAACTAATTCCTGTTTGAATTAAAGCATCTTTCAGAAAAGCATCCAACCTTGATTTTAAAATTGACAGTGATGGAGAATCCACTGCTACCCTTGGTAAGCTGCTCCAATGGTTAATTACCCTCATTGTTAAAAATCTGTGCCTTATTCCCAGTCTGAATTTGTCTAGCTTCACCTTCCAGTGTTAGACCTTTCTCAGTTAGATTGAATAGCTGGGGAGTGGAGATAAGACTCCACTCATTCCCCACCCACATGCTCTGGGCAGGGATTAAGTAGGCAAGAGGCACAGAGCTAATGTCCAGGTAACCTTTATCAGGGTAAATGGGGACTTCTTATTCCCTGGTGCAGGAGTCATTATCATGGGCTAGTCTGTGACTCGGGCACCTTATCTATTCAACCACCTTATCTATGCAGCCTTTTAATTATTTTTATCATGTTTATTTTGGTAGTGCCTAGAGGCCAGCCAAGAATGAGGCTCCAGTGGGCTAGGTGCAGCACAAACACAAAATAAGAGACAGCCTCTGCCCCAGAGCGCTTGCAATGTAAATAGGCAAGACAGACAAAGGGTAAGGGACAGGGATGTAATATACAAGCAGAGCGATCAGTGTTTACCCCTTTCTCCAGATCATTTATGAATAAATTGAATAGGATTGGTCCTAGGACTGACCCTTGGGGAAAACCACTAGTTACCCCTCTCCATTCTGAGAATTTGCCATTAATTCCTACCCTTTGTTCCATGTCTTTTAACCAGTTCTCAATACATGAAAGGACCTTCCCTTTTATCCCATGACAGCTTAATTTACGTAACAGCCTTTGGTGAGGGACCTTGTCAAAGGCTTTCTGGAAATCTAAGTACACTATGTCCACCGGATCCCCCTTGTCCACATGTTTGACCCCTTCAGAGAACTCTAATAGATTAGTAAGACACGATTTCCCTTTAAAGAAACTATGTTGACTATTGCTCAACAGTTTGTTTTTCTATGTGTCTGACAATTTTATTCTTAACTATTGTTTCGACTAATTTGCCCGGTATAGACGTTAGACTTACCGGTCTGTAATTGCTGGGATCATTTTCAAGACCTCATAAAATGCTCTGTGATTACTCTGTGTCCCCCAAAAATCAGCACCTGGGATTATATAACCTTCTGTTTGCTCCTCCTTCCTTCCCTGCCCCTTCACCAAAATCTCATTCCTCTTGTCCTTACTTACTACACAGTGAATTTTTATCACCCCTTTAAACCAGCACAGAATGGTCTTATCTGAACATGTAAACTTGGTCTTATCCTCAGATTTATTTTGGGTTGTATTTTATGCTTTCCAAAACACTGGGAAATAAAACTCAGTTAAACATTAAACAAAGTCAGTTGTCTTTTTGCCCCTGAAATCTGTTAGCATTTTAAGCCTCTGTAGCCCGGGTTAATTTAACTTCTAGTTCTGGAGGGGTAGAAAATCTATCAAACAAGCAGAAATAGATCGAGGAGTTACCTCATCATTTCAGAGGGTTAAAGCTGTGTCATGTCCTATGAAAGTCTTTCTTCAGGAGGTGAAACCTAGATGGAATTCTAAGTCTCTTCTGCCTGTGATGCAAAACACGACCTACGAAATTTCAGACTCTATGTCTTGAGTTAAGCAGGGCTGGAAGGTGCCTTCCTGATGATTTCAGCTGCAGCAATAAGAGAAGGACTATATAACATAGTAATTAAAACTTCCATATGTTAGGGAAGTACATAAAAGCCTCCTACATAATTTCCTCTTTTATACATTGTGCCACAAGGCAATGCATGGAGGCATCGTTGAGCCATGAGGTGAAGTTACAAAGCCAAGCAAGAAAAAAAGATACCACACCAATATTTGTTAGGGTTTCCAGCAGCCTGTTAAATGAGGACAGGGATTTGAATCCCAAACAAATTCCAGTTAGATTTCATTGCAAACGAAGGCCCCTTCCCAATTCATCCAGCAGAGAATTGGCACCAGTGTTTGTATGGGTTATTCTTGAAGAAATTCTTCTTTAAAATTGGTCATTCTATCCATCAAGGTTTTGATTTGGGGGAGGGAAGGGGACATTATTAATATGCACTAATACTCCCTACAAAAAAAAAAAGCCTTCAGCGAATTGAAAGGTTTTCCATTCATACTCCTTTGTTTTAAGGGTGCTTTCACAGGGTGAAATTCAATTCAGTGCAGTGGGGACAGCTCTAATCAACAGCTGGAGCCATAGCCCTTGTGCTTGGTACAGGAATTAATTTCACCCATTATCCACCAGATGGTTGTATGTCTATGGGTCAACATGGTTTTGGCTTGAGTCTCGGCTATGGTAACAAAGTGTCATGCATGCATTACCACATCTGCCACCAAACTGGGTAATTCTGCTAATCCATTAATTCCACTCCAGTGGCTGGCAGCTGGAAGATACACCACCAAAATTCTGTACGGTATTATTCCCCTGAAGGCCGAGGCAATTCCTCATGGAGATTCAGGTCAATCTATTGGCACGTTGCAGGACGTGTGACTAAGTTACAGCAGAGATAAATTTGAGGACCAGGGGGCCTGAGATCTTCTTGTCCCTGTTGTAATAAGTGTCAGGATATCAGTCATGAAGGCAGTATAAGAACCAAGAGAGATGGCATAATAAGAGCTGAGCTCCACGCAGGGGGTTGTGCCAGTTTCTTCTTTGCTGTCTCTATACCAGGCCAAATCAAAACCCTGGATCCAAGCTCTCCTGAATTTGGGGAATAGGACTGAAAATCCAGATCCATTTTTTACAATGGAGCTTGGGCTCTAATTTCAATGCAAAACCACACGGTCTTTTTTCACCAAGTTCTTGATTATACGTCATCTTAGGGCACTCACAGGGGAGCTTGGGTGGGCCACCCACATATAGGGTTACCACCTGGTTGGTATTTGACTGGCCTGGCCAGTTTTTTATGGATTTGCCAGTTGCCAGAAAAATAATTTAATCTGCTGGGGCTTTTTTTATGTGGGTCTAAAGATTTGCATTATTATCACAATACACTGGGATATGTAATGTTAAAAGTTTCTGTGTCCAGCTAAAGCTCACTTCCACAGTTTAAGCGATAACAGATCAGAACTGTTGAAAACATAGAGTGAGCTGCACCAGGCAGCGGCAGCTCCAGGCACCAGCGCTCCAAGCGCGTGCCTGGGGCAGCAAGCAGCAGGGGGCGCCCTGCCGGTCCCTGCAAGGGCGACAGTCAGGCTGCCTTCGGCGGCTTGCCTGCGGGAGGTCCGCCGGTCCCACGGATTCGACGGCAATTCGGCGGTGGGTACGCCGAAGTCGTGGGACCACGGACCTCCTGCAGACAAGCCGCCGAAGGCAGCCTGCCTGCTGTGCTTGGGGCGGCAAAAAAGCTAGAGCCACCCATTGCACCAGAGCAATGGGCTGAACTGACCCAGGACAGGAGCTCTGTGTCCTACATCAGAAAGCAGGGAAATGGGGGGTGAAAACCCAATTTTGTTTTCTTTTCTGGTCACCATTAAGTAACTGCAGATATTGCCTAACTGCAAGTGTAGGGAGAAGGAGAGAGCGCTTATGTTAGTAACTCATGGCCCAATCCTCTGAGTACTCATCCAGGTCAGTGAGAACAGCCCCCACTGAAGTAAATGGGACTACTCGCCTGAGAAGAGTTACTCACAGGCATGTTTGCAGGATCATAGAGCTAAAATCAAACCCTGGGTCCAACACTCCCAAACTGACACGTTTCAGATCTGAACCAGAAGTTTCCCTGTTAGCCCCATCGCTATACTGGGTCAAATCACAAGCCCTGCTGTGGCCATCCCCCAATGCCTGAAAAAGTTTCAGTGAGACTTAGGAGCCGAAGGTTAGGTCTGCACTACAGAACTTACAGCTGTGTGCCGCTGTAAGGTCTCCCGTGTAGCCACCCTATGCCAAGAGGTCTCCCGCCGGCATAATGAAACCATCCCCAATGAGCGGTGGCAGCTGTGTCAGCAGGAGAGCCTCTCCTGCTGACATAGCATTGTCCACACCAGGGCCGGCTCCAGGCTAGGCAGGGCTGATGCCAAATTGTCTGGTGTGTCACCCAGAAGCATAGCACAAGTTTGAAATACAGACCATATAGAGCCAATACTTATAACTTTAAATACAAAAATGATACTTGCATCCAAATAGCATAATCATAACCAGCAAATCATAACCTCTTCGTAGACACCTTACTTGACCTCCTGTGTACAAGATTTGGCGACACTACAGGCTCTTGGCTGCAACAATGATCTATACATTCACAGTTCATGTCAGTAACAGCACACCCTCAGAGATGCACAATCTGACATGCATTTTGAATAAGAAGGGGAAAACACATAACAGACATAGTTAAGATGGGGGGGTGTTGCTCTTCCTCATTGATTGTTTATTATTCATGATTCTTGTCCATGGGAGGTGGTTTGATTTCATACCGTATAGCATCTAGGAAAATGGATGTGTAGCACTTAATCGTTGACATAAGATCCAGTGATGGGGTGGGTCACCTATTTAAGGAAGGTGTTTGGTTCAGTTGCTTAGAGTATGATACTAGAGTTCATATTTCTTCCAAACACCCTGTGTAACCTTGCAGAAGTCATTTAATCTCTCTGTTCCTCTGTAAACTGTGAATAATAAATATTGCCCGACCTCACAGGAATGTTTTGCATCTGAAGACATAAGTGCTCAAACTAGGGGTGCTGTCGCACCCTCTAGCTTGAAGTGGTTTCCATCAGGTACAGGGTTTACAGCTTGGTTCAATGGCTCTCAGCATCCCCACTATACACATTGTTCCTGCGCCTCTGTCTGAAGAGCATTGAGATCCTCAGATGAAAGGTGCTATGAACATGCCATGTCTTCTTATGCATCATATACTGGTCCAGGAATGTCTAATCACAAGCTAATGAAGCAATTGTTAGTAATTCCTGACATCCTTGCAGCTGAGCTTAATAGGTATCACTGTGTGCATGTGTAAATAAGAATGAATGTAATTGACTAGATCGGGACTGAAGTTCATAGCCCAGCTGTGTGGGAGGCCAGTGGCTGAAGCAGTACATAGTGCTGTAGGGAAGAGTGTATTGAGGACTGTGCCAGGATCTGCTTACCCATCCCAGCATACATGCGTCACTTTTCCAATTGCACTTCTGGACCTCAGTTTACCCTCCTGGGTCACCAGTCTCCCTCTGGTTGGAGAGATCATCTGGAGTTTAGTCCTCCAACCCAACCACTAAGTTGTCCCCTTCCAGGACAAAGCAGAAGAGGCCAACTAAAACAATCTTTCCAGCTTCTTGCCAGGACTCAGGAGTCTTTCCATCAGGGCCAGTCCTGAGAGGGGTTAAAGGGAGGTTCTTTCCACTCTCCCGGTTTCTGGCAACAGCCCCATTTGCTGACTCCTTTCCCAGGATGCCTCCCTGAGACACCGTGGAGAGGTTGACACCCTCGCGATCCTTAGTCTTTCCATTCTGAGCTAAAGGCTTCTCTTTTTTTATAGCCAGGCTCCCTTCCCCCAGAACGCCTTGCTGTAGCTTTTGATCACCTGATCAGTCATCATATGACCTCTTCCAAGACTACAACCTTCATAGCGGCTGCCTTAAAGGGGCCAAACACTTCTCGGGATAGGAATGTACTGGCCCAAAGGAACAGTACAATCTATGACCGTGTCCTGGACTGGATTTATCAGAGGTGTTGCAGGTTCGGGTTGAGGTATATTGACAGAGTTGTTCTGAAAACTAGGACTGGAGTAGTAGGGGTCCAGTGGGCTAGAATAAGATCCCAGTAGCATTGCTACTTAGTGTGTCTGCAACTTTGCTAAGGAGCCCCTTGTTATTTTAGTGCTAAGGGAAGCTTAGTCCCTTGTTTTAATGAACAAATACATCGTTTGAAAAATTCTCCCTATTATTTTGCAGTCAGCTCACAATAAACAGCTTTCATGGTTGATTAAACACCTCAGCATCAATCTTAGCAGCTGTTTATTACCTACATGCTACAAAGCAGAAGAGATTATCACTTTCATTTACAAGGCTAAAGGAAGCTGTTACAGTATGTAGCTTAACACAGCAGAACCATGCTGGAGTTTCGTAACCCGTGAAGACCTAGCCATTAGCACAATTATTAGTTTTGTTTTTCTAATTGGTCACTGCAGTGCAAGGTTTGCAGCTAACTCACTAGACCCGCTTCAAGGCTACGGCAAGATGACAGAGGAGGAAGCAAGCTCTGGAGGAGCAGAGTGGGTGAACTGGGGGTAGTTGATTATTTATGCAGCACTGTGAGCCTGTATGATGCTACTGAATAGCAGCAGAGCTAGAGCAAAGCAACAGCATGTTCTTGACTCAAAGTCTTAACAATCTAGCAGCACAAGCAGGCACAGGACAGAACAATGTACTGTAATACCATGTCTAGATGGAACGGTGAGTGTAATGGTGCAGTGTGTCACAGCCCCCTCTAGTGGCTGGTTCTCCTAGAGGATAACAGCCTACGAATGCTGCCAACCAATGGAATTGCTCTTTTCACTCAGGGGATAGTGCTCCATATTTTTAGGGCTAAAGGCCCTACACTGATGACCCATACAGGGTCTTGTTGAATGTACACTGAGTTGGCAGTTGCATTAGGCGCATGGAGCTGGGAATGGGAGAAGGGTACAGAGTCAGTAGTCAGCAGGCAAAAAGGCAGGGTACAGATTGAGAAGCAGTGTGATCCAGTGGTTAGGGCATCTGGGAGTCTATTCCCAGGCCTGACACTGATAGGTGACCTTAGGTTAAAAAAAAAACCAAGGAGTCCTTGTGGCACAAATTTATTTGGGCATAAGCTTTCATGGGCTAGAACCCACTTCATCAGATGCATAAAGTGAAAAATACAGGAGCAGGTATAAATACATGAAAGGATGGGGGTTACTTTGCCAAGTGTGAGGTCAGTCTAAGGAGATAAATCAATTAACAGCAGGATACCAAGGGAGGAAAAATAACTTTTGCAGTGGTAAGAGAGTGGCCCATTACAGACAGTTGACAAGAAGATGTGAGTAACAGTAGGGAGCAATTAGTATTGGGGAAATTAAGTTTAGGTTTTGTAATGACCCAACCACTCCCAGTCTTTATTCAAGCCTAATCTGATGGTATCTAGTTTGCAAATTAATTCCAGTTCTGCAGTTTCACGTTGCAATCTGTTCTTTTGCTGAAGAATTGCCAATTTGAGGTCTGTTATTGAGTGACCAGACAAGTTGAAGTGTTCTCCTACTGGTTTTTTAATGTTATGATTCCTGATGTCAGCATTTGTGTCCATTTATTCTTTTGCGTAGAGACTGTCCGGTTTGGCCAATGTACATGGCAGAGGGGCATTGCTTGCACATGATGGCATATATCCAGGGCTGGCTCCAGGCCCCAGCACGCCAAGTGCGTGCTTGGGGCGGCATGCCGCGGGGGGCGCTCCGCCAGTCGCCGGGAGGGCGGCAGGCGGCTCCGGTGGACCTCTCGCAGGCATGCCTGTGGAGGGTCCGCTGGTCCCGCAGCTCCGGTGGACCTCCCGCAGGCATGCCTGCGGATGCTCCACCGGAGCTGCGGGACCAGCGGACCCTCCGCAGGCACGTCTGCAGGAGGTCCACTGGAGTCGCGGGACCGGCGACCACCAGAGCGCCCCCCGCGGCGTGCCGCCGTGCTTGGGGCGGCGAAATTGCTAGAGCCGCCCCTGAATATATCACTTTGGTGGATATGCAGGTGAACAAGCCCCGGATGGTGTGGCTGATGTGGTTTGGTCCTATGATGGTGTCCCTTGAATAGATATGTGGACAGAGTGGCATTGGGATTTGTATCAGGGTTTGATTCGTGGTTTTGTGGTGTGGTGTGTAGTTGCTGGTGAGTATTTGCTTCAGGTTGGGGGGGCTGTCTGTAAGCAAGGACTGGCCTGTCTTACAAGGTCTGTGAGAGTGAGGGATCATCCTTCAGGATAGGTTGTAGATCCTTGATGCGCTGGAGAGGTTTTAGTTGGGGGCTGTAGGTGACGGCTAGTGGCGTTCTGTTACTTTCGTTGTTGGGCCTGTCTTGTAATAGGTGACTTCTCTGTACCCTTCTGGCTGGTTCCTCTTCCACTCTTTGTCTGTCCTGTCCAGTCAGACAGTAAGCTCTGCCGGATAGGGGCTGGCTCTCCCTGCGTACATCACTGCCTTGTACGATGGGGCCCTGATCCCAGCTGAGTGTTCTAGGTGCTACTGACAATAAATGACCATAATAAAAAAATGCAGGAAGCAGAGAGAGACATGGCCAGAGTGGATTGAAGAAGACATTGCCACAGTCTTAATTCAGTTTTTTCTCAGGCAAACTCTGAGTGACTTCAGTATCTATCTACTGCAATTGGTAGCTGTGAGATCTTAGCGTGGCTTTCCCACCCCCACTGGCCATAGGTGTATCTAGTTGTAAGGCTGGCTGGAAGCTCTAGTTGAATACTAGATGAAAACTCTTGTTCAGTGTTCCCAGCTGAGGGAGACAGGTAACATGAAATTCAATAAAGATAAGTGCAAAGTACTACACTGAGGCAGGAAAAATCCAGTGACCAACTACAAATCAGGGAATAAGTGGCTTGGTGGAAGTACTGCAGAAAAGGATCTGGGGGTTCTAGTGGATCACAAATTCAATATGAGTCAACGATGTCATGTTAGGTGCAGAAAAGGCTAATAGCAGTCAGGGCTGTATTAACAGCAGTGGTATATGTAAGACACGGCAGGTAATTGTCCCACTGTATTCAGCACTGATGAGGACTCAGCTGGCATACTGTGTCCAGTTCTGGGGGCCCACATTTTGCGAAAGATGTGGACAAACTGGAGAGGACATCAACACAAATGAAAAAAAGTTTAGAAAACCTGACCTATGAGGAAGTTAAAGGAAAAGAAGACTGAGGGGGAAACATGATAACTGTTTTCAAATCAGGTAAGGGCTGTTATAAAGAGGACGGTGATCAATTGTTCTCCATGTCCACTGAAGGTAGAACAAGAAGTAATCAGATTGATCTGCAGCAAGGGAGATTTAGGTTAGATATTAGGAAAATCTTGCTAACTCTAAAGGGTTCTTAAGTTCTGGAATAGGCTCCCAGTGGAGGTTGTGGAATCCCCACCACTGGAGGTTTTTAAGACGAGGCTGGAAAAACACTTGTCAGGGATGGTCTATGTTTACGTGGTCCTGCAGGGGGCTGGCCTAGAAGACCTCTCAAGGTTCTTGCAGCCCCACATTTGCTGCATCTATACAGTTAGCTGATCTTTCACTAGTCTGAGTGGCAGCTTTCCAGTTCCCAATCTTCTAGCAGTTATCTTAGATCTTGCTGGATGTTAATGGAGACAGCTGGTGCAAATCTCTCATTGCATGATTTTTAATCCAGACAGCAAAGTCTTAGGTATTGCTATCAAATTGCACAATGCCAGCACCATTAACACTCCCTTTTATAAGCAAGCCAGTGAGGTGTGTGGCATACTGTAATGTTATCTGATAAAATATGACCATGTAGATCATTGTTGCTACCACTGTTGTATAATTGCAACAAATCTTGTACAAAGTATGTCAGGTAAGGTGTCTATGCAAAGATTATGATTTGCTGAATATGATTGTGCTATTTGTAGGCATGTATCATTTTTGTATTTGAAGTTATGAGTATTAGTTCTATACCTGGATTTCAAATATGTTTGCTTCTGTGGTAACGACCACAAGGTATGTAGCCTGCGCATCTTGAAGGAACAATTCAAGTTAAATGGCTCATCAAGGAACACTTAACTCACAATGGCTCATGGGAGACACCTATCTATACCTAATGAACTTTCCTGTGAACATCCCATCTGGAGTATAAGTAATGGCTTCTGCTGTGACTAAGCGAAATCATGCTTGGACATGTGACTTGCCACTGTGACCCCAAACACCATCTTGCCACCTGTAATTTTCCACAGTGAGAACAAAGGGTTTCCCTTCACTTGAGAAAAGCTATAAAAGGCCCTGGAAACACCTCCATTTTGCCTCTTTCCTGCTCAGACCTCTGGACTATACTAACGGGAGCATTCTAACCAAGGGACTGAGGTCCTTCCAATGATTTGGAAGCAACCAGGAACTTAACAAGCCAGCAGTTTATTCCATCACTGCTTCAAGCCTGATCCAAGAACTTTGCAATTACTGTATGTATTTGATTTCTTTAGCCAATTTTAACGCTAACCTTTCTTTCTTTTTATAAATAAACCTTTAGATTTTAGATACTAAAGAATTGGCAACAGCATGATTATTGGGTGAGATCTGAGTTGTATATTGACCTGGGTATGTGGCTGGTCCTT
The DNA here is from genome assembly GCF_016161935.1 of Mauremys reevesii. Lineage (NCBI taxonomy): Eukaryota > Metazoa > Chordata > Testudines > Geoemydidae > Mauremys > Mauremys reevesii. Next base: position 279,648,561 of record NC_052624.1, read on the forward strand.
TGGATCAGAAGACCCTTTTGTTTGAGTAAATTGGTTTTAAATAACCACTCATCATTAAGTCTAGTGTCTGGGTGTTGAATCCAGTCCTGACTTCTTGTTAGCCAGTGTGGTGAAACAGAAGTTTACTTTTATTGCTAGTCTGGTATAGCTTATGGGAGAATAACCAACAGTTTTGGGGTGTGTCTGCCTTATTTCCCAGCAGTTTGTCCTAACGTTGGTATTCTCAATTGTTACCCCTGGAAACACAGTGACACAGACAATGAAGTGGGGTCCACTGTTGTGAAGATAATGTGAAGCGCTATCAAGGAATGGAGTTTTATCAGTTTATATTGCGACCTTCCAGGCATGGCTCATTTGATTAATCAAAGCACCAGCCGGAGTGGCAGCCTTGGATACACTTTTGTAACAACGTATCAAGTGACCAAATCCATCCCTGGTATAGCACCACTGGATTAACCACAGAGATTAATAGGGGCTTTGGTATTTATTGATAACAAGAGTCTATCAATAGATAGAAAGTTTTGCGTTGTCTGTGCACTGGATACTGGGGTTGGTAACCTCCAGATGTGCAGGATCAAGGGATTGGTACTATTCCTGAGTTGCTTCCTGTTCTGGTCCTCTTGTCCGAAGGGGGATAAGGTGCAGAACTGCTCCAATTCTCTTGCCTTTGTCTGTAGAGCTGGTTGGGAAATGGTTTGTTTCCCCCCACCCCATGGAAAATTTCAACTAAATTATTTTTGTTGTTATTTTTATAATCTTTTTCCACAGAAGATGTTGACTTTTCACAAAATATCAAAACCCAAAACATTCTGTCCAAAACCCTAAATACTTTGTTGCAAAATGGTGCCACAGGGATTCATGGGAGTTGTAGTTTTGGTGACTTATGCTCCTGTTCTTCTCTATGGGCCAGGCTTTCTGGCTGGACTATGTCTCCTCTGATGTACCACAGCCAGGATGGAAACCCCTCCCCTCATCAATAGAGGAGAAAGTGATGCATTCAAAATAGTGCTATGGTGCCTCATGGGAGTTGTAGTTCAGGTGCCTTATGCTCCCAGTCTCCTGTGTAGGCTGGGATCCCTGGACAGACAATGTATTCCATAATGCCCCACTAAAACCCAATTTTCTATTGAAAATCAGTTTTTGACCAGCCCTACCTATGTGACTTCTGCTCTTAAGGCCCATTGCAGAAACACTGAACTTCCTGGATTAAATTGTGCCCCGGGAAATATGCTGTCCATGAGAGCAGAGACAGTACATTTGAGCTCAGGATTTGGTCCCTGAATTCTGTGGAAGGCTTTCAACCATCTTTTCTATTGTTTGTGCATAAGGGCAACACTGATGAAATAGAGCCAAAGATCTCCTGATTAGAGTAGATTTCAAAGTCCTACTCCAATGGGAGTAGGATTCAATATTGCCAGACCCAGACATTCAAAAGCCATGAGTCAAGCCCCACTCCAAAATCATGAGACTGGATTAAAAAAATCATAAGGCACACAGGGTGGGTGAGGTAACAACTTTTATTGGATCAACTTCTGTTGGTGAAAGAGAAGCATTTGATCTCCAGAGGATATTACCTCACCAACCTTATCTCTCTCATATCCTGGAACCAACACGGCTACAACAACCCTTAAAAAATCATGAGATTTAAAAAAAAATTAATATACACTGGGGACTTTTTATTTGCTGCCTGGTTTCTGAGTCTTTAGAATATGATTGTACCACATTTTAAACCTTTTCCCTCAGCCATTATTCTAGACACTTTTTTTTAAATGAAAGCTGAAATTCCCATGCAAATGTTGAGATTCCAGCAGCTCGAGCTTTAAGAAAAACCCCAAATATCACAGTAAAATCATGAGAGCTGGCCAAACTAAGGACTGGGCCTTAATTTTGTTTTATCTTTGAAATATTTAGCACTGATTCATCAGCTCAATTTTCTTATCAGAGGCTTTCTCCTCCACCCTGGTGCCTTCAAAGGCTCTATAATTACACTTCTGGTATTAGCTCGTTTCCGATTGACACAGGGAAAAAAAATCACAGCGTGTCATCTGTTTGCATCAGACTTAAATTCGGAGTCAGCAATATGAGAGATGTTAGAAAGCCGGGAAAAGATGCTGCACACCTAATTGCTACATTAGCCGGTGAAATATTAACAAGTTTCTAGGGCTTTTTCTGTTTAAAAAAAATAATAAAAAAAAAAGTTCATTATGCTCCCGTAATCTTGCTTAAATATTCATCATGTTGTTAATGAACCATATTCATTTTTAAAATGTGCAACCTGAGACCCCATCTAACATGATTTGATAATAATATAATTTGCTTATAATGGTGAAGGGGACAAGAACAGTAAAAATAATTGTATCTCTAAACATTCTACCCAGTTTTCTCCTGACTAATGAGCAGCTGTTTTTCATTAGCAGCAATGTTATATCTGTAGCCTATCAACCTGCACAGCTGGGCACATTTGAAACAGCTCAATGTACTACAGAGCTTACGTTTCCTAAATTACCAAGACAGAGTGTAGCAAGGTATTAGACTTTCTGGGAGTGGTTCTGGGAGTGGTTCTCTGGAGGCCTGGACTGGGATTGGGCCATCACTGGGCCAGACATTGTACAAAAATGCATATTAAGAGCTGCAGATACAAATAGAGAGGGGGATAAACAGACACACACAGAGGTGAAGTGACTTGCCCAAGGCCATACAGTAAATCTTTCGAAGAGTCAGGAATAGCACCCAATGCTCCTGACTTGCAGTCCAGTGCCCTACCTCCTACACCACACTATCCTATGAGTAAAGCATTAAAAGTCCTGGGGCTACTCTGGCTTTAGATTGGTGTAATGAAAATCAGAATCTGGCCCTAAATATCTACTATTTACCCTCCACCCCCATGCATCAGTGAGTTGGTAGTAGGATCCAACACAGACTGGCTGCATGGATTATTTACAACAGAACATAAGAACAGCCCTACTGGGTCAGACCAAAGGGCCATCTAGCCCAGTATCCTGTCTTCCGACAGTGGCCAGTGCCAGGTGCCCCAGAGGGAATGAACAAAACAGGTCATCATCCAGTGATCGATTCCTTGTCACCCATTCCGAGCTTCTGGCAAGCAGAGGCTAGGGAGACCATCCCTGCCCATCTTGGCTAATAGCTATTGATGGACCTATGCTCCATGAAATTTATCTAGTTCTTTTTTGAACCCTGTTATAGTCTTGGACTTCACAACATCCTTTGGCAAAGAATTCCACAGGTTGACTGTGCATGAAGAAATACTGAAGAAATACTGCCTTTTGTTTGTTTTAAACCTGCTGCCTATGAATTTCATTTGATGACCCCTAGTTCTTGTGTTATGAGAAGGAGTAAATAACCCTTCCTCATTTACTTTCTCCTCACCATTCAGGATTTTATAGACCTCTATCATATCCCCCCTTCATCGTCTCTTTTCCAAGCTGAAAAGTCCCAGTCTTATTAATCTCTCCTCATACGGCAGCCATTCCATATCTCTAATAATTTGTGTTGCCCTTTTCTGTACCTTTTCCAATTCCCATGTAACTTTTTTCAGATGAGGTGACCACATCTGCACACAGTATTCAAGGTGTGGGCGTACCATGGATTTATATAGAGGTAATATGATATTTTCTGTCTTATTATCTATCCCTTTCTTAATGATTCCCAACGTTCTGTTCACTTTTTTGCCTGCCACTGCACATTGAGTGGATGTTTTCAGAGAACTATCCACAATGACTCCAAGATCTCTTTCTTGAGTGATAACAGCTACTTTAGACCCCATCATTGTATAAGTATAGTTGGGATTATGTTTTCCAGTGTGAACATAAGAACATAAGAACGGCCGTATCGGGTCAGACCAAAGATCCCTCTAGCCCAGTATCTGTCTACTGACAGTGGCCAATGCCAGGTGCCCCAGAGGGAGTGAACCTAACAGGCAATGATCAAGTGATCTCTCTCCTGCCATCCATCTCCATCCTCTGACAAACAGAGGCTAGGGACACCATTCCTTACCCATCCTGGCTAATAGCCATTTATGGACTTAAACACCATGAATTTATCCAGTTCTCTTTTAAATGCTGTTATAGTCCTAGCCTTCACAACCTCCTCAGGTAAGGAGTTCCACAAGTTGACTGTGCACTGCGTGAAGAAGAACTTCCTTTTATTTGTTTTAAACCTGCTGCCTATTAATTTCATTTGATGACCCCTAGTTCTTGTATTATGGGAATAAGTAAATAACTTTTCCTTATCCACTTTCTCCACATCACTCATGATTTTATATACCTCTATCATTTCCCCCCTTAGTCTCCTCTTTTCCAAGCTGACGAGTCCTAGCCTCTTTAAGCTTTCCTCATATGTGACCCTCTCCAAACCCCTAATCATTTTAGTTACCCTTTTCTGAACCTTTTCTAGTGCCAGTATATCTTTTTTGAGGTGAGGAGACCCCATCTGTACACAGTATTCGAGATGTGGGCGTACCATGGATTTATATAAGGGCAATAATATATTCTCAGTCTTATTCTCTATCCCCTTTTTAATGATTCCTAATATCCTGTTTGCTTTTTTGACCGCCTCTGCACACTGCGTGGACATCTTCAGAGAACTGTCCACGATGACTCTAAGATCTTTTTCCTGACTCGTTGTAGCTAAATTAGCCCCCATCATATTGTATGTATAGTTGGGGTTATTTTTTCCAGTCTGCATTACTTTACATTTATCCACATTAAATTTCATTTGCCATTTTGTTGCCCAATCATTTAGTTTTGTTAGAGTAATGTGCATTACTTTGCATTTATCAACATTGAATTTAATCCGCCATTTTGTTACCCAGTCACTCAGTTTTGTGTGGTCCCTTTTCAGCTCTTCAGAGTCTGCTTTGGACTTACCTATCCTGAGTAGTTTTGTATCATCTGCAAATTTTGCCACCTCACTGTTTACCACTATTTCTCTCTCTCCATTCTGAAAACTGACCATTTATTCCTACCCTTTTTATCCTATCTTTTAACCAGTTACTGATCTGTGAGAGGATCTTCCCTCTTATCCCAATTATTTATGTGTGTATTCATTCCCTTTAAAGTGCCTCTTCCCTGCCGCCCTCTAACTGGTCTCTGTTAACTGTATCAAGTCCAATCCACTGATTGATCTAATCATTGTGAAGAATCCAGTCTCCGCATAGGACTGTGCTGGCATCTTCTGATTCAAAATAATAACTCGACCAGACCTGTAGACGGGGCAGGCAAACAAACCAGCCCGGCCCGCCAGGGGCTTTCCCTACACAAGCGGCGACCCCTGTTTGAGAAACCCTGCTGTAGGTTCTATCAAAACATCTCTATCCATCATGCTCTCATCCTGATCTTATTCTTAACATGTTCCCTGTTATCTTTGGGGAATGTACTGGTATCGAGGTATTCTGGTTCTACCCTTCTGGAATGTGCTTGCATGAGTGTTTTGTGCCTAGCACCTCTCAGGAATATGTGTTTTTTCAGTATCAACCCTGTGCTTGTCAAATTCTCCGAGCAAGGCCTGCCTGTTGCTCACAACCTAACTTTGCTTTATATCAGCAAAGTTTTGACTACTTTAGCCCAGGCCTCAGGCCTCATACCAGGCCTCTCATACATGGGCTTATGTTTCAGGCCTTCTTCCTACTACATCACTGAAGCTAAAGGAGTGTCTCAAAATCCTGTCACCCCGTGTAGCTGGCAGCAGCAGCAGCATTTTTACCTGTGCTTCTTGCAAACAGATTGGACATTTATAAGAACATCATCTACAGTCTCACTAGTTAGGTTAAAACATGACCAGGGCCAGCATAAACCCTCAACTGGAATCAGCAGAGTCAAGAGAATATCCATAGTTAGGAAATTAATGACAAAAATTTTAGAAGGGACATTAAACCTCAAACATTCAAGGTTTAAGCCAGGCTAACTATTAGAGGTCAGGATGAGGCCTAAGTGTGATTTTATTCCAGAATATTAGAGGGGTAGCCATATTAATCTGGGTGCGTGCACATACCGACGAAGTGGGTATTCACCCACGAAAGCTCATGCTCCAATACATCTGTTAGTCTATAAGGTGCCACAGGACTCTTTGCTGCTATTCCAGAATAATCACTCCCCTCACAAAGTGCAGTCATCAGTCTCCACATGGGGAATAGCTATTGCAGAATAGCTCCTGCTGCTGTATCTATGCTGGTCAATTTCCCTGTGTAGACAAGGGCCTCTGGTCTATTTCTCAGGATTTCCTTTCTTTGCATAATCAGCTGTCACAGCTAAAGTGGGGATCTCATTATTTACTTATGTGTTCCGCGGTATTTCTGTCATAAGAGATAGGAGACCTTGAAATGGCTCTTTTGCTTTCACTCAAAGGTATAAGATACTCGTCTCTTGCACTCCCCCTCCTCCTGGAAAGCAATCAAAATCGTATTACACAGCGTTAACTAGCAGCCGCCAGGTTTGTTCCCTTGTTTGTGAGGGAATTAAAAATGCAGATAATAGAAGAGCTGAACTGAATAACCCGATAGCAAAGAGAGAGAGGGACAGACAGACAGAAAAGTGTTGCTGTGTTTTATTTGCCAAATTGCCGGCAGATCTATTAGCCACTCATTTCAGAGTGGGAGACTGGGGTGAGGTTTTGAAAGCAGAGAAGAAATGCATTTCCTTTACAGTTTCTTGTGCCTTGAATTAGCAGCAATTTTTTTCCAAGGGCTTGTGAAGCAGGGTTTATGTCCAATTTTCTAACTACCTGTAAATACTGTTAGAGACACGCATGCACAATCTACTGATATTTGACAATAGTTATTGCAAAGTGTTATCAGAGATGCCACAGTTTCCTTTACATACTTATGGAAATAAACAGAGCACCCCAGACACCACTGTTAAGCCTTGCAACGGTGAATGTGTAGCAGTGTATTTCAAGAACTGGCAGGAGATGATATAAAAAAAACTCATAGTAATGTGTGGAGGGTATTTATTATTGCAGATCCCCAAAGTAAAGATTCCCAATACATTAATCACTTGGTAAAAAAATTAACTGTGTTGTATTATTGCAGAAACAGAATGGAGTTGCACTGATTTACATCAGCCAAGGGTCTGGCCTATCTTGCTTAAAATGAAATTCCCACCAGTCTTGTAGGACCGCTGTGCATTCCACTAGGATCCATATTTGCTGTTCTTGTTGGCTTTCTCTGTCATGTGTAGTTGACCCATCGTTCACCTTGACTATTGCAATTCCCTCCTCTGTGCAGCATATGTAGAATGTGATTCTGCACCTCACATGAACTAAGGAGATTCACCTTCAATTCTCCTCTTCAGTTTCCAGAGCCAGTTCAGAACTGCTTTTCAAGGGGCCTGATTCTCCTCTCATTTACACATCGGTAAGCCGAGAGTAACTCCCATGAAGTCAGAGCAAGCGAGAGGAAAATGGAACCTCTTTTCTTTTCTCTAGTCTACATCATGGACCATTCCTCCATCTCTTTCTCTCTACTCCTCTTTTTGGTCCATCTGCCCATCTCTCATAGAACTATAGAGATCAGAGATGGAATTAGACCTATTTAGTCACCAAGTTCATCCCCCTGCCACTGCAGAATTGCTTTCCACAATAAAGCCCTTCCCTCTTTCCCTTCACATCATCTCAGCATTGTTAACATGAGCCCCTTCTCCTCTGCAGCTCCTGACCGTTGGAAATAACCTCCTTGTATTTCTGCCTCATCAGTTCTCCAAAAGGAAACATAGTCAACTAACCCTGAGGATATTTGCCTCCATAGAACTCAATCCTGCTCAGCTGATCACGTACATCAATGGGATTTGAGAGCACCTGCCACCACACAGGAGTTCTCAGCACCTTGTCAGGTCAAGTTGTTAGCGCCCAAATACCATGGTGATGGGCACAAGGTAGAGAGAGCTACAGATGATTCTGTTCAGCTGAAGTGAGGGATGGGACAAAGAATAGGAACCAGAGTGGCGAGAGAGGAGAAGGAGTGAATGAAACAAAACCATAACAAAAATGTGTTGAAATAGCTATTTTCCCTAAATCTGAGCTATGTTCTCTAAGGTAGAGTCTCACACATTGGTTAATATCTTTATACTTTATGCTTTATACCTCCCATGCTTATTTTTAAACGAATAAAAACTTCAGTGCAGGGAAAACTCACTGATTAAAAATTTCAAATGTACTGGGTATGTAATCCTTTGATGCAAATTTTGTAGTTATAAAAGGGCAGGTATTAAAATTAAACACTGTTTTGATCCCCATAGAAACATTCCCGCTAGAAATCTGGCAAATCTTTTGCATTCAGATGTTTGCAAGTTTCGGGGAATCACACGCTTGTAACATTTGCAATGTAAAGCTAATGTGTCTGGGGTTAAAAACACTGGAATTGCCTCCGAGCTGAAAAGTTTATGTGGAGATCAGTATCCCTCTGACCTTTTGCAGCTCCTAACAAAAGATTGGCAAAACTCAAATCTTCTTCAGCGGAAGTGCCTGGACTGATATGTCTAGGAGAAGACAATAGCTGTATAGAGATGCATAGGGAAAGATGTGATCATATATCATGTATGAGGGACTGAAATTGCCAATTAATCTAGTTCCCAAAGATAATTCTGTCCTATATGCTTTAGCTAAGTTTGTATTTTACAGCTTTACCCAGTACAAGAAGAATGGCTTTTAGAAAAAATATGGTTATAATAAACGAGGACTCATTTACTATTACTTTTGTGCCACGTTAACTTCACTGTTTACTTAGCAGAATATAAATGCAATTTCTTTTGGTGAAGAATATTTAAAGAAGATGTTTAGAAATGGAGCAATTTTTCCCCAAACGGTTTTAGAAAACGTTCTCCTAGTGCAAATGAAACAGAGCCCACTATCTACTAATAGGCTACTTATTACTGTAACATAGCACTTTCCAAAGCATGGGGGTAGGTGCAAAGGACTTGCCAGATGTTTGCAGACAGACTCGGTGTTAGTTTTCATTTTTTAAAACAAGTAGTAAGTCTCTAGCTGTTATGGTTTTGCAAAGTACCTTCAAAACATGACCCAAGTGTAACTGAGGCAGAGTTTGCAGAGAGCCTGAAACAATTAGCTCTGATGTATGATCTGCTCCATTCATTTAAATTGGGGCTCACTGAGAGGCCAGTACTTGAAATCAATGTTTTCCTGGGGGGAGGAAGGGCATCAGAGATTAGTTGAGAGGTGACATGCAAGAATCCCAGTGGCAAAGCAAATTACCCCCAGGCTGCCTTGCAAAAATGGCAGAGTTGAAGAGGGAAGAGAAGTGGGGTTTATTATCATGAAGAAGGGCTCACATGCAAATGTTTTCAAAATGTTGCCATCACATCACACTTTTTTTTTTAAACGGACTCTACTTTTTCAGCCACAATTTTGTGTAATCACTTGTGGGTGAGAATGGCGGTTTCAACATGTACCTGCCTGATTGCACCAGCAATGTTGCTGCTGTAATTGACTGCAAGAGAAAAATTAAACTGGGTGAAGGCTCCTACCTGCAAGTATTTGCAGAGGGCAAAGGTGTCATGATCAAAGATTGGGTTGACACCTTGCGGGGAGGGGCACATTTTAATGAGACTTTCAAAATGTGTCCTCCAATACACCTGTCCTCCTTTTGGATAGCCCACTGAACTCCATGTCACACAGACAGCATCCAGATACAGTCTAGACTCCACAACCAGGACAAAAGAAGCGGAGATCTGGATGAACAGGTCTTCCTGGGCATCTGACCCCTCCCATCTTCCATAATTCCTATCTCAGATATTACTGCACAATCCCGGTGCTGAGTCAGCGTAGCTGGGAAAGTGAAACACTCACTGACACTGAGGGCAAAGAGAAATGGGTAGGGGCCTCACTGAGACAAAATAGGGCAATCATCAAATGATCCATCCCCTGTGGTTTACTCCCAGCATCTGGCAGACAGAGCCTTAGGGACACCCAGATTATGGGGTTGCATCCCTGACCATCTTGACTAGTAGCCATTGATGGACCTATCCTCCATGAACGTATCTAATTCTTTTTTTAATCCAGCTATAGTTTTAGCTTTCACAACATCCCCTGGCCACGACTTCCGCATGTTGACTGTGCATTGTCTGAAGAAGTATTTCCTTATGAGTGTTTTATACCTGCTGTCTATTAATTTCATTGGGTGACCCCTAGTTATTCTGTTATGTAAAGGGGAAAATAACTCTTCTTTAGTCATTTTTGCCACACCATTCATGATTTTATAGACCTCTATCATACCCTCCCTTAGTTGTCTCTGTTCCAAGATGAATAGTCCCAGTCTTTTTAATCTCTCCTCATATGGCATCTGTTCCACACCCGTAGTCATTTTTGTTGCCCTTCCCTGTACCTTTTCCATTTCTAATATATCATTTTTGAGATGGAGTGACCAGAACTGCATGTAGTATTCAAGGTGCAGGCACAGCAGGGATAATATAGGGGCATTATGATATTTTCTGTCTTATTATCTATCCCTTTCCTAATAGTTTCTAACATTATGTTAACTTTTTTTTTCTTTCCTTTTCTTTTTTTTTTTTGACTGTCACTGCACATTGAGTGGATATTTACAGAGAACTATCCACAATGATTCCAAGATCTCTTTCATGAGTGCTAACAGCTCATTTAGGCCCCATCATTTTATATGTATAGTTAGGATTATGCTTTTCAATATGCATTACTTTGCATTGATCAATGTTGAATTTCAATCTGTCCTTTTGTTGCCCAGTCACCCAGTTTTGTAAGATCCCTTTGTAACACTTCACAGTCTGCTTTAGACTTAAGGATCATGAGTAATTTTGCCACCTTCACTGATTACCCCTTTTTCCAGATCATGTATGAATATGTTGAACAGCACTGGTCCCAATACAGATCCCTGAGGGACACCACTATTTACCTCTCTCCATTCTGAAAATAGACCATTTATTCCTACCCTTTGTTTCTGGTCTTGGATCAGGAACTGGTTAAATGAGAGGACCTTCCCTCTTATCCCATGACTGCTCAGTTTATTTAAGAGCCTTTGGTGAGGGACCTTATCAAAGGCTTTCTGAAAGTTCAAGTACACTATATCCACTGGATCACCCTTGTCCACATGTGTGTTGAGAACTTCAAAGAATTCTAGCAGATTGGTGAGGCATGATTTTCCTGTGCAAAAGCTGTGTTGACTTTTCACCAACAAATTGTGTTCATCTATGTGTCTGATAATTTTGTTCTTTACCATAGTTTCAACCAATTTGACTGGTTCAACCTGTAATTGCCAGGATTACCTCTGGAGCCTTTTTCAAAATATTGGCATCACATTAACCAGTCTTCTGGTACAGAGGCTGATTTAAGTGATAGTTTACGTACCACATATAGCATGTGTTTCTGCTGAGTTATGGTGCAAAAGTGGAGTCAAACAGCGATTAACCAGCCCCAATATCTTTTTACTCTGTAATGTGAGCACATTTGATACAGGGAATTGCTGAGGGACTACAAGGGTTGGTTGCTTGTTACAAAGCATTGCTTGTCAGAGAAGAGTCATGCTTTTAAAAAGAGAACATTTACCTTGCCCCTGTATAAACACCTCATTGTGTTATTCCATCCTTTGAAAGTAACACAAGATATTGCAGTAAAGCGGTAAGGTAAATGTTTCCTTTCAAAGATCCTTCACCAGAATGCAATGCTGCAGCGATACTTAAAAGTAATGCAGGCTTCAGAAGCCGACCTGCAAAATTAAAAAAGCATATAAAAATTAACAAAAAAACCTACAAATTTCAGGCCAGCAGCTTTAGTCATGCCAGGATCCAATCCTGCCTTCAGGCCAAAGTGTTTAGCCCACAGGCAGCAGAGGATATCAGGATACAAGTCTTACTGTTACTCTGGAATGGAATGGTACATGCAATTCTGTCTAACAATTGCTACTGACCACATGCCTGCACAACTTGAAATGTCCCCTCTAGTGGCTGGTCCATGTAGAGGATAGCAGCTTACTAGTGGTACTAGCTAATGCAGCTATTCCATTAGCTCAGGTGGTAGAGATCTGTGCTTGCACATTGCATGGCTGGGAGGCAGAAGGTAGGGCCTGGTAGTGACCCCAATGTGGCAGGTTATTGGTTGGCTAGGTTCTGCCTACACAGAGACAAGCTCTGTCCTCAATTTGAATTCAGTAAAGTGATTCTAGATTTATGCCTGTATAAATGAGAGGAGAGTTTAGCCCACACATTATTTCAGATTAAGAGCAAATAAATGATTACAAATGTTGCACAGTGGATATACAGGATCTGAACTGAGAAATCAATTTATCACAGATATGGAGAAACAATTTCAAAAGATAATTACAGGATGTGCAGGGTGTTGTTTTGGAAAACTTTTTACAATTGAAATACAACTGCAGATTGTTTTTTGTCCTTATTTTCTTTAACATAAAAAGAATTACAGCATCCTGTACTTTTGGAAATATCTCCCAGTGGTGCCTCAAGACTGTCATGAAATGTACTACTGACTATCCAAGAGACTAATAAAGTTTTTCTCTTGTTTTACAAAAGGACAATAACAAGGCTGTGAAAAGAAACATTCCACCTAACTTTAGCCATTAGCTGATGCAATAAATAAGATTGGTTCCATAGCCAATCTCTTTCGATTTACTTCATTAACCAATGAACTAATTAGCTCCTATCTTCTAAAAATACTCCCTGAAAGTCTTATTTTGGTGATAATAGAGTCTGTCTTGAAATTTTAGAGCCTCTTTAACCCACTTAATATGGGATTAGACATGTACATGGATGACAACGCTATCCAGAGTTAGAATGGTGGTTACTAAATAACAAATAGTTTTGGAAGACAAATAAAGCTTCAGGACTGGAACCAACGTCTATCTGCTTGGGATTAAGGGGACACTTTATCCCAGGACAGATAATCTCACAATTTCCTGCTGCAGGTTTTCTTGCAGCTTTCTCTGAAGCATCTGCTACTGGTCACTGACAGAGACATGATGTCAGACAGGATGGGCTGATGTGGCAATTATTATACGGCTATTTTTCTGGCAAAGTCTGCGACTGAACCCAGATTACCTGAATTCCAGTCCGGTGCTTTGATTATAAGATTGATTTTCCTCTCCTAACTTTCTGGCTGCTGCCATTCCTTGAATGACCTAGTCATGAACACGGTATTGCCAATAATGGCATCACAGGGTTGAACCATGCTGACAGGTTAATGCTATGAAATCATTCTCAGGAGGCATAACTTTCAGTAGCTGGTCACTTCTAGAAATGATGTAAAACACATTTTGGCTAGTTCAGAGTGCCCATTGCTTATAGAGGGATCTACATCCAGGCTGGATCATGAGAATACCCCATCTTGCCTACCTCGACTGTAACATTTACAGAGACCAACAACACAACATCCTTCTATCTTTGTGTATACACCCTCAGCATGAAATGTGTCATATCTTCATAAGGTCCTGTTTAATAACCCACCTTTCTCCTGGACCTCAGGCTTCCCATACACACTCTAGTCAAATGTGCTTTTCCCTCAAATTTCCCTCAGTGGAAAGCAACACAAGGAAGTAATTTAATAGAAGCCATGACTTCTAAATAAAGACATATGATTAGGTCTCTTGTGAGAAACACCTAGTAGAGAATTCTCATGAGAACCCAAATCAGCTACATATCATCAGACTGTCCAGCCTCATTCAAAATGAAGCACAGCTTACTTGATGCAGGTACGCTGGTGAATATCATTTCTCTAGTGTTTTCTTTTGTTTGTCTGTATTTGAACTAAGTTAACTGCATGCTGATAATGAACAACTAAATAACTTTGGCCTAAGACTTACCGTGAATTGCAATCCAAGGAAGAATAATAGCTTTTGCATACAGCCATCCATGTATTCCCCTCCCCAATGAGTTCTGCACATCATCTCTGTAATTTACTGTATCAGCCATTTTATAGCTTCAACTCATCCTACCAGCAGGTCCTCCTGAGCAAATTTCCTTGCACAAAGACTGTGAGATGTGTAGTCTTGGATCCTTTCCCAAACATAAATCATCTACTCAGAGAGGCTGTGAAATGAAATCTCGCTTCGCTTTTATTTTTAAGGAACAACTTACACCTGAGTTTCCTGCTTTGGGGTGGAAAGCAGTGTGGACTCTGTGTCCCGCATTTACTGGACAAAGGACAATTACTGTTCTCCAATTTATTTTCCTTCTCCATACCAATTTATTTTGGCTGCTCATTCTTTTGTGATATTAAATTGGCGCTGGTGTTATTCCAGGTTAATTAAAGTGTAGGCATGGGTTGGTGTTAACACCAGTAAGAGAACAACTGCAAACTTCTGAGCCTCAGTTCCACATCTAACTGAATACTGTGTCCCTGGAAACCAATCAGTCTGATCAGTGTCCAAGAACATCTCCAAAGGAAGACATGCCATAGCACCTGGGAAAAGTGTAACCATATCACAACAGACAGTAGAGTCTAGGGGCCCAGCATATCCACTCTATCTCCTTCAATTTAACTAGAGGGTGCTTGCGCCTTGGGGCCCAACCCAGTGCTCTTAGAAGTCAATGGAATTCTTTCCCATTAAGTTCAATAGTCTCTGGATCAATCGCCAGTCGCTGAATGTCTTAAATCCTATACTAAAAGGAAGGTTGGTCCATGGGTTAAGGTAGTAGTCTAGACTTAAGAAACTCAGGTTAAATCCCCTACCCTACCAAAAGGTTACATAAGTGCTCAGATACTACAATGATGGACATAGTAGAAGGACCTAAATAGAATAGATACCCAGTTCAGTGACTTAGACTTGCTGAAACGGGATGGTCAGTATTTCAATCATCTTATATAGCAACTTTAAATCCTGTGCCACAAGATAGATAAAAAGATGGATAAAAGATATGTGAATTGGAGAAACCATGCTAAGAAAATTACCCTTTGATTTCTCTTAGGGATTTCCTGAAGGCTGACTTGGTCATATTTTACCACATAGATTTTCTGTAGAACATCAGCACTTTTAATAAACCTGAATCATCAAAATTCAAGCAGATGTTTTACGGCATTTTCTCTAGTGTTGTTAGACATGTCATCCAAAAACACAGTCTGTAGCCTGCGCTCAGTTATTAACATTTCACTTAGCCTAGGCGGTCAAGCCTACGGCTTCCTGAATAGAGAAGCATCCTCATTGCTGTGTAAGTGTGAAATGCAACATCAGCGATACAAAGTCAGTGCAAACTCGCCAGCTCTCTTGGTCTGATAATACTTTGACCCGTGAGTATTCAGCCAGTATTGACTTCAGTTGCCGGTTTATTTGTTTTTATGGCTTCTCACATGGGAAGCGAGTCCAATCCTGTATTTGACTTGCTAGGGTAGTGGTTGTTGAGTGGAAGGTTTGAAGCATTGGCCTTATGACATGCTATCTTCTCCTGTAAAGACCTCACATGCCACCCTTCAAAAGTGGACATGGCCTTTTGGCACCCCTCTCCATCTGGGTCTGTCCAGTGCAACAAATTCCCAGGTTTTAATATCTATCTTGCATGCTTTGAGGTTGGCCTTCATGGTGTCTTTGTATTTGAGGATGTGTCAACCCTTAGAGCAGGTTTCCATTGTCGGCTGGCTGTAGAACATCACTTTTGGTATATGGGAAACCTGCATGCGGGCCATGTGTCCAATGCAGTGAAGTTAAACCCTGATAAGCATACTCTGGATTCCAGGGATTTGGCACCTCTCCAGGACTTCAGTGTTGGGGATCCTGTCCTGCCACTTGATGTTGCAAATAGACCTTAGGCAGAGAAGGTGGAAGCTCTCCAGCTATTTGATGTGGTCAGCAGAGCATCCATGTCTCACAGCCATAGAGGAGTGAGGTGAGGACAACATTGCAACAGATTTTTATCTTGGTTCTGAGGTAGACTCCATGCTCCCTCCAGAGCCTGCTACATCCCAAGCTGGTCTTTGCCAGGCATGGAATGATCTCCTTATCCAATATGGAGGTGCTGGAAAGTATGCAGAATTTCCTGATCAAGCTGAGGGGTGTATTGTTAATTGTGATGATGGGATCATGGTGCTCATTATGCTGGTGGTCTGGTGCTGGCTGGTACATGACCTCGGTCTCTTTCAGGCTGATTGTGAAACTGAAGTATTTTGAGGCATACGTAAAGTGGTCCACGACTGAGTTGAATGTTCTCGAACATGTGTGCAGTGAGGGTACAGTCATCAGCAAACAGGAGCTCTCTTGGTGCAGGCCCTGACTTGCTGTAGCTTGACTAGACCCCCATCCAATCTAGCCCAGATTTGTACACCTCCATCAGAGTCCTAGAATGCACACAAGAACATGGCTGAAAAGACAATGGGAAAAAGAACTGGATCCATTACACATCTTTGGTGCCATTGGTGACAGGGAAGGATTCTGATGAGTCACCCCACTCCTTTACCCTGGCCATCATGTCAGCACCAAATAAGCAAATGACAGCACTCATCTTCTCTGGGCAACCAAATTTATGAAGGACTTTCCCTAGGCCCACGTGATTCACCGTGTTGAAGGCTTTGGTCTGATCAACAAACACCATGTACAGAAGCTTGTTCTGTTCACACGCCTTCTTCATTTGTTGGGCTGCAGAGATTGTGTCTGTGGTGCCACGGACAACACAAAAGCCACACTGTGACTCTGGTTAGACTGAGTCCACTAGGTGAGAGACGGCCCGCTAATGAATACTACAATAATGATACAATCCGGCTATGTCACTACGGCCAGATTCTAATGTCTAAGAATCCACTGCCATTTAAACCAGTTACATGAAATGAAGGTTATTGAGGCACCTCTGCCCATAAAATAAAGGCCTATTTAGAAAAGGAATGTATACATTTTCTCTCTGAGGGGAGCCTAGAGAGGGAGGCCCTCATTACTTGATTGACTCCTCCCTCAACACTGAGTGTGCCTGTAATGAATGACAGGGCAATTGACTACTAGCCCATCACAGGATGGTCCCTTCACCCATCACTTGATGGGGTGGGTGTTCAGACTAGGATGTTAGGATCGTATTATACTGTTGTACTCTGAGAGTATCCACAATTACCGCCCAGTCTTGAGGCCCTTGCTCAGGGTGAAATTCACCCATGAATAGGCCTGATACCCCTTAAGCCCCACTTAAAGTCTTCAGTATAAGGAGGGCAGGGATAGCTCAGTGGTTTGAGCATTGGCCTGCTAAACCCAGGGTTGTGAATTCAGTCCTTGAGGAGTCCACTTAGGGATCTGGGCCAAAAATTGGTCCTGCTAGTGAAGGCAGGGGGCTGGACTCAATGACCTTTCAAGGTCCCTTCCAGTTCTAGGAGATTGGTATTTCTCCAATTATTATATTATTATTATAAGTGTTTGGTGCACCAGGATGAATTTCGCCCCACTGAATTCAATTGGCATTTGCTTGAATAAGGACCAAATGAAAATAGAATCGTGATTTGACCATTAATTTTTAGTACAGTGCCCCTGCTCCTGGTATGTCTATTTACACAGCACGGTGAACTCCCAAATTATGTGTAACCATTTTCTTCCATACTGATCAACAATATTAGATAAAAATTAGGGCTGTCAATTAATTGCAGTTAACGTGATTAATCTCCAAAAAATTAATCGCAATTAATTGCAGTTTTAATCGCGCTGTTAGACAATAGAATGCCAATTGAAATTTATTAAATATTTTGGATGTTTTTCTACGTTTTCATATATATTGTATTCTGTGTTGTAATTTAAATCAAAGTGTATGTTATTTTTTAATAGAAATATTTGCACTGAAAGAATGATAAACAAAAGAAATAGTATTTTTCAATTCACCTCACACAAGTACTGTAGTACAATCTCTTTATTGTGAAAATGCAACTTACAAATGTAGATTTTTTTTTGTTCCATAACTGCACTAAAAAACAAAACAATGTAAAACTTCAGAGCCTACAGCCCTCTCAGTCCTACTTCTTGTTCAGCCAATCGCTAAGACAAACAAGCTTGTTTACATTAAAGGAGCTAATGCTCCAGAAAGTGAGAACAGGCATTTGCAAGGCACTTTTGTAGCTGGCATTGCAAGGTATTTACTTGCCAGATATGCTAAACATTCGTATGCCCTTTCATGCTTCAGCCACCATTCCAGAGGACATGCTTTCATGCCGATGACGCTTAAAAAAATAATGTGTTAACTAAATTTGTGACTGAACTCCTTGGGGGAGAATTGCATGTCCCCTGCTCTGTTTTACTCGCATTCTGTGTTATTCCAGGTTAATTAAAGTGTAGGCATGGGTTGGTGTTAACACCAGTAAGAGAACAACTGCAAACTTCTGAGCCTCAGTTCCACATCTAACTGAATACTGTGTCCCTGGAAACCAATCAGTCTGATCAGTGTCCAAGAACATCTCCAAAGGAAGACATGCCATAGCACCTGGGAAAAGTGTAACCATATCACAACAGACAGTAGAGTCTAGGGGCCCAGCATATCCACTCTATCTCCTTCAACTTAACTAGTGGGTGCTTGCGCCTTGGGGCCCAACCCACAAGGTGTGGAGCATGCTTTCAGAAGTCTTAAAAGAGCAACACTCTGATGCAGAAACTACAGAAGCTGAACCACCAAAAAAGAAAATCACCCTTTTGCTGGTGTCATCTGACTCAGATGATAAAAATGAACATGCATCGGTCCATTCTGCTTTGGATTGTTATCAAGCAGAGCCCATCATCAGCATGAATGCATGTCCCCTGGAATGGTGGTTGAAGCATGAAGGGACATATGAATCTTTAGCACATCTCCATAAATACCTTGCAATGCCGGCTACTAAAGTGCCATGCAAATGCCTGTTCTCACTTTGTATTCTGTGTTGTAGTTGAAATCAATCTATTTGAAAATGCAGAAAGCAATGAAAATATTTAAATAAATGGTATTCTATTATTGTTTAACAGAGCGATTAATCGCAATGCATTTTTTTTAATCGCTTGACAGCCCTAATAAAAATCATAAATTCTCAGGAACCGCAGCTGGAAAAGACCCCCTTGCCCATTCTGTGTTTCTCATACTTTCACCATTGCCTCGCTTCATGCTAGCAGTAACAACGCTTTTACCTAGTGCTTTTCATCCATAGACCTGAAAGCACTTCACTGGGGAGATCAGTATCTCTAGTCCCCTAGATTGGGAAACTGAGGCAAAGAGACTTGCCCACGTTCACCCAGCAGCAGAGCTGGGAATATAAACCTAGTCTCCCAAGTCCTCGTCCATTTCTCGCTCTACTAGACCACATGACTGTTAAAGAACACGCCTGTCTTCTTTTACTGTTGCCAGCCATGTAGTCAGCTTGGCCTAGGGAGATGTGCCAGAGCATGACTTTTACCTCCCTCAGATTGCCAAGTGCTAAGTACTGTCAAGGAGAAGATGAGTTTAGATTCGGGAGGCTGTGACAGATGTCTCTGATTTGTCCCTAAAGTCACTAGGAAATCAGATCCTCACCAGGGTTGCTGATGCTGTCCTTTTGCCCTGCACTCTGCCCTGCTCCCTGGGTAGTAAAAAGTCTTTATGTTTGGCAGGTCACTAAAAAAAAAAATCATCCTGTTTATTTTATGGGCAACTTCATTAGCGAGAAACAGCAAGGACTGAAATACGGGGTTGTAAAACCCAAGTTAGGTTTGTAATGTAATGTCGTTTGAGTAATTAGTCCACTTACACTTTTTAATGTGGTCTCCTGGTTTCCAAAGTGCTGAAATGCTTCTTAAAGCCTGTTCCAAAGATTTGGTTTAGGCTGCACCTCGGGTTTGAGAATCAGAAAGCCGGGCACATATCAATGCTTTACAGGGATAGTGCCAGACAGGAGCAGCCCTGGCTGTTTCACTAGCCAGGGTGGAAAACTCAAGCAAAAACAGAACAACAACAAATGCTGGCCAATCAGTGAAGCAAAAATGAATGTTCAGCCAATAAGAGTGAAGAAAACAAATAAAGAAAAGAGCCCAGGGTCACAGTGGTATGGCGCTGCCTGGAACAAGGCGCCCAGGGTGATCATCTTGGTTACCCGCCCTTAGAACAGACCCTGGCGCCAGAACATCAGCTGGCGGAAATCAGCGTAGCGCTATTGAATTCAGTGGAGCTACACTCATTTACACCAGCTGAGGATTTGGCCTTTGAAGTACTTTTCACGCATATCTCTAAAACCATTAGCAAAAACAATTGATTATCGCTATCTAGGGTTTTTGCATAATGAGAAGGAAAAAAGGGGGAGAAAGATGAAGAGACTTCTTCAGGGTCCTGGGTCCTGCAGTGAAGCAGGAGCAGAACCAAGAATTAAACCCAGCCCCATCCACAGTATCTATGCTGCATCCCATTTACATTAGAAAATGGGAGAATCCAATTAAAAAAGAGCTGCTGGTATTACTGTGGTGAATCATGAACCCTGGAATAGCAAAGCCTAGGGCACCATCCATTAGTGATGCACAACCCTTCAACCCTTCTTAGTTTAGGTTCAGTTTAGATTATCATCCTAAACTGGATGTTTCTCAAATGTGCTTTAAGAGTATCCAATCTTTTTGGGTGTGAAAAATTACTGCCCAATGCTACAAGGTGTTCAACTCAATTGGGATTGAGGGCATTGAATATCTAGCAGGATTTAGGTTCTAGGGCTAGAAATCTCTTGAGAATTACATGCTATTTTAGCAATTCATAGGTTTTAGGACATGAAGAAAGAACTACAATGGTCTTATCTGATCTCCTGCACAGCACAGGCCACAGAATTCCTCCCTGTGATTCCTGCAGTGGAAAGAATTATTCTTCCCTTTGAAATATCTGCACCAGATGTCATGAAAATACCATGTGGACTGAGGCAGACACTCAAATGTACAGGGTTTGAAATATAAATCCATTGCTCCTCCTAAGTGCTCTGGACACATTTGCTAATGAATGAAAGCATCTGTGCTTGAGCAGGATATTGGTTCCTTGCTAGCTTATCTTCTCTTCCTACTGGATCTTGCAACAATGCTGAATTTGTAATGTCACTTATATAGAACAGAATAAAACAGAATTTCCATCCTGGAGGAAAATTCCAGAAATTCAGGGGGAAAAACTGTTTGGAATGGGAAAGAAAAGACAAATATAAAATTTCTTTCAGAAGAAAAATGAAAAGTGTCAATTCAGAAGCATTGAAATACTCCATTTCGATAATGATGAATAATTTCAGGTCAGTGATGTTGAAGTGTTGTTATATATGATATATCAACAATATTTTATAATTTATAACATAAACATTAAAATATGTCAATAGAAAAGTCTAAAAACATGAAAATAGCTGTTGAAATAAAATGTTTCGATGACGTTATCTAAACTCCTTGTTTCAACATGCTCCTGTTGAAAATGTCCCACAAAATGTTTCAATTTTTACTAAACAGTTTTCTGATGGAAAAACAGGGCCGTTGAAAAAATGTCAACCAGCTCTACTTTTATTGCCATGGCAATGGGTTGCCATGTCACAAATCCTGGGTTCTGACATCCCTGGAAGACTGGCCATTGGAGAGGGCTGAGCTGTGAGTGATGCTATTTTCTAAGCATAAAACAGCTGAACTAATAGCAGAAGGAATGCAGGAAATGACTCCTCAAACAAAGGGGCCTGCTCACAGGTGTTTCACATTTGCTATGACCTGTCATATTTCCCAGGCTCTTTCCTGCTTGGACGGGAGAGTTCCAAGGAAGATGATGTCAATTCAGGAGGTGCTGTCGGTGACTCGGGAGAGTGATGCTCCAGCTCAGAACTCAGCCAATTCTCCAGGGTGGGGTTAGGAAACACAGTGCTGCCTGTGAGATTCGAACGGTCCTCACGCCATGTCAGGAAAGGTCTTCTTTCCAGAGAAGGGATGTATGAAACCTGGTGGCTGACCAGATTCTGCTGCAGGTGATCACATTCCATTCAACTCAATTGCCCCTGCAGTCTAAAGGCCTGATCCGAAGTGCAGTGAGGTCAATGGGAGCCTTTACACAGACTTCAGTTGCATTGGTTGAGACGTGGGCTATTCTCCTTCACTCCTGTCCGATAATATTAGTGTTCCTGGCCCATTCACATTGGCTCAAGGGTCCGGGTGTGTGCAAACTGCACTTGTTGCACCAATGGCTTCAGAAGGTATTCACCCCTGAGGGAAGGCAGGCTGTGTTTGCTGGGGATGGGCAGCTCAGACTTGCATTTGGGATGCCCAAGGAACCCCACCAGCAATGGCTGGGTTGAGGATGCAGTGAATCAGCATAACTCCTCTCTTTCCCTAGCCAGCAGTGGGCTCCCATTAAAATGGTGTAGTTTTGTACCATTGCAGCCCTCCTCCCGACAGATTGTCTGCACCTACGAGTCTCCTGCTGCTGTTGTAACTCAGTCTAGCCTACTGTATGCAAACAGCTGCTGCTGTATGCCCCAGTGATACCTGCCTATCAGTTGGCAAAGTGCCTTAGGAGCCTTTGGGGGACAGGCACCGTATGTCAATGTGCTTCCTCAGGGAAGCCTCCTTTAAAGAAATCAAGCTCATGGGTCCCAATCCTCTTCTGCCTGGTACCTCGCATAGTCCTTTGCACCTGGGCAAAGTGAATGTGCAACACGACTGCCTGTGGCAGCAGACCGTGCTTTGCACAGGTGTAAATGGCTATGCAAGGTGTCAAGACAGCAGGGAGAGTCAAGATCTTGCTCTGATGTCCCATCTTCAGCAATATGGTTAGAACAAGGAACATGGTCCCAAGTTGCAGTGGGGGAGGTCTAGGTTGGATATTAGGAAAAACTTTTTCACTAGGAGGGTGGTGAAGCCCTGGAATGGGTTATAATAATATGTGGAGATATACACCTATCTTATAAAACTGGAAGGGACCCTGAAGGGTCATTGAGTCCCACCCCCTGCCTTCACTAGCAGGACCAAGTACTGATTTTGCCCTAGAGCCCTTAGCAGTCCTCTCAAGGATTGAGCTTACAACCCTGTGGTAGAGAGACCAATACTTAAACCACTGAGCTATCCCTCCCCCCTAGGCCTAGGGAGGTGGTGGAATCTCCATCCTTAGAGGTTTTTAAGGTCAGGCTTGACAAAGCCCTGGCTGGGATGATTTAGTTGGAGATTGGTCCTGCTTTGAGCAGGGGGTTGGACTAGATGACCTCCTGAGGTCCCTTCCAATCCTGATATTCTATGACTCTGTGATTGTATTGTTAGCCCTGCTGCCAAAGCAAAATGTCTCCTCTCTTCTGAGCGTTCTAACCAATGAGTATTAACTCCGGCTGGCTGGGTTCAGACTCCCTAACTAATGCACATGCTGACAGAAGCCAAATGTAGAAATGCATTATGCAGCTCACTAGAGAGTATAGCCCTGGCACACACTGCACTATTGGGCCCATTTGTAATTTCCTTGATTTTCACAGTATTGTGTATAAGTACTTGGTAATTACTAGGGAGTCATTATGGAATGGGTTTGGTTTGGGGAGGTGGGGGAATGAGAAATCTGTTAACAAGTAGTTGACTTGGGTTTTCTTTCTATTCTAATTAGATAATTTGCCATTAGCAGCGTGATGCCCTAGTTATTTCTAGCTATTAATCCTCTGAAATGGATCCGCTTCTTCTGTAAATCTCACCGACGTTCTGAATATGTGTTTTTCCAAATGTTAGCGGCACCAAAAAAACCAAAACAACCACCTGTGGGAAGCTCACGAGCTGTGGGAGTAAAGTAGCACAGAGAGGAGGTTGGCTTTGGTTCTAGAAGGGGTTCTCGAAGTTCACTGCACCGTGACCCCCTTCTGACAACAGAAATTACTACACGACCCAAGGAGAGGGGAGCGAAGCCTGAGCCCACCCGAGCCCAGCTGCCCTGGGCCGGGGGGCGGGGGGTAGAGGAGGGGCAAAGTCGAAACCCACCCAGGGCTCAGGCTTCAGCCCCAGACCCCAAGAAGTCTAATGCCAGCCCTAGCAACCCCAATATAAGGGGATTGTGACCTACTTTGGGGTCCCAACTCACAGTTTGAGAACCACTGGGTTATTATAGCAATGGCCTGGGACTCTGCAGAACGTAGTTTGGTTCCTGGGCCTGCCACAGAATTCTTGTGTATCCTTGGGCATGTCACTTAATCCCTCAGTTGCCCAGCTGTATAATGGGGACAATACTAATTCTTTTCTCCCACCCTTTGTCTTGTCTATGTAGATTGCAAACTGTTTGAAGCAGGCACTGTCTCTTACGATGTGTATCTACAACACCTAGAACAATGGGGCCCTGATGTTGGTTGAAGTTATTAGCGGCTACTGTACTACAAAAAATAATAGCTCACCCCAATTTTAATATTATCAGCCCAATTGTGGCTGGTCCTGTCCTGTGCTCAAGAAACTTTCTCTTCACCCTGTGCCCGGAAAAGGGGCCAGCCATGATGCCAGTTCCCCCTGACCACAAAGGCTATGAGAATAGACGGGCGAGGGGTGGTGCTAGAAACCTCAGAGAGGGCAGGGAAGGGTGTGGTGAGGAATGACCCTGGCTTGTTCCCCTCTGCACAAGCCAGCAGAACTAAACTAATGCAGGATGAGCTGGTATCTGCCCTCCAATTGCCAAGAAGCAACCTGTGGCTGTGGTCTCTCTCAAATCCTTCCAGATAGCCATGGCTGACCAGGAGGTGGGACCTTCTCCTGTCAGACTCTGATTTGGCCACAGGTATCCGTGCATTTGTGACCTCTGGGCTTGTTTATTACAATTCATTATACACAGGAATGAAGCTGCCAACCACGGAAAAGCTCCACTCACTCCACAACAGTAGCCCTGCCACGGGACTGAGGGCACAGCACCCCAGCGCTCTGCACTGACTCACAATGGTATGCCCCGTCACATGCCAGGCTTTGGTCCTGAAGGTCAAACCCTCCATGAGACTGACCCATGCCACTTGAGGACCTGCTTCCTTGATGTTTGATTGATGTCCGAGTGGAAAGGTCAGCACCCATAAAGGTGAGGCTTGGTTGCACAGTGCTTAGAGACTGCTCAGCAGATGGCCCAGGACTGGTGGAATTCCTTGCTGTCATGCAAATCTCATCACCTTTTGTGTCAGCTGAAAAGCTCACTGATTTCAATACAGCCCTCCCACAGTCCACTAATTAATATTAACTATACAGGAGGAGAGAAGCATCAGATAAAGAACTTGCACAGCACTCAGATGCCATGGAGACAAGCAAAACATACAAGCACACCAAAATTAAACAATACGGGCCTGCCGTGCCCTGTTAAATGTTGGGGTGGGCACCAAGGAATAACTTTTGCTGAGTCAGCCAGAATGTCTCCAGGGACTCTATCTGATGCATAGGCCCTTTGCGTCACCCCCTTCCCTAATAATAGATGTGATTTAGCAACAACTATGTGGCCCACAAAATAAGACACAAAGTGGAAGGTTACCATGATGGGGCAAAACCAGGAGCTTTGAGAGTCCAGAGCTGATAAACACTGAGACCGGCCTGATCAGTCTAGGGTTGCTGGCAAGCGTTCAGTGTCTTGGGGCCCAGTTCTGACAGGGGCGGATCCCAGACAATTCGGCACCTTGAAAGAGAAGCTCATCGTCTCTTAACATCTGGCCCTCATGCTGCACAGAGCAGGAAGGGAAAAAATATTTCTTTTAGAGACATCTGTTTTGTGATATTAACTAGTAAATAATGCATGAGTCGGTAGGATTCTTGGCACAGCAAAGTTGCTCGGTGCAAAATATAAAAGTCAACACATTCTCATAAGGCAAATAGCAATCAGAACCGTGGAACACGGCAGAATTTACACGCACAGTATTTCCTGCCAAGGCTGAAAAAGGGTGAGAGGCTGGAACTGTGTTGAGATTCAGCCACAAGAGGCTGTGCAAAGGTTAGCTTTTGTGAGTGGGTGGGTTTTGGGGCACACCGAGAAAGTTTCATTTGAGTTTTGTGCTGGAACAAACCCCCACAAACTCAGAGAGAAAATGAGTCAGAAACTTTGTGTTGCACCTGGCTTCATGCTGAAATCATCCAACACCCCAAATGGAGACATGTTTTCATTGTGAAACAGTAAACCACCTCTGAATTTGCTCACAACTGAACATAGATTTGCTTGAGAGGTTTGGGAACCTTGGCAAACCTTCCAGTGAACGTGGTGTCATATGGAAGTCCGTGGGGATTTTGCCATTGTCTTTGATGGAACCCCAATTTGGTCTGAATTATGATTTTGCAGTGCAACTCAGAAACCCATGTGAGCTGGTTTCATTGTAACGATTGCACAGGTTCTGTCCACAGAACTCACTTGCGGGACACATTTTAGAAATGGCTATGTGGCCATTAGCACAGGGATTGGATTCTCCTTAGTGCTCGTACAAAGCTTAGTCCTGTTCCATTCTGTTTAGGTTCTCATACAGCACTCATCCCTGTAGTATCTCAGCACCTTCCAGAAGTGCCTTAAGCAACGCGACTAACAGCTGTCACAGGTTGGTTGTTCTCTCATCCTCTGTCCAGGGGAAGAAGCATGTACAATGGAGTGTCTTCTTGAGGTGGGGTTTTAGGTTTTGAAAAAAAGTGTACATGTTGCGATGTAGTTGTTAGAGAAGGGGAGGTCAAAAGGTGCCTTGCACTTGGAGCAGAAGATGGCAAGCTTTGTTAAGATCCTGGGTTCCTGTGGGAGCGTATTCAAATGCCTGGACAGTGTGAGGTCATTCAAAGCCGTGCATTTCCCCCATTGGGGTTGAATATTATGGGAAATCTCCCCTGTCAGTCAGGTCTGAAGTTAGGGGTGGGAGGAAGGAAGTCACACAATCCAAGCCTGTAGCATGCATTTCAGCCATGGATTAGAAGACACTTTAGTAGCAGTGGTCCTTTAACATTCTCAGACTTGAACATTTCCTTCCAAGCTGTTGTTTTTCACTACATTGTATCAATATTTATCAAATCTGACAGGCCTTAAAATGTAAAAAAAAAAGAAAAAGAAAAAAAAGGATTAAATGAATTTATCAGAGGTCTGAGGACTGTTTTGCATAGATTTAATATGTCTCTCCATGCTTAGTATCTCTCACCCATTACCAGTGCAAGAAGTGCCTGCCGGAATTAGTAAATCTCTTTCATTTACTTACTTAGAAGAAAATGTTGAATCGGTGCCACATGAATTTTGCAAATTATGCTCAGTCTGATGCTGATTAATAGAAAGCCGTGTAAAATGCATCAATAATGTCTTGCCTTAAATTAGTGCTGGGTTCGACTTAAATCCAAGGGATAGATGGAGACTTGGGATCTTTTACTTTCACCCGTTTTCGATATATTTATGTCTTAATTGAGCTTCATGTTAAAGATGAAATTGGAGCATATTATAGGATGGAAGTGGTGTCTCTGCCATTAACTCTAGACTACGAGATGGTGCGTGTCTGTAACACCATGCAACCAATCCTTCGTCTGAAGCCTGAAAAACGCTTTTCCTTAAGCAGCTTTATGTTAAATGGCTAAAATCACAGGGGCTGGGAAACCATCTCATTTGTTTAATGTAAAGCAGAGTGGAGTTTGACCCACCACTTTTTGAGTGAGGTTTGACCTGGCCGTAATCTGCTATCGTAAGAACATAAGAACATAAGAAAGGCCGTACCGGGTCAGACCAAAGGTCCATCTAGCTCAGTATCTGTCTACTGACAGTGGCCAATGCCAGGTGCTCCAGAGGGGAGTGAATCTAACAGGCAATGATCAAGTGATCTCTCTCCTGCCATCCATCTCCATCCTTTGACGAACAGAGGCTAGGGACACCATTCTTACCCATTCTGGCTAATAGCCATTTATGGACTTAGCTACCATGAATTTATCCAGTCCCCTTTTAAACATTGTTATAGTCCTAGCCTTCACAACCTCCTCAGGTAAGGAGTTCCACAAGTTGACTGTGCGCTGCGTGAAGAAGAACTTCCTTTTATTTGTTTTAAACCTACTGCCTATTAATTTCATTTGGTGACCCCTAGTTCTTGTATTATGGGAATAAGTAAATAACTTTTCCTTATCCACTTTCTCCACATCACTCATGATTTTATATACCTCTGTCATGTCCTCCCTTAGTCTTCTCTTTTCCAAGCTGAAGAGTCCTAGCCTCTTTAATCTTTCCTCGTATGGGACCCTCTCTAAACCCCTAATCATTTTAGTTGCCCTTTTCTGAACCTTTTCTAGTGCTAGAATATCTTTTTTGAGGTGAGGAGACCACATCTGTACACAGTATTCGAGATGTGGGCGTACCATGGATTTATATAAGGGCAATAATATATTCTCAGTCTTATTCTCTATCCCCTTTTTAATGATTCCTAACATCCTGTTTGCTTTTTTGACCGCCTCTGCACACTGCGTGGACATCTTCAGAGAACTATCCACGATGATGCCAAGATATTTTTCCTGACTCGTTGTAGCTAAATTAGCCCCCATCATGTTGTATGTATAGTTGGGGTTATTTTTTCCAATGTGCATTACTTTACATTTAGCCACATTAAATTTCATCCACAATCGTGCTGTAGGATTTACACTAAACTCCTTAAAAGTTGTTCCTTTCAATGATATGTGAGTTTAAAATTGACTGGAGTCTTTTCTCCAGCCTTCAGTGACCTGCAGCCTTTCCTGTCTCCCGTACTGAGAGCATTCATTTAAGTCATTTGCTGAAATCACATTGAGACTGAGGGCAAGTGTACTGAAGCTTAGCTGAGATGAAGCCAGTGATGGGCTATAGAATGTTTCACTTGGAGGTCATCAGTTCAAATTTAGCACGGCCCAGCATGATAGCAAAAGTCACTCCCCTCTGTCGGAAATGTAAGTGGAATGAGTTGAGGGGTTTCATTCCAGCTCCCCAGAGGACAGGTGTTCACGGCATCAAAGCTGCTGTTGCAATTGGCGCTAATTGCTCCCCCTTGTTGGCAGTCTCAGCGGAGAGGCTGGGCACTAACCAGATCATGGAAACGGAATTGAATTACCTTTTCATTCCTGCAGAACAGGACTGGAGCACGTTGGCACGGCACTGCGTGGCAGCATGCATTCTCGGTGCATGCTGCAGTGTTTATTCTGGGAATAAATAGAAGCCTTTATGCTTTGGGCTTGTCAAATCTCACCTTTCTGCAGTGTTAGATCCACTGATCCCAGGGTGCCCCAGTTTTCCACTGGGCAAAGGGCAGCCAGGAGGTGGGAGTTGGGGAAGGGGAACAGGAAGGGGCAGCTGGCTACCTACCACCCTGCCTCTGATGCCGAGGGCCAGCTGCCACCACTTAACTTGTATTTTTCAACGTGTTTGAGTTTGCAGAAGCATCTAAAAGTTCAGACACCCCCTCCCTGGAAGAAATGCTTGTGACAGTCTCAGCCCAGAACAGGCATCCCAATGGGAGTTTCAGTTTTCTCTCACTTTGCCCTCGTCACAAATAGTAAGACATTCCAAAGCCTATTTCAGGAGCATCACCAGGCACCATAGCCAGACACCCTTTCCAGTCAGCCCCGCCCAGTTTTTGGACTGTGCTTTGTTCCTCCTTCCAAAGGACCCACAGTAGATGGGTTTTGTGGCTTCTTTGCACCACACCTCTATTTCACCTCTGCCTTGCAAGGATTCGATTTTTATCGGTAAATGCCGATTTCACTGGACACACAAACCGAAAAAATATTTCCATCGATAATCATCTAAATGTACCGAGAAGCAGCTTTCCCTTATTTTGCCTCAGGACGTCTTAGAGTTTGATTCAAGGATGTTTACTTTGTATGTTTTGACATGTGATGTTGATGGTTATAAAGCTTTAACTTTTTGAATCTGAGTTGCCTAGTGTGTGTAAATAATTATTATCAGACCCAGAGGATTCAGGGGGCCCCGCCGCCGAATTGCTGCTGAAGACCCGGAGCGGAAGAAGCTCCGGTGCCCTGGGCCCCGCAAGAGTTTTCCGGGGCCCCCGAAGCGAGTGAAAGACCCTGCTCCAGGGCCCCTGAAAAACTCTCTTGGGGGCCACTGCGGGGCCCGGGGCAAATTGCCCCACTTGCCCCCCCGCCCCCCGGGCAGCCCTGCTATGAACCAGGAAAACAGTGATGCTAAAAAAGAGCAGGTAGTATTGGGTGGGAAAACTACCTATATTTATAAGGCAATTTTGGACAGCATCAAAAAATAGCCAATGAAATTATGAAAGGCATCACTCGAGGAATCGGAAATGTAACAGCCCTTTCTTTTAGATGGCTTAAATGTGAAGTCAATGCCTCTGAAATCTGGTAAATAAACAACAGAGAGAGCTCACTGAAAACCAACAAGAGTAATTAGGGAGCTGGAAAGATTAACATCTGAGGCTAAGTAATGACTATGTAAATATCAGAAATGCCAAAGGAGGTAACTCCTAGATTCTGTGATCACCTAGTCTGACCTCCTCCATACACAGAGTATTTCTGTAATAATCTCAATAATGCTGTGTACCGTCGTAATACCACCTCCCTACTCCTATTTGATAATTCCCTGCTTATGCATCCAACAATCACATTAGCTCTCTTAGCCACTGGGAGCTTGTGTTCAGTTGGTTATCCACCATGCCCCTAAATCTCTTTGAGTCATTGCTTTCCAGTACACAATTTCTCACTGTCATGGGGACTGCCCCTGGTGGCTGATGAGACCCTGTAAGCCCATTTCTCTCAGCACCCTCTGTTGGGGTCAGAAATAACTCACTCATTTCCAGAGTCTTTAAACAATAATCCCCTTTTCCTGGGGTCTAGTTTATTTAGTTCATGCGGCTTCCTTAATAGAAGTCCCCTGTACGGTCAGAGATCTCAGCCCTCCCTCTTGACTCTCTGAGGGTTTTAGCGCTGGTCCATGTATTCTCCCCTCAAGTTTGGGAACTTTCCCAGCCCTCCTCTTTGGGGCTGAGGTTTTCTCTTGGGCGTCTTCTCCTTAGCCTAGGAGGCTCAGCGCTCCCCTTGCTGGGCTGTGCTCATCACCTATGGCAAGAGGCAGAATATATACTGCCCTCTTTCCCAGGGCTGGCTCTGGTTGAATGGGAGAGAGGGGAGCCTCATCCTGCCCTCTTTAAAAGGCGCCTCCTGTTCCGTAAAGGAATGGGAGCACAGGTTTTCCCCAAACACAGTGTATTCTCCTGGCACCTCTTCCTCTCACCCCATATCTGACGTTTCTCATTTTCCTAGACCCTTAGGTAACACACCACAAGGCAAGGGTGGAATTACCCCTTTGTCGTAGCACCCTTAAAGGGAGAGGCCACCCCTCAAAAGTGTGCCCTACAGTCTTTGTTTCTAAGTGTATGAACTTTCTCCCTCACATCCCTCTTTTTCCCACAGATTTATTACCGTGCATTTTTCCAAGTTGACTCTCGTGTTGATATTTTCTGCATCTGCTTCTAGTCTCATTCCATTTCTTTGTATTATTTTCCTGTCCTCACTGGAGTTTGCAGATCCTCCCCAATTAGTAGCTGAAGTGTATTTTAATGACACTTTGACCCTTCTTCTAGATCATTAAAGGAGATGTTAAACAAAATTTTACCTAAGGCTGATCCCCGCAATATCCTCACCAGACACATTGCCCAAGCCCAGCACATGATCACGCTTCAATAACTGTTCATATCCAGCCCACCTGGAATTGAGCCCCACGATCAGCCACAAAAGTAGCTCCATGGATTTAAGCACATGCTTACGTGCTCAGCAGAATTGTGGCTTAATTCTCTGAAAACCCATTGGGCTTCTTGTTTCATTATCCTCCTATATGGTTTTAAGGATTCTTCTCTTAATACTGGCTTCATCATTTTACTAGGGATTGAATTTAGACTTATTGTGTTAATTGCCAGGATCACACATCTTTCTCTTTTTGAATACCAGTATGACCTTTGCTTTTATCCGTAGTTCTGGTATCTCCATAATTTTCCATGACGTTTGAAAAATAGTTTTCAATGGTGCTAAAAGTTTGCTATCTATTTCCCTTAGTTCTCTAGGATATGTATTGTACTGTATAGACCTGCAAAATGGGGGACTGTATCCTAGAAAACAGTGATGCCAAAAAGGATTTAGGGGTCATAAATCGACAAGCAACTCAACATGAGCTCCCAGTGTGACGCTGTGGCAAAAGGGGTGAATGAATTGCTTGGGTGTGTAAACAGGAGTAATTATTAGAAGTAGGAAGGTGATTTTAATTCTATATATGGCATTGGTGAGACCTATACTGGAATACTGTGTCTAGTTCTGGTATCTACATAGTAAAAAGAATGTTGGAAAATTGGAAAGGGTCCAAAAAGAACCACAAAAAGGAATTGAAGGCTGGAGAAAATGCCTGTCAGTGAGAGATTTAAGGAGCTCAGAGAAGATTGAGAGGTGATTAGATTACAGTGTAGGAAAAGTCACTTCCTGGGGAGAAAATATCAGATACTAAAGGGATCTTTAATCTAGCAGAGAAGGGCATAAGAAGTAGCAACGGCTGGAAGCTTAAGCCAGACAAATTCAAAAAAAATTAGGCACACATTTTTAACGGTGAAGGTCATTAACCACTGGAACAATCCACCAAGAGGAGTGATGGATTCTCCATCTCTTGATGGCTTCAGATCTTTCTGGAAGACATGCTGGAGCCAAACACAAGTTGTTGGGCTCAATACAGGGATAGCTGGATGAAATTCTGTGGTCTGTGATACAGAGGAGCTCAGACTACCCTATATAATCATCAGAGAGTCCTGTGGCACCTTTAAGACTAACAGATGACTCCAAAAAGGATTTAGGGGTCATAAATGGACAAGGTGCCACAGGACACTCTTTTGCTTTTTACAGATCCAGACTAACACGGCTTCCCCTCTGATACTATATAATCATGACTGTCCCTTCTGGCCTTAATATCTATGAATTTATGAGTTTCCTGGCCTGCACGGTTTGTATACGTTTTATTTCCCCACATAGTCCCTTACCAACTCTTAAAAAAAAAACCCTCTTATCTTCTAATTAGGTTTCAATTTAATTTCTTGGAGCCAGATCCTCCTCTGGTGTAAACAGACTTTATGGAGCTATTCCAATTTACACCAGCAAGTATCTGGCCCTTCAGGTTTCCTATCTGAGGTTTTTTAAACTCCATAGTTTAAACCAACTTTGAGAGGCCTGTGACTCAAAATGTATTTGACCTTCCCCATTTTTGAGTATCACAAATGGTGGCACAGAAATTATTCATCCACACTCTCCTCCAGTCCTGCTGGTCTATGGCAGATACACAGTGTCATTTCTCCTTTGTTTCTCATTTCTCCTCCCAAAACATTTTACCAACATACTCTTCATTGTAGACTTGTAGCTCACTGGCATTTTAAATACATCTGATGCATAGCATGATCCCTCCACCTCTTCTGCCATTTCTATCTTTCCCATATAGATTGCACCTATCTATACAATGACATTCCAGTTATGAGACTCATCCCACTAGGCTGTAGCAATGTCCTCTAGATCATAATCTTCCTCTTTTAGCAACACTTCTCACTTTTCTTTCTATCTTCTCATGTGCCTTGCATTTAAGTGCAAACCCTTCAGTTCGCTTCTTATTCTTTACTTTTGTTTGCAGAAAAAACTCCATCCCCTGCCTTACTTGGTATGTTGAAGTACATGCTGCATTATCTGAGTTAAGACAACACTCCCTTTGTTCCCTCTTCCCAACCTAGTTTAAAGCCTGTTGAATCAATTAGTCCTTACACTTTCGAACACAGGAGTTTGGTATCATTTCTGTTCTAATAGAAAGCATGTTTGGGGTCGGGAAGGAATTTTCCCCCATGTCAGATCAGAGACCCCGGGGTGGAGGGGGACTTCACTTTCCTCTGCAGCACGGGGGACTTGCAGGTTTAAACCAGTGTAAATGCTGGATTCTCTGTAATTTGAAGTCTTTAAATGATAATTTGAGGACATCAGTAACTCAGCCAGAGGTTAGGGGTCTATTACAGGAGTGAGTGGGTGAGGTTCTGTGCCTGAGATGTGCAGGAGGTCAGACTAGCCGATCATGATAGTTCCATCTGGCCTTAAGGTCTATGAGTCTATGATCACAGGCTCTCTTTGGAAGCTGCCTCAAATTAACCCTTCTAATACCTTTGCAGACCATCTTTTGTTGCTAAATGGTTTCGATTTAGTGTTCAGCCACTAAACTACTAATGAAGATGTTAAAGAGGGCTTTGCCTATTTCTGATCGCTGGGGATCAGGAGTTCTGTTCTTGACTCTGCTACTGACTGACTGTATGAGGCTGGCCAAGGTACATAAACTAACAATGCATGCCTAAAGGAAGGCATCTAAAAATGGCTTCATTTCCTAGGAGTGCCTTCATTTCCACTGCTCCCATTCTCATCAACAAGTGGAGTAACTCCACGGGAGTGTTCTGACAGTCATTTAATAGAAAGGGCCGCTATGATCATCCAATATGAACACCTACATAGCATGGGCCAGAAAACCTCACCCAGTGATTCCTGCCCATCTGTTTTTGAAAGATGTCCAGTCTTGATTTAATGATTTGGAATGAGGGAGGACTTACTGCATTCCAAATAGTCATCCAAAGCTCAAATTGAAATCTGCCCACTCCCCAATCCAGGCTTTGAAAACCAATGGAGAACTGTTATCCCCAGTTATTTTTCATTGTCCTATGTCACTGAATTCTGGGTGCTGGATGAAGGGCCTAAAGGAAAGATTGTTGCCATTTTGTTTGTAATCCCAAGGGAAGCTGGAAGCACCAGAAAGCTTGTTCTCATAAGATTTCCGTCTTACTTAATCACATCCAAGAGATTCAAGTTGTTTCAGTAAAGCACCTGAACATTGGAGAACTTACCCAACCTGAACTTTAAGGACATAAGAATGGCCATCCAGAGTCAGACCAATGGTCCAGCTAGCCAAGTATATTGTCTCCGACAGTGGCCAGTGCCAGATGCTTCAGAGAGAATTAACAGAAAAAGGCAATTTATCGACTGACCCATCCACTCTTGTCCAGTCCCAGTTTCTGGCAGTCAAAGGCGAAGGGACACCAGAGCATGGGGTTGCTTCCCTGATCATCTTGCCTAATAGCATTGATGGATCTATCCTCCATGAACTTATCTACTTCTTTTTTGAACCCAGTTATACTTTTCGTCTTCACAACATCCCCTGGCAACGAGTTCCACAGATTGACTGGGCATTCTGTGAAGAAGTACGTCCTTATGTTTATTTTAAACCTGCTGCCTATCAATGTCATTGGTGACCCCTGGTTTGTGTGTTATGGGATGGGGTAAATAACACTTCCTTATTCACTTTCTTCACACCATTCATGATTTTATAGACCGCTATCATATCCACCTTTAGTCGTCCCTTTTCTAAGCTAAACAGTCCCAATTTTTTTAGTCTCTCCTCATAGGGAAGCTCTTCCATATCCCTAATCATTTTTTGTTGCCCTTCTCTGTACTTTTTCCAGTTCTAATATATTTTTTGAGAGGTGGGGTGACCAGAACTGCATGCAGTATTCAAGGTGAGGGTTTACCATGAATTTATATTGTGGCATTATGATATTTTCTGTCACATTATCTATCCCTTTCCTAATGGTTCCTAACATTCCGTTACCTTTTTTGACTGCCGCTGCACATTGAGTGGATGTTTTCAGAGAACTATCCACGATGACTCCAGGATCTCTATCTTGAATGGTAACATGTTGTATGTATAGTTGGGATTGTGTTTTCCAATGTGCATTACTTTGTGTTTATCAACACTGAATTTCATCGGCCATTTTGTTGCCGAGTCACTCAGTTTTGTGAGATCCCTTTGTGACTCTTTGCTGTCAACTTTGGACCTAACTGTCTTGAGTAATTTTGTATCATCTGCAAACTTTGTCACCTCACGGTTTACTGACATTTCCTGGTCATTTATGAACATGTTGAACAGCACTAGTCCCAGTACAGATCTTTGGAGGACTCTGCTATTTACCTCTCTCCATTATGAAAACTGATCATATATTCCTACCCTTTGTTTCCTATCTTTTAACTAGTTACTGATCTGTGCTGGGACTTTCCCTCTTACCCCATTACTGCTTAGTTTGCTTAAGAGCCTTTGGTGAGGGATCTTGTCAAAGGCTTTCTGAAAAATCTAAATACACTATATCAACTGGATCATCCTTGTCCACATATTTGTTGACACCCTCAAAGAATTCTAATTGATTGATATGTCTTGATTTCCCTGTACAAACGCCATGTTGACTCTTCCCCAACATATGTGTCTGGTAATTCTCTTCTTTACTATAGTTTCAACCAATTTGCCTGGTAATGAAGTTAGGCTTACTGGCCTGTAATCACCAGGATCGCTTCTGGAGGCTTTGTTAAAAATCAGCATTAAATTAGCAATTACCCAGTCATCTGGTACAAAGCCTGATTTAAACAATAGGTTACATTTCATATTTTATATTTTAATTACTTATGAAATTTTGGATGAATACCATCTAGTCTGCTGACTTTTTAATTTATCAGTTTGTTCCAAAATCCCTCTAATGACACTTCAACCTGGGAGAATTCCTCAGCTTTGTCATCTAAAAAGAATGGCTCCGGTGTGGAAATCTCTCTCATAACCTCTGCAGTGGAGACTGATGCAGAATTCATTTAGCTTCTGTGCAATAGCCTTGTCTTCCTTGAGTGCTCCTTTAGCGACCTGATCATCCAGTGGCCCCACTGATTGTTTGGCAGGCTTCCTGCTTCTGATGTACTCACAGAAAAATTGGTGTTAGTTTTTGTGGTGTTTGCTAGTTTCTCTTCAAATTCTTTTTTGGCCTTCAAAAGGATTGAAAATTCACCCCTCTGTCATTTCAGCTAATTCCAATGTTACCCAAGTTATTCCTTCCTCTAGGCTTCCCGGCGTGAACTGTCTTTTCCACTTGTCTTCTGTTAAGGGCAGTGACTTTCATTAGTGTGTGTGCGCTTCCAGTGCTCAGCCCATTGTCCGCATTTAATTATATTCTCAGCAGCAGGAACTCAGGCTGTATTTCTGTGTGAGGTGACTTTAATCCAGAGAAGCTAGACCTGCTCCAGAATTAATGGGGGCTTGAAGGTACCGGAGTTCCTAACAAGAATACATTATTACAATGGTGCCTACAGGTCCTAACCAAGATCAGGGACCCACTGGGCATAACCCTTTCATGGGAGATTGAAGAACACAAATATTAAGTGACTTGCTCAGTGTCACAAAAGAAATCAATGACGCAGACAAGAATTGAACCAAGGGCTGCCGGATACTTATCACCTCACCACTGCACCCTAACCACAAGACCGTCCTCCTTCTTGTTAAGAAGCTGTTAAGCACATTAATAAGTTATTAACCCCCTTGCAGCTTCCAGTTTACTTGCAGGTTAATGTGGGATAATAGGGCTTTTTGTCCTTCCGATACACTTCTCCTGACAACAGATTCCCATAAAACTAGTTCATTTATTACCATTTCAAGCTCGCTGGAAGAGATAAATAGGACATTAAACATGTTCAGTGGTTTAAATTGGCAAAATCCCATCTGTTGCAATCCTTCCCCTAGAAATGCAGGAGTCTACAATCCATCAGCCCCATGGCTCTGGGCCAGGAAGCAGCACTGCTGACGCCATCCTTTTCTAGTGCCACCCTTGTGCAGAATACAAAGTTGGACACTGCGGGTGATTTGTATTTTACCCAGAGCTGGAAAAGTCAAAGGGATATTTTTCAGTCTCTCATCTCTATTTTCTGTTTGCAGTGGTGGCGTTGCTGTGTTCGTCCCATGATATGAGCGAGCCAAAGGGTGGTGGGGGAGGTAATATCTTTTATGCGACGCATAAGAGACTAACTTTCGAGCTCCACAGAGCTCTTCCTCGGGTCTGTGATGTTCTGGGGATCACTCACTCTGACCAGTAAGGGGTCTCTCACCACCTGCCTTATAACTTGGAGGACCTTAATACTGTGCTGCTATGGCTCAGAGCCTGGACACCAGTATCCGGCCCACAAACATAAAGGTCTCACCCTGGCTTCCACCAGCCTAGTTACTCCTAGTGTTCCCAGCAGGGGGCAGCAGCCCTTCTGGTCCACGGTCTCTCTAAACCTGCCTGCCCTGAGTTCTTTACAACCAGACACTCAGGGCTTGTCTACACTACAGGACTATTTCGAATCTACTTAAGTCGAATTTGTGGATTCGACCTTAATAAGTCGAATTTGTGTATCCATACTAAATACACAAATTCGAACTTCTGAGTCCACATTCACGGGGCCAGCTTCGACTTTGGAAGTGGTGCACTGTGGGAAGCTATCCCACAGTTCCCGCACTCCCCGCTGCCCATTGGAATTGTGGGATTTCCCCCCAATGCATGCTGGGGGGAAAAATGTGTCGTCATTGAACCATCAATCACGCCCTCCCTGTCTTCCTTGAAAGCGCCGGCGGGAAATCTGTTCGCGCCCTTGTCTGGTCGGTTACAGCGCGGACGCCACAGCACTGCGAGCATGGAGCCCGCTGCGATCATCGCTGCACTTATGGCCGTTGTCAACTCCTCGCACGTTATCGTACACCTCTTCCACAGTCAGATGCTGAGAAACCGGGCGAGGAGGCTCCGGCAGCACGGTGAGGAGAGTGGCGCAGACCTCTCAGAAAGCAGGGTACGCCGGGCAGTGGAGATCATGGTGGCAATGGGTCAAGTTCATGGTGTGGAACGGCGATTCTGGGCCCGGGAAACAAGCACAGACTGGTGGGACCACATAGTGCTGCAGGTCTGGGATGACACAGAGTGGCTGCGAAACTTCAGGATGCGTAAGGGCACTTTCCTTGAACTGTGTGACTTGCTGTCCCCTGCCCTGAAGCACCAGGACACAAGGATGCGAGCAGCCCTGAGTGTGCAGAAGCGAGTGGCCATAGCCCTCTGGAAACTTGCCACGCCAGACAGCTACCGGTCAGTAGCGAACCACTTTGGCGTGGGCAAATCTACCGTGGGGATTGCTGTCATTGAAGTAGCCCACGCAATCGTTGAGCAACTGCTCTCAAAGGTAGTGACTCTCGGAAATGTCCAGGTCATCATAGATGGCTTCACCGCGATGGGATTCCCAAACTGCGGTGGGGCTATAGATGGGACTCACATCCCTATCCTGGCACCAGCCCACCAGGCCAGCGAGTACATTAACCGAAAGGGCTACTTTTCGATGGTGCTGCAAGCTGTGGTGGACCATAGGGGACGTTTTACCAACATCAACGTCGGGTGGGCGGGCAAGGTTCATGACGTGCGTGTGTTCAGGAACTCTGGTCTGTTTAGACGCCTCCAGGCAGGCACTTTCTTCCTGGACCACAAAATAACGGTTGGGGATGTGCAGATGCCTACAGTGATCCTCGGGGACCCGGCCTACCCGCTAATGCCCTGGCTCATGAAGCCCTATACAGGCGCCTTGGACAGTGAAAAGGAACTCTTCAACTACCGGCTGAGCAAGTGCAGAATGGTGGTGGAGTGTGCTTTCGGACGTCTCAAGGGGAGATGGCGGACCTTACTGACTCGCTCGGACATCAGCGAAAAGAATATCCCCGTAGTTATTGCTGCTTGCTGTGTGCTCCACAATCTCTGTGAGAGCAAGGGCGAGACCTTTTTGGCCGCTTGGGAGGTTGAGGCAAATCGCCTGGCTGCTGTTTACGATCAGCCAGACACCCGTGCTGAGAGAATATCCCAGCGGGAAGCGATATGCATCAGGGAGGCTTTGAAAGCGAGTTTCCTCGCAGAGCAGGGTAACCTGTGACTGTCCACTTGATTTTAAGAGAGCCTGATCATAAACCAAGTTTCCCCCACTTCCGAAGGATGTTTTAAAACTAAGGACATGTTTTAGTAATTAATAATAAATCTTTCATTGACTTTGCATTTCTCTTTCTTCGTTGGAACATGGAAGCATTCTGTGCTGGTTAAGGTGTGCACTGATGGGTGGGTTTGCAGGAAGGGGCGAGGGGTGCCGTCTTTGGATCAAGTTAACATGACGGCTGTGGGTTTGGGCGTTGGAAGGGGTGAGGGGGAAGGGTGAGTATCTGCCCCTGGATGAGGTCTCTTTTTGGGGCTCAGGGCACCGGGGAGGATCGTGACTACGGTCCAAGTGCATGTGAAGGGAAGCCTGCCTTTACATTCGGGGATGGCAGGCACCAGGACCCTGAACAAGCATACACATCAAGGAAAGACCCGGGGCAGCATACACCACACAGACTGTCCCTGGTGCCTAGTGACTGCAGTCTGTGTGTGCCCTGCAGTTGACCCTGCAGCCAAGTCTGTACCATGGCACTGTGGGCTATGCAGTGAAATTACAAATCCCCCCCCCCCACGCAGAAGAACAGAAAGTCTTCTGACACCAGAAACGTGACGGAAACAGTCAGTAACACCAAACCGCTTTTAATAATGTAGTACACAGTGGGGGGTTTGAACTTGGAGTTGGGACTGGTTGATGCTGTAAGGAAAGAGCTTGTACAAATTTACAGCGAGAGTTGTCTCGAACATTATCGGTGTGCTGCGGTGCAGGGACAGTTCTCACGGCCCCTACCGCCTCCGTCTTGTCACTTTGGGTGAGGGGACAGGACTTCTTGGCGTTGGAGGGCGGTTGCAGATGCACTGCAGGGGGGCTCTTTCCTCCTGACTGCGGTCTTGCAGAACATCTACAAGGCGCCGGAGCGTGTCCGTTTGCTCCCTCATTAGACCAAGCAGCGTTTGAGTCGCCTGCTGGTCTTCCTGCCGCCACCTATCCTCCCGTTCCAGGTGTGTGCGATGCTGCTGACACAGGCTCTCCCTCGACTGTCTCTGCTCTGCCGCCTCCGCTCTGGAGCTGGCCATCAGTTCCTGGAACATGTCGTCCCTAGTCTTTTTCTTTCGGCGTCTAATCTGAGCCAGCCTCTGCGAGGGGGATGCCGGGGCAGTCCGGGAAGGAGCCGAAGCTGTGTGATGCGAAAAAGTAGGTGATTTCCTTGAACAAATACATGTTTGCCAACAGTAAACACAGTCTAGTCAGTTTCAGTTAAGAAGACCAAACAGGGAACCAAGTCTCAGGAGATCTCGGAACTAGTCCGAGATTTCGGAATACGCTCTCATTGGCGGCGCGATTGCACTGGATAGCGCACAAGCGAGGAGAGACAGCTGCATCCCTCTTGCACAAAGTCCTGGTAAGCCTTACAGTACAGAGTGCTTATCAGTTAGTGCTTAGCTGTGCTCTCCTGCTGGAGGCAATGTGCAAAGCAGAAAAGATGACCGTTTTGCGGCACCTCCCGCCAGTGAACGGGAAAGATCCCTGTATGCTTTTCCTCTGTGGCCTGCAACACGTGGCTGTTAAGCGAGGGTCATTCTTATGCAAAGTAAAACTCTGTTAAGCGAGGGTCATTCTTATGCAAAGTAAAACTCTGTTAAGCGAGGGTCATTCTTATGCAAAGTAAAAGTCTACCATGCACAATAGTAACAGTACACTAATTCCACTAATTAGATGCAGCACTTCCACAACGACATCACCCTGAGGCGTGTCAGGAGGACTCAGAGAGAGCGGATGCTCACAGAAGCCCTGCACAGACCAGGACCATACGCTGCCATGCTCGTCGAGGCGATGGTCCCCCTTTACCTGAGGATTGCCTGGCGCGGAAGAGTGTGCTTCAACGGAGCACACAACAAGGCACCTCTACCACGGAACCTCCTGCTGAGGCTTTTCCAGCTGCTCTCTGAGAGCTTTTTTGAACTGTCCCCAGAGGACTATTGCTCCATTGCTGTATGTGTAGACCTGCTGTTTGTATAGTTTCATATTTAAAAATTTTTATATAGTATTTCTATTTTTTATATATATCCCTGTTTCTTAAAAAAATAAATGTTTCCCTGTTTGTAGCACTTACCGCCTGATCCTTCCCCTGATTCCGAGTCCGGGTTAACGGGCGGGGACGGTTGGTAGGGGATCTCTGTGAGGGTGATGAAGAGATCCTGGCTGTCAGGGAAAGCGGGAGTGGGTTCGATGTCGCCTGCGCCGTCCTCCAAAGACCCTTCCTCATCTTCCCCATCGGCGAACAGGGAGGAGGAACTGTCCCGGTACACTATTCCGTCCTCGGAGTCCACCGTCACTGGTGGGGCACTGGTGGCAGACCCACCTAGAATGGCATGCAGTGCCTCGTAGAAGCGGCATGTCTGGGGCTGGGCTCCGGAGCGTCCGTTTGCCGCTCTGACTTTTTGATACCCTTGTCTTAGGTCCTTCACTTTCACGCGGCACTGCATCGCATCCCGGCTGTATCCTTTGTCTTTCATGGCTTTAGAGACCTTCTCGAAGGTCTTCGCGTTCCGCTTGTTGGAGCGCAGCTCCAAGAGCACAGACTCCTCGCCCCACACAGCGATCAGATCCTGGACTTCCCGGTCACTCCATGCTGGGGACCTCTTTCTATTCTGGGATTGCCCAGACTCCTCTGCTGGAGAGCTCTGCATCGTTGCTGGTGCTGCGGAGCTCGCCCCGATGTGCAACCAGAACGTCAGATTCAAACCGCCCAGACAGGAAAATGAATTCAAATTTTCGCAGGTCATTTCCTGTGTGGCTGGCCAGAGAATCCAAGCTCGGACTGCTGTCCAGAGCGTCAACAGAGTGGTGCACTGTGGGATAGCTCCCGGAGCTGCTAAGTTCGATTAGCATCCACACCAAGCCTAATTCGAGCTAGCAAGTGCGAATTTAGCGTTACTCCACCTGCCGGGGTGGAGTACCAAATTCGAACTAAAGAGCCCTCTAGTTCGAATTAAATGGCCTCCTGGTGTGGACGGTTGAGCGGTTAGTTCGAATTAACGCTGATAAATTCGAATTAAAGTCCTAGTGTAGACCAGGCCTCAGACTTTTCCCCTCCACGGAGTTTGCACAGCAGAGAGCTGGGATAAAAATAAACCAAAGGTTTATTTAATAGAAAAATCACAGGCTCAAAGATGAAACAACCAGGGAAGCCAACACATATCAGTGACACAGAAAATAAACAAAGGCGCAACTGCAAGCTTTACACGTCTAGATTAGATTAATCCCCCTTTCTAATAGAAGTTACCTATCGCTAAAGCTGCGAGTTGGTCATGGTCACGACCTCTGTGACTTCTGCAGCCACCCCCAGCAACAGCAGGAGTTTGGGTGGGGGAGCTCAGGGCGGAGGGTTCCCAGGTTCCCAGCCAATGGGAGCTGCAGAGGCCACATGCAGCCCTGCCTGGCCACACCTCTGCTTAGGAGCTGAGGGAGGAGGATGTTACTACTTCTGGGGAGGCACAGATCCAGGTTGGGAGCCTGCCAGCCATGCCAACCCCCTGCCTCCCAGAACCAGTGGGGATCCCAGGCCACACGCTGCTTTCCACGCCCTCCCCCACATCACCAGCGGGGGTCCCACCCCCCCA